>NC_142153.1:39030115-40261365 GCF_024610735.1 Ursus americanus | reverse complement strand
ATAAGAATTAGATATAATGTATAAATGTGACTGGTGTTATGTCATGAATTTTGTAAACATTCAATTAAAAATCTACACACTCAAATAAAATACATATAGTCAGTAAAGGTACCTTAGTGCTCTTTATAGCTACAAGATTATAACCTACAGTTTCAGTTATTGTTATCATTCTTTGTTATCATTCTTTGCCTTTGCTTGAGCAACCAGAATTTTTACTTGGGTTCAACTTTAATTCCATTAGTCTTCTAAATCCTTAGAGTACATAAGAATTGCTTTGAACTTACCATTGAGTATCTAACAGAATATTGCCAGTGAGTCTTTGGTGGAGTCAGGTTCCATGAATTCAAGCTTTTAAAATTACCCTCCTCAAATGAAGAGAAGTTCCAGTGAACTTCATGAATCTGATCTGTCTCAATGTGAAATGTCAACTTTCCTGGGACTCTCAGGAATAGTTATTTAGTTCTTGAATCTTCTGGCTTGATACAGTTGTGCTCATTTAATTGGCTCTTGATTTTTGACACCAAAGAATAATTAGAAGGCATAGAAATGCCATTTTTAACTTGGGATTTAATAGTGAAATGCATACATAATAATAGTTTTTAGGGGTTTACACATTACTTGGTAGGAAATGTGTCAGATATTTTTATATGAATTACCTTAATTTAATCCTTACAACAACCCGGTAAAGTAGGGATTATCATCCTAATGTTATGGTTGATGAAACTGAGGTCTGGAGAGATGTCATGATTTCTCTATAGCTTTCATCTAGAAGATGGTAGAGCTCATTTCAGTTCAGCTTTGCCAGTGTCCAGAGTTCATTTTTGTAACCACCAAGTTCTAGTACCTGGAATCAGTTATATTGAAATGGAATCTAGGAGATATTTTTTTTACAAAGCTTACTGAGGGCTTTGTTGTCCCATGAAAGCTTTATAATCATCCTAAACTAAAAGCTATTATATCTCTTGTGCAGAAATAATGTGAAGCAGCAGAGACAGGTACTCAAGAGCATGGATTCTAAAACCAGACCCACGTTCACATTCTGTCTCCACCACTTACTATAGGAGAAACTTAGCCTAACCTCTTGGTGCTTCAGTTTCCTCATCTGTAAAATGGGAAGAAAAACCATGCCTACCTCGCAGGGCTGCTGTGAAGACTGAATGAGCGCATGCATGTGAAGCACTCGGAACAGTGCTTGGTACATAGCAAGAGCCACGTAAGTGCTGGCTATTGCTGTTAGTTTAACACTGATGAAGCATTTTCCAGAAAAGGAATTTGTGAATCATCTAAATAAAGAGGAACATTTCTACCCATGATGGTTTTTTTAAAGGGGGGGGGGCAGAGGGAGAAGGAGGGAGAAGAATCTTAAGCAGGCGCCATGCCCAGCACAAGCGCTATGCACGAGGCTCTATCTCACAACCCTGAGATCATGACCCTAAGATCACGACCTGAGCTGAAACCAAGAGTCAGACCCTTAACCCACTGAGCCACCCAGGCGCCCCTATCTACCCATGTTCTTTCTTTTGGTCCCAACCATTTCTAATCTTGAACCTATCTATTTAACAGATTTGTAACAAATACATATTTATATTAATAGTGTTCTTTTTTTTTTAGATTTTTATTTATTTATTTGTCAGAGAGAACACAAGCAGGGGGAGCAACAGGCAGAGGGAGAAGCAGGCTCCCTGCTGAGCAGGGAGCCCAATGCCAGTTTCTATTCCAGGACCCTGGGATCGTGACCTGAGCCGAAGGCAGACACTTAACCCACTGAGCCACCCAGGGAGCCCTTAATAGTGTTCTTTTAAAAAATAATAGCTTTATTGAGATATAATTCACCCCTTTGAAGTTTCTTAGTATATTCAGTAGTTCTTAGTACATTCACAGAGGTATGTGAGCAGAATTAGACTCCTCAATCTAACAGAGGATACAGAGACCACTACCTCTGAATTTACCCAAACCAATAAATACCATCTTATCTGCCCAAAGTGCCTTGTTCCAGAGAAAGGGCATTAATTCCCTACTGCTGGCCTTTGTCAGAGGGAAGAAAGCTTTACATCATCTCTACAAAATGGCCAAACCTTCACATGTTCAAAGAGACTGTTGGTCCTCTTTCTTCTTCTTGGTCGAAATCATACCCATTACTTTATCCCTCAAGTTCTCTTCCCAACTTATTTTTCCCATTCTGTCTCTCTCTGTCACTGACTCTTCCCAGCCTGCAAACACGCTGAAGTACTATACACCATCCTAAAAATACCTCTTTCCCTAACAACTATTCCTTCTCAAGCTGCCTTGATAGTGACCTACATCTAACCCTTTAGCGCACCAACTTCTCAGAGTCAGACCAACCCCACTTTCTCAGTATCCCCACCTTACCACTATTAATAAGTCCTCTTAAAATGGCAATCAACTTCCTAAGAGCTAAAGCTAGTAGCCATCCTTAGTGAGATGTGGGCTTCATTCTATACAGATGAAATCAGGTTAAAATCAACGCTAAAGGAAACTTAGCATTGGAAACGTAGGAAACTTAGAGTGGAGGTGTTTGCATTTGGAGCAAGTCTTTGAGCTGTCAAAGACCCACCACCCACGGTAGACTTCTGAAGTCACCAGCACATAGGTCCCCCTCTCTGACCAAAGCACTTGCCTTAGGAAAATCATCCAAATTTCTTATATCCTAGGAGAAGTTTGATCACTTTCACACTACTGTAGATCTCAGCTATGACTGACAGCCTTGTGATCTCAGGCTTAAAAAAAAAAAAAAAAAGATCTTCTGAGGCTAAAAAAACCAAGAAGTATTTTAGTCTGGTAATAGATTGCTAAGAAAATACTTGGCTAGCTTGTGTTTGTGCAGTGCTCTTGAATTTGTTCCAGATTCTTGAATCTGCAGCTGTTAGTCAACAGGTGAAAGCGGATTCTCTAGGAGGAGCTACCATTTGGAGATTTTGAAATACTGTGAAATCTGTGACTCACAGATTTTTTCATTGTCAGCACAGATTCTAATTCTGTCCTTTAGCAATGAATTTCACAATCAAAAAAAAAAAATCAGACATTTTCAGGGAAGCTGTTGAATCGAGTGACATGTGTGACCAGAGAAAGCGTATCTCCTGACAGAATATGCTCCGCTATCCATCTGATAGAAAGCCAAATGAAATAGGAACAGTCTCAGCCCCCTGAGAAAGTACAGGTGAACTGTGATACCACAGCAGGAAATAGGAACTTTTAGCTCTAGCATTAATTACATTTACATGTCCTTTATACTTTTGTAAAATTTAGATGAAATGTTGTCCTATCTCATGAAACTATAATTTGCTATAGGGAAAAAAAAACACCCCAAAACATTAAAATAAACTGATTTGGGCAAAACCAGTGTGTCAGAATCAGGAAGTCTGTCGCTGACCAACCGGTTACAGAGTTTTTAAAAAGTTCCTAAACCTTCCCATGTTTCAGTTTTCCCCCATACCAATCTGGAAAATAATTTTCTTCATACAATTCCACAGTTCTCAATCCATTACGTATAAGTAAGAATATTTTACAAAAAGCTTAATTATTGGGAAAATAAATACATCAGGGAGGGGAGGAAATTTAACATGCCTCAGAGTAAGTGTTCTGATTATAAATTTGTTTAACAATTGCAAATGGGATAATGAGCCATTCAGTATCACAGGAGCAGGAACAGGGGCAGGTAGGCTCCAGCAAGCATAATGTATAATTTGCCAGATTTTTCTGTATATCAATGATCCTTCATTTCTATGTATTGAAAATCTGAGCCTTGTAGAAGACACTGAGTGCTCAACAGCAGCCAAAGAGCCTGCAAGAATCTCAGAGGACCAGGTCATCCTAGTCTCACTCAGGAGAATTTCCCCATTTTGGAAGTCTGACGGAAATTTCATTACACTATCCCTTTTATCTAATTCTAACCTATGTTCTGGGCAAGCAAATAATCATCTTACTTGACATAACAACTTGGCAATGAAAAACTTTAGGGTGAAGATGGTAGAATGAGAGCACATATAAGAAAAATACATTTTTTCAAAAAAGATTTTTATTTATTTATTTGAGAGAGAGAGAAAGAGAGAGTGAGAGCACACAAACAGGGGGAGTGGCAGAGGGAGAGGGAGAAGCAGACTCCTTGCTGAGCAGGGAGCCCGACATGGGGCTCAATCCCAGGACCCTGGGATCATGACCTGAGTTGAAGGCAGACGCTTAACTGACTGAGCCACCTAGGCCCCAAGAAAGATACATTTTAAAATATATTAAAGTATATGGCTTTTGTGGGGAATTATGTTCTTTACAATAAATGGTGAGTCAATCAGATAGCCATAATTTTAAAAATGGATATTGACACCTACCTCACGCTCTATAAAGATCAATTCCAGATGAATTGAAATATGAAAGGTAAAACAATCCAGCTTTTAGGGGAAAAAAATGGATGAATCATTTTACAGCCTTGCAAAAGCAGACACAGGGTGTCCATTCCCAAAGAAGGAGAGGGAAGCACCCATGTGTGGGGGAGCACTGGCATCAGTAAGCAGTCAGAGCCTGAGCAGAGTAAGGAGGGTGGCCCTGTGTGGGACTAGCTGGTTCATGGGGTCAAAGCTCAGGGGGATGTGGAAGTCTTCTACACAGAGAGGAGGCCCAGCATAGGGTGACAGAGCCCAAGAAGTGTGCGGAGGGTATCCAAGTAGAGAACAGACCCAATACAGGGTTCAGAGTCAAAGGCAACGTAGGAGGGAAGCGGCAGTGCAGGGTACTGGAACCTAAGTGGCATCCACATGGGGACTTGGTGAGAGAGACTGGCATTGAAAGAATGGATATTTACAAAGGTATTACTCATATAAATAAATATATAAAAGGTAAGGGGAGTCAACTTTCTCACTGTTGGTAAGGGAAATTACAATACGGAAAGAGAAAACTAGAAAGAGCACTGTGATGTTGGGCTGGAATTGGAGGTATCATGACTCATAATTCTCAATATATAGAGATAGCTATAGAACGAAATATGGATGTGAATGTTCACGTGTTTGTATGTATATATGGGTACAGATGTCTATATGTATGTGTAGATGTATATAGACATTCCCCAGCACTATCCACTAAGATAGCCTGGGAGCAGCGACACCCAGATAGCAACACGCACCCTAACACTCACGTCCTGGTTTCTAAATGCCATGCTCTTCTAAAACCAACCAAGGATCCTGGAGAAAGGGCTGATTTCAAGGCTAGGGCAGGGAAGGTATGGGATGAGACTGGAACATTTGGTTGTCCAGGCAAAAAATTGAAGAAATGCTCCAGTAATAAAGGAAACATGTCAAAAGTACACAGAAGCCAGCTAAAGAAACTCTCCCTGACCCCTCTAAGAAAATTTAAGCAACAATATCAATCTTGTTAGCAACAGAAGATAATCCATCGTAACCCACTGAATAAAATAGTAAACTCAGAGTCTATGAGACTCTGATTCGAGATACACGTCTTGACAACTACATGCAGTGTGAGAGTTTGAACTGGACCCTTTTGTCTAAAGGACAATATTGGGAGAATCAGTGAAATCTGAGTGGGGTCTGAAGATAAGATAGTAGTAATGTATCAGTGCTAATTTCTGGATTTTGATGGCTGTATTGTGCTCGTAATGAAGCATGTCCATATAAGATACATATCAAAGCATTCAGGAATGATGGGACGCCATGTCAGCAACTCCCTCTTAATGGTTCAAGAAAAAATGGAACATGTAGCTCCAACTTACAGTAAAGTTGGTGATAATTTCAAAAATTTAAAAAAAAAAAAGGAGACTGGGGCGAGTGGGTGGCTCAGTCAGTTAAGCGTCTGCCTTTGGCTCAGGTCATGATCCTGGGGTCCTGGGATTGAGCCCTGGGATTGAGCTCAAGGGAGCCTGCTTCTCCTTCTCCCTCTGACCCCTCCCCCGCTACTTATTCTCTCTCTCCCTCTCTCTCTCTCTCTCATTTCTCTCAAAAATAAAACATTTTTTAAAAATTAAAATAAGTAAATAAATAAAAAGGAACCAAAAAGTCGAAAGAACTGAAAGGTATTTCAAGCCCATTTTCACAACTCAGTTAAAGACCTATTTTTTAATAGAGAGACCAAAAAAATATATATAATTTTGAGTAAAAAGAGCAAATGCAGAATAAAACAAAAGTATGATACCATTTATGAAAAAATTTAAAACAAACAAGAGCAATCATCTACACTGCTCATGAATGCACATGTAATTACTATAAAAATATAAGAATGGACTGTAAGGCTATACCTTAAATTCATTATAGTGGTTTCTTGTGGGAGGAACATGGGGAAGGAGGAACAGGATAAGAGGTTGTAGGGAGTTCACTTCTACGTAATGTTTTAATTTTTCCAAATAAATATAAGCCAAATATGTCAATAGAGTTATAATAGTTAATTCTGAGAGACGGAAGCAAAAAGTTAGTTACATCATTTTTGCACTTTCCATTATTATTAAATTTATCAAAAATAATTTAATAAATAAAACATAATAAGGACTTTACTTTTTACAAGCCATCTAAATGTGCATTTACTTGGAAGCTTGTAAAATTTTTAGAAGTTTGGCAAATTCATCCACAAAGTTGATATACAAAACAAATTAGACAACACACTCCCCTACTTTCTAAAATATAAATTTTTTCTGATATTTGTGCTAGAATCTTTTTCAATGGAAGTATCAAATCTTTTTAAATAAGGAAGAGATATCAACACTGTCGATGAAACCTCACCTTAGACTCTGAGGTCTAGAGCTGCCGTTCACGGTCAGCCCCCTATGCAGCTACTGCACATACTGTAGTGGGACCCACCACACAGGATCCCACTAGTCCTCAGAACAATCTTGTTGGTTCCCTGTTGTACATGTAAGTAAACTCATGCTCACATAGGGGAAGTCGCTGAATCACTGCCAAATTCGGAATGGAGTTTCAAGTATAGGCTGTGATAGGTGACAATGGTTTTAAGTGATCCTGAGTATTCAGATAAGATTTCTTCAACATACATTCACAAATGTAATGAATGCCCCCAAAGAGATATGCCCACCATGGACCCTCATTTTTTAGGGACATACTCTCTTCTTAACAACTTTCAGGTTCTCTCTCATCAGAGAAGAGGGTCTCCATGTGTAATTGTTTGTGTGAGACCCTACACAAGGGGCCTCTTCTGAGGGGATGTCACTCATCTCATAGACATCTTTATTATTTAAAACATTTTTCTTAATTTATTAATTTTTATATTTTGTAGGCTCCAACGATGGGCTTTTTTATGTTAATTACAAGAAGTTTCTGACAAATTCTTTTTTCTCCTGAGAATATATATATGACTCAGTTTACAAAAGAAAAATGTTTGAAATCCGAAGACCTTGTTGACCTAACTTCTAAAATAAACTGTTCTTCTAAGTAAAGAACTGTCTTTCTGACTGATTGGGAAGTATCTTATAGTATGTCTCTACTGAGATTAGGGCACTGGCTAAATTTGAGTTTGACATTGCAACTTACCATTTGCTTTTTATATTCTATATTTAAACGGTGTGGCAAAATCCTCCCATTTAAAACCTCAAGAAATTTCTATATAATAACCAATATTCACTTGCCATCATAATCTACATATATCACATAGACAAATTAGAGTTATTAGAGAACATCACATTATATTAACATATTATTAGATGTTAGTATGTTACATGAAATATAGCATTTGTTATGGAAATTTCATTAGTATAGAAATTAACTTATTAAATTGTAGTGGTGTTTTATCTACATTCTCACTTCAAAATACTGTAAATTATTTAGAGTAGTAATTTAACAGACACATTGCTGAAAACTTGTAGCTCTCACAGGGAAAAGTTAACTTTGTCACTATACGTCATCAATGGAGAACATAAATTCTCAAAAACACAATTTATTGAAATTGTCTACAATGCCACAAGAAAGACTATCAAATCTTCTAGAGACCATTTCTATAGGAAACAAGAAGGTACAGCAAGTAAATATTGAGACTACCATAATGAGTCTCATTTCCATGAAAGCAAAACATATAATTATTATATAATAAATTATTGTATCACGACTTTAAATTCCTTATTGTGACTTAAAATTTGAAATTTCAATTATTTTATATTCTCTCTGTAATGGTTGCTATTGCAAAATGTCATAGATATTCACTAAAACTTAAAGAGCGCCATTTTCTGTGCTACACAAAGTATTGCCTGCAGCTACGCCAAACAGTTGAACGAGTTCCAGATTCCAATGCATCCATCTTTTGCAAGCGGTTTGCCCAGGTGCACAGGAAATTAGCACACTTTGACATATGGAGATCAGTGGAGACAGCTTTAATGTGAACATTTTCATACATTTCATTATTATTTTAAGATAATTATTGGAAATAGGGGTCTTCCTTTAACCACAGCAAACAAAAGTCCTTTCACAATATTGATTTTGGATGGTTCAAATCACCAAACGTGAAACTACTCTGGCGGATGGGTTGGAAAACGAGGAATGACGCAAAATAAACAATGAAATGAAAAACGCAGAAAGTTCGTAGGTGTTTGCCTGTCTCCAAGCGTTCCCCTTGTCCCCCTTGTCCTCTGTCCAATAGGTGCTGTCTGAAGTGTTAAACTATGGTCAACATCAAGTTCTGGTCATCGAGGACGGCGGGAGAAAAATGCCCCAGGGAGACCGGTCCCTGGTTTAGGAGGGCACAGCAAACCGCGGCTGTCCCCGGCGCGGCGCTGGAGGGACAAGAGTCGCGGCCCCAGGACCCGGGACCCCAGCGCGCACCTCCACCTCCCACCACCCCGACCCAGGCGCGTGCCCGCAGCCGCCCAAGGCGGCCGGCCACCCAGTTACCAGGCAACGGGCCGCCCCAGCGCGAAGCTACTGGGCGGAATGCGTGGGGGAAGGCAGTTGGGAGGAGACCTTGGGCCGCAGAAATGAGCCCTGGTGAGAGCCGGGCTGGGGAGCTGTCCCTTGAGGGGGAGCCCTGGGAAGTGGACGGGTAGGGGAGGGAGGGCGCCCCCACCCCCCCGTGACCCGGCCCTTTCACTACCAAGGCGGGTCCCTTCTGGAGTGCCGATCTTCTCGACTAGCCGCACACCCCTGCTCTCCCCCGGGAGAAAAACACCGCCTCCATCCCCATGCCCTGCCTCTGCCGGGTACCCGGTCCCGCCGCGCTGCGTGGCCCCAGCGCGCCCTCCCGTGGCCGCGTCGGGCGCCCGCGTCCGGAATCTCACGCTTCGCCTCCCTTCCCCAACCAAGCTAAAAGCCACCTATGGTTCTGTTACAGAGAAGCATCATGAGGAAGAGGACGAAGTGGACTGTGTTCTCCTTTCAGCGTCCAAGATCCTAAATTCCTCTGACGGGGTGAAGGAAAGTGGTGGCAGTGAAACAGGTAAAATCTCCACGGCAGTGATGCTTCTGCCTCTTACTATAGACAAGGGGTCGCTTGCCTAAATCCACTGGCCCGACAGGTGCACTTTCAAGTACATTGGTACTTTCGGTAACTATTATTATGGTACTAAAAATAGCTAACACAGCATACTTACTTTGTGCCAGATGTTGTTCCAAGCACTTAAGGGTATCAATTCCTTTAACCCTCTCAACAGCCCTATGAAGTAGGTACTACCATCATCCACATTTTATGAGCCTGACTGTGTAGCTTCCATGACAAAGTCTCATGCAGACAGTGTCACACCTCATTGGGCTTTGTGAAACAGTTCCTTATAGGAATGTATTGTCATAGCAAAACTCCACATTTGAACCTGAGAATGACAAAGCTTTGACTACAGAGTATCTAACATCCTATATGGAATCATTACTATGTTGCATTTTAAAAACTCATTTGTTCTCCTTCGTCTTTAGCTACAGGTATGCTCTTAGTACAGGCATATCTCAGAGATATTGTGGGTTTGGTTCCAGACCATTGCAATAAAGAGAATGTCACAATAAAGTGAGTCAAATGAATTTTTTGTTTCCCAGTGCATATAAAAGTTATGTTTATATTACTGTAGTCTACAAGCGTGCAATAGCATTATATTTTTAAAAATGTACATACCCTAATTAAAAAATACTTTTTTGCTAAAAAATGCTCACCATCATCTAAGGTTTCAGCAAGTTATTGTCACTGATTACAGATCACCATAACAAATATAATAGTGAAAATTTTTTAAATACTGTGAGAATTACCAAAATGTGACACAGAGAGACACAAAGTAAGCAGATGCTGTTGGAAAAATGGCACCAATAGACTTGCTCAACCCAGGGTTGCCACAAACCTTCAGTTTGTAAAACAAACAAACAAAACAAAACAAAACAAAAAAACAAACCCCACAATATTTGCAAAGCACAATAAAAAGAGATGTGCCTGTACATTGAATATGACATAATCCTCTGCAGGTTTCAGAATAAATTTCCCATATCTTTAATCACTTCAAAAGCCATCCCACTGGTAACTATCTTGTTTTTCACTCCTCACATTTAAATATGAGACAGCTAGAGAATTTAATTGAATAGCATATGAATACTATTTCTTGCATTCCCAGTAGAGTGTCAGCTTCTCCAGGGCTGGGACCATAGCTTCCACTTTGTCTGCACACCTCTCGATATTGCATGGTTAGCAAGGACTTAATAAATGATGACCTGTGGTTGTGTTCTCTCTCCTGTGCCTCTTTAGTAATTTCCTTCCAATTCTAGATCACATAATTCTATGTGGGTATTACTGAATTTTAAGATTAGCTTTCCTTTGGGAATAAGTAGTAGCCAATGTCCCTGAAACTCATAAAAAAACAAAAAGTTACTTTAATAGCCTTTAAAAACTGATAAATCCAACTTTCTGCCTATTCTATATCTTCACTGAATCCTCTGAACATTGAAAGAGAAAACCACTCACTTCTGAGTCATAACATGGATCTCAGTGCTGCTTGGAACACTTCGTTTTCCCAGCAAATGCTTTTTCAAAACTTCTCCAAGATAACTATTTCACTCTTATTGTTTCCCCAATCTCCAAAACCCTTCACCACTACCTCTAAACTTATTAACATAATCTCACGTTTTATGAAAAAAAAAATAGAAGCAATCAGACCCAAACTCCCTGACCGTCAAACTTAAAATCTGCTGACCTACCTGCTTGTGTACCCATATTATCTGCTGTCCCCCATTTCTTATTTGTCAAGTTTTTATTTAAATTCCAGTTAGTTACTGTACAGTGTAATACTAGTTTCAGGTGTACAATATAGTGATTCTCCACTTCCGTACAGCACCCAGTGCTCATCACAAGTGCACTCCTTAATTCCCATCTCCTATTTCACCCACCCCCCAGCCACCTCCCCTCTGGTAACCATCAATTTGTTCTCTATAATTAAGAGAGTGTTTCTTGGTTTGCCTCTTTTTTTCCCCCTTTGCTCCTTTGTTTTGTTTCTTAAATTCTACATAAGAGTGAAATCATATGGTGTTTGCCTTTCTCTGACTGACTTATTTCACTTAGCATAATACTCTCTAGCTCCATCCATGTTATTGCAAATGGCAACATTTCATTCTTTTTTATAGATGAGTAGTATTCCATTGTATATGTATACCACTTCTTCTTTATCCATTTATCAATCAATGGACCACCTGGGCTATTTCCGTAATTCAGCTATTGTAGATAATGCTACTATAACCATCAGGGTGCATGTATTCCTTTGAATTAGTATTTTTTTTTATTCTTTGGGTAAATACCTAATAGTGCAGTTGCTGGATCATAGGGTAGATCTATGTTTTAACCTTTTGAGGAACCTCTACAGTGGCTGCACCAGTTTGCATTCCCGCTAACTGTGCAAAAAGGTTCCCCTTTCTCCACATCCCCACCAACACCTGTTATTTCTTGTGTTGTTGATTTTAGCCATTCTGACAAGTATGAGGTGATGTCTCATTGTAGTTTTGACTTGCATTTCCCTGATGATAAGTGATGCTGAGTATCTTTTCATGTGACTGTTGGTCATTGGTATGTGTTCTTTGGAAAAATGTCTATCTATGTTAACTGACCATTTTTAAGTTAGATTACTTATTTTGGAGGTGTTGAGTTTTATAAGTTTTTTAATGTATTTTGGATACTAGCCCTTTATCAGATACATCATTTGCAATTACTCCTCCCATTCTGTAAGTTACCTTTTAGTTTTATTGATGTTTTCCTTTGCTACACAGGAGCTTTTTATTTTAATGTAGTCCTAATAGTTTAATTTTGCTTTTGTTCCCCTTGCCTAAGGAAACATACCTAAATAGAATTTGCTCTGGCCAATGTCAAAAAGTTACTGCTTGTGTTCTATTCTAGGATTTTGATGGTTTCAGGTCTCACATTTAGGTCTTTAATCCATTTTGAATTTATTTTTGTTATAGTATAAGAAAGTGGCCCAGTTTCATTCATTTGCATATAGCTGTCCACTTTCCCAACACCATTTGTTGAAGAGACTGCCCTTTTCCCATTGGATAGTCTTTCCTGGTTTATTGAAGATTAATTGACCAGATAATTGCGGGTTTATTTCTGAGTTTTCTGTTCTGTTCCATTGATCTATGTGTTTGTTTTTGTGCCAGTACCTTACTGTCTTGATCACTACAGCTGTGTAATATAACTTGAAGTCCGGAATTGTGATGCCTCCAGCTTTGCTTTTCTATTTCAAGATTGCTTTGGTTTTCAAGATCTTTTGTGGTTCCATACAAATTTTAGGATTGCTCGTTCTAGTTCTGTGAAAAATGCTGTTGGTATTTTGATAGGGATTGCATTAAATGTGTAGATTGCTTTGGATAATATAGACATTTAACAACACTTGTTCTTCCAATCCACGAGTATGGAATGTCTTTCCATTCCTTTGTGTCATCTTCAGCTTCTTTCATCAGTGTTTTATAGTTTTCAGAGTACAGGTCTTTCACCGCTTTGGTTCAGTTTATTCCTATCTCATTGTTTGGGGTACAACTGTAAATGGGATTGATTCCTGAATTACTCTTTCTGCTGCTTCATTACTGATGTCTAGAAATGCAACAGATTTCTGTCCATTGATTTTGTATCCTGCAACTTAACTGAATTGGTTTATCAGTTCCAGCAGTTTTTTTGGTGGATTTGTTTGGGGTTTGTACACAGAGTATCATGTCGTCTGCAAATAGTGAAAGTTTCATTTCTTCCTTGCCCATCTGGATGCCTTTTATTTCTTTTTATTGTCTGATTGCTGTGGCTAGGACTTCCAATACTATGTTGAATAAAAGTCAGGAACAAGACCATAGAGGAAAAGCTCTCAGTTTTTCCCCATTTAAGTTGATATTAGCTGTGGGTTTTTCATATGTGGACTTTACAATGTTGAGGTATGTTCCCTCTAAACGTACTTGGTTGATGGTTTTTACCATGAATAGTTGTTGTACTTTGTCAGATACTTTCTCTGCATCTATTGAAATGATCATATGGTTCTTATCCTTTCTTTTATGAATATGACGTATCATGTTGATTGATTTGAATATTGAGTATTCAGTATTCAATACTGAATACTGAACCTCCTTTGCAACCCAGGAATAAATTCCACTTGATCTTGGTGAATGATTTGTTTAATGTATTGTTGGATTTGGTTTGCTAGTATTTGAGAATTTTGGTACCTATGTTCATCAAGGATATTGGCTTGTAGTTCTCTTTTTAGTGTTGTCTTTATCTGATTTTGGTATCAGAGTAATGCTGGCCTCATAGCATGAATTCGGAATTTTCCTTCTTTTTCTATTTTTTGGAATAGTTTGAGAAGAATAGGTGTTAAGGACTACTTTTGTCTTGCTGCTTTTAAGGTTTTTTCTTTATCACTATATGTTGCAAATTTAATTACAATATGTCTTGGTGTTGGCCTGCTTTTGTTGATTTTGATGGGAGTTCTCTGTGCCTCCTGGATCTCGATGTTGTTTCCTTCCCCAGATTAAGCAAATTTTCAGCTATTATTTCAAATAAATTTTCTGTCCCCTTTTCTCTCTCTTCTTCTGGGACTCCTATAATTTGAATATTATTACATTTGATGGAGTTACTGAGTTCCCTAAATCTATTCTCATTTTGCATGATTCTTTTTTCTCTTTTGTTCAACTTGATTGCTTTCCATTACTCTGTTCTAGGTCATTAATTCATTCGTCTGCTTCTTCCAGCCTGCTGTTCATTGCATCAAGGGTGTTTCTATTTTCATTTGTTGCACTCTTCATTTCTGATTCTTTTTTAACTCTTTTATCTCTGTGGTAAGGGTCTCATTGATGTCTTCTATTCTTCTCTCAAGCCCAGTGAGTATCTTTATGATCATTCCTTTAAATTCTCCATCAGGCCTGCTACTTCTCTCTGTTTTGCTTAGACCTCTGGCCTTGGCCTTATCTTATTCTTTCATTTGGGATAAATTCCTCTGTCTTCACATTTTATCTAAGTGTCTACTTTCTTTCATTTGGAAAAACCAGTTATGTCTTCTGCTCCTAAAAGTATTAGCCTTATGACAAAGAGGTCATGTAGTGCCCAAGACCTGGCACTTCAGAGAGTGTCTCCGGTATGTGCTGCATGCACTCTGCTGTTGTGTTCTGGCTGCACTATCCTTCAGGCCAGTCATCTGCAGTCTTTTCTTGCATGCTGTGGGCAGCGTTTGGTCCCTGGTGAGTTTTAGCTAGGTGTGTTCTGGACTGCTTGTGAAATAAAACCTGTCATCACCTCCACGGGAACTGAAGCCCTGCAAAACTGTCTGGTCAGGAGACATGGTGTGGGCAGGGGCTTGCACTGGTCTTCTGGGGGAGGGGCCTGCTGTGCTGGGACTGAGGGGAGTGTGTTTGAGAAGGGCAGTTCCACTGGAGCACAGGGCAGTGGGGCTTGGTGTAAGCAAGTTAGGCAGCCAGTGTCTGTGCTGCACTGTTTCCCACAGCTGGCTCTGTGTTTATGCTAGGGGGCAAGGGAGGGAAATGCCACTGGCCAACTCCTTTGTTCCCTCAGAGTTGTCTCTGTGAATGCTGACTCTCAGGGATGTGCTCCAAGAAGAGCAGTAATCTCCTCACTGTGTGCCCCAGGTGCTCTTCAGATTGCTTTTTCCATACTGTGTGCCCCTGTTTGCTTGCCTTCTCTCTAGGAGCAGCGCAGTGCTCTCTGGGCTCTATCCCAGCCAAGCCTGCTGATGTTTAAAACTCCAGGCTGTAAGCCCCACTGATTCCAAAAACTCAATTAATTCAGCCCCTCTCATTTTCTAGGCCAACGGCTTTGAGGAAACGTTCTCCTTGTGCATTCCCCTGTGTGTTCCTCTCCCTCTCCCTTCTCTGCAGCCATGACTTCTTCCCCTGCATGGCAGCTGTGAGCTGTCTCCCCCCTAAACCACATTTTCATACTTCTTATTTTCTTCAATATGGCCTCTTTTCTTGCTTTAGTTGTGGAGCTTTTTCTGTCAATCTTCAGGTTGATTTCTGAGGTATTTAGGATAATTTGATATCTAGTTGTGTTCATGGGACAAAGTGAGCCTAGCATCCTTCTACTCCATCACCATCTTCCTGCTCCTACTGTCCCCAGTTTCAATGGAAGAATTGTCCCTGCTCAATCAAAGCTCATTTCCTCTTTATCCTAGCTCTCCTGGAATTCTCAAGTACTCAGCTTTTGCAATTAACCTCCCTCATTCTCCAGAATTACTCTTCTCCTTTTCTACTACATGATTCCAGCAGGAAGCAGGCATGTTAGAATCTCTCATGGTTAAAAATTCTTCCTGACCTTCACATCTCTTCTAATATGCACCTTATTCCACTAAGCACCCTATTTCTTTCCATAGTAAAACTCAAAAGAGTTGCCTGTACTCAATGCCCACAAATCTTCACATTCCATTCTCTCTAGCCACTTCATTTAGCTTTTGTGCCTGTCAATGCACAGAAACTGCCCTTGTCTAGGTCAGCAGTGACATCTGTATTTTCCAATACACTGTTCATATCCATTCACCTGAACCAGAGATGGGAATATCCCACTGCCTTTGAATGTCCACTTTGACAACTAGCAGAAAACTTAACTTTAACATACCTTAAAGTTTTCCCTAAACCATCTTCCTACTCCATTCTTTTCCATTTTAGTAAATAACATCAGCATTCATCATCCATCTGCTCTCACCAAAAAAACAGCAGTCATCCTTCCTTTATTTCTTCTGGCCAAATTTAATCCCCTAGCAATGCTTTATCTTCAAAAGCTATTCTAAACCCACCTATATTTCTCCATCTTCCCCTCTGCCATTCTAGCCCAAGACACCTTTGTCTCTCACTTGGATTACCACTGTAGCCCTGCCATTGCCACCTTATAACCCATTAGCATGCAGTAGAGTGACCTATGTTTCTTTTCAGATCAAATCATTCTCATGTTTGAAACCCTCTAAGGCTTCCCATTTCACTTAAAGTAAAAGCCAAACCCCTCAGGTTGGCCCACAAGGTCCTACATAATCTAGCCCTAACTACCCCTCTGACCTCTAATCTTAATGGGCTTCCACCTGCTCATTAAGCCACAGCCACATTGACTTTCTTTCTGTTCTGCAAACACAGATATGCATGTTATGCTTCAGGACCCTGCCATGTCCTCTGCTCCAAATCTCTTCCTACAGATGCTCACATGGCTGGCCTTTCTTATCATTTGGTAATCTTGGCTGAAGCCAGTGGAACTGCATTTCTCAAACATGCTTGCCTTAGTCCCAGCACAGCAGGTCCCTCCCTCAGATGACCAGCGCAAACGCCTGCCCACAGCATGTCTCATGACCAGAGAGTTTTTGCAGGGCCTCAGTTCCAGTGGAGGTGGTGACAGGTCTCATTTCACAAGCAGTCCAGAGCACACCTAGCTAAAACTCACCACATTCAGGCCAGGGACCAGGCCAGATAGGTCTCTGCCAACCACTCCCTCCAGTGCTTTCCCCATCCTCCCTGTCACATAAGCCTATCCTCTTTGTGTTATTATCACTTTTTGAAAGTATCTTGTTTATTTCTTTGTTTGCTTTTTATTTTCTGTTCATTTATTCATTTATTCATTTATTCCGTTCATTTATTTTCTGTTCAGAGGTACCACAGGAGCCTTGGTTGTCTTATTCATTGCCATGTCTCCAGTACCTACATGTGGGCATACCACATACTAGACACTCAATATTTGAATGAATGATGTTGTTGAAGGAATGAATCACTAAATGTGAAATAACAACAAAAAAACTAAATCATTAACTTTAAAAAACTATTATTCTAAACTTTCAAATAGAGATTTTAAAGCCAAGGAAGACCCCAGACCTCCCTCTTCCAGGACCAAATGAAATGAACAAAAGAAAAAAAAATTAGAAAACCAGAAAAAACTTCACCAGCAGCACCCAAAGGACATAAAATTGGAAAATAGAGGCCAAAGATAAAAACAGAAGATTCTGACAAGGCAAACTACAAAATCCTGAAAATACTCATTAATGCCTCTCCCATTGTGAAAACAAAATGTGAATACAAAAAGAGGAAATACCTGTGTCTTCCTTTCTGCTGATTGGGCCTTAAGTGGGTAGAGAGGACCAGCTAGGAGAAGAGATAAGTAAACCTGGACACTGATTAACAGGGGCTTGCTTTGCTCTGAGGAAAGAAGTTCCGAGTAGGACTGCCACTAGCTCATGGGGTGCCTTTGCATGGATTAGAGAAAGGTATATCCAACTCTAGGTATATACAAACCCACATAGGGTACCGGTTAGCTGAGTGTAGTGGAGCATGGGACATATCTGAGCTCACATGTATCTTTTGGCCAGGAGCCCTTGGGTAGTGAAAAAGTCTTATGTGGCAGTCCTAGTTCCAGGACTCTATACTGAATTGAGGGAATGATCTCAATCAAGAGAATATCTCCCTAGGATAGTAAGATATATCTCCTCTAGATTTCTAACCAGTCTCAGGGAAAACAATAACAAAATGGCAGAGATCACATCCTCCAACAGAGGCTTCCCACAGCTCCAAATGATGTCTCTTCCCCCAGACCCCCCATCTGATTTTCAGGCTATAGAAAATGGATAGGAAGACATACTGGCCCTGAAACTGTATCTCAGAGGGACAGACCCAGTGGACTCCAAGAAGAATGTCAAGAGAAAACATCTACAGTATGCCAAAGAAAATAGAAATTCTAAGCAGAGTTGCTCAGGTTGCACTGAGCCATATGAAAAGAAGCATCATGGTAATTGCAATCATACTATGGTCAAAAAAGAAGGAAGAGTTAAGATAGCGGAGGAGTAGGGGATCCCTTTTTCAGCCATTCCCCTGAGTCGAGCTGGATAGGTACCAGACCAGCCTGAACATCCACGGAATCAGCCTGAGATGCAGGAAGATACATCTGGATCTCTACAAATGAACATCTCCAGCGCTGAGTATTGAGGTATGAATCAGGGAGCCATGAAACCGCGCACAGATATTGGAAGATAAATGGAAGGGGGAGGGAGCCACTGCATTCGGGTGCCAGGAAGCGGTAGCCACCTGCACAGGGGAGCGGGTGGACGAGGGGACCAGCACCCGCGAGAGAGCAGACTGAGACCGTGAGCCGGGGAACGCACACGACCAGACTGAAAACCGGAGCTCTGGTGTGCTCACTGGAACCAGACTGAGACCGGGAGCTCCGGAAAGAGCGGGGGCGGGTGGTGGCGTTAGAAACACAAAGAACAGAGACGCGCTGGTCCTGGAAGTGAGGGCTGGGACTCTGGGTGTGGGGCGCACATCCCGGGACGCTGCAGGGTTGAGCAGCACCAACACAAACAGAGTTAAAGTGGCCAGAACATCAGTGGACAATGGTCCACAATCCCTCTGTTCTGAGACAGAGGCTGAGATTCGGCCACTGCTGGTCTGACTCTCAGAAGAGGCACAGCAAACCGCCAGGGAAAGCCACCAGAGAACAAAAGCCTGGAAAGACCGGCTCACAGTGTGCCCATCCCCATGCCCCCTCATAGGGGACACAAAGACTCTACCCAAACGGGGTTGCCTGAGTATCGGCGCGGCAGGCCCCTCCCCCAGAAGGCAGACTGAAAAATCAAGAAGCCCACATCCCTAAGATCCCTATAAAACAAAGCGCATGGCCTGGGTCCCGGTCAGTAATTTGGGCTCTGGACAACCCCGCAACCTCTCCTCATCAGAATGATGAGAAGGAGAAATCCCCCCCAGCAAAGAAAAGACAATGAGTCTGTGGCCTCTGCCACAGAACTAATGGATATGGATATAACCAAATTATCAGAAAAGGAATTCAGAGTAACAATGGTCAAGATGATGTGTAGACTTGAAAAAAGTATTAACAAAAATATTAATGAGAATATAGAATCTCTAAGGGCGGAAATGAGAGCGAATCTGGCAGAAATTTAAAATTCTATGAGCCAAATGCAGTCAAAATTAGAGGCTCTGACGGCCAGGGTGAATGAGGCAGAAGAACGTATCAGTGAATTGGAGGATGATCATCGGCCTCTCCAAGGGGGGTGGAGAAAAACAGAGGTCTAGAAGAGATATTTGAACAAATTGTAGCTGAAAACTTCCCTAATCTAGCAAGGGAAACAAACATTCGTGTCCGAGAAGCAGAGAGAACCCCTCCCGAGCTCAACCAGGACAAACCTACACCACGTCACGTCATAGTGCATTTCGCAAATGTTAGATCCAAGGATACAGTATTGAAAGCGGCCAGGGCAAAGAAATTTCTCACGTACCAAGGCAAAGGTATCAAAATTATGTCAGACCTGTCTACACAGACCTGGAATGAGAGAAAGGGTTGGGGGGGCATTTTTAAAGCTCTTTCAGAGAAAAACATGCAGCCAAGGATCCTTTATCCAGCAAGGCTGTCATTCAGAATTGATGGAGAAATAAAGACCTTCCAGAATTGCCAGTCATTGACCAATTTCGTAACCATGAAACCAGCCCTACAGGAGATATTAAGGGGAGTTCTATAATAAAAAGGCCCCAAAAGTGATACAGAACAGAAAGTCACAATATATAGAAACAAAGACTTTACTGGCAACATGGCATCATTAAAATCATATCTCTCAATAATCAGTCTCAATGTAAATGGCCTAAATGCTCCCATAAAACGCCACAGGGTTGCAGATTGGATAAAAAGACATGACCCATCCATTTGCTGTCTACAAGAGACTCATTTTGAACCTAAAGATACATTCAGACTGAAAGTAAAGGGATGGAATACCATCTTTCACACCAATGGACCTCAAAAGAAAGCTGAGGTAGCAATTCTCATATCAGACAGATTGGATTTTAAACTAAAGACTATAGTTAGAGACACAGAAGGGCACTATATTATTCTTAAAGGATGTATCCAACAAGTGGATATGACAATTATAAATATATATGCCCCCAACAGGGGAGCAACAAGATACACAAGCCTACTCTTAACCACAATAAAGAGACATATAGATAAAAATACACTAATAGTAGGAGACCTCAACACTCCCCTATCAGCAATAGACAGATCACCTAAGCAAGAAATCAGCAAAGAAACAAGAGCTTTGAATGCCATACTCGATGAGTTGGACCTCATAGATATATATAGAACACTACACCCCAGAACCAAAGAATACTCATTCTATTCTAATGCTCATGGAACATTCTCAAGAATCGACCCTGTTCTGGGTCACAAAACACGTCTCAACCGATACCAAAAGACTGAAATTATTCCCTGCATATTCTCAGACCACAACTCTCTGAAATTAGAACTCAACCACAAGGAAAAATTTGGAAGAAACTCAAACACTTGGAGACTAAGAACCATCCTGCTCAGGAATGACTCGATAAACCAGGAAATCAAAAATCAATTTAAACAATTTATGGAGACCAACGAGAATGAAAACACAACGGTCCAAAACCTATGGGATACTGCAAAGGCAGTCCTAAGGGGGAAATACATAGCCATCCAAGCCTCACTCAAAAGAATAGAAAAATCTAAAACGTAGTTTTTATATTCTCACCTCAAGAAGCTGGAACAGCAACAGAGGGACAGGCCTAATCCACGCATGAGGAAGCAGTTGACCAAGATTAGAGCAGAAATCAATGAATTAGAAACCAGGAGTACAGTAGAGCAGATCAACGGAACTAGAAGCTGGTTCTTTGAGAGAATCAATAAAATTGCCAGACTGCTGGCAAGACTTATCCAAAAGAATAGAGAAAGGACCCAAATTAATAAAATTATGAATGAAAAAGGAGAGGTCACACCTAACACCAATGAAATTGGAAGGATTATTAGAAACTTTTATCAACAGCTATATGCCAATAAATTAAGCAATATGGAAGAGGTGGAGGCCTTCCTGGAAACCTATAAACTACCAAGACTGAAACAGGAAGAAATTGATTTTTTAAACAGGCCAATAAATTAATGAAGAGATTGAATCAGTGATAAACAACCTTCCAAATAACAAAACTCCAGGCCTGGATGGTTTTCCTGGGTAATTCTACCAAACATTCAAAGAGGAAATAATACCTATTCTCCTAAAGCTATTTCAAAATATAGAAACAGAAGGAAAGCTACCAAACTCATTCTATGAGGCCAATATTACCTTGATCCCCAAACCAGGCAAAGACCCCATCAAAAAGGAGAATTACAGACCGATTTCCCTAATGAATATGGACGCCAAAATCCTCAACAAGATACTTGCTAATAGAATCCAACAGTACATTAAAAGGATTATCCATCATGACCAAGTGGGATTCATCCCTGGGATGCAAGCGTGGTTCAACATTCGCAAATCGATCAGCGTGATACATCATATCAACAAGAAAAGACTCAGGAACCATATGATCCTCTCAATTGATGCAGAAAAAGCATTTGACAAAATACAACATCCTTTCCTGATTAAAACCCTTCAGAGTGTAGGGATAAAGGGTACATTCTTCAATCTCATAAAAAACCATCTATGAAAAGCCTACAGCAAATATCATTCTCAATGGGGAAAAGCTGGAAGCCTTTCCCTTAAGATCAGGAACACGACAAGGATGCCCACTCTCGCCACTATTATTCAACATAGTACTAGAAGTCCTTGCAACAGCAATCAGACAACAAAAAGGGATAAAAGGTATCCAAATCAGCAAAGAAGAAGTCAAAATGTCTCTCTTCGCAGATGACATGATACTCTATATGGAAAACCCAAGAGAATCCACGCCCAAACTATTAGAAGTTATAGAGCAATTCAGTAATGTGGCGGGATACAAAATCGATACTCAGAAATCAGTTGCATTTCTATACATAAATAATGAGACTGAAGAAAGAGAAATTAGGGAATCCATCCCATTTACAATAGCACTAAAAGCCATATGTTACCTTGGAATTAACTTAACCAGAGATGTAAAGGATCTATATCCTAGAAACTATAAATCACTCTTGAAAGACATTGAAGAAGACACAAAAAGATGGAAAAATATTCCATGCTCATGGATCGGAAGAATTAACATAGTTAAAATGTCCATGCTACTCAGAGCAATCTACACTTCCAATGCTATCCCCATCAAAATACCGATGACATTTTTCAAAGAACTGGAACAAATAGTCTTTAAATTTGTATGGAACCAGAAAAGGCCCCAAATCGCCAAGGAAGTGTTGAAAAGGAAAAACAAAGCTGGGGGCATCACAATGCCGGATTTCGAGCTGTACTACAAAGCTGTGATCACAAAGACAGCATGGTACTGGCACAAAAACAGACACATAGACCAATGGAACAGAATAGAGAACCCAGAAATGGACCCTCGGCTCTTTGGGCAACTGATCTTTGAGAAAGCAGGAAAAAAACATCCGGTGGATAAAAGACAGTCTCTTCAATAAATGGTGCTGGGAAAATTGGACAGCTACATGCAAAAGAATGAAACTTGACCACTCTCTCACACCATACACAAAAATAAACTCCAAATGGATGAAAGACCTCGATGTGAGACAGGAATTCATCAAAATCCTAGAGGAGAACATAGGCAGCAACCTATAAGACATTGGCCAAAGTAACCTTTTTCATGACACATCTCCAAAGGCAAGAGAAACAAAAGATAAAATGAACTTATGGGACTTCATCAAGATTAAAAGCTTCTGCACAGCCAAGGAAACAGTCAGAAAAACTAAGAGGCAGCCCATGGAATGGGAGAATATATTTGCAAATGATGCTACAGATAAAAGACTGGTATCCAAGATCTACAAAGAACTCAAACTCAATACGTGAGAAACAAATAAACAAATCATAAAATGGGCAGAAGATATGAACAAACACTTTTGCAATGATGACATACAAATGGCTAACAGACACATGAAAAAATGTTCAAAATCATTAGCCACCAGGGAAATTCAAATCAAAACCACACTAAGATACCACCTTACGCCAGTTAGAATGGCAAAAATTGACAAGGCAAGAGACAACAATTGCTGGAGAGGATGTGGAGAAAGGGGATCCCTCCTACATTGTTGGTGGGAATGCAAGTTGGTACAGCCATTATGGAAAACAGTGTGGAGGTCCCTTAAAAAGTTAAAAATTGAGCTACCCTATGACCCAGCCATTGCACTACTGGGTATTTACCCCAAAGATACAGATGTAGTGAAGAGAAGGGCCACGTGCACCCCAATGTTCATAGCAGCATTGTCCACAATAGCTAAATAGTGGAAGGAACTGAGATGCCCTTCAACAGATGAATGGATTAAGAAGTTGTGGTCCATATATACAATGGAATATTACTCAACTATCAGAAAGAACGAGTTCTCAACATTTGCTGCAACATGGACGGCACTGGAGGAGATAATGCTAAGTGAAATAAGTCAAGCAGAGAAAGACAATTATCATATGATTTCTCTCATCTATGGAACATAAGAACTAGGAAGATCGATAGGGGAAGAAAGGGATAAAGAAAGGGGGTGTAATCAGAAGGAGGAATGAAGCATGAAAGACTATGGACTCTGAGAAACAAACTGAGGGCTTCAGAGGGGAGGGGAGTGGGGGAATGGGATAGACTGGTGATGGGTAGTGAGGAGGGCACATATAGCATGGTGCACTGGGTGTTATATGCAACTAATGAATCATCGAGCTTTGCATCAGAAACCAGGGATGTACTGTATGGTGACTAACATAATTAAAAAACATTTAAAAAAAAAAGAAGGAAGAGATGGAGGGAGGGAAATATATGTAGAAGCAGTATGTAAATCCCATGTTCTTTCTTTAAAATCTTTTATTTGCTATATCCCTTTGCCAAGTCTTTAAATTTCTTTTGACCCATATTTTGTACTCAGATTTAGCAAAAGAAATACTGTACTTAGCCTTCAACTTGCAAGTCCTCCTAATGAGACAAAGGAAACCTGTGTGGAAAAGGGAAGCTGGTGCTGTAGATGCAGAAAGGAGATGGAATTTTGAACAGTAAATCCATTAAGAATAAAGTTGAAGGCTGAAAATATTTACAATAATAATGCCCTATCTTTGTGTTTAAATAGCTTTGTGGAAATTATGGTCGCATAACAAAATGCAAAACATCATAAGACATCACAGTGTGAAAATAATGTAATAAACAAATATCATGGAAAGCGGGAAGTAAATATGAGAGCAAGTATAATGCAAATTTTCTCATCATTTACTCCCCTTCTTGGCAGGGACTAAATCAACACTGAATATGATGGAAGTGCACATTATTAAGAAACAAAAAAAATCCCAATCTCTTAGTCTTCTCATGATATATTTTCATTAGCTTAAAGGGATCCTATAGGAAATAATCTTTCATGTAGTGAAAAAAATCTGAATAATAGTGATAACTTCAACTTATTGCAGTTTTCTTTATTCTATTAAAAGAAACAAATTTAATACTATTTATCAAAAGTAACATGTGTAATATGATCCCACTGTTCTAAAATAATTTATTTTTTTCTGCATATATGCATATGGAGCTGACTGAAAGGAGAGTACCTAAAATTCATAATGGTTAATTCTGGGTGGTGGGGTTCTAGGTAATATATTGGTTTTGATTTGCAATTTGAGTTCATTTAGAAGCTGTATTAGAGTATGAAAAACTTTGGGATGCCTTGTTGCATTCATCCAGATCTCACTTGAGTTTTGTTTTGTTTTGTTTTTTTTAATCTCTCTGAGATGAACATTTCAGACTATTGTTTTATTCCTAGTAAGATGCAAAGCTGAGCCATATCCAAACAGACTCACTGTCCTTCCCTGCCCTCTGATGCAGGTGGGGCTCTTCAGTTGAACAAATAGCTCCAGGCTCTAAACCAGAGCTGCTCTCTCAGTGATGAGGGTCAGATGGCAGATGGGGGTGCCTATACTTTGCAACCAGCTCCTATAACATCTGGCAAACTGTCATTCCAAAAGAGAGATGTGCTGACCTCTTTTAAAAACTTCTCTTAGGAAAAAAAAAAACTTAGGGCAGAAATTCCAGCCTAGGGGAACATTCCATCATAACTCTCATTTCATTTGGGACACTGAATTTTTTTTAATTATTTAAGAAAAATTTACAAGGGGCGCCTGGGTGGCACAGCGGTTAAGCGTCTACCTTCGACTCAGGGCGTGATCCCGGCGTTATGGGATCGAGCCCCACATCAGGCTCCTCCACTATGAGCCTGCTTCTTCCTCTCCCACTCCCCCTGCCTGTGTTCCCTCTCTCGCTGTCTCTATCTCTGTCAAATAAATAAATAAAATCTTTTTAAAAAAATTTACAAAACAAGCAAAAACCCTATTTGGACAAAGAGGATGGCGTATGTCAGGAAATTTGCAGTTTATAGTCTCTCCCCTGTTACAGATCTATAATCTATTTTCTAGGAACGAACACATGGATGTTTATAGTACTTTGCTTAAGAGCATGACAAAAATTATGCTCTGTAAGTCCAATTTGTTTTTCATGATGAGGAAAAACATCACATGGCCACTTCACAGACACTGAGACCTACACAGTACTTTGTCAAAGGTCTCCCATAACAGGACTATTAGGGTTGTTTTTTTTTTTAATGCAGTTTATATTGCAGAAACAAAGATAATTGAGTTTTTGAGAGTTCCAAGTTTGGCATTACAAGTTAATGGTGTAATATAAAAGTAAAACCACTATTACAATCTCAAGTAGGTATTCTAAGCCAAGTGAAAATTACTTCTTGACCTTATTATGTGACTAGCATTGGGTGCTTCCTAATGTGGACATCAAAATTCTTATTATCTCTGTCTCAGTATCCAAGAAAGTTAGGAGACTACTTTCTATTGCAGTTGCTTAAAAATAAAACTTCAGAATTAGATCACATGGTTTTCCAATTTTGCTTTTTAGAATATGGCTGTATATCAGAATCAGAAAATCAAATCCAACCACAATCAGCACTGAAAGTAAGTCATTTTCATTTCACCTTTTTCTCCAAATACCTGTGTAAACACTGATCTCCTTCAGAATAAATACTTCCAAAATGCACGTGGATTTTCCACAAAAATCTTCACGAAAATACATTGGAGAATTAGCAAGAATGACTAAGAATGTGAGACCTTTGACCCTCATGTGATGATTTCTGGTAATAGGCAACTTTGGGGTATATATATAAAAAGAAATAATAGCAATTTCAAAATGGTTCAATTTCATATCATATTTAATTTTATTATAGGCCCTTCAGCATCAACTGGAATCATTTCAGGCTCTCCGAATACAGACTTTGCAGAATGTTAGCATGGTATGTGTCTTTTAATCTCTATATGGGAAATATCCAAACTTAAGATATCACCCCATATTTCTAAGCTAATGATCACTAGCCAACTTATCAATTCATGTAGAATGTAATAAAATAAAGCCACAATATATTCCAGGCTCAAAATTTGTTTGGGGGAAACTATGTTCAATTATAGTTGAATCTGGATATGAGCCAAAAAGAAATAGCACTCACTGATTTTTTAAAATATATGTTTAAAACGCTACCTATATATAGTCTACAAATGGGAACTCTCATTGTAAGTGGTATGAAATCTAACTCAAATTGACCTAGAGAAAAAGGAGATTTTATTAACGTAGGTAACTGAAAATCCTAGGGACAGTTCACTTGGTGGTGGCTTAATCCATATGATCAGGACTTCAATCATCAGGAACCAGTCTCACTCCTTATTTTGGTTCTGCTTTCCACTGTATTGGATTCTCAGACCCCATGTGGTAGCAAAGGGGCTACTAGAAGCTCTAGGCTTTTATCCTTCCAGATTCCAGTCAGCGAAGAGACCATGCTTTTTTCTCCCTTAACAGTTTATACTGAAGTTCTTGGTCTGATTCTAACTGCCTGAGATTGGGTCATATGCAATGCTTGAACAAACCACTGTTGAAAGGAAGGCAGTGTTCTGACTGGTTAGCTCTCAGTCACATGCAGCTGGAAGTGGGATCACCACAGGCACGTGGATTTTATCCAGAACAAATAAGGGATAGTATTAACAGAAGGATAGGGTATGGGTATTCACAGTGCATAACACACTCACTGAAGACCCAATATAAACTTCATCCTAATATTCTTATACTAAAGGCATCTGCAGGGAAGTGGCAAGAGAAGACAAACTCCTCTTGAGGGTGACAGAATAGATTTGCTTCTGATGACAGAGATCAAAAGTCTCTGCTTTATTCAACAATATAAAAAATCAAACATCCAAAATCCTTGAACATAGTTCATAAAATGTTATTGCTTTACTAAAGTAAGTTTTTCTGGGGCGCCTGGGTGGCTCAGTCGTTGAGCGTCTGCCTTCGGCTCAGGGCGTGATCCCAGAGTCCTGGGATCGAGCCCCACATCAGGCTCCTCCGCTGGGAGCCTGCTTCTCCCTCTCCCACTCCCCCTGCTTGTGTTCCCTCTCTCGCTCGCTGTCTCTATCTCTGTAAAATGAATAAATAAAATCTTTAAAAAAAATAAATAAATAAAGTTTTTCTGATTTTACAATCATATAATAAAGACATATTTTTCTTTAAAAATTCCTTTAATGATAGAGATTATTATAAATTAAATACATTTATTTTATATTCTATATGATGGAAAAGAATTTTTAGTTCGGGATATTTAAAGGTATCTTTCAATTATAGTATCTATTATTCCTATACATTCATAAGTTTGTAAATCTGAAATCAAATTCTAACATTATCACTTTATCTTTTAAAGGTACAGTCTGAAATCAGTGAAATCTTGAACAAAAGTATTATTGAAGTAGAAAACCCACAATATAGCTCAGAAAAAGATCTAGTATTCGGCACACGCATTGAAAAAACTTTGGTATGTTATTCTGTACAAAACTATTTCTATATTTAGTGACTTCAAAAATGTTACTGCAACCAGTTTATCTTCACCTTTGCATTCTTAACCTTCTTCGTGGGTCAAATGGACTATCAGAGGAATACCTTAAAGATTCCCAAGTAAATTGAAATATAAGGCAGTTTTTTTTAGCCTGTCTCTCCACTTAGGAATTTTTCTACTTTTAGGAATGATCAAGACCTGAGGTGAATTCTCTAGAAACAGGTTGGAACCAGAGTCACTCTCTCTACAGTGATTAGAACTCGCATTTCTAGAATAGTCATAGCCGTAGAATTGTCTGAAATAGGAATGCAAGCTAAGGTTGACAAACAGCCCAGAAGTAGAAATACTCATTTTCCTTAAACTTCCTATTGCATTTGACCTATTGCTTCTATCTTCCCCATCTATCTACGATGGTCTCTTAAGGGATTCTAAATTTCTATTTCTGATATTGAAGGGCTGGCCCATGTATGTCACCCTCTGAGGAAATAAGTATAATTTCCAAGCAAATTGTGAAGACCAGAGTTACAGATCTCAAAATAACTGTTATTAGATTTTTCTGGAGAAAATGAGTCATATTCGTTAGCCTTCTTTGCCTGTAGAAATGGATAAAATGTTCATCTGGGTTGTAAAAATAAATCCTCCACAAAATATTTTCTTGATTTGCTTGTCATGTGGCAAATGACAGTACATTTATGATATGCTTTTTATTGTCACTAGCCTAGAGAGAATCAAGAAGAAATCCTTTCTATGGAGAAAATTCATCATTTTGAGGAGTCCAACATTATTCATTCAACAGAAGAAAAATTCAGCAGTGATATTGTTAAGAGTCTTTCTCAAGGTATAGATATTCCATCCCAGATACATTTCAAGGACCTATTAACTCAGAGAACTTCAACAGATAATTCAGCTTCAAACATAATTATGAACCCTTCAGAAAATTCTGACATGTGGAAGAATTATAATAACCTTTATAGTTTTCTACCTCATGCACCTCAAAATACTATGTCTCAAGCTGATACGGTAATTCTGGATAAATCCAAAATTACTGAGCCTTTCCTCAAGCATGGATTTTGTGAAAATTTAGACGATATCTGCCGTTCTATCAAACAAATGAAGGAAGAACTACAAAAGTCACATGATAGAGAACTGGCACTTACAAATGAACTTCAAACTTTAAAAACTGATACAAATGTTCCAAGAAATGGTAAATATGACCTGTCCTCCAGTCACAAGGAAAAAATTAACTTTATTAAGGAAGAAAATATAGAAAGAAACTTAAATGAAGATATAAAATCAAAGAGAATTTCAGAATTAGAGGCATTAGTAAACAAATTACTCCCATTCAGGGAAACAGTGTCAAAGTTCCATGTGAATTTTTGCAGGAAATGTAAAAGGTTATCCAAGAGTGAAATGCACAGGGGAAAGAGAAATGAGAAAAACAGCAAAGAAATTCCTATCGCTGGCAAGAATATTACAGATTTAAAATTCCATTCCAGAGTTCCAAGATATACACTGTCATTCTTTGACCCAACAAAATATGAAATGAAAGACAAAGAAACACAACCACTAATATCAAAACAAGGATCAACTATATTTGAAAATGAGAAAACATCCAAAGTCAATTCTGTTACTGAGCAGTGTGTTGCAAAAATTCAGTACTTACAGAATTACCTAAAAGAATCTATGCAGATACAGAAAAAAGTAACAGAACTGGAGAATAAAAATTTAACCCTTAAGACCAAAATAAAACCTCTTGTCTTTACTACACAATCTCTGATACAGAAAATTGAAACATATGAAAAGCAACTTAAGAATTTGGTTGAAGAAAAGAATGCTATTCAGTCCAAGTTAATTAAAACAGAAGAAGATGGTAAAGAATGTCTTAAAGAATTGAAAAAAATAATCAGTAAATATAATGTTCTTGTAGGACAAAATAAAACTCTAGAGGAAAAAAATAGTCAACTTTCTTTGGAGAAGCAACAAATGATAGAAACATTAGATCAACTAAAAAGTAAGGAACACAAAACTCAAAATGATATGGCCATTGTCAATAATGAAAATAATCGAATGAGTATAGAAATGGAATCAATGAAAACAAATATTCTGTTGATACAAGATGAAAAGGAGATGCTAGAGAAAAAAACATACCAGCTTCTAAAGGAAAGAAGCTCAGTTGAAAGTGAACTGAAGGAAAACCAACTAGAGATAATGCAGCTAAAAGAGAAAGAAAGGTTGGCAAAAACTGAACAAGAGACACTTCTTCAAATAATAGAAACAGTTAAAAATGAAAAACTTAATCTTGAAACAACATTACAAGAATCTATTGCTGCTAGACAAATGATGGAAAGAGAAATTGAGAATATTCAAACGTACCAATCTACTGCAGAGGAGAATTTTCTGAAAGAAATAAAAAATGCAAAATCAGAAGCAAGTATTTATAAGAACAGTTTGTCAGAAATGGGCACTGAATGTGAAATGTTATCAAAAATGGTAATGGAAATTAAAACAGATAATCAGATTCTAAAAGAAGAACTAAAAAAACATAGTAAAGAAAATATAAAATTTGAAAACAGCATCAGTAGACTTGCAGAAGACAAAATACTTTTAGAAAACTATGTAAGAAGTATAGAAAATGAAAGGGATACCTTAGAATTCGAGATGCGGAATCTTCAAAGAGAATATTTAAATCTAAGTGAAAAAGTTTGTGGTTCACAGAGTGACGTACCAAAAAAGAGTTATATTTTAAGAAGAGAGAAATTCCATTTTGACAACTATGATACTTATGAAGACACCTCTGGTCCTAGGAGTAGGCCTTTAGCTACTGATTTGAAAGGTATGTAATATTGTGGTGGATTTGTAGAGATGTGTTTAAGATTTTTTTCACTTATTAGGCACTAGACAGAGTACAGTAATAAGAAGGAAACTTTTAAGATGAATACAATTTAGTCTTGTAAGAGTTGTATCCAATTTATTATATGTTGGAATTATTTAGGACCTTTGCTCTTTTGGGGCATCTGAGTGGCTCAGTTGGTTAAGTGTCTGTTTCTTGATCTCAGCTCAGGTCTTGATCTCAGGGTCATGAGTTCAAGCCCTGAATTGGGCTCCACGCTGGGCATGGAGCCTACTTTAAAAAAAAAAAAAAAAAGAAGAAGAAGAAGAAGAAGAAATTTTGCTCCTTTGATAAAACTCATGTTGTTATTTTATTTATATTACTTCTATACATTGTATAAGCACAAAGCAACTATGGCAGGGAGCAGGGTTTTTGTTTCTGTTTTCTGAAGTATACTTGGCACTCTCACATTAAAAAATTCTTTTTTTTCCAGGAATTCCAAGTCAACTGTATCAATTGCTTCCGTCCAAGATATGTAAATAAATTTCTAAAATCAATGTTTCAAAATCCTTTGTCCAGTACTTTTTTCTCCACAAAAATATTTTTTGAATTTATTTATTTGAGAGTGAGAGAGCGCTCAGGGAGGATGGGAGGAGGGAGAGAGGGAGAGGGAGAGAGAGACTCTCAAACAGACTCCCCACCAAGAGCAGAGCCCAATGTGGGGCCTGATGTCAGGACCCTGAGATCATGATCTGAGCTGAAATCAAGAGTTGGGTGCTTAACTGACTGAGCCACCCAGGCGCCCCCTCCACAAAATTATTTTAAATTCACTTTTTCATAGGATTATAATACCTTGTAATTGATTAATTTTTAAATTAGAAACTGCAATTAGGTATGTATTTTTATATTGTCAGCCTTGAGATTTCACTGAACTTGTAAGCTAATGTTGGTCTGACAGTTTCATGGGTTCTAGTGGAAGACATGAGAGTCCTGGGTCAGAGATAAAGAACAGTTTGCTACTCACAGCAATAGCAGTAGCCAGAACACCAGCACTTCTGCATTCATTCTCCAAGCCCCAATTCCTACATGCAACATGAAAAGGGTCACAGAGCATGTTGCATTACAGAAGAGAACTCTGAACTTAGGGAACCCAAATCTTTTATGAGTGCAGAAAGTGTGCCTATGCCTGCCCTTTGCTCTTGATGGAAACATTACCCTTATTAAACAGGACAGTTACTATACCTGCCCTTGCTCCAGGGGAGACACTATCTTTAGCTTCCAAGACTGATTGCTATACAAATAAACTGGCTGAATTTTGTCAAATGCTTTTTCTGCATTTACTAAAGTGAGCATGTGAGTTTTTTTCTCCCTTTAATCTGTAAATATGGTAATTACATTGATTAATTTTGAAACATTACACCAACCTTGCATTCCTGGGATAAACTCCACTAGGTCATGTATTATCCTCTTAATACATACTCCTAGATTCAATTCAATAATATTTTGTTAAGGATTTCTCCTCCTATGTCCAGAAGAATATTAGTCTCTATGTTATTTTCTTTAATGCCTTTGTCTGGTTTTGGTATCAGGAAAATCTGCCTTTATAAAACATGTTGGGAAATGTTCCCTCCTCCTCCATTTTCTGGAAGTATTAGGTGTAGGATTGGTTATTGATATTCTTCTTAAGTACATAATAGAATTGACCAGAGAGCCTGGAATTTTCTAAACAGGATGGTTTTACATTGCAAAATCAATTTCATTAATGGATACAGAACTATTGAGATTTTTCTACCTCTTCTTGAGTCAATTTTGATTATTTGTATGTTCTGAGGAATTTGTACATTTCTTATATGTTCTCAGACACATTGGCATAAGACTCTATATTATCTTTTTAATGTCCAGAGGACAGATAGTGATATATTTTTAATTTCTGACATTGGTAATTTAGGGATATTCCTTTTTTCTTGTACAGTTTTTCTAGAGTTCAAGTGATTTCATTGCTTTTTTCAAAAATCAGCTTTTTATTAATTTTTCTCTGTTAACTTTGCTATTTTTAATCTATTAATTTCTGTTCTCTCTGCTTATTTTGGGCTTAATTTGCTCTTTCCCTAGTTTCTTAAGGTGAAAGCTCAGGTCACTGGTTTGGAAAATTTATTTTTCTCTACAATATACACTTAAAGCTCCAACCACTACATTCATGTATCACACAAACTCTAATATGTTTTCAATTTCATTCAGTTCAAAATATTTTCTCTTTGCCTTATAATTTATTCTTTGACATAATGGAATATTTAGAAGTAAGTTGCTAAATTTCCAACTCTGGAGATTTTCAGGTATTTTCTGTTACTGATTTCTAGTTTAATTCTATTGTGATCAAAGAACAGTACAATTATCTTTTTACATTTATTGAAATTTATTTTACTTCCCAGAATATGGTCTGTGTTGGTCAGTGTTTCACACTAACTTGAAAAGAATGTATATTCCGCTGTTGTTGGGTGGTGTTCTATAAATGTCTACTAAGGAAAGGTTGTTGACAGTGTTGATAAAATATTCTGTATCCTTAATGATCTTCTACTTGTTCCAACAATTACTACAGAAGAATAGAGAAGTAGGTTTGTCCATTCTATCGGTTTTTGTTTCATGTTTTAAAGCTCTTTTATGTGTACACTTTCATGTCCTGTTAGTAAATTAATCCCTATATTATTACAAAATGAGCCCATTTATCCCTGGTGATTCTCCTTATTCTAAGGTCTTTGATTGATATTAATATAGGCCCTCCAGTTGTCTTTAGACTAGTGTTTGCATAGTATTTTTGCATCATTTTATATTTATAATGGTGAGTCAGTAGAAAATTTTCATAGTCAGATCATAAATATATACCATGAAAAATTAATGACAAAATCCTGAAAATCAAATGTAATGAGAGTGGTTCCAGCCCAAGATGGTTATATAGGAAGACCCTGAACTCATATCCTTCATAGAACGCACCAAATTAAACCTATTTATAGAACAGTTCCTCCTGAAGAAAAACTGAGGGTCAACTGAACAGCTTCTGCACAAAAGAGAATGGCAACAGGGAACAGCAAGAGAGATAGAGACATGGTAACAAAGGGAATCCCCACCCCTGATGTTGCAAACTGCAGTGGTAAGGGATAATGCTGAGGGACCGAGAACTGAGGAAGGAATGAATGAATGAAGGAAGGAAGGAAGGAAGGAAGGAAGGAAGGAAGGAAGGAAGGAAGGAAGGAAGGAAGGAAAAAAAATGGCAGTTTAAAAGAGCAACTAGCATATAAAAGAGACAGTTCTAGAACTCTGCCAAACCATGGAGGATCTGGGGGAATGCTTTCCAAGTCATAGGGACTGGAGAATGACAGGTTTATGTTCCCTCTCCACCTTAAAAGCACAGATGAGAGCAGAGTCTGGTTGCCATAACTGACTGGCCGCCTCAGTAAGCCCTAGGACCACAAGCACAAACCAGCCCCAGTTGTGCTGGGACACATACAAAAAAGCTATGGCTTAAAAGGGAAAAGGAGGGGTGCCTGGATGGCTCAGTCAGTTGAGCGGCCAGCTCTTGATTTCAGCTCGGGTCATGATCCCAGGGTCCTGGACTGGAGCCCCCTGTAGGGCTAAGTGCTCAGTGGGGAGTCTACTTGGGATTCTCTCTCTCTCTCCGTGTGCCCCTCCCCCCATACCCGTGCTTGCTCTCTCTCTAAAATAAATAAATCTTTAAAATAAAAATAAAAATAAAAAAATAAAAGGGCAAAGGAACTTGAGGAACATTCCCTGGATCAGAGGGACTGGATCAACACCTCAGCAAGTCCTGGAACTGCAAGCCCACACTAGCCCCAGTTGCACCTGGGTATGGGGGGAAAATTAAATTTTAAAAAATGCTTTTTTATATTTGTTTTTGCCTTTTGCTTCTGTTGGTTTTTTTTCTTTTTCCCTCTTTTTTTCTTTAAAAAGATGAAGTTTAAAATTGCATCTAGCATATAAAAGAGCCAGCACTAGAACTCCACCAGATGGCTAGGGGAGCTGCTGGAACACTCTCTGGGTGGGAGGGTCTGGTGGATATGGTTTATGCTCCCCCTTGAAAGCATGGACCAATGCATGCTCCAGGTACCCTAGCTGACCTCCACCTCACTGAGCCTTAGATCCATAGCCCACATAAGCCCTAGCCATCCCACCAAGGCAGCCAAAGGACAGTACACGCCAGGACACCCCTGGTTAGTGTTCACTGTAGCTCCACCCTTCACACCAAGGTCACACAGGTGCAAGCACCCTAGAACACAAGAGGCCCACACCACTTTGGCTTCAGACAGCTTATTAGGGCACCCCCTATGCAAAGCACCCCAGAACACACCTGCCTGTACCACACTCAGTTCCAGCTGCCTGGCCGGAGGACCCTCTGCACTGAGAACACTGGTGCACCCTGGCTTGCACCCAATTCAGCTTTAGCTGTCCTGCAAAGGCACCCCTATGCAGAGCATCCCAGGACCTCCTTGCCTGTACCCCATGTCAGCTCCAGCTTTCCCTTCAGGGTACTCTCTTTACAGATAGTCCTGGAACACCCATTTATATCTACTTCAGCTTCACTATCTTGCCAAGGTGTCCTCTGTACATACAGACCCAGGCCCCCTGGCGTGCCCCCACTTCAGTTTCAGCTGTCCTGCCAGGGCATCCTATGTGCAGTGAGCTCAGGGACCTCTTGGTCTGCACACCACCTCGGCTTCAGCTCCTCCCCCCTTGGGGCACACCTTGCACAGAGTATCCCAGGGCACCCCAGCTTATACCCACATCAGCTTCAGCTGTCCTATCAGGGTGCCATCAACACACAGAATCTTGGGACACCTCGGCTTGTGTCTGCCTCAGCTTCAGCTGCCCTGCTGGACCTAAAGACACACACAAAGTGAAGGGGTGGAAAAACAGTCACCATGCAAATGGATATGAGGAGGGGAAAGCCACAGTAGTAATATTTATATCACACAAAATAGACTTTAAAACAAAGACAGTAACAGGAGACAAAGAAGGGCATTACATGATTAAGGGATCAAATCGACAAGAGGAGGTAACAATTGTAAATTTCTATACACCCAACACAGAAGCACTTAAACGTAAATATTAACAAAGAGAAAAGTTAACAGTAATGCAATAACAGTAAGGGATTTTAACACCCCACTTACATGAGTGGATAGATCATCCAAGTGGAAATCCATAAGGAAACAGTGTCTTGTAAGGACACATTAGACCAGATAGACATAACATACACAGAACATTCCATCCAAAAACAACAGAATACACATTCTTTTCAAATGCACATGGAACTTTCTCCAGAATGGATCACATGTTAGGCCACCAAACAAGCCTCAATAAATTTAAGAAGATTGGATTCATACCATGCATCTTGTCTGACCACAATGGTATGAAACTAGAACTAAATCACAAGAAAAAACTGTAAGAAACACAAACATGTGAAGGTTAAACAACATGATACTGAACAACCAGTTGGTCAAAGAAGCAATCAAAGAAGGAATAAAAAAAAGTACATGGAAACAAATGAAAATGAAAACACAATGGTTCAAAATCTTTGGGACCCAGCAAAATGAGTTCTAAGAGAGAATGTATAATGATACAGGCCTCCCTCAAGAAACAAGAAAAAAAAAAAAAAGTAAAAGCTCAAACAATCTAACCTTGGAACTAGAAAAAGAGAAACAAAACCCAAGGTGAGTAGAAGGAAGGAAATAATAAAGGTCAGAGCAGAAATAAATGACAGAAAACAGATACACACACACACAAATCAATGAAACCCGAGAGATGGTTCTTTGAAAAAATAACCAAAATTCATAACTCTTAGCCAGACTCATCGGAAAAAAAGATAAAGGGCCCAAATAAATAAAATCAGAAACAATACAGAAGTAATAAGTAACATCAGAGAAATACAAAGAATTATAAGAGGATACAATGAAAAATTATATGTCAATAAATTGGGCAACCTAGAAAATGGATAAATTCCTAGAAACACACAGTCTTCCAAAACTGAGGAAGGAATAATTATCCAAACAGGCCAACTACTAGTAACAAAACTTAATCAAGTAATCAACAACTACCAAAAAATAGAAGTCCAGGACGGGAATGATTCACAGGTAAATTCTACCAAACATTTAAAGAAGAGTTAAAACCTATTACCTTCAAACTATTCCAAGAAATAGAGGAGGAAGGAAAGCTTCCAAATACACTCTATGAGGCCAACATTACTCTGATACCAAAAGCAAAGACACCACAAAAAAGAAAACATGGATACAAAGATCCTCAACAAACGGGCACCTGGGTGGCTCAGTTGGTTAGGCATCTGCCTTCGGCCCAGGTCATGATCCCAGGATGCGGGGATCCAGTTCTGCATCAGGCTCCCTGCTCATCAGGGAGTTTGCTTCTCTCTTCTCTCTCTTCCTCTGCCCCTCCCCCGCTTGCACGTGCACACGCACGCCCTCTCCCTCTCTCTCTCAAATAAATAAATGAAATACTTAAAAAAAAAAAATCCTCAACAAAATCGCAAACCATATTCAACAATACATTAAAAGGATCATTCACAGGGCGCCTGGGTGGCTCAGTCGTTAAGCATCTGCCTTTGGCACTCCCCCTGCCCGTGTTCCCTCTCTCGCTGGCTGTCTCTCCCTGTGTCAAATAAATAAATAAAATCTTAAAATAAAATAAAAGGATCATTCACCACAAATGGGATTCCTTTTGAGGATGCAAGAATGTTTCAATATTCACAAATCAATGTGATACACCACATCGACAAAACAAAGGATAAAAATCATATGATCATCTCGATAGATGCAGAAAAAACATTTGAAAAAAAACTCTCAACATACTGGGTTTAGAGGAAATAGACCTCAACATAAAAAAGGCCATTTTTAAAAAATCCACAGCTAACATCTTACTCAATGGAGAAAAACTGAGAGCTTTTCTTCTAAGATCAAGAACAAGACAAGGATGTCCACTCTTGCCACTTTTACTCAACATAGTACTGGAAGTCCTAGCCACACCAATCAGACAAGAACTGAGAAGCATCCATATTGGTAAAGAAGTTAAACCATCACTACTTACAGATGACATACTATACATAGAACACCATAAAGACTTCAGGAAAAAAAAATGCTAGAAGTAATAAATGAACTCGGTAAATTTGCAGGATACAAAGCTAATACCCAGAAATTGGCAGCATTTTTATACACTAAAAATGAAGTAGCATAAAGAGTAATTAAGAAAATATGGGGCGCCTGGGTAGCGCAGTCGTTAAAGCGTCTGCCTTCGGCTCAGGGCGTGGTCCCGGCGTACCGGGATCGAGTCCCACATCGGGCTCCTCCGCTGTGGGCCTGCTTCTTCCTCTCCCACTCCCCCTGCTGTGTTCCCTCTCTCACTGGCTGTCTCTCTGTCACTCTGTCACATAAATAAATAAAATATTAAAAAAAAAAAAAAGAAAAGAATTCCACTTACAATTGCACCAAAAAGAATAAAATATCTAGGAATATACCTAACAAAAGAGGTAAAAGACCTACAAACTGAGAACTATAAAACATTGATGCAAGAAATTGAAGATGACACAAATGATCTTGGGTTAAAAGAATTAATATTATTAAAATGTCCATATTACCCAAAGCAACCTACAGATTGAATGCAATCCCTATCAAAATACCAACAGCTTTTTTCACAAAACTAGAAAAAAATTACTCAAATTTGCATGGAATCACAAAAGACCCTGAATAGCCATAGTAATCTTGAGAAAGGCAGGGGAGAGGGGAAAATGAGTGAAAGGGAGTGGGAAATAGAGGTTTCCAGGTCTGGAATAAGTTATAGGAATAAAAGGCACAGCACAAGAAATATAGTCAATGATACTGTAACATTTTGTGGTGACAGATGGGAGCTACACTTGTGGAGAGGACAGCAAAATGGTTAAACTTGTCAAATCACTATGTTATAAACCTGAAAATAATGTTACATCGTGTATCAACTACATTCATTTTTTTAAATAATTTATGTTATGTTAGTCACCATACAATATATCCTTAGTTTTTGATGTAGTGTTCCATTCAACTACATTCAAATAAAAATTAATTTTAAAAAAGTATTGATGCTCACAAATGTGAAAACTATGCTATCATATTTTCCTTTATTATAAAATTACATAAATGGCAAAAAAAAAAGAGAACGAATTCAGGTATTGAAAAAAAGGAGTAAAGTTGAGCGTTGTTATCAATTTAAATACAGAATTAAGATTACAGAACTGTGACACTTACGGTTACAAAATAGGATATTTGTGTTAAAACCATTGTCAATATAAAACAACTAAACTAAAAAACTAAGTACATCCTTTTACTTTTAACCTATCTATATATTTACATTTCAAGTGGGTTTATTTTAGAAAGCATATAAATGGGTCTTTCTTTTTACCAAGTCTGACAATCTGTGCCTTAAAATTGCAGTGTTTAGCTATTTACATTTAACGTAATTATCAATGTTTATTGTAACTGATTTCTATGTATTTGATTTCTATTTGTCGCATCTATTTTGTTCCTTTTATCTTTTCCTGCCTTCTTTTGTATTAATTATTTAGGATTACATTTTCTCTCCACTTGTCTTATCAGAAATCTCTGTTTACTTTTTAAGGGCTGCTCTAGAGGTATATATTTTTAGCTGACTACTGATTTTCTTTAAATGATATTACAACAATTCATATACAATGGAAGACTCTTACAATAACATATCTTTATTTTCCTCCTCCCATTCTTTGTGCTACGGTTATTTAGACTTTACTTTTATATATGTTATAAACCCAACACATTTTAATAGATTTGCTATAAATACTAAGCTATCTTTGACTCTTTAAAGAAATTAAACCAGGAGGGGGAAAATTTTTTTTCTATTTATCATTTCTAGCATCTTTTTAAAGTTTTTAAAAAATTTTTATTTTTTTGAGTAGACTCCATGCCCAACATGGGGCTTGAACTCACAACCCTGAGATTAGGAGTCATATGCTGTACTGACTGAGCCAGCCAGGTGCCCCTCTAGCATCCTTTAAACCCATGTTTCCATCTGATCATTTTTATTCTACCTAAAAACTTCTCTTAACATTTCTTGTAATGCAGGTCCCACCTTTTCTCTTTCTCAGTCTTTATTTCACCTTAATTTTTTGAAAAATATGTTTCAGTGAATATAGAATTTTGAATTGGCAGTTTCCTTGAACTCTTTGAAAATGTCATTCTTTTTCTGACTTGCATCGTTTCTGATAAGAATTTTCATACATAGTCTTTTTTTCTCTGGCAGATGTTAAGATTTTTCTCTTTATCAGTGCTTCCCGGTAATTTTATTATGATGTGTCTTGGTGTGCATTTTCTTTGTTTATCCTGTTTATCATTCCTTGGGCATCTTAGATTCAGGGTTTTTAATTTTCTTCATTTTTGGAAATTTTCAGCCCCTATTTATTTAAATCTTTTTCTTTCTGCTGCTTTCTAAGACTTGATAATATATATGATCATTAGTTGTTTTTTTTTTCACTAGTTTTTTTTCTCTTTTGCAATGTCTAATTTGCTATTGTTCCCATTTACTGAAAATTTTCATTTCAATTATTTTCTTTTTCATTTCTAGATTTTCCATTTGGTCTTGTTTATGCCTTTAATTTCTCTCCTCATTGTGCTCATATTTTTCTTTAAATAAATCAACATAGTTATAATAGCTATTCTAATGTCCTTGCTGCTAATTCCATCTTCTCTGCCATTTGGGGGCTTGTTTCTAATGACTGATTTTTTTCTAGTTATTGCCTCTCGGCATGTCTAGTAGTTTTTCATTGGAAGGCAAATACTATAAATTTCATATTGTTAATTGTCCAGATTTTTGCTTTGTTTTCCTTTACAGAAAAGGGGATAGTTCTGTTGAGATTAGTTACTTCTGTTTCATCTTGATCCATATGAGACTTGTTTTAAAATTTTTGTTAGAGTGGGTCTAGGGTAACCTCTAATGTAGTGTAGATACTCTGGGATCTGCACCAAATGCCCTGAGAGACTGACAAAGACCCTCATTGAACTGGTGGGAACTTCTCATCCTCAAATGATTCCTGGCCCTCTGTAAGCTGTGGGAACCAGCTAACTGACAGGTCCCTAGTTGTCCTTTGCCTTCCTTCATGGAATTTAACCCTATGTGTGCCTTAGGTGTCAGCAAAATTAAGGGTACGCCAGTGCACAATTCTGAACTCTTTTCCTATGTAGCTCTTTTCTCTCTAGAACTCTACCCCACAAATGCCAGACACTTTAAACTCCTGATTTCCAATTTCTGTCTCATCTGAGCAAGGCTACCATACTTTGAGATTCCTCTCCATCCTCTCCAGTTCAGAAAGTGCCTCCAAATATAAAGCAATTGCAGGACTCACCTCAGTTGTTTCCTTTTTCTCGTTGATCACAGTTCTGCACTGTGTCCAATGTCTAAGAAGAAGGGTTGTGTATGTTTTGTAGTTTTCAATTGTTTAAGTTAGGAGAATAAGTTCAGCCCCTTACTCTACTTTGGACAGAAGCCAATTTGGGACAGTCAAGTTTGGGAAGTTTAGAAAGTCATAAGAATGGAGAGAACATAGCAGTAATTTTTCTAGGTAGCTAGTATCTGTAGGAATGTTGTTCCACTGAATCTCCCCCATCTATAGAAAAGCTGCCCGTGACTATGGGTATGTGTGTACCGGGCTATTGACTAGCCGTTCTTCACCTGAAGGTATATAAGTAGAGAGCCACACTTTAGGCAATGGAGCCCTCCCAAAAAACAACCAGGGTTAAGTATTGTTATGAGAATAATGCTAGAATAAGAACCTTACTTTTGTAGCCCAATTTTCCTTAGGTAGATCTTCCAAATGTTTAGAGGCAAGATCTTTTATTTTTTATCTGGGGGTAAAATTCTGGGCTGCCTAAAGTACAGAGGATAGGAAGGAGGTAAGAGAAACAAAGAAATAGACAGAGAAAGTCTTTCCTTTTTTTTTTTCCAAGTGATTCCAAGTGTTTTATTTAATATGGCTAGTTTTTTAATTCTGTTTAGTTAGCCACCGTATAGTACATCTAGTTTTTGATGTAGTGTTCAATGATTCATTAGTTACGTATAACACCCATTACTCATCACAACACAGGCCCTCCTGAGTACCCATCACCCTGTTAACCCCTCCCTCCATCCCCCTCCCCTCTGAAACCCTCAGTTTCCCCCCCCCAGGGGTCCATAGTCTTCCATGGTTCATGGGTCGTCTCCCTCTCTGATTTCTAGGAACACAGGGGAAGGGAGGGAAATCTGAAGGGAGAGAAAGTCTTTCCTAAACACACTTTAAATTAAATGTTTCTAGCTCTATTCTTATTTTTATTTTTTTTATTTATTTATTTTTAGTCTATTGTATTTTTTTGAAACTCCTTATTCTCTGATTATTCCCCTTATTCATTTTTCTGGACTCATTATTTTAGTATTATGTTTTTAGCATCAGAGAAAGAAAGCCAGCAAATAAATGTGTTCTGCCTGCCAGTTTTAATTGGAATCCCCTAACATATTAATGTTGTAATTATGTTATAAATAGCCTCATAGTATATTTTTGGTTGGGACAAATATCCTCTTTCAAATTTTCCTACCAGTATTTTCATATTTTGTCTTCAAAATAAAATTTAGAAGAAGCTAGTAAAGTTTTATTATTTTTAATTCTGTAGAGATTTTGATAAAATTGCATTAAATCTATTGATGTAGATAGAAATAGCATTTTTACAATATTGAGTCTCCCTAGAACATGGTATATTATTCAGGCTGTTATTTTATATTTTCATTTTAACCCTAAGTTTCCGTAGCTTTTTTCCATTGTAAATAGAATAGTTTCACACTTCCTAACTGACATATAAAAAAACTATCTTTTTGCAGATCATTATATACATCCTGTTAATTGGACTATGTTATTATCTCTAATATTGTTCGAAAGTTTCTTTTTGCATTGTAGGTACCTATATCACCTGCAAGGAATAATGTTGTATTTCTTTTTGTAACATTTATTCCCCTCAGTGTTTTTTCTTGTCTTACTGTATTAACTGTATTTTCCAGCACAGTGTTAGAGCTGTTGATGGCTCTAGCTTAACGTCTGTTATGATTCTGATAGGTATCCTTTATAAAGTAAGAAATATTCTTTCTAATCCTCATGTCCTAAGAGGTTTTAAGTGGAAAGGGTATTTAATTTTGTCAAATGGCTTTCCAGCATCTATTGAGGGAACATGTATTTTTTTCCATTTTAATATATTAATTAAGCTAATTTTAATAATAGATCCACTAATGTCAAGCTATCGTAGTAGTCATAGAATAATCAATCTTATTCTTTTTTTTTTTTTTTTAAAGATTTTTATTTATTTATTTAACAGAGATAGAGACAGCCATTGAGAGAGGGAACACAAGCAGGGGGAGTGGGAGAGGAAGAAGCAGGCTCATAGTGGAGGAGCCTGATGTGGGGCTCGATCCCGTAACGCCGGGATCACGCCCTGAGCCGAAGGCAGACGCTTAACCGCTGTGCCACCCAGGCGCCCCAATCAATCTTATTCTATGATCGTTCAAAATGTGGATTCATTGGCTGATACTTGATTGGGGGAGGGGTTTAAATAAGTTAGAAATATTTTCTTCCTTTTTAATCTATCCTTGTTCAGTTATGCTAGCCTCATAAAATAAATTAAAACTCTTTTCATATTTTCTATGACCAATACAATTTAAATAACAAAATGTTGGGGCACTTGGGTGGCTCTGTCAGTTAAGTATCCGACTCTTGATTTCAGCTCAGGTCATGATCTCAGGGTCGTGAGATGGAGCCCCAAGGGGCTCTGTGCTCCATGCAGTGTCTACTTGAGATTCTCTCTCTCCCTCTCCCTTTGCCCTCCCCTCCCCTGCCTGCCCCTCCCATCCCCCTGCTCACACACTCACACTCACACACACACACACACACACACTCTCTCTCTCTCTCTCTAAGTAAAACCTTTCAAAAAAAAAAAAAGGAAAACAATCAATGGACATCATAAATAGTTTATGTCCCTTAAATCAAGTGTGTGTGTGTTCCTCTATTATCATTTCAAGTATCTTAGTTTTTCTACAGGCTTCACTCTTCCTGTTCCTGGTTTCTGCATTTGCTTTTCTGTAAGTTGACAGAATACATTTATGTAAACTCTAAATAAGCTCTGCCAATTGTCACACTGCTTCTTACACCCTCCAGTAAGGCATTAGATGAGGATTCCCATCTATGAATATTATATGAAGTGTATGTTGCTAATAGAGGCACATCAATAAAAATTAATTATAGCTAACAAAGATATGTGTAAATGAGCAATTATTTAGATTTTAATAAAATTTGAAAATATAAACCTCATCTCAAAAGAATGCATGCATTTATAAGGCTTATTTAATAACACATCAATATATATGACTTTTATTCAGTTATGTGCACCTGGTAAAATTATTCCTAAAGACAAACGTATTCCCTCTGGGTCATATTATATCCTTGATAACGTCTTTAGGATGTTCATTCCACACTGTCCTTTGCATAGGAAATAAAGATTTTAAATATTCTTTTAGAAAAAAGTAAATATGAGATTTAAAAATAAATATATATACAAATATATGTGTGTGTGTATGTGTGTGTGTGTGTGTATATATATATATTTTACAATAGTAAAAATTCTCTGTACCATCTGTAATCCTTTTAAAAGCCAGATACATCTGAATTGATATAGTTCCTTCCCCCCCAAAAAAGCAGGTTGAAAAGAAGAGTACTACAGCCTCTATACATTCTGATTTCTAGCCCTGAAAAGCCTAGAATGGCAAAGGGACAAGTACTAAGGAAATCACCATGAGTCAAAAATAACTTCCCCAATATATTACATTAATAGATATGATAAATTTGCCTTTTTAAATACCATCAGCACCACCCCCAATTGAATAAAGACTGTGAATAAGACCTCACTGTGAACTACAGTAATGTACTTAAATCATAAATACCCTTAAATACCCTTTCCACTTAAAACCTCTTTTTAAGGACAGATATTTTTTTAAAGTGTAGGGCAAATGAAAAAGAGATAATCTGGGAACAAGAGAATAAGACCTAGAGCAGGATATTCCAGGAGAGACAGCTTTGGACAGCTGCAAATGCACATGAGGGGACACCAAAGACAAACCTCATCCATCTTGTAACTTTGTGTTTTTGTAAGATACTCAACTAAAAGGGCTTTCGTCATTCTCCCTTCCTCCAACTCATCCGGGGGCTGCCATTGGCTAATACGAAGCTTTACACAGGCCATAAATAGAAGGCATGAGACCACATAAATGGAGACATTTGCCTCACTCTATAATGTGCATACATGAATCTATGCAATATGAGTAGATCCATATTTCTCTTTGACGTTAAGAATGCTTTAATGGGCTATGAGACTTGGATAGTCTATCATCCAATTTTCAAATACCTCCAAGAAGAAACACAAGGTAAGAACTTAATGTGCTCTTTCTACCCCTCCAGCCCCAGCCTTCACCCTGGCTCTCTAAGCTTACAATTCTTCAACATGAGTAAGCTTTCAAATGATAGACAACAGTTCAGGATTTTATGAAATGTCTAAACATTATATTCTCCCCAGAACACAGATCTAAACAAAGACCAACAATCATATATTATTAACAAATACTATTTATTCCTTAAGTAATAGTACTAAAACAAGGAAGAATATTAGAGTTGCAGGCTTAAGTATCTTTTAAATGCTTGAGATATGTTTCACATCTTATGTTTTTCGGCAAATAATTAGCACTCAATAATGAATTACTGGTAGTCACAACCTAGAAAGCTATTTGTCTTCCAGGTGCTAATAGGACTGTACTGAAGCAGTCTTGTAGTTCTTCATATTTAGTGCCCTAAAATTGGAAAATAAATGTACATTTAATTTTTTAGATGCAGGTAATATATCTGTCCATTCTTGTATAAAAAGTTTTGCAATAAAAATTTAATCATCCAAAACTAAATTCTCTCACCAGATTAAAAAGCATCACTTAAAATTTAATTTAAGAAGGAAAAATTGGTTTGGGGGACCAATTATAAATACCACCCAGCGATTTATTACTTTTAATATTAGGGTAAGGGGTCCTTGGGTGGCTCAGTCAGTTGAGCATCTGACTTGATTTTGGTTGGTCATATGATCTCGGGGTTGTGGGATGGAGCCCCGCATCAGGCTCTGCACTTGGTGCAGTCTGCTTGGGATTCTCTCTCTCCCTTCCCCCCTACTTGCACACTCTCTAAAATAAATTTAAAAATAAAATATTTTAATTAATTTAAAAAATTGGGGTAAAAGAAGCTAAAACTTGCTTTTGGATAATATTTGTGATAATATAAAAAGTATCAATAAATTCAAAATTACTAAACAGAAGATAAACTTCTGATTATCCAAAAGAGCAATCAGTTATTCTTTTCTCTGCTACAAACATATATATCATAGAACTTTCTCAGGTCTGTTCTCTGGATAGAAAAGAACACTCAGAAAACCTGAAACTGCTCCCTCTCCCCCACCCCCCCAAAAAATCCCATCTATTTGAGGATGAGTGTGGTGAAGAAAATTCTAATTTTTACTCTCTGTTCTATATTACCTAGATAGAGTTGGGCAGAGTACTGATAGATAAGGGGCTTGCCAAAGGATGGAGATCAAAGGATATGAAAAAAAGACTCCATATATTCCCATTTCCACCAACTAGCCCCCTTAGAATATTATGCCTTTAGACAACAGTTAAATTATATAAATAATGATAAGCAGCCTTATTTTGGGATAGGATAGTAAGATTGGTATTATAATCACTGTTCACAAGTGATACAGAGGTACTGAGATGTTTTAATAAAAGAAAAGAACGTGAATTTGGTGTCCACCTAATCTAGCGTATGATTACATTGAAGTTAGAAATATGTAAATTAGCTTAATTGGTATTAAAACTTTTTCAATGAATAGATAGGAAGGTAATCAAATCAATTCTTCTACTTATTCATGATCTTGGACACACACAAAAAAGGAACGATGGATTGTCCTTTTCTAATTTACATTCTGAACTCCCGAGAACTTCTCAGTTGAGAGTGCTCAAACCTTGGGTAAAATTGAACTTTTAAGATACTTTAATAATATGCTTTCCCTCAAAGGATTATAAAATTATGTTAATAGCTTTTTTAACTGACCAAAATATTTCCTAGAAGATTTCATAAAGGATTATTTCAAATGTAAGGAGAGAAATCTTAAGTGTCATTAGAATTCCTCATAATTACTGAGAGCCTGGAGCCCACATAAAGATAATAATTTAACAAAGATCAAAAACACCCTTTCAGAAACAAATGTTAACCTGTACTGCTAACTGAACTATAAATACCTAAACAGTCTCAAACAACTCATAATAAGATACTATAGATTTGCTTTAAATATTATGAACAGAATCATTTGTACAGATAAATTAAGCTTTTTCAATTAGAACTTCCAGAAGATGGGAAAGAACTTCTACAAGGGAGATAGTCTACATAAAAGGAACTGAGATTTTCAGACACCCAGATTTGTCACTGTTTAAAGTATGTATAAATAAGAGAGATTATTTTGAAGGGATCAAAAACTCAAAAACAATTTTTCTTAGTTTACAGACTAAGGTAACATATAAGTACCTTTTGACATTCATAGTCATTATACTTTCAATTGGTCTGCTTTTTGGTCCACCTGGTGGGTGGAAAATCTTAGCGCCTTTGCTGGAAATCTGGTTTGCCAATTTAACCACATAAGGGTCAGCAGAATGTGAAGGGTAAGGGTCAAATGTTCCTGCCTTCATTCCACCGGCCTACAAATAAAAGTGAGACAATTTAATGTAGTTTTGTAAAACGCTTCTAACAAAATTAGATTTTGAAGAAGTTCATACATATTTGTGTATTGTCTATAGAGTTGGTTTTACATTTAAAGAAAGTTGTCTATATAGAAATATCTCAGAGATATTGTGGGTTCAGTTCAAGACAATTGCAATAAAGTGAATATCACAAAAAAACAAGCTAAATGATTTTTTTGGTTACCCAGTAAATATAAAAGTTATATTTACACTATGCTGTAGTCTATTAACTGTGTAATAGCATTGTGTCTAAAAAAACAATGTATATACCTTAATTTAAAAATGCTTTACTGCTAAAAAAAAAAAATACTAAACATCATTTGAGCCTTCAGTGAATCATATTCTTTTTGCTGATGGAAGTTCTTGCCTTGATGTTAATGGTTGCTTACTGACCAGGTGGTGACTGCTGAAGGTTAGGGTGGCTGTGGCAATTTCTTAAAATAAGACAATGAAGTTTGTCATATTGACTGACTCTTCCTCTCATGAATGATTTCCCTGTAGCACGCAATGCTGTTTGACAATGTCTTATACACAGTAGAACTTCTTTCAAATTGGAGTCAATCCTCTCAAACCTTGCTGCTGCTTTATCAACTACATTTACATAATATTCTAAATCCTTTGTTGGCATTTCAACAATCTTCACAGCATCTTCATCAGGAGTAGATTCCATCTCAAGAAACCACTTTCTTTGCTCAGACCTAAGAATTACCTCCTCATCCATTAAAATTTTACCGTAAGATTATAGCAGTTCAATCCCATCTTCAGGCTCCTCTTCTAATTCCAGTTTTCTTGCTGTTTCCACCACATCTGTAGTTACTTCCTCCACTGAAGTCTGAACCCCTCAAATTCATCCATAAGGGCTGGAATCAACTTCCAAAGTGTTAATGTTGATATTTTGACCTCTTCCCATGAATCACAGATATTAATAACATCTAGAATGGTGAATCCTTTCCAGAAGGTTTTCAAGTGACTTTGCCCAGATCCATCAGAGGAGTCACTATCTATGGCAGCTATAGCCTTATGATATGTATTTCTTAAATAATAAGACTTGAAAGTTGAAATTATTCCATGATCCATGGGCTCCTGAACAGATGTGTTAACAGGCATGAAAACAACATTAATCTCATTATACATCGCCATCAGAGCTCTTGGGTGACCAGATGCATTGTCAATAAACAGTAATATTTTGGAAGGAATCTTTTTTTTCCTGAGCAGTAGGTCTCAACAGTGGACTTAAAATATTCAGTAAAATATGTCAAACAGATGTGCTGTCATCCAGGCTTTGTTTTTCCCTTTATAGAACACAGAGTAGATTTATCACAATTCTTAAGGGCCCTACAATTTGGTTATGGTAAATAAGCACTGGCTCCAGCTTAAAGTCATCAGCTGCATTAGCCCCTAACAAGAGAGCCGGCCTGTCCCTTGTAACTTTGAAGCCAGGCAGCGATCTCTCCTTTCTAGCTATTAAAGTCATAAGTGGTGTCTTCTTCCAATAAAAATCTGTTTCATCTACATTAAAAATCTGTTGTTTAGTGTAGCCACCTTCATGAATTTTCTTAGCTAGGTCTTCTTAGCTGTAACTTGCTGCAACTTCTATATCTTTACCTCTCTCAGCCTTCATAGAAGAGAGTTAGGGCCTTGCTTGGGCATAAGGAAATGTTGTGGCTGGCTTGATTTTCTATCCACTAAAACTTTCTCCATCAGCAAGAAGCCTGTTTTGCTTTCTTATCAGTTATGTGTTCACTGGGGTACTGCTTTTAATTTCCTTCAAGAACTTTTCCTTTGCATTTGCAACTTGAGTAACTGTTTGGCACAAGATGCCTAGCTTTCAGCCAATCTCGGCTTTTGAAATGCCTTCCTCACTGAGCTTAATCATTTCTAGCATTTGATTTAAAGTGAGACATGAGGGGGGCGCCTGGGTGGCACAGCGGTTAAGCGTCTGCCTTCGGCTCAGGGTGTGATCCCAGCGTTATGGGATCGAGCCCCACATCAGGCTCTTCTGCTAGGAGCCTGCTTCTTCCTCTCCCACTCCCCCTGCTTGTGTTCCCTCTCTCGCTGCTGTCTCTATCTCTGTTGAATAAATAAATAAAAATCTTTAAAAAAAAAAAAAGTGAGACATGTGGGGCACCTGGGTGGCTCAGCCCGTTAAGCTTCCAACTCTTGATTTTGGCTCAGGTTATGATCTCAAGTTCGTGAGACTGAGTCCCTCATAAGGCTCTGCACTCAGCAGGGAATCTGCTTGAGATTTTCTCTCACTCTCCCCTTGTCCCTCCTATCCCCACCTCTGTCTCTTTCTCCCTCTCTAATAATAATAATAATAATAATAATAATAATAATAATAATAATGTGAAACATGCAACTCTTGCTTTCACATGAACACTTAGAGGCTACTGTAGGGTTATTAATTGGCCTAATCTCAATACTGTTGTTTCTCAGGAAAGAGAGAGGCCCAAGGGGGAATGGCCAGTCTGTGGGGCAGTCAGAACACACAACATTGATCAATTAAGTTTGCCATCTTACATGGCTGGTGTTCATGTCACCTCCCAAACGATTACAGTAGTAACAGCAAAGATCACACTGATCAAAGATCACACTGATCACAGATCACCATAACAAATGTAATAATAATAAAGAAGTTTGAAATATTTCAAGAAGTATGAAAATGTGACACTGAGACACAGAATGAGCAAATACTGTTGGAAAAATGGCGCCAATAGATTTGCTCAAAATAGGATTGCCACAAACCTGCAATTTGTAAAAAACACAGTATCTGTGAGGCACAAAAAGCAAAGCACAATAAAACTAAGTCTGCCCATACTGTTCAAATACCAGCAGTCCCCCTGCTGCCACTGTAATTTCCAAAAGTTCTCTATGAAAATGCGAATGTTTATAAGAAGGTAATATTCAAACTCTTGTCAAGTATTAATATTTTAGTAAGAGTTTACCAGATCAGGCTATCATCTAGTTAAGGGGTGAACCTATTACTGAGAGAGCAAGACTTAGGTCAAATATATTTTGACGCAGAAAGGAGTTAAGGTTCAGAACCAGAGGATGCTCAGAGAAGAGGCCAAAGGTAAGATTTGTCCAACTGGGAGGCTGACATAACATGAGTTTATTAAATATCAGTCAATGATGAAAAAGATACAAAAAATAAAAAATTTTAAAAATAAGGAATAGCACAGAAACAGAAGGTGAGAGGAAAACGTGATCTACTTTATAGTTTTTTATAGTCTATTAAGAAAAGTCAATCAAAATTATTTTTTGACCTGTACACAAAACAAATGATTGTTTTGACTTTCCAAACTGATTTTCCACAATTTTAATCTTTATATTATATAAAGTTACCAAGAAAACTCTATAGAATCATAACCCATTTAAGTAGGCATTTTTTATCTTATAGTATCTAAGCCAAATATACATGAAAATTTAATTAAAATATATAATTGTAATATTTCAAGTTTTCCAGATTGAGGACACATAGATCCTTTTGAGGAGCAACAAAAAAGAAGGAAATTTAAGAAAAGTAACATAAATTCATTAATTAAGCTAAAATCAAAATGGGTGAATTAAAAATAGAAAAATATATATGGTAAACAAACCAAACCACCAGATGATGCCTTACAAAATAAATTAAATATACAATATAATTAAGAATGAGAAAGGAGTGGATATACATGAAATATCCAGAAATTTTTGTAAACCTTTTCTAGTAAATTTGAAAACATAAATGAAATTATTTTCAAAGAAAATATAAATATCAAACTTGACTCAAAAGATATAGAAATCCCAAAGGCACCATACAAGAAATTAAGACCAGAACATTTCCTATGAGAATTCTTTTAAGCCTGCAAGGAATGGGTTATTTGTGGTGCTATTTGAATTGCCAAAGAACACAGAAAAATAAGGAAGTCTCCCTGATATTTTAAGATGCTAACATCTACTTATACCAAAATAAAACAATGCATACAAAAAAAAAAAAGTTCGGGGCGCCTGGGTGGCTCAGATGGTTAAGCACCTGCCTTCGGCTCAGGTCATGATTCCAGGATCCTGGGATTGAGCCCCAAGTTGAGCTCCCTCCTGGGCAGGAAGCCTGCTTCTCCCTCTCCCCTGTTCCTGCTCTCTCTCCCACCTCTCTCTCTCTCAGTCTCTCTCTCAAATAAATAAATATTTTTCTAAAAAAATACAGACCAGTTACACTTTAACTTATTGATGCAAAAATATTTAAAATATTAACAAATAAGATAAATTAGTACACTTAAAGATTAATACAACATGGCCAAGTGGGATTCATTCCAAGAAATCTATTACTATTATTCACCTTATAACAAGTCAAAGAGAGAAAAAAAATATTGTCCAAGTAGATTACACCAAAACATTCAATATAATTCTACATACATTCCTGATTTATCTCTATTTTTGGCATCTATAAACATGAAACACTGGAGTAAATTCAAGTAATTCAGTAAATTCGAGATTAAGGCAAAGGATGGCCACTGTTGCTAACCTGAGAAACTGGACAAGAACATGACTTAAGAGCTATAAATACTGGGAAGGAGGGAGCAAAATTATTTGCAGATAATGTAATCATATATCTAAAAATCAAAAGAGAATCAAGATAATACCCATTAGAACATAAGAAAACTTAATGAAATGACCAATTATCAAATGTTTTTATAAAGATAAATTACATACGGGAATATATGAGGGGAAAAAAAAAAACTGTTGACCAGAGCCTTAAAATAAATAGGAATAAAATATAAGATATATAAACCTGCGTGAAGTAAAATATAGAATTCTACAAGGGAACTGAAGGTTTTTATAAGTAGTTTATTTCTAAATCAGATGATTCAAATCATAAATATGCTAATACATCCAAAAATCTGAAGATTTAACTTTTTAGCAAAATACCAAACATCTTCGTTTTCCCCAGAGTTTTAGAACATAACTTCAAAGTTCTAAAGAATACTGGAGAATAGCCGATGTAATTTTTTTAAAGAGTAACAAGAAGAAACTAGACCATCCCAAATTAAAATGTAATAGTAATTAAAAGTAGCTTGGTATAGGTAGAAATAAACATCAAATAAAATGGAAATTGAAGGGGAAAAATGGGAATTTTGATTTGACAAGGATGCCATTTCAAAGCAGTGGTATTAAAAATTATTCTATCAGTCATATTAGGAACAACTAGCTTTTTTAAAAACCAATTTTCTTGAAATCTAATTCACATACAATAAACTGCACCCATTTAAAGTTTACAATTCTATGACTTTCGAGAGTTGTATATACCCTTGAAATCATGATTGCAAGCAAGATGCACAGCACATCCTCTGCCAAAGTTTCCTCCTGCCTTAAAAACTGGATTTTAAGGGGCACTTGGGTGGCTCAGTCAGTTAACCATCTGCCTTCAGCTCAGGTCATGATCCCAGGGATCAAGCCAGGCTCCCTGTTCAGCAGAAAGTCTGCTTGTCCCTCTCCCTCTGCCCCACCCCCCTGCTCTCGCTTGCTCACGTGCGTGCGTGCTCTCTTTCTCTCTCTCTCTCTCTCAAATAAATAAAATCTTAGAGGAAAAAAAACCCTGGATTTTGAGAAAGATAAAACCTGAATCCTTACCTTGCTCTTCATGTCAAAATATATTTCAAATGAAGATTTAAATGCAAAATGTAAGACTAATAGAAGAAATCAAGAATGTATACTTTCATAATATTGGTAGTAAGGAAAGTCATTCTGAGAATGACATAAAACTCAGCCCAAAAAATTGACAAATTTGACTACATCAAATTATTAAATTTCTAAATAGCACAAAATACCATAACTAAAGTCAAAGATTCAACAGACTAAAAAAATTATTTTCAACACAAATGACAAAAGAATATCATTAATATATGAAAAGATCTCACAAATCAATCTGAAAAAGACAAATATCCTAACAGAAAATATGCAAGGAAAATGAACAGGCAATGCACAGAAGACTCAATGTATAAACTAAGGTTTATAAACTATAAAAAGCATTTTTTACTTTTACTCACACTTGTAAACCTCAGCAGAGTAGGAGAGAGTTCATTTTAAACACCATTTCAAAAACTAAAAGATGGTCTGGCTTTTCATGGTTTTGTGAATAACTATGCCTAAGATCTGCAGAGGCACTGAGAAAATCCATTGCAAACTCAAATACACCTGAAGTGATTAATATTATTTCATTTCAAGAGCTCCATTATTCCCTACACCAGCCAGGCTTTGTGACTTTTCATAATTTTGTTAAAATAAATTTCACAATTCTTACTGTGAATAAGAATGGAATAATAAACAGAAGTTTATTATTTACATGGCTAATAAAATGATTTGACAGAAAGAAGCAACAGTTCTTTATAATGTGTAATAATTTTTAATTCTAAAATTTTTAACTTACCTTTTTCCCCGGAGAAGAGGGCTTAAAGGGGTGGGAAAGTAATTCTTTCTTCTCTGTTTTTTTAATTGGTGGTAAAGGTTTCTCAGACGAATAAGGATTGGTATCAAAATATTCCCTTGGGTAAAGGTTTAACTTGAAAGGTGCTCCTTTAATTAAACGATGGTGTTCTTCATTCTCCTTCTATAAATCAGAGTTTGAAAGCATGTAACATAAATTATTCAAATTAGAAGTAACAGTTAAATTTTCTTTTAAATTTTAACACAAGAATGCAGATTTTTTAAATATTTACTGCTAGATTCACTTCTTTAAAACATTCATTTGTTATGTTTTATTTCTATGATACAAAAGATATCTCCTCTTCCACGCCACAGTGGTAATGATAATTTATTCCATTTATCCTTTGGGGCAGTGTGCCTCAAATTTTAGTTTTCATAGTAATCTCTTGACAATTTACTTGAAACACAAATTACAAGCTCTTCTCTCAGGGATTTCTGATCCTCTTGATCTGTTAGATGGCTCCAAAATCAGTCACCCCAGGTGATGCTGATGTAGGTTACCATAAAGCAATGCTTTAAAGATCACCTTTTGCTAGAGTATGGTCACCTTTTACTAGAATATTGTGCTTGTTTTACCAACCCGTGCCCTAGAGTATTCAGTTGAGTATGAATCAGCACATAGATGTGAGTAAACTACTCAAAGCCAAAAAAAGGAACCCCTAAAAGGACTAGAAGTTACAGTGTCTGGCTCTTACCACAGGGCTGGCAAGAGTTCAGGTTCCATCAGCTATACTGGAAAACGTGACTGCCAGGGCACTGGGTAGAGCACACAAAAAGGGGTGACCTCAGTAGCTGGGATAATTGGTCCTAGATTGAGCATTGCTCCTGTTCCACCTAACAAATCTTAAAAGTGAGACCTGAAAAAAAATCAAACTGTTTCCAAGTCATTTCACTGCATCCCAGAACGATGCCCAAGAATTTTTATAATTCAAAAAAAATATACAGCACTCAACAAAGTAAATGTCACAGTGCCTGACATCAAATCAAAAATCATTAATAATACAAAGTAGGAAAATATGACCTCTACCAACAAGAAAAACCAGTAATTCAAAATCAACCAAGAACTAACATAGATGTCAGAATTAGCAGAGAAGGAAATAGAAACAATAATTAAACTGTATTCTATATGCTCATAAAGCTACATAGAGACATATAAAAACACTCAAGTAGAATGTCTGGAGAGCAAAAGCGCAATGTGTGAGATTAGAAATACACAGGATGGCATTAACAGCATACTGCACCTTGCAAGAAGAATAGATTAGTGACCTTACGGACACAGAAAAAGAAACAATTCAAAATGAAATACAAAGAAGGAAAAAAGAGAATTAAAAAAAAAAAAGCAAACAGAGCACTGATAAACTGTGGGAGAATTTTAAGAGAGCTAATGCATATGTAATACGAGTTCCTGAAGGAGAGGAGAATGACAGAAGAACAGAAAAATTAACTGAAGAAATAATAGCTGAAAATATTCCAACTTTGATGAAAACTATAAACCCACAGATCCAAGAAGCTCAATAAACCCCAAGAACAAGAAGCAAGATGAAAACACCACCAAGGCACATCATAATCAACTTGCTCGAATGAGTAACATGGAAATCTTAAAAGTAGCCAGAGGAAAAAGGACAGTAAGTACATAGAGAAGAACAAAAATCAGCATGACAGCAGATTTCTTGTCAGAAACAATCAAGGAAGAATGCAGCGGAGTAATTTCTTTAAAATTCTAAAAAATATATAAAATTTCTGAATTATAAATATTAAGTTCTGAAAATAACAGAACTTTACTATTAGGAGAGAAAAGTATCTTATGCACATAAAGTTTAGGATAAAAGACTAATTACTGGGGTGCCTGGGGGGCTCAGTTGGTTAGGTGTCTGCCTTCGGCTCAGGTCATGATCCCAGGGGCCTGGGATCTCTCTCTCTCTCAAATACATAAATATTTTTTTTAAAAAAGAATAATTACTGAGTCACTGATAAAACTGCCTTGTACTTATATATTATGTGTTATTACTACTATTCCTACAGATGAAAAGTGGTTTATACATAATTTTGTAATAATTCATACATAGAAACAAAGATGCTTATTAAATGACCAAGTTTTCTGCTCAATTTAATAGAAAACTCTTCCTGAGTTTGGACACACCCCTTTGCAAAAATGGCCACTATCCTTCTATCTCATGGCCCGACTGCTGCTTAAAGTCACCACGGCAAAAGTGTTGAAGACTGCATGCCTAAAACAAAAAAAATAATGCTTGCCATTTAAGTTCTATTGCTTAATATCCAAACGAACTTGACTTTTCGTTAATGCCAGTTTCCTTTAAGTTATGTTGAAATTGTTAAATTATGTTGATACTGCTCCTAAATTTATAAGGTTTCCTCTACTCATTCCCACGTAGGCTTTGTCTATATAAGTGACTTTGTTTCATTCAAAGTCAAATATTATATAAAATGAGTGTAGAGGCATATATCAGTACATTAAGCGTTTATTTCTGTCATTTAATAGAGTACTTGCCTCTCATCTTATCACTCTCTCTTTTCTGTAGGTATTCACCCATTCTCTACCTTCTCCTTTCTCCCTATCACTCCTGTATTCCATTCGTTGATCATAATGGTTTGATTAGACCAAAGGTACTACCACTACTGTCTTAGCCTCAAGTTATCAGGGTATAGTGGGAATATGGCTAAGGGTTAGGACATGACTCTTCTACTCAAAACAGGACATAGCTGATCAGGCCAAGTTAACAGAAGTCTCATAACTAGTTGAGAGAGATATAAGGTAGATGTGGTAAACTATAGCAGGAGATAAAAGCTCATCCTGGGAAGAGCTAAGAAGATCTACAACAAGATACGGAAGTCTAATATCAAAAAGGTAAAATTATCACAATTCATAAACATCAGTCTACCGTCGCCCTAGTAATACAAATACTGATAAAATAAAACAACCCATTATTAATTTCTAGGTCAACTACGAGAAACATTGACGAAAGTTAAAATAGATTATTTTACCTTATAATTTAGTTTGGGTGCATCGTAGAAATCAGCAGAGTGTGTTAGCTGTTTACCTATGGTAATATTTGCATAGCTAAGGAAAGAAATTAAGTAATGGTGACTTTAGGATTCAGAAATTTTAAATTTTATTTTTTTAAGTTCAAAACAAATGATACGCAAGTATGAAAAATATCTTACCCGTATCCAGTTCCTTTCTTTCCTGGGTTTGTGTATAAATTCTTTCCAGGTGCCTCATATTTTTCTCTGGGTTTTGACTGTGCACTGAAGAATGGCACGGGACCACCTAATGTTCCATAGTAGCTTCCTAAACCACATCTTCAATACAGTTTTAAGAAAAGGAAGCAAATTAATACAGCAAATTTTCTGTTATACATATTTGATCACAATTTATAAAAAATGACTGAAAAGGGAACAAAATATACGCAATGGAATTGACTTGCCTAACTTTAGTAAGAAAAAACCACCAGTTTTTTGTTTTTAATCCGATTTCTCCCATTTTCCAAAGTCACAAATTTTCAGATGAGATAATGTTTTTAATTTTTTATGCTTATTTTAAATGTTCCACATAAACAAAATTTCATAATCACCAGGAAGAAACAATAGTTTCCATTAATTCAGAAGATTGCAGTTTTACTAACCTCAAAAAAAAAAATAGCACAATTAAGTACAAAATAGGCCATTAACCAATCCTCATCTATCATAAATTCTACAGAGTCAACATTACAGAGTGTTCATTAACATCATATCATAAAGCTCAGCTATATAATATGATGTAACAGACTATATGATTTTCTTTGTTTAGTGGTTTAAAGGTAAGGAAAAAAAATGAAACTTCACACTGACAACTGTCAAAACTAAAATATTGTTAAACTCCATACATCTTCACAATGATTTTTAAATAACATGTCTTGATAAATTATCTTCTTTGTCAAAAAAGGCTCCTCCTAATTTTATAATTTTTATGTATACTTTTTAAAAGTTTTTACAAAGCAGAAAAAGAGTAAAGGGCACAGATGACCCAAGGCAGTTTTTTCAAGGTTTTCCAACAAATGTATTTGCATTATTTAGTTGGCTTTTATTATATAACTAATAGAAAGCAATGACATAATCAAAAATTTAATGAGATGAGGATCTACTTAACCAAAACTACCTGTCAACTTATATCACCCAATATAACTGTCTCCACCTAAGACAAGTTCATCCTAAAAATCATATTTTAAAAAATGAATCATACTTAAGTCCTCCAGGAAACACTCAATTTGGGCTAGAGGAGAGAAAAGTGCTGGAGATACATTTATGACCTTTCCCCCCAAACACTTACGGTTTTTTATCTCCACTACTAGGGAGGAAGGCTTTGCCTAGATTTTTTTTGGCTTCTTTCATCATATGCCGTCTCCTCACTTGATTCAGACTTACATAGCCTTCACCTTCAAATATCCTTACAAAATGGGGATCAAAATAACCTGCCTGGAGGTTTGACATTTCTTTGGATCCCCCAGGTAGCATCTGTTTATTCTTGCTTGCAGCCTCATTAAAGGGTCCTTTAAAAATAAATTAGGAATATCATAATTTTAAGCTCACTAATAATTAAAGAACATGAAAAATAACTGAGAAAAGTTTCATACCGTGATTGGGGCCAGTGAGTTTTGAGCTCTAAAATGCTGTCTCAAACCATTCACTGAAAGCTCTGTGTTACAGACTACACTGGCAATAAGACCTAAGATGTTTCCATTAACTCATTTTAATAATTAGGTCCTGGTTATAGACTCTGAATTTTAGAGCTGGAAGAGACCCTGAAAGTCATTTAATCCAACACTTCCCCATCTGTGTGAGATTATCAGCAAGTACCTGCGTGTGGGTGTGTTTAGGTTGAAGGGAAGGGTGTTCCATACTCAAACTGAGGCAATTCCCCCCCGGATATATACTCAACATGAATTGTCTACACTCACTAAAAGACGTGAACAAGAATTTTCATAGCAGTTTCATTCATAATATTCAAAAACAAGTAACTACTCCATGAACAGGAGAACAGATAAATAAATGTGATATATTTATACAACGAAATCCTAGTAGCCCAGGAATTTCTTTTAAAGGCTGTTTTTATAAATATTTAGAGCTTCTTTTATAATTTAGATCTAGGAGAGCTCAATTTGGGAAGTCCTTCAGCAATGTGAAAATTTTTTTGAACTACAAACAATCTTTAAATCAACCAGTTATTTAAATATGAATTTGTATCACTGATTTTCTAACTTAAATTTTTGAAAAGGTAATATATTCACATAGTTCCAAATTCAATATGTTTTTACAATAAATTTTCCTCCCACACTCGTACATCCAGGTCCTCTCCCACAGGAAATCATGATATTTTGTCTTCCAGAGAATGTTTAAACACGTCCCAATGAATATTTTCATATATACCCTTTTCCATCTTTGATGCTTAGCATAATGTATAATAAACAATTCTGCACCTTGATTTTTTTTATTTAACAATATATCTTGGAGATGTTTCATGTCAGTGTATTCTTTTTGGAACAGAGGAGTCATTGAATAGTCAAAAATTAAACTGAGACATTTAAAATGTTTATTTACTTTAGCTCTTTATTATTTATGACTCTTCTAAAAATCCCTCAGCTATTCACTTAGCATTTCACTTTTCAGGAAAGTAATCATGTATGGCCTTTGGGGTTGCAAGTGTAAATGCTGCTTGCATAACAGAGTGTCCCATCTGAGAAACCATAAGCTAAAAACTAAATATTCTGATAGAAAATCACCATGCACCTTTGGAAAGAAGTAAAATTACCTATGACAAAAATATACAAAGGAAGGGTATCCGAGTGAAAGGAGCTTCCTGCTTTTGTAAAATTACGTTCTCTCTTAACTCTATTGAAATTTTACAAGTTTATTCAACTTTAAACTTAATGCCCTAAAATATAGAGCATTAAAAAATACCACTTAACCTAAATATTAAATCCAAAATTTCATATGGAAAATATCCACTATTAGGCTGTAAAGAAAACCAGATATACTTACGATTAAATGCTGACACATATTTATCACCAACAGTAACATATTCCATCTCACTGAAGAGGCCAATCCTCTCCATATCAGTTTTCCCTCCTTCTACAGGCATGGTTCCTTCTTGTGGTGGTATCCTCTATATTGACAACTTCAAAGCGTTCTTTATGGCTATTTTTTTTATAGTAAAATCCTAATTTACACTGAAAAATACAGGGAAAAAATTTAGGGAAAAGGCAATTATTAAATTTCAGTCCAAATTACTTTCAGTCTGAGAATTAGCATTCACTATAAAACAATGGTCCCAAACTATGTGGGGAAAGAATCTACTTTGTGGGGCTGAAGGGGAATAATAGCATTTAAAATTATCACCACAAACCTTCCCTTGGATTCTGTGTGTGAAGTATCCACAAAGTACGAGGAAATGTGTATGACAGCATCTGTCGCATTGCATTCATCTGTTGTAAATGATAAAACTGTTACTGTATAGTATAGTATAAATACTGTGTAAAAAACATCTTTCTTTTGAGAAGTTCAAAGTAGATTTAAAAATCATATTTACATAAGGTGGAGGGCACTTTCAGTTTAGATCAAATGACTTAAACATACTGCATTGTCGCTCATGTTGGAAATTACAACAGTTTTTCAGAATGCACAACACGTGTAATTATTATGTGTTATTATCGTACAGTTCTTGAGTTTTCTCAAGTTTAAATGAATACAAGAAATGTGTCACTGGCAAAATTAGTTCACAACGGGGATGGATGGGAAAGGACAATTGTCCAGGCAAGATAAAAGTTAAGAACAACAAAACAAACGAGAATCCACAATGAATTAAGAGTATTTGTTAAAGGGCAAACTGCAATTGTGAATTTTGTTTTGAAATATCACATTAAACATTCAAGTATTTATTCAGATTTTTTTTAATTAGACTTGTTCTGGAAAGGAAGACCAAAGAGCTAAGGAATATTTGCCTCCATTTAATCATTTTGTATATATATACATACATCTATATATATCTTGAAAGCACCACCCTGGGATCAAGACTTGAGCTGAGGTCCAGAGTGCGTCACTTAAGGGACTGAGCCACCCAGGCGCCCCCATAATATTTTTTAAGTACCGACCAGATCTAGGCTCTGGGCATACATTACTGAATAAAACAAACACGGGCTTATGCTTCCCAAGGTAAGAACATTGTACCTTGAATTTCGGTGACACAGCACACTCGCCTATTTGCAACTGTGGCTCATCTGAGCATCAGCATTGCTAACGGGTAATATCAGAGGCGCAAGGGTAGATTCCGTTTAAACCTAAGAAGATACGCTTCCATTTCCCCACATTGCAACTCCTCCTCTGCTCTTAGAAGCAAATGTCGGTCAGCTGGGATGTGCTACCTTCACGTGCGGCGTGTTTCCAGGTTCCATCCCACTGCCCAACCACACGGGCGTCCTGTGTCGTTACCCGGGCTCAAATCCTTTAAATGGCTCCCAGGGTCCGCTATCACCCCCACTTGTCACCATGCGAACCCCACTCGCTGGCACCTGGGCTGCATGTGGCTTCTTTCGGTTCTCACATCAGGCTCGCTCCAGCCACAGGACCATGGCACATGCTGTTGCACTGCATGCGAGTACTTCACTGTGCTGACCCCGGTAGTTCCCCCAGTTAGCACGGACCCTCCGGATGGTGCAGCCCATTTGCCTGTAATGACCGCACATCACGTACTTCTCTCCCTAAGCCCTCACCACGGTTTACCTAATGGGCTATCGGTTCATGTACAGCGCGTGGGAGCCCTTTCATTACCAGCTGTTTTCCACTGGCTTCCCCACAGCAGGAACCGGGTGAGTGTGGCGCTTCCTCACCGCGGTCTCCGCAGTGTCTGCACGGCTCCCGCACGCGACAACGCGAGCCACCGAGGGAGGAAGGACAGGGGTTTCCGCCCTGAATTTTTCCACTACTTAGGTCTTGCTGAGCACCATTGACAGAACCGTTCATTCATCCCACACACACCTTGCAAACCCCTCCTCTGGGTGAAGCTCCCTGACAGAAGCTAGGACATTTCAAAGGGCCTGGGTCCTGACCCCAGGGCGCTTCCAATCTAACACGAGTGAACTCGGCAGGGTCCCTCGTGCTTAAAGCGCTGAGGGGAGGGTCGGAAAACTGGTGAGGCGACAGGAACGTGATTCCCCATTAAGAAAACAGGCTCGTGGGAGGACGGTAGCGAAAGGACAACACCCTGAGGCCCCGAGGACCAAGTCACCTCTCAGAAGGACACCCGGTCCGACAGCCGAGACCAGGTCGTCTGAGGTCGGGTCCGTGTTAACTCCGCGGCAGGAGCTACAAGTGCTGGGGACCACCTGGCGCAAGCGCTTTCCGCGCGACGCCTCACGGAGAAGCGCCTCCGCACGCTCCGCGCACTGCTGATAACGACTGTGGCCGCACGTGTTTATTGTGACGCGTTGCCTCGGGTACGGGAGGACTCGTTTCAGAGGGCGCTACGGTAGTCTCTGTGGGGAGTTCTGAGCCGCATCACGGAATATACAGAAAGACTGAAAAGTGTGGGTCGAATGCGAAGGACTCAACCAATAGAATTTACTGAGAGAAGGATCCTAGGAGGAAGCCTTATCCGTCCGCGAGGAAGCCTTATCCGTCCGCGAGGAAGCCTTATCCGTCCGCGAGGAAGCCTTATCCGTCCGCGAGGAAGCCTTATCCGTCCGCGAGGAAGCCTTATCCGTCCGCGAGGAGCTGTGCTAAAATACGCCCCACGACGTTACTGCGGGGCATGTTGGGAGTTGTAGTCAGCCTTCCCAGGCTCCGCCCCTGGAAACGCCACTTCCGAGCCAGCGTGCTGAACCCTTGCGCGGACGTCAGCGCCTTTGTCATAGACACGTAGCTGACTTGGTGAGTACCTCCGCTCACCCTCGACCCCTGCGTTTTCCCTCGGGCTTTCGTAGCCGCCGTGGGTCTAAGCCCTGGAAAGAAGCTGGCACTGCCGGGGCCCACGGTGGCAGTTGCGAACTCGGTGGTCTGGGCCGTCTTTCTCTCGGTCTCTCCCTGGTAGAGCTGGAGGGAAACTGCCCCGCACAGCCTAGAATATTCCAGCTCAGCCGCGTTAGGACCTGCGCTCCCCGCGCCGCCTCCTTGTGATCGCATTTTGAGAATGAGGGATTATTTGGCGTCCTTGAGGGTTTGAAGAAGTGTCGGACCTGCGAAGTATAGGAGTAAATTTCTTGAAATACTCTATTCCCTTAGGTCCGGTGATGTCACAGTCCCCCGGTTTCCCTCCTAATTGCTCCTCCAGGTCCTCCAAGCCCTATCCTAGATGTGGTGTTCTTCAGGGGTGCTCTTCTTTACACCCTGTGCTTCTTCCCAAATTTGTATGTCCGGTTTTTAGAACCGTATTCCGAGCTCTAGGTCTTTATCTACTAATTGTACCTTCACTTGAATAATTCATACGTATTTCAGACTCAGCAAGTTCAAAACTGACTCTTTATTTCCACCTCCCCTCATGTCCACACCTGCTCTTCCCTCCAAGGATCCGCATGTCAGTAAATCCACCATGTTGTGCATGCCAAAAGCTAGACATCATCCTTGACATCTTTCACTTCTCAACTCCTGAACATCTGGTCAGTGATCAGGTCCTATGCATTCTATTTCTACAGGGTTATCAATTGTCATTCACTCTATTCCTACCATCCCTGTCCTTGCCCTCACCAGATCTCAACATCTGTGGTAGTTTCTTAAGTATTCTTTCAAGCAGATTTTCGTCAGTCTGTGCCACTGCCTGGAATGGGTTCTCCCACCTCCATCCCCATCTTTCCTTTACAATTGTTAATACTCGTACCTACTTACCCTTCTCATCTTAGCTTAAATATTATTTCTTCAGAGAGGATCTCAGTTCAGAATTCTAGGGAGGCTGTAGTCCTTTCACTTAAGATCTTTTGTGGAATCATCACAACAACCATATGAAATAGATTTTTCCAATTTTACAGAAGAGTACAAAAGTACTGAGCGATTAGTTACATTGTGCAAAATCATACAGAGTTACATTTGCTCTTGCCTTTTTAACTTTTGTTTTCGGTATTTTTCATTGTCATTAAATATTTTTTGTTCAAATGGCAGCTGTAGAACTCTTCATCATGCAATTGTTCAAGTGGTTGGTTAATTTTGTATGGTAGTATTGTTCGTTATTTAACTGACTTCTTATTGATAATTATTTAGGTGGTTTCCAGGTTTTTTTCTGTGATGAACAGCAGTATGATACGTGGACAACATTGAAGTTAAATTTTTACTGAACTTTGATTATTTCCTTAGAGCAAATTTCCAGAAGTAGAATTGAATCTCATTTGTATGAGGATGAATTTGTTTTGTTTTACAATGGAATTTTGGTTCTATTTATGTTAGGTGATTTCAGAGACTATGGATATACTCTTCAGAATAAGAGGAGGCCTTGATCTAGCTTTTCAGCTAGCTACTGCTAATGGTAGGTCTGACCAAAAAAACTCTCCTTTTTTATTATAAAATCCTTGATGAAATATACTGGGATCCTGCTTCGTGAAGCAAATGAAACTGAGTGAGAGAGAGGATAAACTCAAATCATATGGTTAGTGAGTTCTATAAATTGGATTTGAACTTAGGCACTGTGTTGCAGCATCACTGCTAGCCTGTGAGGCTTCATCTTTTAGCAAAAGATGTCCCCTTTCTTTAAAAAACCTCACTGCCCACTGGCAGAAAATTGTCACAGTAAATATAAATATCCAGAATGAGCACAATGTAAACAAGGCATGCAGATTTTTACATTGCAGACTTGCAGCTATACATAATCCTGAGTCTCCGCTCCACACTCTTGAAAGTTATGTCGTTTTGTAATGGTATACGAATTCTATGGGAGAAGTATCAGCAGAGTTTGTATCAAGCAGATTCTAGAATGTCATCCTGTTTCTGACTTGGGCTCAGGCCACAAACAGAAGTAAAGACTATCAGAGGAGGAAGATGAGTTGTGTTTGAAAGGTGTTTCATTTGAGATGCCAGAGTAGATCAAGTGCAGATTCCCAGCAGGCGTAGGGTAATTTGAATCTGAAACTTAGGGGTGGGGTGGTCAGGACTAGAGAGAGAGAGTATCTCTGAAGGATGATCATTAACACCGTGATAATAAATAAAATCACTCATAAAAAGTATGATCAGTGGTGTCAGAAACCACAGAGAAGTTCAGAAAGATAAGGAATGAAAAGTGCCAAGTTCATTGTAGGAGGTCACTAGCTGGCGATCGTTTCCTGGCCCCATGGAAATAGGAAGGGAGAGAACGCAGAATGTTCTGACTCATCCCTTCATGCTAAAAAAAAAAATTGCTCTCGAACTTGGTCCATTGAATCCCCACTCCCAAATGAATGAAAGTAAGTCTCCGGGACAGAGATCCAGGAATCAGTAAGCCTTCTGGGTGTTTCTAATGTGCCAGCAAGATGAGAACCATCTTACAAAGACTAAATCAAACTAATTTTCAGGCATATCTTATTAGTAAAGTGTAGTTCTCTAATATGTTAACTTGTGTGGTTAAAGCTTTATATTGCACAACCTCATATAAGTTGAAGAGACACTTTACTATGAACTTACTGCAAAGTATAATTAATCCATTAGTCAGTAGATACAATAATGTAATTTCAAATGTAAACAAGGACTGCAATACTTTTTACTAAGTAATTAACATATTTGAGTTTGTCTTCTGACTTGATTATATTCTTCCTACAATATGGAACTCTTTCAAATACCCAGTGAAGGGAATCATTAATGAGAAAATATAGATGTAGGAGGTGCTTAACTTTAAAGACATCACAGTTTTTTTAGATTAGTTTATCTCTTGATCCTTCAGGGATAAACAGAAGATAATCCAGGAATTATGTTTGTCTTTTGTAGTGTAGCTGAAAATCTTTAACTTTAGCCTTCTGAAACATATCAAGATGTCTTAAAATCTGACTTGTTATAAGTAATCTTTTCTCTACCACAACCCCAAGGTATTTATTTAATGAAGATACCAGTGTGATAGTTAAATAAATATTTTAATCACAAGGTTAAATAGGTTTAGGATTTAAGAATATAAAGCTAAAATAAGTATATATGTATTGTCTTCTTTAATTATCTTCTTGAACCATGAAAATGTTTTACATATTCCAAAAATTATAGTAAATAAAAAAAAAATCCCTGAAAATGAAGTCAAACAAGTGTCAGGCTAACAACACACTACACAGAAAAAACTTTGACTTTAGACTACAGTACTTTGGTTATACTGTATTCTTAGTGGGATAGAGTCCAAAGAAAAAAAGAACTGCAAAGAAATTTGAATTTCATTCAATAGTTTTATTGCTATAAGTTATATGGTATTTTGAAAGTAATTGGAGTCGTCCTACGTTGCTGGTGGAATATAAAATGGTGCGGCTCCTTTGGAAAACAGTTTGACAGTTCCTCAAAAGGTTAAACACAGAGTTACCCTGTGACCCAGCAATTCTACTCCTAAGTGATCACCTAAGAAAGTTGAAAACATATGCACACAGTAACTTGCACACAAATGTGCATTGCATTCTGCATGGTAGCCAGAAAGCAAAGAGACCATCCATGTGTGTATCAGTTTATGAATGGATAAACGAGTGTGTTGTATCCATTCAAGGGAATGTTATTGGGCCATAAAAAGAAATGAAGTACTGATTTATGCTACCATATGAATGAATCTTGGAAATACTATACAGGGTGAAAGGTAGACATGAAAGGACACATAAAGTATGATTCCATTTATGGGACATGTCCAGAATAGGCAAATCTTTAGAGACAGAAAGTAGATTAGTGGTTGCCGTGGGTCAGTGTAGGAGGAATGGGGAATGAGTGCTGATAAGTATAGGGTTCTTTTGGGGCGATGACAGTGTTTTGGAATTAGATAGTGATGATTATAAAACCTTGTCAGTATGCTAAAAGCAACTGAATCATAGACATTAAAAGGATGAATTTTATGGTCTGAATTTTATCTCAATTTTTTTAAAAGAAAGACAAAAAAATTTTTTATATATTATCGACTCTGAAGAATAATTATTTGGGAGTCAGTTTTACTATGTTCTACTTCTGTGTGTTTGGAACCATTCTTGTTGAAAAAGATTTTTCTCATTAACTTCCTATTTGTATTCTTTTAATTTAGAAATATTTATCAAGAAAGCACTAAAACATGTACTGAGTGACCTGTCAACCAAGCTTTCTTCAAATGCACTTGTGTTCAGAATCTGCCACAGTTCAGTCTATATATGGCCTAACAGTGACATAAACACCATTCCAGGAGAACTGAGTGATAGTTCTGCTTGTAAGAACATAATGCGCTTTATTCAGTGAGTATGTTTGAAAATTGCTAGAAATGTTTTCAAAATGTCGTTTCTTATTATAAACATCTTGTGTATTAAACGTCTAGCTTTGAACAGGAAGAAGATACAAAACGAAAATTTATGAGAAAGAAAGACAAAAAGTTATCGGACATGGTAAGCAAGTCACCTGTCTTCTTAGTGTTAAACATTTGTAATCCTTGAATTTGGACTGGAGTGAGATCTTAGAGATTATTTAATGCAACCGTCTTATTTTTTACAGATCAGATTATTGAGGTCCAGAAAGAGTAAATGACTTGTCAGAAGTTATATCTCTGTTTTACATGTCTAAGCTTTTGTTCCATATTGATATATATCTTAATACGTACCTTTTTGGGGATGCTTTCTTTGCTCCCACAAAAATATACAGCTCGAGTATGTTTGCAAATTACTTAAAAATAAATAAAAAGGAACCATGCTGAAACATGACAGTGACACATTATGCTGTGAGATAGTAAATAATAAATTATTTACTTTTCTTCACATTGTTCTTAGTTCTGGTGCTTTTTGAACCATTGTTATTGAGGACCTGCCATACGCCACAAACTTGGCAAATACTGGAGATGAAAAGTGGAGCTACTTCAAGGGAGGAAGTTGTATGAAGTTAATACAAATACAGTGTTTTTCTAGGCTGTTACGGGAAAATAGGGTGGCCATGAGGTTAGAGAGGTAGGCGGGGGCCACTTCAGAAGAAGCAGAACTAAGCCAACAGCTATGGTAATGGAGAGCAGGGAAGGGATCCAAGAGATATTTAGGGGATAAAACGGATGATACTTGGAAATGAATTGGATGTGGGATGACCATTTTCTTGCTTGGGTAAAGATGGGTGATGGGGAAGACATGAGGTCAGTTTCGGTCACGTGGTTGAGACACCAGTGAGCTGTGCACATGAGCTGTTAGATTTACAAGTATGGAACGTATATAAAGAACCCGTAGGCTGTAGATCAAACGATTTGAGACTTACCAGTAGTTGGAGCTTGACATTTTGAGGAGTATGGGTCAGGTATTTTGTAGACTGTTCCTCAGTGGGGTTTGTTTTAGGTTTCCTCATGATTAGAGTCAGGTGGTGCACTGTTGATAGGAATATGACCGAAGTAATATCTTGTCCTCCTCAGTACGTCACATTAGAGAGGTACGTGCTGTCAGTCTGCCTCTAGTATTGGTGGTGGTAACTCTGCTGGTTTTCTTCTCTGGGAGGGCACTATTTTTTCCCTTGTAAGTAGTCAGTATCTCATGGTAAGATATTTTGAGGCTATCCTATTCCTCACCAAAGTTTTACCCACCACTTTCAGTATCAATTGATAATTTTTGTCTGAATCCAACATTAACCTGATGGTTACAAAGTGGTAATTTTTCTCATTTCCTTCTACAGTTCTTAGATGACATTATATCATAAGGAAGAGCTTTGTTTTTCCCTGTTGATTTATTATACGCATGGAAGCATAGGTTCCTGTTCTTTGCAGTGAGTTAGAATCTGTTACTCTCATTAGTTATTTGGATGCCACATTTTCCAAGATTTGGCCCATGAAAGCTTCTTCTAGCTGGCTCCAATGTCCTTTTGACATTGTGTTTTTGAGTACTTTGAACTTCTTCCACAAGATGTTCTAGGCATATCATGTAGTGTTCATGGTCCAGCTCAGGAATTAGCCATTTCTCTAAGGAGCATACACATGTATACATAACATACATGGATACACACACACACACACACACACACACACTATGTTCCTATTTATCTATGTAAATCATATTTATATTTCCAATTCTACTTCTACCTTACTCAATTCATGACTTTTAGCCAGTGAGAAACCTGGCTTCCAGTATTCTCAGTATTTTGCCAGATTTGTTCGAAACAGAAAGTATTTTCAGAATTGTTATTCCATACCACTGTCAAAATCAGACCTACTAACGGAATTCAGTATTTGTTTATAGTTCTCTGTGTCTTTAGGCCAGGGATTTATAGTTCTAATGTATGTTTAAAAGTTCTTTTGGTGTGTGGTTATTGTATCTTGTTCATTTTATTTTTTTTTTTTCACTCTCAGACTCTACAAAAGTAGGATAATATATGAATCCTGGTGAACCTCTATACCAGCTGTAATGTTTATCAACACACACACACACACAAATGTTTAAAAAAATGTTTATCAACATATGGTCAGTCTGGGTTCATCTTCATCCCCACTCCCTCTCCACCTCTCCTCAGATTATTTTGAAACAGAGAAGTTTTTTTTAAGATAAGATTTGTGCTTTTAAACAATTTATGTAATACAGCTTTATGTGGCCCTTAAAAAGTCATTTTACTTGCCCTTTATATTTAATGTTCAATGTGCTATAAGTTGACTATTACTGTTTATCTCTATAGCATCAAATAGTAAATGTAGATCTTATGCTGGAAATGTCAACCTCTCTGGGAGCTGTAACCCCCATCATTGAAAGAGAAAGCGGAGGACACCACTACGTTAGTATGACTTTACCCGTTGATGTAGTTCTGTCTGTTGCTCCAGAGGAAACATGGGGAAAGTAAGGATTTTGTACTATTACTGACACGTTTATATAAGCACTCCCCCCCAGAGTAATCAGAGCCTGTTTTTAAATATCATATAGACATATCCAGGATTGTTGTTATTTTAATTATGATTTATTCCTTGTTATTAAACTGAGTCATCTAGTAATTAAATGTTTATTTAGAGGAAGTAGGGTAGTATGCAAAACCTATAAAGTTTTCCCTTTATCTACACATAGGAAATATACAGTCTACTTAATTTTGCATAAATTTAGACTTCGTTTAATAATCCTGGTCCAGTCAAGTTTTTTACTGTATTTGGGATATAGTAACTCTCCATTCTCATTTATCATAGCCACTATAATTTTTGTTAATGCACTTGAATATTTCCCTCTGCAGAGTTCGTAAGCTTCTAGTTGATGCAATTCATAATCAGCTAACTGATATGGAGAAGTGCATTTTGAAATATATGAAAGGAACATCTATTGTGGTCCCCGAACCATTGCACTTTCTATTGCCAGGGGAAAAAAATCTTGTGACAATTTCATATCCATCAGGAATTCCAGATGGTCAGCTGCAGGCCTATAGAAAGGTAATACCAACGGGTGCCTGGGTGGCTCAGTTCGTTAAGCATCTGCCTTCAACTTGGGTCATGATCCCAGGGTTCTGGGGTCAGGCTTCCTGCTCAGTGGGGAGCCTGCTTTTTCCTCTCCCACTGCCACTCCCACTGCTTGTGTTTTCTCTCTCTCTGTGTCAAATAAATAAGATCTTTAAAAAAAAAAAGAAAGGTAAAGCCAGTATACTTATTCTTAGAAAAGCTATGACCATCATTCGTTTTATATTTACTTAAATATTTCTAATAAATGGAACTTATTTTGTGATTTAATATGAAAGTGGAATCAGACTATTTTTTACGTTAATTTCTGTTGACATACAACTTTTTAAAAAGTATATTACTGAAAAGATATGCTAAACCATTTGTAACATTTTGATTTCAGACACTCAGTGTGGTTCATATGTTCTGTGCAATTTTTCCATAATGAAATACAGAAATGAAAAGATGCGTACATGCCTTGAGCTGCTGCTGAGTGTTTATAAATAAATTCCTTTTCCCTTCCATTACTTTAGATTTGTGGAAGAGACAAGATTACAGTTAGGGAAGGAAAGTTAGGATTTATGCTAATTCTAATTAGGATTCATAGTAATACTTTATCCCCCACCTCCCAGGGTTATTTGGGTTTAATTAGAGGCATTTTGAAGAAAGCATGATCAGCATAAAAGAACTGAGATTTATTAATGAAATGACTGGTTTGGGAGTGTGTATTTTTGAAATGTGGTCTTGTCTGGCACCCATCAGATTATACCACGGGAGCACCTTGCTCATCCGTCCCTGGGAGGAGGGGGAGTACTGTAGCCCTCTGCTCCGTCTCTACCTGCTGGTGGAATTGACCTGCGGAGGCACTGGATGATCCCATTCCAGCCGCGAGAGTCCTTAGGAGACACAAAAAAGAGAATGTCAGACTTTACAAAGGAAGTGTCACGTTTTTATACAGTTGGGAAAGTTTTGCATTTTAAACGTGATGCGTATTTTAATTTTGATGCCATATTGGTTGGTTTCCTCCAGTATTTAATCACCACCCCTTGTATTTGTTAAGTACTCTAAGCATGACTTTTCAGAATACTGTCCTGTAATTCTGTCATTGTTAATTACAATTTACTCATTTACAAGGCTGTTTCAAAACCAGTCTTTAGCCTGGATCGGTATTTTAACAGACTGTTATAATAAGTAATTAATTTGAAATTATGTTACTTCTCATTCTGACAAATTACAGTCGACCCTTGAATAACAGAAGTTTGAGCTGCAAGAGTCCACTCGTACACAGAGTATTTTCAATAAATACATACAGTACAGCACTATAAATGTATTTTCCTTTCCTTACGATTTTCTTAATAACATTTTCTTTTCTGTAGCTTACTGTATTGTAAGGATACAGTATATGATACATATGCAAAATATATATTAGTCATTAACGTGTATGTTATCAGAAGCCTTCCAGTCAACAGGAGGCTCTTCAGTTTTTGAGGAGTCAGAAGCTACGTGTGGATTTTCAACTGTGAGGGCTTAGTGCTTCTAATCCCCTCATTGTTCATGGCTCAACTGCATTTTCATTTTTTTCTATGTTCTCTTCCCATTCCTGTCCATATCCATGGAAAAGCATACATGACTTTCATTTGGTTTTAGTTTAAATCTCACTCTCATTGACCTTAGTGAATTATATTATGTGTGTTTGATAACTTTGGTAGCCAATATATAGTTAATTTTGTTTTATATCTTTAGTTTGAGTTTATTTACAGATGGGCGAGGAGTCTTAAGTTACTTAACTTTTTCTCTTCTTTTCTATTGATTCTGATTTCGTTTAGGAATTACATGACCTCTTCAATCTGCCTCATGACAGACCATATTTCAGAAGGGCTAATGCTTACCACTTTCCAGATGAACCGTACAAAGATGGTTACATTAGAAATCCACATACTTATCTCAATCCACCTAACATAGAGACTGGTATGGTGAGTTTAATAATTATTTAGAGAGTCCACTGATGGTCAGTGTCAGTGGTGATTTTTTGTGTGTATCCAGTGGAAGTTGTAAGGATTACAGAACGTATGTCGTCTCTAAAACAAAATTAACCACCCGTTTCTTTTAATAATCGCTTAAAATAGCAGTATTCACACTAGTCTAAAAAGGTCAGAAGTAGATAGTAGGTACCACAGTTTTCCTGCTAAAATTCCATTCCCTGGTTTATTTAAAGGCTTATCCCCATTTGTTTTCCTCCTGAACCTGAGAAATCACGCTAACTGAAGAGCATATTCTGCCCACAGCACGCGGCAGCGGAAGGCCGGTCAGGTCCTGCAGCACGATTTCTCTGCAGCGGGTACCTGTGTGCAAATGCTCGATCCCCAGTAAGGGTAGCTCCAGGAGGGGTGGTTGGTGGAGCGGGGGGAGGGGTTCTTTAAGGGCACGTGTAGGCCGGGAGGAAGGGGTCTCGTGGGCATCCCAGAACAGGAATGCTCGCGCAGCCCGGCCCCTTAGCCTTGTGACTGGCAGCCTCCTGTCTCAGGCATTTTCTACCTCCTTGCTGGCATTTCTGCTGCTTTCCAGGAGTATGCTTTGATCCTAAATGGCCTGCTTTTACTCCATCTTCTCTCAGCCTGTTTCTCATTGTTTCCAGTTGTTTCCTACCATCCTTAAAGCTGCTCACTGCCCACCTCCTTTCAGCTCCATTCCCGTCCCCCGGCTGCCTGATGCGCCCTGCACCTCTCAGCTCCAGTTCCCAAGAGAGGAAGCCTAATTGTCCATCGTGTCATGACATTTATTCAGTATCTGCTATGCTCTATGTGCTTTGTAAGGACATCTTAAGAATGAAAAATGAATATATGATACAGTGTCTACGTAGAGGACTTAGGGGCCCACTTCTAGTTGTGGCTGTTCCACCCACAGGAGCTTGGACAGACGGGCTTCCCACAGAGAGACCCTGGCTGGACACTCACCATTACATATGCACAGATGAGTCTCCAGTCAGCACGTCAGTGATAGAAAATCCTTTCATTCATTTTGCTTATATGGGAGGAAATCCTGGGAGACCACTTCCTGGTTAAAAATCTTGCTCTGTCACAGTCACAGAGTCTCCATAGGCCATCCAAAACATAGAGTCTCTAACAAACAACCTAACTCTTGTTGATTTTCCAGTAGATTATTGCATAAACGTCTTCTCTCAGACTATATTTGGAACTCCTCTAGATGGGGGGGTGTATTGTATCATAGATTTATTTTTAATTCTTAATAGTTCCTTACAAAGTGCTTAGACATTCAGAATGTACCAAATAAATGTTGATTGATTGTTGACATGAAATGGGTTTATTATTTCTATTACAGATATAAAAAGCATTGATACATTTTTAAGACATTCATTATATGATGTTTGATACATACATACATGTATAAATTGTAAAGCATAGTAAGGAGACGAATACCAGCGAGCTCCCTACCCAACTTAAGAACCGGAACATTACCAGTCTGGCTGTGTGTTCCTTCCTTTTCTACTCCTCTACCTCTCCACAGCCTGAGAGGATAAACTCAGTTTATCCTGAGTTTTATTTATATCACTCATTTCCTTTTTTTTTAATAGTTTTATATGTGCATATTTCCTCAACACTTATAGTTTTGCTGATTTTGAGTTTTATAAAAACTGGGTCATTTTATATTTGGTCTTACTCGCTCTTCCCCTCACTATTAAGTATCCAAGAGTTAGCCATGGTGTCACGTTGAACTGTGGTTCAGTTGTCTTTATTGCTATATAACAAACCTTTGTATGATTTTTGTCCCAAGATTTTGCTCTCCAGCCAACCGTGATAGGAACATTGCTGTACGTGTTTCTTGTTATATATGTGCAACAGCTGTCAAATTGTGCTCCATTTTGCCTTCTCCTCCCTCCCCCCAGCCCCCCGGGCCATTTCAGAGAAAGTTACAGACAGTGTGGCATTTACCCCTAAATACTATAGCACAAACCTCCAAATAGTAATAGATTTGCATTCACGGGATAGACGTACTTTGGTTATGATTAATTTTTACTTTTTATTCTCTGCTGGATTTCATTTGCTAACATTTTAAGATTTTTGCATCTGTGTTCATGAATAAGATTGGCTTCTGATTTTCTCTCTTCACATTGTTCTTATTTCGTTTTTGTGTCAATAATATACTGGCTTATTGAAAGAGTTGGGGAGCATTCCCTTTTTCTTTTTCTTAATTTTCTAGAGGAGTTTCTATAAGATTGGCATCATCTTTTCTTGATCATTTGGTAAAACCTACCTATAAAATAATCTGTGTTTAGCCTTTTCTTTGTGAGAACGTTTTTAATAAGATTTAATTTTCACTTCTGTATTCCAGTTCATCAGTTTTTGTTCTTCACTGTCTTCTTCCTTTACTTCCTTTGATTTTCTTCCGTTGTTTGTCTTCTAACTTCTTAAGTTGGGCATTTTGCATATTGTTAATCTTTTTTATTCTCTGAGGTTTTAAATTTCAAGCAAAGCACTGTTTTCACAGGTTTTAATTTGAAGTATTTTAGTTTTATTCAGTTCTAGGTATCTTTACACCTCTATTACTGTTCTTCTTTAATCCATGTGTTATTTCCAAGTGTTTTTTGAACATCCAAATACATTAGAATTCATTTATTTATGTAGGTATGTGTGTATGTATTTTTACTGGTAATGTGACTCTTTTGCCTACTGGTCAGAAACAATTTTTATGTGATACAGATTCCAAAATTTATTGAGACATTCATTTCCTGTGGATACTATAGAAACCACAAATTTGGCAGTTTAAAACTACAAAAATGTATTCTCTCAGTTGTGGAGGCCACAAGTGTGAGATCCCTATCATGAGGCTGAAATCAAGGTGTCAGTGGAGCCACGTTCCCTCCAAAGGCTTTGGGGAGAGTCCATCCCGTGCCCCGTCCAGCTGTGGTGGCTGCCGGCGCTCCTTGGCTGCATTGCTCCCATCAGCCTCTGTGGTCACGTTGCCTCCTCTTCTCCTGTGTCAGATTTCCCTCTCTGCTCTCTCACAAGGATACGTGTGGTTGCATTTCAGGCCCACCTTGGATAGTCCTGGAACATCTCTCCATATGTTAAGATCCTTAATTTAATCACATCTGCAGAGAACCCCTCCCCCCCCTTTTTTTTGCTTTTTGACCATATAAGGTACCTTCACAGGTTCCAGGGATTGGGAGATAGGTATCATTTGGGGACCATTTTTCAGCCTACCACAATGTGCTAAGTTGTAAGTTTTCTCTGTGTGCTTGAGAAGAAAATATATTGTCTAATTGTTGGGTGAGGATTCTATATTTGTCCATGCCTCCTCTTACCTAATTTTTAAAAAAATAATACCAGTTTGTGGGGAAAAAAACACATGAGTATTCTTAACATTATACCATAAGAAAGAAGTTATGTGATCTTGGCCTTTATTTAAGGATATTTAAATGTATCCTTGGGCTGTAATCAATGGCAGGTTTACTAAATTGGAGAAACATTCTTCATCCCTATTATATGGCCCCTTTGTTTGTTCATTCCTCTATTCCTTCCTTCATCCTTTATTCAGTAAACATTTCTGGCAGACCCACTGTAGAAGCTTGGGCCCAGAAAGAAATAAGACACAGTACTTGCCCTTATCAAACTTACATATTAGTGTGGTTAAGCAGAGATTTAAAAGTAATAAGGTGTCAAGTGGTGCTTTGAAAAATAAAAAGTAAAGCAGAATAGAGTGACAGCCAGGGCAGGAGGTGGGTGGTGAGGGAGTAAGCATGCCATTTTTAGGTTGGATGATATGGGAGGCCTCTGACATGTGAGCAGAGACCTGAGTGAAGTGAGGGTGCAGAGCTGCCAATTATTTGGGAAAAAAGTGTTCCAGGCAGAGCAAACCGTAAGACTCTGACATCAGATTGCCCCTGGCATATCTGAACCTAAAGCAGAGCAATAGGGGAAAGTTGTACAAGATGAAGTTGGAGAGGAGGCCAGAGAGCAGGACTTGCCAGGCCGTAGAGCCTATAGTAACAACTTTGGACATTTAATAAAAAGCCAAGAAAGTATAATGTTCAACTGTAGTTCTCTGAAGGCATTTTTGTAAGGAACTGAAGTAACAGTCTAGCTCTAAGAACAGTAAACTTGGCTGGGATGTATGTATAGACTGTGTGCATCTATCTTAAGTTAATATGTTACTGTATTTCTTTTTATATAGATTTATGTGGTCCAGGGCATCTATGGGTATCATCACTACATGCAGGATCGCGTGGATGACAATGGCTGGGGCTGTGCTTACCGATCTCTGCAGACCATCTGCTCTTGGTTCAAACACCAAGGCTACACAGAGAGATCCATTCCAACACACAGAGAAATTCAGCAGGTACGGAACATGTCATTTAAAATTCTTATCAATCGTACATTTCATTAGCCCTGAATATACTATTAATAATGATTATTACCTCGTGGTACAGACTTATTTCTGTTTTGAAGGAAAAAAAAAACTCGTAATCAGGGAAAAGGTTCTAAGTGTACTTTTTAATAGCTGTCCTTTGTATGCATTTGTTTGTGTTTTTAAATACACAAAGGCCCTAGTTGATGCCGGGGACAAACCAGCGACGTTTGTTGGATCACGGCAGTGGATCGGATCTATCGAGGTGCAGCTGGTACTGAACCAACTGATTGGCGTAACTTCAAAAATACTGTTTGTCAGGTGAGGACACTTCAAGAAATTAGTGATGTCATTTCGAAGGAAGTTTGTCATTTTATTAAAAAAGAGGAAAATCGTCTATTTTTCTCCTTTCTCTTCCTCCATACTGTCTTTACTCTCTCTCCTCCACATTGCCTCATTGCTTTACAAATCTCATTTTTTAAACCCTAAATTTTTTGGTTATTTTTTAGAAGACTATGAGTTGATGAGTAAACTTTGCGATATATACTTGCGTGGTGTAGACTTAATTTAGCCAAGAAGAGGAAAGCTTGGACATATGTCAACTTTGACTGGAGTTACAGAAAATCAATTTTTTGTTTATCCTCAAGTCTTTCAAAAGTCTTGAAAGGAGAAAATCAAACATTGATCTATGACTGCCCTTTTTATATACCTCCTGGCCTTTTCCTGAAGATGTCAATAAACAAACAATGTGTTCAAATAATAGATTCATTTTTTCCCAGTACAGTTTAGCCATAATTCTAGCATGAAAATATGAGCAAATATTCAGGTCATGATCTCAGGGTCCTGGGATTGAGCGCTGTGTCAGGCTACACGCCCAGCACGGAGTCTGCTTGAAATTCTCTCTTGCTCACTCTCTCTAAAGTAAATAAATAAATCTTTAAAAAAAAGTAAAAATAAAATATGAGCAAATTTAATTAAATAAGTTTGAGTTCTATGACAATAACTAGCTTATTCCTTATTAGTGAACTTCTGTTTTAAATACATTTTCTGTTACGATAACCTTAATGGATACAGTAACGTTATCCTTTTGTCCACGGGCTTATGTCCAAGAACATACGATTTCACAGTTGCAGTTTGGATTGTCTGTGGAAACCAGAGCTAACAAATAAATGATAGATTAAGTAGTGAAGCATATGGTGATTAAAAGGTGAATGTTTTGGGGCGCCTGGGTGGCACAGCGGTTAAGCATCTGCCTTCGGCTCAGGGCGTGATCCCAGCGTTATGGGATCGACCCCCACATCAGGCTCTTCCGCTATGAGCCTGCTTCTTCCTCTCCCACTCCCCCTGCTTGTGTTCCCTCTCTCGCTGGCTGTCTCTATCTCTATCGAATAAATAAATAAAATCTTTAAAAAAAAAAAAAAAGGTGAATGTTTTGGCACATTAGAACTTTGTACGGTCCTTACTGAGCAAGAGTTTAGGGTTAGCCGCCACCTGGTACCTCCAACCTAAAAGATAATCTCACTTCATCTGGCCATCTTTCTCTCTTCTCAAAAGTACAAACTGTGTAGGACATTAAAATATCCTCTAAAATAATATGTTGTACTTGAAAACATTTTGCAGTTTTCACTTTAGCTTCACAGATACTGTCTACTTTAGTCCCGAATCCCCTGTCACGTAGACAGGGCAGGGGTGATTGGTTCTAGTCTAAGATGAGGAAGTACAGATTGAGTCTGGTGGCCAGAAGACAAGAACCCAGGACTTAAAACTCACTCTTCTGAAATTAAATCCACCCAGAAGAGCCCCGTGGCCATCAAGGTGACCACTTTCACTCTTCCATTAAAAATCCTTCTTTATGCAGTTCCAGAAGCAAAAGAAGCAAGGTCTTCTTTCCTCGCACCTTTAGTGGCCTTAAATACTTCAAGAGGTTATGGTGCTTTAAATTGCTCTCAAGTCAGTTCCCTACACTTAATGTTATTTAAATTTATATCATTCTTTTTTCAATAACCAAAAAAGAAAACAAAACGGTAGGGAACATTGGCTCCCAAACTTCTTATTTGACCTTAGTGTGAGAAATCGTTCATCTGACGGAGAATGGTTTCTTTCTAGCCAAGGTTGTGAAATGGCCTCTCAGGGACGGGAGCTGACTAATCACTTCCAGACTGAAGGAACTCCAGTCATGATCGGTAAGGTGTTTTGGAATCTTGGGCTCTTTGGGTAAAGAGGAAAATATATAAAATCTCTTGTTAATATAAATAATGTCACATAGAATCAGTCATTTTTAAACATTTTAAAATTAGCTTTTATACTGTATATACTGACCTCTGGATTATTTATTTTTCCATTTTCAAGGTGGGAGGAAAGTTATGAAAAAGATTGTAATAACCAGAAGTAAAGGCTAAGAACAGAAGTGATAATTGTTGACATATTTAAAGAGTTGAGAACAGTATAGGAAAGAAGCCACGGTCACTCAGTTGAGTCTAGTAAGCCATGGTGCTGTCTCTAACTTGGCTGGCTGTGTGACATTATACAAATTGCTTCACCTCTCTGGGCTTTATTTGTAAAGAGGAGAGATGAGTAGATCTAAACACTGACGATTCTATGAAAACAAGACTCAATCTGGGATGACAGATAGCAAACTAAGACTGGTACATAAGATATGCAGGCAGACAGATTTCCACAGAATATCACAAGGACCTGAATGGGTAGGCGGGCTGTCCCACGGGAAGTCCTCAGAGCAGAGGCCGCATGGCCCATTTGCTGAGAGGCCTCCCAGCAGTGATTGTGATCCTCCGTAGCCTTTTCTAAATCCAGTGTAGGTAATTCCGTGGAAATGGCAGTGGAATAGAAACCTGATATGATTACAAATATGATTGTATCTTTTCTGATTTTAAAGATATAGTTTTATCTTCTCAGGATATACTTGACATTGTGGTCTCTTATAAGCTAGTCAGTTTTAATGCTGTTAGATCAATAGGCCAAATAATCTTTTTAAAATGAAATTGAATAGGAAGTTGAGATTCATATATGCCCTCTCATATTTCATATTTCCCTTGCTATAGGGGGAGGAGTTTTGGCCCACACAATACTAGGAGTGGCATGGAATGAGATTACAGGGCAGATAAAATTTCTGATTTTAGATCCACATTATACAGGCGCTGAAGATCTACAAGTTATTTTGGAAAAGGTAAGTATCTGTTTAACACAAATTTAGATGCAAGGCAAAGAACACGGAAGCAAAGGAGAGCAAACTGGCCGTTAACAGAAAGACTACAAACCAAGGGCTGTGATGCCCACTGTCAGGAGGTCTTCTAGGGCTGTGAGGACTGTCTGTCTAGACAGGGAGGACAAGAGGGGGCTAAAGTGAATTGCAGAGAACAAAATTTAGGTTAGATTTATGAAGACTTTCTTAGTTATTAAATTTACTAATAGAACAAAGAGCTTATAGATGTGTTCTTTTGGAGATGTTACATCTTTGCATAAAACAAATGTACTGAAATAAGAGAGTGGATTAAATAACCTTTATAAATAATTGTATTATTAACCAAAAATAAACTAAGCAGTATATTGGACATTTATGGAGGCTTGACCACTTTTAATTTTTTTACATATAATTTATTCTCATTCTATAAAGGATTTGAATTTGAGACAAATTTAAGACTATTTGTTGATACTTAGAGTACCAGTTAATTTAACTTCATGTGTAGGCAACTAATTCTCACGTGAAAACTCATACTAAAACTTTAGGAGGCAAGTATAAGACATAATTAACTTGAATTTTAACTTCTGTATTCTTTGCCAAATATATTAAAATTTCAAAGAATGCATACAACCTTTTCAGCCACAAACCAATGATATATCCTACTATTACCCACTACCCTTCATTTTTTCATGTTGTCACTTAAGTCAACATCATTAATACCAATAAAAAGCTTTCTCTGAACTTTGAAGCTGTAGTTTAATTAGGTCATTTTATTTTAAAGCACAGTTGCTAGGGAATTGGGTGGTTTAGCATTGAAATTCATTGGTGAGACCCTTTCAGAAGTTGAACAGAATGTTAACTGCGTGCGGTTACCAAAGCCCTACGGATGAGGGGTTTAGTATGTAAAGAGCTTTGGTGTGTGTGCAGCTGAATTCTTTTATAGCCCAGTTTAGTAAAGTATTTTGCCAGCGATAAGACTATAAATACTAACAGGAGGTAAATGTGTCCTGCTTTTTTCTTTCAAGGCGTTTGGACTTGTAAATCTATTAAATGTTTTCTGCGGCACATGATAATGGGAGTATTTTACTCTCTTTCTGTAGCCAAGTGTTCGCTCACTCAGCATTAAGTACCTAACACAGGCCGTCCACTGTCCGAAACAACAGGGGTATTAAAAAAGGTCTTTAAGAAGCTCTTAGTCGAGTGTAGAAGACAAGAGAGATCCAAGAAGTATTCCCAAGAAAAATATGGTTATCGAAGGTAGAGTTTACAAGGCTGATCCAGTAGAGGGCTTCCTTAGAGACGGTGAAAGGACAGCAGGGCACGTTCCCAGAACTACGGCAGCTTCGACGTGACTAGAGCCGGGGAAGAGGTGTGGCTGGAGGGATGGGCAAGGGCTAAAACTCTGAGCCAGGCAGAGAAGCAGAGCATTTAGATGTTATCTTCGAGGCAGTACGAAGCCGTCATTATTTTAATGAGAGCTATGAAACAGATAATAAAATTACTTCTTTCTGCCTGGTTTGAGGAACTTGCAGTAGATGGAATTGTCTAGCTAGGGTTTTCTGAAGCAGTTGGATAGAACAAGGCGTTGTCCCTGATTACTTTCTCTGAGGAGTGTACTGTCCTCCTTTGCTAGTTAGGTCTCTAGAATTTTCAGTTGTAGAAAACCCTCTGCCCTTTCAGCACGTATGAGGACTTCTGAAGCCAAGACCTGGCGATCAGTACAACTATAGGCCCTCACAGAACTCGAGAATCTAGAGCAGTGTCTTAGAGCCCGGGCGGCTTATAAACAATAGAAATTTATTCCTCACACTTCTGGAGGCGCGGAAATCTAAGGCACTAGCGGGTTTGGTCTGGTGAGCCCCACTTACTAGTTCACAGGCAGCAGTCTTTTTCACTGTGTCTACACAAAGTGGAAAGGCTAAGGGACCTTTCTGGGGCCTCCTTAATAAAGGCCCTAATCCCATTCATGAGGACTCCACTCAACCTAGTCACCTCCCAAAGGCACCACCTCCACATACCATCAGCTTAGGGATTAGGTTTCAACATGAATTTTGGAAGAACACAAACATTCAGTCTAGAAGGGCTTTAGGGAAAGTTCTGCCTCTGCCTGACCTCTCTTCACCCTCTTGTGGAACTTTCCTGTTTGAAGTTCCCAGACTAGTCGCCTCAAAGAGAACGAGCCTAACTCCCCTATCCACTCCCATCAGTTTCTGATTTGGGTACCCTCTCTACCTACTTCTCTTTAAAATAATTGGAGTCTGGTTACCTGGAAAAGGCCTAAAAGATTAAAACAGGCGGTATAAGCCTTTATTCATCATTAAGAAAACAAATTCTAGGACATTAAATTTATTAGAGAAAGTTTTGCTAAAAAAGATAGTAAAAAGAAGCTTATTTACATATAGAAACAGGTCTCAAAGACAAAACAAACAAAAACCCCACCAATTTTGCAGTTATCTGGGGGCAGGGAAATAGGACTGATGGAGGAATCTTTACTTTCATTTGAACTTTAAAATGTGTATCTTGTTTTGCAATCACAGAAAGAAAAACGCCAAAATTAAAGAGCATCTCTACTCAATCCTCCAACCTCCACACTAAAAAGTCGAGCTAACACACTATCTTCTGTAGAAACCATGAACTTCAGCTCTAGATCACTGCCAAAATATGCAGCCTCTTCCGAGTTAGTTAGGCTGAAGAATAAGACCACCCTACTTGCCACTCACCCAGTGGTATGTAAGAATTCTAGCCGGCCTCCTCACGAGTATCTTGCAAGCAAAGCATTTCATTTCAGAATGATAAAACTCAGACTAGTCATTAGCTGGGTCTTTAAGAAAATACATCAATGGCCCTAGAAGAAATCTGATACACTTTTGTATTCACAGTGAGATTTCGTTTGAAAGTAATTTCCTCTGCTGGGGAAAAGGATGGAAACGAATGGAAAGTGGAAGGATTACAGCCTGAGGACAGTGAAGGGCAATTCAAGAGGCCAGCACAGATTTCTCCCTGCCACATTTCCTCGTAGCTAAGATGCACGGCGTGGTCCCTAGGACAGCCTTTAGTGGACTACTAAGAAAAACAGATTGCCAGTTCAGCTATCACCTGCCAGAATTATAAAACTTAGAATCAATAAAAATGTGGTATTTGGAGTAACAGTTACCATAAAGGGAGCTTTTTCTATCATCTCTATGACTAAATACTATAGAATTAAAAAAAATTTTAACTCTATCTGAAATGGACCCAAGTATGTTAGTTTCCCATACTTTTATAGGAGTTCAAATCTTTGAGTTATATAGGTAGAGTCTTATTCTGGGATTCAGGTGACAGAACAGGACTGTAAAATGTTACAGTTTTGATCATGTAATCCTATAATTTAGTAAAAGGTTTTTCTTTCCCTTCTCCCAAATTTAGGGCTGGTGTGGATGGAAGGGCCCAGACTTTTGGAACAAAGATGCTTACTATAATTTATGTCTTCCTCAGCGACCAAATATATTTTAAAATATCTTGGACTCAGACTGTAGTAAAGTTGTATTATAAATTTGTTAATAAAGACTAAGTTTAACTTCAAATTAAATCCTGGGTGTAGTCTGATGGTTTAAACTACAATTTTTTTTCAAAGGCTGTAGATACTGCACAAAACAGTTTATTCTTCAGACATTCTTTAATAACTTAAAAGACAAAGCATGCACAACCAAAATATTACAGGCATGTAAAAACATGTATTCTTAAATGTTATCTTCACTTAGAAGAAAGTTTTCCTCCTTCTTAGAAGGAGCTGAGATACACCTGGTGAGCCAAAAGCCACAGCTTGTAGCTGAGCAGTCGATCTGCACAGAGTGAAGGCTTTCTTCAAACCTTCTCAGAACCAACATGAATCTGTGGTTAAAAAACACAGTAACATTAAAAAGTTTTTTAAAAAGAAATTTTCTCTCCAACCTTCCATCGTACATACAGGATGATTTCTGGTCTCTAGAATCTAGCAGTAGTTACTATAACCAGTATTAAAATGTTTTCACGAAAATAAAAAGATACACTAGAAGTAAGACTGCCAATATTTAAATGAAACAACTGTGCTGAATAAGCAATCCCGAGGGAGGAAGAAAACAGAACTGGGTTACTTACCAACACTTCCTTTTTCCAGTTGTATTTTCTACACTTCCAAAACTTCGTTTCTGTCTGAGCACTGGAACACAATGATCTCTATCGGATCGGTCACTTGATTTTACTGTCTGCATACATTTAATTGTTGTAAGAAACCTGGCACATTCTAGAAATCCACAGGCCCAAGCAAGATCTTCAGCTGTTTGTCCATTCTTATTACATAAACTGAATTTAAGACAAAAATTGAGTTACTTAAAAACTGACAATTGTTTAGCCTTTTTTAAAAAATGTATCTTTCTACAAAGGAGCTTTGGGCTTATACAAATGTTGGTTTCAGAATAGAAGTAGTAAAGGAATCAGAAATTCCAATATTCCCTGCTATTGCATCCTAAGTGGCCAGCACAGAGTTCAGCACAGAGTGGACATTCCATTTTTGAATGAATGAAAGAGTGTTCTGTGCTCACTATAATAAGTAAAACTCAAAGGAAGTCAAGGAGAACTTTCATAGAAGGAATTATCTCAAACCAAAACGAAGATGTAATATTGCCACAAGAGATGAACAGAACTGCACCTCTGATTGCTAAGGATCCATTTTTTACTTAAATTTAATAGTATTAGGTATCATTAACAGCCTAAGTTAACATTCGAATAACTCTAAGTTGTCAATTAGGCAAGCATTATTTTTAAAAGCACATGTAATTAAGCTTCAGGGGTCTGATTAGCTTAATCCAAGAAAATATGAAATTTGAAGCCACTGATTCTATACTTACTCAATTTGGGCATCCCTGGCTACAAGCAGGCTGAGGCATTCCAGACTTCCCACTTTTGCTGCCTTGTGTAGTGGAGCCTCTCCAAAAACATCCTGAAAATAAGACAGCACATCTTAGTCTCTCCCCAAAACAATTTCTGGGGAAGATGGTAAGGGAAGTCTAATTACTATTTAAGAAAGCCACTTACAACTACATTGTATTGAATTTTTTACTTCAAGTTTTTTAAATAAAGTTCACTTGGTGTTCCCTGAAATACAAAGTTTTCATTAATAAAAACACATGCAGCCACAGCCACCTACATTAAAATTAAGGTGAATAAAAGCAAAGTAGCATATTACAAAAGTAAACAATTTACAACTTAAATCCACCCTACTTTAATATTCAGTGGAAGATGCAGACTACCAGAAGAAAGTTCTGTAGAAAACTATGCTGGTGGTGAGTTTGCCTCACAGGTGTTCTTTAATTACTGTACTGAGGCTTCTAATTGGGCAATGCAGCAAGCGTTCCTTTCGAAATACACTGCAGACCACACTGTGCTGTGCTGTCAGTCTCCTCGCCCGAAGCCATACAGACGGCTAATGAGCACCTGAAATGTGGCCAGACTGAGATGAAATGTGCTGTAAATGCAAAACACTCACCAGACTGAGATGCCTGAAAATGGAAAACATAATTTTTTTATATGATTACGTACTGAAATATTGAGGTAAATGGAGTTAAATCACCAAATTAATTTCATGTTTCGTCTTATTCATGTGGCTACTAGAAAACTTTACATTACTGAGGTGTCTCCCGTTGTACTTCTATCGGACACCTCTGCTACAGCCATCTCCGTAACCAGTGAAACGTCTGTGTGGATCTGGGCGGAGGGGAGGGTTGTACACAGCAACAATCCGTAACCTAGTTACCTGTTGGTTGAGGTCAGCTCCGGTTTGCAGCTGCCACAGAAGCAAGCAAGCCAGGCCGCCACCTGCGGCCAAATGGACAGGCGACTGCTCGCAGGGATCCGGGGGCGCATTGACCGAGGCCCCGGCCTCCAGCAGGTGCTTCAGACTGTCCACCTGAGGGAGGAGAACAGCAGCTCCAGCACCCCTCCTGCCTGTATCCAGTCCCGCGCTCTCCCGCCGTCGAAAATCTCCCCCCACGCCCCGAATCTAACACTGAAGAGGCTTGACCCGGCAGCGCTCAGTGGGCAGTGGTCCCCCTCGCTCGTGCTCTGTCTGCTCGAGCAGACACCCGGAAAGGTAAGGCTGCAGGACGGAAGGGGCCCGCGTCTCACCTCGGGGTTGCAATCAAGCAACAGCATTTTCCGCCTGCAGCAGAGGACACGAGGCCGTGGGAGTGCAGAGCGGCGAGGCAGACGCTGCGGACGAGCAGGTAGGAGTGCACAGCCTGCCCGAGCGCGGGAGGATTTAGTGTCGGGGCCAGGACGCCGCCCCTCGCCGCCGCGCCCCAGCCGCCTCACCCCTGCGCGGCCGGGCCTTTCCCCGCCCTGTGGGAGCAGCACGTACACAAACACTGGCACGTGCCCCCGCGAGGCTGGCTGAGGAGAGAGGCGCGGTTCGCCAGCCGATTAGCCAGCCGGGAGGCGCCAGGCCCGCCCACCTCGGGGCGGGGCCCGAAGTAGCCTCCGCGGAGCCCCAGTGCGCGTGCGCCTCGGCGGGGCGCCGGCGGCGGCCATGAAGCGCGCTGAGTTTGACACGTCTCACACTGGCGTGCCCAGCCCTTCGGTCCCTGTGGAGAAGCGGGAGTCTCCGGCGAAGGTTTTCGTTTCTGCTCGCGCGCACGTAACCAGGAAACGAGAGAACTCTGGCAACAGCACCTCTGGAAGCCGCTGTGCGTGGTGCTGGCGCCGCGTCGTCCGCCCTCCAGCTCCGGAGGAAGGATGAGAGTTCCTGTGGCGTCACGCTCCAAATCGCCCCCGCTCGCCTCCGCCCCGGACATTTAGGGGAGGAGAGCGGCAGGTGCGGGGGCGGAGGGGCGGCTAACGTGAAGTGAGGGGGTGGGTTTTACCAGGGGACTGCTCTGACCACCACCTTCCCCCAACTGAACGATTTCTCACTCCGGGCCCCTTCGGTGACACCACGCCCCAGTTGGGAAATCCGGTAAAAACCGGCCAACCATTGTACTGCGTGCCCTCCCGGGGAAAGGTTGGGAGCCCGCGCCGTTAACCTTGAGCTTGCATAAAGGACAATGACACGCGTCGGCCCGAACGCTCACTGTGCGGGGAGTGTGCAAGCAAAGTCGGAGGGACGGGCCAGGGACGTTTGTGACCTAAAGGGCTGGCTCTTCCCGCGGCGGCTCCGAGCGGAAAGCGCGGCGGGGGACGGGTCTCCCGGGGAGCTCTGCAGACTGTCCTGCTGGAGTCATTCCTTTCGGTGCTTGAGAAACAGACTTCCTGACTCCCCATTGCCGCCATCCACCACATCTGTTCTCTCTCGACTGTCTTTCCCTAAACGCTTTTTTCAGATCGATCTTGCAGGAAACTACCGCTGCAGCCATATATTCATTTTCCTTAACATCCTCAGTGATTTCCTTCTTCCTACTGATACCTTTGAGAGCAGGGCTGATAAGGAGATAGTGTTTATTATTATGCTTTTGGAGGACAAGCTCAGTGAGTGGCCTCTAAGTTCTAATTTTGGTTGCAGGATCTTGTTTATTTTGTACTAAGAGCCATAACATAATTTTACAATATTACATAACATAGATTTACAATATTTATGCACTGACCCAAGGGGTAGTTTTTCTACCTTCTTATTCATATGTATAGCTAAACATAAGTGTGTATATATATAAAAATATATATGTTTAAACACATAGAATCGTGCCTGTGTTCTGTACTTTTTATATTGAAACTATTCAAAATTCCTTCTTTATGATATTTGAAGAATGTCAGAGATATTTGAGAACATACGATCACTGCCAATTTCCCTTTTCTCATGTTTATCAGGCGAGCACTGTTTTTTAAAGCATGTAATTGAGCTTCAGGTTCACACAGATGAAAATGAATTTAAGAATTCATTTCCAGGAATTCTTAAATGATACACGGTATTATCAGAGAAGTTCTAAGCCTACATTGCAGTTAACATGTGCAATGGGATATTGGTGTGATCAATCTGCCTCCATATTACATCCTTTTTATTTAAAACAAGATTCTATTCAGCAAGTGTTAAGTCTGGTAATTAGTGTCAACTTCTTGTTACATATGTAAGTTTTACAAGGAAAGGGAATTTTGTGAGTCGTTGGTAAAGCTTTTCTCCTTTTAATCACTTCCTACTTGTCCATTGCTCACAATGTTTCAGAAAAATTATGTCTCAGCTAAGTATCTGGTTTACTCTTAGTAATGCGCCTAAAAGCTTTCTAAAAATGAACAAAGCTGGTGGAACACAAAAATACGCAGAAATACATTTGGGGAAGAAATACTATCTTGCTAGCAAGCAGCTGGAGTTATTACTGAACATATAGCATGTGGGATCAGTTTTCTAAAGAGGAAAATGATCTAAGATGCATATTCAACGGGCACTCTTCTAAGCAGTGTTAATTCTATTTATGTTTCATTTGCCAGTAGATGTGTTTCCAGAAAGGGGATGCCATTTAAAGTGAATGTTTTTAAAAAATGCTGGATGACTAAGTGACCAAATGAATGAAAGATATGTGGACTGAGTCTTGAAGGGTGAGTAGGAGGAGCTTGCCAGGTCCTCCATGAAGGGAGGAGTATTTCTAAGGAGTATAAACTATCACAGTATTAAGAATTAACTATGTGCAATTCAATCGAGTTGCAGAATATGATACCCATACAACAGTGATGTAAAATAAAGATTTACAAATAAGAAATTATATTAAATGACCACTAATGTCTATTCCAATTTATTATAATAAATTGACACTGAGCACTTGCTATGCCCTGAGATTAGTACAGATATGTATTATTATCTGCTCCATTTTACAGGAAAGGAAATTGAGGCTTAGGGAGGTTCAATAACTTATCTAAGGTTAATGGGTAGAGCTGATCTCAGACCATTCGACTCCAGAGACCACATTTCTTATATATAAATCTTAAAGAATTTTGGTCATCATTTCAAAGTTACTAAGATTGGCTTCTTAAAAGCAAAAGAAAGTAAGTCCTTAGAGAATATTGTTACAATCCATAGAAAAACAACACTTTCATTCAAGGAAACATACACTAAAGTTGAATCACTAAGTCGTACACCTGAAACTAATGTAACATCAACTATATTCAAATAAAACAAATTATAAAGAGTATTTGGCAGAAAATAAACGAAAAGAGAAAATAGAGGAAACTGAGTGGGGCAATTCTCTGTACTATCTTTGCGATTTTCTGTAAATCTCATTGTTATAAAATACAAAGTTTATTTTAAAAAAGAGGACTTGAGGCAAAATTAAACCATTACATATTCTTTTTCTTTCTGTAGACCACGGCTATTAGTTTTTGTTTATTCAAATATTTAGTTTCACTTTTAAGTAACCCTCTTTCCAAATACAGTAATGACAGAAGATACCTAAAACCTTATGAAGCTAGTTTTAATCAAAAGAACAAAAAAATCTCACAAAGTTTTCAAAACCATTCACTAGTTTTTTGTTCTGATTGACCAATACACTTCAGTTCCTCTGTAAAACACACTGCCCATTGCATTGGTCACTGGGAGGTCTTACCAGGCTGTTTCTAGAATGCTCAGTTACTTGGGCTCACATCACTTTGAATTTTTTTCCACATCTATAAAGATTATAATATCTAATATAATTAAACATTACATAACTGGTGAAATAGGAGCAGTGAGAACTATAATTTTTAAGAAAACTAAACTCAATTCTTTCAAAATCATCAAGTCTCTAAGAAAAATGGTTTCCAAGTAGGTGAGGATAAATCAACCGTAAAAGATGAGAAATAGCTCTACATTCAGACTGTTTCATGGGCATTTTTAAACTCATACTCCATTTGAAAGAAACATAAAATTGAATTCATATGCCTATGGTTTATGAAAGAAAGACAACTCTAAACTCTCACATTCAACCTCTATTTAAGGAAATAGCTTCTGACCCTAGATGAACAGATTGGAAAGTAATATATATTTACATGTTATAAGTTAAAACGTATATGGTATGATAATATACTCTATTAATTTCTATATTGATTCTTGTTTAACTGACCACAATAAATGCAGTAAAAGCATTTATTGTGCAACCTATTTCTTTCTTTTAAGGAATATAAAGAGAGTAGCTGAATAGAATGCATTGTGTTTTTTTCAAATTTTTATTTAGATTCTAGTTAGCTAACATGTAGTTTAGTATTGGTTTCAGGAGTAGAATGTAGTGATTCATCAGTTACATACAACACCCAGTGCTCATCGTAACAAGTGCCGTCATTTACCTTTGGATGTTGAGTGAATTCCCTCAGGAAAGACCGTGGTAGCCCTAACTGGCCGAAAACGGTTTCCACACAGCAGGAACAAGACAGGTGAGGCACGTGAATCCCACGTCATTACCAAGATTTTTAACAAATCAGTCCTTCCTAGACTGGTTTATTTGCTCACAGAAAACATGGTAAATTGGAGAAAAATGAAAAAGCTACCAGGCTCTTCCACCCCTTGCTTATCTGGTAGTAAAAGGCATCCTGTCTTTTCCCACACTTTTTTTTTTTCTTCTTTTCTCATTTCAGGCCATGAAAAGGAAGGACATTAAAAAAAAAACAAAAACACTTTTGTTTTAAATAAACAAATAGACCTTAACTGGAAGGGGAAAAAAAAAATAAAAAAAACAGAAGTCCACTGCCTGATTCAATATTATCTTTTGAGATCTCAGTAATATTCATACTATTCTAAGTTTCCATATATGTGTACAGGTTACGCTTCCAGTTAATATATGAGCCCTACTATTCTTTTAATGACTATTAGACAACAGTAATGAAAGGAGCAATAACAATAAACACAGGCCTTTGCATTTTTGCCCAGGACACTCACTGAGCTCTATTTCCATGGGCACCAGTAACAATGTTTATCTATTATGATAGGAACTTCAGTGTTCTACCTTGATTTGAAAAGAACTTTAAATAAGTGTGCTCCCTTCTGCAGCAGTAAATAACACAGGATCCTGTGTGCAATGTTTCTGCCTAAAGAAGCCCATTACAGACTCAGGACCCAATTTTTTTTTTTTTTTTTTTTTTTTGAGGCTGGTCACGTAGGTATCTTCTGCCTAGCAACTACTAAAAGTACAGAATTCCAGAAGGAAAACATATCCACCACCCATCATCATATTGTTTATATAAACATAAACACTGCAAACTCGTCTTGTCATTTGGGGGACAACTCAAGTGTCAAGTTCCCAAATGCCAACCAAGGACCAACCTTGCCAGCAATGTCCTTCGAAAGACGGCAGCCTCGGGCCAGTTGTGTAACTCTTTTCTGCACAGGAACACAAGAGTAACCCATAAAAGACACTAAAAATCTTAAACTCATTTTCACAGCAGTTTTACATTTAAATTAACTTTAGCTATTCCATAAAAAAATTTATAAACCATTTTTAGACAATTTTATCACATTCCCAAAGGTTTACATTTATACCTAAAAATTTGTTTTAAAAAACAGGGAGGGATACTTTGGTGAGAACTGCTATTTAGGAGTTGCAAACATTCAACTTTTACATGAATAAAATATCAGGCCAACCCAGATGTGCGTACCATGTTGAGTGTATGATCAACACAGAGGGAAGCAAAAGACACTTTCTTAAGGGCTACCTGCTGCAAGAAATCCCAAGATTCTCCAAGGAGGGAATCTGATTTTACCAAAATCCAAAGGGAATTGGAGTAAATATTTTTAATACTATCTGTGACATGTTGAAGTGGCCCTATGTGTGATTCTAGATCTTTCTACTTTGCATTTACATGAGAGCCAATGAGAGGATATCATATTGTATGTCCAGGTAGCATCTGTCTCCAGGCAAGAGAGGTGCTTCTACCAGAAGGCTCTATGTGCCTCCAGCATTTACCTTCAGTCTCAATTTCACCAAGGACAGCAGAGCTTAGCCACCCTCCATTCTGGCAGTTTTTCACCTACGACTTCATTCTCTTCCTCCCCATCCTGAGCCCAGCAACAATTTCACAAGACCTTCTCTGACTTTGTTCCTCTTTCTCTAATAATTGTATCCTTCAGCTTGTTGGGGTCCAGGCTGTGCATTATCAGAGATGGGGGACACCTCCAGCATGGCTGAGGCTCACGCGTATTCTCTGCAGCCCCAATAGCCTGGTTCCTCTCCGAAGATCCTTAAACCAGATCTCCTGATACCTTACTGACCATATTGGATAGTAAATTTTTCCCACTTATCGATATTAACCACTTAACATGCTCTCTAATTTTTTATCATACAAAGAGGATGAGGGAAATCTAGCCCCCATGTTCTTTACCATTTCTGAAGCCAAGTTCCTAAATTAAATGAAACCACTTTTTGCTTGATGAGGTAGGTACATAATGGCAGATGCCCTCTATTTCAGTACATAAAGGCCACCTTCACCTAAACAAAATTAAAATAATCCTTAATATTTAAGTTGTATTGTTAAAATAGTTGTAAATTTAATCTAGTAGTTATGTATTTTACCTGTTACTGACGATATACAAGTAGAAGTTGTAAATAGAAACTACTTTCCCTACACCAAGAGAAGTTTCTGTTCTTAAATTAAGACATTTTTTGATTTACCACTTAAAGTAGAAATTCATTCCTAACTCTATCTCTAAATAAGTTTTTACCTCTGAAAATAATTAGATTGTTCAGAACAAAATTTAAAGGCCAAAGTTTCCTGTAAAATATTTAATACACATACTTCAAAACAGAACTACTTTAGTTAAAAGTATAACAGAAGCTGGGGGAATAACAGTCTTTGAAACAAACAGTACTGGGGCAGATGGGTACCCACATGCAAAAGACTTACTATGAACCCCTCCCTCACACTGTATACCAAAATAACTCAAAATGGAGCAAAAACCTATAGCTGAAACAATGAAACTTTTGGAAGAAAACAAAGGGGTAAGTCTTTGTGACCTTGGCATAGGCAATTGTTTTCTTATCTTAGATATGACACCTAAAGCACAAACGAAAAAAAACAAAACAAATTGGACTTCAATTTGTAAAACTCAATAGCAACAAACAAACAAAAAACAAATAAACACCCAATTTAAAAATGGGCAAAGGAGGATTAAGAGTACAACTTATCATGATGAGCACTGAGTCATGTATAGAATTGTTGAATCACTGTATTACACCTGAAACTAGTATAACACTGTACATTAGCTTTACCGGAATTAAAATTTAAAAAAATAAAAATAAATAAATAAATACAAATGGGCAAAGGACCTGAATAGACATTTCTCAAAAGAAGACATACATATGGCCAAAAGGTATATGAAAAAGTATTCAACTTCACTGATCATCAGGGAAAAACAAATCAAAACCACAATGAGAAAACCTCGCATCCATTAGAACAACTTTTATCATAAAAACAAAAGGCAACAAGTGTTGGTGAGGATGGGAAAAAAGGGACCCTCATGCACTGTTGGTGGGAATGGAAATTGGTGCAGCCACTGTGGAAAACAGTATGGAGGTTCCTCAGAAAATTAAAAACAGAACTACCATATAATCCAGCAAACCTACTTCTGAATATTTTGAATTGAAATTAGAATCTCAAAGTAAGATTTGCACTTCCATGTTCATTGCAGCATTAGTCACAAAAGCCAAGACACTGAAGCAAACGAAATGTCCACTGACGGGTGAATAAAGAAAATGTTGTATTTACATAATAGTGGAATATCATTCAGTCTTCAAAAAGGAGGAAATTCTGCCAACTGTGCAACATGGACGAACGTGGAGGACGTTATGCTAAGTAGAAGAGGCCAGATGCAGAAGGACAAATATAACATGATCCCACTTACATAAGGGATTAAAACAGTCAAATTCGCAGAAGCAGAAAGTAGAACGGCAGTTACCAGGGCTGGGCTGGGATGACGGCGGGTGTTAGGCAGAGGTACGAAGCGCACGGTACAAGATGAACAAGTCCTGAACGGAAGGCTGTCTCCTACTTGTCAGAGTCAAGACCACTAAGAACTTGCTCCCAGGACTTCTGATAAATTGGCCTAACTGAATGGGTGATTTCAACTGAAAACTCAGATGAACGAAGCAGTCTTACCATAAATTACCTAAAGTTCCAGAGATCCAAAACAAGCACTTAATTTTAGAAAGTAATTTGTGCACAAGCACTTGGAAACTACTTGGCAGTATCTACTAGAGCTGAACGTGCATACCCATCGACAAAGGAATGACTACTCCTATGTTTATACCCAAGAGAAATGCCCACAAATGTTTAGGGGAAAAAACAGGTACAAGAATGTTCATAGCAGAACTGTTCTCAAAAGTCCAAAATAGAAACTACCCGAGTGTCCATCAAGTACAAGAGAGAGATTATGACATATTCACACAATGTAATATTATACAGCAACAAGAAGTGGAAAGCTACAACCAACACAACAAAATGGATGAACCCCCAAACAATGTTGAACACTAGAAGCCCAGACACAAAATAATACAGAGCGCATGACTCTGTTTATATGGTATACAAAGGCTGCAAAAATCACTTATGCAATATTGTATGTACATGTAGGTTTATGTAGTAACTAGAAGGGAGTACTAGGGAGGCTTCTGGGGTGCTGGTAATTTTCTCTTTCTTGATCTGAGTGAAAATTCATCAAGCCGTAAACTTACCTATATATTTCTGTATTTATATTACACTTCAATAAAAACGTTTTAAATATTTAATATTAAAATTTTAAATATTAACAGCAGACCAAACGTGGCTGAAGAAAGGATTAATAAAATGGGAGAGAGTGCTGAAGCGATTACTTAGAACACGGCAAAAAGAGACAAACAGATGGGAAATGTGAAAAACAGAGAAAGAGACATGAGAGGAAGGTCTAATTGGAATGCCAGAAAGAGAAGAGGGATAGAACAGGGCAGAAGCCATATTTGAAGAATGTAGGGGGTTGAACTGTGTTCTCCAAAAAGATATATTCAAAGTCCTAAAACCTAATTCCTGTGAATGTAACCTTATTTGAATATAAGATCTTTACAAAAAATCAAGTGAAGTTGAGGTCATACTGGATGAGGGTGGGCCCCAAATCCAGGGGCTGGTGTCCTTATAGGCAGAGGACACACAGGGATAGAGGAGACACATAGAGAAGGCCATGCGAAGACAGAGGCAGAGATTGGAGTGACATAGCCTACAAGCCTAGGATCCCCAAAGATTGCCAGCAAACACCAGAAACTAGGAAAGAGATCTGGGATGGTTTCTTCCCTAAAACCAGAGGGACCATGGCCCTGATGTGGGACTTCTAGACTCCAAAACTAGGAAAGAACACATTTTTGTTGTTTTAAGCCACAAAGTTTGTGGTAATTTGTTACAGCAGCTTTAGGAAACCGAAACTAACACAAATACATTATGTCTGAGAATTTTTTAGAATTATTAAGAGACACCAGGAAGACTTAGGAAGTTCAACATTCCCAAAGCAAAATAAACACCTAGTCAGTTCAATAAATCCAACAGCGGGCAATAAAAGAGAAGAAGCAGCATGAATAAAGCAGATGGATTGGAAGTACAAAATAATTCCAGTTTAATAGTGATGAAAATAAATGTAAAAAACTAAATGTACCAGTAATAATCAAAGATTATCAGCCTGAGTATAAAAAAAGAATCAACAAATCTAAATGTATCCTATTTATAAGAGACACGCCTGACATATGAAGGACTACATACAGCTCAACAAGACAAACGACACAAAGGCAGATACTTAACAGAAGAGAAAACATGAAAAGCTAAGAACCATGAAAAAGGCGCTTACCAGGAGAGTAGGGAGTGTTTGGGTAGGGCGGATGGAAGGGGGGAGGAAGGATGAAGACTAAATGAGGAGCCTACAGGAGATTTAAAGGTCATGTACCTTTTAAACATTAAATGCCAAGCAATGGATGTTAATTGTATTGTTTTTCTTCATTCTTTACACATATGTCCAAAAGTTATTTTGTATCTGTTCAGTCTAAGTTTTTAAAAATTAAACAGAAGTCTTTCGGCGTTATAATTAAGCCTTACTTAATGATTTCTCACTTGTAGTACTACAATCTAGTCTGTTCTAAACACTTGTTTCTTTCCCCTGGATTTTCAAGTTTATCATTTCTTTTATTTCCATTCTGATTCGAATCCCTGCTAAGCCATAACCATAGAGGAGTCCCAACTTGCCTGAATCTTAAAGAAATACTCATTTAGCTTCATCTCGTCCTCAGGAGGCAACTCTGTCCTGTAGTTCTGTCTGACACGACTCTGCTGACGGCTAGAGAAGTAGCTGTAACTTCCATCTCCGTCTCTGTAGACTTCCGCTACTCTCAGATCATTCTTTCCTTGCCGTCATCCAGCATTTTCAATAAGGTTATTCATCATTAGACTAATTTTAGTCCTCTTACCAATGATGTATTATTTTATCAAAAAATTCATATACTATACATATTAACCACGGTATACTGTATCTAACATTTTATTGGAAGGCAAGTTATCCTTTATTATGGCAACTTTAGAAAAACAGGAATAAAATACCTCTTCCTCTATACATCTCTGTTGTATTAGGTCGAGTTCCCTAGAAGCAGAGTTTGAGCCAGCGATTTTTGTTCAAGTGATGTGCTGGGCCCTACTCTCAGCAGAAGGGAAGTGAAGACAATCTGGCAAGGAGGGGATGCTAAGTAGGAATGTGGGCTCAGATGGCAACTAGCTTCATTCTGATCTCATAGAGAACATCTCACATTTCTGAGTTCATCTCAGCTTGAGGCAAAGGGGTGCCAAGAACTGCTCAGGGCCTGAGGTTTTACCCGACTTACAACTAACAAGCTAGCCTGTTTCACGGATGTTGACAGAACACACAAGACTCCTGGGTCAGAGATAAATGACTTTCTCACTCTCAGCAAAAGCAATAGCCAGAGTGTCAGCATGATGCTGAAACTGGTTCCCTACGACCCCTAATTCCCACAGAGGTCATACAAAGGACCCATGATGGATGCCTGCATATTCAGTAGGCTGTATTATAAGAGAACAGAACTAAGCATTGGAGGAGGGGAAGGGTTTAGTACTTTTTAGAAAAACAAGCCTGTTCTTTATCTGTGGGGAGATATGACCCTATCCCTCAAGGGTACTCACAGCAAACACAACCCTGAGAAATGGACCAGGTAAAAAGCAATCATGGCCTGTGTTCTTGACATACCCGGAAAGGATGTGCCCCAATGCTCACGACTCATGCAGATCGTGTCTCTCAAGAGGAACTGGCCTTCCAAGTGCTCATGCCAGTGATCAGTCTCTAAGAAGGGAGCGAAGTGTCCAGGAGTGAGGGGACTCAGGTTTGGCAGGGGGACAAAGAAAGAAGGAACAGCTGTGAGTCGTTTTCAATTAACACTCACCGCAGCTGGAGATGGGGCCCTAACTAGTAAAAAAGATCTGGGAAGCACACCGTCAGCGACCGTTACACCAACCCTTCCCTTTAAAGTTGTGGATTTCTCTCAGATTCTATATCATCATTTAATGTCTACAATTTTTATTAGAGAATTTTCTAAATTTACAGCATGTTATGCAAACAGTAGTCAAGTTTCAAATGATGATTTTATATCTAATCCCAAGATTTGACAGAAATAAACGCAAACTTGCCTTTTAAAAATCATCTCGTATCTCATTTTCTAGACTTAAAAAATACTAAATTTGGTGTATTCTCTTACAGGGGTCCTGCCATTTAGAAAAATCATATTAGTCTCAGTTTTTGGAGAACAGTATAGAATAATGATGAGGTGCTGGATGTCCCAACTGTCCCGCTTCCTAGCCCTGTGACCTTAGGCAAGTTACTTAAACTCTTCGGTGTCCTCAGATGTTAAAAGGGCCCCATAATAGCTCCTATCTCATAAAGTTTTGCAGGAGTTACAAAGTGCCTGTGAAGCACTTAGAACACACCTGGCATTTAAGTAAGAGCTCAATCACCCTTTGCTTATGTTTTCTAGACCCCCTCCAACACTTCTGTTAAGCTACAACAAAACCCATGAGCAGTATTGTACCTACAGAGAGCAAGAGGAGTTCAAAGAAGGTAGAGTATTGTTTTTTGACTTGCTTCATTTCCAATGACCTTCCTGAATATGCCAGTTTCTTCTTAGCCCTTTTGGATACAGTAGCACACAGGCTGACTTCTTCAGTAAAATAAAAACTTCTATAACCGGTTTCTGAGTAAATTGATAATGCTATCCACGTCATCCTATTTGAATTGGTTTTCTTCAAAATACTTTACCTATTATTGCTTCAGCCTAAAGCTCATTGGAAACTTTTACATTCACTCATACAAACAAAAGGGTTTTGGAATCATAGAATCAAAAAATTTTATATATCTAGCAACAGACATTTAGAAATCCTCTAGTTCAAACGACTTATAGTCCAGACTACAGATGAGGAAGCTGACTTTTTAAAAGATTAAATGCCTCTTCCAAAATGACAGATACTGTAGTGGTTTTTTTCCCCCCAATTTACTGAATTATCTCCCTTTTCTGCACTTCATTCTTGTGAACGAAGCAATTTATTGTCCAAAACAGTTTCACATAATAGTTTAAGTGCAGCTTTCCAATCCCACTAAAGGCCCCGAGTTCTTCTCCTCAACACCAATCAGGAGCCTGTACCAGAAGCTCGTTCCTGATTGGTTAAAGTCAGCTGGAACAGTAGAATGCCAAGGAGTAAACAGAAACGCATAGCAACAACTGAGTTTGCTGTCTCACTACCCTCAGCCTGGGCCAACCTGGACTCCTTCATCCCAAATGAGGTGGCCACCACATTTTATATGAAGGCTTTGATTTTCCATGCAACTGTGATCCATCTTAAAACATGGCAATCCAATACAGACGGGAAGATAAAACTGAACAACACAGCTAAAATAAAGTGTATTCCCAGGTACAAGAGACAAATGCTTTAATTTGAAATGAATGAGTATCATGAGCTTCAATTACACGGCAAAGTACCGGTGCACAAGAACTCTATCTAGGGGCGGGGCCCCCCAGTTCCTACTGGTGGCAGGTGTGGTAGGTGACACAAGCCGCCGCAGGTGTGAACTCGCAGCCAGAGAGGACTTGCAAATGGCTCTCGTCATTCCTCCCACGCTGTGGAAACAGACTGTGCCTCTCGTGGATACGGAGGGCCCTGGTTTCCTCAGAAAGCACGTGCACATCCCAGAGCTGGTAGTGTGCTGCCCTATCCCGAGGCAAATGCGGGGAGGTTGCGTTTTATAACGAGTGCCAAGTGAGAATGGAGTCTTTGCGTTTTTTCTGAAGGAAGACATTTCTACCATCTTGTTTTTTATTCTTGTTTACAGAATACACGTTGTGGAAACAGGATGAAGCTGACCAGTGAAAAGTTGCCCAAGAACCCCTTTTATACCTCTTTATCCCAGTACGGTGCTAAGAACCCAAAATTCTTCCAATGGAGGAAGGAAAAGACTGGTACAAATTCTGATAATATTCTCACTACGAGTTAATTCCGTACACCAGAGCAAAAAAGACAAGAAGTAGGAGTCTTAACTGCTGTCAAAGAAGTGGTTAACTTTACAGTCCTTTTTAGCTTTCCTGTAAGAATCTGAGACATGGCTGCTTATCTGGTAGCAAATCGTCAGTGGAGAAGTCTCATAATTAGATTCCAGTCCTGGTTTTACTCTTAGGATTTTAGGACACCCTTCTGGAAAAGAGAAGCCAGATGTCACTTCTATTAAAGAAAACAATGCCATACTTTACTTCAAATTGGCATTTAAAGCTACCATTTTGTTTCTGTAGACTTACTAATATTAAATTGGGAATGGTTACTAGCTCATTTGGTTTGAATAGTTCTAATTAAGGCTCACATTAAGAATTTCACTCATCCACAGGGTAGCTTTGCCTAAAGAACTGCACACAGACTGCATTGCTAGAGCTCCTGCCTTGTAGTAAACAGGATTGGTTTGGAAAGCAATCAATACATATTTTATGATTATACAAGGCATGGTGTTAGGTGCTGTGATCATGTTTTTCCCCTTGAGCTAAGGAGGCCAGTTTTATGAATGAGAACTAGGAAGGAAACTAGTATAAACAGTGCCAGATGAGTTCTATATAATTCATGACTTCAAGAGAGGAAATTCATATCATATGGATAAAGATGAGGTTCTTTACCTTTTAAAAACCAGATCGTTACAGCCATGCGAATTTGGTGGATAAGGCATTGCAGCTCTTGAAGGAAAGAATAAGAAGAGGGGATGCTCTGGCATATTTCCTCCGAGGCCAACTATATTTTGAAGAGGTATCATTTCCTGTTTCTTTTTTTAAAATTTATTTAAATTCAATTTAGTTAACACATAGTGTATTATTAGTTTCAGGGGTACAATTTAGTGATTCATCAGTTGCACAGAACACCCGGTGCTCATTACATCAAATGCCCTCCTTAATGCCCATCACTCAATTACCCCATCCCCCACACTCCTCCCCTCCAGCAACCCTCAGTTTGTTCCCTAGAGTTACAAGTCTCTTACGGTTTACCTCCCTCTCTGTTTTTATCTTATTTCATTTTTCCTGTTTTTCATTTCATATAATGCTGTTCTTGGATCCTCATAGCAAAACTTCCCACAGAGTTTCTTACATTGTTATGCAGAGGGAATTCTGGTAAATTCCATAGGTTAGGGTTGTGGCTTTTAAGTACAAGATTAAGGAGATATTTGACCTTCCTCCATAAAAGTCATTCTAATGAAAGTCATTTATAGGAGTCATTCTGGTATATAATCCATTCTCACACTAGAAATTAAAAATATAATTTTTTTATTTTTGCCCCAAATAATATCATTCATAAAATCTTTTCAAAGAAATAACAACTAAAGACCCTGATTCTTATCTAGTACTTAGAGGCTTTATATGTTCCCCTCCAGAGGTAGGGGGGAACTGGCCTCTCTCTCCACATTATGCTGAGGCATCCTGAGGGGCAGATGTAGGCCAAACTGTGCAAAGCCATCACTCAAGCTTCTGTAATTTAGCAGCAGTCCTTCACTGACCCCCATGGGGAGATGTGAAAACAGACCAGCTGTCCCCAGTCCCTTCACCACTCATGGACTATTTGGGCAGCTATTAACCTATATCCCACTTAACTCTTAAATCTGATGGCTCCATCATTCTTTCTGGCAACAAATATTTGTTGAGGACTCATCATGCACCTGTCACCATGAGCTAACACAGGTTAAGAGAATGATCTCTCAGCTTTGGCCATCGGGTCAGGTATGAGTCCTACAATTGTGTAGCCTTAGACACAAATACTTCATCTCTTGGAGTCTCAGTTTCTTCATCTGTAAAAGGGGGGGTAATAATGTGTTTCCTAGAGCTACAGTGAGGATGTATTCATTGTAGAAGTACTTACTAACAGGGCTTGGCACCTAATAAGTGTTTTATAGGTGTTTACTATTATTATGCTAAGCTCAGACTATATTGTGATGTGGGGACGAGAATGGTCCACATGTCATGAAACTTACAGTCTACTAGGGGAAGAAAATAAATGAATACATCATTACAAATAAGGAGGAGTACTATGAGAGCAGTTAACTAGGTACCATGATAGAGAATAACTTAGGGAGGGGTGGAAAGACTGTGGTTGAAACTAATTTGAAGAAAACGAAACGAGCAGTGCACACAGCCCAGTAGTGCAAGTGCATTCCAGGGGGAGGGGAGAAAATGCAATGTTTCAGAGATGTGGGGGAGCTCTGTGAGCTCTAGGAATTGAGACCAATATGGTAATAAGCAAGGCAGAGAATGGCTCTAGATGAGCTTTGTCTAAATTGTAGTAAGAAGACACTGAAGGGTCTTGAGTCTGTGATGAACAGATTAGAAGGCAAGCATGGAACCAAGGCCAGTTTAGGGGGAAATCATACCATTTCAAGCAAGAGAGGACGGTAGTCTTGACCAGAGTGGCAGCAGTGAAAACTGGGTCCTGGATTTATTTTGGAGACACAAATAATAGCATCATGGACTGAAAAATAGAGAAGTGGGGAGGGTGAATTTTGAGAAGACAATCAAGATTTCAGGTTTTATACACACTGTGTTTCGGATGTCCATTAGTCATCCAAGGAGACAGGTTTCAAAGTAGAAACTTACACGTTAAGAGTCTAGATCTCCAAGGAGAAGTCTGGGTTGAAAGTGTATCTTTGAGATTTTCCAGCATGTAGATGGTATTAAAAATCATGAAAACTAACAGGACCTCCTTTCTCTTCCTTCCTATAGAGTATTCTAACTTCTCCAGCTCTCTCACATCCCGGCCAAACATTAGCCAGAAAGGAGAATGAGTCTTAACAGCTAGGTCATTAACTCATCATTATGTGTTCTTTAAAATTAATACTTCTGGCCCCAGCTCTGAAGTTTCTCAGACTCCAGGAGTGGCGGGGGGTTACGACAGGATGGACTGAGCAGAGGGCTGGGCTATCATTTTGGGAGAAGTTTGGCAATATCCAATTTGCTTTTGAAAGCAAAGAAGAGTCTCATCCAGATTTTTTCTGGTCACTTCCCTCAGTTGCCATATTCAGGTCTTGATTTTATAGTTATGTTGACTATTGTCCATGCCATACTTGCAAATTCCGTAAATTTGTTGCTGTCTTTTGTTCTATTTGGTGCTTCTAGCTAGATTTAGGTGGGAATTAAATATTTTGGATTACTTTAAGGTAATAATGAAAATAATTCAATATTTCCTGGGAGCCTTTAGGGATGGTATGAAGAAGCATTAGAACAGTTTGAAGAAATCAAGGAAAAAGACCATCAAGCAACTTACCAGCTAGGAGTAATGTATTATGATGGCCTGGGGACACCTACAGATGCTGTAAGTTACTGTTTTGTTCACAGTGTTTAAGTTGTCATTGTTAACGGATTATATGATAGAATTAAAATTATTTATATTTTAATAATATCTATCCTTTTAGCATTTAAAGGATAACAGTAGTTTTACATGTATGTGAAAAACAAAATTTCTTTTTGCCCCCTCCTTGCTACCACCGTGAATAACATTTTTGTTTTAAAACGTTTTCCGTTATTTTTATAAGTTATTCCAATGCTACATGAACATGGAGAAAAGTTAGAAAATAAGCAAAAATAGGATCACCAAATTCTACTATCAAATATGAACCTGGTTATTATTTTAAAGTATATTCTTACATGTATTGCCCCATGTAAAAAATTATATATATAATATATATATGTACGTGTATACATTTTTTCAATGTAGGACTATACTGTACATAATGTTTTTTAATATCCCTTTTCACCTAACAATGTATTTTGAATGTCCTTCTTGTCAATAAATATAATCTATATTATCATTATAATACCTGCATAATTAATGTACATCAATATTTCTAGGCCTCTTTTATTTGTACGTGTTTGAAGATAAAAGAAAGAATAAACTAAGCTCTGAGGTTTGGAGATCAGTATTACAATTTTTTCTATTCCTTATGGGCTTTATTATTTATTGATTTTTATTTATTTTATTTTGGTCTCATCTTACAAGGAAATTTCACACACTATCAAATAAAAATTGGGAATTTCCTTTTACATTTTTCAAAAGTTCATTTCTCTGTTCACCAGCAAAGCTGCTCTCTCCGTAATAGTCTTAAAAATTTGTTAAAAGTCATAGGCTTTCAAATGTTCACTGCTTAAAAGCAGTATGATCTTGGGGAAATTATTCCTGGGCTATAGTTTCCTCATTTGTAAAATGAGGATAAATAAACCTAAGTTAGAGATACATCTGCCATTTCACCACGCCCTTGGCCGTGGCCATCCTGGATAATTGATCACGGCCCCCCTTCCAGCTAAATCCAGACATAGCCTCAGAACTTTCATCAATACACAGCTTTAAGGTGACATTACCAATTCAATCCACTGGAGGCAGCATACAAAATAAAACCCATTCACCCAACTCACACAGCTGTCAAGGAGATTGAACAATCAGTAAAGTAACAGAGGGCACGTGTAGTAAGCACCCAGTGTTTTCTTTCCTGACTTCACATTGTATGAAGTTAACAATGGGGAGTACTTTTAATTCCTGAAATTCTTCATTTGTTCTCTTTTATAATCTTAGCATATGAAATAAGTAAATGATGAAAAAATGAGTATTTCCATTAAATACAAGATATTTTATTTTAACCTATTTATAGTTTAGTCTGTTAAAAGCATAGTAACATGTAGAATGCAGGACTACATTGGCCTTACTGTGAATTGAACACAGCTGGCCATACCCTTCTTGAAATATCTTCCTCTTGGTGTCTAAGAGTCTCTCCCATGCTTTAAAAAACTCTTTCCACCATCTTCTATTGTTTGGGATTTTGTTGCTTTTTTTTAAATTTTTAAAAGATTTTATTTATTTATTTGACAGAGAAAGAGAGCACAAGCAGGGGGAGTGGCAGGCAGAGGGAGAGGGAGAAGCAGGCTCCCCATGGAGCAGGGAGGGAGCCCAATGCGGGGCTTGATCCCAGGGCCCTGGGATCATGACCTGATCCAAAGGCAGATGCTTAACCGGCTGAGCCCCCCAGGGGTCCCAATCTTCTATGTGTTTGTAATACAGTTTTCCCTGTTCACCTCTTCATAGCCGCCCCTCTGTCCTTTGCTAGCTGCTTCTCTTCTAAGTGTTGAACTGTGTCAGAACCTAGGCCCCTGCTGCCCCCTTTACTCTCTCAACTCATCCAGCCCCATGGCTGACATCACCTAGACTTGTAAAAGACTTCCAAATTGAGGTTCACCCCAGAACCTCATGCGAGATCCATACGCCAACTGCCTATCCCTAGATGTTTAGTAAGCATCTCCCGGTCTCCACATCTAGTTCACCTACAAATCCGATGCTCAAAACACACAGATCCTACTATTTAAGGCAGTGGAGTTTCTTTGTGCACTGGTACCGTTCACGGGGGTCATTGTCGTCACTGGAATTGCCTTAAAGGACACAAAAGCAGCAAAAAAAATCCGCCTCTCTTTTTTGCATTGTGAGCACCTACTCTACCATCCCCGAGGTATGTGCTTGGTTTAGGTGGAGTCATTGTATCATTCACTCACTCTTCCATTCCACACACATTTATGAGGCAGGAACAGTCTGAGATGCTGGGGAAGCAAAGATAGGTATGAAAAGGAACACACAGTCTGAGAAAAACTACGAGTGCAGTTGTGAGTCCTGGACGGAGACAGATACACCGTACTAGGTACACGGGGTTGGGGGAGGGCAGTTTTCACAGAGCAGCTGACACGGGCTGACTCTCAGGAGACAAGAACAGCATGTAAGGTCAGGAATGGCATTCGGATGGAGGGATCAACATGAGCAATGTTAGGAAACCTTGGGTAGCCTGGACCCGACTTCCTCAGTCATCTCTCTGCACATTTCAGTACACAAACTGAACTAGTCTTTTTTTTTTTTTAAGATTTTATTTATTTGAAACTGAGAGAGCGCACACAAGAGAGAGCATAAGCAGGAGGAAGGGACAAAGGCAGAGGGAGGAGCAGACTCCTGGCTGAGCAGGGAGCCCGATACGGGGCTTGATTCCAGGACCCTGGGATCATGACCTGAGCCGAAGGCAGATGCTTAACTGACTGAGCCCCCCAGGTACCCCCTAACTGAACTAGTCTCCGTCCAACTACCCATGAACCATGCTGTGTAGGCAGCCAGGCACCGAAAGTCTCACATAAAGAAAGAAGGGCCAGAAGAGTAATCTTAATGCCAATTCTGCATCGATTTAACAGTACTCTTCGAGACAGTTGCCATCTCATCTCTCTGACCATCATGTCCTATGGTAGGTACTAAATACAGTCGGAAATGTAAGTTGACATACCAATTTTATGTCTCTTTTCTCATCTTCAAATAATAAAGGCAGTTTTTAGGGAATAGTATTACAATCCATTCTAGAAAATATTTTAATCAAGATTAAGCACAGTAAGATCAACAAAGGCTATAACGTTCCCATGCTTATTATTTCAGTGATTGACTCCAACATTTAAATATCTGGCAAAAAAAACAATGGTTTTAAGTGATTCAGATTCTCTATAATTGTTTTGCCTACGAATTCAGATAGGCTTGAAAATATCACAATTATTTTATTCAATTGATTTTTTTGTTAGATTTTCCAGGGACTCTTATTTTTACATCAATTTTAAGTCATTAAAAAACCAAATGTGCTCTTTAAAAAAAAAAATTACCAAAAAGTATCAAGACTCTTTCAGGTATTCACTCTATCTCCATGCCACTCACTTCTTTGGTATTTATCTATATTCATCAAAACAACACATTACTGTCAGTCAGCTGCCCAAATTAACTGTGAACGGGAAGAAATTCTCATAGGCTGCATACCTCACAAGATTCTTTGCAAACTTGCTGAGTATTTTCTCCCCCACCCTTTCCCCTTTCTGCATCTTTTCCCTCTACTCTTTCCCCAATGCAAAAAAAAAAAAAAAAAAAAAAGGTGATTTATCCCATTTTCTCAGAGAGTAATATAGTACTCTCACCCTTTGCCTTCCCCTCATTCAGGCCGCTGCTCCAGTGTTACTTCCCTTGAGAGGTTTTCTGTGGCCGTATTACCAAAATTAACACCCCTTATTTTTTTCACAAACTTTAATGGTGATCTTTATTTGTTACCTGTTTAATTTCTTTCTCCCTAAGTGGAATGTAAGCTCCACAAAATCCAGGGGGTTTATTTATCTTGAGTACTGCTAAATCCCCTAGGAACTTAAGACAGTATTAGAAGCACAGCAGACTCTCAGTAATGTTTATTGACTGACTTTGTGGCCCCTTGCTGACAATACCATTATTAGGGTCACACCTCAAAAGGCTTTTCCACAGAACTTTCCTAGAGAAAGATCCTATCTAAGCAAAATTATGGGGGCAGCTGTTAATAAAATATTTGCCCTGGTTACAAACAAAATTAGAAGAATGAGGTATCATAACCAACTAAAATTCAGCCCCGATATTTAACAATTCAACATAAGGAAATCTATAAATATACCACATTAGTAGCTTGAATAAAAGACACCATATAATGGTTTTAGTATGTATTGAAAAAACATTTCATAAAACTCATTCATTTGTTTTTGTTCAAAACACAAAAAATAAAAACATTTCATAATGAAAACCTTTTTTAAAAACAATACTAGGAAGTATGTTTCCTTATAACTTAGGAGTAGCCATTTAAAGTTAAAAGCTCAAACTGGAGAGATGTTTCCCAAGCAGAAACAAAATCTTTTCCACTGGTCGTATGTATGGACCTACTCTTCTGTCTCCCGAAAATCTTTCAGATCTGTCCCCAGTCCTTTATTCCCAAGTCTGTTCCAGTTCAGGCTCACAATACCCCTTACCTGGGTTATTTCAGAAATAGATCCCCAGCTTCTTGCCCTTATCCCAGATTCATTATTCAAACCGCCACCAAAGTCATCTTTCCAAAATACAAATCTGATTACGTCCCATCCATCTTCCAAAACTTCCAAAGACTTCAATGTTGAAGGTCAAAAGAAGGGCATGATTTGGAGTGTTCCCATGGACAGCCAGCTAGCTGGCCACCAAGAGGCCATATAAGGTAACATTTACTTGGTAAATTCTTCGGTCTCAAAACGAATAACTGCCATTGCAAATCCTCACTCTAGTCCCAAGTTTGCGGTCACTGCCTGATTGCTGCCAACGGGGGGCTCTACCAGGCGTCATGAAGCCAACCCACTGTGACTAAACCTGAACTTGACGTCAGAGTTCTGTTCAGAACCCTGACTTCACTTGGTCCCAGCAAGCCTCACAGCTGTATCATCGTTGGCCACCACACATAACGTACACCTCTCTGGTCATCTGTCTTCTCCCATATTCTTGACTCCATATTGCTTTCTGCCTCCTCTCCTGTTCTCACTGCTGCCCTCCTTCCTAAACGTTCCAGCTGGCAAATCCTCAGCCTTTTCTCAGACTCTTTCGTTTACTGCTTTGCCTCGTCAGAAACAGCTGTCCCACATCCGGCCGTCTTTGGGTGGAGGGCTCTCCTTCCACGCGGCAGTGTGCCATGGAGCTCAAAGGTGGAGCTGCCGTCATTTTCACACACCCCCAATTCATTTTCCAGCTCTTCTCTCTCCTCTGCCCCAGGCACAAAGTACCGACTCTGAAATTCATACCAACTTACTGCCTTTCCTGGTTCTGTCAATTTTCTGGTCCTCGGTCATTCCCTAACATTAATCTGAATGCGTTGATTCTGGGATTACACTTTTCTTCCCTGCGTTGTTCCATCACTTTATGTGACATTTGAACTAAGAACTGAGGACTAAGAGGGAGAAACCATGGATAGAGGCCTGGGGAATCCCCTCCCAGGCAGAGGAAAGAGCTAGTGCTCAGGTCTGAGAAAGAAGGAGGGTGTAACTGGTAAACTAGGGCTGAGAGTGTGGCTTGGGTTACTGATGTAGTGAAAACCCTGAAAGGGAGTGAAATTAATAGGATTTCCATTTTAAAAAAATCATTTTTTCTGTTGTGTGGAGAATGGACTGAACAGAGGCAGGAGTAGAAGCAAGAAGCCACTGCTGTTCAGATAAAACCACATAAACTGAAGTACCATCGTGGAAATAGAGAAAAGGGCACAGATTTAGGGTATATTCTTTAGAGGATACAGGCCTTCTGAAAGACTGGCAGAGGGGAAGGAATAATAAATAATAAATAAGGGGAGGAATCAAGGCAGATGTTGCCATTTAACAACAATGGGATGACTGAGGGAGGCGCAGGTTTGGGCGTGACAAGAAAACCTAAACGTTTCTGTTTCCATGTTACTTTTTGAAGTGCCTGTTAAGTCACCTATGCAGAGATGTCACCTAGAGAGTCTGGAGCTCAGGGATGCAGTCAGGACTGGAGAAATCAGCAGGGGCTCTCTGTGGAGCCGCGGTAGTTACAGCGCCCGATCGGATACAGTTACTGAATGAGTGAACGCAGAGAAGAGGAAAAGGCCAAGGACGGAGCTGGGGAGCCCTCCAATATTTAATGGTCAGAAGGGAATAGCCAGCAAAGGAGGGAGGGGAGGAACAGCCAGCAAGAATGGAGGAAAATCAGGAGTGTGTGGTGATCTGGAAGTCCGACAATGAAACTGCTTCAAGGAGGGAGTAACAGATGCCTGGGTGGCTCAGTTGGTTAAGTGTCTGCCTTCGGCTCAGGTCATGATCCCAGGGTCCTGGGATCAAGCCCCACGTCGGGCTCCCTGCCCCGCGAGGAGTCTGCTTCTCCCTCTGACCTTCCCCTCTCTCTTGTGCGCTCTCTCACTCTCTCTCAAATAAATAAATAAAATCTTAAAAAAAAAAAAAAGAGGAGGAAATGATCATCTATCTCAAATTCTGCTGAGATGCGTACAATGAAAACTGAGCATTTACTCTTAGGCACATTAAGATGAATCTCATTAGAGACTCTGACAAGCCTGCAGTGGACTGGTAAGGGCCAAGGTCAGAGTGGGCTGAGATGCATGGAGGTGAGGAGGAGGACATAAGCACTGAGTTTTGGCATAAAGCAGAACAAATGCATATGCAATAATGAGGGGATCATGGACTCAAGGGGGGGGGTTCCCCCAGAACAGAGAAACTGCAGTATATTTGTAAGTCGACACACGAGATCTAGTATAGAGGGGAAAAAAGGATGAATCGGGTAAATTCACGGATATGGTGTTTCTTTTGATTTTCTGTTTTCCCAGTGAAATAAAAGTGAGGCCATGTGCTTGCTTCAGCAGTATGTATACTAAAATTGGAATGACAGAGAACATTAGCATAGTCCCTGCGTACAAGGATGACACACAAAGTCATGAACCACTCCATGTTTTTTATAAAAATATAAATAAAAATTTTAAAAAGGTGAAGCCATGAGCTGAGAAGGTGGGAAAGGGCAGGGAGCAGTGGAGGTGTGAAGAGACAGGATAATGTCCGAAATAGTACCTTCTCTACCAGGTGAGTGGCAGAGAGAATTGATGAGACAAATTGATAGTACTGTTTGCCGGGGCTCAGCGCTCCCTCTGAAACTTGTGATCACAAGTTTAAAGAAGGACCTGTCACCATGGCTGTTTTTTTCTCCAGCGGCTCTCAGCTGCTTGAGGGCGGCCGAGTCGGCAGAGAAATGGTTTATTTGCCAGATAAATGAGTGCCAGGGAGGGAAAGAGTAACAAAGAAATGAGTGTGATCACAGATACGGGTCAGCCGAAAATGTGGGAATTAAGGACATGAGGAGCTGGGGGAACCAGGGAGGCTGGCAGATTCAGTGGCTGGTACGACAACTCCAAAATAGAGTGGCTCGAATGTAATTACATATGGAGGCCAGAGGAGCATAAAGATGTCCTCTGCAGGTCCCTCCTTACCTAGAATGACACTGTTGCCTTGACCATACTCAACCTGCAGAAAAAGGGGCAAAGATCCAACTCTTAATTGTTATCACTTTCTTTTATTAATTTACCAAGTCGTTTTTGATATTCATTCGGTCCTGAGGCTGTCTGAACCGCATATGCTTTGGGCGGTAGACTGGAACTGTTTTCTTCAGGGAGCATTCCAAGGCCATTATTACCCCACAGAGAGAACAATCACACGCGAACCCCAACATCTGGGGAAGCTACAAACGGAAACTGGAAATAGCACTGGGGGGAAAACGGGGAAAGCAACCAAATTTTGGCTGAGATGAAACTAGCAGTGAGGACAAGTTCACCTGTTTTAGCCTTTCTTTTCCTATCTTACAGAATCCTGAAAAGGTTTTTAAACACTTTCCCTAGCGTCAGGCAGTAAACACTGGAGTGTAATTTAGTGCCAGACTGCAGGTCATTACGAAATTCACTGTCTCTGGGCTCGTCAGGCAGCAGCACCTCTGTTTTCCAGAGACGCTACTTTTCTACGTCTCACCTCTAACCACTCCCCGGACAACTTCGTGTATTAAATGCACTCAGAATCAAATTTCCTGTGAGGTTTTTTTTATGGCATGTGACAAGCTGATTAAAACTTCATATGGAAAGAGCAAAAAGGCAAATATGTATCTGTGGTACTTAAAGCAATGCGGTTTTTGTTCAAGCACAAGGCAAAGATCAAAAGAACAAGAGTCCAGAAAGAGATGTACATCGATACAGGAGCAGTTAGCATATCACAAAATTGCTATTTCAACTCTGTGAGAAATGGTGATGGAATAATTTGATTACTTTAACTTATTTTCTAGTTATGTATATTTTTAATAGTTGCTCTAGAGATTACAATATGCACTTTTGTCACAATTTACATGGAGTTTATATTGTATTACTTCAGGTGAAATAAGAGAACCCTGAATAAGTATGCTGTCATTTACCCACCTACCCCCAATCTTTAGTGTTATCATAGTATACTTCTTAAATTTACATTATATAATAAATCTCAAATATAAAAGTGTAATTTTTGCTTTAGTCATATCTTTTGAAGAAACTAAGAGGAAAATAATTATGCAAACATGTGTGTATATATATATATATATATATATATATATGTATTTTTTTATATTTGTTACATATTTACCATTTCTAGAACTCTTCATTCCTTCCTATCAACCTGCGTAGCCATCTGGCGCCATGTTCCTTTCCTTTCAACCTGAAGAATTTCCTTTGAAGGGCATTTCTTATTGTACAAGTTGTAGGTGATGAATTATCTCTGATTTTGATCATCTAAAAATGTCTTTAATCTGCCTTCATTTTTGATTAATTGTTTTGCTGGTTGAGTTTTTCTTTTCCACATTTTAAAAATGCTATTCTCAAATCTTCTGGCCTTCATTAATTCCCATGGGAAGTCACTCACTACTTCCATTGTTCCCCCCTGCCAGTTTTATTGAGATATAATCAACATATAACATTGCATTAATTTAAGGTGTGTGTGTGCATATATCTGCATATACACCACATCTTCCTTATCTATTCATCTATCAGTGGACACTTAGGTTGCTTCCATATCTTGGTTTTTGTAAATAATTCTGCAACAAACATAGAGGTGCATATATACTTCCAAATTACTATTTTCATTATCTTTGGGTAAATACCCAGTAGTGGAATTATTGGATCATATGGTGTTTTTATTTTTAACTTTTTTTGAGGAACCTCCGTACTGTTTTCCACAGTGGCTGCACCAGTTTGCATTCCCACCAAGTGTACGAGGGTTCCTTTTTCTCTATATCCTCACCAACACTCATTTCTTGTCTTTTTGATTTTAGCTATTCTGACAGGTGTGAAGTGATATCTCCTCGAAGTTTTGATTTGCATTTTCTTAATGACAAGGGATGTTGAGTGTCTTTCCATGCGTCTGTTGGCCATCTGTAGGTCTTCTTTGGAAAAATGGCTATTCAGGTCTTCTGCCCATTTTTTAATTGGATTGTGTGTGTGACAGAGTTGGGTAAGTTCGTTATATATTTTGGATATTAACTGCCTATCAGATATATCATTTGCAAATATCTTCTCCCGTTCAGTAGGTTTTTGGCCTTTTTCTTTTGGTGGTGGTTTCCTTCACTGTGTTGCAAAATCTTTTTATTTTGAAGTGGTCCCATTAGTTTATTTTGGCTTTTGCTTCCCTTGCTGTAGGAGACATATCTAGAAAAAGGTTGCTATGGCCAACATCAGAGAAATACTACCTGTTTTCTAGGAATTTTATGGTTTCAGGTCTCACATTTAAGTCTTTAGTCTCTTCTGAGTTTATTTTTGTTTATGGTGTTAGAAAGCAGTACAGCTTCATTCTTTTACATGCAGCTGTCCACTCTTCTCAGCACCATTTATTGAAGAGACTGTCTTTCTCTCATTGTATAGTCTTGCCTCCTTTGTCATAGATTAATTGCCCATATAATTGTGGGTTTCCTTCTGGGCTCTATCTTCTGTTCCATTGATCAATGTGTCTGTTTTTGTGCCAGTATCATACTGTTTTAATTACTACAGCTTTGTAGTATACCTTGAAATCTGGAATTGTGATACCTCCAGCTTTGTTGTTCTTTATCAAGATTACGTTTCCTATCCAGGGTGTTTTATGGTTCCATGAAAATTTTAGTAATTTTTGTTCTAGTTTTGTGAAAAATGCTGTTGATATTTTGATAGGGATTGCACTGAATTTGATAGTAGATTGCTTTGGGTAATATAGACATTTTAACTATGTTAATTCTCCCAATCCAGGAGTATGGAATATCTTTCCATTTGTTTGTGTCATCGTCAATTTCTTTTCATCAGTGTTTTATAGTTTTCACAGTACAGGTCTTTCACCTCTTTGGTTAAGTTTATTCCTAGGTATTTTATTCTCTTTGGTTCAATTATAAATGGATTTTCTTTTTTTTAAAAGATTTTATTTATTTGAGAGAGAGTGCGCATGAGCAAGGGTGGGAGGTGGAGAGCAGAGGGAGAGAGAGAAGCAGATTCCCCCAGTGAGCAGGGAGCCCAACACAGGGCTCGATCCCAGGACCTTGAGGTCATGACCTGAGACACTTAACCAACTGAGCCACCCAGGCGCTCCATGTAAATGGAGTTTCTTAATTTCTCTTTCTGCTTCTTTGTTGTTAGTGTATAGACATACTACTAATTTCTGAGTATTAATATTACATCCTGCAACTTTTCTGACTTCATTTATTACTTCCAGTAGTTTTCTGTGGAATCTTTAGGATTTTCTACATATAGTATCATGTCATCTGTAAACAGTGACAGTTTAGCTTATTTCCAAAATGAATACTTCTTTTTCTTGTCTGATTGCTGTGGCTAGGACTTCCAGTATTATGTTGAATAAAAGTGGTAAGATTGGACATCCTTGTCTTGTTTCTGATCTTAGGGGAAAAGTTCTCAGTTTTTCACCAGTGAGTAAGATGTTAGCTGTGGGTTTTTCATATATGGCCTTTATTGTGTTGAGGTATGCTTCCTCTAAACCTACTTTGTTGAGAGTTTTTATCATAAATGGATGTTGAATCCTATCAGATGCTTTTTCTGCATCTATTGAGATGATCATATTATTTGTATCCTTTGTTTTGTGGATGTGGTGTATCACACTGATTGATTTGTGAATATTGAACCATCCTTGCATCCCTGGAATAAATTCCATTTGATTTAATGTATTGGTGGATTCAGTTTGCTAATATTTTGTTGAGGATTTTTGCATCTATGTTCATCAGGAATATTAGCCCGCAGTTTTCTTTTTTTGTGGTGTCTTTGTCTTGTTTTGGCATCAGTTAATGCTAGCCTCACAGAATATATATGGAACCTTTCCTTCCTCTTCTATTTTTTTGGAATAGTTTGAGGAGAATAGGTATTATCTCTTCTTTAAATGTTTGGTAGAATTTACCTGTGAAGCCATCTGTTCCTGGACTTTTTTGTTAGTAATTTGATTACTGATTAAATTTCACTACTAGTAATCAATCTGTTCGGATTTTTTATTTCTACTTGATTCAGTTTCAGAAGATTGTATGTTTTTAGGAATTTATCCATTTCTTCATGGTCAACGTTCATCAAGATTGTCCAATTTGTTGGCATATGTTTTCTTTTCAAAGAACTAGCTCTGGGTTTCATTGCCTGTCATTTTTTTCAGTCTGTCATTTATTTCTGCTCTGATCTTTATTATTTCCTTCCTTCCTACGTACCTTGGGCTTTGTTCTTTTTCTAGTTCCTTTAGGTGTAAGATTAGATTGTTTATTTGAGGTTTTTCTTGTTTCTTGAGGTAGGCCTGTATTGCTATATATTTTCCCCTTAGAACTGCCTTTGCTGTGTCCCAATATTTGGGAATGTTGTGTTTTCATTTTCATTTGTCTCCACATATTTCGTTGATTTCTTCTTTGCTTTGTTGACCCACGGCTGTTCAGTATCATGTTGTTTAACCTCCATGTGTTTCCCCTCCCTGCTTTTTTCTTGTGATTTATTTCTCGTTTCATACTGCTGTAGTCAAAAAAGATGCATGGTGTGATTTCAATCTTCTGAAGTACTAATTACATAGTTGTCCTCCCGTATATGGTATGTCATTTTTCTCTCGCTGCTTTCAAGATTTCTTTGGCTTTCAGCAGTTTGACTATTATATAGGCCTAGGAAAGCTACTTTCTGTTTATCCAGCCTGGTGTTCACTGAACTTCATGGATCCCTTCCACTTGCAGTTTTCAAGAGTAATCTCTCCTCCAACTTGTGTGTGCTCTGGTAAACTTTCCAGGGTCTTTAAAAAGTTGTGGGGTTTTTTGAAACCTACTTTAAAAAGTTCGTTATTTTTTAATGTTTGTTCCAGATTTAAACATTGATATCTGTGGAATTCACAAAAATAAATCCTTATAAATTAGGACTCACTAGAAGGCAAACACCTTTATCTTCTATTATTGTGGTGTTCAACCAGCAACAGAACTTGGAGAGAGCAGTGAAGGATAAAACCTAGAATGTAGTATATAGAAAATGTGTTTGATGGTCAAACGTTTTCTTCTTTGGAGTGATGTTTGAAAGTTTGTGTCTGATGGATTTTTTTGGAGAGGGCAATGTCTTCTGTGTGCTCTTTGTGACTATGCAGATGTCATATGAAGATTAGCATATTGGATGTAAATTATCACTGAACATACTTGGTGTGCTCAAAGAGAGAAAACAGTGTTTGGGGCTCACAAATGTACTCTAATTATAAATGTGGAAGACGTTACAGCTATTCCTATATTTTGGTAAGTTGTAAAAACTGTGCCCATGCAGAATAAGGGTTATAAGGTAGGAGGGAGGAGAGAAAAAAAAGAAGCCATATTGAAACATAGTGCAACTCTGGAAGCTATAAAATGAGGGAAATGGCTTATATCCTGGAGCTCTGGGAATGCCTCCTCAGGAGATGTTTCCCCCCTCCTTCCCCCCATCCTTCCCTTCCAGCTCTACAGACTAAAGCACAACCATCCTGTCTGGGCACAGAGTCATGATATTAAACATGTCAGAGGGTGAACATTTTAAAAGATTATTGGGAGAAAGAATTTAGTTTGGGTAAAACTAAAAACTAGAGTTTTTTGTTCTTTTCCTTTGTGGAAGGAAAAAGGAGTGGAATATATGAAGAAAATTGTTGATTCTCCATGTCCCAAAGCAAGACACTTACAATTTGCAGCTGCCTACAACCTTGGAAGAGCTTATTACGAAGGGAAAGGCGTCAAACGATCAGATGAGGAAGCTGAGAGGTAGTTTTACCTGAGAAGAAGATTTTTTTTTTTAATCAAATGCTGACACAAAGAATAACTTGCCTTGCCTTTCTTTTTTAGACTGTGGCTTTTTGCTGCAGACAATGGAAATCCAAAAGCCAGTGTGAAGGCTCAAAGTATCCTAGGATTGTATTATTCAACAAAAGAGCCTAAAGACTTAGAAAAGGTAACACTGGTCTATTTGTTTTTAATGTTAGCACCACACGTAGATTAATATTTCACTATTTCTTTTTTGAATGGAGGGTGGTGAAGAATGAGTGTTTAAAGAGCTCTCATAGTTCTTTAAAATGTAAAGAAAGTTCACATTTTAGGATCTCAAAGCTCATTTCATGCTTTATTCATCTGCACCTCTACAAAAGGAGTCCACAGATGTGAGAGCATTTTGTATGCTATAAAAAGCCACATGTACAAAATATTATTATACCATGAAAGCTAACCATGAAAGCTAAGAGAGTCCTGAAATATAGCCTAAATCCTTTTACATGTGAAGAAATTAAAATTAATTTGTTCTGAGAAAGTAATGATGCTAATAAGTAAAACACACACACACACACACACACACACACACACACACACAAACCCTAGTTACAAATTAAATCCATTTAAGATTTTTACAGAAATACTATCTCTTTAATCATCGGTGACTGAAGCATTTTCCAAGAAATCCTTAGAGGGAGAAGGAAATGTAGAGCCAAGTCCTACCTGTAAGAGGCGTTAAGGACAAACTTACAAGGATCACATAGCAACCAAGAACCTCTTCCGATAACTGAGCAGCCACTTGGAAATAATTTTTTGAACTAATTCCAATTCACTGTAGTTGCATATTAAGCAAATGTGCTTGTGACCACATGCAGCTTTTATCTTGGTTGCCTTTGATCTCAATAGGTGCCATCTCCATGATCCACTTGGAGCTCTGACTGTCCCTCAGCATCAACTGTTCCCCTCTCCCTCCTGTGCCTCATTGCAGGTGTGTCTCAAAGCCTAGCAGACACTTAACTTCCTACTTCCTATCCTCCCAATCCTTCCTCTGGAAAAATGTGACAATCTTGAATCCTGAGACAGCTGAACTGTCTAGACTGTGACCTAACCTACACTGTGCGTAGAAAACAGGTGGGCTCGCCTTGGCACTCTCTTCTAGGTATGTGAAATTGGTGCTAACCTGAAATACACTCAAGGTGCTAGACATATTTCCTAGAGATTAATGAAGAGTACTATCTTGTAATGAGAGATTTTCTTCTTTCTAGTATTCCTTTGTAATTTTGCCTGGTGAATAATAAATAAGATGAAATTGTTTTTTTCTTAGGCATTTTATTGGCACTCAGAAGCATGTGGCAATGGAAATCTGGAGTCCCAGGGTGCGCTTGGACTCATGTATTTTTATGGACAAGGCATCCGCCAGGACACTGAAGCTGCCCTGCAGTGCTTAAGAGAAGCAGCGGAACGTGGAAATGTCTATGCTCAAGGGAGTCTTGTGGAGTATTACTATAAGATGAAATTTTTTACTAAGTGTGTCACATTTTCCAAAAGGTAAATGAGCTGGACAGAAGTATTTACAACACCTCCTACTAGATGTTCTGTGCCAGGTCTGTTCGATACAGCTTGCTGCAATATTGGAAAGGACAGCTATTGAGCACTGGAAATGTGGCTAGTGCCACTGAGGGCTGAACTGTGACATTTAATTGGATTTTAATTAATTTAAATAGCCACCTGTAGCTAGTGGCTACCATATTGAATAGTATAATTCTACACCATTAGTCTTCAGGATTTCAGTGCTATTTGCTGAGTGATCTTAATCAAGTTTAACTTTTTGGGGCATCAATTTCCTTTTTCATAAAGAAGGAAATGTTTCCACGGCATTATATAGTGTACATAAAGTACTTAATATAGTTCAGCATATAAGAAATGCTTATTAAATATGTTTTAATTTCTTCCGACTCTTCAGCCACATGTTCTATAACTGCGCAATTGCAAGATAGCCTGATAAAGATTGTAAAATGAGAATAATGGTTAATAGCCGTCAACATTAACATCTTACAAAATATATGGAGATTTCTCTTCTCTGAGCCCATGTACATTCCTACACTTATTTGCTCATAACTTACAAATGCAATGTACCAAAAAAAAGCAAACATGATGTCCTCTATAGAGGCTATAAGGCCATGCTGATGTGTTTCCCTCCCAATAATGCCTGAAAGCAGCCCCCAAGCCTCCTCTTCCCTAGCTCAGGGTGGGGCAGTCATCAACCAGGTAGGATGAAAGAGCTCCTTCCACCCTCCTTCCCCCAACATCATGGCTTCCAGGCAGAGGGCCACTTAAAAACATGATCCCCAAAGTCCCAAATCTCCAAGTACCTATCTGGTTAACACCAAGACTTTAAATAGTTCTTAAAATCTTTCAGACTTTCCATTATTATCCACATTCCTATACCCTGTAATATTACAGGTGACATGGAGTTGAGTAGATCTTATTCCCACACAACTCTCCACACTTGTGTCAGGGTGATAACGGAGGACTTCTTTTTATTGCCCATTTTTTAACAAAGATGATGTAGGACTTAATATGTTTTCTGATCCAATGGGACTAAAGTCAAAATTTAAGGTCAATGTTTGAATAAATGATCCAAAGAAATAGAAAATGCTTTTTTCCCCACTGTTTAAATCTGCAAAGTGATATTAAGTTTAAAATATTAATATTAGAAAAAAAGGAAAACTTTTTGTTTTCTAGTGGTTATTAAGCCTGAGAAGTATTATCACAGAAAAGCTGTGACGTAACCACTCTGGTAGGTCCTCTTCCCCTGGTTTTTAACTGACTATTGTATTTACCCTATACCATATAACAAACAAGTTAGTTCTCAAACGGGTAGAAATAGGGAAATCACTTTGGGCACAAGGACAATCTCTGAACATGTCGTTTGTAAAAACATAAACCAAAACAATATCCTTTTTAATTTCACAATTAAACATCACAACAGGATTGCTGACTACGATGAGGTTCATGACATCCCCATGATAGCGCAGGTCACGGACTGTCTCCCGGAATTCATCATCAGAGGCATGGCCATGGCATCTTTCTATCACGCCCGATGCCTTCAGCTTGGCTTGGGTGTCACAAAGGATGAAGCGACAGCTAAACACTACTATTCTAAAGTAAGTAAGCCTAAGAATCTATGTAAATTGACCCAAATAGAAATTTCTGAGCTTTTAGTTAAGACTTAAACATCTTGATGGATTAGTATTTTTTTTTCCTACTTAACTAATTGTGCAGATAACCTAAGAGAGGTTGTCAGACACATGGATTGTTTGCAGACAATTCTGCCAGATTCTACTTAGCATAATTAAACTCAGAAGATAAAAGTCCCATTTTGATGCAAATTATTCCCTCTCACGCTGCTACTCTGCAGCCTAAGGCCCAGCACCAGAGACCATAAAGCCAGAACGTTCATGCCTTCTTCGACCCAGAAGAAGTGTTGAATCTATTCCCATTCTAGTACCTTAATGAAATGTAGTTTTTAAAAATACTATGTAGGACATCTACCACACTTAGGAGGGATATTAATGAGTTTGAGATAATCAGTGAAGTAAGACTTTTCATGTTTCAATTCATGTGATTTAGATTCCAAATAGATTTCACATCTAAAATCATGCAACTTCAAAAGTGGGAAGAGGGTGGGGAAAGGGGAAGCATTATGAATAGTAACTGCAAGTAAAGTTTTTAAAAAATAAATACAATAAAAACTGTGCATGCCTTAGGTCCATGACCCCCCCCGGAGTCCAAACTAGAATTATGTCTTCTTAAAAGTTCATAAAGCAATTCGTGGGGTGCACAAGTTGTTTAGCTGGAGCAGGGGAACAAGGGAAGGAAGAGTTTTCTAAGTCCTTTGCCTGAAATCTGACCACAGTGCTGCAGTGGTTCCCAAACTTGTCTGCATATTAAAATCACCTGGGGAGGGGCACCTGGCTGGCTCAGTGGAAAAGCATCTGCCTTCGCCTCAGGTCATGATACTAGGGTCCTGGGGTCACCCAGGCTCCCTGCTCAGTGGGGAGCCTACTTCTCCCTCTTCTGCCCCCTACCCCTTGCTGGTGCTCTTTCTCACACTCTCTCTCTCAAAAAAAGTAAAAAAACAAAGCTGGGGGCATCACATTACCTGACTTTCAGCTCTACTACAAAGTTGTGATCACCAAGACAGTATGGTACTGGCACAAAAACAGACACATAGATCAATGGAACAGAATAGAGACTCCAGAAATAGACCCTCTACTCTACACCCAACTAATCTTTGACAAAGCAGGAAAAAATACCCAATGGAAAAAAGATAGTCTCTTCAATAAATGGTGCTGGGAAAACTGGACAGTCACATGCAGAAGAATGAAACTGGGCCATTCCCTTACACCATACACAAAGATAAACTCAAAATGGATGAAAGACCTCAATGTGAGACAGGAATCCATCAAAATCCTAGAGGAGAACATAGGCAGTAACCTCTTCTACATCGACCACAGTAACTTCTTTCAAGGGCAAGTGAAACAAAAGCAAAAATGAACTTCTGGGACTTCATCAAGATAAAAAGCTTCTGCACATAATGAATCATGGAGTACTACATCAAAAACTAAGGATGTACTGCACAGTGACTAACAACATAATAAAAAATTTTTATTAAAAAAAAAAGCTTCTGCACAACAAAGGAAACAGTCAACAAAACTAAGAGGCAACCCACGGAATGGGAGAAAATATTTGCAAATGACGTTACAGATAAAGGGCTGATATCCAAGATCTATAAAGAACTTCTCAAACTCAACACTGAAAAAACGAATAACCCAGTCAACAAATGGGCAGAAGACATGAACAGACACTTCTCCAAAAAAGACATACAGATGGCTAACAGACACATGAGAAAACGCTCAACATCACTAGCCATCAGGGAAACAGAAATCAAAACCACAATGAGATACCACCTTACACCAGTTAGAATAGCAAAAATTAACAAAATAGGAAACAACAAATGTTGGCAAGGATGTGCAGAAAGGGGAACTCTCTTACAGTGTTGGTGGGAATGCAAGCTGGTACAGCCACTTTGGAAAACAGTATGGAGATGTTAAGAATAGAGCTACCCTACAACCCAGCAATTACACTACTAGGTATTTACCCCAAAGATACAGATGTAGTGAAAAGAAGGGGCATGTGCACCTCAATGTTCATAGCATCAAGGTCCACAGTGGCCAGGCTGTGGAAGGAGCCAAGATGCCCTTCAACAGATGAATGGATAAAGATGAGGTCCATATATACAATGGAATATTACTCAGCCATCAGAAAGGATGAATACCCACCATTTGCACTGACATGGATGGAACTGCAGAAAATCATGCTAAGTGAAATAAGTCAGACAGAGAAAGACAATTATCATATGGTTTCACTCATATGTGGAACATAAGCAATAGCATGGAGGACATTAGGAGAAGGAAGGGGAAAATGAAGGGGGCAAAATCAGAGGGGGAGAAGAACCATGAAAGACTATGGACTCTGGGAAACAAACTGAGGGTTTCAGAGGGGAGGGGGGTGGTGGGATGAGCTGGCCTGGTGATGGGTATTAAGGAGGGAATGTATTGCATGGAGCACTGGTGTTATATGCAAACAATGAATCATGGAACACTACATCAAAAACTAATGATGTACTGTATGGTGACTAATATAATAAATTTAAAAAACATGAAAAAATAATAAAAATAAAATAATTAGTAAAATAAAATAAAATCACCTGGGGATCTTCTAAAAATTCCAAAGCCCAGGACTTATTTCAGAACAATTAAATCATGAGCTTTCCAGGGGACTGCAATGTGCAGGCAACTTTGGAAACCCTAAATTGTTTGAAATTAAAATTACCAGAGCATTAAGCCCATATCGACACATAAATATAGGAACACAGTACACAAATACAGCCGATGTTTGAGAGATTTACCACTACACAATTCTACCAGTAACAAAAATAGTTGTGTTTAACTATTTAAAAATCCAAATGCTCTGTATTATAACAATTTCCCATCCAGGTCAATTTCAGATTGTGCTATCCATCATGTCCTTCCTAAATAAACATAAGCAGAGAAAGTTCTGGGTCAAAAATGTTCTGAAATGTGGTATATATTCACCCCAAATAAAACAGCAAAACAGACTGCAATCTTAAACCTATTTTCCACATGGTGGGAGATAATACCCCCATTACTCAATTTTGACCACTGTATTTTACAGAAGATGCTCTTAAAAATGGAGAAAATTCAAAAGTAGCAAGCCAGTGACGGGTCCGGAATCCTGTCATATGAGGCGACTGCCAACTGCTTTGCCTCTCAGGGTCTCCATGAAACCAGCTTCATATATTTTCCTAGGACCCCTTCATTGATTCTAAAGTACACAGAGGGAAATTTTAGCTTAGTATAAAGAAAAATCTTCTGATACAACTGCTCGGGAAATAAACAAAAATAAAAGTTTTTCCTATAAGATGGGGACCTAGCAACCAAGCAAGTATCTAGTGACCAACTGTCATGGCCCCTAAAGGGACAATTACTGCACGGAGGCAGGTGTGGATGAGATAATCTCCCATGTCCCTTCCAAATTCTTGACGTTCTTCTATGCAGTTATATGCACTATTACTTCTCGCTACTTACTTTATCATAATAAAATGTTATTTTAAAATAAAACTGTCACAGTTGCTGCTATTCATATTATAAGATAATAGCAAGTTTGAGACCAAATGCTAATGCTTTCCATGTTACTTATTTTAATAATTCATAACCTAGAATGCTATCATCAGTGTGTAAATTCCTTTTATTCTTTGGCACTCATAACATTTTCTCTTTCAAGTGACAGTGACACGGTTATTTTCAGTGTGATCTTTTTTGCATAGGCTAATCTGAACTTCCTTAATCAAGAAATCAAAATAGAAATGTGTCGTAACTAAGAAATTCCCTTGAAATTCATTGTAGTTCTTAAAAACAAACCAAAAACTTTTTTAAAAAGTTTTCGTAAGACCTAAAAATTCAAAACGTATCTAAATAACTGACTCTTTACCTTTGACTTTCAGGCTTGTCGTCTGAATCCCGCATTGGCAGATGAACTTCACCGTTTACTTATTCGTCAAAGAATTTAGACCATAATGCATTTCAACAAAGATCATCAACCCTAACACCTTAGAATGTGTGTATTTTTGTAGGAGCTATGTTTGGTTATCTTCTGCACCCCAAGTTACATTATCTTGGGTATTTTACTGATGACCTGTTATCTTCATTCTTAAATCTCTATTTTGCAACTTGAAACCTAGCTATAGGATCAAATTGCAAAAAGAGTCCTTAAGGATCCAGCTCTTACCCTGCAGACTGGTCTAGATCACATCAAATACAGAAAACCATTCCACAAAGCAAATACCTTTCTCTTTTCTTTAAATAGAGTGTCTAAAAGACTCAGTGCAGTCTTAGCTGTAATTCCTTCAGAAATATAAATGCTACAAACATAAAAAAACACCATTTGCAAGTTTAATTCCTTAAATTTCTTTGACTCTTAGTTTTGTGAATTTTGGATAGATTATTAATTTTCATTTGTTGTCATTTAAAATTTTTAATTTAAGATTCACAAAAGTAATAAGAAATAAAAAGAAATGTAAAGAAACTTTCTAATAATGTTTTTAAATAAATTCATGTAGCATTTATACTTAGGAAGACATTAAAGCTAAGACTGCACTAAGTCTTTTGGGACATCTTGTATTCTTAAAAGAGATTCTTATAAATAATTTGTTAACTTATTATAAACTTCAAAAAAAGTAGGTTTAAGAATTTGCTTAGAATCTTGCCTCTCCTCATCTCCCCTTAAAAATCTTAATGAGTAAAACCACTGCTATATTCCTGATAAGATAATTGGTTAAGCAAGATGTTTCTTTGTACTTAGACTCATTTTCTAGATTTAAAAAACCTTAGATGCATTTCATAGCAAGAAAAATTTGAAAAAATCTCACTTAAATCATCTATCAATATAAGAACTGTAACTAAATATGCTAAAAATTTAAATTAGCAAGGGGCTTTCCTCATATTAATGAGATCTATGAAGATAAAAGTTGACAATATAAATCGTAGGATCCAGATGGAGAACATGGTATAGCAGTGTACACGTGTCAAACAGATACACTGGAAACAATGTCTTAAAGATACCTTCACAGGGTGCCTGGGTGGCTCAGTCGTTAAGCGTGTGCCTTCGGCTCAGGGTGTGATCCTCGAGTCCTGGGATCGAACCCCACATCGGGCTCCTCTGCTCCGCTAGGAGCCTGCTTCTTCCTCTCCCACTCCCCCTGCTTGTGTTCCCTCTCTCGCTGGCTGTCTCTATCTCTGTCAAATAAATATTTTTTAAAAAAAATTAAAAAAAAAAAGATACCTTCACAACACCTTCTCTGTAAACATCCTAAACCTGATGTGGCTTTATTTCATAAATCACAATCATCCTTTCCAAAAGTGGATCTAAACAAGACCTCACCTTGTATAATTAATACGCAGGTACCAGTCACTAATGAAGTACTGTATGGCAGAAAATTACTTGTTCTTGTTTTACGTTCTGGTTTTTCCATGTTACTTGAACTTCTATCTCTATATAAAGGAAAGCAATTTTCATAGACTTAGGTCTGTGTGATACCCTCGAAAGATCACATACTTCTCCCTTCAATCTCTCAAGACATATAAACTTAAACCATCCCTGAAAATGAATCCTTTTCTTTTAAAACCTCTACCCAAGACACTCTATTCTCCCCCACTAATGTTTCAATATATCAAGTCCTTGACAAGACTTCATAATACCTAGCTTAAATCTCCTTCTACAATATAAGCCCACTTGCTTCACCCTTGTTCTCTTAATACCATCTATATATAATATGCCTTCAGTCACTTGAAGATCTAAATTCCCAACCAGTATTCTCTTCTCCACACTGAATCCCTTAAGCCTAAGAATCCTAAAATAGGAACACGATAAGGTGGTGCTTGTTGGCTTTGACAGCACACTTAATAGATATGCTATCTTTCTTCATCCGAGTCAAGACCACTTTTGTGACTGCCATTAAAACATAGGTCTGAGAAATCCCAAATGTAGGAATTTGACAGGTGTTAATGTGGTGATACGCTACACTTAACTGTCTTCACTGAATCCAACATAAAATTGAAAATTTTATGTAGTTTCCATAAAGCTGGTACTTCCGGCACAGGGGAGCCCTTGCAAACTACCACTGCTGCAGACCGTGATATACACCGTGATCCGTCAGTGGGGACAGTCTTTAACTCGAGGGAGTTGAGGCTTCCAGATCATTAACCTTAAAAACAAAAAAACCCCAAAACTTCTAAGATTTCTTATAGCTGTTATCTTATGAAAAAGTTAAAATTTATCTTAAAGAAAGACTGAGGACTCAAAATAGTTATTTTTCTCATGTGTAGTATAAACTTGTAACAGCTATGTTTAATTATGCATAAGATGGACATTACCAGTAACTGTGTTGGGGTGAGTTCCCGGGGTTTGATGATCTCGCATTGCTTCTCTTCCCTGAATGCGTCTTTTCCACATTCCTGTGAAGGATAATTCTTATTCATATAAACAGCCAACTTTGGTTTGTTTTCGCTTTTTTTTCTGAAGTGTCAAATATCATCCTGGTTTGCAAAAAGGATCAAAGAGCTGTGACTAAAAGAATCCCAAAGATAAAATGCAGTTTACTAATTTTCAATTATTTACCTTTCAGAACTTACATTCCGTATCAAGGACTTGGCAGGTAGGATCTAGCGATGCCATAATCAATACCACCTCAGTATACAGTATTGTGCTTTCATGGATTTTGGACTGAATTTTTACCTATTAATTGTTTTGCTTTCAATGTTCCTGGGGGGGGCAGTTACAGAAGGGAAAATGTTTTATTATCACTGAATAATAGATTGTGAAAACTGACTGATTTGTTCATGGCCCCACTATTAATAACAGAACAACACCTGTACCCTGGGTCTCACCCAATGCCCTGATGAGTCCACAAGACTTGATCAAGTCCCTCAAGTCCCTGAAGTAACTTCCAACCTGTGTTTCCTTCTCATTGCTGCCCATCCTTCAACGTTCAGCTCCTATCCCTCTCTCCCAACACATCATTTCAAGCACAGATTTGGCTCTTCTCATTCATACTAAACACTGTATTTTTCACATATTCATTCTGTGTCTAGAGAAAGGCAGCCAACTTTGTACTTCCTTGCAGAAGTATTTATGTGCACAGTGCTTTTTACCAAAAAAAAAAAAAAAGATAAATATTTGAACTGCCTGAAGTGTTTTAACCTCTTTTTTTGAGATGTAAGCACCTTACATATCATAGAGCTCAGTGATTCATTTTTTTTATATTTTATTGCTTCAAATGCTTCAAACTATGGGAAATCTTTGGTAAAAATAAAGACAATAAAATTTTCACAATCACTTTCCACAACGCATTGCACAACAATGTTCTTCAATACACAAGAAATAATACAGGAATGTTCAGAGTCCTCAGTGAGGAAAGTAACTGTACAATAGTCATAGTTCTTCATTTTAAAACAAAACTGTTTTCATAAATATTTAAAATATTTCCTAGGTTCTTATCACATATTAACATTTGTATTTCAATCAGTGTGTTGAATTTTATATTATTATTAAAATAAAAACAATAACAGAAGTGTGTTTTTCTGTTGCCTATGACAGCGTTAAGTACCCACCCCCAACCAATTCTGCTCACTTCACACAAAACTAGAGGGAGGTAACTAACAGAAAAATCAATATGGTTCTCAATCAAGCCCTCTGTGGAAAAGAGGAAAATATTTCATGTCTATTGTTACACAGACATTTCTCGGGTGGTTTATTTGTGCAGACTCAAACTTGACCAGCTTTTAGTTGATCTAAATGACTTCTCAGCTCAGGACACAACTCTATTAGCAGCAGTTCCATCAGCACCTAAACCAAGAAAGAAGAATAAAAGTAGGAAAATATGTTTTGTTTAGTTTTGTTTTTTTCTCTAAGGATTTACTCAAAATAGTTACGTCTAAGAGAAAAGTCTCATTTTAGGTCTGAGGTGATTCTCCATGAACAAGTTATTCTCAAGTGAATGGAACTAATATTATATAAACTCCATTTAGTATCAGATTGATTCATTTCATGGTCTCTTTGCCATTATCACACCATCAACAATAGTTAATATTGCTAATTATAATCAGACAGATGACTGGAAAACAGTCTGCTTTCCTGAAATAGGAAAATTAAGCAGTCATGCAAAAAATGTCACGTGCGTCAAGTCAGGAGGGACAACTGGTCTGAGAGAATGAGAAAGCTGCACATGCTCGAGGCACTCCTTTTCTTTTTCTTTTCCCAAACCGAACTGAACAGTCAGACAGACAAAAATGAGGCAGAGTAAATACATGGGTTCAGAGTTATAAGTAACAAGAATGATTAAGTATGCAAAGGGTTAAAATCAACCCCCATATGTGAACAAAGACATAAAACTGAATTAACAACTAATCCTCTGGTTGGCTTTAAATTACTCACATATAACAGATGCTTATTGGCTCTCGTTTCTTGCAGTGCATTGAATATTTTTATTATGCCATGACGGGCGTTTTGCTGTCCAACGAGGCTCTGAAGTGTATCTGAAAGATCAGGTTTACATTCTATGCTGTTACTGATCAAGTGCACACTCCAAGCCACACCCGGTGAAGGAGACAGTGAATGACGCACACGTAACAAACAAGGACACTGGGCACAAGGCACGCGAACAATCAGCTCTTTCAGATGTTTAAAGAGGAAAGAAGTTTATTTAGGATTTTTCAACATTAGGCATTTATACACACTACAATTTTAATATGTTTCTATCCAATTAAAAATTAACCTCTCTAAGTAGTATATTTTAGCAGGATTTTTAAAGCACAAAATTTATTATCTGTCCTAAAACATTTTTCTAAGTAAAACAAAGCATTATAACCACTACTGTTCTTATTAGATTCTCAGTATGATTTCTTAGCAAAGGACATGGTTTAAAAGAAAAAAAAAAGTGTGATCACTTTTCTTGTTGTAAATAAAGTTTCCTGAGAGATGTAAGTGAAAAACGCCTTGATAGGTTAACATTCGCTCTTTATCTCTGTACTTTTCAGGATCAGAAGCCAGGCCTCACCTGGAATGTTTTCAAGCAGCTTCTGCTGTGCCCTCTGTTTTGTTGCCTGACTTTGTTCTTCGCTTCTGATTGTGGTTGGTGGCGCCAATTTCCCATTTGGCCAAAAAGCATCCCGGAAAACACTGACGTAGTAAACCAACATCTGCTCACTGAAAATCCAGCTCACTGTGTCCCGGATTTGTCTTTTAAGAGAAAAATATTTCTTGGATGAGGTTTTTAAAAGTCGTAGACTCTATTCTCAAAAGGCTTTTATCGATGGGTAGGTGAAGATACAGCCTGATCTAAACGTTTGATGAATAAACTAGGAATTGGATTTTTAAACTCTGGCTCTGAAAGGTATTTTTTCTTTTGGCCGTACTGGATGACCATTCATTCCGGGAGCTCACATGTCTTGCATGCAGTACCCTGCACTCTGTAAGGACAAGAGCGTAGAAGAGACCGACTGGTTTGAAGCTTGCAGCTACTCTAACTGTGCACAGTACTGAATACACTAACTTCTCCATGAAGTGGTATAAACTGAAACCATAAATGCATTTTAAGACTGTTGAAAGTGGTCTGAAAAGCTTCCCTGAGCTGCTGAAGTCTCAGGGAAGAACCTGGCTTTTTCACTAGCTGTCTCTTGGTGTTGCTATGGCAGATCATTCTGGGCAGAGTGCTCTGACTCAGGGTAAGCATTTCACACGCTCACTAGGCAAGGGGAAAAAAAGATCCTTTTCTTTTCTTTTTAAAGATTTTATTTATTTATTTGAGAGAGAGAGTGAACACGAGAGAGCACAAGCCGGGGGGTGGGGAGTGCGGTTGGGAGGCAGAGGAAGAAGCAGAGTCCCTGCTGAGCAGAGAGCCTGATTCGGGGCTCGGTCCCAGGACCCTAAGATCATGACCCAAGCAGAAGGCAGACGCTTAACTGACTGAGCCACCCAGGTACCCCAAGATACTACCTTTCCCCTTAAAGTGAAGGCCTTTGAAAAGATACATTGCTATCTAGAGCATTCTACATTTCTCTGGGGATGAAAGTTGGGCAGACATTTGACTTGCACAGTTACAAACAAATGGCTTTTATCTGGTTATCCAGCTCTTCCACATAACCCTATCTCATTAGTCATTAGTAAAATACTAACTCATTCCAGGATTTCTGCTGTCAAGAGACAAGTAACACAGTTCAAAGAGCCCAAGAGCAGTTGTGAGGTTGGGAGAGGAAAAGGGGGAAAGAATCATCTTGACAGTGCCAGAAAGATTTGAAATTTCAAACTCAATTCATGAATAATAATAAATCAAAAAGCCCTTCAAGCATCTGACTTCCCAACCATTTAAAGGCTCAATGTAAGGTTTTTAGAAACAGTATCTGAAATAGAGGTTTCAAGCCCTAAAATTTTGCACAGGAATCAGTTACGATTGATGTCTAAACTCTACCATGAGTCAAAACTATTTTAATTCTGTTTGTAACTGCATGTCTCCTAAGATACTTCCCTATACTGCTTAGAACTGGGCAATTCAGGTGTGCCTGGGTGGCTTAGTCGGTTAAGCGTCTGCCTTCGGCTCAGGTCATGATCCCGGAGTCCTGGGATCCAGCCCCACATCAGCTCCAGCCCCAGGTCGAGCTCCCTGCTCAGCACAGAGCCTACTTCTCCCTCTGCCTTTCCCCGCCCCCATCTCTTTCTCTCTCTCTCAAATGAATAAATTTAAAAATCTTTAAAAAAAAAAAAACTGAGCAATTCATATCTAGGCCAAATAAAATAATTTTATTAATTTAATGAGGTTTCTGCTTTAAGAGAGAACCTGCCAACCTGCCTGCCTAAAAGAATCTACATAAAAATGCAGACACCTTGTTTTCTCCGTAGTCTTGCTTTGAGTTTCTCACTGGCACTACATGAAGAAATTAAGTAAGAGAATTTCAATTTGCAATTTAAAATTAGGTAAGTGACTCTCACAAAAGGTCATCACCTAAGTATTTTCTTCCAATTTAAGTCTGACTGTCAATTAGCCAAAACCATAGGAAGCTTTTGAATCAATTCTGGTATGTGAATTATAGTTGGTACAAGGCAAGAGGCACATATTGTACTGCTGCTTAATTTTATGATGTGTCATCTCTGCTAAAGGCAAAAATAGCAAAGGGCCGGGTGCTCCATCATTTCTCTACCTGATAAAAAGCCCACTGAAATGAACAGCCTGAAAGCCTCTACGTGATGCTTCTCCTCCGAGTCCCGTGAAAGTAACTGCCAAATGTATTCACCACTCACAAACCACAGCTGCTCATTTTATAAGTAAGAGCCACTAACATAGACAGGAGCAAGGGAAGTATGCATGATTTGCTGAAACTGAAAAGGAAAATGAATTAGCAAGTCTGGAGTACTGAGACATACAGAGCCATTGTGGAATTTTCTTTATCTAAGGCCTGTCTACGTAACAGTTAAGAGGCTTGCGTTAGACTGAAAAGGTAAGTTATACAGGCCAGGTTTCTGATTAAAACAAAAGCATAGGATACTAAGTCAACTAAATAAGCCACTAATACCATTTTTTAAAGATCTTAGAAACTGAAATAAACTTGTGCTTATGACAAGGAAAATATATTCTATTTGCGAACGAGTAAGAAGATAACTTGTTCTTCACTATGTCTCCCTTAAAAATTTTTGATTTTATGATAAACATACATACAAGGTTACTATGATGGTTTTAACAACTAATCTTTCACTTGGGAAAATCTGATAATTTCATCTTGAAACATACTTTTCTGTACAAAAATGTGATTTCTCTCCCTTATCTTTTAGCATGTGACTGACGTTTTTATTGTGCAGGAAGTCATATGTTTATCTCTTGAAGAGCACTGGATATAGAGTTAAACTCTTAACATGGATAATGGACTATAGCTTAGAGTATACATATGGCTTACAATACTGTTATATGAAATACACATATATCTCAATGGATGGATATTAAGGTATTAATTAATAAGAGCAATTATCATTTTAATGTTACCCCAACTTGGAAAAAAATATATGGTTTGCATTTCTCTTCAAATAAATACCTGTCATGTCATCCTACTTTCATTTTGGCTTAGAGTCCAAGCCGTAAACTGATTCCCATCATATAACATAAAAACGCTGTACCCAAGATACTCAAACTGGTCATCATGATCAAAAGAGAACTTTATAGAACTTTTTGGGTTTTGCTTTTGTTTTTCAATTTTATGTTTATAAGTAATCTCTACACACTTAACATGGGGCTCAAACTCACAACTACAAGGGTCCACCAACTGAGGCAGCCAGGTGCCCCTCCAAAACAGCATGTTCTGACCCCTTCAGCCAGAATGCTGAAGCTAGCTCAAGCTTTGATCTAGTTCTTCATGCGTTCTACGGGAGAAATTATTTCAGAAACCTGTCTCCCTCTCCAATCTAAGAATCATAGCAGAAACAGAATGAGAAAATATAAACCCTTCAGATAGAGAGATCACTGGCTACTATACCCTGAGTATAGTAATTTGACTATTAAGGCAAAGAGTAAGGCATGAATTCAAATATTAATGTCATGCAACTCACTTGTTGATGGTTCTTCCAAAAGTGACCTGAACAAGAGCAATTAATGTTCTTCTCACCCATTTAAACACTAAAAGAGAAATCAGAGTTAAAGAATTAGCACAGTATATCACAATTATGACATTTTCACAGCTGCAAAAAGCATAAATCTTACCATTTGACTCAATCCAAGTCCTGACACCGCATGAAGACTATGATATCTGCAGAACCTGGGTCTTGGTTAGCAAACTTCTACCCCTCAAAAATCCTCCTAAACTTTCATTTTCTACATAGCAACTGATGAGATAAAACCGAAGAGTTTTTACAGCTTTTCAATGCCTCAACAACAGCTGAGCTAGCAAGTGCAAATAATACTTTATTTCACATGTCCCCAAGCTACTTACATGTCTGTTTTCTGCTAGCAGACAGTACAATGCTATTTTAGATTTCTGTCTGGCTTGTGGAACCCAATTTTCTCACACAGTGCTCTGAATGAGAAACATCTGTGGTCCAATATTGACAAATATTTTGAAATATTAATGAATGGGTGGGTCTAACTTCCCATTTGGATAGTAGTTTGTGGATCACTGCATATTTTTATATATTTTATGCCTTTGGGAGAAAGGTGAACTGTGAAGAGCCAGGTTCCTGAGTGAGAGGTGGGTTCAGTGCTCTCCTGGGCCACCTCGCAGAGCAGCTGGGCACAAACAACGTCCCTGAGCCTCAGTTTCCTCATCTGTTCAAGGACAAGAGTAACATGTGCTTTTCTGCTTTAAGGATCTTGTTGATATTTTATCTGAGTGTTGTGAAAGGTTCTACAGATCTAAACTTTTATTACTAATGTGGAGAGACATCTTTACAGGTACAGAATATGAATATAAGCCAAAAGAAGGCAAAGAAATGCTATGAGGATATTTTAGGCCTGCAAATTGGAATCTAAACCAAATTCTCCATCTATATAAATTCACACCCATTCATTGAAATGTTTAGCTACTCACACATAAGCAAATGAGATATTCAGGCTCGGCTATAAGAGTTCAGGGCTCCTGCCTTTTAGGAAAACCTAAAAGGACTACATTCACGAACACCTCTGTATAAGGGAAACCACCCAAACAAAATCAACAATTAACACAGACTTGGCACCAGACTTGAAAACATTCTAGTCATTTCTAACTTTTTAGATGGACCTAAGTGTCCAGTTAAAGTAGTGTTGTTAATCTTTCAAGTAAGAGTCAAGTCTTGGAATCAGAACTATGCTTCAAAAGTGCTTTTAATTTTTTATGGAATTCAGAGCACGCTGATAGCATGCAGATGTGTTCATTTTAGGTTGGCATTTAGGCTGCGAGGAGCACACCTGCCAGTGTCGATAACTTCACTCTGGCTTTCTAGGGCGGGAGAGAGGCAGCCCACATGCAGAGGGTCTGAGGACAGTGACAGTTATTAATTTTTTAAGGGCTGTCTTACTGATGCCCTTTTGTACACCGAACCAAAAAATGTCTTTGGTGCAAATTCTCTCCCATCACTGATCTACGCCTTTACTACTTTCTTCCTAACTTCTCCTTGTCCCCAGTCCCCAAACCACACAGGAAACAGCCCTAGTATTTCTTCCAAGGACTCATTTGTTCAGAGACAGAAGCAGCTGCAGCAACACTAGGATTTTGCTGACGGCAACTATATCACATCTTGTTATAAATGATGTTCTATTTATTCCCCTCTGAAATGTCATTGGCAAAACCAAATATGCTTCTGAGCAGGCATATGATGGAGGAAATCCACGCTGCAAAGACAGGACTTTGAGCCCTACTCCCATCCACCATGTCTCTCAATCTTTGTACCTCAAAGAGCACACTGCCAAAAGGCTAAGATGCTGCTTCCTCATTCTTACCAACTCTACGGGAAACAGAGAGGATTCACGATTTAATGGGCCAGATTTCACTGAGGAAGAGTCAGACTTTCGGTGGAAAACTAGTTGTTTCTGCCTACATTGAACCAAGGCAAACATCAGTGTATCTTAGAGTGTCTAAAATACGGAACAGGGATAGCTTTTTCATCTGAAAGCATCTCTAGCATTTGAATGATATTCTATCATGGATATTTCTTAATTTAACTATCCCCCATTTCTAAAGTTCAGCTTAGTTCCAACTTTTCATTATTGAAATTATGCTAAAATGAATACCCTTATGTATAAATCTCTGCCCGTAGTTTAGAATTGGGTCTATTGCTTAATGTGAATTATATTTTTGGAAACCCTGTGCTGTAAATTTACTGAAGGAAGAATCTACTTCTGATATACTTTTGTTTCTCCTACAGAGTGATAGCTAGAACATATGTTCCCAAAGTGTTGGCTGATTGTTTTAGCTTTGGCTTACTGGTGACCAAAATAATTAATTCTGGCACTTAAAACTCCTAGCCGACCTTCTTCACCCCAGGGGAAGAGATGCTAATCTGAGCAGACCGAGCACGGGACTGACAGTCAGTCACAGGGCAACATACATAGTACCGGCTGGTGGCACCACTGTGCTTTGCTACCCCTTACTCCCCTCACACGCTTCCTCTCCAGGTGGTGAGGTGTCCTGGCTCTAGTAAGTCCTGAGGCTCCAGGTACACTGAGTACACTGGTCCCATGATTTTGAGTGTTGGGGGGCTGTAGAAGGTGTGTGTGGGCAGAGGGTCCTATTTAGGACTCAAGACTTGGCCAAGCAGCACAGTTTGACCTTTTACCCAGGACCAGTTTGGGGTGGAAGCACCTGTGTGGGTCTTAACGAGAGTATTTTAATCCTGTTTTTGCTCTTGTTTCTTCTAAGTACATCTCCCTCGAGTACTACCAGGGTAACATTTGTCAACCTTGGTGCTAACTCTTTCGGAAAGGACAACTCTGTCGTGGGAGGCCGACCTGTGCATTGCAGGAAGTTTAGCAGCGTCCCTGGCCTCTGCCCACAAGATGCCAGTAGCACCATCCCCCAAGTTGTAACAACCAAAAATGTTTCCAGATATCACCAAATGTCCCCTGAGGGACAACACTCCCCCATCCTTTCAGTGATAACCACTCCTCTACGGAAACAAAGGTGTAGTTGAAAGGTGAGATCGAGGCACGCCTGTGTCCCTGACCATAGCACACCCTAACAGCACCAAAACCTCCCCTTGAACAATGGGGCTCCTTCCTTGGCTAGGCAAAATTATTTTTTGTGTACCTTTTGGTGATAAAGCAATGAAGCTATGCTAAATCACATAAAAGAAATTCAAAGCATTCTATCTGTATTCAGAAGAACATGGTATAGAGTAACTCACCCAAAGTTCCATAAGTACAGACATAATTATCTGTCTTAAGGCCGTGGCCTCACATTCTACCATGGTATCTGGTTAGATCTTAAAAGTATTTGCTGATGACTGAATGGATATAAATACACATCTGATTCAGGAATAAAGGGATATTATGAGTGTGTGTGGGTGTGGGTGTGTGTAACCACTTAACAGCAATCACCGTTAAATAATAACAAGCTTACTTCCTCGAAGTTCAAAGATCTCCCCAATCAACATGAAACATGGTTCAGCCAAGGCGTCTTTCCTCCCATCCACATCATCACCATAATCTGACAGGTCACTGTCCTCTTCTGTCTCCTCCTGGGGGTACAGAAAGGTCAAAGGAAGCAGATCACTTATCCAAGGAAGCTGGTAGAGTTGTTCTTTTCTTTCAAAGTGTAAATTCCAAACTATTTGCTCGCATTTCAACCGTAGATGCTCTTTCAACTTTCCTACATTCTCAACACAGGGCAAAATGTGTATCTAACCTCAGGGAAAACCTTTGATGTTAAAGCCTTATTCAAGGCTCAAAGTAATTGTGAAAAATCTCTATCACTGTATTAATAAGGAGTGAATTAGTAGATAACAGAATAGTTTTCTAGCCATTTTGAGTTTTAAAAGCAAGGCTTTTTAACTTTTTTAAGATTTATTTGAGAGAGAAAGCGAGAGTATAAGTACATGGGAGGAGGGGCAGAGACAGGAAAAGAGAGAATCCACACACAGACTCCCTGCTGAGGGCAGAGCCCAAGCTCACAACCCTGAGATCACTAACCGAGCTGAAATCAAGAGTCAGATGCTTAACCGACTGAGCCACCCAGGTGCCCCAAGTAAGGCTTTTTAACTTAAATGATTTTAAATTCACTGTTTTTTGGGGCACCTGGGTGGCTCAGTCGGTTGAGCATCTGCCTTCAGCTCAGGTCATGATCCTGGAGTCATGGGATCAAGCCCCGTATCAGGCTCCCTGCTCAGCGGGGAGTCTGCTTCTCCCTCTGCTCCTCATCCTATTCATGCTCTCTTACTCTGTCTCTCTCTCAAATAAAGTCTTAAAAAAAATTCCCTAGTTTCTTTAAAAACACGTATATTTCAAAGTAATGTCATTATGTCAAAGCTCTGACTCAAGCTTTGATTCTGTATTTCAGTTCGTCTCATTTCTTGACCTGCGTATCAGCAAGTTTCAGTTCAAAACTCATTACAGGCCAGGCACCAGGCTAGTGCTAACAGGCGTGATGTGGACCCAGACTTTCAGTGGCCCCCAGCGATCCGGGGAGGCTGACAGAGGTGCGTGGCCGTTTCCGCAAGCAGGGTGAGTGCTATCACAGAGGCACAAATGGAGGCGGCAGAAGGACAGATGAGCAGGTTCCTTCTGATGTCGGCAGAGGAAACAGCTGAGGCTGTGGCCCACGCAGAGGACTAATGACAGCACTGTGGGGGACTGGGTGAGCAGAGGAAAGGGCTGAGAAGTCACAGAGGCAGGAGGAGTTCCCAAAACCTCACAGCAACATCAGATGCTGCGAAAGAGATGGACGGAGGTGAACACGGAGAGGAAGCCACTGGGTCTGGCCACTGGCACTCACCTTCAGAGAACCATCTCATAGAGTGACCGCGCCATAACGTAAACTCCCAGAGGTACGGGAATAAATGAGAGGTCACAGAGGCAAGCTAACCGAACAGGGCCAGACATTACAAATATGGGCCTGCAGGGATGCCTGTGGGGAAGCAGGTTCATACAGAGCCCCGAGCCCTGGCGTGGACACGCTCCGTGCTGCACACAGGTTTCCCCCAGCTCGGGAGGCAGTGGAGTAGCACGCCCCGTTGCATCATCAGCTCCTTCTGTCCAAATTCATTCAACCAATTCTGCTGAAGAGGCGGTGGCCTTTAGCAATGAATGCCAAGGAGGCAGTGAATGTCTCCAGGAGACCCCGATTTTCAGAGACAGTCTTGCGCAGTTTGCTGAAGAGCGGGAGAAGGGGCTTCAGTGGCCTAAATGTGAGTCAGGAGCTTACTCTGCAGGAAACCCTGAGGTCCAGAATACGAAATCACAAGTGCCTGCATTCTCTCTATTTGCTACTTTACCCGCAAATGTCACTCCTAGATTCATCTTGCTTCAGAATATCCCATGACCTTCCACTCCCTGAGAATAAATTCTGAACTCCTCAGCTTGGCATGACCTCACCCCCCACTCCACCTCTTTGCCTAACCTTCCATTAGCCCATTCCTGAAGCTCTCCTCTCCAGTCCAATGACTTACTGACTGTCCCTCCCAACCCGACCTTCAATACGAGCTCCAGCTCCCCCTAACGATGACCCCCATCTCTGGGGACTGGCTGGTCCACCACTTTTACCGGGGCTCCCATACAACTTCCCACCCACACTTCACTTACCGACCTTGTTATTGCTATTTTCTGTATCTTAACTCTTGCAAGTGACTTGTAGGGGAGCACAAGCAGGTATCCCAAAAATATGACAGCGATAATAACTGAAAATGGATGTATTTGCTTTCCCCCTCACTAGTAGCATGCGTTCAACAAACATCTGGTACTTCAGAAGACTTTCAAAAAGACATTCCCCTAAATCTGCTGCAAAAATGGCACAACCTTTTAAGAGCTCACCTCTTGATGGGAGAAGAAGTCGCGAGGAAGTCTTTCCAGAAATGAGGATAATGAAAACGTGGATTTTTTCCCCTGCACATCAATAACCTTGAGGTAGTCAGGAGAAGGGCTCAAAAAGGCATAAAGTGCTTCACTCTGACACAGTCTTTCATCTGAAAGCAGATTCTGTGGAGGAAAGAGGGTGCATTACTCTTATGGAAGAATACGTCCGTGCTGCCGGAAACCACCACAAATAAAGGCAAGCAAGGCGCAAATGGCTGTGTCAGGGATTTATTTTCATAATCCGAACCCAAAACCATTTCCCTCTCCCCCTGAAACAGAACATATTAGGCGGATTCCCATGATGGTAATCGCAAGCAACGCCCTGCAGGTAAACAGGAGCACTGTAAGCCTGTGGCTTGTGGGAGACGCTGTGCAGACAACCGCTCAGGGCAACCAAACCTCGGGCTTGGCACACAGCTTACAGACCGGGGCCACTGCCTCTGGGTGTCAACTTCACCTTCACCCAGTGGTGCTGCAACAACTTACATGTCTGCACACGGCACAAGGATCCCGCTCAACCACCCTTAGATGGCTGTGTTCAGACTTTGTATATCAGCTGCAAAAAGGCACTTGGAGTTGTCACATGGCACAGTCTACCAGGCAGGAGCTTTCTCCCCATGCTGCCGCCTTCCGACCAGTGCTTGTTTACATAATTACAGAACTCTTTCTATTGGGCCTTGAACTGGAAATGTCCTCAGGTTCTTTATGTACTTAGCTGGCCTCCGGAGACAGGAAAGAAGAACAGAAATGAAGTTCGTGTCCAAGCAAGTGCTACTGATAGGACAGTAAGACTAACAACATGACCACAAGAATGTCTAAACGTCTACTATTAAAAGATACAGGGTTTAATGTGATTTCACTCATATGTGGAACTTAAGAAAAACAAGCAAAGAGAGAAAAAAGAGAGAGAGGCAAACCAAAAAACTGACTCTTAACTCTAGAGAACTGATGGTTACCAGAAGGACAGGGGTTCGGGGGGATGGTGAAAGAGGCAATGGGGACTGAGGAGGGCACTTGCTGTGATGAGCACCGGGTGCCACATGGAAGTGTCGAATCACCACACTGTACACCAGAAACTAATAAAACACTGTACGTTAGCTACTGGAATTTAAATAAAAACTTGAAACAACAACAAAAAAAAGATACAGGGTTTAGGAATAATGAGACAGTGAGAAATAGTGCCCCAATGATGATGTAATCCCCTTGGGGGAGAGGGACACTGGGAGCACATAGTGCTTCTGATGTCAGAGCCTGGGGTGGCAGAAGAGGTTAAGATCTAGTCTCAGAGGATGTGGTCCATGACCGTCACCTTACATTTGTTCAGGCAAAGGCGGAAATCCAATGAACTCTGTGACCTTCCCTAGAACAAGCACCTGTGGGAACATCCAGTACTACGACACTGGGGACAGGGAACCCAAGGGGGTGACCAACATTCTGGTGGTTGTTAGCTTCCTCTGTCCTGCAGAAGACGACTAGAAATGAGCAAGTTCTGCCTCAGAGGTTAAGGAGGATGGGGAGCTGGGGTCACTACCGCCTTCCCAGCCCCGGAGCCCAATAAATAGGCCTTTATTCCTTTTGCAGAGTATCAATGTTCAGTCGTATGTACAGATGGATTAGAAGGCAGGAGATATTCTCCCCTAACCTGATTTCCTTTAGCTAATCTATACTCCAATATTATTTTATAAAACAGTAGGAAATGATAACTAATGATAAGTCTCAAACTTACTACAATCAACATAAAGAGATCGTTAAGGCTGATAAGACTTTGGCCTACGTTATATTCCGTTATGAAGGAAAATAATCAGATTAAGTACATAGGAAAAGTTAGAAATGCTCACAGACGTCTGTGGGACAATATGTAATTGGGGTTTTATCATTTTTAAGCTCTCTGGGGATGGCATCCCAGTCCCAACTCCTTCCCTCCAAACACTCACAGCACGTTATTCTATTCTAGTCAAGATCTCAGAAGACTATTCAGTGGGTGATGGAGAAGGGGGTCTGGCATTCCAAGTAGAGCGCACAGCACAGGCATACCCCGAAGCAGGACAGAGCACAGCGGGAGGGAATGGCTGGTGTCGGAGGTGTCTGTACGTGAGCAGGAATGGGGAATGTGGTGAGCAGGGACGAAGAAAGACATAAGCAACAGAATGGCTAGGAATGAGTAGCTAGATTATTAAATATCTGTGCAATTAGTATGCTTCACTAGGGAACCATTTGTCATAGATAAACATTCAAGTAAACATATACTCAGTGGAATCCCTTTTTCTGGAAGGTCCTCTGGACCCAATAAAAGAGGAAGCATTCTGCACCTTACTTTCCTGTTTGCAGTAGGTGGGATAATACTTTGAAACGACAGTCTGCTGTATAACCTACCTAAATACATTGAATGGTCAGGGCTTTGTCAAGTCTTTGGGAAAATGAAAAACAATCCAAATCATTACTTCCTGACCTAAAATCCTCATGATTAAAAGACGTAAGGTCACTAGACACCACAGTTTCATCTGGCTTAGCTGCAGATTACTCTTGCTCTCAACTACGTCCACACGACCTACCGGCAGGGTCTCAGAGTGCAGTTTCTCTTGGCACAACAGCAGAACTTACTAACCCACTTCCATGACCAACAATCCAATAAAGGCACGTATGCGCCCTCCCTGTGCGCCCGAAAGGCAGCAGAAAAGGCCAAACGCACAGAGACCCTCCCCAGCAGCAGAGGCTGGAAGGAAACAAGAGAGTCCACTGGAGGGTCCAAAGCTACACACCCGAAGCTTAAACATCCTGGATTTTGAATAATACACATCGTTTCACAAATGATTTCATTTGCTCATCCGAACGATTTAATCAGGTACTATGTTGGAGTGGGTTTAATTATTTCCTAGATATGCTGAATCAGCAAGAAAATGGTAGTATTTCAGTTTCAAATTCTCTTGTAAGAGCATTTAAACATTGACGATTCTCTAATTCAGTTCTGCCATAATTAAACTCAGAGAGTTTTTCTAAGGTGTAAATTATTTTATTTCCTAACGGAAATTTACATTATATTATATACACACACACATATTTATATATTATTATATTATAAAATAAAAGTTTAAAAATAATCTACATCTTAGAAAAACTTTAGGATACATACGTATATACATATATGCAAATATATATATTAAATATATATATAAATATATATATTTATTTTATATATATAAAGAGAGATGGAGGGAGGAAGATAGGAATACATGGAAAAAGAGACTAACACTTTCAAAGCAATTCTGAATTAAACAAATCTATTTTAACCATGACCCATACTTCCAAATGAACAACTATGTTTTAATAAAGCCTTCACTAAGGGGGTGCCTGGGTGGCACAGTCGTTAAGCGTCTGCCTTCAGCTCGGGGCGTGATCCCAGCATTCTGGGATCGAGCCCCACATCAGGCTCCTCTGCTAGGAGTCTGCTTCTTCCTCTCCCACTCCCCCTGCCTGTGTTCCCTCTCTCGCTGGCTGTCTTTCTCTGTCAAATAAATAAATAAAATATTTAAAAAAAAAAAGCCTTCACTAAGAATTTGGCAACATCTATTATTTAAGATCCCAGGCCTTCCAGCTACTACTACATAGGCAAAAAGTGTTCCATGAGACAAAGTTCCATGCCTCCAAAAACTATAAGAGCTTTGGGGTGCATGGTTTGAGTAACTTAACTATACTCTGAATACAGAGGGTCCAGCCAAGGAAAAATAAACAGTGGTTGCTATCAAGGATAGTACAGGTTTGGCCTTATTCTCTAAAAATGGACTGAAGACAAACAATAAAGCATTTAGAGGAAATTAGGAGAGTGTCTTTAGGACCCTAGAGTAGGCAAAGATTTCTTAACAGGCACAAAGGCTTAACCATAAAAGACAAAACTGATATACTAGACTAAATTAAAATTGAGAACTTCTGTTCATGAAAAGAAATCATTAAGATAGTGAAAAGCCCGTCCACAGAAAGGGAGAAGATATTTGCAACATAAATGGTGCGACGAGAGACTCACATCCAAATCCCATGCAGAACCCCCACAAAGCGCTGTGGAAAAGATGGGCAACGCGACAGAAGAGCAGACTCAACTTGACCAGACACTTCACCAGAGAAACTACTCTTGGCACAACAGCAGAACTGGCGTAACACCCAGACTGGGGCTCCGCTTCATGAGCCGTCAGGGAAATGCAAACTAAACCCACAGTGAGATACCAGCACACACCCGCCAGGAGGACTAAAGAGAAACAGGCAGAGAAGAAGTGGGGGTAAGGAGGGAGAGCCATCAGAACCCTGACACGCTGTGGTGACAGTGTAAAAACTGCCACAACCACTTGAACAAACTAAGAAACCCAGACCTGTAGGTATTACACAACATGGATGGACCATAAGTCAAGTACTAGAAGTTTATAGAAGCCTGCTTCATGATCGCCTCCACTGGCAACGGGCCAAATGCTCATCAACAATGGAATGAATAGACTGTAGTGTATCTGCACAATGAAAAACCTACACGGTAGTGAAAACAAATCATCTACAACTCGAACAGCACTATGGGCGGAGCCCCTGAACACAGTTCTTGAGTGAAAGAAGTCAGACACAAAGGAGTCCATACTGCATGATTCCATTTGTAGGAAGTTCAAAAACAACTGTGTCTGTGTGGTTACTAGGCATGATCGTAGCCACCCTGGGCCGAAAGCCGTGACGGGACGAAAGCCGAGCATACTGCACCGGGTGCTGGTTACAGGGTGGGCTCCGCGTGTGAAAAAGGACGAAGCTGCACACACGGTAGCTGTATTGTATGTATTTCATATTTTTTATATTTTATATTTTTGTGTGTATAGTATACTTTAATATAAACAAACAAACCAAAGATATTTTGAGGACCTGGCATGACCTATAAGAAAAGAAAGCAAACAAGCAAGCTCTTAGAAAGATGACACTTTAACCCCAAATAACTCATTTTTTCTCTCGTATCCAAAACTTTCCAGTTGCTTACCTGTAAAAACTTATTTAATTGATTCTTTGACTTTTCCATAAACTTGTGATCTATAGATTTGAAAGGCAGCTTGCTAAGAGAAGGCAACTGGACTTTTTTTAAAGAAGGGAAACACTGTGGAGGAAAACATTAAATGTTAGCATCTTGAATCATATTTTCATGTTAAAAAAAAGTTTAGAATTATAATTAGAACACACCAAGCATCTTCCTCCTGTACTTATTCCTTTGAGGTTTAAGATCTTGAAAACCTGCCTGTTCTAATCAGGCTCACGGAATCGAGAGGAACAGGACGTTTGATGAAAAGAGCTGAAGCTCACCCCTAGGCCCCTGAACGCCTGGGAGCTGGGCAATGCTGAGGCCGGGCTGAGCAGGTAGCCTTGCACGACACGCACAGAGCACAAGGCTCTAGGTGTGGACACCTGGCTCACGGGAAGAAAAACTTCCTATTAGAACGTGCTTTGTTTACAACATCTCTGTGAAAAAGTTATCCCAGTTGACAAAACAATGGAAAAAAGGAGTACCTTGGCTTGTCGTGTTATTACCGCCCTTCAGTAGCAAACTGCACAATGGAAGTGCATTAATAAGTCCTACATTCTGCCAGACACTGTGCTCGAAGCATGTGGATTAACAGCTTGAAGAGTCAGCGATTGTTATTCTTATTTCACATATGAGACAATTAAAGATCAGGATCAAAACCCAGATCTGTCTGATCACAAAGTCTGTGTTCTTTATGCCAATTCCCACAGGACTCTGCCAGTCAGCCCCTCAGACCCTAGGAGGGCACTGGGTTCCAAATGCTCCGGACTCTGCCCCCATTTCCAAACACTGGCCCTTCTCGAAGGCACTGGGGCCATATGAATACGCTTAATGAAACCAACTGGCATTGAAAAGTCAGTGAGCACAGCCTTTGCCTGCAACCACTTTAACTGCTGTCGTCATCCTCCATGCACAGGAGGGTCACAGGAGTGCCCGCTGGCCTGGCCACAGCAAGAAAAGGCATGGGCTAAGTCACTTGTAACAAGTGCATGCAAGTGCTTTGGGTGCTGGGAAAGGGAAAACGAGCCCTTCCCGCACAGCGCACTTGAGAACCAGGAGCACGATGGCATGTACCCAAGGTGACATATAAATCAGTGCTCAAATTCAGAGTACAATTTTCAAGAAATGAAACAGGCAGTGAGAGTCAGAACGGAAGATTAAAATTCACCAGGGACCTGAAAAGGTGCTTCCTGTCCCAACTGTCAACAGGAAGGGTTCACACAAAAATGAAAAGTCAGAGGAGAGTAAATTCTAAGGGTAAGAAAAGAACACCAGCGATCATCTACAGATAAGGAAAATGAGACAATGAGACTAAAGGACAGACATGGAATTTTGGAAGGTTTATTTCCTCCAAGGCTTCAGTCTACTTGTTTTTGTTTTTTTTCAAAGAACATTTTCCACATACATTTTATTTCAAAATCTCCTCTAAATTCCTTTTTCTCCTTCTTTCTATTTTTATCAGCAACAGGACAGATACTGAACTTTGGCTTCAAAATGGTTTGTCACAGGGCAAGCGACACACTCTTGTGTTGTTAGTCACACATTTTGAGAAAAACGTAATCTTCTATTAAGATAGAGATTTCACTTTCCACACTGCCAGAGTGACCATAGTCCCTCTGAGAAGTACTGGTGGAGGACATTTGGTTTTGGCCACCATCCTTTTAAAAGCACTTGAAGAAGTTACAGCATTCATAAGTTAGTGATTAAAAGAGTTTTTTAAAAAATCCCCTTAGGAGAAAATGTTAAAGGAAACAGACGTATTTCATTTGCAGAAGAGCAGTCTGATAGGTGACTGCAGGATTTTACCAGCGTCCGTTCATTCTGAGCCAGAGAACAATAAACAGAAACAAAAAGAGAAGTGACCAAAGAGCATTTCGGTTGCTGGGGAAGAGGGCAGTCATCTCCGGGAGAAGGCGAGTTAGAGAAGACGCAGTTCCTGAGAAAGATGGAAGAATAAGGAATGGAAAATAAGATGACCCGGATTACAGTCCAGGCTGGGCCACTAGGAACACGTCCTGTGATAAATCGATCAAACTCTCCGGGATCAGCTCCTCTCCTCTTAAAATAAAAGAACTGACCTAGATTAGAAGCTTTCTGACATTTTTAACTAAAACCCACAGCAGGAAATACATGCTACACTGCAACCCGCACACATGCGTGCATATCCACATATAAATTATAACCCACCTATAAAACTAAGTTCTATGAAACAACGTTCATTGCTACAACTACCACCACCAACACGGTAATGTTTATTATGTGCCACACCTGCTTTGTATACATTCATTCCCTTAATTCTCACGACTCTGTGAGAGAGGAGACATAGGCGCTATCAATATTCATATTTTGCTGACGAAGAAGAAGAGATACAAAGAGACACAGTGACAAGTCCCAGGTCATATGGCTACTAAATAGTACAGCTAGGATCCAAACTCAAGCAGTCTGGCTCCCGAGTCTGTGCTTTCACCCACGACACTTTATGACCCTTACTCTTTGCGCTGAAATCCAATATATTCTATGCTCTTCCTGTTGCTGCAATCATTAATTGGTTTCACTTCCCACTAAAAGGTCACAACTGGCAGCTTCAAAAACCAGTGGCCCTAGATGACCCCTAGCCCTCTTTCAGCTCTGGGGTTCTATGAGGCTCCGTGGAGATCAGACAATTCTTCGTCCCGAAGGGTTTACACTAACTGGTTTGGTCCATGAGTTAATTTCCAAATGTCAGGCTGAAAATGCCACTTTTCCAGTATCCACAGCAAAGAAGAACTGTTAATCAGTTTCCTTATATGTGAAAAACTGAAATGAGTTCTTAAATACCTTCTTGCTTAGTAATCCTACCTTGTGTTCATGAGTATTCATACCTCACTAAGTTTCCGGTGTAAATTCTGGAACTCACTGAGCCTTCTGGGGACGGTCCAGTTCTTAGTTTCAACTCCTCCAACTTCTTGTAAGCTTACCATGACAAAGTAACAGGGCATTTGCTCACCATTCTCTTCTGTAACCTTGGGCAAAACAAACACGACAACAACAAAAAGCGTGGTGAGCAGGTGCAGTCGGCACGATTTTTAAATATCCCCCAAGATTTCCCACTCCCTAGTGTATATGCCCTGCGTCATTCCTGGGACTCTGAATATCACGGAATCTATTCCTGCAATTAGGTTATGTTACATTTGACCACTGACCTTAACACAGGCCCTTTGTGGGCCTAACCTAATCACACAAACCCTTTACGAGCAGAGAGATTCCTCGCGCTAGTGGCAGGAGAGGATGTCAGAAAGACTGGAAGTGCAAGAAGGATTGCACACGTGGTGCTAGTGTGAAGATGGAGAGGGGCGCGTGGGGGGTTGTGGCAGCACTTCCACTGACAGCAAGACAACAGACAGGTCCACAACCACATGGAACTGAGTTCTGCCAACAACTTGATTGAGCTTGGCAGTGGATTTCTTCCCCAGTCTCCAGACAAGAACTCAGTCTGAACAATATGTTGATTTCAGCCTTATGATGCAAAGAGTACAGAATGAGAGAGTCATGCAGTGCTGGACTTTCGACTTACAGAATTGTGAGCTAATAAATGCGTGTTGTTCCAAGCCATGAAATTTGTGGTAATTTGTTAACACATCAAAAGAAAACTAATACAGCAGACTTAACATCTTTTTTTTTTTTTTTAAAGATTTTTATTTATTCGACAGAGATAGAGACAGCCAGCGAGAGAGGGAACACAAGCAGGGGGAATGGGAGAGGAAGAAGCAGGCTCACAGCGGAGGAGCCTGATGTGGGGCTCGATCCCGTAATGCCGGGATCACGCCCTGAGCCGAAGGCAGGCGCTTAACCGCTGTGCCACCCAGGCGCCCCCAGACTTAACATCTTAAGTGTGTTTCTTGAAAAACCAAATGAACAGTAAGCAAACAGGTATAAGATATGCCAAAACCTGTCTCAGGAAAGGATAAAGCCTTCCTCAGTTTAATTTCTAGATTCAACAAACCATGATTTCAATTTTCATGAAATTTTATATTGAAACACATAATTTGCTCTATCTCCCAACTTAGATAATTCCTTAACACAGACACATATACATACAATATCAAAATTCAGAAAAGGCCATTATCATACTTAACATAAATAGATTAAGAGAAGAAACAAAAAAGAAAACACTGAATTTAAGCTTGAATTAGTATCACAAGTTGAATTAGAGACAAGGAGTCAATAAGAAAGGCAAAGGAATGAGACCCTGTGACGTAGGACCATTATCCCACTGTGAGGATGCAGGAGGTGAGGGCATGCACAGGGGCCCCGGGTTGTCGTAGGGTCACACATCTAGTAAGGGAGTCAGCCCGAATCAGAACTCAGGAGCACACGGCATGATGCAGACACATCTTCCACACGCTCTCTGTGGGACTGCCTTGTGAACTCTGGCAGTCAGGTGGCTCCTCGGGGTCCATGTCCACTATCTTTTCCATGACAGAGGTGCCACAGCAAACTCCTGCAGCTTACCTTAATGGGAGTGCTAACAAGCACCAAAGATATGGTGAAGCACTTGGTTAAGCACTTGTGTAATGTGTGTGCTTTGACGGTAGCTCTTGGGGAACATTCTTTGTGTGCAATGTAATCTAGAGGTGAACTTAAGATCGTGGATCTCAAGCCCTCCCCACGCCACAGTAAGAGTGTGAACATTAACACTATGTTACTCATGATCTTGTTATCCGTGTGGGCCCGACCTTCATCTCCAGATTTCCACAGAACAGCTAGTAGGGCAGGTGGGAATGAAGAAGTTGTCAACATTAACAATGTAAACACCCATATGCATCTCTCCTGACAAGAAATTATTTGCACAGACTAAAGGGATACAGCATATTCTGAAAACTGTTACCCATATCCCTCAAAGAACAGTAAAATGTTTTCTAATTCAAGGGGAAAATATTCATTATTAAGGATCTTAGAGCAACTGAGATTTAAGTAAGTGAAGTCAGCAGAATGGAGCAATCAGAAACACTTAAATTTTTAATTTTTCACCATCAAATTTCAAGTAGTACCTTCCATTTTATTTCAATCCTCAATGGAAAAATAAAATGGCAATTCGGAGATATTAACTGTCCCTATCTGAAAGTTGCTTACAATTCCAGTGAATAAGGACAACCTGCAGTGGAGTGAGATCAGGTCTATACCAGGCAGGTCTATACCTACAGCTCGAAGTCATGGGTGAGACAGAGTGAAAACAGCAGAGAAGGAAGGAGGACAAATGCAGTGTACAAGACAAACATAAGTCTTCTACCCTCAACCTTAATTCTCTAGGACAAAATCTTCTCGTCTAAAGTCATACTCTAAAAATAAATTAGGAGAAAAAGCAGTCAGACCTACCTCTCCACTGGTGATGGAGGCTTTCCACATTCCAAGGTTCTCACACCACCAATCTGTTCTTGCCATGTGCAGCTGTAGGTCCGTGCGTTCTTTCTCTATTAGAATTATCTCCTCCTTCAACTTGAAAACAATCTGCCAAAGGGAAAATATCCTGGGAGTTATAAAACCACTTGAAATGCTGCACAATTCAGCAAAGTAGTAGGATATAAAACCAACAGGCAAAAATCAGCTGCATTTCTATACACCAACAATGGACAATCCAAAAAGGAAATTAAGAAAACAATTCCATTTACAATAGCATAAAAATTTTAAAAAATACTTAGGAACTAAATAAGGAAGTGAAAAACTTCAACAATGAACTACAAAACACTGATGAAAGGAATTAAAGATGACATAAATATATGGAATGATCTCAATGTTCATGATTTAGAAGACTAAACATTGCTAAGATGTCAGTGCTACCCAAAGCGATCTACAGATTGAACACAATATCTACAAAAATTCCAACGTATTTTGCAAAAATAGAAAAATCCATTGTAAAATTCATATGGAATCACAAGGGAGACTGAACGGCCAAAACAATCTTGAAAAAGAACAAAGTGGGAGGACTCACACTTCCTGATTTCAATACTTACTACAGCGTTACACTAATCAAAACGTATGGTACTGACATAAAGCCAGACACGTAGACCAATGGACTAGAATAGACAGCCAAGAAATAAACTTTTGCACATAGGTCAAAGGATTTTTGACAGGGGTGCCAACACCATTCAATGGGAAAAGAAGAATCTCTTCAACAAATAGTGCTGAGAAAATTGGATACCCACATGCAAAATAATGAAGTTGGACCCTTACCCTAACACCCTATACAACAATTAACTCGAAATGGACAAAAGACCTGAACATAAGAGCTAAAACGCCGAATTAGCAATGACTTGTTGGTTATGACACCAAAGGCACAGGCAGCCAAAAAAATATAGGAAAACTGGACTTCATAAAAATTTAAAACTTTTGTGCACAGAATACTATCAACACAGTAAAAAAGCAACCTGCAGGAATTGGAGGAAATATCTGCAAATCACATATCTGATAGGGTATTAAGATCCAGAATATATACAGAACTCTTAAAACTTAAAAACAAAAACCAAACAGTCTGATTCAAAAATGAGCAAAGGAGTTGAATAGACATTTCTCCAGTATATTTATATATTTATATTTATATATATTTATATATATATATTTATATATATATATTTATATATATATATTTATATTTATATATATAAATGGCCAAAAAGTGCATGAAAAGATACTCAACATAACTAATCATTAATGAGATGCAAATCAAAACCACACGGAGCTACCACCTCACACCCATTAGGATGGTTACTATCAAAAAATTGAAAAACAATTATTGATGAGGATATACAGAAATTGGAAACTACATGCTCTGTTCGTGAGAAGGTATAAAAATGGTGCCGCCATTATGAAAAATAGTATGGAGGTTCCTCTAAGAATTAAAACCGTAATTACCATATGATCCAGCAATTCCAATTTTGGGTACATTGTCAAAAGAGCTGAAAGCAAGATCTTGAAAAGATATTTGTACACCCATGTTCATGGCAGCATTATTCACAGTACTCAAAAGGTGGCAGTAAACCAAATGTCCACTGATGGGTGAATGGATAAACAAAATGCTATATATACACACAATGGAAAATTACCCAGCCTTAAAAAGGAAGGAAGTTCTGACACACAGTATAATATGAATGAACCTTGAAGACATTACGCCAAGTGAAATAAGCCAGTCACAAGAGGATGAGTACTGTATGATTCCACTCACGACATATTTCATAGTAGTTAAATCCGTAAGAGATAGAAAGTAGAATGGTGGTTGCCAGGGGGTTGGGGAGCAGGGAATGGGAAGTATTATTTGGAGGGTACAGGGTTTCAGTTTTGCCATATCCAATGAGTCCTGCAGATGGATGGTAGTGATGGTTGCATAACAGTGTGAAAGCACAGACACTGACCTGTACACCTAAAACAGCTGAAATGGTAAATGTTATGTATATTCTGCAACAATTTTTTTAAAAACAAGTAATTTTATTTTTTTATTAAAAATATATTTAAAAAGGCTATGGAGCTCTTTCATGAGAAAACCTATAAGGATATGCAACTCTGTGATTTGAGGGCAGAAGTTTTGCTCCAGGGGCGCCTGGGTAGCGCAGTCGTTAAAGCGTCTGCCTTCGGCTCAGGGCGTGATCCCGGCGTACCGGGATCAAGTCCCACATCGGGCTCCTCTGCTATGAGCCTGCTTCTTCCTCTCCCACTCCCCCTGCTGTGTTCCCTCTCTCGCTGGCTGTCTCTCTGTCACATAAATAAATAAAATCTTTAAAAAAAAAAAAAAAAAGAAGTTTTGCTCCAAAACTCTCCTGAACATGAAGGCTACAAGGACTCTTTCCCTGCTCAAAAAGCCTAAAGGAAACACGCCCAGTCTACACCTTGTCCTGTATTTTATCACCAGTCAGGGCTGTGACTACCTGCTTCATTTTCACGTGGGTATGTTTTGGTCCCACATCAGCATGTCTGCTCCCAAAGGGCACATGTCAGGCTCTGTGTCTATCACCGATTCCCCACAGTGACCGGCACAGCATTATGCATTTACTCATCACTTATGTGGCTGAACACACACTCAGAAATTGCCAGAAGAGATCAATTTGGCAGACGGAAGAGCATCGGCCGTAGCTATATTAGTGACGCCTCCCTGTTGGACTCTGAAGAGGCATAACCACAAAGCAAAAAGCCACACCACTGCTTGGGTTCGCAAAATGCCAGTTAGGGAGATGCTGTTTACATTTTTTAACTTTCCAATTCTGTTGGCTCTAAGCAAAACAATTTATTTCTTGTGTAATTCTGTGAGGTTCTCTAAACTGTGATTCACAGCATTTGAAAGAAAAATAAAATTGAAAAGACTGTCCTCGTGGAGTTAATTTACTTCCAAAAATGAGTCTGGCACACGGAAATGCTTTGCCCTCTTCTGCAAAGGAACTGTAGGCGAGCCAGGTGAGAGAACACGGAGCTACTCACCACCCACTGCTGATGACTGGGGAGAACCCCAGACCACGGAAGACTACAAATACGTGCTTTTCTCATTCTATACTAGAAGCAAAAAGGCAACAGTGGAACTTACAGTTAAAATTCTTTTTAAGGAAACTGTGATGCTTTGCAACATAAACTGAAAACTATTTATCAAATCGAAAAAATGGAAACTTTCAAAGACAACCTTGAAAGCAAAAGAGTTACCTTCTTGTCAGGTTTTGGTGCATTTTGAATAGAATTTAGAGCTTGCCTTTTATATTCAAGTTTCTCATTTAGTTCTCGTAGCTTGTTTACAGCAAAGCTGGCTTGTTCATTAATCCGGCTGGTGCCTTCGTCTACAGCTTCCTCACCAGCCTCGACTCCGGGGCCCTGGGGGAGAGAGTCACGTGAGCCACACTACCTCTGACGCTGGCTGCTCGGCCATTATTCCTAGCGTACAGGTTCTGTATCATTGCACTGCGCTGTACCCAAGTACGGATTCCACTGAGACTCTGGGAGAAAGCCCCGGAGCAGGCTGCTTTGCCTCAGCAAAGCAACAAATCAGAGTTATCTGGAACCGAAGTAACTGGCATTCAGGACTGCAGCGAAAAAAGAAACATATTCCATACCATTCCCTTCCAAATGGTACACCCAAGGGAATCTGCTTGGAACAAGGGAAGGCAACTGAGTTCTCTACCTCGCTCAACCCGAATGATTTGTGCCTAATCCTGGACAAAGACACTGAGATACGTTTGGCTTCCTTTCGGGCTCCAAAGAATATCATAGAAAACTCATGCAAGTCCCTTTAAAATAAAATTTCCAAATTCCTGTTAGTGAAAGTATTTTTGGTATACTTTGTTCGGTCCTTCTCTTGAAGATGTATTTTACAAATCAACAGGTAGATCATTTTACGAGTAAAATGGTCAGCATTTCAAAGTGACTTAAGATTCATAAACAACTGTGTAACTTTGAAAAATGTGGATAGATTACCAATAGACGATGTATAAAACAGATTTGTGCGAGGCACTGAACAGCTGAGAACAGTCTTCTGCTTTGTTTAGACTCCTTAATGTACTTCCAGAATTTTTTCTTCTAATTTTTAGTAATTGTAACAAACGGTAAAATAATTTTTTTTCAAACAAAAATGAAGTATTAATAATTCTAGAAAACCAAGCTGTTTTTATTTTTGTAGGGTCTTTCAAATCTTTGTCCATGAGTGTATGTATCATGACATAATTCTACACCTTGTATACACAGACACGTATTCTGTCTTTTCCATATAATTTACAATGCTGCTTATTAAGGGTATTAATTACAGTTCTCAAAATTTTAATTTTTATGGCTGTATAGTATGCTAGGAATTGATAGTACAGAGGCATATTCCTACTGTTGCTGCTGCTCTGGGGTGATTCTGGTTTGCTATCCCAAACATACTAAAACAAACTCCACTATACATAAACTTTTCTACCCTTTAGTTATTATCTTAAGATAAATTTCTAGAAGTAGGATTATCATTATAAAAGAGTAGGTGCTTTCAAAAGGTCAAGATACCTATTACTCTTCTTTGAGTCCTACGTGAAGTTGGATAATTTTTCATGTTTGTTTACTATCACCTTTCATATCAACTGTCAGTTCATGACCTTATTCAGTTTATCTATTGGGTATTGACATTTTTAATTAATTTGAATAACCTCTTTTACAGCACTGGCAAATTAACCATTTTAATTTTTGAGGGAGAGAGGTAACACAGTTAAAACGAACTGGCCAAATAAATAAATAATAATAATAAAACTGATCTATCTTAAAAATAAGAGGCAATGAGTAGTGACTTTTGGACCAGTTTGGTGAAAGTATAAAGAACTAAGTAACAAATCTTTTAAAAAGTCTGGAGGAATGAATTTAACAACAGTTCAGAGACACCGACTTCTAATACCAGCAAGAGCAAGCATTTGATTCCTCAGGGCTTGAGATATAACTGGGCAGAAAAAAGCCCAAGATGAATTATAATCTTTCCATGTAGGGTGACCATAAAACATTTGTTTCTCTTTGCACCTTCACAAATCTTAAAACTCATGTAAATCAATAATAGTAAATGACAGATGGCACCTGGGGCTCTCCCACTAAATGACAGTACACTTAAGAAAACTGGACTTTAGGTGTGGCTAAGCAAGGTTTTCTTTGGAACATCTTACTTACATCTGATGTTTTAAACTCCAAAATATTTCCTGTAACTCCTCCCACACTCTCTTTCTCTCCTCGTTTCCCCATCCTTTGACTATTCTCAGGCTACACTAAGTTCTACTGATTCTCTTACCCGGACTAAGCCACAAATGTCCTACCCCACAGGCTTTCTGCCTTTGCGTTTTCAGGGTGTGTCTCAGGTAGAGAGGGGGCTGTGAGGTCTCCGATTCAACACCAGCCGGTGGTAGTCGGTTGTTCAGAAGAACAAGGGGAGGGGCGCCTGGGTGGCACAGCGGTTAAGCATCTGCCTTTGGCTCAGGGCGTGATCCCGGCGTTATGGGATCGAGCCCCACATCAGGTTCCTCCGCTATGAGCCTGCTTCTTCCTCTCCCACTCCCCCTGCCTGTGTTCCCTCTCTTGCTGGCTGTCTCTGTCTCTGTCGAATAAATAAAATAAAATCTTTAAAAAAAAAAGAAGAAGAACAAGGGGAGGAGCGTGTAGGTCCTACTTACAGTCCTGTACATTAAAAGATGAAGAGGTGCACCAGATTCGGCTTATACAACATGAGCCTACCCGATCATAATCGAAGCTTAACTACTGAGAAGGGAGGAGAAAATTAAATGTGACTCACCAGTTCATCCTTGCTGGAAATCAACTGTGAGACATGTTTCTCTTCCTCTTTTATCATCAGTTTCTCATACAGGTCACTGACAATAAATGAAGGGTAATACCTATCCTTTAGGGTTTCATAAACATCTCCCTGGATTTTGCAGAACACTTCAATACCTTTATTTCCTACAAGACACTGCTGGATTTCTTTGTAAAGTGATTTTTCCACAGATATTTCTTTGCTTTCCACAAAAAAATTCTGGTAAATTTCGCCAACTAATTGTGGGATTTCATTCTGAAAAGACAGGAAGATGAAGAACAAGAAAGGTAAGAAATATCATCTCTGATGAAAAGGATTATCTTCAGAATTCTCTACATTTCAGGGGCGCCTGGGTGGCATAGTCGTTAAGCATCTGCCTTCGGCTCGGGGCGTGATCCTGGAGTTCTGGCATCGAGCCCCGCATCAGGCTCCTCCGCTGGGAGCCTGCTTCTTCCTCTCCCACTCCCCCTGCTTGTGTTCCCTCTCTCACTGGCCATCTCTCTCTGTCAAATAAATAAATAAAATCTTGAAAAAAAAAAAAAAAGGAATTCTCTACATTTCAAAGGAAGACATGTGGAGTGTACACAGGTACCAGTGTGGCTCTTTGCTTTTCTATGCACATTCAGAACCAAGGGGTAAGAGTCAGACCCTGAAAAGACAACTGGCTCCTTAAAATGAACACTTCAGTTGAATAGTTAACAAATGTAATTTCTTTGAAATGCTGGAAAGAGAAAAATGACAACAGTTCTCATCTTCAGTGGACTCCTTGTATATCTGAATTCTGCAGCTCAAATATCAGCTAAATTCAATTTGGCTTTTTAAAATCTAATATAAATAATTGGAAGTGCCACTTCTCACTGCAAAAAAAAAAAAGAGTCAGTATTGTGTAATTTAAGAAAACAAGAAAAATGTTCTTTCAGAATGATGATTTATTGCATTATAATCAAGCTTATTAGATGGCTTAGCCTTAAACGTTACACTTAGGTCACAGCAAGCCTGCTTCGCAAATACAAATCTCTCTTCTGGTTAACATAATATTTATATTTCCTCTAGACACATCTCATTAACTCTAGGAATGTTATACAAAGTCTTCAACAGGAGTGAAAAATGAAGACAGGGGCGCCTGGGTGGCTGAGTGTCCAACTCTTGGTTTCAGCTCAGGTCGTGATCTCTGGGTCTTAGGGCACTGCCGCTCAGTGCGGAGTCTGCTGGAGATTATCTCCCCCCCCCCGTCCCTCCCCAAGCTCACGCTCTCTCTAAAATAAATAAAATCTTAAAAAAAAAAAAAATGAAGACAAACAACTTAATGAATGAAGATTGTGCATTCAACAAACATCCCAGAACTTTTACATCCAAACCAGTGTTCCTAGGTCAAAACAGCGAGTGTTGCATTTGACAAAGCTATATGCTCTATTCCACTGAAATCTTTCGAATTGTTTCAGTAGTTTAGAAAAATTATTTAGATTGCTCTTTGCAATATTCCTTTGAGAGCAGCCAAAAGTCATTTGGAATCAAGTCTAGTAAATAAAATATATAATGAAGTGGGCAAAAACAGTATTTGGTAAAATGAGGTAATTTGTGGCTTACAAATTAACAATGAGAGGCATTTCTAAGAAGATTTAAAAGTCCTATGAGAGTTAATTTAATTCCTCAACCAATGTAGTTTGTGGGGCCTCTGGGTGGCTCAGTCTTTAAGTGTCTGTCTTCAGCTCAGGTCATGATCCTGGAGTCCCAGGATGGAGCCCCACATTAGGGGGTCCCTGCTCATCAGGGAGTCTAGTCTGCTTCTCCCTTTGCCTCTGCCCTCCCCCTTCTCATGTTCTCTCTTTCTCCCTCTCTCTCTCTCTCAAATAAGTAAATAAAAATCTTTAAAAAAAAAACCAAAAACAAGGTACTTCGTGATTTATGATGTATTTTAAGTTGGTGTTCAGTTCTACCAACACTCATATAAAGTACAAATAGAAATTTGATGTACTCACTGCTCTTTGTGCTTATTTTAATAAGCCTCTCAAAATATATGTATTATATGTGTTATACATATTGTTCTGCATATTTATAGACACATATAAACATACATATTTCAGTCTTTAATCTTTAAGTGTATTGAGACCTTACCAAGTGCAAAACACAATGCTTATTGTTGGGGTTTTCATTATAAGAGGTTTCTATAAGCAAAAAAGTTCTTTTGTGCTTCTTAATTCAATCATATTTTATTTTTTTAAAAGATTTATTTTTTATTTATTTGAGAGAGAGAGAGAGCAGGGGAGAGGGAGAGAGAAAATCCACAAGCAGACTCCCCACTGAGTGCAGAGCCTAATGTGGGGCTCAATCCCACGACCCTGAGATCATGACCTCCGCGGAAACCAAGAGTCAGTCACTACACTGACTGGGCCACCCAGGCACCCCATTAATTTAATCATATTTTAAATGAAATAAAAGAAGGTCATGTAAAATATGCACATGATGATATTAAAATTACAAGGTTATGAGATTGAGGTGCATGTGACAAGATCAATTCCCTGTAACAGCAATGTGGAGATACATATATGTCTTTTTATAATGTGTTAAAAAAAAATAACTGCCTGAAAGTAAATTCAATATTTTGGTAGATTTGTAAGTCACTTTTTCCCTTGGCTACACATTCAAAAGCATCTTTTTTGTAAAATAAAATCAAATTTTATTTACCATTAGGGGCTACAATACAATTCCATTATTATATTTTGTTTTAAATAGTCTTTTAATGTATACTTATCTTACAGCTTCATTGAGAAACACAGATACACTGCCTAACATGCAAGTTTTCATCAGCTAGTGAACAATATTCTTTTGATGCTGTATATATTACCTTGTTAGCACTCTTTAAATATTCCACAGACTCCCAAAAACTAATCAAAGCTCTCTTGTCCATCCTTTCCATGTACATTCGAAAATGCTCTCGGTAGGAAGTACTGGCCAAGATATCTTCAAACTGAAGAATCTATGAGGGAAATTTAAAAAAAAAATTAAGAAAAAAGTTAAAAATCAAATTTTAATTATCAGTTTACTTTAACTTCCAATGGATTAGTTTCTACATGGGGGGGGAGTCTCATTTTTTAAGGTCGTAGTCAGTGTAATATGGTATTTCTCTCCACTTCTTAAATTTTAAATGGAAAAAGTTTATTAAAGATTCAAAATGTACATATTCAATAAATACCAATTTTCAATTAATCTTCCACGCAGTCAGCAAAAGATCTGTTTGGCATCTACTCTGTATCAGGCACATTTCTAGGAAATGAAACAGACAAAAATTCCTGTCCTGTGGGATATATTGCTAAAAGCAACAGATGCTCATAATAGAAAAATTGAAGAGAAATGTATAAAAAAACCAGGAGGCTGGAATCTAATAATTTGGCATTTTTGCCTTCCATCCTATTTTTTTTATACAGCTGAGGAAAATGATTTTATATCTTGCTCTTTTGTTTACAGTATCACATTCATTTAAAAAGTCTTTTGTGAGCATCATTTTAATTGGCTCATAATATTACACTGTATGAGCGTACCAAAATTACTCCTTTGTTTACCATTCTGCATGCTTACAGAAAAACCACATCTGGAGACACAGTGTGCATAATCTTGAGCACAGGCTGCCACAATAGGAGAAAGCGGATCACCTTTATAATTATTCATAACTCAATTAGTTAGGAGAAATGCCTCAAATTAATTTAGAAGGAACTGAAGCCCCATATCTTTAGCTCTTAGGTTTTTTAAAAAAGACATGTTAAGTATAACTCAAATGCAATGAAAAGAAAAACTTAAGATTTTTAAGATTCTTAAAATTTAAATTGTGGCAATTGGAAGTTTTTTGGAAATGTTACCAGTAAGATCTTTCTAAAATCAAGTGTATGTGATTAACACAGATTCAACTCTTCTGCCGACACTGAGGCCTCAAGAGGCTTTGCGAGCAGAAAGGGGCAGGCATTTTTCTAACAACTTCTGGTAACTAATTAAAGGAGATAGCCATCCTATGCTACAGATCACTAACCATTAGAGTCTATAAATATTTCAGACAATTAGTATTTAATTAGTTTACTAACTTTGGAAGATCACAGCGTGTATCTTTACGTAAACCCTACCAGTAAAGCACTTTGAAGTACAAATTCTAACTTTACATGGTCCACAGAGGTTTGTAGGAACCATATCAACTTCGGCTAGGGAAAACAGATCACTCAGAGAGCTATCAATTTTTAGTAGAAAGGGTATTCAACAAAATCTAAGGAAGTCTTCCCAGTATAATTTTCCTTGGATCAAAATGAATTCCAAGTTAGAAATTAAATTCATATATTTGCAAAACCAAGTTCAAAATGTCTTCTAAAATACTGGCCATTTTTAGATTTTTATAGTGTCTTATGAATATTCTATGCTCAGTTCCAAAAGTACAAATACATATAAATAAATGACAGCAAATATATCTCAAGTATAATTAAACATCTGATATATCTCTTTCTTGGCTGGTGGATTAGCCAAATTCTCTGCTCCATTTGTTTTTTTCTTTTTTTTTTTTTTTCCTCCTCTTGAAGGAGAGACGAGCATTTCCCTGTGTAACACCTGCACTAAGGGTGTGGGTCTGGCTGAATTTTGTGACTTCTGGCAACCAGCGGGGCTTAAAGCCTGTAGTTCCAAAGGTCAGCAGACTAGCCTCGGAGAGAGCCCAGGGGGAACTGTGCTGCTGTTGGAGAGAAGACCAGCAAACAACTTGCAGACAGACAGCAGAGGAACAGCGATCTAGAAGAGCACCTAGGGTACATGGTGGGGAGGTTATTCACTCATTTCAGAGTGTATCCCAGAGAGGCAGTGTTCATGGAAAGACCACTCTGGGAACAAAGGAACTGGCCATATCCATCTCCCTCCCCCACCCCTCAGCATAAGTGCAGGGACCCTGCAGGAACCCGCACTACGCCCTCACTCATTACCTAACTTGCTTATACCAAGCACCCCCCTGACCCTGTGCTCCAGTAGAACTGTCCCTCCCAGTCATGCTGGACTCAGTCCCAGGACTGCAGGCCCCCTCCCCCAGAAGACCAGCCCAAACTCCTGCTCACACCACACGTCCCAACTCAGGAGTTGTGTAGTTCTGTTGGCAGTGGTGCAGGTCTCACTTCACAAACAGACCAAGCACACCTAGTTAGAATGTGCCACATTTCAGGCAGGGACCAAACACTGCCCATGATAGGTAAAGACAGCCTCTCCAGATAACTGGTCTGAAAGATAAAGCAGCCAGAACACACACACCACATATTGGAGACACTCCCAGAAGTACCAGGCCTTGGGGAACAAGGGACACTACATGGCAGGGCACTATGGGACCTCTTCTTCAGAAGGCCATTACCCTCAAGAACAGGAGATACAGCTGACTTTCCTAACAGAGAGAAACAGGCAGAGATGTAGACAAATTGAGAAGACAGAAATTTATCCCAAATGTGGCTCAGTCAGTTAAGCATCTGCCTTAGGCTCAGGTCATGATCTCAGGGTCCTGGGATCGACCCACATGGGGCTCCCTGCTCAGCGAGGAGTCTGCTCTCTCCCTCTGCCCCTCCCCTGCACTCGCTCATGCACACACACTTTCTCTCTCTGTCTCAAATAAATAAACAAAATCTTCAAAAAAAATGTTAAAAAAAAAAAAAGAAATTTATCCCAAATGAAAGAACAGGACAAGGTCACTGCCAGAGATCCAAGTTAAACAGATATCAGTAACATGTCTTATGGAGTATTTAAAGCAATGATCATAAGGATACTCACTGGACTTGAGAAAAGAGTGGAGACATGAGCATCTTATAGAGATAAGGAATAACAAAACAGAGATAAAGGGTTCAATAAACAAAATGAGAAACATGCTTGAAAGAATGAACAGCAGGCGGAAGCAGCAGAGGAATAAATTAATGATCTACAAGACAGAGTAAGGGAAAGTAATCAAGGTGAACAAAAGAGAGAAAAAAGAATTATGTAAAATGAGAATAGGGGACTCCGTGACTCCATCAAATGTAGTAACATTTGTATTACTGGAGTCCCAGAAGAAGAAAGAGAAAAAGGAGCAGAAAATTTATATGAAGAAATAATACCTGAAAACTTCCTGAATGTGGGGAAGGAAACAGATATCCAGATTGAGGATGCACAGAGAACTCCCAACAAAATCAACAAAAGCAGATCCACACCAAGACATATTGTAATTAAACTGGCAAAACACAGTGATAAAGAAAAAAGTTTAAAAGCAGTAAGACAATGGAAGTCAGTAAAACCCCATGAGGCTATCAGAGGATTTTTCAGCAGAAACTTTCCAACCCAGAAGGGAGTCGCATGATATGTTCAAAGTGCTGAATAGCAAAAATCTGCAGCCAAGAACACTCTATCCAGCAAGCCTATCATTCAGAATAGGAGGCGACATAAAGAGTTTCCCAAACAAAAACTAAAGGAGTTCATGACCACTAAACCAGCCCTGCAAGAAATATTAAAGGGGAAACTTTGAGTAGAAAAGAGAGACCAAAAATGATAGTACATAGGTAGGAAACACCAAAGCAGTAAAAATGAGTATTTTAGTTTAAAATCAGTCAAGGAACTCACAAAAGGATGTAAAATATGATAACATATACCTAGAACATGGGGAGGAGAGAAATAAAAAATGGGTTCAATTTAAATGAACATGAATTTAATATAGATTATTATATGCAGAACAGGTTATATACAAACCTAATGGTAACATGTATCAAAAACCACTAATAAATATGCAAAGAATGAAGAGAAAGAAATCCAAATACATCACTAAGGAAAATCAGCAAACCATGAAAAGAGAGAAAGACAAGACCAGAGAAAATCTTCAGAAACAACCACAAAAGAAATAAAATGACAACAAATATATCTCTATCAATATTTACTCTGAATGTAAATGGACCACACACTCCAATCAAAAGACATTCTGTGACAGAATGGATAAAAAACAAGACCCATCTATATGCTGCCTACATGAGACTTATTTTTAGACCTAAAGACACCTGCAGATTGAGGGGTGCCTGGATGGCTCAGCCACTTGAACATGCAACTCTTGATTTCAGCTCAGGCCTTGATCCAGGGCCACTGAGTTCAAGCCCCACAATGGGCTCCATACTGGGCATGGAGTCTACTAAAAAAACAAACAAACAAACAAACAAAAAATGACACCTGTGGATCGAAAGTGAGGGGATGGAGAAACATATGTCATGCAAACGGATGTCAAAAGAAAGCTGGAGTAGCAACACTTATATCAGACAAACTAGACTTTAAAACAAAGACTGTAACAAGAGACAAAGAAAGACACTATATAATAAATGATAAAGGGGACAACCTAACAAGAAGATACAACATTTGTAATATTTAATGCAATCAACATGGGAGCACCCAAATACATAAAACAGTTAATGACAAACATAAAGGAACTAATTGATGATAATACAATAATAGTAGGGGACTTTAACTCCCTCCTTATATCAATGGACAGATATCCAATCATAAAATCGACAAGGAAACAATGGCTTTGAATGACACATCGGACCAGGTGGATTTAATAGATACATTTAGAACACTTCATCCTAATCCATAAAAATACACATTCTTTTCAGGAGCACATGGAACATTCTCCAGAACAGATCACATATTAGGCCTCAAAACAAGTCTCCATAAATTCAAAAGAAGATCAAAGTCATATCATGCATCTTTTCTGACCACAATACTATGAAACTAGAAATAAACCATAAGAAAAAATCTGTAAAGACCAAAATTACATGGAGGTTAAATAACATTCTACTAAACAATGGATGAGTCAACCAGGAAATCAAAGAAGAAATTTAAAAAACATATAGAAATAAATGAAAAAACACAACAGCCCAAAACCTTGGGATGCAGCAAAAGCAGTACTAAAGAGGAAATATATAACAATACAGGCCTACCTCAGAAAGCAAGAAAAATCTCAAATAAACAACATAACCTTACACTGAAAGCACCTAGGAAAAGAACAACAAATGAAACCTAAACCCAGAAGGAAAGAAGGAAATAAGACTACACCAGAAATAAATGATATAGAATCCAAAACAAAACAAAACAAAAAAACAAAAACCAAAAAACAAACAAAACCAATGGAACAGATTAATAAAACCGGGACCTGGCTCTTTGAAAAAAAATCAATAAAATTGACAAACTTCTAGCTAGACTTAACAAGAAAAAAAGATAAGGACTCAAATAAAATCACAAGAGAGGAGAAATAACAACCAATACCATAGAAATACAAATAATTACAAGGGAATATTATGAAAAAATATGTGCCAAAAAATTGGACAACCTAGAAGAAATGGACAGATTTCTAGAAACATATAAACTACCAAAACTGAAACAGGAAGAATTAGAAAATTTGAACAGGCCAATGACCATCAAAGAGATTGAATCAGTCATCAAAAAACTCCAAAAAAACAAAAGTCCAGGGCCTGATGGCTTCACAGGTGAATTCTAACAAACATTTAAACAAGAGTTAATACCTATTCTTCTCAAACTAGTCCACAAAATAGAAAAGGAAGGGAAACTTCCAAATTCATTCTATGAGGCCAGCATTACTCTGACACCAAAATCCGATAAAGACACCACTAAAAAGGAGAGCCACAGGCCAATCTCCCTGATGAATACAGATGGAAAAATTCTCAACAAAATACTAGCTAAATGATTTCAACAATACATTAAAAAAATCATCCACCATGATCAAATGGGATTTCTTCCTGGGTTGCAAGGGTGGTTCGATACTCACCCAAAAAACACCCAACACCCAAAAAACAAATAATCCAATTAAAAAATGGGTAGAAGAGGGACGCCTGGGTGGCACAGCGGTTAAGCGGCTGCCTTCGGCTCAGGGCGTGATCCCGGCATTATGGGATCGAGCCCCACATCAGGCTCCTCCGCTATGAGCCTGCTTCTTCCTCTCCCACTCCTCCTGCTTCTGTTCCCTCTCTCACTGGCTGTCTCTATCTCTGTCGAATAAATAAAATCTTAAAAAAAAAAAAATGGGTAGAAGACACGAAGAGACATTTCTCCAAAGAAGACATCCAGATGGCCAACAGACACATGAAAAGATGTTTATCATCACTTATCATCAGGGAAATGCAAATCAAAACTACAATGAGACATCACCTCACACCTGTCAGATTGGCTAAAATCAAAAACAAAAGAAACAACAGGTGTTGGTGAAGATGTGGAGAAAAAGGAAGCCTAGTGCACAGCTGGTAGGAATGTAAACTGTGGAAAACAGTTTGGAGGTTGCTCAAAAAGTTAAAAATAGAATTACCTTAGAATACAGCAATTGCACTACTGGGTATTTATCCAAAGAATACAAGAACACTAACTCAAAGGTATACATGCATCCCGATGTTTACAGCAGCATTATTTACAATAGCCAAGATATGGAAGCAGCCCATGTGGCCATTGACTGATGAATGAGTAAAGAAGTAGTGTTCTGTGTGTGTGTGTGTGTGTGTGTGTGTGTGTGTGTGTGTGTGTATAATGGAATATTATTCAGCCATAAAAAAGAATGAAATCTTGCCATTTGCAAAGGCATGGATGGTGCTAGAGTATTATGCTAAATGAAATAAGTCAATCAGAGAAAGACAAATACCATATGATTTCATTCCTATGTGGAATTTAAGAAACAAAATAAGTGAGCAATGGGAAGAAAAAAGAGAAAGAAAGACAGAAACCAAGAAACAGAGAACTGATGGCTACCAGAGGGACGGGAGGTGCAGGGATGGGTTAAATAGTTGATGATCACTGGGTGATGTGTAGAATCATTGAATCATTATATTGTGCACCTGAAACTAATGTAACACTATATGTTAACTAACTGGAATTAAAATAAAAACTTGCATGTGGTTAAGACTGATCTTATCTCTGTCTTGAATGTTTAATAGATTTCACCAGTGAAATAATACGAGCCTGAAGTTTTCTTTGTGGGAAGCTTTTAAATTATAAATTCATTTTATTTAATACATCTAAGGCTACTCTGATTTTCTACTTCTTTTTGAGTCAGTTTTGGTAATTTGTATTTCCAAAGGAATTTGTTTTATTTAAATTGTGAAATTCACTGATTTCAAATTGTACATAATACTCCTTTGTTCCCCTTTTAATGCACGGAGGATCTACAGTGATGCTCCCTCTCTTGTTCCTAATAATGGTTATTTGTGCCTTCTCTCTTCTTTTTGTCAGTCTAACTAGAGTGTATAATAGATCTTTTCAAAGAACTACCTTTTGCTTTCACTGATTTGTCTCTACTGTTTTTCTGTTCTCTATTTCATTGGTTTCTGTTGTTATACTATTTCCTCCCTTCTAGTTATTTTAGTTTTCACTTGTAGGTTCTTAAGGAGGAAGATCACTAATTTTAGACCATTTTTCTTTAATATAAGCATTAAAAAGTGTTTCCTTCTGGGATGCCTAGGTGGTTCCATCAGTTAAGCATCTGTCTTCAACTCAGATCAGGATCCTGGGCCCCTGGGATAGAGCCCCAGCGTCAGGCTCCCCACCCAGTGGGCAGCCTGCTTCTCCCTCTCCCTCTGCCCTTCCCCCCTCCCCTCACTCATGCTTGCTCTCTCTCTCTCTCTCAAATAAATAAATCTTAAAAACAAAAAAGTGTTTCCTTCCAAGTAGTTTTAATTGTATCCCACAAATATTAAGATGTATTTTCATTCCATTCAAACTGGTTTCTAATTTTCCTTATAATTTCTTGACTCAAGCCTTATTTAGATATATTGTTTAATTTATAAATATTTGAGAATTTTCCAGATCTTTCCATTACTGATTTCCAATTCCATTTGGTCAGAAAACATAATCTATGTAATTTTAAATCTTTTAAATTTGTTGGGATTTGTCTTACTGCCCAGCAATATAGTCTTTCTTGGTGAATGTTCAATGTACACTTGAGAAGAATGTGTATTCTGTTGGTACTAGGTGGAATGTTCTAGAAATGTCCATTAGTTCCCATTGGTTACTATTGTTGTTCACGTCTCCTGTATCCTGATTTTTTGTTTATTTCTTCTATCAATTACTGAGACAGGGGAGTTAACATTTCTAATTATAATTGTGGATCTTTTTTTCTTTCAGTTCTGTTAGTTTTTGCTTCATGTAATTCATTTTATTTTATTTTGTTTTATTTGAGAGAGAGAGCACAGTGAGTGGGGAGCGGGGACAGAGGGGGAATGAGAGAGAGAGAGAGAGAGAGATCTTAAGCACGTTCCACGCCTAGCATGGAACCCAAGTCAGGACTCACTCTCACAACCCTGAGATCATCACCTGAGCTGAAATCAAGAGTCGGACGCTTAACCAACTGAGCCACCCAAGCACTCCGCTTCATGTATTTTAAAGATCTCATTGATTGCATACATATTTAGGATTATCACGCCTTCTTGATGAATTGACCCCTTTATCATAATGAAATGTTCTTCTTCATCCCCGGTTATATTCCTTATTCTGATGTCTATCTCATCTGATGTTAATATTACTACTTTAGATTTCTTATTCTTTGTGTTTACATAACATGCCTTTTCCTCTCCTTTCACCTTCAACCAATCTGTTCTTTAATATTTAGTTTCTTGTACAGAGCATATAATTCCTTCTTTTTATTTATTTACTCAATCTTTCTTTGAATTGGGGATTCATCTAATTTCGAAGACTAGGTTCTGAAATAAAGTTAGGTGGTGATTCCTCTGGATCAAATATGATTAGGTTATAGCAAAACTCCTCTACCCATTTATGGCCCCAAACTAACCAAAATCTTACCTTTAGACTTGCAAAACCACCATAAACATTAGAATTCTGTAACATTAGCTGAGGCTTTCAGCCTGAAGCCTAACGGAAATTATTTTACTGAGGTTAAACCGTTGAACAGCAATGGGTTGCTCCTTTCCTAAATATCTGGAGAAACAAGTTAAAATGGAGCCAAAACCAGATTAGTTTTGTAAATACTGCCAGATAACATGTACTGAAATCACATCCAAGTTCTTCTAAAATGATATTCTTTTATGGTTCTCAAGGTTTTCTTCTACCATAAGATCTAAAACCACATCATCTTTTGACTAGGTAGCAAGCCATCAGATGTGTCTTCTAGGTATTTATCTCTCATCTCTATTGGACAGAGGACTCTTCGACTCCAACTCATATATTTTGTATTCTAGTACCTTGCACTGTAACTGAGAGATTGTGGACCCTCATAAATGTCTGCTGAATGAATGAAGAATGAAATGAATGAATGAATGAATGCATGGGACACAAGAAGAGAACTTTTCTATGACAAATGTGACTGGAAATCTATTTAAGAGTTCAGAGGCTGAGGAAAAAGGGGAAGAAGGACAATATTCGACCTGCTAAATCCATTCTCTCTCCAACATGCACCAAAAGGTAAAATTTTCACTTTGGACCACAAAGCCAATTGCAGAAAAATGTATTTGCTAAGAGCAAAGTAAACAGCTCTCCAGCCGTAAGGGGAGACCCTTCTATAAAACAAGAGCTACTCGGGGCTGCATTTGTGCCACTTGCCCAAGATGCTGCAGAAGAACAACTCTGGCTTGTGTTAGAGTCGGTCCAAAGTCGAGCATCAACTATCCTGAAGAAGCTCTAATGGAGCCTGGGCCTCGAACAAGGAAAAAGGTCAAAGTTCATCACTGGAATGAGGAGGAAGGGAAAAGTCACAGATAGGCATCTGAAGTCAAACAAAGAACTGAATGAGAAAAGATCAAGAGACTAAAAATCCAAACAGGTGAGGTTAGAGGCTGTAGCCAGAGTCAAATTATACTGATGGTAGCCTCTTTGCGACTAAGTGCCGTCTTACAAAAGATAAGTTTAGAGACTGCCTTGAAGTCCTGTTCCCAAGTGGTACAAACAAGTTCCTCAGGGGATACTGCTACTGTTTCCTTCAATCTTAGCATTCCCTAGGTCTTGGAAGACAAGCCTGGGTCCTTGAGAGTAGAACAGGTACTGAGGTAGGGCTAGGACACTTTCCTAAGCTCCACGATTTCAGGACCCAGTATCGGACAGTCCAAAGTTTTGTTGTAAAACGGTCGCTGACATATTATGGCTTAGTGAGAAAGCACTCAGACTGTGAAGCAGCTAGATCTGGGTTTTTATCTAGTTCTGCCTCCTCCCACCTGGCGTTAGGTAATTTACTTAAACCAACTCTGTTTCTTCACCTGTAGAATGGAAATACCGAGAAATTCAAATTTCATTGCATTGTGGTGAGAGCTAAGTAAAATAACTTAAAAGGTACCTTCTATTCCATAGGTGGTTAGTTCTATCCAATTGACAGTGGGTAAACCGATTGGTTTATGTAAATGTAAGTGTGTGCCTCGGGGTTTGTGGGTTAGGAAAACACACATGGGCACATACACACATATATACATATATCCCGTGCCTCCCTATCCTACCTATTATCATTCACAGAAGTCAAGGACACCAAGTAATACAGCTCTTTGTGAGCAAACATGTGAGTCTCTGTTCTGGAACATATGTCTTATGTTAAATACCAAAAAGTTAAAAGATTGGACGGGAGATTACATGAGTGTTTATAACGAACATGAAATGGTCAAAACGAGAAACCACAAAGCTCTACCTTCTGGCTCTGAGGTCCTTCTGCCTCATCCAAGGCCCCCTCGTCTTGCTGGTCATAGGCAGGACCTCCCAGGATTCGGATTCTCTTCTCACACTGCTTCTTTGCCACAGTCAGTTGGTTAATGTACCTTTTCATATTCCTGGCCCTTAGGAGATCGGCTTTCATTGCAGCAGTTTCTTTACCTTGAATGGGACGGATGGACAGGACCCAGTCAGAGGACAAGGTACAAAAAGGGGAATGTAACAACTCTGAACGAGACTGGTGTCTGATGTGGTACATTTTGAACAGTGGCTACTAAAGAAGAGAATTTATACTAAACACACACACACACACACACACACACACACACACACACACACACATACTCTCAAAGAGAAGTACCATTAATTTGAACAATCCCACTCAGGTATAAAACATTTTAAAAACCTCCTCTGTACATACATACAATCGATGTGCATGTGTGTATGTGAATGTAAATATACATATGTGTCATGCACACAGAGTCACTCCTAAGCATGCAGTGAGCGCTCACTGGGCGGCAGGTACTGGCTAGGCATTTGGGACTCAAGAGCAGCTGTTAAATCTCATGGAACTTAAAGTCTAGCAAGGAAGAAATCCAAAGATAACAGTAGCAATTATGAGTGTAATACGGGCTACAAAGAAGACGTGCAGGTACCCTTGAGCTACTTGACCAGTGCTTCTGACCCAGGTTTCCCTGAGCAAATTATACTCAAACAAAATGAAGAAGGAGTGGAATGTGGTGCCCAGAGAGAGGCGCAAGTGTGAAAGTGAAAGCCATGAGGCAGGAAGGAGAGAGCTTGGGAGGACCTGGAAGAGTCGGTGCAGCTGTTGCAAGGGGGAGCTAGTGATCCCACGTAAATGCGGAGGAGGCCGGAGCCAGAAGACACAAAGCCGTTTAGACTTAGTCGTCTCACAGAGACGACTTCGGTCTTTAGCTCAATAGCACTGAGCAGCTTCTAATGAGTTTTAAGCAGGAGTATGTCATAAATGGATTTGTATTTTTAAAGATTATGCAGGAAGGATTAAAAAAAATAATTGGAAGGCAAAAGACTGCAAGAAGAGAAACCAGTTGAAGACCATTGCAGTAACCAAGGAGGCAGATGCCTAAACTAGGGTCACGGCAATGGTAGAAGAGGGGACTGGAAGGATCTGAGAATGATTTATAAAGAGAACTAACAGGACCCTGTGATTGACCAGACAGGGGAGAGAGTACGTGGCTAAGGAATATAAAGAAAACAGAGGTTATCAAAGACACTCCCAAGTTTCTGCCATGAGCAACCATGGAGGTGGTGGGGCCAATTATGAACCAGGGAACATTACAGAAAAAGCAGATTTATGAAAGACCTTAAATTCAACTGTGGACAATGTGGCAGATGATATTTGTCAAAGGTGCTCACGAGATCTCTCATTTCACCTGCTCTTTTTGTCAGTGTTACCTTGACAATCTCCCTCTGAGAAGTAGGGTGTGTGTTCCGTTTTCTTGAACACGGGTGGGTTTGTGGTTACAGAGGAAGCGATGCCGTGACTTCTAAAGCTAGATCGTAAAAGGCCACACACTTGGAGCCCTGAGCCGGCTGGTAAATCACCCACCGGCCAGGAGGCCTCCATGCTTTGAGGAGGCCTAAGCAGTCAATGGAAAGATCTACATGGAGAGGCCCCCCAGACCACAGCCCTGGCTGGGACCTTGGCCCACATCCAGCACCAACTTGGCACCATGTGCATACACCATTGTTGAAGGCGAGGCATCCAGCCATAGTCAAGCAGAGAGGAGTCATCCCTGCTAAATCTGCTCAAACTGCCAACTCGTGTACAAAAAAATTACTATTAAGACACTGCATTTTAGGGTGGTTTTGTTACACAGCAAGAAGAACAGGCAAATTGAGTTTAAGGGCATTTGGCTCCCTGAGCGGAGATAGAAGGTGTGGAGTTGAGAAGTGTTCAGCAGTTGATGGTAACTCAAGTCATGGGAGTAGGTGAGACAACCCAGGAAAATGGTCCCAGTACAGAATCTAAGTAAACCCTACCTATAACAGTGAGAAAGAAGAAGGGAAGCTAGCAAAGGAGACAGTGAATTAGAGATAGAAGGTGAATGTGAGAGTGTGGTTTTTACAGAGAAGGCCAAGAAGGAATTTCCGCACCATGGGAAAAACAGTATCTCGTGTGTGCTACTGCACAGCCTCCTAACTGGCCACCATGCGGTCACCTTTGCCTCCCCTTCGGTCTTTGTCAGCATGGCACCAAGGATAACCTATGTAGCATACCAACCCAATCACGTCAATCCCCTGCTCAAAACTCTCCCCCACGCCCCCATTTCACCTGCAGTAAAAGGCAAAGCTCTTTCAAGGGGCCAGAAGGCCCCACACACTCCAGCCTCGGCCCCTCTAACTCTCCACAGCAACCACACTGGTTTCTTTACGGGCTCTCACCTTTCTTATATAACAGCTTTATTGACATACACTTCACAGACCGTACGATTCACCCTCGGGAGAAGCCGGGTACCCATTAGCAGTCACCCAACCCTCTCAGCCCTGGGCATTTTTAAGGGGCTTTCTCTATGGATTTGCCTATTCTGGACACTCCATGTAATCAATACATGGTCTTTGGTGATGGGCTTCCTGCACACACTGGGCGGTTCCCTGCTCAGAGCTTTTTCATGCCTTCCCTCAGCAAGGCCCTTTCATCCCCCCCAGATCTGCAGGGCTCACTTTCTTACCTCCTTCAGATCCTCAATTCAGGTCTCAGGGGAGCCCTCCCTAAGCACCCTATTTCTAACTGCAACCCCCAGCCAACAACACTGCCTTTCTCCCTCCCTGCTCTACTTTCTCCATAGCCCCTATCACCACACTAATATTTGACTTATTTATCCTGTAAGTAGGTCCTCGTCGAGGCCAGCATTTTGCTCATTTATAAACTATTATATCTCCAGCACCTATACCCGTGCCTGGCAACACAGTGGGAACTCACTGAATATTTGCTGAATGGATGAATGAGCCGTGTCAAGTATTCCTGAGAGGTCAACAACGACAGAGCTAACATTTCACTAAGTGCTTACTATGTTTCAGGTATTGTGCTTCTCTAGAACTTGGGCTCTGAAGGAGAGAAACAGAGTAGCCTCACTTCCCTTTCTTCACTTTACTCCAACAACATGGTTTCCATCCCTTCTCTCCACCAAATCTGCTGTTGCCAAGATCACTAGCGACCTCCATATCAAACACAGGGGTGAGTTTTCAACAGTGCCTGGAATCACTTAAATCAGAATTCTGGCTGTGCCACTTAGGAGTTATATGGTCTTAGCAAGAATTTTTTAAGATTTAATTCAAAAACACTTGCAGTGGTATGTTTCCTTTTGTTAGCATTATGTAATTTCAAGTAAAAGCAATATTAATTTTTAAAAATGACTAAGTATTTAGTCATTTCGTTGTGGAGAATGGACTGGTTTTGCATACACAACATAGAGGCAGGATTGGGATCGAGGGAAGGCTTTTTTTTTTTTTTTGGTAGAGAGATGAGCTGGTTTTAATGCTGATGAGAAGGAATCAGTTAAGAGAAAAAGAGAAGTGACAGATGTGGAGTGGCATCTAGAAAACAGGTAAATAATGTGTGGTGATGAGCACTGGGTGTTACACACAACTAATGAATTGTTGAACACTACATCAAAAACTGATAAGGCACTGAATGCTGGCTAACTGAACATAAAAATTTTAAAAATTTAAAAAGAAGACAGGTAAATAGACTGGCTTTGGAAAAAGGCCACCTCCTCCACCACAGTAACACAGAAGGCAGAAGAGATGGGCATACCTACAAACCAAGTTTGAGGATTGGTGGTTGGAAGCTGGGGCGGTTTCCCCGATATGGTCCCTGTTTCCTTAAAGTAGTGAGTAACATCATCTGCTTACAGTGACATCGTAAGTAAAATGGGTGAGTGGTCAGAGGCCTGCAGAAAGTGGGGAAGTGGGAAATCTTCTATGGAAAGCAGAAGAGCAAGCTCACTAGAAACAATGAGATTGTTTCAGGCGATGTTCAGGGCCTACGTGACCACCAGATAAATATGAATATACCTAGGCAGGTAGACCACACCTTCTGGAGGTGAGTCATAATGTGTTCAGCTGAGATTGGAACTACCCATAATAAAAGAAGGGAGTCTGGGTTCTGCTTCTCAGTGCCCCTCGAAGTGTTTTACAGAGCACTTTGTAATGTTTTCTAGAACTCTACGGGAGACCTCTAATCCCTACGATGACCAGTACGTCTCTCATGTCCCACTTAGTCAATTTGTGCAAATGCCCAAAACAATACCTGGGCGGGCTGAACAAGTTAACTGAAAAAACTCAGATGAGTACCACAAAACATTTTATCTCTCAGAAGCAGCTTTTTTCAGTACTAAGCACAGAGTGTAATAGGTAGAGTTCAGGTCAACAGAAGGCTTCTTTGTTCCGGAAGGTCTGTCAGATATTATAGGATGACTTTTCTGTATGTGTGCTGCGGAGATGCTTTCATTTGACTTTAATAATAGTTTCTCAACTTGTCCTATGCTTGGCTGATAGGCCCTGACCAAAGAAATCATTAATTCAAGGTTAATAATAACGATGATGATAATCTCAAGAGAAAAAAATAGTATTTCAGAGTCCCCTTAGTGGGAAGATAAAGGTAAATGAAAGTCTGCCTCCAAATTAGTCTACCACAAACTAGGATGCTTTCTGTGTGTAACCAAAACAAATACATGGTGGGAACAGTTAATTTTTCAGAAAAAATATTTTCATTTTTAAAACATTTATCTTTAAAATGTACATTTTTTTTACATATTTAACATGTCTAATGTTTGGGAACAAAATAATTGTCTTGTATAAAATAAATCTAGACCACAGTTTTAATTTGGGGTTAAAATAGGGTAATAAAGAGACAGCCATAGGAAGAAACTGACACACATTTATCAACAACCAAATTCTCTTTAGAAAGCATAAAAGCCAAGAGCACAAAAACTAGAAGCAAGTTCCAAAAAGAAGGAAAAAGAGAATAAACCTTCATCTAAAACCCAGCTGCAGGGCTGAGAAGAATATTCTCGTGTTCTACTCGAATGTCCCCAGCTCACGTGAACACAATGCCATTGTCTGATCACAAAGCCTGTTGCTGACGAATTCCATGCAGCTTGTTGCTTAGGCAGTTCTGTTTATTTTTGCCTCAGAAAACTAATACCACGTTCAGTGCTAAGTGACTAACATGGAACTCATGCGGCCCGTGTGTCTGTCGTGCCAAAATCCTTATAAATCCAGCGATGCAGATGAATTTGCTCTGTGACCTGAAAACCCATTCAGTCAGGAAATATTCATGCCACGAAAAGTATAGGCCAGTGGGTACGTGACAACACACTGTGGCCCAGCTCAAGCCAGATTCACATGGCTCGCTCTCCGTAGAGCGTTAGGGAACACTGCACATTGTTACAAACTGGTGAATCACACAACTGTCTGACCTAGCTTTAGAAAGAAGGCCAAGAAGATAAATAGTGGCAGGTGAAACACTGACTAGCAGTGGCCCTTGAAATAGGTGCCAAGATGAACACATAAGTGATAGAATATTCTAAAGCAATTAATTATAAATATTTACTGTTCTTCCTTCTGGATAGTCCAGATTCTACTGAAGCCAGAACAAAAGGAAATGGGTTCATTGGGTTCCTCTACTGAAAAAAAAAATTCAAATTAGACATTGGGTGAATGCTTTTAGCTACGAAGACATTACAGGAGACCTAGGGACAACACCTGGCACTGCTTTTTGCTTTAAACCTTCTGCCCACAATAGAGCTCTTCCACAAGCAAGTAAAGTGTCGAGCAGTAAAATACAAACTCCAGGGAGAACTGTTGGGTTCGACTTCTAATGAAGCAAAGGAGAGTGAAGTCATTTATAGTGTAAACTAAGGACTCCAGAAACAGCATGAGTGTAAGCAGATTAACACGGCACCACTTTCTTTCTCAGGTCCTAGAGAATGTCACGAGCAGAGTATCTTTTCTTTCCTCATAACACGCTACCAAATCCCAAGACATCTCCTGATAGCAGCACTCTCCCGGCAGGCCGACTGGGGGAGTCAGTGGGTAAAAGAGCAAGGGTTCTCATCATCAGCACTACTGACATTTGGGGTTGGATAAATTTTGCTCCTGCGGGCCATCCTGTGCATTGTGGGACGCTGAGCATCGTTCCTGGCCTCTACCACTAGATGCCAGCAGCATCCCTTCCCCCAGATGGGCCAACCAATAAGGTCTCCAGATGCTGTCAAATGCCCCGGGCACCCTGGGGGTTGGGGGTGGGATTGTGCCTTGCACCCCCACCCCACTGAGAAGTACTAACATAGAGGTACAAACTCTGTGACAGTTAAGGAGACGAGGCTGCACACTTGCCCCGTTCCCCTGACTCCCCAACATATGACTCTCCTCCCCAGGATGCACAGGCCTGCTCTTGCCCCCCAGGTCCCTGAGGTAAGGAGTTCCTCACCGGAAAATATTGGGCCTCCATTCCTCAACTCGTATCCATAGTGACAAAATAACAATCCTTTGAATCTTTCTTGTACATGTAAATAGAAGTTTTAAAAAACCCTCTTGAGAGGAGGATATGTATTTATGGGTATGTATTTACCAAGGGACTAGTCAAGTTTCAAAATGAGAAATGGTCCTCAACTTCTTAACATGAAACTAACAGCAATTCTCAGTAGTTACTAATCATCACAAATTTCTTCAAAATTATCTGAAAATCACCTCAAAAGTTGCCCAGGAACTAAAATATATATAAATATATATTTATCTATCTTACTTTTCAGCTTGAGGTCAGTATGTTCTTTTTCAAAAAGAACAAATGGGGTTTTCTTACCACATCCAACACCTGAATTTCAGTCTTGAGTGTCACTCCACTTTAGCAGAAAGCATACTCAAGGAATAGCAGACATCATAGCAGACGTTGATGGCGGAAGCACTCATGTTATAATGGGGAAGGCTACAGAGAGCTGGTAGTTTGACCTGACCCAGCCTGGTCAGGTATGCTTATAGTACACCTTTTCTTCCTTCCTTTAAATATCTCAAGTACTGAAACTTCTAGCACTTCCTTTGGTTTAAAGCCCTCCAACATGCTTGCAATACATTTTTAAAGTAATAATGTCGTATCAACTAAATCCACACAATAACTAGGGGAGATCCGCTCCCAAATTGGAACCATGAGTTGAACAGGCATGAGACATACACTTAGAACACAGATCCAGCCCAATAACTTGTAAGTTTTGAACAAGACTTTCATAACATCTACCTATGTGAATAAGGAGTGCAGTGGGAAGAGACCAGAACTAAAAATCAGGAGATCTGGGTTCAAGTTCCAGATCTGTGTGTGACTAACTAGTTCTAGTTATACCAGGTATATTATTTACCATCTCTGGACCTGAACTTCATTTGTATAAATGCAGGTGTTAGAATATATGATGATTAAGGTTATCTTGGGGTACAGAGGTGGGAAAAGGACTGGCTATAATGTTATGGGACTATACAGAAAATAGTGGAAGTGCCCTGAGCCCTTAGTCCCTCCAGGCAGAGGACGGATGGAGACCAGGGAGCCAGGCAGGATGCTGGAGAAGGGATAGCAGGTGTCAGAGGCTGCAGTACTCACAGCAGGAGGGCTGGGCAGGGACAAACCCTGGCAAGGGCCCCCATAGCCATGGGCTGGGATGTCTTCTAAGTTTAGGTCATTCATAAATTAGGAACTGTTTGTATCTGATTACTGCAATGCTAGAAAATCCAATCACATCAAAGCACAAGGAAGGACCCTGAGAAGTACACTGGAGTCTACAGATTAGCTCCCTTCTTTCAGGCAGGGGCACCTTTAAATGCAAGATCAGACAAAGAAGGTGCATATTATCTTTATAAAATAATTTCTAATGGAAATCATTATGGTTCTTATCAGCAACTGTCTGTGTCTATATACATATGTCATATTTTCTGAAGGTCTTCTATAGTTCTACTTAACATATTCAATTCTAAAACTGTCTAGTTAAACACTAAAGATGCGCAACTTGACCAAAGCCCCCCCTATCTATACTACGAGCATATTACTCCCTCGGGTGTACTATTTATACTTCACAGTTTCTGGCAGACTGAAATCAATATCATGTCCTTTATTGCCGTCAGCTGAATAAATGTTACTCTTGAATCACCTTCACTATTCTTCATAACATTTCAGGATTCAGAACAGAAGAACAGAAAAGGTGGCTTAAAAAGGGAGCTGTAATCCTGGACTTATTCCCACCAAACTGCAGGGACAATTCAGCGTATGTCCTAGTACTACTTAGAGTTCCTATACTTGGCCAGTGCCTTAGTTCATTCAAGCACCTATAACCACAGACTGGGTGGCTATAAACAGCAGAAACTTGTTTCTCACGGTTCTGGAGACTGGAAATCCAAGATTAGGGTGCCAGCATGGGCAGGTTCTGGTGAAAGCCCTCTTCCAGGATGCAGATGGCCACCTTTTTGCCATGTCTTTACATGGCAGAAGAAGCGAGGGCTCTCTCTGGGGCCTCTTTGATAAAAGCAGTGCACTAGGCTCATCCATGAGGGCTCCACCCTCATGATTTAAATACCCCCCCAAAGGCCTCACCACCTAATACCATCATGTTTGGGGGTGTTAGGATTTCAATGTAAGAATTTTGGGAGACACAAGATCCATGTCCAGCCTTTGCCAAGAGGCACCAGACTGTGTGGTCAGGAAACCCAGACAGGTCTATGACCTTCCAGGGACATGCATGGCCCAGAAGGCAGGGACAGCAAACATGGCTGCCATGGGCCATTTAAAAACTCAATTCTTGGGGACTCCTGGGTGGCTCAGTCAGTTAAGTGTCTGCCTTTGGCTCTGGTCATGATCTCAGGGTCCTGGGATAGAGCCCCGCATTAGGCTCCCTTCCTCTGCCTGCCACTCCCCCTGCTTGTACTTTCTCTCTCTCTCTCTCTGTCTGTTAAATGAATAAATAAAATCTTTAAATAAAAAAAAGAATTTTGGGAGACATGAACATTCAGACCATAGCAGTCAGCTTATTTCAACAGACTATTACTCAACTACTCTGGCTGCTCTAATTGTAAATAAAAAGCTAAAGAGTTGGCTACTAAAACACAAACACTAATACATGAGTGGCTCTTCATTATCTACAGCAGTGGCTCTCAAAGTGTGGTTCCTGGATGAGTAGCATCAGCATTACTGGGAACCTGTGAACACTGCAGACTCTCAGGGCCCACTCCAGATCTCCAGAATCAGAACCTCTGGGGTAGAATCCAGGAATCTGCATTGTAACAAGCCCCCAGGTGATCCTGAAGCTCACTACAGCTTGAAAACCACTGTTCTACAGGATTAAGTCCAAACTTCTTAAGATAGCTTACAAGTCTCTTTAGTATCGGCCCCCATCTTCCTATCAAGCCTTATTTCTTCATTACATGCTAAGCACCAGTACAGTGTCTCATCTGACATAGCTCATACACAGGAGGCCATTCCACAACTGTCTTCTTTGTCTGTGGACATGTGGTACCATCTATCCATATCCACCTGATAAGCCCAGAAGAAAATGAGGGCCACTCAATCTTTCCAACTCAACTCTGCTACTCTTAAGAAAAAGTCTTTCTTGACCTCTGTTCCAGGTAGAGCTGACTACTCCACACATCTGTCCCACTACTAAATCCTGAACATGCAACTCTCACTGCATTTAGCAAATTGTATTATAATTTTATATGCGTGTCTCCCTGTTTCCTTTTTAGGCTATGATCTCCTTAAGGTCAGAGATAATTTTTTCATTGTATAGCTGTGCCTAACACATAATGGCATTCAAGAAATGTCTGCTGATGGGGCGCCTGGGTGGCGCAGTCGTTAAAAGCGTCTGCCTTCGGCTCAGGGCGTGATCCCGGCGTTCCGGGATCGAGTCCCACATCGGGCTCCTCCGCTAGGAGCCTGCTTCTTCCTCTCTCACTCGCCTGCTGTGTTCCCTCTCTCGCTGGCTGTCTCTCTGTCACATAAATAAATAAAATCTTAAAAAAAAAAAAAAAAAAGAAATGTCTGCTGATGGGGCGCCTGGGTGGCACAGCGGTTAAGCGTCTGCCTTCAGCTCAAGGCGTGATCCCGGCGTTATGGGGTCAAGCCCCACATCAGGCTCCTCCGCTATGGGCCTGCTTCTTCCTCTCCCACTCCTCCTGCTGTGTTCCCTCTCTCACTGGCTGTCTCTATCTCTGTCGAATAAATAAATAAAATCTTTAAAAAAAAAAAAAAAAGAAATGTCTGCTAAATGACTAAAGACCTATTTCTGGTGATTAAGACTTCTTCCAGAGGGGTGCCTGGGTGGCACAGCGGTTAAGCGTCTGCCTTCAGCTCAGGGCGTGATCCCGGCGTTATGGGATCGAGCCCCACATCAGGCTCTTCCGCTATGAGCCTGCTTCTTCCTCTCCCACTCCCCCTGCTTGTGTTCCCTCTCTCGCTGGCTGTCTCTATCTCTGTCAAATAAATAAATAAAATCTTAAAAAAAAAAAAAGACTTCTTCCAGTGTACATTATTCTCTACTGACATGAGGGATCCTAAAAACTCAAGAGCTTTCTTACCTACCCAGAATCAGAGGAAGTGGGCTTGTGATCAGAGGAGAGACATCTGAGATAAAATATAAAGATAAGTAGGAATTACCTAGACAGAGTGAGATTGAGAGTAGGGTAGCATTCTAAGAAAAATCAGAAAAATGGGCAAGGAACATGAGGCAGAATGAATCAGGGTGAGTTGAGGAAAAAGTAACAGTGTGGCTAGAGTACAACGAGAGGGAGTGGAATGGCAAGAGATGAGGCTGAAGACAGAAACAGGGGCCAGGGCAAGCAGGTCCTTGTAGGCTGCATGTCTAAGAACAATGGGAAGACAATGAAGGGTTGGAAGCACAGAGGTAACATTATGACACCTGCATGTTCTTTTTAATCATTGTGACTTCAATATGAAAAAATATATTAAATAGGGGCAGGTGTAGATAGAAGGAGACCAATTAAGAAGCTATTACCATAGTTCAAGAGAGCCTGGTAGTGGAAGATGGTTGTGTAGAGAAACAGAACAGAGGTGAGATATATTTAGGAGGTCAATCTGTGTGCCAGTAACGGACTAGACATAGTACACAGTGAAGAAGGAATGAACAGAGATGACTCCTAGTGTATGACATATGGATGGATGGTATTCCCATTCACTGAAACAAGAAACTAAGAGGGTGACCAGTTATGTGGTACTTTGATTTGGACATTTTGATTTGGAGGTCTGTTTATGATATCCAAATAAAAACACTGAGTAAGCAGTAGTAAGTAGAAAAGTGAGAGCATAGAGGTTCTGTAGATAGAAACTTGGAGACTAATCAGCATATAGATAAGAGAAAGAGAAGACTAGCCAGGGAAAGGGTAGAGGCAGTGCTACCCAACAGAACTTCGGTGGTGATGGAAATGTTCATTCTGTGCTATCCAACATGGCGGCCACATATGGTTACCAAACAACTGAAATGTGACTGGTATGATTAAAGAACTGAGTTTTAAATTTGTATTTACCTTTATTAATTTAAATTTAAATAGCCATTAATGATTAATATCTCTTCTATTGGACCACACAGGTATAAAATAATGAGAGAGTTAGAAACAAATCCTGAGGAACTCCAACATTTAAAGGCTGAACAGAGAAGAATAAGCAAGCAGAAAAACAAACGAGAATGAGACAAAGTGTTAGCCAGTACAGTCAACAATGTCAAATGTACTGGATGGTCAAAGAAGATGAAGACTGAAAAAAGTTCACTGAAATTAGCTAATTGGACTTGGATAAACTGCCTAAATTCCATGACCAACAAGCAGTTAAAGGTTATTAGCGGGGAAAACTCAGGCCTTAGTCAATACATTTGGCCAGGATGAATGATAAAATAAGGTCAGAGGCAAGAAAATTTTGTGAACAAACTAAAACTTCTGAGACTAATTGTTTCAAAATTTTCAGTGTTTATAAGTTTTCTCTAAGACCTTTTTCCCCCTAATTATACCTAATAAAATTTTCTTACCAGTAATACAAGAAGATGAATTTGATAATATGATTTTTTTCCTAGGACTTACCTTCCTTAGAATCATATCAGCAATTAAAGCACTGAAGCTCCGTAAAGGTGTCGAAAATCATTTGATACCTTATTTCTTGAAAAGATAAAAATCTCCCCCCCAAAAAAGCCATCAAAAATCAAATTAAAATTTCTACCTTGTTAAGGAGAGGAATTTGTTTCTCATTTATGATATACTAATCTACACTGAATCTAAAACACATGCAGAGTTTTATGTGCGTTTGCTGGAGTTTGTTGAAGCCTCAAAAAAGCCATATTTTGACCCTTCGTGCATATACAAAGTACAATAGTCTCCGGGCCCTCTGTCATCCTGAGTTACCTGGCTGGTTCCTTAAGGTCTCAGAGGGGTTGCAGTCAGGTAATTTCTCCCAACCTGCTATACGACATTTTTTCCTTAAATGTTCAAAGTATTTTCACAATTGCATAACATCTCTTAGTTGTCACTAATTTTGACTGAGAAAGACTTGGGGTGCCTGGGTGGCTCAGTGGTTAAGGGGCCGACTCTTGATTTCAGCTCAGGGTCCTGACTGAGCTCTGCACGGGGCTTTGCATTCAATGGGGAGTCGGCTTCACAATGGTCTCTCCCTCTGCCCCTCCCCCCTGCTCTCTCTCTCTCTCTCTCTCTCTAAAATAAGTAATAAATCTTTAAAAAGGGGGGGGGGGCACCTGAGGGGTGCAGTCAGTTGAGCGTCCAACTCTTGATTTCAGCTCAGGTCATGATCTCAGGGTCGTGAGATAGAGCCCCACATTGGGCTCCGCCTTCAGCGTAGAGTCTGCTTGAGATTATCTCTCCCTCTCCCTCTGTCCCTCCTGCTCGTGCTCTCTCTCTCTCTCAAATAAATAAATAAATCTTAAAAAAAAAAAGTAAAAGACTTGCCAGAAACATCTTTATATGTAACAACAAAACTATATTTATAGTACATATATATCACTACATTCATAAATAAAGTTCCCATCTCTAGGTTGAATCCTAAAATATTCTTAGGATCTTCCATCTGTTCATTCTTTTTTAAAACTTCAGTTTCCCACTCACAGAAATAATGAGGAAATAAGGAGAAACAGCACTGGAAGTGAAAGTGCTTACAATCGCACACACAACCTGGTAGAACTGCTACATGGTCCCTCACAGATCTAAATGAGCACAGCCTGATTTTCCAGGTCTAAGGAAACCAGTGCAGGCAGGCAGGGCCCGTGGCAAGAGCTTAACAGACTGAGGTTTTTCCCTGAGTCTTTGCCTGAGGTTTTTCCCTGAGTCTTTGCCTATTTTCACTAAAGCATACTATCCCTAAAATTCAAAGATCACTAAAAGCAACTCAACAATTATGTTTGGGGGAGCCTTTAATGCTAAAAATGTAACTTTCCTTGATGACTTTTACAGGGAGGAAAATAAACGCACAAATTTGTTTGAACAGATCAGTTTGAGGAATGCTATAGTAGCTATCTAAAACCAGCTTTTAAGGTAACCTTTTATTGGCCAACCACACATTAAAACTCCAAATCTCACAAACAATAACTACTTCCTATAAGATCTGATATGTTACTGAATATTCAATTAAAAGAAAAAGGAAGGACAATGGAGAATGCTAAATCTGATCTTCCTCTTTTATAAAAAAAAGTATGTGCACCTAAATTATAACAACCTAATTATTTAAAATGGAAGCCACCTACATAATGAACTTAAACAGTGAGACAGCAGATGATACAATGATTTAGGGAAAGTCACTTTAGACCGGTATACATTGCTCTCCTCCAATAATGGAGAACATGCCATCAGTTCTGCAAAGATAAGTGACTTGGAGACAGCATAAATAGAAGACTATTATCTCTACACTGGTAACATACAACTATTTCCTTGCAAGGTCGCATTCTTTCTCTACAGTGTGAATCCTGGTTTAGAAATGCCAAACAGGTACTTTTTATTTTTTATTTACTTATTTAAAATCAATTAATAAACATAGAGTGTATTATTAGTTTCAGAGGTAGAGTTTAGTGATTCATCAGTTGCAAATAACACCCAGTGCTCATCACATCACGCGTTCTCCTTAATGCCCGTCACCCAGTTACCCCATCCCCCCCGCCCACCTCCACTCCAGCAACCCTCAGTTTGTTCCCTAGAGTTTAGAGTCTCTTATGGTTTTCATCTTATTTTATTTTTCCTTCCCTTCCCCTATGTTCATCTGTTTTGTTTCCTAAATTCCACATATGAGTGAAATCATATGGTATTTATCTTCCTCTGACTGATGCTGAGCAAAATAAGTCAGTCAAACAGGTACTTTTCATCCTCCAGTCCTGCAAATCTAGAATGCCCAAGACCAGTCCCCTGTATACATTCCTTAACCTTTCGATGTCTTCACTGAGAAACCCTGTATGACCATCTAGAGCACTCAATCCGAAGACTGAAAAAATGGAATCCTAGAGAAATTTAAGGCTGTGTCCAGGTTTCATTAGGAAGCTAGCAAGAGCAGCTCACTTGAACAAGGTCTCCAAACTGCTGCCCTAGTTCAGTTTCTTCTCCACCCTGAACACCTCACCAACCCAAAGCAATGGGACATTAGAGAAACAGCTGCAGATAGAAATTAGGATCTTTAACTTCTCCAGATAGCCATTTCCTCATGTGTAAAGTCAGCAAGTTGTACCAGCAGGATAATTTCCCATCATCTGATTCTTCCTCATATCCAATCAGTCAGCAAGTAGCTATTTTTCCTTCAAGCCCGTCCCTGTACTACCATTATCCAGGTCCCAGACTGCAATACCTCATTCCCAGACATTGCATCACCCTCCTAGTCAGAATACTCCAAAAATATTTCTGAAAGATTTCATAAATAGGGGCTCCTGGATGGCTCAGTTGGTTGAGCATCTGGCTCTTGGTTTAGGCTGGGTTACGATCTAGCGTAGTGGGGTCGTGGGATTGAGCCCCAATTCAGGCTCCATGCTCACGGTGAAGTTTGCTTGAAATTCTCTCTCTCCCTCGGCCCCTTCCCCCGTTTGCACGCTCTGTCAAAATAAATAAAATCTTTTAAAAAAAAGATTTTATAAATAATCAGCTTTCATTTTTCTTTTTCTTTTTTTTTTAAGATTTATTTATTTATTTATTTATTTGACAGAGAGACAGCCAGCGAGAGAGGGAACACAAGCAGGGGGAGTGGGAGAGGAAGAAGCAGGCTCCCAGTGGAGAAGCCTGATGTGGGGCTCGATCCTGGAACGCCGGGACCACGCCCTGAGCCGAAGGCAGACACTTAACGACTGCACCACCCAGGCGCCCCAGCTTTCATTTTTCTATTTCCATTTATATGTGATTGTGTATTATATGGTTTCTCTAACCTTGCTAGGGCTATAATGTCCAGTGGCACTACACCGAAATGTTTTATTATAAAAATATGAACATAAATAGACTTGAATCATTAACCATGCCATTAACCGTAACCTGAATACAATTAGGGAGAAAATTTTTAATTATTTATTTTATCAAAAATTAATTTTTATAAGATTTCAAAAATCTAATAAATCAAATAAACTTATAAAAATATTGAACACTCTTTTTTTTTTTTAAAGATGTTATTTATTTATTTGACAAAGATAGAGACAGCCAGCAAGAGAGGGAACACAAGCAGGGGTAGTGGGAGAGGAAGAAGCAGGCTCATAGCGGAGGAGCCTGATGTGGGGCTCGATCCCGGAACGCCGGGATCACGCCCTGAGCTGAAGGCAGACGCTTTAACCGCTGTGCCACCCAGGCGCCCCTGAACACTCTTTTTAAATGGAATTAGTCAAAAATATAATGTAAATATTCTATCAAAACATTCTAGTGATACACAGACTAAACTGGAAAGATAATTATAAAAATCTTTGTTTTGGTCACACTCACTTTCCCACTATTATATGCTACGTGTGGCTACATAAAGTGTGAGAGTTTGCTTTGTGAAGCAATACCAAGTTGGTTCTCCCCACTAAGTTCTCCAGCACACATTCTGTCCTCTGAGCCCAACGTGAAGTCCCCCTCGCATGGAGATCACTTCTCCCAAACTCTAAGCCTGTAAGGTTGTTTCAAGCTAGTTTTGCATACACAAGAAGCAGAGTCCTAGTCTCTGAGAAAGATTCTCTCGCTCAAAGCCAAAGAGATAAACCAGAACGATCCAATTAGAATTTAGAGTAAACTTAGAAATACATTTGATCAAAGAGCTCTTATAAAATAAGACTTTACTTATTATTCGAGTTCAACTTTACTAAGCATTTACCTGCCAGAGACCAGCCTGGACACTTGAACATGCTGCTTCATTTAGTTAATGAATAAATGCTAAAAACTCCTAGAAATTCTGGATTACTTCCTGTAATGTCCAGTATGGCAGCCACACACTGAAATTAGTTTTGCCACGAGCTGAATTTTTAGTCTCTACCTTCTCATTCCTTTTTTTTAAACAGCTTTACTGAGATATAATTCACATACCATAAATTTCATCCATTTACCACATGCAATTCAATGGTTTTTAGTATATTCAGTGTTGTGCAACCTTAACAAAATCTAAATGTAGAAGAACATTTGCATCATCCCCAAAAGAAAACTTGTACCCGCTAGCCCTCATACTCAGGCCTGCACTCATTTCCCACGCCACCTCACCTCACTCTATGCTGACGGCCTCAGGTAACCAATAATCTACTTTCTGTCAGTACAGATCTGCCTATTCTGGGCATTTCATATAAAGGGAATCACCCAACATGTGGTCTTTTATAACTGGTTTCTTTTACTTATCATGTTTTCAAGGTTCATCCATGCTATAGCATGTATTAATACTTACTGATGTATTTTATGAATCAATTCCTTACTATTGCTGAATAATATTCCATTGTATGGATATACCACCTTTTGTTCATGGCCATTCAGGTTGTTTCTACTTTGTGGCTATTAAGAATAATGCTACTACAAACATTCAAGCACAGGTTTTTTTGTGGATGTATGTTTTCATTTCTCTTAGGTATGTACTTAGGAGTCGAAACTCCAGGTCTCGTGGTAATTCTATGTTTAACATTTTGGAGAACTGCCAGACTGTTTTCTATCTCCTCCAGCAACATATACAAGTTCCAATTTCTCCACATCCTTACCAACACATATTATCAGTTTTTTTTTTATTTTAGCCACTCTAGTGGTGTAAACTGGTAACTCATATTAGCTTTAATTTGCATTTCCCTAGTATGGAATGATGTAGGGCATATTTTCATGTGCTTGTTAGCCATTTGTATAGGTTCTTTAGGGAAATGTCGATGCAAATCCTTGGCCCATTTTTCAATTACATGGTCTTTTGATTACTGAGTTGTAGGAGCTCCTTATATATTCTGATACAATCAGATACATGATTTGCGAATACATTCTCCCATTCTGTGGGTTGTCTTTGTACTTTCTTGTGACACACACAAGTTTTTAACTTCTGATGAAATCCAATTTACTGCCCTCCTCCCCCTACTATTCTTCCCTTCACTCTTATACAGACCCACACATTTTGCCAGAGTGCAGATTTCATGGAACCTGTCTTTGCTCTGGACGTGAAGACACACTGTGGCTGAAATCAACTAATGGTTTCAGCTATCTTACTTTTTGTTGAGTTTTTATTTCTTACTTTGAACCCTATTATGGACTTAAAAGAGACTCATTTTTTTTTAAGATTTATTTATTTATCTTGGAGAGATAGAATGAGAGAGACAGAAAGAAAGGGTGGGGCAGAGGGAGAGGGAGAGAAAGAATCTCAATCAGACTCCCTGCTCAGTGTGGGCTCGAACTCAGGACCCTGACATCATCACCTGAGCTGAAATCAAGAGTTGAATGCCCGGGGCGCCTGGTTGGCACAGCAGTTAAGCGTCTGCCTTCGGCTCAGGGCGTGATCCCGGCATTGTGGGATCGAGCCCAACATCAGGCTCCTCCGCTATGAGCCTGCTTCTTCCTCTCCCATTCCCCCTGCTTGTGTTCCCTCTCTCACTGGCTGTCTCTATCTCTGTCAAATAAATAAATAAAATCTTTAAAAAAAAAAGAAAAAAGAGTCAAATGCCCAACCGACTGAGCCACACAGGTACCCCAAGAGACTAATTTAGAAAAGCTAACTACTGGGACCAGAATTAACTCAAAAGAAGAGTAATGCAGCACATCTTAATGTGGTCAGAGAGCTTACTGAAAATAAATGTTTCTAGCATTTTCACAAAAAAAGTCACTACAATGCTATCTTGAACATATCAGTTATAATGCTGTGGGTTGAACTATATCTCCCAAAAAAATAATCTGAAGTCCTAAGCGCTGGTACCTGTGAATGTGACCTTATTTGGAAATAGGGTCTTTGCAGATGTACTCAAGTTTAGATGGGCTCATTTTAATTGAAGTGGGCCTTAATCCAATATGACTGGTATCTTTATAAGAAAAAGGAGATACCGACACAAGGAGAATGCCTGTAATGACAGAGGCAGGGACTGGAGTGACATGTGTTCAAGCCAAAGGACTGCTGGCAACACCGAGAGCTAAGAGAACGGTGTGGAAGGGATTCTTCCCTAGAGCATTCAGAGAGAGCATGGCCCTGCTGACACCTTGGCTTGGGACTTCTAGCCTCCAGAACCGTGACAGAATACATTTTTCTTATGTAAGCCACCCAGTTTGTGGTACTTTGCTATAGCAGCCTTAGGAAACTAATACATATAATAAACTGAATACTTAAGCTATAATCAAAATTCAACCAGAATACATCAAAATAAGAATACATTCTCAACAGTTAATTTGTCCTTATATACACCTAAAATGTGCCTACATACTTGTGTTAAATGTTCATGTTAAATACTAAATATATAATAAAAGACTAATCTTGACAGTTTATCTTTGCAAAAAGCAAGAAAATGAAAATCCATTTGAGTATTACACTCTGAGTATTACACCACGATGATAATCACTGTTAACCAGTGACCTCAGAGAAGTAAACCGGTCTCCTCTGTTTTCTGTCCCAAGGCAAAATAGCTCCAAGGCCCCAAGTGAGCTCAGCTTGTCTGCCTTTCCCCCAATGCTTGATAGAAGGAGGTCAGGATACTCCAGACAGCTGAAGCAGCTCAAATGGCAAATGGAAGCATGAAAGTAAGAAGTGTCACTGACAATGTTTAATAACATTGTGTGGGCTCCCACCCTCAAATTCATGAATTCCTAACCCCCAGGGCCTCAGAATGACTGTAACTGGAAACAGGGTCTTTACAGTGGTGATTAAGTGAAAATGGGGCCATTAGTGTGGACCCTCATCCAATAAGACTGGTGTCCTTGCAAGAACAGGATATTTAGATAAAGACCTGGGCAGAGGGAAGACAATGTGAAGACAGAGAGAAAAGAAGGCCAACTACAAGCCAAGGAGAGAGGCTGAAACAGACCGTTCCCTCACAGTCCTCAGGAGGGACCAACCCTGCCACTGCTTGGACACCTTGATCTTGGACTTCTAGGCTCCAGAACCGTGAGAAAATAAAGTTCTGTTGTCTAAGCCACTCAGTCTGTTCTACTTTGTTACGGCAGCCCTAGTAAAGTAATACAACACCACAAAATAAGGATAGGTATCTCTCTCACTAAGGTATCTCTCACATATCAAGGAGGAACACTGAGGAAAGATAATGGTGGCAACTAGAATTCCCTCTCTAGTATCCTCTTAAAAACATCTGTCTGAAATGAAGCATCTTCTCTACAGGAACAATAGGAGAAAAAAAGAGAGGAACCGAGCCCACAGTCTTGCAGGAATCAATCAGATCACACCTCCTTTGCTCAAAAGCCTCCAGAGACTTCCTTCCTCATGCCGACTAAAAGCCAAAGTCCCAGCAGTACTAAAAAGGCCCTTTAGAATGGGGTCCCGTGCCACCTCTGATCTCCTCCAATTCACCCCTTTCCAGCCACCCAGGCAACTCGAGCAAGCCCCACATGCTTCTGCCTCAGAGTTTTGCACCTGTCCTTCCACAGACACCCATAGGCCCCCAGGTCTTTGCTCCCAGGTCACCAGGTAGGTGAGGTCTTCCCCAATGACCCTATCTGAATGCAAATCTTCCTCCCCCTGCAGCTGGACCAGCATTCCCTTCTATACACCCCATCTCACAGCTCTGTTTTTCTCAAGGGCACATATCACCATATAAAATACTGTTTATTTAATTTGCTCATTGTCTGATTGCCTCCCAGTCTCATTTAGGGGCTTGATGAACGCAGAGATTTTGTTTTGTCCACTACCGTATCATCATCGCCTCACTGGTGTTCAGTAAACATTTTTTGAATGAACAAATTTGTACAATCTTCCTTCCTGGGCAGAGATTAAGAATTAGTGCCTCTTCGTAGCCTGTACCTTCATCTCCTTTTTACCCGGCTCCTACCTCAGTCAGTGGCTCAGACGCAAGGGATAGTCCCCAGGCCAAGCTTCCTGTTGCCTCTGCGCCGATTAGAAACCTGGGAGCACATTTTAAGGCTCTGACCCAACTCTTCCTTTTTTAACACTCTGCTCCCTGATGAGACGTGAGTGGTCCTGGAAATTTTCACAGAAAGGCCAGCCTACAAGGTAGGGGTGGTGTTTGCTGCCTTTCAGCCACGAATCAAGACTTGCACTCTAGACGGTGACATGACCCTCAACTTCACATGTGAAAGGGGTTATGCTAGCCCCAGGCCAACTATAAGGGAGTTGAGAGCTTTACCCTTTAATTATTCCTCATTATCATGCCTGGGTAAAAATCTCATTTGAAAAGAAACAAATGGGGGAAAAATAGAACTTTTTTTTTTAATGTAGAAGGAGGAAAGAAGCTATTCACAATATAAATCTTAACTAAAGGAAAAGACTAAAGAAAGTATGAAACATCAACTCACTGGAGTCATTTAAATAACTATCAAGATTATATTTCAAATTAGAAATATTAATGAATATTAAGATTAAATTTTAATGAGAAAAAACTAAAATCATGCTTACTTTAAAAACAGAAGCACTCTATACCCAATGATTTCAGTCTTTGAAAAATTATGACTACAGATGAATAAAGCTTAAAGAAACACAGAAATACAAAGGGTTTTGTTAACATGAAGTTATATTTACTTTCTCTAATGCTACTGTTATACTATTATTTTAATAAATGGAAAATGTTTAAATAAAAGCCAGACGAATGTTCATACTTGTCAACACTCTGACAGGAAAGAAGACTAAAGATAGACCCGGAACCTTCGGAATGCGTAACTGGAAACAAATTGGTTCTTACCCTTGTGCCTCTTCAGCTGGGGAAAGCTGCTAATTGTAGTTGCTTGAATTATTTCTACTACAATTTGATACCTGATATTTAAAAAGAGAGAAAAAGAAAAGATCGAATATTTAGAAAATACTGTTTTCAGAGATAACTTTTAAACTCTATTTTGTACTAATCAAATATACACAGGGCTCGCTCTCTCTCTCGCTCACAAAAATAAAAAAATAGTACCTATTTATCTACTATTTTATATTGCTGTTTTAAGGAGTCACATCTCCACAAAGAGTGCTGTGCTCTTAAGAAATGTTATGCCCATCCTTTCAGGGCCTAACACTTCTCTAAGAAATAACACACCTGAGCCTAAGACAAAATTGTGGCATTGTCTATAAGAAAGATATGCTACCTTTTTCTCTTCAACTAAATCATGAGTCTCTGGAAGACAGGGGTTGTCTTGTATTCTCCTATTGAACCAAGGTTGGCACTAAACATGACAGGCACTCAGTAAATATTAACGAATACTATGGACGGAATGTTTCGTTCCCCCAAATTCATACATTGAAGCCTAATCCCCAGTGCAATGGTATTTAGAGGTGGAATCTTTGGAAGGTGATTATTAGCCCTTGTGGGTGGTGCCCTCAAAATGAGACGAGTGCTATTATAAAACAGATCCCAGGGGGCGCCTGGGTGGCTCAGTCGGTTAAGCGTCTGCCTTAGGCTCAGGTCATGTTCTCCGGGTCCTGGGATCGAGCCTCGAATAGGGCTTCCTGCTCAGTGGGGAGTCTCCCTCTGCTCTCCCCCTGGCTTGTGCTCTCTCTTTCTCAAATAAATAAAATCTTAAAAAAAAAAAAAAAAAAAAAAAAGACCCCAGAGAGCTCTTTCCATTTTGTGAGGTTACAGTGAGAAGGAGGCCCTCTATAAACCAGAAAGTGGGCCCCCACCAGACATCAAATATCCAGCCCCTTGATCTTGGACTTCCCAGCCTCCAGAACTGTGAGAAATAAATGTTATTTAAACCCCCCAGCCTGTGGTATTTTTGTTATAGCAGCCCAAACTAAGACAAGAAGCCACATTAATATACAATATCACCTATAAAACTAAACAGGTACAAATAATATTTCGAACAATCTGTTCTTTTGATATTCTTAGTGATTCATGCCTGGAACAAATGAGTCATCAATGGTACTGAAGAGACACATGCTATTCGAGTGAAGAGTTAAATTTCTTAAATGAATCCATGAAATTATTATGAAATACCAGCTAACACTCACACAGATTCCTCTCATTCAGTACCAGCTACCTGTCTAGATACTTTCTCTCATTTAATTCTCATAACAGGTGTTGTAATTATCCCCACATTACAGAGGAAGAAGGTGTTCAGGCGGATTAAGAAATCTATAAGAAGTCTCATTGCTTTTAAGTACTACAGCCAAAATGATAACCTAGGGCTGCCTGATTCTAAAGTTCATGCTCTTGACCACTTTCCTGCTACCCTAAAATTCAATAGGAGTTAATGTTTGTCTTGTCTCAGGCCTTTGCAAGATACAAGCATGGCCAATGCCAGAGCATCTTTGCAGCCTCACTGCCTTCTATCCCTCTTGGATACCGTTTTCCTGCCAAACCAAACTGCATGCAATACCCCAACACACACTCAGCTCTTTCCTGACCCCCAGCCTTTGCTCTCTCTTTCTTCTCCCTCGTGCATACAACCTCTCCCCTTTATCTGCTGAAATCCTATTTGTTCCTAAACACTCAGTTTATAGGATTCCTCTCTCAGGGTTCTCTGATTCCCCTCTTCTACAAGACAAAGTATTTGCTCCTACCCACTTCTCTAGCAATTTGCACTCCACTCCTGATCTTAATATCTTGCTTCCTATTTAGCAATTTATACCCACATGGGGCTCCTATCTGGACTACTAACACCCCGACAGCAGGTGAATAAATCCAAGGACCCACAACCAATTCAACTTTATATATACCAAACCCTCCTCACAGTGCTTTGCACATAACAGGCATTTGAAGATGATTATTGAATGTGTAAAATTCACCTTCACTTGATACCAAAAGACGATGTGGGAAATGACTTTCATTCTCAACAAAAGCTCAAAACATATAGTTGACCCCTGAACAACATGGGTTTGAATTGTGTGGGTCCAATTATATGCAGATTTTTTTGATACAGTACAGTCCTATAAATGTATTTTCTTTCCCTTATGATTTTTTTTAAAGATTTTATTTATTTATGTGACAGAGAGACAGCCAGCGAGAGAGGGAACACAGCAGGGGGGTGGGAGAGGAAGAAGCAGGCTCCCAGCGGAGGAGCCCGACGTGGGACTCGATCCCGGAACGCCGGGATCACGCCCTGAGCTGAAGGCAGACGCTTAATGACTGCGCCACCCAGGCACCCCCCCTTATGATTTTCTTAACATTTTCTTTTCTCTAGCTTATTGTAAGAATACAGCACATAATACATATCACATATAAAACAGGTGCTGATTGACTGTATGTGCTATCGGTAAAGCTGCCAGTCAACAGTAGGCTAGTATTAGTTAAGTGTTAGGGGAGTTAAAAGTTATATGCAGACTTTTGACTGCATGAGGGATTAGCATCCCAGCCCTATGTTTTTCAACGGTCAACTGTACATGCAAATGCTAGAGGCCTCCTCGTACCACCTTGATGGCACAGGCTTCCTAGTCCTGTGGGAGCCAGCTCTTCAGGGCTAGTCAGCTCTCACTCGGCTTTCTTCATCCAGAGGAGCACATGGCCTTGCTGGTGCTGAGTCTGGTTCAAGAATCTGGAGGACCGATATTTGTGAACATTCTCTTGATCCAAAGTGCACAGGTATAATATGTGTTTTTCCAAAATGATAATGTAAACTCCAATATTAAGAGGAAGCCACTAATAAGAATTTGGCTCTTTTCCAGCTATGGAAGAGATACCTCCAGTATCTCTGATCCCAGAGCCAAGAAAAAGGTCACACGAAGACAGCCATCTCTTGCCAGAGTTATCACCTCACCTCTCTTCAGTTTTGAACACTCGGCTACATTGATAAAGACTCAGAGCAGGTTTGTATTTTTGAAGTCTTCTCATCATCTCAAACTCACCTGAAATGCTATAAAATTAGTCTTAAAAACAATCACCTTAGAAATATATACATTCATTGCCTTTTACTGTCAATTGTCCAAAACAACTTTGGAATTCTATTAGAATTGACTTCGAAGTTATTTACACACACACACCCAAATATTAATCTTATTTCACTACATACACCTTACACATTTTTTTTTAATTACTATTTTAGAGCTGTCTTGGATGTGCACATTCTGGTATGTCTTAGGAGAGTCAAAAGTTGAATAAATCCTAGTCTCAGGTGTACAATATGGTAAATGGTTTAAAATAGGTTTTATACTAAAATCAGCAATTACAGGGGTGCCTGGTGGCTAAGCTTCCCAACTCTTGATTTTGGCTCAGGTCATGATCTCAGAGTCATGAGATCGAGCACCGTGTCCGGCTCCATGCTCAGTGCAGAGTCTGCTTGAGATTTTCTCTCTCCCTCTCCCTCTGCCCCTCCCACACTCCCTCCCTCTCTCTCACACACACAGTCTCTCTTAAAAATAAATAAAATTAAATAAATAAAATTAGCAATAACAGATTAGAATACCATATACATAAACATGTTTTCTAAAAATTTAAAACTTAAAAATAATGTTTTCAAAGTTGCTACAGGCTATTTTGTGCTAGGCTAGGAATGATGTTTTCACTTAAAGGGACTTCAGTTACAACATCTGAAAAGAAATACAGCCACAGTGACTTCAGCAGGCTACGCTAAAGCGGTTTCCCAGCTAAGTCTAGCAGAGTAGTTAAGCAGGCAAGCTCGGACACCAGGTGGCCTGTGTTCAAATCCTGCTTCCAATACTTACTTTGTCACCCTGAAAAAATTATTTAAGCTTTCTAAAACTCAAGTGTCCTCATCTGTAGAAAGAAGAGTAACCGTATTTTTCCTCATAGGATTGCCATGAAGATTAAATGAGATGACACCTTTAAAATATTTGGAATAGTTCCCAAACCACAGTGAGAGTTTAATAAATATTAACTATTATTTTTATCCCTTAACACCACTGTTGGTTGATCCTTTAGCTATGCAGTATTTAAGGAGATGATATGTGTGCATGTTTGTAAAATATACGTAAAAAATTTTAAAGTAGCCTTACTTTTCTCCTGATTATAAGTGTCTCAGCCTAATCAATTTAAGGCCACGAAGGTCACTGAAGTCCAACAAAATCGGGTTTATTGACTCACTTCAATAAGCATGAAGAAACATGGTGTGTCTCCCCAAACCAAAAAAAAGATAGCTTCTATGGGATTCTGGGGAAGTGTGGAGTGTAGATGAAATTTAAATGAAGCAGTATGTTGACAGGTTCAAAGCAGAGCTATGTAAATCATCATTACACATAGACCCAGGGTCTCACTTTCCCGGAAACTACAAAGTTATAATAAACATGGAATGGTTAGTCCAGAAAACCCCTTATCTGTAGCTCTACATCGACTCATAAACAAGAGTCCTTCTCTGTGTCAAAGTGACTGAAACCCTCTAGGCAAGAAGAGGATGTGTCACCTTTACCAAAATAATTTCAAGTGGCAAAATCTAAGATTTTAGAGAGCAAAGTTTCTCAGTGAATAAGAAAGCAGCACTCATTCAAAGAATGACATTTTATAGCTGCTATGTATACTGGAAAAAAAAAATACTGTTTCCTGTTAACTTTGTAGCTGGCTTTAGTATCTCTTATTCCAACCTGATAAATGGCTGGGCAGGTTTTATTTTCTCTGGCTGAACCCATTTTTACTTTCTCTAAAGTAACATATATTCACTGAAGAAAATGGGAAAATATACAAAGCACAACATTCAAAGTCAATCACAATTAACATTTGGTGAGCATTTACAGGCTTCTCTTCAAACAAATTTTTCGTTTGTTTTATGAGACTGGATTTATGCTATAAAAGGCCTTAGAGCCTTTTCAATGTATACCATCTTCCAATATTATTAAATACTCTGATGCAACAGCACTGTTAAATGGCACTCTGTTGTGCAGACTGGCGACTTTTTTTTTTTTCACTAAGCCCTAATTGTTAGGTATTCCATTATTTTGAGATTTCTCTCTATTTTAAATAAAATTGCAAGAAACAGTCTTGGAAAAATCTTTTCCCATGTTCATGATTACTTCCTTAAAATAAATTCTTATGAATAATAATTGTATCAGAAAGAAGGCACATTTTGTGACCTGCTTTCCATATTATAAAACGGTGCTACAGAAAGGCAAGAATTCGTACTCTTCCCAGCAGGACATGAGGTCGTCTGTTTTCCTACATCCGTGCCAACCCTGGGTGTCAAATTTTTAATCTTTGCCAATATTATGAACCAAGGAAACTCTCTTATTTTAGTTTTTATGTCTGAGGAGAACAACAAGGTTCAGGGCTATCTTCTCACGGAGTGTGTTTAATGGTACTAAGCAGGAAGTGCCAGGGAGCTGTAGCACAAACTGGAGAAGTATTTCCAGTCATGACTGAGTAGTCAGAGGCTCTCTCCTCTAATGGGGCTTTTAAACTGGTTTTCCACTTTTCTAGTGTATAGAAGGCAGCTGATTCCACAGAAAGACTAAGGCATGCTTCCTGAGCTTTTTCCATTTGTGGCACACATGGCAAATGATAATATGTGAACAGAATGCCAAGGTCATTGGCCATCCCAGGCCCTACACAACCACCTGGAGGGCTGAGGAAACCTTTATCTCCACACACCTATACACTATATTTGAGTCACGCCAGTTAGAAAGTTTGGGGCCAATATATACAATGGAATATTACTCAGCCTTCAGAAAGAACGATTACCCAACATTTACAGCAACATGGACGAAACTGGAGGAGATTGTGTTAAGCGAAATAAGTCAAGCAGAGAAAGACAATTATCATATGGTTTCACTCATTTATGGAACATAAGAAATAGCAGGGAGATCAGTAGAAGGAAGGGAAGAATGAAGGAGGGGGTAAACAGAAGGGGGAATGAAGCATGAGAGACTATGGACTCTGGGAAACAAACTGAGGGCTTCAGAGGGGAGGGGGGTAGGGGACTGGGTTAGCCCGGTGATGGGTATTAAGGAGAGGATTGCATGGTGCACTGGGTGTTATAAGCAAACAATGAATCATGAAACACTACATCAAAAACAAAGGATGTACTGTATGGTGACTAACATAACATAATAAAAAATTAAAAAAAAAAAAAGTTCGGGACCAGAGCAGCCTGAGGTATCCCGAACTTACATAAACACACATACAAAATTCATGCTATATATACAGAAAATAACCTGGAAGATATCAAGTATTGTCATGTGTTTGCAATGTGGCTTCTATTTTCTTCATCTGGTTTATATCTTTAAATTTTCCTAAAATAACGTGTTACCATATATTCATTTTCTGGTTCCCAGAAGTCTATGGAAATTACATGTCACAAAAGCAAGCAAAGCTATGTCACCACTGGCTAGCTGGTGTCCTTCAGTTAACCTCAAGGAGGCCAAAGTTTTTCTCTCTGCTACCTGCACCTCATTTCTACTACTATTCCTCATATTTTTATATTAGCTATTAATATCACCATAAAGTATTTATTTATAGACCAATGTATAGCACCACTGCTGTTATATTCCATTCTCAATTCTTGCCTGAAGCATGTTCATTCAGAATGTTTACTGAATATCATCTTTAGTTGCCTAGTTTTATGTTCTGTACTGAAAATGTCGTAATGACTTTCTTCTACACTTTGAAGTGTTTCTGACATAAGAGATTGTGTTGCCTCATGTAATCCATTAACCCTATTCGGGTCAGGATCTGAGAGTTCTGTTGCCTTCTCCTGCTCACGGTTATATTGTTAGCTCTTCATTGGGAACCTAGCATGTCTGTCTCCAGAAGTGTGCTGATGCATTATCTCATTTAATTATAACAACAGCCTCACGAAATAGGAACTACTTTCTCCATGTCACAGTTAAAACTAGGCTCAGAGTGTACATGACTCACCAAGGCCACACCACCGTAGGGAAGGGAGCCAAGGGCAAGCTGAGCCTGCAAAATCCAGGCCTATCCGACTCGAGCCCCTGTCTGTTGGTAGAGACTACTTTAGATGCTGGACTGCTTGCTGTAGGATGACTTTTTATGTTACTGACCCTCACCTGCCTCTAGGAGAATTGCATTTCTGTCTAGCGCAGGGTCTTCAAAAGACAGAGCATGTGTGGCCACTACGCAGCACTGTGCTGGAGCCAGCTCACAAGGCTTGTGTCGGCTCATGAGAGCTGGCTGTTAACTCCTCAGGAATTAAAACCTATCATTATTAAAATGATACAAACTTGCGATTAAACTGTACTTTTTAAAAGGTGAAAGTACTTAAAACCCGTCATTTCCTAATAATTTTATGTTGCTATTATCTATGTTCACGGGTGTCGGCGTCTACTGTATCAGCACGGTGGAGACACTATGTCCAGGGTGTGCTGAGCAACTCTCTTCCCAACTTCCCATTCAGAGAGGTCATCCTGCAGCTTAGTATTAACACCACAGAAGCCAGCAAATGCCACAAGTCAGGGTTTCTTACCCCTCCCCGAAAAAGCCAGTTTTTAAAAATTACCAGCACACTTCTACGCTCTTCACTATCATTCCTTCAGTGAACCTCGTGAAGCGTAAAATTCTTCTCTGTTGAGTAGAGACCCAGCACCGTAATTCTGCCTGTTTGCTTTAAAGAAAAGAGCACTACCCATCCACCCCACCACCGCCTCTTGATGTTTCGTTCTAAGTATAAAGGGCTCCATCCCTGGCCTCTCTCCAGCTCTCTCCCATCCTCTCCTCTAGGCCCTAGAGAAGGAACAGGTCTTTAACCTGACCACAGAGGAGGAAGAACCGGGCATGTGAAGCACAGCCCTCAGTTCTCCTCTTCAGAGCACGTGTTCTCTGCCTCCAAGGACGTGAACTCTGCATCTGCCAGAAAGATGGGAGGGAGGGAGGATCAGGGACAAAGCCAGGTAGGAAAGAATGTCTGATTCTGAGACTCAGTTTTAGAGAGTCACCGCTTGCATATATAAACTACATTCTCCATCATCTATCAGTAATAAGAGCAAAATTTTTGGCCTTCATTTGCCTTATTCCTTAGCCCTCTTGTGGTTCAGAATTCAGACTGGAGAGAGGCCTCCACAAACCCCCAAATAAAATGCTGCGCCCTAGTGGGCCACAAGCAACTGATCAGTGTTCACGATGGAATGACATGTATTTGCAGTCCTCGGTCTGACGATGGTAACGACAACGACAGCGGTAGCTAACAATTAGGGATCTGCAGACCCTGGGCTGAGTGCTTCCCGCAAACGGACTCACGGTCCTCACGGTCATTCGCGAAGCAGATACACCTTACCCACATAGCCAGTGTCACTCCAATTATAAGCGCATCATGAATTCTTTAATTTCAGAGAGATCATAAACTTCTTTATCCCCAAATTTCCCCTTCTTAGATCAAATTTTCCATTGCCTCCAATACTTACCTTTCCTCCTAAATGAAGACACTTTGTTTTCTCCGATATGTTTAACTTCCACCTCTGTGCCCTCTGCTATTTCTCAGACACCAACAGAAGAAATTAAATGCTGAAGTCAATGTACTTTTACTTTTTATAAAACTGAAAGATCTTTTTGAACGTTTTCCATAAGCAGCCTTGCATTTTAATGAGTTTTTTTTAAACTGAATTTATATTCATTTATTCTTCTCATAAAAATTTGCCAGGCTTCTCTTTGTTTTATACTTCATGATTTCTCATCTCCTTGCCCACCCACGCTAACCTTTCCTTCACAGTTTATATGTGCTTACTGATTTCTGACATGGTGTAGCAGTTTGTCTGAAGCTACGCTTGATTTCTTCTTCCATGTTCCTCTATAATATAATCCAATTTTACTGCTCATGATTCACAATACATCTTCAGAATCACTGTTAAAAGCACCAAACATTCACATAATTTAAATTCTCCTACACAGAAGCATGCAATTTTAGGTATTTTAATATTTTTAGTATATTAATCTTCACATGCAAATGCACCTAAACTAATTCAGAGATGAAATCCAACCCCTTAATATCTGAAGAAAAACTATTTAGAAAACTCCCTCAGTAACCCATTCCACTATTCCTTATGACCTCGTAAATTAACTTATTCATTATGGTCATTCCCTCTTGCTTTATCCTAGTAAAACAGAAAACACATCAATCTCAGTACACACTCGATAAAAGGTTTCCTTCATTTCTCCAAGCGAAATAATACTTAATCTTTTTAATTTTAAACCTTTTATTCATTATTAGCATTTCCTCTCTATTTTTAGATTCTCCATGTCACTCTTTAAGTAAGGGGTCAGAAATAAACAAATCCAGAACTGAAAAAATCTAATAAAGACTGGACTGGAAGCAAATGAAATTATAGCAGTGACAGGCTGCCCCGATTTTCTTTATTACGGCTTGTTTCTCCGGCAGCCTATCCCTGTTTCACTAACAAATGATGGGACTTCAGGCAGTACCGTTCTCCATGCAAGGATTAGTGCCTGCAAAGGCTCCTAGACAGTAGAGACTGGTCGCCACACGTGCAGGAAATCCCACAAGGTTGGGGCCGTGTGTCATGTTCTTTTCTGCCCACCTGGCTACCCGGTTACCCACCTTTACATGTGGGATTTCAAGTCAGACAGACCTGAGTTCAAATCCCAGCTGTTCCTTACTAGCTAAGTGATCCAGGGCAAGTCACTTTACCCTCTTCGACTACAATGAGAGTAGTAATACTTAATTCACATAGTTGTTATAATGATCAGATGGCAAGAACCTGACACTTCACTGTACTTAATGCATATTGGATATTCAACAAATGGTAGCTTAAAAACAAAGAAGTTTCCCCTTCTTGGGCATTTTCTTGGCATCTCTTTAACTCTGGCAAATGTCCAGTCCAGGAAAATAGTATTTGCCCAATGTTTCTGTGGGAAGTACCGCCATCCTGCCTTGCTGTAACTACACAACACGTAGTACTGTGGCAAAAATGGCTATGTGCCCATTCTGTATCTAGGTTTCTTTTCTCCTTAGTAATAGAATCCTCCAGTTTTCACTGAACCTAAGGCTTCCCAGAATAATTATACCTGACGGAAAAAATATAAGCAGAAATGTCATGAAGTAGCTTCCAGGTAGTTCTTTAGAAAATAGTCAATGCATAACCTTTGCCACCATCTTTCCTTGCCTTCATTCTGCTTCCTGGAATTAGGATATGATGAACAGCATTCTAGACTACACCCTGAACCACGAGGACTCTGCAATATTCCTAGGATGGCAGAGCAGTGAGCTGGAAGGAGCCTGGGTCCCTGTGGTGGGCAAAGCCCTCCTACCAGTCTTAGACTGCCTGTTCTTGACTTCTTTCATAGAAGAAAGAAAAAACCCTGTATGCCTTGGGAAGTAATCATTATTCTGTGGGTTGTCTATCCTCTCCATCTCAATCTAATCCTAATGTAAGCATCTCCAATCTTTTCATGGAATTCAAGTAATGGTTTTTAATCAGGGACAATGATGTCCTCCAGAGGACATCTGGCAATATCTGGGGAATGTTTTTGGTTGTCACAACTACGGGGGTGGTACTGGCATCCAGTGGGTGAGGCCAGTGATGCTAATATTCTACAATAAATAGAACCACCCCCACAACAAAGAACTATATGGGCCAAAAAGGCATTTTCACCAAGGCTGGGAAACCTCGGGTTACATGCATCTCTCAGGATCACCAGTGATAAACACCCTTCATTCATTACAATAAACATGCTAGAAGAATGAGGTGTCTGGATTAATCAATATTCTTCTCAATAGTTACTATCTCTCTCCAACAGTGATAAACAGTTTTCAAAGACTTAGAATATAATGATTATAGAACATCTAGCCGAGACTGGAGTTTGGTAACAAGTGGAAGACTACTCCATTTAAAAGAGATTCTCAATTCTAGTTGCATGTTATAATCACCTGGAGGGCGTTTAAAAACCACTGATGCCCAGTTCCACCCCGGGCCAGTTAGATAAGAATCCCTGGGGGAGAAGCCTAGGCAAGTGTATTTCTCAAGGAGGAGCAAATCGCTTTCAGAAAGCACTTTGTGCAAACACGCTGAGAAATGACACGACGCAGGCAACAGGAGGTATTCCTGGGCCATGATCTGCCTGCTCCCTCCTAGGGGGTTCTGTAAGACAAGAACCTTTCATTTTCCCTTTGTTTAATGTTTACTCCGACTCCTTCTTTATCTTCAAAATAAAGGAACACACAGCACTTTCTCTAGTACGGCTGTAATTGCCGAGTCTCACTAACGGATGCCCCTTTGCTCTGACCTCCGGTTTGCCTTCCTTGACTGCAGTTGTCAACCCACCACCCAGACGGGCAGTGGGAATCTGTTCAGTTGTCCTTTAATATCTTGCATCAACAGGACATTCAGATTTCTGGCTCCTGTCTCGTTAGCAGAGTGGATCACTGCTTCCACTAGAAGACGCTGGAAAATTCAAAATGTTATACCAGTCCAGCCACCACATCCTCACTTCAACATCTTGGATGCCAGCAAAGAAGAAAAAGGAAGTAGCTGCAAAGGACAGTGAGATACCAGCTGTCATTTTTTTAAAGTCTGGGTGATTCTAATATATAGCCAAGGCCAAAAACCGGTTTAGTGTACTCAAAGGAACCATTTCTAGTTCTATAATCCTACTGTCAAAGCAGCTCATGTTGACTCAGAAAAATACAAACTATCACAGAGCTACAAATACGACCTTCAAAGTTTTTTTCATTTGGTTGTTTGTTTTTAATGCATTCCAACCCAGCAGAGCTTAATGACTTTAATTCCTTTAGAAAATAAACATCATCTATCTCCCAAATATGTATGAAATAAAAGTGGATGGTTTCGTCAACTGCTTAGTCAAACTAAGACACATTCCCTGCCTTAGGCAGCATATCTTAAAATCTTACTGAGAGCAATTTGAAGATAGTGACCTAAAATGCTTATAAAGTCAGACAGAGTACTCTAATTGTACAAGAAAAACAAAATAGTTCAGACCATGATGGAAGAAAGCCACTCCATTAGTGCAAGGCAGCTGATAAGCTTCATCGATGCTGGCTCTTTAGACAGGAGTCTGATAAAAAGCAATTTTGCCTGTCAATAACAGTAAGTAGACCTGACCCTTCAATAGAGAGCAATTCCTCTATCAGATAAACAATAATTAGCCCAGTAGCCAGATAATTTTTGCAGCATCACCTTTTTTGAGCAAAAAGATCAACCTTTACCTCTGCAGAGTGGTTCCTGGTAGCCTTTCTAGTTCAATCTGTGCAAGAAGCAGAGAGTAAAGGCTAGCCCTCAGAGTACCCTAAAATACAAAGAACAGGGACACTGCTCCCTGGATAAAAGACACACCAGTACTATATCAGACAGAACTGCCTGAAAGTTTATCTACAGCAAAGGTCAAGGAATTGTCCCATAGTCATAGGTCGGGGGAAGGTGCCCCAGGATAATGCAGTATTTACAAGAGTATTCAGAAAGTAACTCTGGATGTGCATATCCATCATTCAGAAAAATGCCCTTCGCAGTATTTTATCCCAAGGTTCTTTGCCAAGCTGTTGAGGAGACTATATATTCTTCAGGATTACCACGATCCCACAGCTGATGTTGACTAACATATATGACTCCGTGTTATAAGAGAAATTTGCAGCCCTTCCAAAGGAAGTCATCAACATATTTCCCAAGATTTACATGAGGAACTGAAAGTTTGTAAAGAGACAGAGGTCAGAAAAATAGGTCATTTCAGTTGCACTCAGTCATCATATCAACTTAATTAAATCTGAAAATGTATTCTTTCTGTTTTCTAATGGAATGGGCACTTTAAGAGTTTGATAGTCTAATCACCAAAGTACCTCTGAATGTCCTCCCCATGGACTCTATGAACTTTGCTGGAAACAAAAGCCAACAGTAAAGTGCAGGACACAGAAGAGACCAGGAATATACGGAATAGGAATATATATCAGATGGGTGGTAGGAAGAGATTAGGAATCTTTTGATAATACTACTGAAGATATTCAACGAAAACTCAAAAGGCATTCTTTAAAATGCAAACAACCAAATTATCCATCAACTGACAAAAGAATAAACAAAATGCAGTGTATTCATGCAATGGAATACTACTCAGCCAAAAAAAGAAATAGAGTATTAATTACATACCACAACATGGATGACCCTTGAATTATGCTGAATATAAGAAGCCAAGCACAAAAGGCCACATGTTACATGATTCCATTCATATGAAATGTCCGTAACAGGCAAATCCACAGAGACAGAACGGAGATTGTGGTTGCCAAGGGCTGGGGTGGAGAAAGAATGGGGATTGACTGCTAATGGGCACAGGGCTTCTTTTTAAAATGACAAAAATATCCTGGAATTAGAGGTAATGGTTGCACAGCCTGAATATATTAAAAAACCACTGAATCATACACTTCAAAATGGTGAATTTAATGGGGTGTGAGCCACATCTCAATGTTTGGGGGGGGGGACGCTCTTTAGTTCAGCATTTCTACTGCCCCTTAAGCCTCTCTGTGCTCAACAGAGGGCCTGCCTCTCAGGACACCCAGTGTGTTAGACTTCAGTGTTGCCCTATTTATGATATCAAGAGGAAGTGAACTTACAGAAAGATTTAAGCATGCATACCATTTTTGTTTCATCATGTTTTAAAGGGGAAAATGTCAAATCAGGATTCCTAGTGTCATCTTTGGCCGCTCACGTGAAGGCAATCCAAAATGCCCCTACTGTGACAAAAGCAGGTTGTCCAATCATCCTGAGGCTTTTGTTTTCTAAAAGCCAATTCTTACTGACTTACTGCTTTACCTACTAGATGACCAACTGCCAACATTAAAATACCTATAGCATTTCAAAAGGCCCTGAGCCTCTGACCAGTACATTTTGAAAAAGATAAACCATCAATTCCAATCAAGATCCCTTCATCTCATCCCACAGAACTGTGCTAGGGTACCAATGGTTGATCGCCCAAAATAATGACTCCTGATTTCAAAAAAGTCTTTTGGTACTTTCTGGTTATACCACTATCTAGGTCAAAATGTGTGCAGAGCTGGGATCTTTGATACACAAAACAGAACACTCATTCATAAGTCTGGAAGTAGAATAAATACTGATTCAGTTAAGAACCTGCCACTATTGATCCTAGATTGTTATCTTAAACCTCCTTGAAGTTACCCAATGATCCACTTCTGACTGTATTGTGCAAGACTGCTTAACAGGGGAAAAGTACTTAGGAATGCAATGCCTCCACAGTTTATCAACATGCGGTACCATCTGTTCACAAACAACGTCTTAAGAGAAAATTGTAATTCCACAGAGTGTTACCTTGGTCATACCACATGCAGTACATCCGGTAACAGCAGGTATAATAGTACCCAGGCAGAGCGATACTGAAGTGTACGTCTGAATAGCATCTCTAGAACCAGCACTTGGGGTGTGTGTGTGTGTGTGTGTGTGTGTGTGTGTGTGTGTGTTGCCAGTTTTAAGGGGAAGAGGAGGCAACAAGGATGTCCTGTCATTGTGAGCTCTTTCACTTTCTATAGAATGACACTTTAAACTCCTTTTAAATTTCAAAGGAAGTCATGATAAGGATGACCTTGTGGGTATAACCTGTAAACCCCAGACAACAAATCTGGGATACTGGCTTTTGGGTTCTCTATCAGCTCAAGGGTCACAATGATCAAAAAGGAATTTCTAGATTCAGACACAAATGATTATAAATCTCTAATAAATGAGTACCACATAGCTTATTCAAGATTATACATGGAAAGAGAAGCATAAATAAATCTACAGAGATTACATCCCCTAAGAATTAAATTATCTGTAAACACAATTATACAACTGAAGCCATCATTATACATTTGCAGGACCTAGATTAATACATGACATGGTCTACAAGAACATGGTACCCTCTACAACGTATACCTCTTATAATAGTGTATTATCCAGAACAGAAAACTAAGCAGCACAACTCACCTTAGCGTTGACCCTAGTTCAGAGGCAAATGTGGCAAATCTAAAATCCTCGAAGAGTTCAAAGACCTTTCAGCCAATATTTAATTTTCCATCTGTGATTTACCAAAATTACTTATCAGAAGTAAAACGGACATACTAGAGTTGCCTTTCTTCCCCATGTACTATTGTTTGGGGACACTAACACAGAAGAGGAACTACAGAAACAGCGCCTAGAAAATCCACAAACTATTTGTTACTGTATAATCATACTGTTTATGCATATACTATAGGAATAAAGAATAAATATTCAAAAACAGAAACACCCCTAAGATATCTCAAGTACGATAAGGAAGATTCAACTCCCCTATCAAAGAGACTCCTGGGGTATATTTCAAATGAGTTTTCTCAAAATAATTAGTCAAGAACCCACGATTCCCAAACCTGGGCCTGCATTTTCTAAGAAAAATGAAAATCAATGCAATGTTCTATTATGTAATTTTAAAAACACATCATCTCCTTCCCATGCTTTTCTAAGTAAATATCTGAGCAGCTGAGTAGTTACTCCTACAACTAAACAGCTTTCAAGCTATTATAACCTAAATACTTGAAAAACAGGATACTCTGGGGGGAAAAACTAATTCCTCTGCTAAAGGAGAAGTTGGATAAATGTAGTTGTCACTGAATAGTAAGATTTATGAACTTCCTTTATTTCTGCCTCCCTGACAACCACATTTTTTGGGTACCTAACCAGGCAGAGAATGATAGTTAGTAGCTACTGTCATGCTATAATTAAAGATCAAATACCTTAGTTGCTTCAAGAACTCAACATCAGAGTTGCTGTTAATAAGCTTGATGAACTCTTCATAAGAAGGAGCATAGGTGTAGGCTCTCTTGTGATGTTCATTCATCTGTTCTCTGCGCTCCAACTGGGCAAGTAGCATCTGGTTAATGTAATCTGGATTACTAAGTAACTCCACTACTGGCTTCAAGACTGTGGGAAGAAGAAGAAAGCACCACTGAAAAAGGTATTGTCCTTTAAAGGAATTGTTTTTCTTTTACAGAACTGAAACCACATTTGGGAAATGTTTTTAAACTACCCAAATGGGGAAAATACAAACAACTCAAGTATTCAAAAATGTGTGTGCGTGTACACACAGCTCCTTCTGGGTATGCTACCAACTATGGCTACAATCAAGTGGTTGTTTTAACAAATGAGTTAAGTTTAAAGGAATAATGAAAGAAAGTCATTTGCAACCCAAGTTCCTAACAAAGATATCAAAATTAAGTACACTGATTTTTTTCCTTTTATTATTTTTTTTATAAGGCTCAATGTGTTTTGTCCACCAAAAGATGAAAGTGAACATTCTCCCAACTGGTGAAAGCAGACCTCAGGGAAGAAGCTGTTAAAAAGTCAGTGAGGGGCACCTGAGTGGCTCAGTCCCTTAAGCGCCTGCCTTCGGCTCAGGAGCCTAGGATCAAGCCCCGCATCAGGCTCTCTTGTCAGCAGGGAGTCTGCTTCTCCCTCTCACCCTGCACCCTGCCCCCTGCTCGTGCTCATGCTCTCTCTCTCACAAAAATAAATAAATTAAAAATCTTAAAAAAAAAAAAAAGTCAATGATATGACTATAAACTCATCCTACTGGTGCCTTTAACTTTAGGTTAAAAAGTTCCCTTTTCAGGGGCGCCTGGGTGGCTCAGTCGCTAAGCGTCTGCCTTCGGCTCAGGGCATGATCCCAGCGTTCTGGGATCGAGCCCCACATCAGGCTTCTCCACTAGGAGCCTGCTTCTTCCTCTCCCACTCCCCCTGCTTGTGTTCCCTCTCTCACTGGCTGTCTCTCTCTGTGTCAAATAAATAAAATCTTAAAAAAAAAAAAAGTTCCCTTTTCGGGGTGACTGGAGGGGGGCTCAGTCAGTTAAGTGTCAGACTCTTGATTTCAGCTCAGGTCATGATCTCAGGGTCCCGGGATCAAGCCTAGCGTCAGGTCAGCTTGAGGATTCTCTCCCTCTCCCTCTGCCCCTCACCCCCACCACACACACATGCTCACACACACTCTTTCTCTAAAATAAATAAATAATCCTTAAAAAAAAAGTTCCCTTTTCTGGGGCACCTGGGTGGCTCAGTTGGTTAGATAACCAACTCTTGATCTCAGCTCAGCTGTTGATCTCAGGATCATAAAGCCAAAAAAAAAAGAAAAAATTCCCTTTTCTCTGTGTTTGGTATCCACTAATGACCACAGATAATAAAGGCGACGATCAATGCATATCCAATGAAATGTTACTTGAGATTTTGAGGTAAGAGAAATTTCCCTTAGGTCATATTTTCTTCCATTTTTCTTATTCTGGCCAAGCATCTTCCTCATTATACTTTCTTTAGTAATTACGTTATATTGTGGTACAGTTCCTTTTTTATTCCAAGTTCACAAAATTACATATAGGCATTATCAATGAATCTTCTATTTTAAAGTATTTTAAGTAAATTCACACTAGAGTTTGCGTACAGATATTCTTTCATTGATGTATAGATTATTGACCTGGATAACTCAAAAGCTATCCCAAATGGATGCTTCCCTGTGAAGAACATTAAGGACTAATTTTCCTGTGTCAAAATAAACAACAGAATGGACTAGGTATGCATATGGCAACATGTTACATAAAAAACTTGTTTATCATGGATGGCCAAATAATGCCATTTTCTAGTGACACTTCAAGTTTGAAAATCTGAAAATATCTTAGCTCCCATATGTCCCACAATATACAAGGTCTGCATAGGTGTATATAAAGTGTTATCACATTAGTATGTAGCATATTTGTCTGCATAATCATCACATTAGTAATACGAATTATTTATAAAAGTCTACCTTTTGTTGTGAGTATTTCTGCAAGCATTATACGTAAGCTGAGAGACTGGACATCCTTTGAAGGAAGGAGACAAAACACCAGAACCCGAGAACACATTTGTAGGAATCTCACTTCATCATATGAGTTCCTCAAGCATGTATGTAACACAAAAGGCCTTGGTTGTTCTTCATGTCTAAAAGAAATTAATGAAGAGAGGGAAGAGGAAGGAAAGAAATTTCTGGAAACAATTTAGTTATGTATCATTAAGTATAAAATACCTCAAATGGACAATACATCAGTTTTAATAATTGTGTCCACTCCTCAAAAATGTCAATAGCTAATAATTTTCTCAATCACAGACTAACTGAGAAAAACGCTAATGCATGCCCTTTCAGGATTTCAAACCTTAAGTAGCATCAACAATTACACATAACTCTCAAATCACAGTAACAATCCAGAAAAGTATGAGTGTTTCTTTAACTGGATTATATTTAAGTTTCCTGGATATCTCCTTAAATGTGATCTACAGCTTCTTTTTTCAAAAAAAGTCTAAGAAAACAACCAGAATCACTAGCCAGCTTTCCTGACTAGGTAATCACGGGATAAAAATGCTATGGGTTTTCTACTGAGGAAAGGGTCCATGACTTGATGCTACATAAATTGGTGGCAAATGGCCTTCTGTGAGGTTCCCAAGTATTTTCTAAACAGTCTTGCTAACCGTGGTCACAGGCTTCCCTACCAGCACTGACCCTATCCTTATCCCAGGACCATTAGTTTGGAGGATCTGAGTGAAGAGAAGTAGAAAGTAGAACTTTCTATACCTCTTTTTTCTGCAGTACCTTGATCGTAGTAGTTCAAGAAAGACCGGGAAGTTCATTTTTCTAACACCTTCCAGGTAAGAGGTAAAGTTTATGGACTTCTTATATTAACCAGTGGCCAATCCTGGGGAAGGGGTGACACTACGCAGAGCAGGAGGACTCATACTAGGTGCTACACAGGAATGAAACCAACGCATTTTGGTGCCTTTTATGACTAGTACCTCCAGAGTGTTTACTGCAATTTCTTTTTGCACTGGAGAGTAAAGAGTAGTTTCCAGAGTAGGCACCCTAAAAAAGAAAGATTTCCTCTTTGTCTTCTACGACAAGCAAGAAAAATTCAATACTAATGTGAAAAGCCAACAAAATAAACAGATTTTAATAATAACCTTTTACATATACACTGATAGATGCTGACTTTTTAAAAATGGCCTCTTTAGGGGTGCCTGGCCCGCTCAGTTGGTAGAACAGGGGACTCTTGATTTGGGGGGGGGGCATGAGTTCAAGACACTGGGGGTAGAGTTTACTTTAAAAAATAAAAATAAAAAATAAGTAAATTTAAAATGGCATCTTCAATTATTTGAAATTCTAGCTATGCTGCCAGTTACAGATGATCTTTTAATATAGTAAGATCTAGATGTTACTCTTGTCTCATCAAGCACTTTTAAGGATAAAATTTTATTTTAAAATATGTATTTACTTAACAATTATGGGCAAAATTGGCCCCAAAACTTAACGACAGAAGCTTCTTTCTTTAATATCAAAATCTCTCTCAGAAAGAATATACAATCCCTTCTCTCTTCCAATGGAAGGCAGATAATAAAAGCAGACTGGCCATCGGACTTCTACAAGTTCATCTCCCTCCTAGAACTGAGTTAGGGAAAAACTTTCTGAGTGAGCATAAAAGGCCAGATATCTGGTCAAGCGAGCTCCATCTGAGGAAAAAGGGAGGCTAATGCTTCCCTGGAATCCCTGTGCTCACTCCAAGCAGGATATTCCTATGATGCCCTCTAGTTCATGGGCATCAAGTACTGCTTCAGAACCCAAGTAAAGATCCTGAGGCACGTGACTGCTTCTGGGTCAGGAGGCATCCATGCACCTGCGTCCACGCAGCATCCTCCTCCTGCCAGTGTGGAGGGATCATTTGTTTACTGCAATTCCTACTATTTGCATTTGGGTTCTCATTCCTTGCGTGAGCAAAAGGACATTGACTTTTGTAAATTTCACATGTGCAACAAGACTTAATCTTCCCACCTACACCAAGAAGCAGATATCATCAGCAGCATTTCATAGATGAGAACACTGGGGACCTGAGTGGTTATGCAAATAGTCCAAAGTTGGAGGTAATAAATGGTAGAAATAACTCTCCTGTTCTGCCTGACTCTCAAGTCCAGACTCTCTACGCTACTCCCTAATCAAAGATCACAAAGATGAAAGGGGGGAAAATTCAGAGACAAACACCGAATATATGAATAAAAAACATTATTTTTCCCCCTAAACAGCATGCCCGTTCTTGACTAGTAAACCAAACACAAAGAGATTGTAAGGAGATTATGAAATTAAAGATGCTACTGATTAAGCAGCGTAAAAAGAATCAGTTTTAGATTTTTCCAAAACATGCTGGAACAAGACAGATGGGACAAAGGAAGAGGAAGCAGAGGCAAGACTTAAATGTGATCTGGACTGGGTTTAAAGCAGCAACAGGTGCCCCGGGGCACCTGGGTGCCACAGCGGTTAAGCGTCTGCCTTTGGCTCAGGGCGTGATCCCGGCATTATGGGATCGAGCCCCACATCAGGCTCCTCCGCTATGAGCCTGCTTCTTCCTCTCCCACTCCCCCTGCTTGTGTTCCCTCTCTCGCTGGCTGTCTATCTCTGTCAAATAAATAAATAAAATCTTTAAAAAAAAAAAAAAAGCAGCAACAGAATGTCGGCCTGGAAATAAACACGTGCTGACTGAAAAGCTGCCTCCACACAACTGCCTAACAGTCAACCAGTGTATGTGTTGCTTTTATTAATGCAATTTATTATTCTCTTGTCTGACAGTGGCCAATTCAATTGGGTGCTTCCCAGGCTGCCAAAGTCATCCTGCAGCCTATAGATAACCACACACCAGTGGAGATTTCTAGACGATGGTACTATTTACCTGGGGCAGGCAAGTGCAGACACAGCCATCAAAGCTAGACACATTGTCCACCAGTCTCACTGTATGATTTGTAGAAGATAATGCATAATCAGATATTAGTTCTCTAGGGTTCACTTCCAGGGCATAATCATCTATATGCAAAACACGAGTAACCTACTGGCACTTTTTCAAATATCTATAATCCCAGAGTACAGTGGTAGATTTTTTTTTCTTTAATAAGACTCATCAACTAGAGCTTCTAGGCACAGCCCAGATATCAGCAAAATAAATCTACCATTGGTATAACAAAACTAGAAGCCCAGAGGGAAGACATTTCTAAAATGGAATCAATTCTCTGTTTCTATTATTGTGATGCTTTACCCATAATATCTTTCTATTAGTCACAAAAGCAGTAATTTCAGAAGCTGGTAAATGTCTCCATGAAAAATATATGCTCATGTTCAAATTAGATCATCATAAAAATACTAAATTTCTCTAACCACTTGCTCTTCTCCCAAACCTACATCCATCAGTCTTCTCACCAGAATAAAACATGGATTTAAAATACTGTCCTTCATTGAACCATAATTTAAATACTTTAAAATGAGCTTCCACTGAGTTCAAACAAGTCTTAGACAGTATCTGGCAGGCAGAAGCAAGAAGCACTTTATACAACAGATACACAGCAAACCAGCAGGAGCTCCAAGGGGTTGCTGAACACTTGAAGGAGCGGCTGAAGCTCTTGAGATGCCAGGGATGTAACCCTAGAGTCCTCATTCTCTCACCTTCCTTGTTAGTTCACATACTCCCTTCCTGGATGTTGCTTTCTCTACCAACACCAGTTTTGAAAGGGTGGTCTGGGGACCCCTATGTGTAATACAAAATGTCACCTGTCTTTTTCACTTCTGTTCTCACAAACATAGGAGTTTCTAGAGGCTACATAATCTGTGCTGACACCATCACTCTACTGGCTAATGCGAAATGGATTGTGTATTTGTGAACTTTAAAAATGTGAACTCTTAAAAATTTAAGAGCTGACATGGTAAATATGGAGGGTATAACAAAAGGTGAGGTTATATACATTTAACAACTGGCTCTGCCAGGGGAAACACAGCTCTGATTTGTCGCATTCACCCACTACACAGTGTAAATACTCCCACCATGGCCAATGACAAGCTAGCAAGGTGATATCACTGATCTCAAAGTAGGGAAGGGCTGTGCACAGTCAGCTCTTGCAAACTAGTACACGCTGGTCCAGCTCCCCAAGAGCTAGAAGCCACATAAACAAAGTGCTTTTGGGGGCGCCTGACTGGTTCAGTCAGAAGAACACGAAACTCTTGATCTCGGGATTACGACTTTGAGCTCCACGTTGGGTGTACAGAGATTATTTAAAAATAAAATCTTAAAAAAAAAAGTGCTTTTAGGTTTTCAATAACTTTTAAGAATATAGAGGGATCCTGAAACAAACAAAAAAAAAAAACCCTGAGAACCACTGCTCTACAGTAACTTTTTTTAAATCATGGGTTGTGACCCATAAGGAATAAAATAAAATATAGTTTGTCTCAAACACCATTTTTAAAAAGATGTTAACACAAAAATATCAGTTATCACAGGTAATAAGCATATTGTTTATGAAACTGTGTGACAATATAAAATGTATGTACTATGGGTCACAGTTTTTAAAAAATACAAAACACTGGGGGCAGCGAACTGGAAAATATTAGGCACATGATGGCTCTGTACATTTTGATCTCATAAGCCTGTGAGACACAGACTTTGGCAGAGAGAACTATTCATGGAAAGAGAACCGGGAGCTTCTGCTGCACAAGGACATTTAGCAACTAGGCCCCGCGGAGCAACAGCACAGTGCGGAACAGGGATTGCCCGCTGACAAACTCACTCGGCAGCGCTTCTCAGAAGACAATAGGAGTTACCACCTGCCCAATAAGGATGCCAATGCTTATACATCCTCATTTAGAAGTGCTGTAATTCAGCATTTTCACACTCACTTAGGAGCAGGACATAGAATTAAGATCCTACCAGCAAACCTCTGAATGTTAAGGATGTGTTACAAGCACAGAAATGGTCTTGAAGTCTTCCTTCCAAAGGCAGAGTCACCTCATAGGCACAAATCTTGTCAGTGGAACAGTACAAAGAGCTAACAACCTAAATATTCACAATTTTCACACTGAAACATTTCTAATTATAGCCCACAAATTTCAATATTGAGTTCCTTTTAAAAGTCAATTTTCAAGATATTGTGATGCAACAGAGTTCTCAACAAAAAGTCAATTTTCAAGATATTGTGATGCAACAGGACTCACAAAAAGAAACATGAATTCTAAACCTTATTTCTAAAAATTATAAACTCATGGACACTTCACGGTATAAAACACATTTAAATTTTCTACTTCTAGGTACTCATGATTCTATAAACAAGTTCATGACAGTGCTGGCTTGGAAAAATTAATTTCATTGTTAAAGTTTTTCACAAAATTAAAGAAGTCTATTAAAGGGTTTTTTATTAGAGAGATACAGAAAAAATCTACTTTACCAAAACACCATAGTTGTTCTCCCTCAATATACCTATATTTCAAGCCAAGCACCAGCAAGAGGCAGAAAATTCTAGAGTTTTATCTTGACTTTGACCCTCTTCTGTGTAAGAAAAAGATTTTAATGTGGGGGGAAAAGTGGGGGAGGTTGTTCATGCTAGATCAGTTACCTGGCATTCGCAGCTTTCAGGTCACAGAAATGAGTGAGTAAAGTTCTTACAACATCATTGCAGACGACTTTAACTACATCCACGTGGCTCAGTCTGTGACGCAGCTGTCTGGCAATTTCCCAAAAGTCTTCCAAAAGCAGATGGTAAAGCTGTCCCTCATCTCTGCTGAGATTTCCATACCAGGACAGAACGTAATCTCTGTAACTGTAGTCAAACACTAGCAGGAATAAACAAAGCAATGAGTAAAACTTAGACGACAGAAGCATACACCAAGACTGCATCTCCAGTGGAAGCTGACGACGTACTATTTAATATTCACCGTTTAAAATATAAAGAAAGTAGGTAACAACACAAGAGAAGACATAATCTTTCCTAGAATATTTCAAAATAAAAAAAGATCCTCATCTAACTAAAATTCTGGGGGTGTGGTGACCATATGTCCTGAATTTTTGTGGCCAGCCCAATTTTTAAATATTCTATCCTGGGTCCAAACTATCTAAATCTATCAAAAAACAGAGCGTCTTACACAGTGGCAACACACTTATCAAGGCTGCCAGTCATCAGCCTCTCTGTCTTCCAAATTCACCCTTTTTTGCCCTGTTTTATAATACTGGAGAGGGACCGTGCAAACATTTCTTTGCCAACCCATACCATGTTAGTGTTTGTCGGGAGAGGATGCTGGAGGAACTGTGGAGGAGGAAGCGGTTTCTCCTCGTCCTGGTCCTGATTCCTGTGTGCTCTTCTGATTGCTCCTGCAATGTGCAGTGGGCAGCATGTGGGGCACCAGATGGCACTCACCCCCAGCAGATTCCAATGGCCCTCAGAGGGCAGCTGCCCAGAGAAGGCTGCTGGTACCCAGGGAGTGCCTTCCTGTAGCCTGTGGTATCTCCCAAACTTCTCCACCATTACATGAGTCACAGCTGTGCCCTCTCCAGTGAGGCCTGGATCTCAGCTCTGGGGTGAAGAAGGAACCTGCTCCCGAATATATCCCTCCTTAAAGTGCTCTGCCTCGGCTCTAGGAGTAGTGATTGCTCCCATTGTCTACTCTTCCTATATTCTTTGGAGTCCTCTTTATTCCTCAGTAGTCAAGTCCCTTTCCAAGTTAATCATTCTTTATATTAAACTTTCTTGTCCAAGTACTATGTGGTTTCTGTTTCTTAATGAGATCCCAACTAATGCAGGAAGAAACCTTAAGTCAGATATCACACCAGGCTCAGCATTTGTGGCTGACAACCTTCTTTGGGAGATTTCCAGTGCCTCATTTCTTAATTCTGGATCAATTTTATGCCTTGGAAATAAAAACCCTTAGGTCTAGACCAGTGCTCTCCCACAGAAATATGAGAGTCACGTATGTAATTTTAAGTGTCTAGTAGTCACATTAAAAAAGGAAAAAGAAACAGGTTCAATTTTAATAATATATTTCAACTAATATATCCAAAATATTATGATTTCAATACATAATCAATGCTATCAATTAATGAAATTCTTTTTCCATGCTAAGTGCTCACCATCTGGTATATATTTTATACTTCCAGCACATCTTAACTTGGACTAGTCGCATTACTCAGTTGCCACTTGTACACAGAAGTCCCGTGTTGCTCAGGGCAGCTCAAGTCCATATAGAAGAAGAAGACTGAAAAATTAACATGTTACTGGACTTAAGTGGTGATTCCCCCGAGGGAGAAAAACACAGCCCCATATCCATGTCTCAGCACAAGGATACCTGTACTATTTTTTAATCACTGCTTATTTCTCAAGGTTACCACTTGATTTGGCTTAATTTTGATATGACTATGTATCATCTCAGAGAAACAGCCTACCCTCTTGCCTTGGTTTGTCCCCAGGAATCCTGTGGAACAAAATGTAACTTGGGATCCTGATATACTGCACACCTGGCCCACAAATGTCTAACCCATAATTCTCAAATAATTCTGCAGGCCAGGATTTGGTGCTCGTTTTACTCATTTTGGCTGCTACACACCAATTTCAAATGGGCTTGGTGGGGTGGGGGGAGATGAGAAGGTGGCAGGAGGGAGGTCATATTTCTTAGAAAACTGAATAGCAAATGGAACCTCCAGCTCAGAGTTAGTATTCACCCTATGTAAAGATTCCATATACGTGCAAAAGCCCACAAGTCACGGAAAGCACCATTCTTGTTTTAATATTCTGTGATGGCTTTTTTTTCTCAGAATATCAACTATGAAGGTGTGTCCAATGTTTTTTTCCTGCGTTGCAACTTTATAATAATTCACAAAATGGCACCTTAAATCCAATAGGTCAAAAACATACATAAAACATCAAGAATTTTGTTCACAGACATGTATGTACAAACGTTTAGCTAAATCCGCAAAGTGATTCCACTGGCCTCAGCAGTGGGATAAGACACTTAAGATACCTTAAGCCTTATAGCTGAGAACCATTACTTACCAAAGACTAAGGGGCAGGCACTGAAAAGAAGAAAAAAAAAGATACTACCTCAATCTTTCATTTTTCATTAAATAAGCATTTAATTCTGGTATGTAAGTCTTCCAGTATATAAGGTAGAATAGATATCCACTGGACACAAAAGAAAAGGCAAAACAAAAGCAAAACAAACAAATCATCTCCTAAACTTTTCGGCTATTTTCTGCTCACTTCTAGATATTAATTTGAACAGACGGTTGTTATGTTTTCTAGATTTTACAAAAAGTAGCCACATCTCATTCCTAATTGGACTATTCCATTTAGGAGAAAGCAGAAATGGTTTCTGGGCCAGATATTTAAGAAATTAGGGCAAAAACAGCAATAGCCTCATCCCATAATCTCACTTATTGGCAACAAACAGACCACGGATCCTACACAGTGATTGAGTTACATCCTCTCAAGATTTTGAGGCTCCAAGAAGGGAAATAACTTGCTCAAAGTCAAATAGGTGGTCAAACACTCTTCCTCTCAGCACACAGTAGGCCTGCATGAAGGTGGAACAAAGAAGTCACATGAGTAAAAGACATGAGAAATCTGAAATAGCATCCTCGTCCACTGGACATTCAACTTGTTTAAAACATTTATATGAAAAAATATGCAAATGGCAATACTTTTAAAAACTGCCCTAGACGTCACTGATAGGACCAATGGGTGGAAGTCATAAGAAATTGTTTTTTCTGTTCAACATAAGGTGGAACTGAATAAAAACATCAAAGCTATTCAAGATTCACAGTAGATGGTGAATATTCTATCACAAGAAACTTTTAAACAAGCTGGATATCCAATGGACAAGGATGACCTAGAAAAAATTACTTCCTGAGATGGGGGGCTGAAATATGTAATCTCCACAGACCCTTGTCTGCAAAGCTTTTTTATATCCTTCTTCTGGTAAGAGCCTCCCTGACGACAAAGCACTGCTAACTTGTTCATTTGCAGGTCTTTCTCCCTTACGCTTTTATTAAGCAAAGTTGTCATACCACAGAATTTTTAACTAGTAGCAAATAAATCTACAACCCAAAACGTTTGGGAAATAGAAGCATTTTTCCATTCATTAAAATTCAGCTTCAAATTATAGAAGGAAGGTAAAAGCAATTATAAGAGACTTAATATCTTTAACATAAGATCTTCTTAGCATGCTGCAGGATTTATGTGAGGGGCATATTCATCTACATAACTTCCCATTATACTTGTTAACCACACTGCATATCCTAATAAATACAACTCTAAAGTACTCCTCTGTTACTACATTTTGGTTAGGAGTTGATGAAAATGAGTATTGGTAAAAATCTCAACTCAGGGGCACCTGGGTGACTCAGTCAGTTAAGTGTATGCGTTTGGCTCAGGTCATGATCCCGGGGTCCTGGGATGGAGCCACGCGTCCGGCTCCCTGCTCAACTGGGACTCTGCTTCTCCTTCTGCCTGCCGCTCTGCCTACTTGCACACACTCGCTCGCTCGCTCTCTGACAATTAAATAAAATCTTTAAAAAAAAAAATCTCAACTCAGTAACAGAAGATATACCTGGAACTAACAAATTTCTCTCAATCATTTGTCAGTACACCTTTAAGCTAAGTATTATAAAAATACAGCAAATATAAAAAGTATGAAACAAGGGCACTTGGCTGGCTCAGTCTGTAGAGCATGTGACCCTTGATCTCGGGTCATGAGTTTGAGTTCCATGTCAGGCAAAAAAGAAGGAGGAGGAGGAGAACGGGAAGGAGAAGAGGAAGAGGAAGAGGAAGAGGAAGAGGAAGAAGAAGAAGAAGAAGAAGAAGAAGAAAAGTATGAAATAGAGCCATGATTCTAAGTATATATTACATAGCTACATATACTCATTTATATACAAGTAACATACATACACTCATTTATATACAAGTGCACGTATGAACAAAATATCTTAAAATATACCCTACAGGTCAATTTGAAGAGACACAGAAATTCACAATAAAATTATTTTATGGTCTCTACTAAAAAATAAGCAGAAATAATATAACAAACCACAATGAGAAATGAAAGAACACTTATCCTCATTGCCAAGCAAGCAGTCTTTCTTCTAAACACATAATAGCAGCCAACAAAAATTCAAGTGCTATTATCAAATCTATTTTCTAGACTACTCTCAACGAAATAAGCAGGTAAAAAGAATTCACTGCAGATCATAGAGAATGGAATAACATGTCTGGAACTTTAATTTTAGTTAGATTAATGTAAAAAGAGGATTTAGGGTAACAAAGTAGGGAAAAACTGGAAGTGAGGAGACCAGTTAAAAGGCTACCATGTTAGTCTAGATAATGTGATGTTAGGTAATCTTTACCTATAAATTTTCAGAACAAAGAATGACTCAAACCAAGGAAACAGTATAAGAGAGAGAGCTCCATGACAGCCATTCTTCTATCTCTGCCTTTTCCCCAGAGCGATTCAAGATACAGTCTTCCCTGCCCAAGAAGTAAGGTCCCAAGGGTCATAAACGTCCATAATCTGAGTCACTTGGAACAAAGAAAGAGTGCTCATTCAACCAGGAACTGGCCTAATGGTAATAAGGACAACAGTAATTCCATCGTTCATATAGATGGCACTCTACAGTTTGCAAAGTTTTAAAAATGCAATGAGTAATTACTATCTATGTGTGGAAGGAAAGCCAACTGCTGGGAAAATTTGGGGTTATTAGTTTATGTCACTAATTGAGGTGTTCATTCATTCAACAAAAAATGTATACATATTTCACACCGCTGGGCAGTCATGAACTGGAAGAGTTGAGCTTAAGGAGGTTAGAGGTGGGAGTGGAACGTGCAAGAGTCATAGTCTTCCAAGTGCAGGCTCTGCTTCCTCTGTGTCAGCATCTAATTCTTATCATCTAACATCCTCTGGAAATGGCCACCAAGAGCCTAGTAAAAGAGATCGCCACATCAGGTTCACCTTTATCTAGGACAAGTTCCAAAGAAACTGAAAGTTCTGTTATACTTGGACAATGACCTTGTAATATCTTCTGTTATCATGAGGGTTCAAGTTATGGCCTTTTGTATAATGACACTTTATCTTATAGGAACATTTACCCCCGAAATTCAGAAAAGTATTAAGAGCCAATCAAAACTAACAGAAATATGTTCATCTGGAAATGTACATGTAACATTAATTGCATTTGTGAAGGACACCCCAAATAGTAATGAAAGTAATGGTATTTATGACACATTTGGACAGAATCTCACAAGTCCAAGTGCAGAGGTCAGTATCCTCAATGTTTGAAAAGAATAAGATCTTCCAAAGAACTGTATTTTCGATTCAAGATTTTAAACTGAAAGTTCTCCTGAGCAAATAGCAGGTACTCATTATTGAACTATATTCTCTGGTCCACATTAGTGAAGTAATTCAGGGTAGCCTAGTAAAAATTAGGCTATCAATCTGAGATGTATTACTCATAAAGATTTTCAAAAGTGTCTCCTGTCAGTCTTCCCAGGGAATGTAACTTTAGGAGAAACTTTTGAGAGCATCTGGTATGGAAAGGTGGCTGTTCTGACTTCTCAAACATATGGTTCACTCATACCATATCTGAGTCCCTAACATACAGTTTTTACACTTGAAATTGGCTAACAAAGCACAGCAATAATATACTTCAATTATCTTCCCTGGGTATGACATTTAACTTCCAGAATTTGTAGCTTTAGTAATTTTTTTTTGAAGATTTTATTTTTAAGTCATCTCCACATACAACATGGGGCTCGAACTCACGACCCTGAAACCAAGAGCTGCACGCCCCACCGATTGAGCCAGCACACCTTGTAGCTTTAATCATTCTTATTGCTTCACAGAAAGCCAAACTGTGTTATTTTGACCTACACTTTTAAATATTACTTCTTTCTTCTTTGTAATTCAATCTATAAAGATTTAAGACCAAGCCCTAATTTATATTGAGCTACAACACAAACATATTTTAGTAACAATGACAGAAAACCCAACCACAAACATTTATACCTGCATATACATACACATACCTTGTATTTTACTCAACTCTTTGAATAAATCTGTTTTTAAAATACATATTCTAAAGGGAGTAAAACAGGGGCGCCTGGGTGGCACAGCGGTTAAGCATCTGCCTTCGGCTCAGGGCGTGATCCCGGCGTTATGGGATCGAGCCCCACATCAGGCTCCTCTGCTATGAGCCTGCTTCTTCCTCTCCCACTCCCCCTGCTTGTGTTTCCTCTCTCGCTGGCTGTCTCTATCTCTGTTGAATAAATAAATAAAATCTTTAAAAAAAAAAAATAGAAATAAAAAAAAATAAATAAATAAATAAAGGGAGTAAAACAAATATATAAGGGTAAGATGGAATAATTATGTTATCTACTTCAAACTAACTTGAGGAGGTAATTTTTAAATAGTTCATAAGCACTTAATATCAACTGAACTCAGGTTACTGCAGCCTTAACAAGTGTACCTGCTATTAAATTTTGCAAGCATACCAAGAGACCCTCAATTTTATCAGTATAAGTCTACTATAGCTAGCTAATAACGTTCAGAATTTCAATTAAATATACTGGTGCCAGGGCTTAGAAATGCAAATTAAAATACTTCAGAGATGCATATTATAATCATGACAGGTTTTCTAAATACTTACAAAACCTCTCAACTTTCTCAACATATATTTCTAGATTCTAACTCTTCATTAAATTAAATGTCCAAAATTTTTTAGAAGACAAGTTTGGTTTTAGTTTATTGTTGTTTTTACAACTGCCATATGCATACGTTTTACTCTCATAACCAACTTTATAGCAGCCTTTAGCTCTTCTTTTGGTAGATGATATAATATTCAACTTCACTGAAAATCATTTTGCTTAAAACGAGGAAACTGTAAACATTAAGAATACAGTGGGAAAAAAAACAAAGAAAAAAAATATTGTACCAAAGCATAATTAACTAAAGCTCTTACCCACAGGCTTTGGAAAATACTGTTCTTTCAAAATAAATCATTGCACAGAAATTAGCCTGAGGATAACGTGGTTTGGGGGTTTTTGGTTTTGTTCTGTTTTGGTTTTTGTCAACCAGGCCTCAACTCTTACCTTTTTTTTTCCATAACCATTTCTGAAACAAATCGGTCCGTGGTAAGTAAACATGCTATCTCAATTGCAGAGCAACTTCACAGTCTTAAAAAACTCATGTTCATAGCAGCATATTCACTATAACCAAAAGACGGAAGCAACCCAGATATCCATCAGTGGATGAATGGGTAAAGAAATTGTGGTTACAGGGGGCGCCTGGCTGGCTCAGTTAGTGAGAGGATGCGACTCTTGATCACGGGTCTGTAAATTGAAGCCCCACATTGGGTGGAGAGCTTACTTAAGAAAATAAAGAAATATGTTTTTAGATGTGGTTATATACGTAAAATGGAATATTATTCAACCTTAAAAAGGAAGAAAATCTGACATATCCTACAAACATGGATTAACCTTGAGAACACGATGTTAAGTAAATATGCTAAACACAAAAGGACAAATACCATATGACCTCATTTATATGTAGTCCCTAGAGTCAAATTCGTGGAGACAGAAAGTAGAATGGTGATTACCAGGATCTGGGGGAAGAGAGGAGTGGGTATTGTAGTTTAATAGGTACAGAATTTCAGTCTTGCAAGATGAAAAGAGTTCTAAAGACTTTATACAGCAATGAAAATGTACTTAACACTACTGAACAGTACACTTAAAAACGGCTAAGATGGTAAATTTCACATTATGTGTATTTTACCACAATTAAAAGAAAAAAAGAAAAGAGTTCCAATTCCGGGAATGGTGGACTAACTTGTATCAGACCAACCTTCCTACAGAAAACCATTACGGACTCCAGGAAAAAAAAAAAAATATATACACACACACACACACACATATATATGTGTTAAAGAACTATTTAAAGGCACTGGAGAGAGGGGCCTCTGGGTGGCTTAGTTGAGCATCTGCATTTGGCTCAGGTCATGATCCCAGGACGCTGGAATCAAGCCCACATCGGGCTCCCTGTTCAGTGGGGAGCCTGCCTCTCCCCCTGCTGCTCCCCCTGCTTGTGCTGTCTGTCCCTCACTCTGTCAAATAAAGAAAGAAAATATTTTACATTTAAAAAAATGTTAAATAAGTAAAGGCACTGGAGAGCAAAGTGAGAGAAACTGAAGGGAAAATCTACCCTTGATAAAAGGGTCTAGAGCTTGTACGAACCACATTTATGTAACTTTCCCCTGAAGCACTCAATGGTCTTAGAGGCACAAGGCAGTTCAAACTTAGACTGAACATCTGTATATTTTTTTAACATAAGATATCAGAAAACAGAGTTAGGAACTGCCAAAGCAGCTGAAAATAAGGGCAGGAAACACAAATAAGACGGAGCCACAAAATCTGGATTACAAACTCTTAAACCCACTGCTGACTCTGCCCTACACATGTATGGAGGTAAGACTGTAAGCAGACCAGCTCAGAGCAACAGCCGGAAGACTGGAAGAGCTGAGCAGATTCTCTGACCACTGTCCAACAGAGAGAGACAGAGTCTGGAGCTGGAGTCCTGTCCAGTTAGAGGTGTGACCATGGACTTTCCATTGAGACTGTGTAAGGAACATGAACTAGATGACTTCAGCCTATGTCCTGGGACTGAGGGATTCACCCTAGACCTAGGACAAAATCCAAGCAGACCTGCCCTAAAAATATGTGTAAAACCAAGTATCCTCAAGGTGAACAGTCAAAAATTAAGCGGCATACTAGACCAAAAACTAACACTCTTCGGAGGAAGATAACAGAAACTAGAATGTCCAGAAAGTAACATCCACATATTTTAGGATACAATAAAAAATAAGGAGACCTGAGAAGAAACCCCCCCCCCCACCAAAAGTAACACATACTTTAGAGAAAAACCAGTGGATAGAAACCAACTCCAAGATGGCCTAGATTTTGGACTTCACATACAGAGACTTTAAATCAACTATATAAATATGTTCAAGAAATTCAAGATGGTCATAATAAGTGACAGATGGGGAAATCTCAGCAGAGAACCAAATAAAAATTCTACAAAGAGGACACCGGGGTGGCTCAGTTGGTTAAGCATCTGCCTTCGGCTCAGGTCATGATCCTAGGGTCCTGGGATCAAGTCCTGCATCAGGCTCCTAGCTCAGCAGGGAACCTGCTTCTTTCTCTGCCTGCTGCTCCCCCTGCTTGTGCTCTCTCTCTCTCTGACAAATAAGTAAAATCTTTAAAGAAAAAAAAATTCTAGACAGGAGAAGTACAATATTTGAAATTTAAAAATTCACTGGATACACTATAGATTTAAAATGACAGAAAAACAGTCAGTGAACTTAAAGCCAGATGAATAAAAATTATCCTATCTAGAGAACAGAAAGAAAAAAGAATTAGTAAATTAGAGGTCATCAAAATTAAAAACTTCTGCTCAAAGACAACATTAAAAAAATAAAAGGTAATTTACAAACTGGGAGAAAGTATTCACTGTATCTGTATCTAACAAAAGATGTGAATCCAGAATCTATCTTTAAAAACATTCCTACAAATTAATTATAAGTTAAATAAAGATTTGACCAGACACATCACAAACGAAGATATGGAAACTGTCAATAATCACATGTCAGGATGCTCAACATCCTTAGTTACCACAGGTATGCAATTTAAGGTCACAGTAAGATTCTGTTCTATATTTATCAGAATAGTTTAGATAGAACGAATGACAACAGTAAATACTGGTGATAATGTAAAACAATTGGAATGGTCATACACAGTGACAGTCTAAATAAAGATATCATCACTTTACAATATTATCTGACAACTTCTCATAAAGTTAAACATACAACTTACCCTAGGCCTGGCAATTCTACTCCTTGGAATTTGTCCAAGACACATGAAAACATACGTCCACAAAAATACTTGTTTATAGCAACTTTATCCAGTGTTTCAAAAATTTAGAAACAACCCAGATGTCCAAAAGAGAAAGGATAACTATATTGTGACACAGTCATATTAGTATAATGGAATACTACTCAGTAGAAATAGCAAAGTATGAACTGATACGAACAAATGACAAATCTTAAAAACATGCTGAGGAAAGAGGCCAGGCATAAAAGACTACATCTTGTATGATTCCATTTCTATAAGGTTTAAGAACAGGCAACACTAATCTATAGTGACAGAAATTAGAACAAGGGAAGGTGGGTTAGATTAGAGGGGGACAGGAGGCAAACTTTCTGTAATGATAGAAATGTTCTTTAGTTTCACAGGGGTTCTGGTTACATGGTTATACACATTCATGAAAATTACTGAATTGTATGTACACTTAAGATTTGTGCATTTCAAAGTATGTAAATTTTACCTCAATAAAAGGAATTAAGAATTATTTTTAAACCATGATTTTGAGATTATGAATAAAAATTATTGGATTTTAAATTTGGCTTTTATCAAAGTCATCACACTTTACTAATAGAAATATTTTAAAAGCTTAATTAGTCCCCAAAGTTCAAAAATTTTATGAATGCACACAATTTCAGACTGTCTCTGTACTTACACAGTGCTCATCTTCTAATTTTAATACAGTGATTTCTGTGAACTATGCAAGTAAACACACTTGCTATGTACGTATCACTCAGTTCTCTCGACTTCATATCTAACATTCCATATTCACTTGAAAAACACAGATTTTTTTCTGCACTTCTAACTGAAATTGTGTGTTTCGAAATTTGATTTTAAAAATATTATTTGGGGGCACCTGGGTGGCACAGCGGTTAAGCGTCTGCCTTCGGCTCAGGGCGTGATCCCGGCATTATGGGATCGAGCCCCACATCAGGCTCCTCTGCTAGGAGCCTGCTTCTTCCTCTCCCACTCCCCCTGCTTGTGTTCCCTCTCTCGCTGGCTGTCTCTATCTCTGTTGAATAAATAAATAAAATCTTTAAAAAAATTTTTTTTAAATAAAAATAAAAATATTATTTGAACTTTAATTTGATCATCAAAATGTATCTTTTCAACTTTAATATTTCTAAGTACAACTCCTGATTTCCACTTCTACATGTAACAATACCATGACGTCGGCAACCTACTTTCGACCTTGCTCAATACCAGTTCTACTGACATGTCCTTCATTCTTTAGGAAGCCTGACCGCTATACCCCTTAGTTTGTTTAACTGATTGGTCGATAAGTGAGCCTGAGTGCACTCATCCCTAACACACCTTCTGTAAGTTTTATCTAAAAGAAAAAAATGCTTCCTAATACCTATTATAGATAACAGAGAACAGATCCTTGTTTCATATGGTGGAACTAGCTACACATGGCCGGTCAGCTTCATGTGACCTGAAAATCCTACTTAATAAATGTTTAAATCCTATCCATTCAACTAAAATATGGATGCATTTATTCAGTCATCATAAAAATTCCTAACGCTACACACAGACAAGAAGGATAGATAAATTTGTTAGAGATTACAATTTTCCCTTTAGAACATAATGAATTGCTTTACATGGTAATTACATGCTCTCGTTTAATCCTTACCTTCTTTCAGAGCTTTGTCCATATTATGAGAAATCACTACCCTTCTAGACTGAATGGACTCATGTGAATTTCCATACACAGAACTCTGAAATGCAAAGGAAAAAAAAACACAGATTACTGAACAAATAAATTATATATAAAAATAAAACCAAAGTATGAAATACCATTTAAATAAGCTTTAAGATATTGCCTAATAGATTATAAAGTTCTTCTGGAAAAGTTAATAAATGCTTGACATTGGTTAAGAAATTTTTGAATAAGAAGGAAGGACTTTCCCTACCAGACAACAAAACAACCTAATGCCAGAGTAGGAATAAATGAATCAACAGAACAGTAGAAGTACAAAAACAAATGTATCTACACATGAGAATTAAGAACATAAGAAAATTTGACTATTGAATAAATGGTGTTGGGATAACTTAATATTCATGCATAAGAAAAGGTTACAGTCTTGCCTCATACTTTATATATAAATAATTCCCAATTGATAAAGAGCAAATTATTTTTTTAAACTAAAAAAAAGCGTTCAAAGGAAATAAGGGAGAAGCTGTGTATAATCTTAGGAGGGAGAAAGACACAAAATTCAAAAGCTTTAAAGAAAAAAAAACTGACAAATATCACTATAGATATAGAAAACTCCTGTTTGGCAAAAGATACTAAGAAATACAAATGATGGAGCAGGAGATAGTATCTGCAACATATATAACAAAGGACTATGATTTAACATATACAGAGCTCCTCAGAAAAATAGCTAAAAACCAAGAAATTAAAAGATCATATCATATAAAATAAACAAATACCAATAAATATATGAAAAGAATATGCAACCTCCCTTTTAGGGAAATACAAATTTGAGCAATGAGGTATCATCAAACTGCCAAAGCAGGGGGAACGATGCATACTGTCTAATACTGGCAAAGATACACAGAAATGCTGTTTTGTGAATGATGTATGATGAAAACAATGTTTTCATACATTGTTGTGGGGAAAGTCCATTTCTATGAGCTACAATTTCATTTAGCAATTCTTTTTTTTTTTTTTTTAAGATTTTATTTACTAATTTGACAGAGAGAAACAGCCAGCGAGAGAGGGAACACAAGCAGGGGGGTTGGGAGAGGAAGAAGCAGGCTTCCAGCGGAGGAGCCTGATGTGGGGCTCGATCCCAGAACACCGGGATCACGCCCTGAGCCAAAGGCAGACGCTTAGCGACTGCGCCACCCAGGTGCCCCTCATTTAGCAATTCTACTCCTTGGAATCCAACTAATGGAAATACTTGCACATATGCAAAAAAGTATACATACAAAGAATTTCACTGCTGTATTGACTTAAAGGGCAAAAAATTGGAAAAAACCCAAATATCAATAGTCAGAGTTCAATTATGGTACACCCATATTTTAGAATATAATGCAGCCACTAAAAACAATGAATTAGCTGGAATGATACAGAGAAGATTAGCATGGCCCATGTGCAAGAATGACACGCAAATCTGTGAAGCATTCCACAAAAAGAAAGAAAGAAAGAAAGAAAGAAAGAAAGAAAGAAAGAAAGAAAGAAAGAAGAGAGAAAGAAAGAAAGAAAGAAAGAAAGAAAGAAAGAAAGAAAGAAAGAGAAAGAAAGAAAAAAATGAATTAGGGATGCATATACTTTCATGGAAATGTTTCGGAGCATATACATTTAAAAGTAGTTTCCTCTAGGCAGAGGCATAAGATTTTAACTTCTTACTCCATATATGTCTGTGTAACAGTAAATTTAAAAATTTTTAATTGTACAAAGACACTTGGCAAAAAAAAAAAAAAAAGGCAAGGGGGGAGAAACAACGTAAAGAATTAAAATCCTATCTAGCTAGTAAGACTTTATTAAAGACGAAATTTTCTTAGTTGGTCACATACCAAAGGGATCAAAAACGTGTATAATGTGATTGGGCCCACTTACTGGTATTGAAGGGTAAAAAGAAACTAAGTAACATTAATAAAATGTAGAATACTTCTCTATGCATGAAAAATATTACACATGCTTGATTAGCATTACCACATCATCAAGAAGATCCAAATGGCTAATATCACCATCACACTCAACCAACAAATAAACACGAGGAAACCACTCTGCTCTCAAGGCGGGCCACCCCAACACAATTGCAGTCCACCCCATGGCCCTGGGCCACCCAACCTGAAAGTGGAGAATTTCTAGTCCTTAGCTTAGCTTCACACTACCCACGGGTCAAGTGTCAAGAGTGTCATCCATTCTTGTTATTAAAAACAAAAAGCCATAGTTTTAAGATTCCTTAGTTGAACTACTTGTAAAAGCCTTAAGATATATGTGTTGCACTTGTGAGGGGCGCCTGGGTGGCTCCATCAGTTGAACATCTGACTCTTGGTTTCAGCTCACGCACCATCAAGAGATGGAGCCCTCACATCAGGCTCTGTGCTAGGTGGGGAAGCTGCTTTACTCCCTCTTCCTCTGCCCCTCCCCCTGCTCACGCACATTCTCTCTCTCTCTCTCTCAAATAAATAAATCTTTTTTAAAAAAAATGTATGTGCTGCAGTCATGAAAGAAAAGAATCCATTTGTGCTACGAATTAACGTAACATTCAACACTCTCCCAAGGAATTAAAAAAATTAAAAGAAAAACCTAAAATAATCATCATCCTATAGACAGAAGCCATTATTGCGTGAAAGAAATACACTCTCAACCACTTAAAACTATATTTTATTCTCTCAGTACCTTGCTATAAAATTAAAAGTCTATTTTACGTAATTTTTAAATTTAGTTTGCGAAAAAAAATGAGGAAATGAAAGGAATTTTAAAATTCTAGCAATTCTTAAAATATCAGACAGATATTTAAAAACTTGCACATTTCTGGGGACAGTTTTTTTAAGCTAACGCTTTTAGAGCACCGTTGCAATAAATAATGTTAATCATAATTTCTCAAGCCTTTGGCTTCCCAAATGTAGGTATGGTAGTTTTAGTACATAATACTAGTTGGATGATAAAACCAAAGCCAAACAACACTTATTTCAGACATTCCTGAATCTAGGTTCTTAAAATAGAAGCTGTCTTTAAGGGTTGGGAGAGAAGCAGGTATGAATGTGACTGACAGGCAGCACACACATATTTAAGCATATTCTGTGCTTATGTCTCTATCTTCACAAATTCCTCCAAAACTTAATTTTTTTCCTTCTTACCTTTACTCTTTTTTGTTCCTAATTATGGCTTTACTACTTCTTGCTATCTGTCCACATACTCTTCTCCCTCTGCTTCATACTTAGATGGAATATATATATTTTTGTTTGTCACTACTGACTATAGCTGAGTAAGTCCTTTACTCTCTTTAATCTAAAAAGCTTATGAAAATAATGTTCTTTATTTGGCTCCTTAAGTAAAATCTGTATTATTTTTTCTATCTGTTTTTCCAATTTGGGTTCTGGATGTCCCCACATCCCATCCCCCAGAGGTCACTGGCCCTTACTGGAAAGAAAAAAATTCTTCATCCCTATCCCATCCCCACAGCCTGATGGAGATTCTCTGAGTAAGAGGAACAGGAAGATTTAAAAAAAAAAAAAAAAATCATGGGCTCAAAATAACTGGGAAGCCATGCATGAAAATTCCTTTTTTAAGGATTTAATGTTTATGGAGCCAGAATCTCCTCATCTCTAAATTACTACACAAGTATAAGTTAGTCACTGTCACACATAACCCTATTTCTTTTAGATTACAAATATGCAATTTACTAATCCTTATCCCAAGGTGGAGAAACAAAAGAGAAAGGGAAGAAGGGAGGAAAGGGGAGAAAGCTAGCTAGCTGCAACAAATGCAAAATTTGAATAAATTCCTGTGGCTCAGAGGACAGTTGAGCCAAAATTATCTTCATTTCCCTTCTATTTATAGGTTTGAAAAAACAAACTCCTCATGGCAGAGACTTCCCCAAAAGACTTATTCTTTAAGGCAAATGCTAACTTGCCCTAACTGTGCTGCCACAGGCCTCGTTCCCCAAGGAAAGCCTACTTCTTCCTGACAGTCACTTTCCTAAAATGCCAGCACTGGGAAACAGGAAATAAAAATGTCTGTACTTTTCCCACTGCAACAAAGTGCTAGAAATAAATCTTCAGTAAGATTTCAAATCCAGAAATTAGGACTTTGAATGTAGTCTGACCACTCAGCTCTCATTAAAGTTTTTAGTATCCATACCACACTATTAATTCATAAAAGCTTTTGGTTAACCAGTACCCCTGTCAGGTAAAAAATACACCTTGTTTTTTATGTAATTGAAATAAATGAACTCTGTCTTCATTTTAAGATATAAATCTAGCTTAAAATGTACTTGAGTTCATTTTTAATCACTCAGTGAGTTCTCTGAAGAGAAAATGAGGCCCCAACATATAATCGCTCATTTAAAAAATGTTTTGGGATGCCTGGGTGGCTCAGTCGTTAAGTGTGTGCCTTTGGCTCAGATCACGATCCCAGTGTCTTGGGATCGAGTCCCACATCAGCCTCCTTACTCGGCGGGGAGCCTGCTTCTCACCCTGCTTGTGCTCTCTCTCTCTCTCTGACAAATAAATAAATAAAATCTTAAAAAAAAATGTTTTCAAAAGACAGGGCAAAACCAGAAAGCTTTTCTTTAATATATGTAACTGAAATCCCCAAGCATCAAGGAGCAGATACTGTATCAATAAACCCTTTATTGAGTACATATCAGCTTTCTGTTCACTTCTGAAGATCAGCTTTTAGTCTATAGCCAAAATAAACTCAGACTGTCAGTGTCAGAGCTACAGAAACTCTCTCCTGAGGAAGCAACATCCAGAGAGAACCCATGTGGAGAGACCTGGGTACTCCGACATCATTAGCAACTAAACAACCAGAAACCACCTGGAATCCAGCCAAGACATGTACCTCATTGTCCATCGTTTATAAGCACGACATCTCTTACTCACTGTGTTGCTTCCTGTGGGAGCAAAACGGGGCCAAGCCCGCCAGCCCATGACCCGGAAATGCCTTCACGCCCATCACCCGGGCTACTCAAATAAACAAGGGCCGCTCTGCTTGTTCTCCCCTTCAATGTATGTTTATACCATGGGGAAAAATTTTTAACTATATTTTAGTCTATTTTAAAAAGAAAAACAGTTGCACAGAGTTCAAAGAGTAATGGGTCTAATTTCTTATAAAGTACCAAAACAGTGATTTATCTCAGGAAAACAAACACAAACCCCTGATCACCACCATTAACCACGTGGAGCTGTCACACGGCTGAGTCTTTCCAAGTATTCTCAGCATCTGACAACTCCTGGGATCCCATGACTAATATTATCATTCTCAAATTATGTTATTTTCAAAACCATGGCTCCTTTCAAGCCAATCATTTTCTGCCTCAGCCTCAAAAGAAATTTCTCTAAAACCAAAGAAATGTGAGAATCAGACAGAGCCTTCCTCAGAAGATAAGGGACTGAGCAACTTGAAAGGCTATCTCAAGAAGATAGGATAAAAAACTTGAAAATCCATCTCATTTGACTAAGACACTGACAAAAGACTGTGACAGGAGCAATAAAAGTCAGGCCTAACACCGAAGCTGAGTAGCCACGTTACAGAGCTTTGGGGGCAGCAGGGCAGAGTAGAGAACACGGGCTCTCGAGTCCGTCCAACAGCGCGTTTTACTCATGGTACATCCTAGACCCAGACACTTCCCTCTCTAGCTTCAGCGCGCTTAGAACACCTCAGAGGATTAAATAACTAATACCAGGGGTCCAAAACTGAAAAAGACAACAGGAGCCTGGTCAGGAATGTAAATGAGTGGACGGGTTGCCACCGCTGTACAGCTAGATGCTCCAACCCTTGTCAACAAAACACGCAAATCGAAAGCTCAGATGTTATCTCCGAGTAATTGTCTTATTCCAAACACTGTGGGCTTACACTGTTGGGGCCAAAAACCGTGAGCCTCGTTCAAACCATGGGCCTCTACTCTCTAATTGCCGGACCCAGAAAGCACTTAGCAGAGTGCCTGGCATCTAATAGCAAAGTAGAGCTATTGTCACTAATAAAACTCAACATGTTACCACCTTTCAACAAACTGGGGCCAATCAGTGGGTTGGGTGGATGGCTGGTTGGTTGGTTTTCCGAAAGAAAAGGAATGGTAGAAATGAAAGTACAAAAGAAGGGCTGAAAAGTCAAGTAACGGGAAAATAAGACACAACATAATAAAACATATTGTTCTTGAAATATTTTTGCCTTTGAGGCTATACTATAAAGGGAGGAAAGTGTACATTTCCTGAAGATGTTCCACAGTGTATGTGCCTTTACACTTTCGATTACTGGTGAAGTATTTGAGTATTCAAACAAAACCTGGTCTGATCAGAAGCCAGTCTCCTGGATTGTGCTTGATAATGTTTAATCATGAACTCAAAAAGGTCTCATTTTCTTTACTGATAAAAGAAAACTGTCAAACACATACACGGAGAGGTTACCATTAAGGGAGACTGTACTGACAGAAAGTAGTGGTATTTGTGTCTTCTTCCCCCCTCTTAACCAAGTATAATTTCTTTTTCAGATAGAAGAAAAAAAAAGCTTCTTTGAAATTCAAACCTACAAATGTTCTCATATTGTTTTTCTAAGATCCCAAACATGCTTTAATTTCTTTTTAAAATGCTATTTCCAATAATATAAAGAGCAGAGACACATTCTACATTATAGATGTAAAGAATTAAATTGACCCTAACACCATTAATCCAGAGATAATCATTACTGACATGTTGGTGTATTTCCTCTTAGTGGGTGACTCCAACGCTCACTATGTAACTTTGGGCAACTTATTTTTCTGTACCTCAATTTCTTCAACTCTAAAATAAAGATAACAATAGTATCTACCTCTTTGGGTGGATGAGAGCACTAAATGAGTTGATACCCATAAAGCACAAGAGTGCCTGGTAACACAATAGTAATTACAAATTATTATTGGTACTTTTTCCATTTGCACACTTATTAAAAGAAATTAGGATCACAGTATTCATACAGCTCTGCAACTGGCTTTTCACACTCATTACAAGCATCATTTATGAAATAAAAGATTTGGAATATATTGTTTTGAATGACTTCTACCACAATGAAACTATTCTCTTACTTACTTTGTACATTTACTTTGTCTCCACCACTTTTTTCCTATTTTAAATGAAAAAAATATTTTCATTCTACGCTACTGATCTACGTATAGTATCACCAAAAACATCCTTAAAAAAATACTAAGTGTCTATTAAATACACAGTTGGATTTAGACTCTGTCCTTCAAAGGACTGTATACCTCAAGAATTGTGTGCTTCAGCGAGACTCTTTTATCAGCTAAGAACAAACTGAAGGAACAACAGGGCATGGTGGGAGGGTGTAGGGGATGCTCTGAAGCACAAACCACGCAAAGGTGAACTGAAAAAATCCCTTCCCAGCCTCTCCAGCCACTAAACTATGTACCTTGAAAGCCCAGTGCTGCAGGGCACTTCCAGACAGGGAAATGAGGAAGAGACACAGAGGCAGGAGCAAGTCAGGGCCTTCTCTAGCCTGAGGAATACTCTGGCAGTAAAGCCATCTTAGCCTCCAGAAATATAAATCCGTATTGTGATTTTACCTAAAATGAACTTGGCAAGAGATGAATGGTAGATTAGATTATCAGTAGCTTCTGTAGCTTATTATACCATTTATCAAAGTATTATTGCGTCAGGCTAAAGGCCAACCCTGCCTGCATGCATCAAATGCAGGAATCGGGGTTCTGTTTCTATTTCTATAATGAAAAATCTTCCGTTGGGATATCTGAGACTAGATCCTATGAAGGAGTATGAAATCAGATCTTTTCCCTGAACAAATATGAAATTCAAATGTACTTTATGCTGGGGCACAATCCCCCTGTTATTACTATGGCAAAAGCATAGGACATTACATTACAATGGCTAGAGCACTAAATTAAGACCCAGAAAACGTAGGCTGTAGTTGGTTCTTTGCCATTTTCTTGCTGAGTCCTAGTGAACATATCCACCTGTCTGAGATTTAATTCAATTTAAATAATTTCTGCTCTATTTATTTTAAAAGATTATTCTGCATTTCAAGAAGGATAATGCATGTGAATGTGCTTTAAAAGCAGTTTACAAATATAGGTTCTCATTACAGTTCCAAGAGTCATGGTCTAATTTTTTTTACTATGTTAATTTCCTTCCCCCCAAAATAATTATGAGCTCTATTACATGTGATTTGTATTACAACCTTCCATGCTTTCAGGTCTTACTGTCCCAAGCAGATTTCCTGGTTAATAATCTCCTTTCCAGGAGAAAAATGAATATTTCTCTATTAACTGATCAAAAGAAGTAGATTTTGAGGTAGGTTAAAATATTTAGGATTGTTTTTCCACTCAGTTGGAAGAATTAGACTAATGGGAAGAAAAATGTGTTTCATTTCTAATGTCAAGGACTCAAATCTGGAGATCCTTGGAAAACACACTTCATTTTAAGAGAAATTCAAGTAAATTTCAAATCAGACACAGATTCAGAAACTGAAATTCTAACATGCACTTGAAAGTACACAGACAGCAGCAGTTTGCCTAAATTGGCAAGTGTGGAACAGACACTGGGCTGGAAGGAGGAGAATGAGGAAAAGCAAATTGGCTTAGGAAGTGTAACTGAAAAATGACATTAGCTTTGTGCATTCCTGAAAAGGTGTGTGTAATAAAAATTCTGTAACCATTTTATTGCTGGCTTCCATTGTAATTTTGAGTTCATGAGGGAAATCACAGGCTTCCATGATCTGAATCACATTTCCATCCATTCATTCAATCATCTAACATTTACTGAGGATTCTGTGTGTCTGCTGCCACTTAGTTGGGTACTACAGAGACAAAGGAAAAGAAATTACATTTTCTGGGCTCATGGGCCTTAATCTATTCTTGACAGAAATTCACAATCAAATAAGAGAGGTGGCAAAAGGTTTGGGGGGGAGCTACTGGAGAACATAACAGCAAAAACATTTGTTGAGCCCTTACTGTTGTGCCACACCCTATACTAAGTACATTCTCGTTCAGTCCTCACAGTAACCCCCTGAGATCGTTAGTGTTATTCCCATTTTATGGATCAGGAAACCATTTTGAAGAGGGAGGCTATGCTGAGGAATTCTAATATTCTTCCTAGTCTGGTATCTTCTCTACATTTTGCTCTCCAGCCCAGGTCATGGAAGAAAAGTTACTCAACATACAGTCAACCCAGGAAATCATTTCATAAGAATTTTAAAGTTCATATATATTGAAGTATATTATAAGAATTATTCTCATCTCATCAAAGTTCTTGCTGAAACCACTCACTACAAATGATAAAGGAGTCAGAGTGGTTACCTCTGCTTCATGTAACTCAACAAATACATGAGTCACGTAGAATTGCTTTTTCCACAGAGATCTTTAGTAATGAAAGCAATCAGTGTTTTTTTTCTTAATATTCCATTACTGTCCTGAAATACCATAATACCATTATTAATTTGCTGGCTAGCTTTTAAATAAAAACCGATGATTAAATATTTAGTACATACCTAGTTGGAAAAATATCACATTAGTAATTTGATTCAGTAGAATCTCTATTTCCATAGTTCCCTTAAAACAAAAAGCTGAGCTCCATGTGGAGTGGCCCAGATAACAAATATATACAAGATACTGAAATGTAGGAGATGAATTATTGCCATAAAAAATACTGGTTGTATAAAATTGAAAACACAACTAAATGGAAACTACTCAGAGGCTGACTTTTTCACCCCTTCTAATGGATGAGTAAAACTTAACTGTCCCAGCCTAGATCTAGATCATACAAATTATTTCTTCCATTCCTATCTAAAATAAATGTTGAAATTCAAGAAATAAAACTTCTTCTGAAAAGAAACATAGTATTAAAGATAGGCTTTTGCACAGCAGCCATTCCATCTTTGAGAAGAGGGGACATGCTGGTGCGTGTAGGTATATAAACATAGACAAATACCATATGTGGCTCTGAGTTTCCTTTGCCTTTGTTGACACCCAGAAGCCACTATCCATTGCTTGAAAACACACCAACTTAGTTTTCAAGAATCATTTGGGGAATTTGCTCAAATGCAGATTTCTAGGTCCCATTCCCCAAAATTCTTAATTCAGAAAGCTTAAGGTGTGTCTTTGAAATAAGTACAATATTTTTAACAAAAATTCCTAAATTACTTATGGAACCTTAGACTACACTTTGAGAAAGGCTAAATGATCATGACAACAAAAGTTATGACCCCCGAAAAAAAACTAAGAAATGTTTTCCTATTCAGTAGATTTTAAGAGTATAGCAATCACTTTACATTAATTGGAAGCAGAATCACAGATTTACTCCTAACTTTGACTTTGCTCAGTTAACTGACATAATTATAGTATTTCATTTGTATTCTCAAAGAATTCTTTTTCCAACGAATTTCTATTCCACAATATTAACAAACCATTAATCACTGTAAGAGACAAGAAAAATCAGTTAAAGTAATAAGAGGTAGTTTAAATGCAGTTCTTGAATCAAAAATTATTGTATTCCTAGAATGGTCTACACTGAGTACAGGCACTGAATGAAACCATTCTTGGAAATTCGACTTGGCTAAAACACACTCCTCTGAAGAAAAATAACAACTCTATTACCTAACTTGTATTGCATTTAATTGGTAAAACCGCCCAAGTATAGTTCCAAGCAAATGCCATGAAGGACACTGGTATTGCCAGAGCTGGACTTGGGCAAAACAGTCAAGAGACGACAACCCCACTCTCTCCACCCTTAGCCTCTCCCATGTCTCTGATTTCATAATGTATAATGCAAGCTTTCTCCTCAGACAACATTTTACCAGAGAGCTTCTGAGGGCAACTCCTTCGTCACAAGAGAAACAGGAAGATGAACAACGTGGAACATCAGGGCACATCACATCCACAACACGGTGTCTTGCCTGCTCAGCTCCAGGACCCTCCTCTCCACTCCCCCTTTCTTGTGGCCACACCGAAGATTTTGGCATGACCTTTAGGAGACTGACAATCTCTTTGACCCTTCCCCTTTCTCTAAGCTCCCTCCTGGCCTCTGTTCCTTCCTTGGCTTAGCTGACACCTGAGCAACTCTCACTCATCAAGGATTCCTGCACCCTGGCCTGTCCCACATCCTGGCTCCTTCTTGGTTCCACTGCAGGAGCTGAGTGGTCCTCCTACAAAAATATCACAACCTTGGGGAGCCTGGGTGGTCAGTCGTTAAGCATCTGCCTTCGGCTCAGGGCGTGATCCCAGTGTTCTGGGATGAAGCCCCACATAGGGGTCCCTGCTCCACTGGAAGCCTGCTTCTTCCTCTCCCACTCCCCCTGCTTGTGTTCCCTCTTTTGCTGGCTCTCTCTCTCTCTCTCTCTCTCTAATAAATAAATAAAATCTTCAAAAAAAAATATCACAACCATGCCAGTGGGGGTCACCACGTTCTCCTGGCCTCCAACCTACATCTTGCCCTTAACTCTAAAACAATATGCCCACTTATTTTCGCTAGGCTTCCTCTCCCCTGTGTGGCAGTAGAGCATAAAAATTGAGAGGCTGGCTCCAGTGTCAGAAAAAGCCTGGATCCCTGGTTCACAAATTGACCTTTGGCAAGTCATTTAACCTCTTTAAAACAGTTTCCTGACCCATAAAATGAGGATAACAGTAACTATCTCATGGGGTCACTGTGAGGACTGAACGAGAATGTACTTAGTATAGGGCATGGGTACAAGACTAAGGGTTCAACAAATGTTTTTGCTGTTATATTTTCTCCAATAGGTTGTTTGTTTTTATTCCCAAACCTTTTACCACCTCTCTTGAAATCACCCTTTATATTTGTCATCCTCTTAACCATCAGCAATTAATTTTACTTCCTACTTACCAAGAAAGTAGGGGTCAGCTCGAAACATCTGAATTCCCTGCCAACCTCCTATGAGGATCTCTTATACTCTCCCCTGTGTTCCTCCTTCCCACTAGTCTCAAGCCTAAACCCTCTACCTGTGCTCTGGTCCCGTCTACCTGGACACCGCCCTACCAATCATCCTCTAGCTTGGAGACTTCCTCTCTACTTTTCAAGTTTCCCCTTTAACCCAGAAATGTGTTTACATCTCTCCACTCAATAAAAAGTGCCCCAAACACAAACACACTATCCTATAAATGCTGCCTTCTCTTCTTTCCTCCTCAGCCAAGCTTCTAGAGAGCGCTGTCACATCCTGTCTCTTCTTCCTTACCTCCTGCTCACTCTTCACCTACAAGAATAACATTTCTGCCTCCACATCCGCCTTTGCCTCCTCAAACACCACTGGCACAAGTCTCCAAAGACTTCCCAGTTGTCAAACCCAGTGGACGCCTCTTGGTCCTCCTTCTGGACCTCTCTGCTACACCTGTAACTACTTTCCATTGATTCCCTACTTCTCTCTCTCCTGCTCACTGTCCCGGAATGTTTCCTCTCCCACCTCAGTGAGCGGCTCCTCCTTCACCACCCTCTGGCTCCCTGGTTTCAACCGTTCAGGCTATCCTCACCCACCCTGTAGTTTTAGCTACCATCTGTACCCTGACTGCCAACAAATCTACTTGCTTCATCTTGGCCTCTCCCTAAAATTGCAGACCTGCATACCCAACTGCAGGCTGAACATATCCACAGGCCTCTCAAACTCTACATGGCAAAAACTCATTACCCTCCACCATTCAAAACCTGCACAAATGGCACCTGAAGCCATTCATCTACCCATGCCAGACCCTGGAATTAACCTAGACTTTTCCCTCTCCTCACTACAATTAATGTTTACTGGGCAGAACCAAGGGGCAGGTAAAGCTGACCGAGCGGGAGGGCAATTGAAATGGACCTTTAACAACAAGCAGAAGCAACTGTGTGGAAATGGGGACAGTGGCCTTCCCAGAGGCATGTGGGTGCTCACACATCCACCACACAAAGGTAAATTCAGGAACAGAGGTAGCTTTAAGAATGAGTGGAAGTGTGGAAGACAGGCTAAAAAGAGAGGTTAGCCCTAGTCACAAAGCCCTTTGAGGCAAAGTGAAATGCTCATTGTTTTGACTCTATTACATCTTTCCTTCCTAAAGGATCCACTCGGGTCACTCACAGAAATCCCGTCTCCCTTGCCAACAATTCATTAAGAATGGATACCTGCCCAAACCCAGCCAATAAGATGTGAAGGGAACACTGCCAGAGGCGTTTCTACTAACTTTTTCCTTGCTCTACAAAGGGACTTTCTTCCTCTGGATATCAACCTGCATGGCTGTGGCACCTGAGCCTGCTACAGTCATCTGGCCACAAGTCTGAGAGTTAATCCCCCTCAGGGAAGGGCAGAAAAATACAAAGAAACGGTGCTGGAGGCTTGACAGTCCCCACAAGGTGCCTGCCCTACACCTGGGCCTGTCCTACCTCCAGATTGTATATTATTTCTTAATACATCTCCTTATTTAAAAAAAAGGGGGGGATATAGGGATTGGTCACGTGTAGAAAACAGAGAATTAAGTACAATTTAACAGATTCCTTTACGATAGGATTTCTCAGAAGGTTAACACAATAATGCACATTATAAACCTTCAAGAACCGGGCACCTGGGTGGCTCAGTCGCTTAAGCCTCTGCCTTTGGCTCAGGTCATGATCCTGGGGTCCTGAGACTGAGCCCCGAGTCAGGCTCTCTGTTTGGTGGGGAATCTGCTTCTCCCTCACCCTCTGCGCCTCCCCCAGGCTTGTGCTCTGGCGCTCTCTCTCTATATATATATATCACTCTCTCTCAAATAAGTAAATAAAATCTTTTAAAAATAAATAAAGCTTCAAGAACTTAGTTTTTCAAATTATGTGACCAAACAAGCCTCTCATCCTGCCTCTTGTTTTTTGCAGTGTACATAAAAGCATTTCCCAGAATTAAGTATTTATGGATTATAGTTTAGAAAAGTGGCTTTTAGGGGGCGCCTGGGTAGCGCAGTCGTTAAGCATCTGCCTTCGGCTCAGGGCGTGATCCTGGCGTTCCGAGATCAAGTCCCACATGGGCTCCTCCGCTGGGAGCCTGCTTCTTCCTCTCCCACTCCCCTGCTGTGTGCCTCTCTCGCTGGCTGTGTCTCTGTCACATAAATAAATAAAATCTTAAAAAAAAGAAAAAAGAAATACTTCTGAAATTATAAAAAAAAAAGTGGCTTTTACTAGAGCAGATGAGAAGACTGTATGACTGACTGTTATGATATAGTAAAGTGATGACAGTAAGACAGACACAGAAATGTGCTATGGGAATCCAGAGGCATCTCTGCCCTTCTAGGAGGTTCTCACTCAGAATGGCAGATGGGTTTCACAGTATGTGCCAACTCTAGTAAATATTTAGTGGTTGCCTGGAATGCTATATTGAAAGGGATTCTGAGACCTCATCCAGATCCAGCAGAAGAACAGAAATAATGGCCTTACTTGATTAGCAATGATCGTCATGAGCACAGAAGGGGCAGTTGGTACATCATTCTATTCATCCTGAGACCTCTAAACTGACACTAATTCCTAAACAGATCCTAGAACCATCTCAAAGAATTTCAAGTTTTTTTAAACCTGAATTAGGTGACACTAGTCTTTAATAATTAAAAGGGTAATAAAGTGGTTAAGTGTATAGACTCCAGAGTTAAGAGAGACCTTGGTTTAATTCTTAGTTCCTCCACTTGCTACATGGCCCGAGCACTTTATTCAGCTGCTCTAAACCTCAGTTTTCCCATCTGTAAAATGAATTAACAGTCCTACCTCACATGGAAGGTATAAAAATTAAATTGGGTAATAGATACATCTACCTGCATACAGTAAGTACAATAAATGTTAAGTTTAGCTACAACAGTTACTAAGGCATTCACTCTCTAACGTTCACATTGGGAGTCCTGTAGTGCACATATCTGTCCGCTGTATTCACAACCATGGAGTGGAGTGCAATGACTTCAATGGAGACCATAGAAACTATTTCCGTGAACCCGTGAACAATGCCAATGTAGGCTATGATAAGAAAGTGGCAAAGCTGAATACAAAGCACTGTTCAAAATAAGTGTTACTTGCCTTTAAGAAGTCATACAGAGTATATAAATCTAACAACTGGGTGAATTCTCTGCAAAAGACCGATCTCACACATATTTTTCCAGATTTCTCCACAGAGAAAGCCCAGAAACAATGACCGAACCAATAGCAGTGAGCCTCCCTAACACCTAGAATGAGTTTTTTTGGTGTTTTTTTAATCCCTTGAGCCACAGAACTTTCAGTGCTAAAACCAAGACAGTTCTAAGCAAATTAGGTCCATTGGTCACCCTACAAACAAATAAAGCAAATGAAGTCCCAGCAGCTAGATCTGGGTCTGGCTGGGCTGCTCAGAGCTGAGGCACAATGGGTTCTTGAAATTCCATTTCCCACTACAAGAAATCAGGACTCTTTTTGAAGAAATGGCTAATTCCAGGTGTGAGAGCAGAAAATGCTCAAGATGAACCTGAAATATCCTGTTACACCAGACAGCAAGAAAACTCTCAAAAACTAATCAGGGTCATATCAAAAGGTAGGGTCATATTGAAAGGTCTTAGGAGCCAACTTTAAAAGGCTCCCACTAGCCAAAAATGGGATTATATAAGCTTCAAAAAAGATAATTACAACTGGTTGAAACCCATCTATTGTGTTCAAATTCATAAATTCATAATTTTTTTCAAAACACAATAGAATTGTTCATCTTCAGAGAATGATGGGGAATCAACTCATTATTTTAGAAATAATGGGGGGAAAAAACCTAGCATTTACCCTGCTTTTCTGTGTGAACTGTACTACTGTGTAACCAAATAGATGAGGGAAACGTCTCTTAAGATTTAAAAGTATTCAAAGCAATAAATGAAAATGAAAGGATGAAATGAAAATGAAAATCACCTCCTTCTTGGAAGCCTCATCCATATATTTCTTTTCTTTCTTTATTTTTTTTCCCCATCCACATATTTCTGATAATGGAGCACCAGGGCTTTGGAGTAGGACTGACAGATCATGTAAATCTGGGCCATGTGACCCACCACCCTTCACTCGGACTCAGATGTCCACCCCTGCAAATCGCTCCTTGCCCAGAAGCAGAACAGGTTCCAGTAGCTTGTATTGCAGGCAGACTCCACGACAGAATTAAAACATTACCGTTTTGTCACCCCCAACAAGTTAGTGGATCTAGGTAACAAGCATCAACAGCTACTAATATAACAAAAAGAAAGACGACGTTATGTGCCTCCTGATGAAAGGTCACACCACCACCTATAGTCTGCCAAAGGAATCGAACCCAAGTTTGATCACGCCTCTGGATCCAGCTGCCAATTTGCAGGACACACAAAGGGGAGGAACGTGCTGAACTGCATCATTCACAGGGAATCAGCAAAACCCAAACCACAGAGTACTCCACAGGACAGATGCTCCAGGTTCTTCACAGATACATTGTAAAGGGGAAAAAAGGATAGAGGGGAAACTAATTTTTTTTAATGGGCAAGAAGAAACTATAATGTTCACTGATGCACCTTTGAGTGATAATAATGGCATGCAAGGAAGTGATTACTATAAAGTCAAGACAGAGTTACTTAGGTGTAAGAGAAGGGGCACATGGGTGGAGATACAGAGGGGCTTCTGGGGTTTTTGGAAGTTACAAGGGTATTCTCTTTATGATCATTCGTCCAACTATACATTTATTTTGTGTGATTTTCTGAATTTGCATTTTTCATTTTACAATAAAAAGTTCTTTTCAAAAGTGGTACTGTAAAATCTACTATTTAACACCTTCTATATTCAAAGTACTTTTACAAATACTAGAATTTGTATTTTCAAATACTATAACATTGTTCCCAACAACACTTGAAATTATTTATTATCTCCATTTTTCAGGTAAAAAGACTGGGGTCTAGAAATCTTAAGCAGACTGCACGTAGTCACAGTTATTAGGGCAGAGCCATGATTCAAATTCACATGACTGGTTCCAAAACCATTACCTCATTGCCAATGCTCTGTTGATTCCCAGTTATTCGGTCAAGAAAGATTTATCACATACCTATTAAATCATGCTAAATGTTAAAGATACAGGGGAGTTTCTGCCTTCATGGAGATCAAGAAAGACAAGGAATCATCCAAGGGGGTATAAAATTACAGTTGTGGTAGGTACAATAAAGAAAAGGTTTATGATGCCATGAGAATATACATAGCAGATAGAGAGACCATCTCTGCAGAAGTGATCACTGAGGTCTGGAGGAAAGAAGTTAACTAGGTAAGGGGGCAGTGGGCTGCTCCAAGCAGAGGAAACTATATACAAAGTCGCCAGTGAAGAAGGGAGCATGGCCCTTTGAGGACTGAGGATGGAACGTGAGGATGAAGGTAGTGAAGACAGATGAGGCTGAAGAGCTGAGAAGAACAGGAAGCTACTGGTGGATTTTAATTAAACATATTGCTGAAGATGGATTGATTAGGTTTGCATTTTTAAAATGCCAACAAGGAGACAGAGAGAACAGCTTAGACGCTACTGCAGTCATCTAGGTGGGACATGATAGCAGTTGGAATGAAACAGGGGAGATGGAAAGAAGTAGATGGGTGCAAGATACTCAAGAGGTAAGAAGGCAGGACTTGACGATGGACAGCATATGGAGAGTGAGGAGAAGGAGATGTCCAGGGAACTCAAAGGCTTCTGACTCTGGGGCCTGATGTTCGGAAGTGCTAGTCATGGACATAAAAGACAATAGAAGAGGGATGGGGACACTTGGACTAGCTGAGTTTCAGGCACCACTATGAATGCCAAGTCAAGCAGTTGAATAACTGACACCAAGGCCCAAAAAGAGGAATAAATCTCTAATATTGAGTGTAGAGATGGTTACTACAGGGGGCTCAAGGATGAGACTGCCTAAGATAATAAAAAAGAGACCCCCAAGAACAACCATAATTCAAACTGGAAAACAACCTGCTGAGTTTATCTAGAGATTGTAATCTCAGGAAGATTTGGTGAAACAGAAAAAAATCAGAAGGAAAAAGAGATTAATTGCCTCAGAAAAAACACAGAGAAATTTCTGGAATAGTTAAAATGTTAACTTCATGTCTAACAAATTGGCAAAGGCTGCGTGCAGCCCTCAGATGGATATTTGTAAGAACTGACTTACAGAGGGTAAAGAGGCCTTTTGGGAGGTAGCTTGTATGTATGGGTTCAAGGCTGGAGACGGAGAAAGCTCTAGCTTGACTCCAAGGGCTGCTCCTGGCCAGGTGGACAAAAGGGAAGGGGCTATCTTCACAAGAAAGGCAAACGGAGCATCGGCTCCTCAGCTTCTATAATGAGGGTGAAAAAAAAATTTTTAAAGCATATCCAAGAGAAACAGGGCTATACTCTCAGCTACTATACGCTACAAAAAAAAAAAAAAAAAAGACTAAGTACACCTGGATATCCAGCTTCAGGGGATTGAGACACTAGTAGCCCAACAAGAACTGTGCTTTTTCACAGACTGCCTGTGGCCGTGGCAGAAAAGCCACTCTCAAATGCTTTGCAGGCACCAGGAATGTTAGAGCATAAATGAGCTTATTCACAAATACAGAAGACACTGCCTATGGACTCTCAGAAATACTGGGGAGGGGTGGGGAGGGGCACTGCAGACCAAGGCTCTGCATGAGCAGACAGAAGCAAACGCCTATAAAATCTTAGTTACTACCATCATGTAACGTCACTCATACATACAGGTGGTTGAGAGCTACAGAAATGCAGGTTACTTTAGAAATAAGTATCTGTAAAAACCTAACTAATTTTCCAAGAGTAGTATTCTACAGTAAAACTGAAAGCTTATTAAATAGATCCTAGTGGCCTAAACAAGGTCGTGTTTCTTATCCTAAAAATGCACAATTCGTTCTTTTTCCTCCTTGGTCTCAGAGACATTTTATCTGGAGTTCCCATATACATTTTTCTTCACATCCAGCTCGTGGCTATTCAGACATGTAAAGCCCCAGGGACAGAGAGGCACATTTCACACTCCTAAGTACATTCTCCGAAAGCAGGACCTGAGCTGGGAAACCCATCAAAATACAACCAAACCCACTAGACTTCTGGAAACCTCCACAGTGTTTGCAGTAACTATACAAGCACACTCCCCAGGACTAACGCTGGATAATGGATGCAGGCCCTGGCCCTGGGCACAGGGTATCCAGGAGAGCCTATCACTGCTATCATTCCCACCCACTCATCCAACCCTAGTTTGGAAACTGACCTATAATACTGAAGGGTAAAAAAATAAATTCCAAGTTTGCAGTATTTTTCTTTCGAAAGCAAAGGTGCAATTTTTTTTTTTAAACCACAAGTTTGTATGCTATCATTTTAATACGTAAAGCCTTCCACGGGCAATGTTCATTTTCTAAAGCCTGACCCTTCAGCACCAAACCTGCTGAGTCACCATTTTAGCACAATTGTGTGCACCATTTTGACTACAAGAACTCACATTTTCAGGAATCTGGGGGTACTCCCTACCCCAAAACAATAAGGTTGGGAAATGAAACCTAAGATATTTTCAAGAAGGCAACATTCAATTACGAAGGTGACATCAAAAACAAAACAAAAATAAAAACAGCTTGAGCTTCAAGAGAGAAGTAAACCTCCCGGGAAATGACCAAAATTTGGGTTCCAAACAGAATGAACGTTCAAGCTTGGAAACTGTGGTCTTCATTTTGTGAACAGGAGGACCTTTGTTTGGGGCGGAATTTATTATTTAAAGAGAATGTTGGAACACTCTGGAGAAGATAATTAAACCTAACTCTAATGATAATGATATTTTACATCAAAGAAAAATCTCACTTATTCTCTTATCTCCATTCACACAGCTTCATTAACTCTCACTTTTTATCACTGCGCTTAACATGGTATTTCTCCTCCTGGGTCAGTAGCTGCCAAGTCTACAGACTAAAATCCAGTTCCACTCTCTTGACTGAAGACTTCCACAACGTGGCCCAAACTACGTTTCCAATCCTAGCTCCTGTGATTCATCTCATATACACAGTGGCAACTCAAATCCTAAATGGTACATGCATTCTGTCAGCAGTTTGCTTGGCTTATTTTTTGTGTAAATTATGAAAATAAATATTGCTTCCTTTAAAGAGTTCTGCTAAATTCAGATCACACTTTCTGTATTTCTTAGCATTCATGTCCTATTTTTGATGAGCATTTTTTATGTTTCAGGTATAATCATATATTATATCTTCCTGCTTTGAACTTACCATTCATATATAACTTCTTACGTTTCCTAAGCTTAAGGAATAGTGCCTGCCTTCATAATGAAGATATAAAAAATAACTGTCTTTTATGTGTAATCATTGTTTTGTAACAAGAAATTACAGATATCAAAAACTTCTCCCTTTGAATATATATTTGTATTTGCTTATATATGCATAATATATATATGGAAGAATAAACAACTATCAATAATAACTATCTATAGGGAAGAGAAAATTTCACTGTACACCCTTGTATATGTTTTTTTTAATGTGAACTTATAATCTACATAAAAAATTAAATTTAAAAATCACGAATAGTGTGAATTTAAAGGAAAACAACCTTTAGACCACAAAGAGAGCTAGGAAGGATCCTGTGATTGGAGGAATTCTCAAAAAGCCATCTTACTCAAGAACATTTTTCCCACTAGCCACCATGACTTAAATCCCCTGGTTAAAATGCAAACAAATATTCTGAAGACAGTAAATATATTATGCTATTCCCCATTATCAAATTATTGAGGGTCAGTTTATCACATTAGCATAATAAAGGGAAGTCACAAAGAGGTTGTATATAGTCTCCCTAATCCCTGTTTCTTTTTTTTTCCCCTCAAGTAACTATATTAAGTTTGTTTTACTCAAAGAACTTTTGTATTCGTAAAAGAACTCATTTAGGAATTCTAGAAGTCCTACCCCAGCCAACTGGCACCATGGATTACTGTGTGAATATTTTACTGTCTCTGTAAACATCTGGCCTCCCATCCAGTCTTCTCCATCAGCCCCATCTACTCAGCCTGAGAGGGCAGGGACAGGGAGATTCTTGTTCATCTTTGAATCCTCCCCAACATTATGAACGTTGCCCTGCATTTCCAGAGAGCAATTTCCCAAGCTCTTGGTGACACCTATTCCAAGGCTCTGACCCTTCTCTAGGATGCTGGGGTTAAAATTTCAATTAAAAATGGCAGTGGGATACTTGTTTGTTATTGTCTCAAACAATAATCCATTTATTCAGGCAAAATTGATCTACTGAGAGCCTACTAAGTGCTGGGCACAGGCACTCAGCAACTAACTAGGCAAAAAGTGATCTAATAAGATCATTATAGCAGATATGGAGCAGATATTCGGTAAATGCCTAATAGTTAGATTTGATAAACCACTTGAACTCTTCTATCTGCTTGAACTTTGGGAAGCCTTTCATTCATGTTCTCTTCATATAGCGGTGGACTTTGGTTTCCCATATGCTACTAAGCACTTCACTTTTGTGGACTTCCTTGTATCAGCCTTCTGATCATCATGAATTAATAGCATATTTTTGAATTTATGAACCATAAATCAAGAAACATCCAGTAAGTTACAATGTAAAAGAGAAAATCCATAGACTATGAGAATACCTGACAGCTAAAGTAGTATTCTTTTACCTTCCTATTGTCAAAATATAAAAATTATTTTCTTTTTTCCCATTATATGAAGATGCTCTTTGTACTGAAGGTCCAGAAATGAAAATACATTTTCTAAACTATTGATTCACTTTTGCCATATTTCTCTTTCTGTTGCCTTGGTTAGGTGATATGCTAGGGTCAAGTAACTGTGGCCAGTGAATCTGAGGCTCCTGGGCCAGGTAAGTTAACTGGCCTGGCACATGATGGAACACACTATGACAGTCTGCTCAGCAAAGGTGAACTAACAACTCTTACCCCAGGAGCAGGCCAGCCACAGGGCATCACAGCTTCAGTCTGCTGGCCTGTAACAAAGTCCAAGTTTTTCTAAAGTGGGGCCCAGATATCAACTGTAAGACTTTCCTGACCTTACAGAAAAGCTTCCTTAGTACCTGTATATACCACTACATATTATTTCTACTTGAGTTGAAAATTATTTTTACTACTTTAATCAATAGTAATTCCCACCCCCACCCCCCCAAAAAAATAAAAATTCTTGCACATAGGAGATGCCCAATAAATACTAATACTGGATTAATAGGCGGGGGAAAGCATGAGAGAATAATTTTCTTTATCATCATCTGCAAACACTCCTTGAGCTCTTGGTAGGTGCAAGGTATAACAAAAGGTGTCAATCATGGGTGCTAACCACATGGAGTTTACAGCCAACAAGCACACTGTGAAGCATGCAGAAACATTTTAAACACTCCTAGACACAAAAGCCCCTTGTCACTTTTAGTTTGGGCTTCTTTGAGGTTGCTTACTTTTAACGGTGTATGCCTTTCTTTTCTCTATAAAAGGAGACCAAGAAGAAAAAAAAGGAAGGATGGATAGCTAGAAGGATAGATCCCAGCCTCTGACCTGTCTGGCTGATACTAGAAGAATCCAAATTGTGTAAGAAAAAGTGAGGATTCTTTTCTTCAAGCTGAATCAAAATTTCTGTAGTAAAGTAGTCACTGTATCTTAAGAGGCACCATTTGGTTCACTACTAAACAGCCTCCCCCTCCACATATGGTAGATGACCTGTGTGGTCCAGCTCCTACCCCCACAGAACTGACATATTTTATACTACACCACATGCCTATGCTTCCATTCATAAAGAACAGAACATTAAACACACACACACACACACACCTTAAATACAAATTAGAAATATAGCACAGCTAGGGGAAGGGGGAAAATAAACAAACAATGCAGCACAACTAAAGGCTTGAGTAAGTAACACCAGTACTGTCAATAACATAAAATTTTATGTGAAAAACATGCATTTCAATTATAATATAGAGCTTAGAAACTACATTTTCCTAATGTCCTTATTTTCTCATTTAAGACTATTATAAGAATCCAAGTTCCAAAGAACAACCAATAATCTGCTTTCCTTTATACTTCACTTCTATTAACTGAAATCTTCTGGTAGTATACGTGAAGGATTACATATACTGCTTCATTTTCTTTCACCTTTAAAGTACTATTTTCTCGAACTCCTCTACTAAACCATCTTTCTGGATGCTAATCCAAGTTTTATCTACCCAGAGGTATAAATGAGCTGGGAGGTTTGGGGAAATGTATTTTCCAGGAAATAGGGTGGTAATCCACAACATGAGGCTTCTATGCCTTCAGAGGCAAAATGCAAACACTCCGGGTTTTGACCCTGACCTCATCATTTAAACTTCTTGCTCTCACTTACTAGGAACTCTTAAATATGTAACTCTTATTTTTTGTCTCATAAGCATTTATCACTATCTAAAAATATCTCACTTATTTGTTTATGGCCTGATCTCCCATAAGAATATAATCTCCAGAGAAGGGCTCTTATGTGTCTCACTGATTCAATCCCGGCTTCCAGAATAATACCTGGCTCATATAAAACACTCGATAAATACGTACTGACTGAATTGTAATTTCTTACAATACTCTAAAGAACTGGGACATCATTTATAAATCAATAAACTGGCTAGTAAAATCGGGATCCTTATTTTCTGCCATTGCAGAGAAAAGTCCAGAGGAAAAATACACCTGCCCACCAACTCTTGCTAAATTAGATATGAAAAAAAAAAAAAAGAACTGTTACATGAAGGCTTTTAAAAGAAATAAACATTACTAATTTTTGAGACTTACAGAGTGAGGATGCCTGACTCCCTTACCTACGACCCTCCACCAATTATCTCAGGGCTGCATTCAGAAGTGACCGATTCAGGACAGGGTAATTTTGGTGAAGAGGGTGATGATTTTTACAAAAGAGTAAGCAGATCATATCATAAGCAAATACAAAACCCAGGGAATAATGGTCCCTCTAACAAATATTTTTATGAAGTTAAACCACTGCTATTTCCCTTACCCTAAAGTGGCTGGGCAATTTCAGTTTAATGACAATATAATTCAGTCAAGCAGTGAGTGCCAAATTATGTTGTATATTGGTTATGATTTCAAATCCACATTTTTAAATTAAGTGGAATTGTTTTGATTGGAGGGTGAATTTGAGAAACCGTGTCAAGATGATATCTGCAGAACTACTGTGCTCTTGAGTGCTTATCCATCTAAATATATGAAGAATAAGTATGACGTAATGGACACTTAAACTTTAAACACCAGTAATTTGTGTGGACTTATCCAGAGTATTCAGTCTGGGCAAGGCTACTCTTTCCTGATCTGAACAGCTCTCTGTAGATCTTGAAACACTTGCTCCTGCTGTGGTCAGGCAACTCTTGGTCAGCAGGGTGTTAAACCAGGCAGCAGTCTCAGGAGGGGAAGGGACATCTGTTTCTGCCTTGGTTAGAAAGTACTAACCTTCAGAGCAGCTCTCCTTGCCTGCCAACATCAATGCCATTGTCCACTAGCTATGTGTCCCAGCAGATAATACCCAGCTTTTGGTTGAGAGCACTGACTCCACCAAGAACCAAAACCTAGAGAGGTACTGCTTAAATAAATCTGGACTTTATTTCCCCACTGCCTGGAACAATAGTGTATTCATCTATCACTGGTTTGTGGAGTATGTTATTTCCTCACTGGCTTATTTAGAGACATTATCCTGTATCTTACTGGCTTATGAAATATAATTCTCTTAGTAAACCCATGTTAAATAAATTATTGGCAGAAACAAATCTCAGCCCCAAACACAACAAGCTAACAAGCTACAACAGAATCCAGTTTCATTTAGAGGGTTACCAGCGGAAGCTGGGAGGTTGATCAAGTAGCGGTTTGGCACTAAGGAAGAGAAGAGCTCATTCCTATCTTCCCTAACCCCCGCCCTGCTGTCCCACACCTCACTGGGGGTACCTTCCCCGTTGTTGCAAACTGAAGTGATTTCTGACATCCCCTTTCTAAATCACAGAAACTAGCTGGGACTGCGTTACTGATCTACAGAGTGGATGGCAGGATGAGGCGGTAAAAGTGTGCACAGCGTTGGGTGAGAGGTACTGGCAGGGTGAGAACTAACCAGTGAGCCTCTCTGAACAAGTTTCCGCAGCGGTAAAAGGTCACAAAGTTACCTCCCCCAGAGAACGGTTAGAAACACAATGACCCACACAGGGCGCAGCGCGTGCGTACATTGAGGGCTCCCGTCGCCAACTGCAGAGCGGTAGCCAAGATTTGGCATGATTATTCAGCTATCAAGGTGGTGTCTGGGGATGGATGCTTGTGGAGCAACTACAGAGCCTAACAACGTGCATCTCCGCGAGCATCTCGTAAGCCCGGCGGAGCCCGGAGCCCGCTTCCCGCGGGGGCCGGGGGACCGTTCGCAGCTACCCGCCGGGCCGACCAACCCCAGCCCCGTTCCTCTCCCGCAACCCGGGCGGGAGGACGGGCCACGCCGCCGCCACCCGGGTCTCCGAGAGCGGGCGGCTGGCACCGGAAGCGGGGACGGCCGGGCCGAGGCCCCGGGCGCGCGAGGCAGTGGGGAGACCGGTACTTACCCCCGGCCCGCGGCGGGCGGTCGCGGCCAGCCGTCTCCAGGCGGCGACGAAGTCGGGCGGCGGGGCTCGCCGGCTCCGGCAGACGAGGGAGAACAAGGTCCCCAGGAGGAAGGCGGCCGCGGCGCAGCCCACGTACAGACTGAGCCTGAGCAGGACGGTGCACGGCCCCGCGCCTCCGGCCGCCTGCCAGCAACCGGGCCCCAGGCAGGAGAGGCACACGGCGGCGAGTGCGGCCACAGCCACTGGCACTCGCCAGCTCCCGCCGCCAGGGGCCCCCGGCGCCGCCGCGTCTTCCCGGGGGTCCGGCCGCCGCTCGCCCGGAGCGCCCGGGGCAGGACGGCCGCCGGTGGCTGCGGCCGGCGCGAGGTTGAGGCCGGCGCCGCTGCTGTCGGTGGCATCGGGGTGCATGCTGCTTGCTGTGCCGCTAAGGACAGGCACATCTCCTGCCCTGCTGTCCCCCGGCGCTGCCCTGGACGGTGGCCTCTGCGCGGCGCCTCCTCCCCTCGCCGCTCCCGCCGCCGCCGCTCCTGAGGTACAGGCAGTCGGCGCTCATGCCCTCGCCGGCGGCCCACCGAGGAAACGGCTCCAACAGACGCCGCCGAGCGCCTCTCAGCGAGCCCTCAGCGCCGCCTCCCGGCGCCCGCCCCGCAGCCGTCCGGCCGGGCGCGCCCAGGTAGCCGGACCTTGTTGTGACTTAGGCTGGCGAAGCCCAAGGCGGAGCGGGGGCGGGGGCGGCCCCGAGGTGCCTGTCAGGCGGGGGGCGGAGAGCGACCGCGGCCCGCTGAGTGACAGGTGGGAGGTGCCCGGCGGCGCCCGGCCCCCACCGCCCACCCGCGGCGCGGGGGCGGGGTCCGACCGTCGCTGCCCCTCAGGGGAGGGGGCGCGACCCATCGCCGGGTCAGCTGCTCGGTCCTGCGCTTCTCCTCCCCTCCCCCCAGGTACCGTCCAAGGATGGAAAATTTGGGGGCAGGTGTCAGAAGCATTTGTAATTCTCCGGCTCAGGTGATCCCTTAATCCTCGCTCTCCGCTCTTCACTGACGAGTAGTCTCCCATGCTTACGGTTCCCCAAATTTCTGCTTTTTCACCGGCTGTTTAGATAAAATCAGCAACCATTCCTGATGCTCACTTTTAATACAGTTTCCCTTCAGGGAGAGAATCCGACGAACGTGGAGGAGTAATGAAGCCTGCAGTTGCTAGTTACGGAAAGGCCCCAAAAGTCGGCCTGGTGCCAGAGGGTGTACACAGCTGCCATAATCACTTTGACTCCAAGTCCCTATATTTTTGTTACTAAAGATTCAGTGCAAATGTTATTACCTACTCAAGCGAAAGTGGTCCAACGTTACCCTCCTATTCTCCTATCGTGATCCCATCGTCAATACACAGATAATGTTTACTGAAAAGATGCCAATATGCTAAATACTAGTAAGTACTACTAAGACCAAAAAAGTAGCAGCTCTATCTTTGATAGATGGAAGAATTGTAAAGGAAATGAAGGAATTCTAAAGAGATTAATGATGGAAAAGGATGGGTGATAGGGCCAATCGGGAATAGAAAGAAGAAAGGGAAGAAGTAAATAGAGGAGCAGTGAGAAATAAAGGATAGGGGAAACAAAAGCAAAGTCTCAGAACTCTCTTCCTATAGCAATCCTGAAGAATTTCAACAGTTTAACAGCACTATTGTTTTCCAATAAAATGAGTTATATCCTGCTTCCCAGGGAGCATAGTGAAGTAAGCATTAAAATATATTTTCATATCACTATGACTATACTGTTTTTCTATAAGCAATCATCTGTGTCATTATTTCAACAAAGAAAAAATATAACATTCATATGAAGTAAAATATTTGGTGGATATTTTGGAGAGGTTATTATTTTTAATTCTCTTTTTTGTAATTATTGTTTTATGAAGAATCATTTACATAGAATGAACCATGCAATTTGATTTTTTTGTCTGCCAAGTATTTATTATGTTTGTTTCAAATTTTTATTTAAATTCCAGTTAGTTATTTTTTTTAAACTAAGTATTATCCAAGAGGTTATTATCAAAAAGAAGACATACTGAAGATATGGTGTGTCAATTATCTATCATTGCATAACAAAATATGACCAAATAACAACCATTTTATTTACTTATGATTTTGTGGGTCAGCAATTTGGACTGGGGTCAGTTGGGCAATTCTGCTCATCTTGCCTGGGGTCTCCTGATGCCTAGGCTGGGACTGTTTGATCTACGGAGTCTCTATTGAGATGGTTTGTCTCTGCTCCCTGTGTACTTATCCTCCAAAAGGTCAGCTTGGCCTTCTTCACATGACAGTCTCAGAGATGCCATGTGCAAGTTCTTTTTAAGCTTTTGCTTGTGTTACATTTGCTAATGTCCCACTGACCAAAGCAAATCACATGGCCCAACCAGTAATTAAATAGGGAGGGGTCTATACATGGGTTTAAATATGGGGAGTATAATTCATTGGTTTCATTAGTTTAACAACCTACCACAATTTGCTTTGACAGAATACACTAATCAGTTTCTCATGGATCATCTGGCCGCTCACCAAAATCAGTGATACCCAGTGACTTATCACTGCAAATATGTTAAAGTTTGCATTTCCGGTTCCTGGAATTGATAGTTCTTCATAATCTGATCCCATTTACCTATAAAATGAACAAAAGGACTTAGGGAAGGATGGGGGAAGGGAGACAGTATATAACTATGTTTGTGAGTAAAACGTTTGGTGATATAGCTGTATCATTTAGCTTTATTTTACTCTAATATTTTCAAGTTATGAAGCGTAAAGTGAAAAAAAATTCTACACGCACTTCGATTTGATAACCCGTATTATTGGCCAGCAGATTATAAAGAAAGAATATAAATTGTGTTTACTTATTATCTAATTTCTCCAAAACGCATGTGGGCCAAAAAAACTTTTTGAATTGATCTATATGCTGTTTCATGATATGTATTATAAGCAGAGTAAAATATAAAGTAGGCAGGGCACAATTTGATTAAATGTACTTGCATATATTAGGAAAGGATTTTGAATATTTTCAGATTAGCACTATGTATTTAATATTATATAAAATTTTTATATACTACCAAAAGGTAGCCAGTGTCTCTCATTTGTCATTTATTTGCTCTAGGAAAGAGAACATACCTATGGAAAGTAAAAATCAGTATTAGAGTATTAATGAGTCCTGAATAGGGGTTGCACAGAGTGGGCCTTTAATAAATACTTTTGAATGAATAAATCTGATATGCTTCCATGGTACTATATCTAGAATAATTGAGTAGACCAAAAGAAAGTAATAAAAATAATCTCGTATTTTAATGGAAACTTTTTTTTTAAGATTTTATTTGAGAGAGAGAGAGAGACCATGAGAGAGAGCACAAGTGGAGGGGAGGAGCAAAAGGAGAGGCAGAAGCAGATGCTCCCCCAGCGGGGAACCGGCTGCAGAGCTAGATCCCAGAACCGCTTTTAAATAGATTGTAAACTTCTGGAAGGTAGTATGTGACTTCTATTCATTCATTCAGTCCAAAAATATTAGCTAGGTGCTTTATTAGAAACGGTATAAAATATAGTCTCTGGGGGCGCCCAGGCGGCTATGTCAGTTAAGTGTCCAACTCGTGATTTCACCTCAGGTTATGATCTCAGAGTTGTGGGATGGAGCCCCAGCTTGGGCTCCCTGCTCAGTGGGTCTGTTTGAGATTCTCTCTCTCCTTCTCTAAGTCATTTTGCCTTCTCAATTTCCTCTTAGAGCATTTAGATATTTTGAAGTACCCCCCTTTAGATACTTAAAAAATATGAAACTTAACTACATTTAATTCCAATTTGGTTTATAACTTCAACCCAGTAAAGACTTCATCCTTCAAAACTTAATTCCTAAATTTCAAAAAAAATGTCCATTTGCTTATAACATAAAGTTTATTAGCATAGATGAAAAAACCTCCAGCTATTATGCAAAAAGGTCTTTTAATAGCTCTCTACAGAAACAGTCAAACCTATATTCTGTTTCAAGAAGTTTACAATAAGTGAAACACGATTTTTGAAAAAGGGCCAGGGGATATTATTTTCCTCTTTTCTGATAAGAGAGTCCAGATTCAATGAATCTAGAGAAGAGCCTTTTTTCACTTATGAGTTGGTGACCTTCTATGACCAGAAGTATAAAAAGGCACAAAGCAATTAAAATCTCTGTCCTGAAGAACCTTATTTACAATCTATTTCATGCATTGATTCATTCATTCAATATAGACTATTGAGGATGTGCTCTTTGCAGGAAAAGAAAACCGGGCAAAAGGCAAAATTTTACAATTTCATAGTCCAGAAAAAGCCAAAATGAAAGTTTAAGATATAAGCTTTTTTGTTATTTTTTATTATAAAACATACACAAAATTTAATATTTTAACCATTTTTAAGTGTACAGCTCAGTGGCATTAGGTACATTCACACTGTTGTACAACCATCACCAACGTCCATTTCTAGATCACTTTCATCATCCTGCACTGGAACTCTGTATGCATTAAAGTAGAAATTCCCCTCCCCTCTCCACCTCTCAGGCCCTGGTAACTCAATTTTTTTTTTTAAGATTTTATTTTTAAGCAATCTCCACTCCCAACGTGGGGCTCAAACACACAATCCCAAGATCAAGAGTTGCACACTCTACCAACCGAGCTAGTCAGGCACCCCACTTCTAATTTCTGTTACTGCGATTTGCCTATTTTGGGTACTTCATATAAGCGGATTCATATTTGTCCTTTTGTGCCTGGCTTATTTCACTTAGCATGTTTTCAAGATTCATCCATGTTGTAGCATGTATCATAACTTCACTCCTGTTTATGGCTGAATAATATTCCTGTATGAACGTATCACATTTTGTTTATCGATCTTTTGATAGACATTTGGGTTGTTTCCATCTTTTGGCTTTGGTGAATAATGCTACTACAAACATGGGTGTACAAATACCTGTTTGAGACTCTGCTTTCAATTCTTTGGGGTATATACCCACATGTGAAATTGCTGGGTCATACGGTAGTTCTGTGTTCAATTTATTGAGGAACTGCCATAGTTGTCCACAGCAGTCATACCATTTCACATTCCCATGAGCAATACACAAGGTTTCCAATCTCACCACATTTATGCCAATCCTTTTTATTTTCTCTCTTATTTTTATAGTAGCCACCACCCTAATGTGTGTGAAGTGGTATGTCATGATTTGTTTGCATTTCCCTAATGATTAGTCATGTTGAGCATCTTTTCATGTGCTTATTGGCCATTTGTATATATTCTTTGGAGAAATGTTTATTCAAACCCTTTGCATAACAAACTTTTGACCACAGAGTAGACAATCATCCCTGGGAAATGATGCCAGCATAGTTTCATCAAGCAGAATTAAGTGAAGTCGGGCCTTTTAGCCTACAAAAAGAACAGGAGGATTCTGTGTACTTGCTGGCAGTTACAACCCAAAGTACAAAATGCATTGTAAAGAACAAAAATAGAGTCAATTCCTTAGTGACACTCCCTGGGATAGATATGGATAACCCTTAGTTCCTAGCTTCCTTTGCACTTTCATGTAAAAACTGTACTGGGTACCCATTATATTAGGTTTCTATTGCTGCTATAATAAATTACTACAAACCTAGTGCTTTAAAACGACACGAATTTATTCTCTTTCTGTTCTGGAGGTCAGAAGTCTAAAATCAGGTATTGACAGGGCTGCCTTCCTCCGGAGGCTTCAGGGGAGAATTCCTTTTCTTCCCTTTGTCAGCTTCCAGAAGTGCCCGCTTTCCTTGGCTCAAGGCCCCCTTACAACACTCTGACCTCCTGCTGCTTTTCTTTAATTAAAAAAAAAAAAATTTAGGGGCACCTGGGTGGCTCAGTTCTTAAGCGTCTGCCTTCGGCTCAGGGCGTGATCCCGGCGTTCTGGGATCAAGCCCCACGTCAGGCTCCTCCACTGGGAGACTGCTTCTTCCTCTCCCACTCCCCCTGCTTGTGTTCCCTCTCTCGCTGGCTGTCTCTCTGTGAAATAAATAAATAAAATCTTTAAAAAAATTTTTTTAACTTACAGTTTTATTGAGATATAATTTACATGTAACAGCATGTAAGTTTAGGGTGTACAACATGATATATGTATATATTATGAAATGAATATCACAATAAGTCTAGTTAACATCCGTCACCTCACATAGCTACATATTTTTTCCCTTGTGATGAGAATCTTTTTCTTTTTTTTGAGTGAGTGAGAGGAGGGGCAGAGGGAGAAGAGAATCTTAAGCAGGCTCCACACTCAGTGGGCAGAGCCTCACCCAGGGCTCCATCTCACCACCCTGAGATCACGACCAGAGAGGAAATCAAGAGTCCAGGGCTTAAATGACTGAGCCACCCAGGCGCCCCTGAGAACTTTCTGTGTGTGTGATGAGAACTTTTAAGATCTACTGTATTAACTTTCCAGTATGCAATACAGTACTGTCAACTACAGTCACTGTGCTGTACATCACCACCTCTTGATTCTATGGCCACCACTCCTATTATCGACTCCGAACTCCTTGACTCTCATTTTTAAGAATCCATATGATTCCACCGAGCTCACCTGGATAATCTAGGTTGATTTTCCCATCTCAAGATCCTTAATCACATAGCACAGAGTCCCTTCTGCCACATTAAATGGCATATTCACGGGTTGCAGGGATCAGGAAGTAGACAAATTTGGGACACCATTATTCTACACCTAGTATGTGCCTGTAAGTTCAAAACCGAAAAATTATATCATTCATCATGTTCCACAGAGATCATTTTTTTTCTTGTTTTAACCACCCACCTCACTTACCAGTAGTCAGAAGACTTTCTCATGTGTTACCAGCTCTTGGATCATAGAACCACTGGTTCTCTGATCTGAGCTTTGCTGATAAAAAGAATCACTAAGTCACAGCTGCCCCCCTTTATTACTGTTGTTGTTTTGGTAAGGACTTACGAGATAATTAAAGCCACTTTCCCAATTAGCCACCGTAACAACTGGGTCCACCGCATTACCATTAACAGCGGGGGCAGTAGCAATAAGTCCTTAACGGTGCGCTGGACAACTAAGGGACTACAAGATTCCTTTCTTCACGTGCCTCTGTCCACTGGAGAGTCGCGGGCCTGGCTTCCCCCTCCCGTCTCCCGCAGGGGGCCGGGCGCGTGGAGCCTCTCTAGGCCTCCAGCGGGCCCACCGCGCTCTATGACGCCCTCGGCGAGCAGCCACAAGGAGGCGCCGCGTCGCACGTTTGGCCACCGCCCAGTTCCCGCGGTACTCGCGGCGCTCCCTCTGCACCCCCTCCTTTCCCTTTCCGCTCTCTCCGCCTCCGGAAGCTCGAGCAATGCCGCTGGGAGCCGCGTGCGGGGGCTGCGTGCGCGCGCTGGCGCGTGCGTGCGACCCTGGAACGCCGCTGGCGGCGCTCGAGGCGGCGCGCGAGGCGGCTGCGGCGGCCGCGGCACCCAGGTAAGCGGTGCGCGAGCATCCCCTTCTTCCTCGCCCGCGACGCGCCCGCCCCCCTCGCCTCCGTTCGGGATCCGTTTCATCTCTCTGGAGCCCAGGCAGCGGCGATCACTCAGGGTCGGTATGAGGAAGCCAGCGCGGAAAGTTAGGAAGGCGGGCGGGCCGGGAGCCCCAGCCCTTTGCTCCGTCGGCTCTGCGGCCCAGCCAGCCCCTCGAGTGGCGGGTGTAACTACAACAAAGGTGTCCGAGCCCGCGGCCGGCGGGTTCGTGGGGCCGCCCGCAGCCCCAGCCGGCCCCTATGGGAACGGCCCGGCCTACCCCCAGGATGCGTTCGGGGATGGCCTGGGAGCCGGGTTCGGGTCGGCGCCGCCCACCTCTGAGGACTTGACTCTGAACTCGGGAGCCTGAGGGGCTGTCAGTTATCTTTTGCTACCGGTGGGGGGCGGGGAAGGGGGGTGGTCAGGAGGAGGTAGTAAACGGACCCTCGACTCAAGTGCCTGGAAAACGGGTGTTTACTTTCGGCCGAGATTTTCCGGTTACCTTGTTTGGACCATATTACACACCTAATTACAGAAATAGTGTGATGTCACAGTAACGAAATGACAGTTTTAAAAATGCCAGATTCTTATTTGTGTTTTCCTGATGTATCTGAAAAAGCATTAGTATTTCTGTTGCTGGCTCTGCAGGAGCTATACAAACGGTGAGTGTCCAAGTGACGCCCAGGCCGCTTTGACAAATACCGGTTTTCATTGAGCCCCAAAAGAGTTATTAAATGAATTATCATTTAATTTTTACCCTTTCCCAGTATGGTATAAAGAGAATCTTTTTAATCTTCTTAAGTCCACATTTGTATTTGTAAAGTAAAATGACGCCCACCAAGTTTGAAATAAATGTTATCGGAAAGATTGCTTAGTGGGTGGGATCGTTGGATAATTTTCCCGTAAATTCAGTTAAATCACCATAGTGCTTAAGTTCTTACAATAACCCTATCTGTTGCATATTATGCCTGAAAAGTCTCCCGGGTGTTATGCGCTACCTCTCATGAACTGTGACCACTTGGGAAGGAGGGTCCTTAACAACTGTTGAGTACTACAGAAACCGTGTAAATACAGATAAGGCCGTAGTTAATTCTGGTGTGTGTAGTGGGGGGGGGGTGAAGGTTGGTGGGGGACGGTTGTGGGAAACTGTCAAGGAAACTAGCTGAGGGAAAAGTCATTTTTCTGCTTACATAGATATCAAAGAGCAGAACTAGAGTTCAATTTTAAGTCTCCTAACGCCAAACTCCTTCATCAGATAAAAATTCTTGGAATGTTTAGTATTCGTCAGATCGTACTGTAGACACTGGGGATATAAAGATGAGCACGATCCAGGAGTTCACAGTTTCTAAGGAAATAAGGCACGAAACTGTTAGCTGTGAAAAACGGATTTCAAAGAACTACCTAATTATTTGGATTACAAATAGATGTTGGGATTTAGACCTCGTTCATAAAATGTTATGGTTGGGAAAATCGTATCCTCCTAATGCATGAATTCCCTCTGTAGTAACCCAACAAGTGGACAATTTTTGCTCCAACATCTAGTGACGCATGGCTCACAATCTTAGAAAGTAGCCCATTCCATATGTTGATTTAAGAACAGGTTTCTTATATATTACATCTGTTGATGAAAGTTCTACCTCTGGCACTACAAATAACAGCTCCTAAAATCTTTTTTCATATCACAGTCTTTTAAATATCTGAACATACCCTTTCTCTTAGCCATTACTTTTACTAGCTATGAATCCTTGTTTGATAAACCATTGATCATGACTTAGATGCTAGACTCTTCACCATAGCACCAAGAACTAAATGCTTCATTCAAGAAATAGTTTGACCAAGCAGAATATAATGCAAGTTCCCTTAAGACTGCATATTGCTATCCGGTATGACTTAAGAGCATTTTAATCTTTTGATTTCTAAGTCATGCTTTTGCCACTTGGTAAGCTCTGAGTCTTTTTTCAGTGAACCTTCTTTTAAGCTGGGGCTCTCAGTGCACCTTCCCTCCTCACCTTCCCTCATTCTGCGTCTGTGCCATTATTGTGTTATTATTTGGCTATTTCAGAGTATACCTCCCCATTAGGTTTTTGGCTTATTTTCCTCTGCTTGTTTCAATACAGCATAATCAGTAAGACTGCTGACAGTCTGGACTCAAATCCTGACTCTATTGCTTTCTAGACATGTGGTCTTTGAACATGTCATTAATCTCTGTGCTTCAGTTTCCTTGTCTCTAACCTCAAAGTTGTTACCAGTATTAAATGGTCAGTGAAAATAATCTATGGTAAATGATGAGTGAAAGAGTGCTTAGAACAGTGCTTGGCACATTATAAAAATCTGTTTGAAAGTTAGCTTCTTTTCCATTTTCCAGAACCTTTTGAATCTATTTTCAACTGTCCATCTCATTTTTTTTTATTCACAAATTCGATAAAGCTTGAAGTTGGAAGAGGCATACTTGATACAAACTAATTTAAATTGTTAAAGCCATTTAAATTGCTAGGCCTTAGTCTCTTCATTCCTAATGTAAGGGGGTAAAATTTTTTTCCTTTCAGGACTGTTGGGGAACTTGGAGGATATGGGAAGGCTGTTAGCTCTAACTTTCATTATTTTGCCATGCACCTTCATAGGGAACTTTACATAGGTCTCGCTCAAGGTTATCAGGGATCACAAAATTTGACTTGATATGCCAAACACACAAAGAGGAGGCATGCTGGAAACATTTCAAGTTTAGTGACTTCCAGAATTGTCACTCTCCTTGTCAGAAATACGTTTGGAATTCACTACTCTCTTTGGAAAGGTGGTTTGGTCACAAACTCAGATTGGAATAGAGAGGGTCATAAGTTAATTCAGAGTTGTGAATTCTTGTTACCTAGATTAACACTTTACTCAAGGCCTCTACTGGTTTAATTTGTGATTCTGGTGAGGTTTGTTCCAATTTACTTTGTTAGTGGAAAACTGCTACATAGCAAATAAATCCCAGCAAAATATGTGGCAGTCACTGGCTTGTGTATCTGATTTTAACTGTACAGACCATCCTTTTCTGCAAAGAACTGTTCCTAAAACCATATTGCTAAATAGGTCCCATTGTCCTTTAAAAGTCCCAATGATGAGAAGATCTTGTTATCTTGGTGACAGTTTACTATCAGATAAATCATAGATATCACAACAATGTATTTTAAAGGTTTAAAAAAACCGATCTTAGCTCAGGACCTTACTTTGAAGCAGAATAAACAGTGATTAATAATATGATCCTTAAACTGTGCCTGCCTTAGAATCCTCGCTGTGCCACTTACTGAGCTGTATGACTGGGCAAGTTCTTGCTCTGCTTCATTTTTCTCATTGGTAAATGGGAATAATAAAAACCTCTTAAACTTAGATACATTTTAGCTGTTAGTTGTACTAGAATAGTAGCACTCATACAAATGAGTGTTAGGTTAGTAATTTTGTGTATTTCCTGAAAAATGTAAACAGGTTTTTCTGAGGCATGGTAGTTAGAATGATTTGGATGATTTGTTTTTGAAAGAGTTGTTTTTTAAACCGACTAGGGAAATTTATGCTCTGGGCTATGCCATGAAACCATTTGTTTTTAAAAATTTGAAGAAACTTACAAAAAAAATTTTTTTTGAGAGCGAGCACAGGCAAGCAGGGGTGGGGGGAGGGGCACAGGGAGCAGGACAGAGAGAATCTTAAGCAGGCTCCATGTTCTTCTTCACGACCCTGAGATCATGACCTGAGCCTAAATCGAGAATCAGACGCTTAACCAGACTGAGCCACCCAGGGGCGCCCCTCTCCACCACCACCCCCCCCCCCGTTTTTTGTTTTGTTTTGTTTTTCTTTTAAATCACAAAGGTATTCTTAACCAAGTAACACAGAAAGAAAAAAAAAACAATACCTGCAACCCTTTTTATTCCATCCCTTGACATTTTGGATTAAAGAGTTAATTACCTCACAAAAGAGGGTAACTTTTGGGGGAATTTAATGACAAAATGTTTGTAAGAGCTATCCACCATTCAGTGGCTGTTTTGATTTGTTGGTTTCCTTTTTGAACTTAGATGAACAGAATTGGATTGACAGTGATCAGTCATACTTTTTTTTTATGATTTTTTTTTTTTTAATTAAGTAGGCACTACACCCAGTGTGGCGCTCCAGCTCACAACCCTGAGATCAAAGAGTCACATGCTCAACTTGCTGAGCCAGCCAGGTGCCCCTCAGTCGTACTGTTTGTGATGTGATGACCCAATATCACAGGCCTCTGCCAGGTTCTTTATTTTTCCCCCACTGTGGGCTTCTTTTTAAGATTTTATTTATTTGACAGAGACACAGCGAGAGAGGGAACACAAGCAGGGGGAGTGGGAGGGGGAGAAGCAGGCTTCCCGCTGAGCAGGGAGCCTGATGCTAGGCTGGATCCCAAGACCCTGGGATCATGACCTGAGCCGAAGGAAGACGCTTAACGACTGAGCCACCCAGGCGCCCCAGCACTGTGGGCTTCTTCACCCTCATTCCTCCTCTTCCCTCACAGCCTCATACTCTTAGCTGTTTAATGATGTCCTTCCAGTCCATGCTATGTAATTTTGTGCCCGTGAGGAATTCAGTGTCGTGTGTTTTACGTTCTATATAATTGTTCATGTAATTCTGCTCTTTTAGTAAACATTATTTTTGTATATCTTAGCTCATCCTTTTTGACTGACATATAGTATATACATTTTGCTTATCCATTTGCCTCTTATTAGACGTTGAGTTTTTTCCTAATTCATTGCTATTAGAAACAGTAGTGCTATGATGAACATCCTTGCACATGTGCCCAGAAACACAATTGGGAAGTGGCAGAACCAAGTTTGAGCCTGAGTGTGTCTGACTCTGGTCATTCTTTTTCATTGTGCAGACTCCCGGTCATCACTTATTTGCTTAATTTATTGCAGGGACACTATTATAAAAACAGTAATGGAAATACTAAAAATGCAGTGGGATTTTTGGTTTTCTTCTAACAGGTCAACTTAATTTTGCCCTTTTCCCCACTAGTTTTTGTTTAAATGTGTAAATTATATTATTAATTCAGTATGGATAACAGTTTTGTATTGTGCATTTTTCATGCTGATATATCACCTAAATCAGGGGTCCACAGACTTTTTCAGTAAAGGGTCAGTTGATAAATATTTTAGGCTTTGTGGGCTATATGGTCTCTGTCACAGCTACTCAACTCTGCAGTTAGAGTGTGATAGCTGTCAGAGACAGTATCTAAACCTGTGGCTGTGTTCCAGTAAAACTTCATTTACCAAAACAAATGGCAGATCAGGTTTGACTCATGCACTGTAGCCTGCTGACCCCTGATATAAGTAATTCTTTTAATGGAGTCATAATATTCTTCTATTCAAGTTTTTTCAGTATTACAGGTAATACTGTAATGCACACCATTCTTTCTTTTTACTATTATATTCTTAGGATGAATTTCAGAAATGAACGTACTGATTGAAAAGGCTTTTGACTTTCTAATGGCTCTGAAAATTATTGCCAAATGCCAGGGAGATAAGTTTCAATTTTTATAAATTAAGAGAGTAGACTGTAATTTCAGTGGGGATAAATATGACATCTAAAACCTTATTAAATATCTTTGAGGATTTGTGGAGGAGGCATCCCGCTGATGAGTTTTAAAACTTACGAGGGCATTGATCTGTGCTATGGGAAATAATATTTCTTGTATTTATTATTTAGGTATAAGTTATCTGATTTTTCTCAAACTTTTAAGATCTACTTACGTATCTTTTTTTTTTTTTAAGATTTTATTTATTTATTTGACACAGAGAGAGACAGCCAGTGAGAGAGGGAACACAAGCAGGGGGAGTGGGAGAGAAAGAAGCAGGCTCCCAGCAGAGGAGCCTGACGTGGGGCTCGGTCCCAGAACGCCGGGATCACGCCCTGAGCCGAAGGCAGACGCTTAAGGACTGTGCCACCCAGGCGCCCCTACTTACATATCTCATCTCAATTTAAATCTACTTGTTAGAATTTTAAAACTCATTTGTATCTTGATTAATCTTCACTTAGCTTAATTTTCCCTGAACATTCTATACCATTTGCAGACTTGCAAATTCAATTTGTAATGAACAGCACAATTACAATTTTAGTGTATTTGATTTTCTTAAGTACCTTGAACACCTGACAAGGGATACTTATATATCTAATAAAGGAAGTCTAACTAAGCACTTAGATATTTTTAATAAATCTAGTAATTCTTAACTTACTAATTTAATTAATCAGATTCCCTTAAGCATTTAAAAGTTGCGAATAAATTTTTATGTTTAATGTGTCAGAATCTCTTAAATTCTTCAAAACCTTAACGGCAGAAAAAGTTACCCAATGATGGTAAAATGTATTACCACACATACCTTTAATCTATCTTATTAACCTATTGCATTAGTACTAATGGTATGAGTTTGGTTGATTTTTAAATCATGTTTGTACTTGTTTTATAGGTTGCAGGATTACTTAAGCAATAAAAGGCTCCAGAGTATCATGGCTGATTTAGAATACAGATTACATAATTTTTTATTGTAGTAGAATTAATCATAATTTTGAATATACTGAGTACATAACTGGATTGTTGGCTGTATATTATTAGAAATTTATACATACCTTTCTTTTAATGTACCTCATATTATTTGCCCTTTTGAATATCATTATGGACTAATAACTTTGCACAGAAGTACTTTTTCATTTTTAAGTATATTTTGTGTGTTTTGTTTTCCAGTGCTAAATTGTCCAACTTGGACAGTGGAAGCCCCTTTAAACTAGAGCCTTTGTTGTATTACCACGATAACAGGTATATTTGAATACTGTGCCTTCTAATAATAGTAAGATATTCTAGGCCCTTGCTTTTCTTTACCTCCAGAAGTAGAATCAGCTGCCTTCCAAGTCATTATGTATTAGAGGTCAAATTCTAAATTCAGGATGGCTTAGCTGATTTGGAGAGGTTTTAACACCATCCCTTCTTATTCTAAACTCTAATTGTACTTACAGAAGACAGATTTTCCTTAGTGTTCGCCTAGGTGTATGGATATTCACCTATGTATATGTTTGTGACATGCTTGAGTACCTTGTGAATTGAACTAATAGACTTACTTATGTTTCAAATCACTGATACAATTTATTATTACCCCTGTAGCCAATTATCACTTCACTGAGTTACTGTTTTTTTGGTGTTTGTCATTTTTCTCTATAATCAAACTTCTCGGTTTGTAATATGCAATTACTGTAAAAAGTGAAAAGTATTAGGAAATTATTCTTTAGTTTGATGGTAATACTGGCCTCTTTTTCAGATATATTTTTACCATCATGGATCGGTTTATAGATATATCAGAAGGTGAAGTGGACCATTCCTTCTTTGACAGTGACTTTGAAGAAGCAAAGAAATGTGAAAGTAACTCAGTTTTTGGCAAGCAAAATGATGACCCTAAAGAGAGAATAGATAAAGATACAGAAAATGTAAACTTGAAATTTGGAATACAAAGAAAGGAAAATGAAATAAAGGAGAAAATTCCTCCAGAAGAACACTCTGTAGAAAATGATAATATGCAAACCAGAAATTCTTTATCATTGACCACTTCAAGATCAAAAAAATTGTGGGATGCTACAACAGGGCATAAAATACACTTGCGCACTCCAAGTAGAATTCCCAAAATTATAAAGGAACGTGAAGATGATTATTATACAGATGGAGAGGAAAGCAGTGATGATGGGAAAAAGCAATATGTCAGGTCCAAGTCAGCTAAACCATCTAATAACTTTAAAAAAAACATAAGTAAAAAGTATTCCAAAGGTAATTCCTCCTCCTGCTCTTCCTCTTTGTCCTCCTCATCTTCAAGTTCAGGCACAGATGGTTCAGATGCAGGGTCTGATGTCTGTGTCTCTGATTCATCACAATCATTAAAAAAAAGTCTGTGTGGTGTAACCCGCTTGTCACCAAAACAGAAATATAAACCAGGAATGAAATCAGCAGGCATACAGCCTTCAAGTACTAAACCAAAAGTCAATGACTACCCCGAGGAATCTGAAGATACTGTGACAGATGTCACCCCTCTGTCTACTCCAGACATCAGCCCTGTTCAGTCTTTTGAACTGGGAGCATCGAATGATCAAAAAGTAAAAGTTAAAAGGCAAGAAAATGTGAGTCAAGAAGTATATGGAAATGTTGAGGATTTAAAAAATAATTCAAAATCTTTGAAATCAGTCAAAAAAGGGCAAGAAAAACACGGGCCTGATTTCACTTCAAAATCTTCAGTGTTAGATTCCAGTTCAGACCACAGATATAAACAAAAAGCCTTACATGACACAATGGACCTCAATCATCTTTTGAAAGGTAATTTTCTTTTCTTTTTAAAAGCTGTATATATTGGACTTAAATATTAAGCTGCATGGTATATTGAGCTTAAATATCAAATGCTATGAATTTGCATTGATTTTTCTATTAGATATATTTTATTGTTTAGAATAATTGATGTAGTAATTTTACCAAATATCCTATTTTAGTATAAAAATACCTGGAATATCATTAGTTATAATATTGAAAAGCTGATTAGGACTAGAAACTACTACCCTAATTTTGTTTTAGTGTCTTATAAAGTCTAGACGGATCAGATAACAGAAATGAGAGGAGTGGAGCCAGATGTTTTTCACATTTGAGAGCTGTGGGCATAAGATATATTTCACTTTCTTCTTTAAGAAAGGCAACAGTACTAAAGTTAAACTAACCTGACCTGTTTTCATATCAGAGAAAGTGGCAAGAATGCTAGCAAATGAAATTTCGGAATAAACTATAGGGAACTATTCAGACTTTAAATTAAAGGTTAAAGAGAATTACTTGAAAATAATTACCAAGTTGATGAAATAGCATAATTCAAGTTTCAGTTCCTTTAAGGTATAAATTTTTTGAAGTATGATTGACACAGAGTATTCTGTTGGTTTCAGGTATATATCACAGTGAGTTCTTTATACATTATAAAGCGATACCCGTGATAAGTCTAATTACCATCTGTCACCATACAAAATTATTACAATATTATTGACTATATTCCTGGTGCTGTACATTACATCCCTGTGACTTAATTTGTTTTATAACTGGAAGTTTGTACCTCTTAATCCCCTTCATCTATTTTGTCCCCCCCACCCCCTAACCCTTCCTTGCCTCTGGTAAGCAACAGTTTGTTTCCTCTTTAGTTTTGTTAGTTCTTTTGGTTTTTAGATTCCACATACAAATATATCATATTTGTCTTCATCTTATTTCACTTAGCATCATACCCTCTAGGTCCATGTTGTCACAAATGGCAAGATCTCTTTCTTATGGCTGAGTAATATTCCCTTGTATATAAATACCACATCTTTATCCATTCATCTGTCAATGGATTCTTAGGTTGCTTCCGTATCTTGGCTGTGATAAATAATGCCGCATTGAACATAGGAGTGTGTATATCTCTACAAATTGGTGTTTTCATTTTCTTTCAATGAATACCCTAAAGTAGATTGCTGGATCATATGACATTTCTGGTTTTTAATTTTTTGAGGAACTTCCATTCTGTTTTCTGTAGTGGCTGCACCATTTACATTCCCAACAGTATAAAAGGGATCCCTTTTCTCTACATCCTCATCAACTCCTGTTGTTTCTGTATCGTTGATTTTAGCCATTCTGACAGGTGTGAGGTGGTACCTCATTGCAGTTTTGATTTGCATTTCCCTGAGGATTGGTTATCTTGAGCATCTTTTTGTGTACCTGTTGGCCATCTGTATGTCATCCTGTCATCTTTGGAAAAATGTCTATTCAGGTCTGCCCTTTTAAAAAAAAAAAAAAGTATAATTAATATACAGGGTTATTAGTTTCAGGTGTGCAATGTAATGATTCAGCAATTCTATACAGTACTCGGTGCTCATCATGACAAGTGTACTGTTAATCCCCTTTCTTTATGCCACCCATCCACCTACCGACCTCTGTGGCAATCACCAGTTTGTTCTGTATTTAAGAGTCTGTTTTTTTGTCTCTTTTTTCTTTGTTTTGTTTCTAAAATTCTACATATGAGTGAAATCATACGATGTTTGTCTTTCTCTGACTTGTTTCTCAGTATTATACCCTCTAGGTCCATCCATGTTGTTGCAAATGAAAAAAAAAATCTCATTCTTTTTTATGGCTGAGTAATAGTTCATTGTACATATATGCCACATTTTTTTTTTTTATCCATTCATCTATAGATGGACACTTGGGTTGCCTCCTTATTTTGGCTACTGTGAATAATAATCAGTAAACATAGGGGCGCATATATCTTTTCAAATTAGTGTTTTGCTGTGTTGTGTGTGTGTGTGTGTAAGTAGGTTCCTCGCCCAGCATGGAGCCCAATGTGGGGCTTGAACTCACAATCCTGAGATCAAGACCTGAGCTGAGATCAAAAGTTGGATGCTTAACCAACTGAACCACCCAGGTGCCCCACAAATAGTGTTTTTTTATTTCTTTGGATAAATACCCAGTAGTAGAATTACTGCATCATATGCTATTCCTATTTCTAATTTCTTTAGGAACCTCCCTTACTGTTTTCCACAGTGGCTACACCAGTTTGCATCCCCACTAACAACAGTGCATGAGGGATTCTTTTTCTCCACATCCCCACCAACACTTGTTATTTCTTGTCTTTCTTATTTTAGCCATTCTGACAGATATAAGGTAGTATTTCACTGTGGTCTGCTCAGGTCCTCTGCCCATTTTTTAATCAGGTTATTTTATGATAGTTTTGGGGAGTGTAAATTCTTTATATATTTTGGATATTAACCCCTTATCAGATGTAGATTCAAATATCTTCTCCCATTCAGTAGATTGCCTTTTCATTTTGTCGATGGTTTTCTTCATTGTGCAAAAGCTTCTTTGTTTGATGTGATCGTAATTATTTTAGCTTTTATTGCCCTTGCCTGAGGAGACTAGCCCAAAAAAATATTGCAAAGACTGATGTCAGAGAGCTTACTGCCTATGTTTTCTTCTAGGAGTTTATGGTTTCAGGTCTTACATTCAAATCTGTAATCCATTTTGAATTTATTTTTGTATATGGTGTAAGGTGGTCCAGTTTCATTCTTTTGCACATAGCTGTCTGGTTTTTCTAACACCATTTATTGAAGAGACTGTCTTTTCCCCATTGTATAATCTTGTCTTCTTTGTCATAGATTGACCGTAATTGCGTGTGCTTATTTCTGGGCTCTGTTTTGTTCCATTCATCTATGTGTTGTGATTGTGCCAGTCCATACTGTTTTGATTACTATAGCTTTGTAGTATAGTTTGAAATCAAGAAGTGTAATACCATGTTTTTTTAATTCTTTGTCAATATTGGTTTGGCTATTTGGGGTCTTTTGTGGTTCCATACAAATTTTAGGATGCTTTGTTCGAGCTCTGTGAAAAATGCCATTGGTATTTTGATGGGGATTACACTGATCTTAGATTGTTTTGGGTAGTATGACATTTTAAGAAAATTAATCTTCTAATCCATGAGCATGATATATCTTTTTGTAAGATATAAATATTTTTTAATTAGTAAAAATTTTTATTGCTGTATTTCATATCAATTTATTATTACTTTTGGACATATATTATTTAGTGTGAAAGAAACAATTTTTTCCAGGTGAAGTAAAAACAACTTGAAACTTTATCTTTCCACTAATAAATGTAACTGTAAAATAGAGGCTTGCAGGTTAGATTTGAGGTCGTTTGAAGGTAACCTTTTTAAGTTGTAAATAGTATTCTCTGTCTTTGAAATGCAGCTGAAAGAATAGACCTTGAGGTACATAATTTACATATGGTATTGTAATGTAAGAGTATAAACGAATCCCTTCTGTAGTCAAATGATTCTCACAGTCAGATGGGTAAAGTATTTTGGAGGAGTTTACACTTGTGCCCTTTTTTGTAGGTTTTCTTTTCTCTTTGCTCTGATTATACCTATTGATTGTTTAGTGTGTCTGAAAAATCAGGCTCTTGGAATTTGGCCATCACCATCTAGTAGTTAAGCCTCGGCTCCCTCCACTCAATCTCCTAAAACTTTCAGGATTGAGTTTTTTTGTTCTTGCCCCTTTGCTTCTTCCCCTAACAACCAGAGTGATCTTTTAAAAATAAAATTAGTCTTACTAGTTTCCTTCTTAAATCTTCAGTGGGCTCACTCTTATGTTAAGAATAAAATCCAAATTCCTTATTGTAGCTTAATAGAGTCAGTATCAGTGATTCTCATCCCAGGCAGTATATTAGTGTCGCCTGGAAGACTATTAAAACAAATACAAAACAATCACTGATGCTTAGGCTCCACAGAAATTTTTATGCAGTTAGTCTAATAGGCTATTAAATTTGATGAAAACCATTACTCGACGTGCGGGTATTGCTTGCATCTCCTTTTTAAAAAAAAAAAAATCTTTTATTAGCTTGCTCCAGTCACAGTGCTTCCTTACTGTTCTCAGGTACTTTGTATTTATGGGGTATTTCCACTTGCTGTTGCCCTTTTTCTTTGCATAGACCTTCTGTCTGTTTCTCAAGTCTTGGTTTATATCACCTCCTCAGAGATACTTTTTTCTGAATGTTCTACCTTTAGTAGCTTCACATCCCTACCCCTGGCTCTCTGTCACAAAAGCCTGGTTTCCTTCCATCAGGATACTTAACAGGCCCTGGAATTAGTGTAGTTTGCTTGGTTATTTCTCTCAATGGAGTGTAAGTCACATGAGGGCAGGGTCTTACTCATTGTTAAAATCTCCAAATCTAGCAGCCGTTGGCACAAAATAAGCAGTATTTGTCAGTGAAGGAACCAAGGAAACCTGTTGTTGCACAGCTACAGTGGTTAGGAAGTGTATTCCATATGTTTCACTGACATTTGATTTTTTTTAACAGTTACATCTTAGATTGGCATCTGAAAGACACAGAATACATCTGTGCTGCTGTCAAAATTATAAGTGCAAATATATTTGATTAATGTTCTTTTTTAGGGAAAATCTCTAATTCTTTGTCAAGCCATCCACTGTAAAAATTTTCACTTTTGAAAAAAATTTTATGGCCACTTTCTCGTCTGTAAGGTCAACTGTATGATTCATGAGATTGATGATTGATCAGGTTGAGGACTTCGTCTGTCCCCAGGCCTTCCAGATTTCCAACACCAGCCCCAGTGCTCTGGCACAACAGTTTTCAAACTTTCTGGACTTTGGACCAAAAACATTTACACTCTGCAATTATTGAGGACTCCAGGGAGAGCCTTTTGTTTTTGTGGGTTATATCTATAAATATTTATCATACTAGAAATTGTATTAGAAATTTAAACAATATTAATTCATCTGAGAATGATGTTAATAAACCAATAATGGTAATAAGTATGTTTTATGAAACAACTATCTTTCAAAAAAAATGAGTAATTTTTGCTAATCCCTAAAGCCTGGCAATAGAAGATAGCTGGATTCTGATATCGGCTTCTGTATACAATTGTTGTGATATTTTGGTTGAAATACATGAAGAAAATCTCTCTCACGGATCTTCAGAAAATGGAGAAATATTTTAATGCCCTTTTCAGTTAATTTTAGATATTGTTTGATACCAAGATTCCATAGGTATTCGTTTCTTAAATGTTAGTTACAATGTGACATTTGAGACTAATTAATTCGTAGTGTATTATTTTATAACTTATTGATTGATCTTACATTTTGAATATGTCTTTTACCCTTTCATGGTTCTGTAACAGGATGTATAGGTTATTTGGAAAATATTGGTTCATTGAGCTTACAAATGACATATTTCATAATACACTGTTTGGACATGACAGTTGTTAATATTACTACCAATCTCATCAGAAGGCTTTTGAGAAGCTTTCAAACTCAAGTTTACCAAAAATTCTAATTTTTACTTGGAACACTCAGATTTTATTATCACCAAAAAATACTGTCAGTTGTTTTCCTTGAAGTTGACAGGATTTTATTTATTTATTTATTTTTAAAGTGTTTGTTTTTTAAGTAATCTCTATACCTAGCATGGGGCTTGAACTCACAACTCTGAGATTGAGGCACATGCTCTAACCAGCTGAGCCACCCAGGCACCCCAACAGAATTGTTTTATAAAATAATATTTGTAATGCAAAAATTGGAAGGTGTTTGAAATTAAATCGTAAAAATGTATCTGATGAGATAATGTAGACTGGTCACTAATGCTTTGTATTAGTAACGTGTATCTTAATATATTTGCTTTTTTTCTTCTGTGTTATTTCTAGTGCTGAGTTGTTCTTAATTTCTAATGTGATTTATATGTGTTCAAAAGTGGCAGCCTAACATTTGGCATATAAAGTATCTCATAAAACTCTTTAGGGACGGCTGGGTGGCTCAGTTGATTAAGCATCAGACTCTGGATTTCAGCTCAGGTCACCACCTCAAGGTTGTGAGATTGAGCCCTCAGCGTGGAGTCTGCTTGTCCCTTTCTCTACTCCTCTTCCCCACCCCCGCATGTGTGCCCTCCCGCTCTCTCAAATAAATAAATTAAAATCGTAAGAAAATTTTTTTCTTTAAAATTAGGTTGAAAAAAGTATAAATGGATATTGAAAAAAATAATTTTATAGAAAATTAGTGAAAATGTATAATATAACTTGCAGGTTTTATTGTGTTTTTTAAATACTGTTTGACTAAATTATAATTTGCATTTTAAGGGCCCACTGTTCCATTTCTTATTTTTATAAGTACTTTTGATTCCACAAATTATTATTTTTTAAAGATTTTATTTATTTGAGAGAGAGAGAGCACAAGCAGTGGGGAGGGTCAGAGGGAGAGGGAGAAGCTGGCTCCCCACCTAGCAGGGAAACCTGACGTGGGGCTCAATCCCAGGACCCTGGGATCATGACCTGAGCCGAAGGCAACCGCTTAACCGACAGAGCCACTCAGGCGCCCCTTGATTCCACAAATTATAAGGACCACTCTATCCTAGGACGGAGAGGGGGAAGGAGGGGACACATCCAATAAAAAGCTTTTAGGAAGAAAACACTTCACTCTTTTGGAATTGTCGGATTTTAAAAAGCCATCTAATGGAAAATAATTTGTGATATCTGAGCTTTTGTTAGGACTATCAATGATCATCTCTTTGTATTAGGATGATTTTGGATGCAGGAAACAGAAATTCCTAATGAAACAATGTTTCTCACCTAATAGGAATTCCAGAGATAGACCAGGCTTGAGAGTTGACCAATTCAGTGGCTCAAAAATGTCCTCAGAGACCCAGGTTCTACCAGTGTGTTCCCCAGCTGTGGTGTTTGCTTCATTCTTAGGCTAGTAGGAGATGTCTTCAGCAATTTTTAGTATTTACATCCAGACATGAGAATATCCAGAGAAAGGGAAACTATCTCTTCCTCTGGCTCTCTCTGAATGGAGGAAACTTTAAAGAAGCACTTTGAACTGACTCGCTTATGTCTCATTGTCCAGAATTGGGTTATACTCCTTTTTGTAAGACAGTCATTGGCAAGAGGAATAGGATAATTATGGGCCAGACTCACCCTGAAGTTATGAGTGGGAATCAGGAGAAGGGAGGTCAGCTTCCCCTTAGGGACAGGGCTTCATGGGAAAGGGATATAGGTGGGTGTCTTTAAAAGGGGAATGGGGAGATTTGTTAAGAATTAAGGAGGAGGAAAGTAGAAATGTATATTTATTGGGCAACCAACTTTATCCAGTAGGCCAGAGTTTCTCAAACTTTAATATGCCTTTGCATACAGGGGCACTGGGTGGCTCAGTGGTTTAAGTGTCAGACTCTTAGTTTTGGCTCAGGTCAGGATCTCAGGGTTGTGAGGTCGAGCCCCACATCTGGCTCTGCACTGAGCAAGAAGCCTGCTTAAGATTCTCTATGTCCCTCTCCCACTCAAAAAAAAAAAAAAATGCATGCATACAAGTCACTTGAAGAGCCTTTTAAAATGCAGATTCTGGTCTGTTCATTAAGTCTAGAGTAGAACCAGGAGGAGCTACGTTTCTAGTCAGGTCAGTGGTGATACCAATGCTAATTCAAGGACCATAGTGTTGAGTTTCAAGACATTAAAAATCTATTTGGATTCACTGAAAATAAATGTAGGTATCCCTCACTATTCCTATCTAATTCATTTTTGAAACTTAGTTGGATATGGAAAGCCTAAGTATTTTTCCCACCCAAAATCCCTAAACAGTTTTTCCAAATATAATTGCAGCACTGAAATGCTGTTCAACACAGTAACTGGCTAAATATAGAAGGAAAATTTATTCATACTGCTGCACGGTAGGGAGCCCTGATCTCAGTGACCTGATTGAAAGTACTGTTCAGAGCTTTTAAAGGCACAGGAACAAAGGTGGCATTTTGCTGCTCAGTACTTCTGTTACTGGAGTCTTTAATATAACACTCCACAAAGGTTTCTTTATAACAGTGAAAGATTTTAAACACTAATTATAGCTATCAGTCTGTTGCATAAAGCATTTCTTTGTATTTAGTTTTTCAAAATTGTTATTCATGCTTGATTGACCAACTGTTTTTCAGATCCAAGAATATTTTCCTGAGTTTTCTTTGTTTTCCTCATAAAACTAAATTGTTGGACCTGGTGAGAGGGAGATGTGTGCATGGCCAAGCTGTGCCTTTTCTGCGCTCATTTCTCAATACACTTTATCACTTTCAACTTCTGTTCTATGGGCTGTTCTAGGTCTCTGTCTCAGCTAATATCTTCACAACCTTTTCCACTTAATGTGAAGAAAACAATAGTGATAATGCATAGCACATCTCACAGATTAGGAGCAGGAGATGTGATCCAATCAGAGGACAGGTGAGGTGGGAACACAGCATACTCTCACCCTCTCACTTACCCTCACCCGAACACACCCTCTCAATTTAAACATTGTCACTAGGTTAAATGCAAAGATATTTGAAATAGTTTTACCGTTTTGAGTAAAAAATTTAGTGAGTTACTAGAGTAAGTATTGGGCCAGAGTTCAGATGGTGAGGGATGCCTGTATAGCTAACAGTGTTAATGTTATTTATTGATTTATTGGTTTAAAATGACGTGTTGACAAGTTTGTAAATTTGAACTATAAAATATTAAGCCTGTGAAACAAAGGTTAATCAAAGAATGTAAAATCAAGTATCAGAGAATAGGAAACAGTATTGAGCTTGGTTACTTACATAGTGAGGTGAAGAAAATTCTAGAAGTGGAATCAGAAGACTTTCGGCTTCTGAGTGTTATCCATGTGACCACAGACAAGCAGTAACTATTCTGTGCCCCAATTACTTCATTTGTAGAATGAGGCAGTTGATACAGGTTGTTAAGGTGTATTCTAAATTCAGAGTTCTGGGGTTCTGTGAGAACTGTCAGAAGGGACGATTAGTGTAGACTAGCATTGTTAGATATTTGACTTTATTTATCTGATATCTAACTTTAAAGTAGATCTCGAAAATTTAGTAGAATTTCTAAATAATTCAGCTTCTTTTTGCTCAATAAGATGCTGATTTGGGGGGCTTCCTATCCCCACCCCTAGCCTGCCTTTGCTATGTAAATGTTGAAAAGGTGTGATTGGAATTGGTTCTTTGGCCTGGAGCTGTAAAGCATTGAATAGGCAGGCAGAGAGGATGTTTTATTTTTATTTTTTTAAAGATTTTATTTATTTATTTGACAGAGATAGAGACAGCCAGCGAGAGAGGGAACACAAGCAGGAGGAGTGGGAGAGGAAGAAGCAGGCTCATAGCAGAGGAGCCTGATGCGGGGCTCGATCCCATAACGCCAGGATCACGCCCTGAGCCGAAGGCAGACGCTTAACCGCTGTGCCACCCAGACGCCCCGAGAGGATGTTTTAAAAATGAAGTAGTGGAGTAAACAAAAATTTATGTGTTGGGTTATGGCATGAGTCATATATTTGGACAACAGTGAATAAATTGACAGGACTAGATTTGAAGGTATGTTTCATTCTTTGTATAGGTAAAATTAGGTCAGTTTAGAAAGAAAGTTGAGGGCAAAACAGACACATTTTAGAAACATGCCACCTCATATTTTACCACCTAGATTCTGTATGAAGTAATTAAATATATTATTAGAGATGTATTCTGAGAAGAAAAACTAATATAAGAGAAAGAAACGGGATTAAGGAAGCATTGACGAGTAAAGAAAGTGGTTAAACTTACTGCTAAACTGACACCAACACAGGAGGGAGTGAAGCAAGGTGCCTTACCCGAGGGGAAGGTATGGACCCTGTTTTACTCCAGAAGGAAGAAGCTGCCTGTCCTGAGATTGGCTCCTACCCCATCCTCCCTGGTGGCACATCTTACCCCTTTACTGGGAGGCTGCAGCAAACAGACTCTAAAATCAATAGAGAGGCACCAGATTCACAGATGAAGAACATAAACTTGAAACAGAGCTCAGTGATTTTAGAGAGGGGCTGCAAGGACAACACTATTTTCACTAATAAAACTAAGGCATGATTTGCGTTTTACGTTCTCTTGTCACATGTGCACAGTGGATTCTCCAGGGGCTACACTACAGGGTCAGCACACTACAGTGAATGCAGAAGCAGATATGAGCATCCAGCTGTCTCCTATTAAACCAGGCATTAAAATATTTGCAAAAGTGTTAAACTCTGCTACTCTCCTCACTGATTTCTTTTTGTTTTTTTATAAAAGAATGATGTGAGCCTATCATTGGTTTATTATTTTGAGATGAATCTTTAAAGTATTTTTTTAATTTCTGGGGCGCCTGGGTGGCACAGCGGTTAAGCGTCTGCCTTCGGCTCAGGGCGTGATCCCCGCATTATGGGATCGAGCCCCACATCAGGCTCCTCTGCTGGGAGCCTGCTTCTTCCTCCCCCACTCCCCCTGCTTGTGTTCCCTCTCTCGCTGGCTGTCTCTATCTCTGTCGAATAAATAAATAAAATCTTTAAAAAAAAAAGTATTTTTTTAATTTCTAAATTGGTAAATAGTGATAAATGTAACTCATATAAACATTCTTTGGAGGGTCCCGAGACCAAGAAGTTTAAGAACTTCTTTTCTAGGAGCATAGAATTAGAATATATCATCTAAAGTGTATTAGAGGAAAAAAAAAATAACACAGTCAATCTCCCTAAAGGGGTAAAAGTGGGAAAAAAATAACAAAAAAGCACTTAAAGAGAGGAAGATTGTAGAAAGAGATCAAACAGTATAAGTAGATGGTTTTAACTTACCAGAAGATACCATCAGAGCATCTTTAAGAATTTAAATCAAATCCAACTTAAAAAGACATTTTAAATAGTATAGGAGGAATGAAAATAAAGAGAAAATAGAAGTATCGATCCTAATAGTTTACAAAATAGAATTCAAGATGGGAAAAGCATGAAGGGACAAAGAAGTTTTTTACATTAATAAGCTGACTAAATCTACCAAAATGGTTGAACAGCCATTGATTTGAAATGTGTGATAAAAAGCAAAACAGAACTATATCATGAAATGGGCAAAGCCGTAATCACTGTGGAAGACTGATAATTATATCATACACACCAAAATTAACTGCCTGTGTATGGGCTGAACGAGGTCCACAGGTATTTTGTCTCTTACACAATTTTTTTTTTTAAGTGATGAAATGCCAATTACTATTGGTACAAAACAAATCACCCCAACACTTGGGGTGTGGAGAGACTCAGAGGCAGGGGTGACTTAACCGTAGGGACTAGAGTCCTCTGAGTGCTGGGTTATTGACATGTCAGGTGTCTGGGATTGTGAGACTTAAAGACCAGGACTGCTGAGCAAAGGGCCCACTGCAGCTCTCCATGGGTCCTGGCTTCTTCACAGATAGCAGCCTCAGTACAGCTAGGTTTCTTGGTGGCTCAGGGCTCCAAGTACAGTGTTCAAGGAAACAGGGCAAAAACCTCATCACCTTTTATGACCTAGCCTCAGAATGTGACCGTGCTGGTAACACAGCATCATTTCTTCCATATTTTGTTAGTTTAAACAGTTATAAACCTTTCCAGATTTAAGAGGGAGGGACACATACCCTCCATCCTAATGGGAGGACTGTCAGGTTTATGGACAGATTTCAGAGCCTCTTCAGCCTGTGGCCACACGTTGATTTACATTCCTTCAGATGCAAAAACATATTCCCCCTTTCCAAAGATCTCACTCCCCTCCGTGCCCCACCTCCCCGTCCAGGGTCTAAATCTGGTCCAAGTGCAGCTAAAACTCCTCACTCATGGTTCCTCCGTCATAGCTCTTTGAGTATTTGGACAGTCTTCTGTCAGGAGAGATTAGGAAGGAGTAGTAGATACATTCTTGAGCCATCCAAGTCCTAGTTCTTTTATATTCTCTATAATTTGACTGAAAATTGATCAGTTCCTTTTTTTTTTTTTTTTTAAAGCTTCTCTCTCTCCTCTTTCATTATTATGGATAAAATAAACCATTGATCCTTTCAGCATCCTGCCTGGGGATCTACTTAGCCAAATCCACCACTGGGAGGTATTTTCCCCATTTTCCTTGTCACCGCAGCCAACAGTTTTGCTGAAATTCTGCCACTCCATCCTCTACACCAACCATCTCCAGACCTTCCAGCTCTACTGCTATGGGGTCTGATAGCTCGTACCATGTATTTTAGGTTTTTGTTACAATAGTACCCTAATTCCCGGCACCAGATTTTGCATTAGTTACTATTGCTCTGATAACAAAACACAAAACTTCGATGTATAAAGCAGCAACCTAGGATGACTCAGGAGACTAGGGTCATAATGCTTCCACATGGGCCCTTTATGTGGTTTGATTTCCTCACAACATGGCAGCCTCAAGCTAGTCAGACACAGAGGGTGGCTCAGGGCCTAAGCACAAGTATTTATTCCAGCAAACAAGGTGGGAGGGCGGTGGGGGGCTGCTGCATCTCCTCCTTTGCCTACCCTTGAAAGTCACACTTTGGGCTGTATCATTTTGGTCCTCACAGCCACAAACCTGCCCAGATTTAAAGGAAGGGGACAGGAAGAATGTCACAGAATTTCTCATCTGACCAGTTGTTCATAAAGAAGACAAAGAAATTTAGTAAATTTGATTATTATTCCTTGAATTGTGACCTCTCAACTACAGGTGTTGGATTTTTTTCTTTAAACCTTTAAAAATAACATACCATTGTTGTTTTTTAATAGGGATCGTGCATATGCCAACAGGATGGAGTTTTTTAAAGAACTAATGTATGAATAAGGACTTAATATAGCTTGGAATAAAATTTCCAGTGATAGCATAACTTGTACATTTTTTAAAATGCTGTGTCTCAGCCTCGGTGAAAGTAAAGCTGATCCCTCTAGTGATTGGTGTTAGATGACTGACTCAGTAAGTGCATCTAGTGATGATGAGCATGATATTGAAAGATATAAAGAGTTGGAACAAAATTGTTTTGTTAAAGAAAATTAGGAAAAACAATGCTTCTTAAATATGTGAGTTTAAATATGTATGTATGTATTTATATAAATATGTTTGTATTCTTGAAAGTTTATTCAAGTTAAAGATTTTTTTAGATCTTAATTGGAAAAATAATGGACCAAGTATTTGAGGTTGCCTCATTACTAAAGCATATAGCCACTCTAGAAAACTAATAGTGATATGTGGTATCAGTATGTAAGTAGTACTCCATATATACTTTTTCCATCATGGAAAGTTAGATTGCTATTTTTTTTTAAATGAATGTTTCAGTCTTTTTCTTTTTTTTTTAAGATTTTATTTATTTATTTGACAGAGAGAGACAGCCAGCGAGAGAGGGAACACAGCAGGGGGATTGGGAGAGGAAGAAGCAGGCTCCCAGCAGGGGAGCCTGATGTGGGGCTGGATCCCAGAACGCCAGGATCACGCCCTGAGCCGGAGGCAGACGCTTAATGACTGAACCACCCAGGCGCCCCTAGATTGCTATTTTTTTAAATGAACTAGATTGAACTTCCTTTATTCTAGTTATTTTTTTTGCTATTGCCTTATTTTACTTCTAAAAACTTTTTTTAAAATGCCATCAGGACAATAGCTTTTAATTCCCTTTAAAATTTAATTTTAAAGGCTTCATATGCGGCTAAATTAATCTAGAAACCTTATTAAAGTCTACAAAATGTGCATTTCTTGGAAGCAAGATAATTCAGTTATGTACAGTGCATCTGTATCTTTCTAAGTGTGTTCCCAGGTTTTGCCATTACCTTGGTATGATTTTCAACAAATTACCAACCATTAATTCTCTCATTTTTCCTATCAGAAAGCCACTGTTTTAATCTTTCTTTTTTTTGTTTTTTTTAAGTTTCTATATAGTCTTTGGTTTAAACATAGGGAGGTAGACTTCCAGTTCTTTTGACCTTGTTCAAATGATTTGACTCTCTGCACTGGTCACATTTTAAAATTGGGGTTAAAAATGTCTCTTCCCCTTATAGCACTGTGCTTTTAACAGTGTAAAATGCTAAGCAAGTAAAAGAATTAAAGGTACTTAAGTAAAAACGAATAATAGTTACTTTAAAAAAAAGATATTGTAAACAAGTGTTTCAGTCAGTTAATCTGATATGATGAACTCATTTTGAGTATAGAGTTAAGCTGAAACATTGAGCAAGCTTAGTATTTTTAGGAACTTCTAACAAACATTTAGTAATAATTGTGACTTACTGAAAATTGTTATGGAAATTTAAAAATTAAGCATGTTAATAAAATTTCATTTGAGGGGCGCCTGGGTGGTGCAGTCGTTAAGCATCTGCCTTCGGCTCAGGGCATGATCGCAGCGTTCTGGGATCGAGCCCCACATCAGGCTCCTCTGCTAGGAGCCTGCTTCTTCCTCTCCCACTCCCCCTGCTTGTGTTCCCTCTCTCGCTGGCTGTCTCTATCTCTGCCAGATAAATAAATAAAATCTTTAATAAATAAATAAATAAATAAATAAATAAATAAATAAATAAATAAATAAATAAAAAATTTCATTTGATAATATGCAAAATATTTTTATTGGTTTTTTATTTTTATATAATGGATTCGTTTTGGCTTATGTTTAATTAGGAATAAAATGTTTGATTTTTATTGTAGAAGTATTTGTTTTAATGTTGTTATTAAAACCACAAAATATTTTCAGATTAAGTTGAAAGTTTCAGAATATTCTGCATTTGTTTTTGTCCGTTTTTAACTCTTGTTTCCATTGGTCATTGCTGAGGACATCTTATATTTTAAGTATGCCCTCCAGCTAACAAAAACTATCTAAATTGAAGTATTGGTGTGTTGATTTAGTCAACCAGAGGTTTCTAACCTCCCCAACTATTAAGCTGCCTTAGGGAAACATAAAATGGACATGACAAGGGCATTTTCCATAAATTATACCTGCCTTAGAACTCATACCATCTACATTTTTTTAAATATTTTCACCATTCAGTGTATAGCTTTTATTCCCAAAGAACCCAACAGAGCATAAAACTCTAAGCTGCCTCTGAAATTCTTTTTACATAGTTGTAGTCTGGATGTCATTAACACTATTTCATACATACCTTTTCATGAATTCATACAGTTTCCGTGTTTAAGAGTTAAGCATCAGTACACACCACCATGTTGCTGTGCACCTTGGTTAGTCATTTTTCCTTTTCTTGTTCACTTCTTTAGCTTTTCTGCAATTAGATAAAAAAGGACCACAAAAACATCACTTTGATCAGCCTTCGGTAGCACCAAGGAAAAACTACTCTTTCACAAGAGAGGAGGTGAGACAGATTGATAGGGAAAATCAGAGGCTTTTGAAAGAACTGTCAAGACAGGCTGAAAAATCAGGAAGCAAAAGTACAATTCCTACAAGATCGATTGTTCATCCCCCTAAGTTATATCATAGTGCCCTCAACAGACAGAGGGAACAACAAAGGATTGAAAGAGAAAATTTGGTAAGTAACTAAAATTTTTTAGTCATCAAAGAAAATGAATTGTAATGATTTGTAAGGCCAACTTACAGGAAACCAGATAACAGCCACATTGTCAAACTTAATTATGTTAAAGTAAGTATAGATATATATGGTATGAAATACATAATGAGCTCTGAGCTGGAATGTACAATACATGCCTTTTTTTTTTTTCATCATCAAGCTTTATCTTAAGGGAACAGTGGATGAAAATACCAAAAGCTCTCTTACTTGGCTAGGTGCATTAAGTCAGACAGTAGTACAGGAAATGGTATTCCAAGGGTCAGATACATGTATCTTCTGTGAAGTATTCAGTCCCTAGCCAAATCTGTTTCACTGTATTGTATCCTTGTTGGTCAGCTATTTGAATGTCTGAAAGACGTTGATTATTAAAAATCATAAAGTTAATACTTCAGTGTTCTAAGGAATACATATGGGGACTGTTGAAAATCTTCACATTAAAAACTATTCTTCGTAGCATATCATTTTCTTCATAAAATTGCATTCATCATAATTGCTGATATTTTCTGGGCTCTAAACTAAATGTCAGGCATTGTTCTAAGTGTCTCCAACTATTAGCTTATTGAATCATGCAGTAATTCTTTCTGGTGGGTATTGTTTCCATCCCCATTTTACTGATAGAATAACTGAGACTAAAGGGAACAAGGTAACTAACCCAGGGACACACAGCTTGTGAGTAAAGAGCTAAGCCAAGATTTTGAACACAGGTATTGTCTTAAACTAAAATTAGACCCTAATGAGCACATAAATTCAGAGCTAAAATAATTGATAAAGCTGTTGTTTTGTTTTTTAAGATTTTATTTATTAATTTGACAGAGACAGCCAGTGAGAGAGGGAACACAAGCAGGGGGAGTGGGAGAGGAAGAAGCAGGCTCCCAGCGGAGGAGCCTGATGTGGGGCTCGATCCCATAACGCCGGGATCATGCCCTGAGCCGAAGGCAGATGCTTAACAACTGCGCCACCCAGGCGCCCCGATAAAGCTATTAAGATGACTGAAACAGTTTCCAGAATTCATCCTCATCATATTTCATCACCAGTGCAGTCCTGTTCAACCGTGCTTACCAAGACTTGCACCAGCTTTTGTAAAAATTTGTTAACTGCCTTCACTGATTTCAAGAGTTGGGGAGCTGGGAGGTGTATTTACAGAAAATAGTAGTCTTAAACCCTTCAGGAGCCTTACCCTAAATGTGGCAACGAGTAGGGAACAGCAGAGCAAGTTGAAATGAGGTTGGTGGGTAATAAGCTACAGGATACCTTTCTGCACACGACTGTTGCAGTTTTTCAAGATTCATTCATGATTTTTGAAAATTTGAAATCATGTCACGAACATTTGGGTTTACCTTTTTTGTCTGTTTTTACTCTCCCACATGACTCTGGAAACTATTTTATTTAACAAGCAATTACATAGTACATACTTGTTTACAAATTTTAGGTCATTTAATCCTCATAGCAACTTAATGACATAGTCAGTGTTGTCATGGAGGAGAAAATGAGATACGGAGTGGGACGCAGGGACTTGCCCAAGGTCAGACAGCTGGCAGGTAGCAGAAGCATATGCAGGTTACCAAACTTTGGGGTTAATTTTTTGAACAGCTTTTTGAGATAACACACATACCATAACCATTTAAGGTGTACAATTCAGTGGGTTCTGGTATATTATTAATTTTGTTAAGTTATAGTAAAACATATAATGTAAAATTTTATTTTAACTGATTTAAGTGGTCATTTCAGTGGCACCATCAGTATTTCCAAAACTTTTTTTATCACCTGTATAGAAACCCTGTACCTATTAATAACTCTCTCTTCTCCCTTCCCCTCAAGTAACCTCTAACCCACTTTCTGTGTCTATGAATTTGCCTATTCTAGATTTCTTATAAATGGAATAATGCAATATTCATTGTTTTATGTCAGGCTTATTTCACATAGCATAATGTTTTCAAGGTTCATTCATGTTGTAGCCTGGATCAAAACTTCATTCCTTTTTCTGGCTGAATAATATTCCATTATGTGTATGAACCACTTTTGGAATATCCATTCATCTGTTGATGGACACCTGGGTGATTTCCACCTTTTTTTTTTTTTTTAAGATTTTATTTATTTATTTGACAGAGAGAGACAGCCAGTGAGAGAGGGAACACAAGCAGGGGGAGTGGGAGAGGAAGAAGCAGGCTCCCAGCGGAGGAGCCTGATATGGGGCTCAATCCCAGGACTCTGGGATCACGCCCTGAGCCGAAGGCAGATGCTTAATGACTGTGCCACCCAGGCACCCCTGATTTCCACCTTTTGGCTATTTGTGAATAATTTTGAAGTGAACACTGACATATAAGTATCTGTTCAAGTGCCTGCTTCCAGTTCCTTTGAGTATATACCTAATTTATCTTTTTGAGGAACCTGGGTTTATTTTTCAACAGTTGAAACCATTAATATATAGTGGCTGTTCTCTGTACAACTGGGATGAAACCTGTTAGCAGCTTCTGTTTATAGCTTCTGTCATCCCTCAGTTGTACATTTCAGCTATTTTAATAAACTGGAGAATTACCACTGTTTTGTTCTTTTTACTTTACATACTTAGTGATTTGTCTATGTGAGCAATATTTTTGTCCCATTTGATAGTAAAATCTTATTTGGTATACTTGAGAATAGTAGAAATACAATGTGAGCCACATGTGTAATTTAAATTTTTCTAGTAGTCACATTAAGAAGGTCAAAAGAAACAGGTGAAATTCTGATAAACTATTTTATGTACTTAATACATTCAAAATATTACAATGCGTAACCAGTGTAAAAAATTAACGATGAGATATTTTACTTCTTTTTTTCTCTTTTGGGTACCAAGTCTTTGAAATCTGTTGTAGATTTTACATTTAGAGCTTATCACAATTTGGACTGGCCATATTTCAAATGCTGTGTAGCCACATGTGGCTAGTGACCTTGGACATTGCAGCTCTAAATCAAAAACTAATTCATGCAGAAGTGAAAAAAGTAGGGGGCTTGGGTGGCTCAGTCGTTCAGCATCTGCCTTTGGCTCAGGGCATGATCCCAGAGTCCTGGGATCAAGCCCCACATCGGGCTCCTCCGCTAGGAGCCTGCTTCTTCCTCTCCCACTCCCCCTGCTTGTGTTCCCTCTCGCTGGCTGTTTCTCTCTCTGTCAAATAAATAAATAAAATCTTTAAAAAAAATAAAAAGTGAAGAAAGTAACTAAAAGCTGAACCAGCAAAATAAACATTTTATTATGAAATATCATTTATTATGTTATTGCAAGGAGAGCTCGTCTTTACATTTATGTTTAACTCTTCAGTCTCTAAACCAAAATAAAACTTTTGGCTGTTCCTACAAGTCTTCATAATGACTGATTAATTTTTCTTCTTTAAAAATCTATTAGAAATTTCCTTTGGAATTGTGTTAAATTTATATTTTAATTGGAGAGTGTTTGGCACTCTTAAAATACTGCCTTCTGATAGTACGTCATTCCATTTATTCAAGCCTTCTTTTTTTTTCTAGTTCAGCCCTTTTTATATTCTACCTTAGTTAAGTTTTATGGTTTTCTTCAAAACTGTGTATTTCTGTGCTGTTGTGCATGGGATTTCTTATTGCATTTTCTAACTGCTTGCTTTTATAAACTCTTGATTTTATTTTATAATCAGGTACCTACCAAATCCTTATTTAGATCCACATTAGCTCTAATAGTTCCTCTGTGTGAGCTGATACCCTTTTTAATGTTTGCTAGCCTGTTCATAATCCTGGCTCTGCCACTGATTATAGACAACGTGACTTGATATCGATATTAACAATGAATATTCATAATCAAACACACATGCACACATACGTACGTGTATACACACGAGCACTTTCGTAGTCATGTGTCAAATGTGCTGCACAAGCAGGGTCCATTCCTTTACATTTTTATGATTTGTGTTCCTTCGTTTACCCCATCCCTAGTGATAGAGACCAATGCAGATGGCCGACAGGCACGATGGCTAAAGGAGTTCTGTTCCAGTTCTCTTACTTTAGCTTGTTAGCCATCCAGAGGCTGTTTAGACTGACAATTCAAAACAAAGAAATCGTTTTGTGCTGAGTAGCTAAGATATTAGGGCCAAGGTATTATATAAAACTAAGTGTGCTGTGCTTTAGAGTTAAAAGCATACTGTTACTCTTTCTGGTGAAGTTCACAATCTTATTATATGTTTCCAGAGGCAAATAATTGCCTTTCCTTCTCATTCACAAGGGAAATAAATAAAAGGAATAAAGAAGAAAATAATTTTATCCAGTAGAGGGCGTGCTTGCTACATAAAGACTCAGACTTGTTCATTGCCCAAAAAGAGGACTCATTTTTTAATTCATGAATTTCGAAATATTCTTGTTACAGCATATTTCCTTATCTTCATTTGAATATAACATGAATCCTATTATCATGAAAGAGCATCAGAATAATTTTAGCAGAAGGCGAGGGGGTCAGGTCAGTGAGGGTATTTAGCTTATATTTCACATTACTGTCTAAAAGAAATGAGATTATTTCATTATTTTAAATGTACATCAGTTTCCTGAGCTGTGAAAAAAGGGTGTGAGGAGTAATTGAAGCAAGATCAGGGAATGAAGTAAGTTACATTCCTGAAGGAATGTATAAGGATTAGAACCTAGAGTTCAAATGGAGCTAATTTATTATTTTTTTTAACTTTCTGAGAATATATGTATATACACATATTACATATGTATGTAATTAGTCAATTTGAAATTCAGAGAAATAATACATAGGCAATAAAGCAGAACATCTTTCCACTCAGGAGTTCCTCTGTTAAAATATATATTTTTTAAAGATTTTATTTGAGAGAGAGAGAACATATCTATATCAAGTCACGTTGTCTATAATCAGTGGCAGAGCCAGGATTTAAATCCGGGTCTTTCTGACTAGATAGCTTACATTTCTGATCACTAATAACAAATGTTAAAATATTTTGAACTGTCCTTTTTAAGTTTTACCCAGAAGTTCTAAAATGACTAGATTAAAATATATCTACTTTTAATTTTAGGGTTTATACTGTAATCAATACTTTGTATTTTGATAGTCTTTATAAGCAAGAGGTATTTCTGTTTGATATCCCTTAGCTTTTGCTTAGCTCATTATATTCCTAGAAGACATACAAACTCCTGTATGATATGTTCTATGTGATTTGGATAGCATTGATATCTCGATTATTTCAAAGTTGATTTTGATCATAATTACTTTGTATGTTTTACATCTGATGAATAAGCATTGCAGTTTTCTTAAAATTAAAAAAAAATACATTTAGCCAAGTAAATTTAGGAAATTAGTTTATCTAAAAAATAATGAGGCTTCTACCAGCAAAAAATCAAAATTAGTACTTACCTGAAAATACCAAGTTTTCCATCCTGTCCATCCCACCCTCTGCAGTTCAGAGGGCAGTAATCAGATTGAGAGGATAATCAGCACAGCAAATGTTGCTCTGCTCAGTAAAATACATTGACAATGTGATACATAGGAAATTTCTTAACCAGTTGTAAATGTCTTGCTTACTCAGGTGTGCAGTAGTGTTCTCTTCCCAAACTATAAATTACCTTACAGGACAGTATTTTATATTTTTTTCTTAATATTCCTTCCAGTGTCTTACAGAGCTCAGAGCAATTACAAACTGTAGGTAGAAAAGGTATAATCTTAGGAGGTTTTGCCCCTAAATTATACAGCTTCTCTGTGTGCAACAAGAGAAAGACGACATGCTATGATGTGGCAAGACCATAGATTTTACAGATGGTACCGTGTTTAAATCATAACTCTCAGCTCAGCAAAGAAAATCACTGACTCTAGTTGGGTCTGGCTTCCTCAGCGAGTTAGATCTGTTCTATCCTTAGAAGACTAAAAACCGAGAAAGGCCATTTCATGGAGGGAAGGAAAAAAAAAAAAGAGCTAGCAGGCTGAGATCTCTCAGTTGGTCAGTTTTCTGCTTCCCTCCTTTCTCTACAGTCCTCCTCTGGAGTATTTTGACTTGTTCTAGCACCGTCTATCTCTTCTCTGGAATGACTCAGAACACCGATTAGAATGACTAGAATAGAAGGGCGGGGGTGAGACTGATAAGAGCAAACACAAAGTCGAGAAAAAGTTCGAGGTGATTGGTGGTCATGGTTCATAATGACATGAATATACTAAATGCCACTGAACTATATGTTTTTAAATGGTTAAAATGGCAAATTTTATGTATATTTTGCCACAAAAAAAAAAAAAAGACTAAGTTGAGGCAGAAGGTTGTGCAAGAAAACTTGTCCTGTGACTGAACTCAGGAGGCTGGTTTTTTTTAACAAGAATCTGAGTGCTGAACAACATTCTCTTTTCAAATAAAGATCACCTTGATACAGAGATAGTTTAATTCAATAAAGAGATACGAAAACAACCATAGATCAATTCCTTGATCCATTTGGTCTGCTTAAATATTCCTTTCTCAATGATGCCTGTCAAAATCAAGCAAAAGAAACTCTTTCCACCTTCTAATATATGAAGAAAAAATAAAATTTGGAATGTTACTCATTAGATTCTGTTACTGAATCATATTAAAAATACATTATTGGATATTATGTTGCCTTGGCTAGTTGGTTTATGTATCCTTTTAGAACTTTTGCATTCTAGAGTAGTTGATTTTCAAACTTCTTACCAATAAAAACTTTTTTTTTCCAAACTAAATTTGATGAAGAATCTTTAGTATATAAAACAGGCAACATGGAAAGCATAGAGGAGCTGGTAGAAACTAGGAGTGGGGGACCTGAGAGCCCTGCACACTTGGCCTCTCCTCAGTGTCCTATGTTGGGGCCCAGCTGGAAAGTAAACAGGTTGAAAGCCAGGGCTCTGTAATCATATACAGAACTTATAGTAGTTTAGATAGGTTTATGGTGATTTCTACGGTTGAATACACTGGACTTTTAGCATTATAGTACTCCCACTCTGTCCATTCTATGGTTTAATGTATTTCACCTTATAGCACCTTTCCTAAGATTGTAAGCCGACTTAAAAGAGAGATGTGCCTGTGATCAGGTGTTAAAATCATAGTTGTTTTACAGGATAGGTGAACCCTTAGATTTTTGTGAAAGCATATTTTTTTCATATAGTATCTCAAAAGTGATTTAAAATCTTTATTTCATAAATATCAGGTTCTATCAAATATTTTCCTATTTAACACTAATTTTGAAGGAACATCTGTACCCCTGTGTTTATCACAGCATTTTTTACAATAGTCAGACTATGGAAGCAGCCCAAGTGTCCAATGATAGATAAATGGACAAAAAAAAAGATGTGGTATATATACAATGGAATATTATTCAGCCATTAAAAAGAATGAAACCTTGCCGTTTGCAACATGGATGGATCTAGAGAGTATAATGCTAAACAAAATAGAGAAAGACAAATACCTTATGATTTCACTCGTGTGGAATTTAAGAAACAAAGGACAAAAAAGAAGCAAAAAAACAGACCCTTAACTATAGAGAACAAGCTGATGGTTACCAGAGTGGGGGGGTGGGGGGAATGGGTGAAATAGGGGACGGGGATTAAGAGTACATGTATCATGTTGAGCACATGAATAATGTATAAAATTGGTGAATCACTGTGTTGTACACCTGAAACTAACATACCACTGTGTTAACTATACTGGAATTAAAAATTTTTTTAAAGTATTTGCCTTTTTAAAAACGTATTGCTGTTGTTTTGCTGAGTCATTACTATAACTTATTGTTTATTGATACTTACCTAACATTGACTTTCAAATTGATTGTCTTTCAATGAAGGCTTTATTGAAAAGGCTTGAAGCTGTGAAACCAACAGTTGGTATGAAACGCTCTGACCAGCTGATGGACTATCATCGGAATATGGGTTATCTCAGCTCATCACCGTCCTCAAGACGAGTGAGATCAACTCTTGGCCAGTATAGCCCATTAAGTAAGCATATTCAGGATTATTTTGTAATTATGTTTGCGTATTTCATCCTTTTTAAACAATACAACATATTGGATAGAGTTTAAAATAGCTAACTTCTGGAATGCACTCTGTTATTTTTCACTGGCATGCTTTGTCTTTTGTTAATTCACTTAATTTCAGGCTTCACTCGCAGTGTGTAATGGCAGCATAGGAAAGAAACAGGGAGATAAAAACAATTGAAAATACCAGTAGAGCCTTCAATAATGGAGAGACTTAATTTCATTACATTTATTAAAGGAAGAAATGAGTAGATAATGCTGTTTAAAAGCTGCTAAAACATCCCCCCTAACCAGTTAAGAATTTTTGGTAATATCTTTAGCCCTTATATGTACTTTGTCTTCCTCACTGGATTATCTAAAACAGGAATTAGTCTGTAGAATCATCAGAATCCATCCTAATGGTTGATCTGTAATCAGCACACACCCCGCTGGTGGTGTGTCCCAGAAAATGTAGCACGCAGTAACCACTTAGCGCTAGGGTATGTGACACATGGAAAGGCCAGACATTCTCATGTACAGAAGCCTGTGCTGTTACTTCACGTATGCATTCTAAACTATAAAAAAGAGATGCCAATGTTAGAAGAAAGTTGGACCCACTTAAAATGTCCCAACTCCTCAGCGCTCATGTGAGTCTTAAACACTCACATGACTAGTAATTCCATTCATTCATTTCATTCTTTAGGCATCACTTCCTTGGTATAGTTAGCGACTAAGATAGGGTCTTGTTCCAGTAATTCATACATTGTTCCTTGAATGTGGTAAATTATTTGTTGAATAAATTCATAAATGGTTATACAAAGATCTTTTGTTTTTTCACTTGAATCATTTGAGCAGCTTTCTAAAACCTTTATTCCCATCCCTAATCTGTTGAATCAGAATCCCCTAGTTTAGAGTCTGGGCATGTTTATTAATACATTTTTAATCTCCAGAGGGAATTCTGAAGTGCCTTCCTGTTTGAGAATTATATTAGGCTAATAAAAATGCATGTGAGATAGAGAAGAAAAATTTATTCTGGATTTTAAATTAGGAGTGAAGTTTATCAGGTAATGATGTATGTATTTAGTTTAAATAAAATTATTTCTTGTTCTTCATATATTTTCAGGAGGAGCTTCTAGAACATCAAGTGCTACCAGTGGTCTCAGTTGTAAGAGTGAGCGACCAGTTTTTGACACGTCCAGTGGCCTGTTGCTAAGACCTAAGCCCCCTAATGTTCGTACAGCTTGGTTATAAAAACTTTTTACTTTAAGCATTGTTCATCCAGTTCTTACTGAAGTGCTCTTGTATATTACTACTATTCTGTGTGTAAGCATCTCTAATTTAAGATATACGAGTTGTAATTTTATTGTCATTCAATGCAAAATTGTTTTCAAAAAGACAATGTAAAATCAGTGTTTCCTATGAGGATATGTTTCTATGAGATGTGTATGTATTTGATAGAGAAATGGTAGTATGCATGTGTATTTTCTCAACATAGAAATTGATTCAGCTCTTATACTGACAAAACAGTTGTGATAATACCCCTGCACATTGGATCCAAGATGTTAACTGTATTGTTCTTGTTTTATGTGGTTTTTCATAAGCTTTAAACCATGAGCATAGCTCCTAAATTTTGATATGCTCCAGAATTTAGGTGGTATAATTCATAATTTGATTGTAAGACTTGGTTGTACACTTTCTTATTATGAAACAGAACTTGAAATTTGTTTTCACTGGTGGAGCTGATTTAGATTTGGTGAGCAGATTGAGAGAAGCTTGTGCTAGGGCAGCCCTTGTGATTCACCAAAGGCATCTACTACCTCTGTGTAAGTGTGCTGAGTTAGAGCTTAAAAATGTGATCAATCATTCCAGACCATTTCAAACTGTGAGTATTAGGAAGTTCAACTTGAAAGGCCCTTTTCCATATTCTTACACATTCGGGTAAAATAACACTGAAGATTCTGAGAAATGAGGTAGGTAGACTTTAGAGCTATAGCCCACTACATGGTGATTAGGTTGTCCAAGGACCAGATGACCATAAGCAAAAGCAAATACTTGTTGAGCAAAATAGCACCACCAGTTTGAGGAGCCAAGAAGCAGATCCTCAGTTGTGTCAGGACAGTGTTTAAGTGATACTGTTAACAAGTTGTGTTACGTTTAGTGTTTGCTGTATTAAGAGAGAAGATAAATAAGAAATGCATGGTCTTGAAGCTTTAGAAATTCCAACTACTGTTTTTAAGGGCTGAGAAAGAACACTAAAGTATAAATGGTAAAGGAGAAATACCACACATTTGTTGAGGCTACTTTAAATGTCATCTGATTTTCTTGTATTGTTTGGTTTGGGCTTTTGTGTTGAATCCTGGAAGTGCCATTTTTGCCAATGCCACTTTTGAAATCCTAGTCATCTTAATGGAATTAGTAATGGCAAATAGGGTGTCATATACTTGACTTTCGAAATTAGAATTTTTTCTGTCAATCTGTGGACTTTCATTTCATACAACAAAGTATATCTTAGTTGTGGTTGCTTCTGCTGTCTTAGTCATCACTTTTTCATTGCTGGCCTTTTTAGTATACCTTTAGAATATATTGGAAAGTTTCCATATTAAATGCCAATTTCTCTTTTTTTAATATGAATTCTTGATCAATTACCTTTGTTGTTTATTTTTACAGGTTAGCTCAAGCTTTGTAGCATGTTTGCCAAACTTAAGTTTCTTACCACTTTGGGCAGTAAGCCAAACTGCATTTTGCTAAATATCCATTCAGAATTTCTTGGTCTTAAGTTGGTATTGATGGATTTTTTAGGATACGACCTGTGAAGTGTGGGAACACCGGTGTTAAAAAAAATTCACGGGAACACAATCTGTGAGATTTTTCTGCTGCTTTTTTTGGGCTGTAATGTTCGTTCATTGTTATTTGATGCTCTGTTCTGGTGACCAAGTTCCTAGATCATTTAGTGCTCTAATTTATTTATTAATTTTGGTTATACTAAACCAAGGGTGTTTTGTTTTGTTGTGTTTTTAGCTTATCGCACTTTTAATGTTTGTATAACCAACTTAGAGAAAAGATAATGCTGAATTTAAAACTCAGCATTTGGACACCTGCCTGATATTGTAAGCTAGTTTTTATTGAGTTTTAAGTTGCTAGGGAAAAATATATATATATGAAACCTTTAAAACCTTTTACATTCATAATGACATTAGTCTCTGAATATATTTTATACGGCCTTTGCAGTCCTATGTCAGGATACAACACATAATTTTATAGATAAAGCTATACTTTGATTTTGGGTACTAATTTAATGCCTTTAGTTTTTACTGCTTTGGCAGGGGAGGTTAATCTAAGTATTGCTGATAGCAGGAATTCAACTTGAATAAACATTGGGAAGAGCAACAATATCCATCTTTTCAAAGCAGAATTTATAATTCTGTTGTCATTATTCTTATATGGTAAGTAAAAATAGAAGGATAGGAGTTGAATATGCTATTCTCTGATATAAGTCAAGGTACTTTGAAGTTGTTATGATTTAAGGGACACTTTTATGAAGGAATCATAAGTATACTATTTGCATTTTCAAGAATTTATAAAAAGGTAAAGGATAATCTAGGACTATTATATATTTGGTTCACTTGGACCCAATTTATATACTTAGAAGATTTACTTCTGTAACTGGAAATTGTACTAATCCAAGATCAAAAATTATTAGGCAAGATTCTTATTGAGAATTATTTTCATACCTGTCAAATGATAAACTGATGTTGCCTCCATTTTAATAAGATTTTTGGAAAGATTTTGAACTATTATATTCTAAGGGATAGCTGTTATCTCACACTTTCCCTACTTTTTTCAGTCTCCATTAAAAAGCTGCATTCTTAGCTACTACTCCAATAAAATTTTTCTGGTTTGCTCACAAATAGAGTGTAATGCAGTTGTTTTCAAACCATTAACCCAGTGTCCAAAATCTAGACAACTTTAAAAAGAGGTCATTGTAATGCTTGTGTGCTTCTCATCTTCAGATTCAAATACTGCACACTATGAAAAGTATTATGACCAACATAAAGTTGGAGACACAAGTTGAATTTATTATATTTTAATTAAATTCATAAAATGTTTAATACCTTAAATGCCAAAATCTTAACTATACATGATTGTATACCATCCTAAAAAATGTTCTTAATGGTAATGGCTACTTTATTGCCCTGAATAAATTAGTAATAAACTTAAAAATCAACATTTTTTTTAATTACCCAATGTGTTACGTGTTTTAGGCCTGAAGAATAGCTTGACATAGTGAAGAAAGAAATGAAAGGATTAAGGATAATTGAGTTTCGATCCTGTACCCATCTCTCAGATGCATTTCCTTTTTTTTCCCCATAAATTAAGAGGTGTCAGCTTAGAATAATAACTTCTGTGTGCTTTACAAACCTAAGAATTAGAATGGAGTTAGAAGGAGGGGGATATTAGCTATTTATATCTTTGAAAGTATGACATTTGTGTGGGAAAGAGTTTGCTTATAATTACATTGTTGGTCATCATCTCTTCAAACCACATCATCTAATTTGTTCTGTAAAATTGCTATAATGCTGCATTGGATACTCGTATAGCCTCATGGAATGTTTTTTTTTAAAGTGTCCACATCAACATTACACATGCATTAAGAGTGATAAGAAATTCCCTTTTTAAAAGTTGCTGCTAAAACATCAGTTTAGGAACTTTTTTTATGAGGGTTTAATAACCACAATGCCATTGGAATAAATCACTGAGCGGTTCCAGCAGTAATATATTTGAGTTCCCAACTTCAGAGTTCAAGGATGCTTCCAGCAAATAAGATCACATCATAGCAGGAAGTTTTATTTGATTTTAAAGTTCTGGTGACTGGTTTTTAAGCCACTGAGAGAGATTTCTGGAGCCACCATGATACAGGCTGAAGGTTCTATGCCTCTGTTTCAAAGTATACTTTTTAAGTTCAGGTAAGTTGCACTATTTATTCTAAGATGATGTTTCTAAGGTTTTACTGTTTTACAAAGTAAAAAAGAGGTAACATGTCATTAATTTACTATAACGAGACACGGGGTTTTTTCCTAGGAATCTAATTTCACATCCACTATTAAAAGATGGAAAAAAAAAATTTTAGATAGTTACCAAAAAACTATGGTTCCAAATTCTTACAGTATTTGTGTTACAATGATAGTCTTCACCAACAATCACATGTTTATTTCATGTATTTGGAAATTATAACTGATCTCCAAGTTTGCAGTATGCTTTGTTTTATTTCATTTGGACACCTGCCTGATACTGTAAGCCAGTTTTTATTGAGTTTTAAGTTGCTAGGGAAAAATATATATATATATGAAACCCTCATGAAGAAGATACTTAGTACTAAGTAAATATATCTTCTCTGCATGTAATTATGTATACTAACTAGAAAAACCTACCATTAATTTGAGAAGATTTAATTTGAAATTATATTGTGGGGAATGTGAGAGGCACATGAGAATGGCATTCCAAAGATTTTGTTGTTAACCGTTTATGTAAATATTACAGAAATACAGAAAGGGCCACAAAACATAAATGTACACTTCATATGTTGTTATAAGGCAAAGCCCTGCATCACCACTAAGCAGACCCAGAGTTGGACTATTGCCAGGACTCACAAGGTCCCAGGGGGCTCCCTACGGTCATGACGCTCTCTGTCTGCCAAAAGGTAACTTACCTAAACTTCTAACACCCTTGTGTGGTTTTGCCTGTTTTTGATTGTCTGTGAATAGAATTAGATTCCTTTGTGTCTGCCTGCTTTGTGGAGCATATTTCGTGGTGTTGCTGTAATTCTTTGGTTCTCATGTCTGTATAGTCTAGCGTATGACTGTACCACGATGCATTTATCTGTTCTGTGGTCGACGGACCTTTGAGGTGGTTTCCAGGTTTTTGGTTATTACAAGTAATGCTAATACGAAGATTTTCTGTAGCTGTCTTGATTACATGTGCCTGCCTTTGGCATGTACTTAGGGGTAAAGTTGCTGGGTTGTAGAGTCCACAGAGAGTTTTCCAGCGTGAGTGTCCTAACTAGTTCCTGTTGCTCCCTGTCCTCACTGCCATTTAGTGTCCGTCGTTTCAGTTTAACCATTTGGGTGGTTGTGCGGTTTTATCATGTGATTGAATCACACTGCTCTGACTCATAATGAGTGGAACACGTTTCGTGTTTATTGGCCGTTGGGGTACCTTGTGGGAGTGCCGATTCTGCTCTCGGTTGGGTGTCCATTTGGTGATTCGTAGGGGCAGTTGCATGTTCTAGATACAATACAGTCCCAGTGTGAGTTGTCTTACGAATATTTCTCCCAGTCTGGCTTGTTTTTTTTTTTTTTTTTTAAAGATTTTATTTATTTATTCGACAGAGATAGAGACAGCCAGCGAGAGAGGGAACACAAGCAGGGGGAGTGGGAGAGGAAGAAGCAGGCTCACAGCAGAGGAGCCTGATGTGGGGCTCGATCCCATAACGCCGGGATCACGCCCTGAGCCGAAGGCAGAGGCTTAACCGCTGTGCCACCCAGGCGCCCCCTGGCTTGCTTTTTCACTATAAATTATGTCTGTAAACAGAAATGCTTAATTTTACTTCAGTCCACTTTATCAATCTTCTGTAGTTAGCACTGTTTTTATATATTGAATTTTATGAATTCTTCATTTACCCAAGCGTATGAAGATACTCTGCTACATTGTTTTCCACACGTTTTGCTTTTCACATTTAGTTACGCAGTTCATGTGACGTTGTTGTCTTTTTCAGAATGATACCGTTACCTTAATTATTGGCTTCCAGCTTTATTCTTTGGCCTTAATTTGCTGTTATTTTTCTAATTCATTGAAATGGATGTGTAGTTCACTTATTTTCAGCCTTTTTATTTTTTTAGGTAAACTCTATGCCCAGTATGGGACTCAAACTCACAACCCCAAGATCAAGAGTTGCATGCTCTTCTGAGTCACCCAGAGCCCCCAGCCTTCTTTCTCCTTTTCCAGTAAATGCATTGAAGGCTGTCAGTTTCTTCTGAGCATAGCTTTAGTGGTTTCCCACAGTTTTAGTAACATAGTATTTTATTTTCCATTAAGTTCAAATTATTTTCAAGTTTCCATTGTGATTTCTACTTTTTAACCCATGGGCTCTTTTAGAGTGTGTATATATTTATATATATTCTTTTTTTTTTTTTTTTTCAAGAGCGAGCTTGCCTGCAAGCGTGGGAAGGGGAAAATGAGAGAGAGAATCTTAAGCCTCCACCACGCTCAGCATGGATCCCGACGTGGGGCTCGATCACAGAATCCTAAGATCATGACCTGAGCTGAAATCAAAAGTTGGATGCCTAACTAACTGAGCCAGCCAGGCACCCCTAGAATATATTTTTAGTAGGATGTTTTAAAGTTTTGATTGTGTTTTTGGTTTATATGAAAAAGTGTAGAAAAAACTTGGAACTGTAGATCAGGGGTCAGCAACTTTACAACCCATGAGCCAGCAGCCTAGTGTCTGTATTGTGGCTTTTACCTTTTTAAGTGGTTTTTTAAAATCAGAAGAAATATTTGTGACGTGAATATTATATGAAATTCGCATTTCAGTGTTCGTATGTAAGTTTTCTGGAACACAGCCATGCCTCCTTCATTTCTCTCATCCAAGGCTGCTTGTGCAATGTGGCAAAGCTGTGTTATGTCAAAAACGATCTGGCCAACAAAGCCTAAAATATTTACTGTCTTGTCCTTCAGAGAAAGAGTTTGTTGACCCCTGCTCTGGATGGTGTTTTCTTCCAGACAGGATTTACTTTTGCTTCTGACAGGCAGCAAGGGCGCTTAAAGTCTCAAATCGGGTTAAAACAGACATGGAGTGGGCATCAGTGACTGCAGTGCCTTCAAGCAGATTTTTATTTTAAATACTTTGAATCCCTTTTCTGGTTGTTTTCAAAGGGAACATTGGTTTTCATTACCTAGTCTGCCAATATGGAAATGCTTTATAAATCAAATACACTTGGTTTTTTAAGATAATTCTTAGATCTTACAGTGAAACTTCTGGATGAGTTGGGCTCAGCTTGAGCTTGAAGGTGTCTGGGCAGCTGTCAGATGGAGGAGCCTAGCTTTCTCTTCCCCGGTGTGTCCTTAGCGCGGCAGGGATAGGGGATGGTGATGAACAGGATCCTTTGTCTTCTCACACCAGTGACAGAAGCCTGGGGGTAAGCCTGGTCTCCTCCACCTTTTAACCCCACTCCAAGTCCCTAGTCTTCAAGTGGTCCTGCTGCTGCTGCTTTGTTTCCACTGCTGTCTCCTTGCCCCCACTCCATTCTCCACACTGCTGCCAAAGTGCTCAAATGGAAATTTGATCCTGTCACTTCCCTGCTTAAAAGTCCATTGGCTCTTTTTTTTTTTTTTTAAGTGGGCTCCACACTCAATATGGGCCTGAACTCATAACCCTGGGGTTGAGTCACATGCTCTACCCACAAGCCACTCAGGTGCCCACCCTTCAGCAGCTCTTTATGTTGTTGCATACATCTCATGCTTGAAGGAAGCTTATCTGACAAATGCATTTTCTCCATAAGGCACATCACTGCCTTCTTGCACTTAGGAACCCTAGGCATCACTTCAGCACTATGTTTGGGGGTCCATTTTAAACTGTTGACATCACCAACAAAACACAAAAATGTGAAGACCCCCTTTTTAGAGTAGGACAGCTGAAATGAGGACAGATCCTACCTGGCCTTGTTTAATCTCAGGTGTGTATCAGGCAACTTGTTTTTCGCCACTCTGCGCATAACCCAGAATGAACACAAAGGGGTTAGAAATAAAATCTTGAAGAGGAGGTCAATTTGCAAATACGCAATCTGCCAGTGAGGGTCAACATTATCACAGATTAACTGATATTCAAGAGAAGCAGAACACTAAGAGCAATTCATGGCATGACAGACTTTGTAAAATTGTCTTTTTAAAGACTTGAAATTTGAATGTAAAACAGCCACAAATTTCCATCCATTACATTATATGCCCCAACATGCTTGTCCACTCGATAGCCCTTGCATGTTCAAGATTCCACCAAACTGGAAGACTTGCTTTCCCCCAAATATTCTCCTGGTTCTCTGACTCTGGGTTGTAGGTGCACGTTTTCCTCATTTGTTCTTGTATTTAACAAACACTAAACACGGTGTCCCCAGGCACTGTTCTGGGCTCCAGGGAGATGGCAGTGAAATAAGAACGAACCACGGCCCTTGCAGAAACTTCCATTCCCTCACAGCCTTGTATGTTGTAGGTGTTTGTCAATTTTATCTCAGCACAAGCTATGTTGTATGTATTTTACACAATGTAAAATAGAAAGGAAATAGTTGAGATTTAAACACAAACAGTTGAGGCAAGTTGCAATGTTCAGTTACCATTATGGGCCAACCTCTTATCCTCCATGGTTTTCCTTATAGACTCAAAATGTAAAATAAGGTAGCGAAACAGAGGCCTCTAGGGGAGGCTTTAAGATAGAAAATACATAAGAAATGAAAAGGATTTTGGGGGGGCTGCATTTAGGGAGAGAGCTTTGCAGGAAAGGGGACTAATGAGGAATTCCTGAGGGCAGGATGCTCAATTCTGAGTTGTTAGTTTAATGTAAACCCTTTTCATCTTCCCAGACCTTCAAGTGTGACAGCTTTGCACAGTGACAGTGCAGTGAGGGGATTTGTAAAGTTAGGATGTCCCCGGCCAGATGACAGCATCCTGACAGAGACTTGGTTCTAGTAGTCGCTGGTGAATGCTGTACCGCAGCGAGAAACTGACTCAGTGAGGCCCTCTAGGCGTATCTGCACTCCTCAAGTGCAATCGAGGTAACCCTAGCAGAACAAGGGAGGCTGATGTCCAGGTCACAGGCACAAGGCAGATAATGTGTGCCATTTAATAAATGTTGACTTCTCTTCTCCATTTCCTGTTCCATGCCAGGGAGGACCCAGTTAAAGACTGGAAAACAGTTGTGGTTCTTGGTTGGGCTGGGAAAACCCACTATTCATTCATTGCTTTCGGTTCCCAGCTGCTTCTCATGGCTCCTCCCTCACCTCTTAGGTTTCAAAATACTGAAAGGGCTGCTGGCATTACTTTAAGATATGCTCCACAAAAGTATCTGCCCTACTAGCCTGCCCTGCTTTTCTTTCCTCTCCATCAGCAACAGAATTTGGACCATTCATACCATCCACTGGATGAAAAGCAACACGAGGATAATGTATCCAGAAGGCCCCTAACACTACATGTTTATGACCTGGGCTTGAGATGAGATTGAGAAACTTTTTAGCGCCTTAGCCTGTTCCATCGGCATAGACACGACTACAGTAGGACAGATGGAACCCTGGTTATTGTGGTAAAACAAAGCAGCCGATTTTTTACCAGGGAGGTAGGATTTAGTACATGGAAGAGCTTGGGAAGGAGGGGTGAAGGACAGGAGGTACAGAGACACTGCACCCCTCAAGTCACCCATCAGGGAAAACATAGAACACATGGGCCTGCCTTTCAAGCTTTGCCTAGGGTATCTGGAGTGGTTTCCAACAAATCACTAACAGGCTCGTGCTATATGAACTGTTTGTGGTCTTCTAGACCAGAAGTAATTTCCAGCTAGAAATTGTAATGAATTTTCTCTTGCTCACTAGTTTATGAGCGTCAGATCCAAAATGGACTTTGCCTCTAGGTCTTGATAAATTGTTACGGTAAAGAAGTGCTGGCAGACACTTTCTATACCTGCGTATCTGACTCTGCTGTTTTCTTTCAGGCCCACCTCCTACCACTCCCCACATTTCATGTCCCCCCTTCTAGTCCTACTCAAGCAAGATTATATTAGATAGTAATGCCCATTTCACTCGTCTCTCCCAACCCCATGGAAGCTTCTTTCAGAATGGGTTCCTGTCTTTTTTTCTCTTCCACAGAGCCTAACAGGTACTAAATACTAGCTTGCTACCTGATTGTCAATGAATACTGCCCACCTGTCATAAAATTCTAAGTATCACAGTTCTCTACAGGCCCTAAAACAGAACATTTCCTCATCTCACAAAACTCCTGAAACTGTTTAGTGGAATCTCAGTCCTGAAGATTGCATGAAAGTGCATAAAATCAGGTGGGACTATGAAAGCCGTGATCCATGCCACCACTATGGAGCCCCCAGCACCACGGCATGAGGTAAGATACAAAGTGGGTAAAAGCTGCCAAAGTTTGAAAACCAGAACTATAAGCATTGTAGGTACTCATGATACACAGTAGAACATCTGACCTTCAGAAGCTGGGCCACTGAGTTACATAAGTCAGTCACGCTAGAAAACACGCATTTATGGTCTTATGTTTAAATCCACGTAGCAGTTAACAAGAATTCAAAAAAAACATGGTGCATTAAGTGGTCTTTATTGAGATTTCACATTCAGTTATCTTCTTCATTATCAGTTCTTCAGTCGTACAAGTATGATAAGTTATGTTATATCTGACGTGGGAATTTAAATGTAAAATAAATACAAAATACATTTGTGGTTTAATGAACACTCAGTGAAGCTTTTTTTTCTGAGGTATTCCTTTCAGTCTGGTTTTATCCCAGATCTTTCTTTTTACTTCCCATAGGAAAAGTCTGTTAAACCACACAATGGATCTGGAACCAATGACCTTGAGTTTTAACTACATTAAACGTATTTTTTGATCTCATCATACAACACCAATACAAAAGCTCCGCCCATGCCTCTCAACACATTGGACCAGGCACCTTTGAAGAAAGCCTTGGCTCCTTCATCTTTTGCAATCTTCCTCCAGCAGTCCACCGTCCCAGTGTACATAATATCCGCTGTGGAAACAAATGTTGGTAAGGGCTTTATAATTCTGGAGGAAAGAGGCTTTTCCTCTGAAAGACATCTACACACAGTGTTAGAATTCTAAGTCAGTCACTTGAGCTCTAAGCCCCAACTCTATGCAGTGTCCAGCTAGACACCCTCTTGCATAACTGTCAGGCAGTGTCTCTTGTCAGTCCTCTTCCTTCCACCCAAAATCAGATGAAGAACTAGAGCAATTAGCTAACTCACACACATGGTCAAACTGTAAAATGGGAGGGGACGGGGTGGAGTGGAAGTATTAAGCTGGGTGGTCCTCCTTTTTATGGATGAGAAAAGAAAATTTTATGGGCAGAGTCTCAAGATGACACGGTTAAAAGAGATACAACTATGAGGTTGAAGCATATGGAACCAATATTTGACTTTTTGACGCTAAAAATGGCAATTTCATGTTTCAGCCTATGGAAGCCAAAACGGCTTCAGGCCATGTCACCCAACAAAAGCACCCTCTCCCACTAACACTTGGAATAGCTAGATAACAAAAGCAAGAATTATTTTTAAATAAACTAGCTAATTAGTTTCCTGTATTTCTGTACCCAGGCTCTAAGGAAAAAGGGCCAATTGCCTCTATCATAATTAGATACTTAGTTAAGTTCACCTCAAAATATCTCATTTTTGGTGTTCTTATCTCTGTGATAGAAACACATTCTTTTCTCTAAAGGAACAGTTGACAGTGTTGAGGGGGACTGACTATAAAGCTGCTTTCCTAAGTTCTTATCACATAATTTTAACAACCAGAATAGTGAAGACTGGAAAGAACACTGAATAGTGTTCTCCTTGGGAAGAGAAATAAGAGTTAGACCAGTAGGTGTCAGGCTTACCCCCTTTCCGGCCAGACTGCATCATCATCCTACGGCGGACAGTGTCAAAGGGGTAGGACACCAGCCCTGCGACGGCTGTCACGCTCTGGGCAATCATCCAGCTCACAATAATGTGCACATTCTTGGGGTCAGGCAACATCCCTGTGAGCAGAGGCAAGAAGCCAAATGGCTGTGAAGTGATTTCTCTCAGCAGCTCAGCCAAAAGCAAGTAGGGATGGAGAAGAGGCTACCGTACCCTCCAACTCCATGCACTACCCTTCTGGAAGAACCTGCCCCTTGTGGGTGCCTCACAACCAGGCAGCCAACCTCTGGATCCAGGGAAGCCAGAGTTGTGCCCAGTGTACAGGGCATGTTGAAATAGCTCCAAGTTCAACTCAGTCACCGACAGAGCTGTGGCAAGGGGGAAGCAGGCTCCCCTTCCTCTCTGGGTAACTCAAGGCCAGAGTTCATTTCAGTAGAGGACACGGAGAGTCCTTTAGCTATTTATCCACACCATACCACCTCCTCATTCAGAAGCATCCGTTTAGCCCAGGGACTAGGAAGAAAACCAAGATTAATATCCCATCCTTCATGAGTTACAGACCCCTGGGGCCCTTCCTCCTCCCCACTCCGCACCCCCTGAGGCCCCTCTCTCACCCTTGGCAGTGTCGTAGACTCCAAAGTAGGCCGCTCTGTAGATAATGATGCCCTGGACAGAGACGCTGAAACCCTGGTAGAGACCCTTCAGGCCATCAGACTTGAAGATCTTGGTGAGACAGTCACCCAGACCACTGAACTCGCGCTGGGCGGCACCCTTGCCCACGTCAGCAGCCAACCTGGTCCTAGCAAAGTCCAGCGGGTAGACAAAGCAGAGGGAGGTGGCCCCAGCTGCCCCACCGGAAGCCAGGTTACCGGCAAAGTAGCGCCAGAATTGCTTATGCCGGTCCACGCCCCCCAGGAAGATCTGCTTGTACTTGTCCTTGAAGGCGAAGTTGAGAGCTTGGGTGGGGAAGTAACGGATCACGTTGGCCAGGTTACCCCTCCAGAAGGATAGAAAGCCCTGCTCCTTGGGGATTCTCACGACACAATCAATGATCCCTTTGTACTGCTTCTCGGCACTGATCTGTTTGCTGGCATGCTGGACCTGTGGCGGGGGGAGGGGAGGAATTGGGTGAGGATGGCGGGAGCAGAGTGAGAAGGAAAGAGGACAGGAGCAAATGAACGTTTACAACCCCTTGATTTTCTTTTTTAAAATATATGAGCAAATCAAGCAGATATTAACTAAATAAGTACGTTGGCTACTTGGATAACAAGCAAAAAAAAAAAATCCACTTTTGCCTCAATTATCAGGGCACTTGAGAAAAGGTTCTTCCCCAAATAAACTGAAAAGATTTCTTTGTAAAGCGTTATTTATGCACTGCCTTTTTCCTAGGTGCCAGAACTACACTACAGGCTTATCCGGAGATAGAAATGATTAAAGATCCCTGCCCTAAAGAGCATCTGCTGTGATTTAACAACAGAGATAGTGATTCCTCAGTCTCACGCAGTCTCCCTGGAGACCAGGATATCTGAGGAGTGGCTGCTCTCACAGAAGTAGAATAAATCCACCAGGTATTAAGAGCCTGAAAATGTTCAAACAGATTATCCAAGTAATTAATTACTGAGGGTTTTGTTGCTGTTGTTGGGGTTTTTCTTTTTGATAATTTTGACTCCCAAAATGAAAAGGCCGAGTTTCTCATTGAGGGGCCCTTGCCTTTTGGGCAAGTAGAGACAAACACGATAGATAGGATGAGGATGATAAACCAGAGACCAGACTGCAGAGGAAAAGATCTGGGGACAGGGTAAGGGATATGACTCTATTCCGCAAACTCTTTCTTAAAATCTCTCAAAACCTGTTTCTTCAGCTGTAAAAAAGGGGGATAATACCTATCTTAACAGGTTATACAAAGATAAATGAAATATATGTCAGCCTACAGCATGGCGCATGGAACACGGTACGCAAGTTTTTGAGTAATAATTATTCTGAGGTTTGTATGGTAGAAAGTGGACGCAAGAAAAAAGGTCCAAGGGGCACTGAAAATCAAAAGGTGAGGCCGACCTAGGAGGCCTAAGTGGAGGGTCAGTGCTGTCCCAAGAGCAGGATCTGGCAGGCTGTAACCTGCTTGGGGTGGGTTTCCATATATAGACACCCGAACGCAGGGCGCCACCCGACACCAGGAATCTGCTACTGACGCTGGACCTGTCTACGCAGAGGGCACCTTCCCCTTCGCGCAGGCCGGGCGCCGGGGCCTGTGGCCTAGCACGGATTTGCTGCGGCTGGCCCGCCCCGCTCCCCCTGGCAGCCGCTGCTCGCCCGCGTCCCGCGCGCCCTGCCCGCCCCGCACCCGGCCCGCCGCGCCCGCGCCCCCGCCGTGCCCACCTGCAGCAGCAGTTTGACCCTCTCGATGGGGGCGACCGCGGTCTTGGACACGGCAGCGGCGACGCCGCCGGCCAGGAAATCCTTCAGGAAGCTCAATGCGTGATCACTCATGGTGACAGCCGCGCGCACACAGCCTCCGGCAGCCGCGCTCTCGCCTCCGCCCGGCCAGGCACCGCCGCCCGGTCTCCGTCCCTGCGCGACGCGAAGGGACCGCCCGTCTCGCCCCGCAGCCCTCCTTATATCCCCCGCCGTCTCTCGCGAGAGGAGGAGGGACCCCGGGGCCGCGCGCGCATTGCGCATTGGCTGGGCAGGTGCCCGGACACCCCCTCGCCGTCCCCCTCCTCGGCAGAGGGCAACCGGGGCGAAGGCGCTTCCGGGAGGCCGGGGTGGGCCGGGGGCTGTGCCTGCAGCTTGGGACGTTTAAAGGGCAAATTCATGTTATCTGTCCCGGCGAGCAGAGGGAACACCATGTCTCTGCGGCATGTGGGCCGCTGTATTTATAGCACAAGAAGGCTTAGGCTGGGGCCGACACGGGACCCACGCCTCGAGCAGGGCTTGCTCTAACCTCGGCCCGCACGGGACCCGCTCCCGGCCAAGGGATTTCAGGCTGGTTGGGTTTTTGTAACGGTGTCCCTCACCACGCTCGCCGCTTGGATTTGGGCCTCTTCAGGGTTGTGTGCTCTCGCAAATAAATCAAGATCCTCCAAAATAAATGCTAACGTCACTTGATGCTGTCATTACCTCATAATCTGGCAACCTGCCGAATCCCCTCTTCCCTCCATTCAATCATTCAATCATTCATTCTACCGTGAAGTACTTCTGGGACTGGCATTCAGCGCCACCAGGAAAGGGGGCAGCTTGAGTGCAGGGGGGACCCCAACAACAGGGGCCTTATAGGGCTTTTTTTTTTTTTTTTTTTTTTTGTAAATCCTGGAAGGGCTTCATGCGCTACTCTGCTGTCATCGGAATCTCGGCACATATTCTGGGCAGAATGTTCTCAGGCAGCTGGCGGCTTCTTGAGGGTCAGTGCTGTTAGCCTTCCCCTCAGAGCAGCTGAGTGACCGGGATGTCAAGTAAGAGAAGGTCGAATCCTTGTCTGTATTTGCCTCTTTATGCTAGGCACTGAGACTGGGGAGACATTTGCTCTCTAGTCTTAGAAAATTGATTGCAACTATGCGTTGTTTTTGTTTTTGTTTTATGCATTACTATGAACTTCGATTTTCCTTAACTTTTTTTGTAGGCAGTTCATATAATAATAGTACAGGTTTTCAGATACAGCTGTTCCTTCCCCTAGAATGATTGCAATTAGTTTTTAACTCCAAACGTTTCGCTCAAGTTTCTTCCCAATTTGGTACAGTTGACAAAGTTTATGCATTTAATTTATGCTGTTAATGGAACTGCAGCTGTCTGACTCCCCGGGTATGGACCCTGCAGTAGAGCAGAGGTCACACGTTGGGTGACAGGACCACAAAGGATATGCGTTTATCTGAGGTTGGGCAGGCTAGAGTCCAGAAGCCTAGGTGAGCCGTGTGAAAGCTAGCAAATGCAAGTTTGCCAAGGTCAGAGCAGGCAGAAGGTCAAGAATTCAGCATTAATAGAAAAGCCATTCGAGCATTCATTCAACAAGCACTAGAGCATTTATCGTGTGCCAGGAACAAAGTTTCACCCTGCGGATTCAGTATGAGTTAAGAGATGGTTCAGCCTCCCAAGGAACTTAGAGTTTCTCAGTGGACATACTTGTCCCTTAGCTTTATTTCTTACAGCTTCACACATAGATTTTCATGAATCAACCCAAACCACATAATAGGGCGCTGTATCCATTCTGTTAACACTGAGCCATTGCCCAAACCATTTCACTTTGTGCATTCGAGATGTTTCTTGTTTTTACTATGAAAAATAATGCAGCTACATACTTTGCAAAATTTCCTTTTTCCCTTTATGATTTTTCCTTCTCTTTTCTCTTTTGTAAAATGGAATGGGTAGATTAAACGTTTTAAAAGATTTTTAGCTCTTGCTACACCTTGAGAAGTCTCTCTTCAGAAACAAAGCAGCCCACCAGCGGTGTCAAATGGTTACAGATCCTCCTCCAACCCTGCCTTTAAAAAAAGCCTCTTTTAGTTATTTGTGCCATCTTATGGGTTCTAATTTGCACCTCTTTAATTGCTATGAAACTGCACATATCCCATGTGATTCAATTTAGTTTGTCAGGGCTTTCCTTTGATATACATTTTTAATCTTCCTTGACTGCTTATGGTGTGAAAGCAGAGTATTTATATTTAAAATTCTTTATATATTTAGAGCAGTAAATATGTGCTAAGCGCTTTTCATTTTGTTTGGGTTTTTTTATATTTTTATTACATTCTTCTAACAGTGTTATTTATTTAGATATGAACAGATCCATATGATGATATACTTCATGTTCTGATGTAAATGTACCTCTCTTGTAGATTTAGTGGTCTGTTTGTCCTACTAGCCTATTTCCTTCTAATTTTTTTTAAAGATTTTATTCATTTATTTGAGAGAGAGAGAGAGCACAAGCATAGGTAGGGGGCAGAGGCAGAGGCGAGGAGGGAGAGGGAGAAGCAGACTCCCCGTAGAGCAGGGAGCCTGATTTGGGGCTCAATCCCAGGACCCCGAGATCATGACCTGAGCTGAAGGCAGACGCTTAACTGACTGAGCCACCCAGGTGCCCCTCCTTCTACTTCTTTTGACCTAATATCATACCATACTATTCTCAGGTATTCCAACACTAATTCTTTTTTTTTTTTAAGATTTTATTTATTTATTTGAGAGAGAGAATGTGTGCACACACATGGGTGAATGAGGGGAGCAGTAGAGTCGGGAGAGAAAGAAACTGAAACAGACTCCGTGCTGAGCAGACAGCCCAATGCAGGGCTCAGTCTCACGACCCCAAGTTCATGACCTTAGTCGAAACCAAGAGTAGGATGCTTAACCGCCTAAGCCACCCAGGTGCCCCCCAACTCTAATTCTTAAGTAGATATTTTCTTTTCTCCATTATTTGCCTTGGATTACTAATTCTAGTTTGTCATATATTATGTTCTTATAATAGCTTAAATTAATGAAATCCCCATACCATGGCTCATTTATTTGATCATTGATCTTTAAAAAAGAACAGCTTATGTGTGATTCTATAACCACTTAAAGAACAAAAAGTTTTGTCTGCTCTTATGTCTGGATTTGTTTTTACTATCAAGTTGTTCGATTAGTTAAATATCACTAGAAGATGTTTAACAGATATTAAAGTTAAATTAAATATTAACATATTACTCCAGGGAGTATTATCATCTTTGTTGCACTTGACTTTACTAATCACAATTTTTTATATTTTCTAAATGGAAGATATCATATTTCTCCTTGGATTCTGTCCAATTATCCTGTCATGTAGGGCAAGCTGTAGCTGGAATCCTTGACAAGAGGTTTTCCACGGAAATCTGTACACTGTCCTTTCCCTCCGTGACTTTCTCAGAAAAGAGAGGCCTCAGCTGCCCTCAAGAGCATGAGCTGCCTGTGATCACAAGATCCAGGTATCACTTACACAGGCAGGGGAGAGAATGGCGCTCAGCAGAACATGTGTCTACCACCAATCCCAGCACTCAGCGGCTTTCTGCCAGCATGAGAATGGACAAGGCATCTGGGAGATCAGAAAGAAAACTTGCTTTCAAATGTGGCATGGTGTCCTGGAGGCTGAGGGGTGTAGGGGAAAGGGCTGTATAGAAATGAGAGTAGGGTATTGAGCTAGTCTTTTATTTTTAGTAGAAATTTTAAAGAATCTTTTTTTTAAAAGATTTTTATTTATTTATTTGACAGAGAGACAGCCAGCGAGAGAGGGAACACAAGCAGGGGGAGTGGGAGAGGAAGAAGCAGGCTCCCAGCGGAAGAGCCCGACATGGGGCTCGATCCCAGAACGCCGGGATCACGCCCTGAGCTGAAGGCAGATGCTTAACGACTGAGCCACTCAGGCGCCCCAGAAATTTTAAAGAATCTTAAATCTTTTACCAAACTGGGAATAGAGAATGGGATCTGCTAAAGAGAAAAAAAGCACAAGAAATAAAGAAAAAAACACTTAAGGATTTGTTGATAATGGTGATAATGTGTGTAGGTATAGATCTAAAACTGTGAATAATTAGAACATACCCTTATTATTTGTTTGCATGGTAAATTTCGGCATTAAGCAGAGAGGAATGAATTCTGAAAATTTATTTATCTTTTGATGATGTAAGACCACATATGAATTTCTGAATTTCATTCAAGGGTATTTAATAGACACATTCACATTGATGCATTGCTTTAAAAAAAGGCAAAACAAAATAAATGCAATATTTCCCTGCAATTCTTGTTCAGGGTGACTTAGCTAATAAGAACAATACCTTAATTAACAAATTCTTTATAATCAGGTGCCATGATAGTAAAGTGAATGTGCACGCACACCACATACCTTCAGAAATCATGAGCGTTCCTTCAAAATGCTTCAACTACTGGTTCCTATTTTAGCTAATGCCAGGTAAAAGTATTAAACTACAAAATGTGTCTTTTTTTTTTTAACCCATTGTTCATTCTAGAACTTTCTTACCTTTGTGGTCAACTGCCTTGAGTATGCGTTTTCCTCCTACTTTTCCACATCAGCATAGAAATTATCTGGACCACTATCACCTAATTTATTCATTCATTCATTCACTTTTTTCTTTTCCAAATCTTTCAACAAGCATTACTGCACCCTCACTTTAGACACTGAAAACTTCGTAGGGTCCTGGTGGTCGGAAATCAGAAAGGTAAGATTGTTACCCTAGAGACACTCACATGGCAGGAACACACATACTTCTGGTGTCTACATGGCCATTCCCGTGCAGTGTGCGACAGGGTCTCACGGGGACACTGGCTGTACTCCCAGCTGAATGACTTTCAATGGGGTACTTCAGTCAAAGTTTGTATTCTTAACATTTTATGCATGCTTATGAAACGAAAAGTTTGGTTAGAAATATTTTAGTCACTATTATTTAAAGGATGTGATTTCTGGTGGCAGAGGAGTCCCTGAATCATTAAAAAAAAAAGAGAGAGAGAGAGAGAAAGAGAGAGAGAGATGGTCAGAGGGACTTCTTCTCCTGGAAGGCCCTGACCCCTGGAGAAAGTGGCTCAGCGGTTGCTGGGGGCAGGGGACCTTGGGCACTCTTCAGCCCCAACTAACACAATAGACCCCCCTGCGAAGGAGAGTTCCATAACTTCTCTGCCATTCATAATCTTAGCATCCCCTCCTTACTTTATCCAAGACTCCAACAAGCATATTTGGTATTTTATTGCGCAGTTAAGCTTAATCGTATGGGTAGTAATAACACCTCCGACTATGACTTACTTACCTTCCTCATTGACACTGCTGGTCTCTGACTTGCATTCTCTGTGGATAAAGCCATTACTCACCTGGAGTTGACCGGATTGATTTTTAAGTACCTTTTCAACTGGGTTCCCTAGTATTTACTGTTTCATACAACTTACCAATATTTTTTTTTAAGTTTTATTTAAGTAACCTCTGCACCCAATGTGGGGCTTGAACTCACGACCCAAGATCAAGGGTTGCCTGCTCTTCCAACTGAGCCACCCAGGCGCCCCCCTACCCAACATCTTTCAAAACACTTCAGTGAATTCTGTAGGTCTGTCTCTGACCTGGATGCTAAAACACCACACCACCTTTTTTTTTTTTTTTTTAATTCAGGGGCTCCTCCTCTTTGTACTTCATCAACAGGATAATCCCTGTTACTGTTAAAATCAATGTTTAATAAATGTTATCAGCGAGACCGTTTTTGCTCCTCTGTGGAATAACAATATTTTGCTACTTTAACGCAGGTTTCTTTCCTATATGCTTGCTTTTATCCCATGACCCTTTTCTCATGCAGATGGAAATTCTGTGTCATTGCCTCAGGGAAAAAAAAAACATTCAGAAAGCAAAGAGAATGAAAACTATTCTTGGCATTAGAATTTCCAAAAGAGAGAAGGATTTCAAGTATAAACAGATGATTTGGTAGAATACCTAAAGGAAAGCGAATTTTCCTGCCCACCCCATCCTACCAAAGATTACATTAAGTTTTCCCAAACCTGGGAAGAAAGGAAGTATGTTAGGGAGAAAGCAAGAAGTGAGATGTCAGTGTGGGTGGGTCCTTGAGAAATAGGGGCATGAACTGTCCCCCAGCTCAGAGAGGCAGCAAGAAGCCAGGAGATAAATGACCGGGTGACGTTTTAGTACACAGGTCGGAGACAGCCTTACAGAGCTCATCCGAGTGTAAAAAGGGAGAGGAGAACAACTTCCAGTACCTGTAGGTTAGCCTGCCTCTGTGAAGGACCCTGGAGAGCACCCATTAGTTTCTCCTGCCCCAGTGTGGCGTGGGAGCAGCAGAAGACCATTTTGTATCCAAGGACAACCAAGTTAGCTGAAAACAAGCCGGAGCTGAAGAGCCTCATGGTTGGAAATCAGGCAAATGTCAAGAATGACCTCGATGGAGCAGTGACCAAAGCCCAGAAGGGGATAAGGACCTGGCAGCTGATGCCAGCATGGATAGGTGAAGATCCAGACCATATGCCCCTCTTCCCATCTTCAGTACTATAGAAATCCCTGGAATTCATATGTAAATCATTGCCAAAAGGGAAGAGAAAAAGGGACCCAAATTGTTTTCACCACGTGGCAGAATGGAGTCTCTTAATAGAAATTAAGTTGCCTTACACAGTTGGGTTTCTGGGCCAATATTTGTACTTGCTATAGTATTTTCTAGTTTTAAAAGAAAATATACCAAAGATATATCATAATTTTGGAAATTCTTTACTGTTGCTTGTTCCATCAAGCACATTTATTTATTCAAGAAGGAGACACAGACTTAATTGACAGAGAGAGAGAGAGAGAGAGAGAGAGAGAGATGGGGGAGGGAGGGACTTCAGGGCTTTAACTATAGTTCCAGAAAACTATAGTATTTCCTATAATGCTCTATGAAACTCCAGCTTATGCATCTTTTTTTTTAGAGAGAGAGAGAGAGAGAGAGAGACAAGGGGGGGGGGAGTGGCAGACCAAAGGGAGACACAGAACCCTAAGCAGGCTCCACCTTCGGCACGGAGCTCCATCTCCCTGAGATCGTGACCTGAGCCAAAATCAAGAGTAACCGACTGAGCCACCCAGACCGTCCCCCAGCTTATGCATTTTTTAAATGGCTAAACTAAATAAGTACAACAACTTACTCTTTTAGCATGTAAAAGATGCCATGATACCTTAAACATAATAGTTGTTCAGTGAATGCTGTTGAATCAATAGGAAATAATGTGCTTCGGTTTCTAGTGCAATAGTTCTCCACTTTTTCCAATCATGGAGCACATGTAACCCACCATAGCTTTTGTGGAGCAGTACAAAGTACGGGTATACAGAATTTCATCATAGAAGGTAGGAGTAATTATACTAGCAGAAATATGGTTGTGACAATTGTCTGCCATATAAAATCATAGTCACGTTAATGGTTCGTTTATCAATCTCTCCTTGTAGCTCTGTCAAATTTTCCTTTACATATTTTAGGGCTTTAATTTTAAAGGAATACAAGATTTAAATTGTTATACCCTCTTGGTACATTTAACTTTTAATCCTTAAGTTGTGGTCCTCTTTACCTGCAGTAATGCTTTCCCCTTAAAGTCTTTTCCCCCTAAAGGAACAAAGCAATACCTGCTGTCGTTTGGTCTGTGTTCTCCAGTTTATCTTTTTCTAACCCTTTACTTTTCTCCATTCTGTATGTTTTATGTGTGTTCCTTGTAAACTTCCATACTTTTTCTTTTTTTTAAAAAAAAGTTGATACTTTTATTTTCTTAGCAAGAGAATTTGGATCCATTTCCATTTATCATGATCACTGATATGTTTTAAATTTTATGTTGAAGTAATTATAGATTCAAGGGAAGTTGCAAAGGAATTACTACACATATTTAAAATATTGATTTCTGTCACTTTATTTTATGCTATTTGTCTTTTGAATATTTTTGAAAGTCATCATTTTCATTCCTTATTTTTCATGACTATCCTATGTCAACCATTATATATTTTCTGAATTACTTATTAAGGTATCAATAACACGACAATGGTTATTACTTATTTTGGGTGCCTATTACACTGTCACGTTTCAAGATTACCAAGTTTCCCTTCATGGCCTATTTAAGCACTGGGCATCTCTTGGGACCATGAGGAATTTATTCACTGCTGCAGGAAGCACTAAAGTCAAATTAATAAGAGGTTGACACAACTGATTAATAGGCAAAGCTTGCCACGGAGAAGTTGTGCTCCAGAATAATTATTTGACTTTCATAACATTATTCAATGTGGCCACTAGAGGGAGATCATATGTAGCCATTCCAGGTCTCATATTTACTAAAAACCTGTCAATAGTACATGACACTAAGGGGGAAAAAACCTCCCTACTTTAAAAAAGATATACAAACGAAGTCTCAAAATAGTAGATAAAAAATAATGAAGTCAATGCAGTGGCTGTCATATAGAAAAAGAAAGTAACACCCAAGTAGATGCCTGCCACAAGAAATGCACTTTAAACAGAAGATATAAATAGGCTAAAAGTAAAAAGATAGAAAAAGCTGTAACAGAAAGAATGTTATCAGGGGCGAAGAAGGTCATTTCATAAGGGAAAAGATGTTGGTTTCTCAAGAGGACATAACAGTCGTATATGTTTATTCATCTAAAAACAGAGCTTTAAGATACATAAAAAAATTGATGTAATTGCAAGGAGAAATAGAAAAATCCACAATTACAGTTAGGGACTGCAATATCTTTGTATTCATTTCCTAGGGTTGCTGTAACAAATTTCCACAAACGGAGTGGTTTAACACAGCAAAACTTTATTCTCTCACAGTTCTGGGAGCTAGAAATCAAATATCAAGGTTTAGTAGAATAGGAGATCAATGTGCAAAAATTAATTGTATTTCTATATACTAGCATTAAACCCTAGGAAATTGAATTAAGAAATAACATTTATGGGGCACCTGGGTGGCTCAATGGTTAAGGGACTGACTCCTGATTTTGCTCATGATCTCATGGTCCTGAGACCCAGCCCCAGGTGGGGCTCCCCGCTCAGCGGGGAATCTGCTTGGGAGTCTCTCCCTCTACCTCTGCCCCTTTCCCTGCTCTCACTCTGTCTAAATTAAAGAAATAAAATCTTTAAAAAAAATAACTTTTACAAGAGCATCAAAAATGTGAAATATTTAGGAAAAAAAAATTGACAAAATAGGTCCACTTCAACCCTGAGCAAAATTTCTGCAAGCGCTTTGGGGGTAGACATTGACAAAGTGATTCTAAAATTCACGTGGAAACGCAAAGAGCGTGGAAGGCGAATAGAATGTCCTGGTAAGGAGATCTATTTCTACGAGCCTTCCCGAGAAGCTGCGTGGACAGGGACACAGCTAGTAGGACTTGTTGTGAGAAAGCAGAGACCGCTAGGGAGCAAGTGGAAAGGGTTTCTGAAGCGGGACCTGCTTGCTGCCGAACTCGGTCAATCTTGGCTGTTTTCCTATTTATCCAGAGGGGAGCGGGATGATTTGCTTAAAATAGAGCAAAGAATGGAGTATCTTCAGGTCAACACCTTTCTTGCAGTTACCTTCTCCTGCCAGGCCCATGCCTGGGGTTCAGAGGACCCCGGCATCCGTGGCTCACCCCCACCCCCCACCCGCTGGCCACCGACCCCGCGGCGCGACCAGAGCCCCGCGCCGGGAGGGCCAGGCAGGCGCCCGCACTCCGCCCCCAGGCGCCTCCGGGGCGAGCTCGGGCCCTGGGGTGGCAGACACACCCCGGGTGCGGCTGAGGTCGGGTCCGCGCTCTAGGGCTCGTCCCTCGGCTTCTGGAGAAGCGCCGCGCCGAGGGCATGCGGCCGCGGCGGCGCGCGAGGCTGCGCGACAAGGGGCTTGATCTCGGGGCGGCGGCGGAGGGGAGGCTGGAAGGGAGCTGGCTCTCATCAGAGCACTCTGCGCTCTCGGTGCCCCCTGCCCGGCCGCGTTACCCCACACCGCCGCCGCCGCCGCCGTCGCAGAAACCCCGAGAGCAGGGCGCGGAGTTCCGCGGGTCCTCGCGGCCGCTAGGGGGACGCGGCGGGCCGGGAACGCGGCCCCGGGAGGGCGCCCCTTCCGCGCGCCCCTCCCGCCCGGACCGCCGCGCTCCCGCCCCCGCAGCCCCGCAGCCCCGCCGCGGCGTCCGGAGCGGTCGTCAGTGCGCGGCGCGTCCGGGGGCGGCGAACACCCGAGCCCTGGCCCCGCGCCGCCGCCGTCGGGGGAGACGGTGCCCCGGGGGAGCCCCGCAGTGGCTCGGGCCAGGCCGGCAGGTGAGAGGGGTTGCGGGCAGGGGTGAGGGGGGATCGGCTGCGGCTCCGGGCGGGGGGGGGGGGGGGGCTTGTCCTGCTTCCGTGCGACGCGGGAACACTAGCCCCTCCTCCTCGCTGAGCCCAGCGCCCTCCCGGCCTTCATCGGCCCCCGAGGGTCCTTCGTTGGGTTGTGAGTCTACCGCCCCGCAGGACGCCGGTCGCCCGCAGACTTCATTCAGCGACGGCCTCGCGCGGCTCCCTGCACTGAACCCCTCACGTCGGTTGTGGCGGTGCGTTCTCCCAGCAGAGCCGAGGTCGGCGCGACGACCTCTGTTCTGAGGGCAGCTCTCTCAAGGCCCGAGCGCTCCGACTGGCGCTGGCCGGGGAGACGCTTCCCCGGTGGGCCCGGGCTCAGCCGGCGCAGGAGTGCATTCCCGCCTCCGCGGGAGTTTGATCCGTTCGGCAAACGTCCTCCCTCCCTCCCTCCCTCGGTCCGTCCTGTCTCTTTCTTTAGTAATCCCCAGGCGTTGCGCTTGACAGCGAGGAAACAAACGTGACTAAGACCTTGACCTTGACCCTGCCTTCAGTGAACTTACCGTTTCGGTCACATGGTCTCCTTTCAGGCCTCCTGCGTCACTGGCAGGTGAACGGTTCCTTAATCTCCCCAGCTCCCCTCGAACGAGAGAACTGACCTCCATCTTGGTTTGCGTCGCTTGCCCGCTCGGAGGCTGTAGGATGGCTCCCTGCTTCCTACAGAGTCAAGTCCCGACGCCTCAGTTCCGGCTGGCGTTCAAGCCCTCACCCCTCCCTCATCTCCAGTCACAGTCCCCCGTTAGCTGGCACGTGACCGGCCACCGGGCCTCCAACTACTCATCCACCTGAATTCTTTTCCTTCCGAGCCGCCCAATTTGACTTAATTCCTCCTGCTCAACGAAACTTCCAGGTAAACGGCCTCTGCCAGAACTGCTCTCTGCCTCCTCCCTTTCCCTACAGCCTTTTTAGTCTTCTCTGCCGGCTACCGCGTTGTTGTGAGTCACCTGTCTGCCCCCAGGCTCAGGTGGGAGGCCCTGGAGGGCAGTGGGCACGTCTTGGTCATGGCGATGTGCACAAACAGATCAAAGGGACCTGGCATGGTGGACACTCATTTATTAATGCTCATTTCTTTAAAAAAATGATTTTTTAAAATTTAATGTTTTAATCCTTTTTTTCAGTAAATGTGCATTGAACAGATGAGTCGTAGCCCTACTTTGTAATTTTCTGTCAGATTTTGCCTCTGTCAGCCGCGCCCCAGCCGCTGTGTCAGACTCAGCTTTGAATTATGGTCAGCTATGGAATAGGTCCGACTTGGTCATCATGAAGACCATTTGTTGGGAGCCTATTCATTGCTGCACAGTGTACTAGGCTCTTTATACAACATATCATTTACTTTCCCTTTTTTTTTCTTTTTAGAGAGAGGAAGCGGAGAGGAGGGGAAGCGGGAGAGGGAGAGAGACAATCTCAAGCGGACTCCACGCTGAGCGTGGAGCCCGATGAAGGAAGTGGGGTTTGAAAACTTTGGCAACTGTAACTTTCATCTCAATTGTTTTGAGATGGTGTCTCTTTTGATTTCCAGTTTTAATCCACTGGCCTTTGTTAAGGTCTTCTTGGACAGCCTCCTTTGTCTCAGACCTTAACAAAGGCCAGTGGATTAAAACTGGAAATCAAAAGAGACACCATACCATGACCCTGAGATCATGACCTGAGCCGAAACCAAGAGTCAGACGCCTAAACAACTGAGCCACCCAGGTGCCCCTCATTTACTTCTTAACAACCCTGCGAGGGAGGTATTACGTCCTCCATTTTATAAGGGAAGAAACTGAGACTCAGGGAGAAAAGAAGAAGAACTTACAAATTACAGAGTTAGGCTGTAGATTTGGCGCCTACTCAGTGTGGAGCTCCGGAGCCTGTGCTGTTGAACTGTCGTATTTGTGCTGCTTCATCATGTTCTTCATGTCTGATCTTCTCCTCAAGGTCCCAGCGATTCGTATCTGTTGGATATCAGGAAGCGCAGACGGAACCGGTTCGCAAGCCAAAGGTTAATGGTCATTCTCCGAGGGCAGAGCATCGGCCGTTAGATGATGCATTTCTCCATAATGCTGTATGTGGGGGTATATGTGGTGTGCGTACAGTGATAGTATTTTTTTAAACTCAGAATCAGGACACATGGGCTGGCATAGAATTTTTAGAGAATTTTTCATTTTAAAAATGAAAAGAATAAACATATCTATTATGTATGTGTATATGTGTGTATGTGTGTGTATACATACATTTACACACACTCACAAACACACATATGTAAATAAATCTGTATCATGCTGTGTGCCATTGCCATATGTCTGGTAGAAGTTGAGAACATTTTTGAGGCTGAGTCTAGGCTTAACAAAAAGAACACTGTGATTAATAGCATGGCCTGGCATAGACCCACAAGGGGAATTGTCTGGTATAGACCCCAAGTCTCTCACATTTGCCATCTCGAGATAATGTACTTACAGTTTCATAAAACTTACCTATGAAATTGCATGAATCACTTCTAATGCAGGTATGATGAGAATGGAACGGGTGTTCTCAAAAGATATTTGTCTCCTAAAACCTTGGGGATTGAGGATCACAGCGGATCATCAAAAAACACGAAAATTTCAGGTAAAAACTGCACAGGTGAAGAAAGCTACCTATGTTTATACTTTGACATTGTAAAGTATGTGCATATAATAAAAGTCTCCTTTCTTCATAGAACAAAACCAGAGCTTCCAGGGTGAATGCTAGAAGGAGAATCTCCTGGCTGAGTCAGAATCAGTTAGACTGGAAAATCCTCCTCTGTTCCCCTGAGATGCGCTATTGCCCTGGAAGGAACCTCATTAATTCTTGCTGCCACCACCACACCCAGCATAAGGACCACTCACCCCGGTGGTGGCCTCACGGTCCCCCTGTGATTCTATGGGGCACCGCTGAGACAAAGTAGGCTGTCCAAGAAGACCTTAGCAAAGGCCAGTGGATTAAAACTGAAAATCAAAAGAGACACCATAATTTGAGTATGCCTTAGCAGATAGGGCCTCTCCCAGGAGGGCACAAGCCCCATTCTTCTCCACATGGAATGTTGGGAAAATGGAGAGGCCTCTCCACGGCTGTTCTAACTTCTAGCCTGCCTCCGGTGGAGGCGGAAATTAGCTTCATGTACACTGTTTGGAAGTGCCTCTGCTGACATCTAAACCAATGGAGAGCACCTGAGTTTCCCAACATGCCACAGATCAGGATTCTTACACGATGACCTGTGTTTTCCCTTTTGGATTATTATGGGGAGTGATCTTGCCAGGGTAGTCTCATCTCAATCTAGTAATGCAACAGCCACCAAATACACATGACAGAAGGTAAGGGTTCATTGTGACAAGGGGATCATTTACAAATTGCAGTTAGCCTAGAATCTAGGAAAGATACCAGTAGCTTTGGTTTATCTATAAAATAATTCTCAAGATGTAGGTTAGGGCGCCTGGGTGGCTCAGTCATTAAGCGTCTGCCTTCGGCTCAGGTCGTGATCCCAGGGTTCTGGGATCGAGCCCTGCATCGGGCTCCCCGCTCAGCGGGAAGCCTGCTTCTCCCTCTCCCGCTCCCCTTGCTTGTGTCCCCTCTCTCGCTGTCTCTATCTGTCAAATAAATAAATAAAATCTTAAAAAAAAAAGATGTAGGTTAAATAAGGAGTAGCAGCGTTCTCTGACTTAAGAAGTAATCTAATTTTTACTTATACCTTCCATTGGATTTTAATTGAATCTTGGAATGATTTTTCATTGATCTTTGTTGGGTTGAAGAAAGGGTGACCACCTGTCCCTGTTTTATGTCCAGGACTGAGGAGTTCCCAGGACTCAAGGCTTTTCTGTGCTAAAAGCAGTAGTCCTGGGTGAGCCAGCATGGCTGTCACCCTAATTACAGACCTCAATGAGAGCTTGATTTAACTGTGAACTCTCTTTCTGGGAAGATCCACACACACTGGATATTTTGCATACCATTTCATGAATTGCAGCTTGAGGTACATTTGTGAGTCCCAGATGTTCATGGACCCTGGGTTAAAAAATTCTGACCCAAATAATTACATTTTGGATTTTTATGTAAGCTTATTAAAATCTTTATTTCCTGAAGTAAAATGATACTCTAAGCCAAGAGTCAAACCTAATTACCTTTTTGAGATTTTATATAATTGAAAACATTTACTATTGTAGTTGACATAGAATGGTATATTAGTTTCAGGTATACAACATAGTGATTCGACAATTCTATGCATTACTCACTGCTCACCATGAAAAGTGTAGTTACCATCTGTCACCATACAACATACATACAATGTTATTGACTATATTCCTTATGCTTACACTTTTTATCTTAGTGACTTACTTATTTCACAACTGGAAGTTCCTATCTCTTAATTCCCTTCACTTGCTTTGTTCATCCCCCCCACCACCACTCCTTTCCTCTCTGGCAACCACCAGTTCATTCTCTGTATTTAAGACTCGGTTTGTTTGTTTGCTTATTTTGTTTTTTAGATTCCACATATAAGTGAAATCATATGATATTTGTCTTTCTCTGTCTGACTTATTTCACTTAGTTTAATACTTTCTAGGTCAATCCATGTTATTGCAAATGCAAGATTTCATTCTTTTTTTATGGCTGAGCAACGTTCCAGTGTGTGTGTGCGTGCGTGCGTATCCATTCATCTATGAATGGACACTGGGTTGCTTCCTTATCTTGGTCATTGTACATAATGCTGCAATAAACGTAGGGGTGCATATATCTTTTTAAATCAGTTTCCAATTTCCTTGGATAAATATCCAGTAATGGAATTACTGGATCATATAATATCTCTGTTTTTAAATTTTTAAGGACCTCCATACTGTTTCCACAGTGGTTACACCAATTTACATTCCCACCAATAGTGCGTTAAGATTTCCGTTTTCTCCATATTCTTGCCAACACTTGTTACTTTTTGTCTTTTTGATACTAGCCATTCTGACTGGTGTATGGTTATATCTTATCGTGGTTCTGATTTGTGATTTCCCTAATGGTTAATGATGTTGAGCATCTTCTCATGTGTCTGTTGGCCATCTGTATGTCTTCATTGGAAAAGTGTCTGTTCAGGTCCTCTGCCCATTTTTAATAAAATTATTATTTCTTTGGTGTTGTAAAGTTCTTTATATATTTTTAATATTAACTCCTTATTGGATATATTGGATATTTGCAAATTATCTTTTCCCATTCACTATTTTGCCTTTTTGTTTTGTTCATGGTTTCCTTCATTGTGCAGAAGCTTTTTATTTTGGTGTAGTCCCAATAGTTTATTTTATTTTATTTTTTAAAAAAGATTTTATTTATTTATTTGACAGGCAGCGAGAGAGGGAACACAAGCAGGGGAAGTGGGAGAGGGATAAGCAGGCTTTCCGCTGAGCAGGGAGCCCAATGCGGGGCTCAATCCCAGAACGCTGGGATCATGACCCAAGACAAAGGCAGATGTCTAACGACTGAGCCACCCAGATGCCCCCCAATAGTTTATTTTTGCCTTTGTTTCCCTTGCCTTAGGAGACAAATCCATAAATAGATTGCTTAGGCCAATGCACAAGAAATGACTGTTTTCTCTTAGCAGTTTTATGGTTTCAGGTCTCACAGTTAGGTCTTTAATCTATTTAGAGTTTGTGTGTGTGTATGTGTGTGTGTGTGTTTGTGTGGTGAGAGAAAGTGGTCCAGTTTCATTTTTTTTGCATATAGCTGTCCAGTTTTCCCAGCACCATTTGTTAAAAAGATTATCTTTTTCCTGTTGTATATTCTTGCCTCCGTTGCCGTGGATATATACATGGGTTCATTTCTGGACTCTCTATTCTGTTCTCTTGACCTGTGTGTCTATTTTTGTGCCAGTACCATACTGTTTTGCTTACAATAGCTTTATAGCGTACCTTGAAATCTGTAATTGTGGTACCTCCCTCTTTGTTTTCTTTCTCAAGATTGCTTGGCTAAATGGAGTCTTTTGTGGTTCCATATACATTTTAGAATTGTTTGTTCTAGTTCTATGAAAAATACGATTGATATTTTGATAGAGATTGCATTAAACCTGTAGATTGCTCTGAGTAGTATGGACATTTTAACAATATGAATTCTTGCAATGCATGAGCACGGAGTAGCTTTCCACTTGTTTGTGTCCTCTTCATTTCTTTCATCAGTGTTTCATAGTTTTCAGGGTACCGGTCTTTCACTTCCTCGTTTAAACTCATTCCCAGGTATTTTTTTCTTTTTGGTGCAATTGTAAATGGGATTGTTTTCTTAATTTCTCTTTCTGCTACTTTGTTATTTGTGTATAGAAATGTATTTTCATATATTAATTTTGTATCTTACAACTTTAATCAAGATTTACTTCGGTGTTTTTCCTTTTCAGTAATATCTGGAAGCCATGTCAGAAAAATATCAAGAATAGAGCAAGAACAGACGTCCTTGATTTAGAGAAGTGGTTGAAAGGTAAGTTCAGAGGGAGACTCAGTAACATGAGAGAATTTGAAAAATATGATCCAGGAAAAATTGGCAAAGTAAATATATTTTAAAAATCATACCAGGCCCGAGGGGCTCAGTTGGTTAAGCATCCGACTCTTGATTTGGGCTCAGGTTATGAACTCCCTCAGGGTGGTGGGATTAAGCTCCACGTTGAGCTCTGTGTTCGCTGCAGAGTCTGGTTGGGATTCTCTCCCTCTCCTTCTGCCCCTCCCCACCCCTTGCACATGCCCACTCTCTCTCTCTCAAAAAAAGAATCACACCAGGCCCTCATTTAATTATTTTACACTTAAAGATTTTTCAAAATAAAAAATAATACATATTCATTATTTAAAAATTAGAACCGACAGAAAAATATACCCAAGAAAATGAATAATCACTTGGAGATCATCCCTATGATCATGTTGATATATTTCTATCTAGTCTTTTTTTTTTTTTTTTAAGATTTTATTTATTTATTTAACAGAGAGAGACAGCCGGCGAGAGAGGGAACACAGGCAGGGGGAGTGGGAGAGGAAGAAGCAGGCTCCCAGTGGAGGAGCCTGACATGGGGCTCGATCCCAGAACACTGGGATCACGCCCTGAGCCGAAGGCAGATGCTTAACGACTGTGCCACCCAGGCGCCCCCTATCTAGTCTTTTAAAAATTAAACAAATAAAAAATTGGGGTCATCCTCAATTATTTTTATTTTGTGTACATAGTTGTAATTATATTGTGAATATTTCAACAAATCATTAATAGAATTTTAACATGAATTTTAATGTCTGCTTAAGATTTTATCAAACAAATACACCATAATTTATTTAAGCATTCCTGAAAGGAATAAGTTTCCTTTTTAATTCTGTACTCTCAACACTTCACTTCTTGTCATCAAATGCTTTTGGGTTTTTCCCACACCAAGCAATTCTCCAGTTCTCTGTGGGCACCACCAAATGGGTGTCTTACCATTTAATTCAGTTTTTCTACCTGGTGTTAACATTGGGTCTCACGGATTAGGGCATCAGTCCCACAAGACTAACCCCCCAACTCCAGGCACCAACCACAGGTTACAACCTGTGCTTCTGATCGACCAGCTGTAGCTCAGAGGTTGTCATGACCACTCCTTGGGTTCAGTAGTTTGCTTGAATGGCTCACAGACCTCAGGAAAACAATTTACGTACCAGATTACTGGTTTATTATAAAAGGGTAATTTATTATAAAAGGACAAGGAATGGGGAGAAGGGATTCGGAGCTTCCATGCTGTCTGGGCATGCCACCCTCCCAGCACCTCAACATGTTTACCAACTCAGAGGCTCTGCAAACCGCATACTTTAGGAATTTTTATGGAGGCTTCATCATATGGGCCTTGTAGATTATTAACTCAATCTCCAGGCCCTAGCTCAAGGATGGGAAGTGGGGCTGAACATTTCAAGCCTCTAACCATGGCTTGGTCTTTCTGGTGACCAGCCCCCACCCTCAAGCTCTCCAGGAGCCCAGCAAGGTTTGCCTCATTAGAACAGGAGACACTTGTATCACCCAGGAAACTTTAAGGGATTTTGGAGCTCTATGTCAGGAACTGGAGTCAAAGACCAAATATTAGAACAAAAGATTCTCCTAGAACCATTATCCCTTGGGAAATTCTAAAGGTTTTAGAAACTCTGGCCAGGAGCCAGGATTAAAGACCAAAATATATATTTCTTATTATATCACAATATCACAGTTCCCCAATCAGTGTTGGGCATCTAAGTTGTTACCAGTTATTCACTATTATATTTGTTACATTTAATACTTTAAAGAATGTATCTCAATTTTTGTATACTTATTTTCTTAGGCCAAAAAATTTTAAATATCTTCAGAAATATTGCCAAAATTGCTCTTGAGAAATTTATTATTAATAGTTTTCACCCTGGCCTTCATTGGGTGTATTAGTTATCTATATTGGGTTGACAAATCAGCCCTTAAAATTTGTCAGCTGAAAACTATAAACATTTATTATTTCACAGTTTCTGATGGTCAGGGATCTGAGCTGGGTGTTTCTGGCTCAGGGGCTCTCATGAGATTGCGGTTCAGCTGTTGGCCAGGACGGATGAATCAAGGCTCAACTTGAGGAGTTCCAAGTTCACTCGCTGACTGATGGCCAGACACATTTGTTCCTTGTCATGTGGGCCACTTTTATAGGGCAGTTCACAACATAGCAAGCAGCTGGCTTCCCTCAGAGCAAGTAAGCAAGAGAAAGAGAGTGCTCAAGAAGGAAGCCTCAGTCTTTCTATAATTTCTTTTTTTTTTTTAAGTAGGCTCCACGTTGGGTGTGGAGCTCAGTTCAGGGCTTGAACTCACGACCCTGAGATCAAAACCTGAGCCGAGATCAAGAGTTGGTCACTTAACCAACTGAGCCACCCAGATGCTCCTATAACTTCATTTTGAAAGGAATGTCCCATCATGTTTCCATATTCTGTTTATTAGAGCAAGTTATTAGGTCCAGGCCACACTCATGGGGAGGGTGTTATTCAAGGGCATACATACCAAGATCTAGAGACTGCCTATTACAATACATTGCCTTTCATAGCATTTTCATTTCGAGATAAAGCTTGGCCAAAAATAACCACCCAATTTTATTTTGCTTTGTTTACATTTGGTTACCTGTATAGTTGAACATGTGTTTATTTACTGTTAATATTTTATCCAGTAAGCTAACATGTATTGAGCATTTACTGTGAGACAGACACTGAGCTAAGCATTGTATATGCAGTTTCTCATGTAGTCTTCCCCAAAATTCAATAAGGCAGGGACTTTTATTAACCTCATTTTATATATGAGGGAACTGAGGCAAAGAGAGATTGAAGTTATGAAAGGTTATGAAAGTCATAACTGATAAACAAGGTTGCTTCACAGTCCATTCTCTTAACCACAGTCTTGTCTTATATGCCTCTCATGCCCATGCATGTATTTGTACTTTAAACATATGTGCACATCCCCAAACAATATATACGACTCCATTTTAAAATTACACATTACAATGATGTAATTACAAATGATGTTATACCTACAAACATTTTTGCAATATTCTTTTTTTCACTGAACACTGGCTTTAGATTTCTCCATGTTGATAAATGCACATATGTGAATTCAATCATTTTAACTACTCTGTAGTATTCCATTGTATGAATGAAATCAGCCAGTTTCTTTTCCTACTAAAAAGGGTTATTTGGTTTCACGTTCTTCACGGTTAAAGGTGATGCTATACTGAACAGCCTTCTGCATGTTTTCTCGGGCACATTTGCGAGACTTTCTCTAGAGTAGACACCTCAAATGAAATTACTGGCTACCAGGACTCATGCCTCTCCAAAATAGCTGTGGCGGTCTATTTGCCAGCAATGTAGAACAGATTCCACCCTGCCTGTATCTTTGCTGTGTGAGCTTGCTAGGAATGCCTTAACTGAGTAACAGACTTGGTGGCCTAAACAACAGAATTTTATCTTCTCATAACTCCGAAGATGAGAAGTTCAAGGTCAAAGTGCTGGAAGGTTGGTTTCTTCTGAGGCCTCTCTCCCTGGCTGATAGATGGCCGTCTTCTCCCTGTGTCCTCACAGGGTCTTCCCTCTGTGTCTGTGTCCTGATCTCCTCTTCTTATAAGGACACTAGTCCTACTGGATTAGGGCCCACCCATATGACCTCGTTTTACCTTAACCACCTTTTTAAAGGTCCTGTTTCCAAATACAGTCACATTCTGAGGTCCTGGGGGTTAGGACATCAATATATGAATTTTGGGGGACACAATTCAGCCTCTGATACTTACCAACACTTGGGTTTATCAATCTGGATGGTTTTAAAAATCAAGTGAATGTTTATAAATGATATCGTGTCATTTGACCTGTACTGGCATGTGTCTTTTCCCTGCTAGACAGTAGTTCTTGAAATTAGACCCTTTGTTTTACTAATCTTTGTAATCCCCACTGGGAAACCCTAGTTGGCATTTAGTAAATACTTACCATTTGAATTGCATTTTTTAAAACCAACTTGAAGACAAAGAGGCCGGTAGGTTCTATCAGCTTTGCCTGGTTAGGACTGTTATTACCAAAATACTTTTTAAAGTTGTTTTCCTTAATTTCAAGATTCATCAGGTACATAGTTGTCATTCATGTAAATAATTCCCTGACTCAATTATCCAGTTTGCAGTTTATCACAGCTTTCTGCTTTTCTGCTTCTTTTGCTATGAGTCTCTGCAGAGCATTTCCTGGATTCTTAGAAATCCCAGTACACCTAGGCAAGGTGGGGACGCAGTGTAAGCAAAATACAAAATCAGCCTAATTCACTTTGGTTTTTAGTTCTGCCAAAGGAATGAATCAGCTGAGTTAAATGAAGACCGAGAATGAACCTATAGATCAAGTTATCTAATTAGAAAAGATACTTGATCCAGGTGTGAAGCATTTGTTTTTATATATTCTTTTATCTTTTTATGAATGATATAATTTGATAAAATTTTATTTTTATTATTTTTTTTTAGATTGTATTTATTTGAGAGTGCGCGTGTGCATGTGCGCGCGTGCGCGTGCGTCTCCGTGCGTACAGCAGGGAGGAGAGGGAGAAGCAGGCTCCATCCCAGGACTCTGGGGTTATGACCCGAGCCAAAGGCGGGCGCTTCACTGACTGAGCCGCCCAGGCGGCCCTGGAGGAGGAGTCTCTTGATGATTTCCTGAAGAGGTGCGATCTTATAAGCAGTCCAGCCAGATTAAGTATTTGGATTTCCTGAGAAATTTCCAGGATTGCAGTGAGGAAAGGACCGTGCACAAAATCCTCCCCACGTCCAAACGCGGGCTGTACAGACCGTCCACATCGCTATGATATTCGGATCCGCTAACCGTTGATAAACTTGCAGGGAGACTCGGATTCCTCAGCTTTGTGGAGCTATCTATGCCCCTCGGGAGACCTGTGTTAATGGATGTGGGACAGCCTGATCTGTGGATGGTCCCTGAGAACTTGGCCTTGGGGAACAAAAGGGCTACAGGTACAAAACTACTTTGTGTTCTTAATAAAATTATTGGAATTAATATTGAAATTGCTTTCCAAAAAATTACTTAAAAAAATAGAATTACTTTCATGTAAGAATTGGTCTACCTCCCTTGGCTGAGGAGGCTACACAGTGTCTTGGGAGGATATCAAAGTGCTAATTTGGTAGGACTCGCTTCCGCCTTAACGTTCCCAGTGCCACACTTTATTTTTAGCTTTGGCCTTCTGCAGCACTTGACCTTTTGCCTGGATAGAGCAAGGTACTGTGGAGCTCAAACCCACAGCCTCCCCTGTCCGGTGCAACACAAGGCATGTTAGGTGGTTATACCTTCTCTGGAAGATCTGCAATCCAGAATGGTCTTTCAGGACAAAGTAAAGCTGTGTATATGTGCGTGTTTTTCATACCATTGCCTTGCATGCCTGGATTATAGTCATTTCTTTTACATCTCTTCTGCCATCTGCTGCAAGAGATGAGTATCATCTTAACATTTATGAAGATATTTTCTTGAAGACTTATTTATTTTAGAGAGAGAGAGCACGTGCACGTGCAAGTAGGGGGAGGGGCAGAGGGAAAGGGAGAGAGAGAAGCAGACTCCCCGCTCAGCATGGCGCCCAGCGGAGGGCTCCACCTCATGACCCTGAGATCATGACCTGAGCCAAAATCGAGAGTTGGAGGGCTCAAGTGACTGAGCCACCCAGGTGCCCCTTTATGAAAATATTTTTTAAATGTAGATAAGGATCTGGTACCAAAATAATCATCCCCCTTGTTTTAGAATAACAAAAGCCTTGGAAACAACATTCAAAAATAGAAGAGTAGTTAGACCGATCATGGAATTTCCATACAATGAAATAAATACCAGGCAGCCATTAGAAAGGATTACCACAGATTTTTTTTTAATTGAAATGGGAAAACGCTAATTATGGGATATTGAGTGAGAAAACTTGAGTCCCAAACTACACATGCAGCATGACCGAGGCTGTGCCTTTGTGTCACCGTGCTTGCTCAGCAGCGCCCTAAATGGGCTCCAGGCGTGACCCCTACCATCCATTCTCTGCACTGAAGCCGGAGAGGTCTTCCGAAATTCAAATCTAATCTTGTCCATTCTACACTTCACACTCTCCAGTGAGTGGAGCAACAGCCTTTCGAAGATGTTCGGGCTCACGAACGCGGGGTCCAGAGCCCTTTGTAATCCTGCCCCTGGTGCCCTTGAGCACCTCCTCTCTGGCAGCTCGCTTCCGCCGTCTAAAGCCCTGTTCTTGCCACCGATGAGACGTTGATATCTGTGCCTTCTGACTAGAATGCTGATGCCTTCTTTCTGCCTTGGTATCTTCTCATCTTTACATCTCAGCTGGGAAGCTTTCCCATCCCTACCCTGGCTTGCTTGTTCCTTCTCTACCCTTCCATTACTCTTTGTGTGTCCCCTTCTCGTAGAACTTACTTCCATTTGATGTAATTGCTACTCTCCTTAACCCGTGAGGGCTGGGTCTAATGGGTCATGTCCATTATTTTGTTCCCAGCAGACAGCACCACAGGGTAAGCACTCAGTAACTGTTGAGAAGTAAATAGTGAACGTATCTGGAGACAAGCTGGTTAACAGAAATTCCCTCGAAGTCGTTGAATGTGGGGTGGCTTTAAATTTCTTCTTTCTTTTCATACTAAGACAAAATAATTTTTTATTGTGGTAAAAAAAATTCATAAATTTGTCATCTTAACTATTTTGAAGTGTACAATTCAGTAATGTTAAGTGTATGTGCATTGCTGTGCAACTGATCTCTAGAACGGGCCTGTCTTGCAAAACTGAAACTCTGTATCCGCTAAGCACACATTCCCTCTCTCTTTTTCCACCACCCTTGGTAATCACTTTTCTGCTTTTTGTTTCTATGATTTTAAATACTTCATATGAGTGGAATCATACAGTATTTGTCCTTTGGTGACAGGCTTCTTTTGGTTAGTATAATGTCCTCGAGGTTCACCCATGTTAAAACAAATTTCTGATATGAACCCTGTGACCTCTATAACTAGAAAAGTAGTAGTATTTAGAATCATCGGAGCTAGAGGTGACTCTAGAATTTCTCTGGACCAGTTTTCTCCACCCCAAACTTTACTTGGGTCTAGATGAGAAAGCCAAAAATGGAAAATTAACTTGTCCAAGGTTAAAGGTTTAATAATGGTGAAATTGAGCTCCACAAAGATAAAAATAAGTAATAGAGGTGTTTAGTTCTTTACACAGTTTACAGCACATTCTCTGCTTTTATTTTCTGCTTGACGTTAGCTGTTTAAATCTAACTTTATATTCTATGATTCCATTTCCTGTCTGAAGTGAAAATAATCTGCCCAGGTCATTTCTTTGTTCAGAAGGTGCACTGAAGTTCTCTGTTCACACAGAGAATGTTAAGTTCTCTCAAAATGCATTCCCCAGGTGGTCCAGATTTTGCATTCTGGGCATGGGGATCCTGCTGGCATGAAGAATAAAAGGATTCTTTAGGTTTCTGAAAGATTTTGAATTTTTTTTTTTAAAGATTTTATTTATTTATTTGACAGAGATAGAGACAGCCAGCGAGAGAGGGAACACAAGCAGGGGGAGTGGGAGAGGAAGAAGCAGGCTCATAGCGGAGGAGCCTGATGTGGGGCTCGATCCCATAACGCCAGGATCACGCCCTGAGCCGAAGGCAGACGCTTAACCACTACGCTACCCAGGCACCCCAAGATTTTGATTTTTGAGCCATGGACATCTAACAGGGCTGGAGTCACCAGCAAAGAACCAGAAATATTTTAGTCCAGCTGCTTGCTACTGCGTAACATTCTCTCTTCCTACCCAGAAAGAGATCTCATAAGCTACAGTGTCTCAAATAAATACTAAAGAAGATCCCTCTTGTTCTCAGTGTCAAAACTAGTTCATTAGTTCACGTGTATTTTGAGTCAGCTATATGCCTTGTTGTTACATACAGACACGTTTAAAACATGTATGGGATACCTGGGTGGCGCAGTCGTTGGGCGTCTGCCTTCGGCTCAGGGTGTGATCCCGGCGTTCTGGGATGGAGCCCCGCATCGGGCTCCTCTGCTGGGAGCCTGCTTCTTCCTCTCCCACTCCCCCTGCTGTGTTCCCTCTCTCGCTAGCTGTCTCTCTCTGTCTCAAATAAACAAATAAAAAAAACAAAACAAAACACATGTATTTCCTGATTGTGGGGAAAAAGAATCAGCAACTTTCAAAGTTAAGGGAAAGGGTTCTTAGCAATCCTGTAGTCCAATCCCCTCACTTTTTATGTGAGAGACCGAGGCTCAGAGAGGGACCTAGAGTCAAACAGCTAGTGAGTAACACACGAGAATCTGGGATGCCTGCTTCTGACCTCCAGGCCACGGAGGACATCACAACCGCCTGGACCGTATATGGGCTTGCTTTGAAGAAGGACACAGAGACTCTCACTCAGCTTGCTTTATTAACATTTTATTCTTTTTCCCCCTAATTTACTTGTCAACATGATTTTCAGCCTTGTCTTAATATCTGCACTGGTTTTGAATCATGAGGAGAAAACTTGGGAGATTTCTAGCCCACAGTGATTTAGAACAGCTTGACAGTGTGTTCCAGCACTGAAGGGATTATTTTTCTTCCCTCTAATAGGTAGAACCAAGAAAGGAAATTCCAAACCCCAGCTGAGACAGGGCCCTGTGATAAATGTCTGTGCCTTGGTTTATGGGAAAGAATGACTAAAACCTGCTTTGGGAGGGATCTTTTGCTTGGTGCTTTCGGTTTTGTTTATGACTAGAAGATAGGAGGTCGTTTATGTCTAAGAGTCAGGTTGCAGTCCATTTTGGCAGTCTTTCTAACACAAACACACATTTTATGTTAGGATTTGAGGGGAAAGAGACTCCCAAATGTTTCACTGTGATTTGCCCTTAGAGTACTCTAAAACACTGTGAAAATAACTTTAGGAATTTTTATTAAATGGCAGAATGCTTAGCACTTTGTATTACTTTATGACTTTATAAGTTTATATTCCTGATGTTAAACTTAGTGAATATATGTGTAAGTAAATAATTGCATTTCTCTGAAGTGTAGGAAAAAATTATATCATTACCATACCTTGCTCTGTAGCATTCCAAGAGACCAAATAATATTATTCTCTGAACAAAAAATACCCCAAGCTATAGTTATAATGCAGAATATGCATAATAATGTGCAGTATGTTTACATTTATGTGAATTAATTTAAGGAAACGCACCCTGTAACATTTGCTTGATGTTGTCCTGTAACTGGTATTACAGATGTAGGCGCTTAATGCGAGCCGTAGACAGGGCTCGGCGCTGCTGGGTCCCTGCCAATTCCACAATTCCTCAGCAGATGCAGATGCAGAATCACCTAAAATGTTCTTCTCCATTGGGCAGACATTTTCTCTGTGTTGCTTCCTGAAACATAGATGAACAGAAGTCCTACGTTTCTCAGTCATGTGGTCACCAGGTTGATTTCATACCACGTTGGGTACACACCGGGTGCCTGTTTGCTGGACTGTCCTCTCCCCAGAAATAAAAGCTGACATGGACCTCTCACAACACGGAGAGTGGCAAACCCACTCAGGCACACTCAGTGAAAAACCAACCAACCAAGTTCCAGTGGGTGAGCAAGAGGTCTGGAGGTGAAAGACTGAGGCTCTTTTAGGAAGGGTCCCCGGAAGATAAATGAGTTGTCCAGTATTTCTGATTGATGACCTCAAAGGAGTGAGAGCCTTGGCCGTCATTTACTTTCAGCCTCTCGATTTGAAGTCAGAAGTCAGTTTCAACATGATTTCCTTCTGTGGTTGCACCATGTTGTGTTTGCTTATGTGCCAGAGTTCTGGGTCAATGTCACAAAAACCTCTCCTGCAAACTTATATTCTTTTCTGGCATCTTTCCACCTTCTGCTTTCCTGGCAAACCGTTTCTGAAGTGTACTTTGCTTTTCCCACTCTCTCGTGCACACTGAAGTCCCCTGGCATTGGTTCTCCTTCCCTTTGAAATTACTCTGCTGAGGCCTCTTGGGACCTCCACGTTGCCAAACAAAATGCACGTTCTCCAGTCCTTAGTTTATGTGACTTCTCTGGAACATTTAGCTCTACTGAACACCCACCGCTTCCGAAATCTGTATTTGTGCTTGGCTTTATTATACAATGTCACATTCTTTTGGTTTTCCACTCTTCTCTCTGGCAGCTCCTTTATGGGTTCCTTCGTGGTTCTAGCTTCTCACTTCTTAGGTGCTAGGCTGCCCAGATGCTATTCTCATTTATACGTTCTTAGAGTCACTTTCATGCACACCCACAGCTTCGATATCACTCCCGTGGTGATGACTGTCATATCTACAAGTCCAGCTCACACCTCTTTGGCTTGAGTGTCAGGTGTGTCCATGTACTATAATCCACCTCAAACGTACCATGTTCAACGCCCGCTCCACCTCCCAGGTCTCCTGTCTCTCAGCCTCTGTCCAAATCAGATAACTGAAAAGTGTCCCGGACTCCCATTCTTTCTCGTCTCACACTTAGTCGGTCGCCAGGGAATGTAGAGGCTACCTCCTGCTCATCTCTCCCATCTTCTCTGTCCTCTCTGCCTGCGATGAGGCGCTGTTCCGCTCGCCTGGACCGCAGCTGGTCCTCCGAGCTGGTCTCCATGCCTCCAGGCCACCCACCTCTTCCCGGACCCGCACACGCTGCTGCAGGGATGCCCCTTCTAAACTGCAAATGTCATCACGTCACTTTTGCCCGGGGTACAATCTGTCATTCCCCCCGGACTTAAGAGTAAAGTCAAGTCCTTGTGGTTTTGCATGCCAGGTCTGGTTTTCTTTCTCCACAGAGCCAGTTTGCCCTTGTTGTGCCCTTGTTGTTGAAGCTCTGGTGAGCTTCCTCCCGGGGTTCTTCGTTACTTCTGGGGCCTGTCAGCTCGTGGGCCCCAGCACATGGGGTTTACGAAAGCTAAACCTTGGGTTAAACCTTCCACCTGACCACAATGCATGCCTAAGTTAATCCTGCCCATGTTGGGACCCCTCATAAGGGGGCACCCTCCCAGAACCCAGACAGGGCAGTTGTGGAGGGGGCCCACTTTTCCCTCTGCCCTCGGTTACCTGCTCCCCCACCAGATGTCACATGTCGAAAGACAAACACAACATGGCTGACTGTCACTGACAGTTGCCATCTTCTTTACTCTGTGAGGGAACCCAGTGAGCCTGGGTTCTCCGGGCTTGGATGCTGATATACGCAAGGGGCAGACAGGGGTTTGAACAATTCTTTTCTCTGTAACACTGTTCTTATAGGTCAGTTATTGGATATTACCTCAGACCTCCTTCAGACATTCCTTCTGTAATGTAGAGGCTAGAATGAGTCGGAGTACAAGTGATGGTATCTAACTCAATGTGGCATCTGCAATAAAGACATTTAATGATCTTGCAAGATAAAAACTCTGGGAGTTTAGGGCTCCAGAGTTGTTTTGGCAACGCTGCAATGCCACCAGGGGCCCAGACCCTTGTGCTCCGCCATCTGTAGCAAGACTTGCCATCTTCTGCCTCATCACCTCAGGGTCACAGCTGCTCTGGGCATCACTTCATCAGAGAGCCTCCTTCAAAGGCTGACCCTGAAGGGGAGCTTTCCGGGTGGAGAGACATCTCCTCGTGTCTCTGTCCTTTTTATCAGGGTGAGAAATCTCTTCAGGAGCCATCCCAACAGATGTCTCTGGTTTTCATTTTATCCGTGCCCATGCGACAAAGATCCCCTGAGCTGGAAGGAAGACGAGGGAAGAGGGTGTCAGGTGTTTCCCCAGCATCTTTTGTGGGACTATCTGCCACCGTGGAAGAAGGAGGAGATAAGGGCAGCAGTAGCATTACCACATGAAATGCATTCCAGTCTCCCCGTCGGTGGATAGATGTCTTAAGTGCTCAAGGCTTGTACTCTGAAACACAAAAGAGAGAAGTCCACCCATAATTTTAAAATATTATCCCCTGTATATAGCAACACATACACAAATGGATATGTGCTAATACATTTTTTTGTCTTTTTTTTAAGGTTTATTTATTTGAGAGAGAGAGAGAGGGAGAATGCAAGCAGGGGGAAGGGCGGAGGGAGAGGAGAGAAAGAATCTCCAGCAGACTTCCCGCTGAGCATGGAGTGCCACATGGGGTTTGATCCCAGGACCCTGAGATCACGACCTGAGCAGAAACCAAGAGTCAGCTGCTTAACCAACTGAACACCCAGGCACCCTGCACTTTGCTTTTTTCACTCAACAATGCCAACTGTATCATATTCTAAATTCCACAGGTACTGCACTCTATTTCTGGAGTTGCTAAGGTGGCTAGTCATGTGCAGTATGACACTTTTAATTACTGTAATTTTATGTTTCACTATGGGGTAGGGCTAGTCATCGTCGCTACTCTTCAAAACTTGCTTCGTTGTTTTTGCAGGTGTATTTGTGTAATGTGAGCCCCATTTAGAGCTGAGCTATGCCTTAAAATCTTGTTTCTATTCATATTTACACACACATATACATTTATCTAGAATTATGTGCTTGGCATGTTGACAGAGCCACTTTATGACCTGTCTCAGGTCACAAATTCAAATGCCCACATAGGCCAGTCCTGTAAAGGAAGCAGGCTATAGATCAAAGATTAAACAGGCAGGGATATTCTTAATTTCCAGAAAGAAATAATCTTTCACCCATTATTTTTTCTTGAACTCTGTGGTCCTTTTAATCTCTGATAGAAAAATGGCAACAGGGACATATTTCTCTGCTACTCAGTGGATGGTAAGTGGCACCTGAAAACTGACCTCCGTTTTAGGGAAAGAATAGTGGGGATTGTGGCAAATCTACTTCTTCTCAAGAGAGCGGGGGCCATGTAGCCATAGCCAATTGTCGTTACTAAGAATTTACAGATATTGACACATCTTCTGACTTTTACAGAAGAACTAGGAAGCCAGATTTTATATGAAATTTTCTTATCTAAAATGTTAATATTAATAGAAGGTTTTGTGGAGGGTTTGGTTTTGCTTTTTGTTGACGGGAAGAGCCCGTTTAGGATTCTCTCCTGATTTGTCATCATTCTGTTTCAGTTTCTTTATCTGTAAAATTAAGTTCTTGGTCTAGGCCATACTCAATTTGTGACTAACTAAAGATATCAATGCAATTTTGCTGCCATCCAAAACTTGCCTGTTATACTTAAGAAAAGAGTTCATTAATGGCTCCTGGGTGGCTGTCAATTAAGCCTCTGCTTTTGGCTCAGGTCATGATCTCAGGGTCCTGGGATTGAGTCCTGAGTCAGGCCCATTGCTCAGCGGGGAACCTGCTTCTCCCTCTGCCTGCCGATCCCCCTGCTTATGTGCTCTCGCTTGCATGCTCTCTCTCTAAAAATAAATAAATAAAATCTTTTAAAAAATTGTAAAAAAAGTACCTGCATCTGTTTATTTAAAAAATGTTAATATTAAACACATCTGCAGGCCAGATGCCACCCACAGGCTACTAGTTTGTGGACTGAATTCACCATTAAAAATTATTATATTCAAATTATTATATCTGTTTTTACTGTAAACTGTTATTTTTAGTTGACTAAACCAAATGGTAAGCAAAATAGCCATAAAGCAAGACAGCTCAGAAGAAGCTATATTTAAAATTTTGTTGGATAATGTGAACATTAACCAGGAGCAACCAAAATGAAATATAATAGCTTCTACAGCTAGTTTGGGCATAATCTTATTTATTCATTTTATTAAATAAATTTGTTTTTTGAGTACCTACTAAATTGAAGGTGTGGTGACAGGCTTAGTAAGAACAACAGTCTAAAAAAGACAGGATACCTTCCTTGGGTAGGCTGTCGTATAGCTGATGTTAATATAAAGCAGCTAATGTCAATATTAGCCCTGCTTTGGATGCAGGTGGTTACATCCCTACTGCCCATATACACATACATTAATATGTCATTTTAGTAATATAATATATGTAAATAAATTAGACCTTTTCTTTTAAGGATCATCCATAATGTAAGCCAAAAACAAAACCAACCACCCAAACAAAATAACCCCTCCAACTTCTAGAAGAGAGTTCTTGTTTTCATTAAGAAATCCAAACAGTGGGAAAATTAATCAAAGTAAAGCAAGCAACAAAAGAAAGAAAGAAAGAAAGAAAGAAAGAAAGAAAGAAAGAAAGAAAGAAAGAAAGAAAGAAAAAAGAAAAGAAAGCAAAGTTTTAAATTAGGGTAACAGAGAAAAAAGCTGACTGACACAGGATTCCTGACACCATATCCTCTTTTCGACCTAAGACATGATGATTATTTTTATGTCACTTTTTTTTTTTATAGATTTGTGACTGGAGAAGATCAGCTTCACTTTAATTGTATTTGAAGTCAAATTGGCAAATTTGTTTCAATTTGATTTTCTCTTACTCTTGACCAGTTTCAGGTAAGATTTTAATCAAGGTGGATGTTCCACTTTTGTTCTTATCTTTGTTTCTCCATTGGTTACTTTCTCCTCCTAAGGGAATTACAACACCAGCCATTATTTACGGTACCTATTAAGCTGAAAATGTTTTTGGACAGGGGTATGAGAGAAATACACTTCAACTGGCACTTCTGTGGAAGGGACTGAGAGTTCTGAAATCATCTGCAGTGTAATTTGTTACCAATAACTGTGATGATTGTGAAGCTGCATCCTGAAAATACAGTTTCTCTTCCGTCTATTCCAATTGGGTAATCCAGAGAATGTGGTAAAGAAAACACATATAAGTTTGAATCACACATCCTAGAAATGGGAGCATTTTCAAGTTCTGTTACCTTGTAAGTTTGAGGAGTTGTTGCATGATTTTCAGGAAGTTAGAAATATAGCTACTGGTTTTACTATGACAAGGTCCACATTTTCTTATTTTTTGCTTATTGTTTGACAGAAAGATTGACAAATTAAAAGAAAACATCATTAGTCCACAGGAATTTCAGATAGCCATTGAAAGCGGGTAATAAGGATTTACATAGATGCTTTTTCGATAAAGTACTATGCATGATGGAATCTTAGGTGATTTCACTTTTGCACAGTGCATATAGTCCATCAAAAATATTTTTTTCTTTTTTTCCACAGTAGATGACAAGAAGTTGCTTTTACATAAATTTAGGAAAGAAAATGACATGACTAGCATTTTAAGAATTTCTGAAATTAGTTGATCTTAGGTGAGACATTTTAGATTTTTTCCTACCCAGTAAAAAACTACCAGTGATAATTTCTTGGATTTGCAATGATAATATTCAGAATTAATCATTTTATTTGATCCTCTGTATCCACACGTCTCGTAATCAAATAATTCACATCTCTGATTCTATATATTGTGAATTAGTTCTTCATCATGCCTGATTTGAGAACAGGTTTGTATTTCGACTTAGTGACCATGAAAATTTCTAGGCCACCAGGTGGCAGAGTGTCCTTGGCTTAGACCGGATATTACATTTTCTGATTGCCAGCGAATGTGAGTGGTCTTCAAACCTTTTACTCATGTACCCCTAAAATAATTTTGAAAACGTATGCACGAGCCAGACTTTTAGGTTTATGTATGAAATTATTCAACAAGAGTTTAAGTAACCGAAGAGATGTGACTTCTGGCATACTATAGTGACATTTTAAAATAAAATTATTATCTCTTTTAAATGAACCCAACTGAATGCAAAGTACCATAGGGATTTGATAGCAACCATAATCTGTTGTTAAAAATTCCAAAACCAGCTCAGCTTCTACCTTGGATACTTTAATTACTCCTTTTTCTCTGTGACATCGTATTTTCCATTTTATTTCCTCTACAGAATTTTACACTAATATAAAATGTTTTATGCTTAAACACTTTGCCCACATCATTCTTCTTCTCTGCTACAAGAATCTGTGTATAAATCAAACTAGATGTTTTGTATTTCCAGTGACCATAAGGTTCCAAGTGTCAAATTTTCATATTTCTGTATTTCTTATATATATTAGTATGTATTTATGAATTTTCCCAGTATACACTTATTTTTTCATTAATTTGAAAAATCCTGAAAAATATTAGGAGACAAAAATGAGCCTTTAATTGTGCCACTTGAATAATATTTATAGAGAATAATAAATGACAACCCCTGGTTTGCTTCTCTCTTCCCACTTTGCCCGGATAACTTCTGTGAGTTGAGGCCCATTTTTTCATATTTTTTCTAAGTTTATAAAGATCTACCTATGCCTTTAAAATTTGGAGCACAAAATATTAAGGCACTTTCAAAATTTTTAAGAGATTCTTTCTTTCCTAGCATTTAAAGCAGTGTTTCATTGGGGATGTGTGCATATACACACACATACACACAGACATATGTACATGCATATGCTAAAAAATTATATGTATTGAGATGTGATATCGCTAAAGTTTAGAGCTAAGTCCCAAGGAGTTTAGGAAACTGCAAAGATAATGGGAACACTGTTCTCCATAGCCCTCCCTCGCTTCTTACACCAGTTGCAGGTTTGATAATTTGCTAGCAGACCCACCAAACACACTGAACGCTGTTACACTCATAGTTACACTCTATTATGGAAAAGGACACAGATTCCCGTCAGCCCAGGGAAGAATTGCACAGAGCAGAATCCAGGAAAAGAACTAACTGCGAAACTTCCATTGTCCTCACCCCACAGAGTCTATGTGTTATTTTCCTCATATCTGTGTCTAATACACAGATTATTGACAGCTAGGGAAGTTCACCTGTGCCTTCAGGGTCAGGGTTTCATTGAGGTTCCATTTTGTAGCCATCAATGGTTGCCTGTGTGCTAATTTCATTCTCTAGGCTCCAGCCCCTTGGGTTAAGCTGATACTGTGTGACCCAAAGCCCCCACCCTCCTTCAAATTGTTGGTCTTTCTCCTGTGATCAGCTGCCACCCTAAATACTATCTGATATAGCCAGCTCCAACCCTATATCACATTGTTAGATTACAAACATAATCCAAAGCCCCCAGGTAAACAAAGATACTCCTATCATATATGACATTCTAAGGGCTTAGAGGTCACCTCCCAGAAGCTGAAGGAAAAGGCCAGACCCCTTTTGGCGTGAAGTTAAATTCTTTACTACACAGATACACATATATACAATAAAATGCACCCATTTGGAGTATATAGCTCAATGTATTTTGACAAATGTGTACATCAGTGTAACTACCACCACAGTCAAGATAGACAACATTTCTGTCTCTCTAGAAAGTTCCCTCATGTTCCCTTGCAGTCAACTCCCTCTGTCCCCCAGCTGATTTCCTGTTTTTAGCTTTTCATACATCTATATGGAAACATACAGTATGTTTTATTTGGTGTCTGTCTTCTTTCACTCAGCATGTTTTTGAGATTTACCCATAGCGTGTCAGTGGTTTGGTGGTGCTGGGTAGTATTTCACTCTATGCATAGGTCAGAATTTGTGTATCCATTCACCTGTTGACGAACATTTGGGTTGTTTTCAATTTGGGGCTATTGTGAACAAAGCTGCTGGTCTTTGTGTATATAGGTCTCAGTGTAGACATATATTTTCCTATCTTTTGGGTAAATACCTAGGAGAGGAATTGTTGGGTTGGATGAGACTTTATAAGAAACTGCCAAGCCATTTTCCAGAATGGTTGTAATATTTTGCATTCCTACCAGCAGTGGATGAGGATCCAGTTGCTTCACGGCCTCTCCAACACTTGTTATTGTCAGTCTTTCTAATTTTAGCCATTTTAATGGTTGTGGAGAGTCGTTACTCACTGTGTTTTTAATTTGCATTTTCCTAATGATTAGGAAATTGAACATCTTTTCACAAGTTTATTGGCTATTTGTATGTCTTCTTTTGTGAATTTGATCGAATCTTTTGCCCATTTTTAATTGGATTGTCTTCTTATTGAGATATAAGGCTTCTTTGTGTATTTTTAATATAACTCCTTTTGCAAACATGTATGTTAGTGGCTTGCTTTTTCATTTCTGAATGATACCTTTTGAAAAGTAGAAGGTTTAATTTTCATGAATCTGAGAAGAACACATTTTAAATTGTGCTCTGACCTCCAACTATTTTTATGGCTATTTTGTTGCCATCCCAAAATTCTACAAATGTTATCCAACTGGAAACTGATGAGTTTTGGGGCGGTATCCACTTACAAAGCCTTTTTCTAAAATGAAGTAAGGTGGTATTAATAGTAATATTACACAGTATCTCATATGTCATCATCAACAAAGTCCTTCTTTGGTGGGAAGGGTGGTTATTTTCTGAGAATTAGGTATTAATTCTACCTTCTATTTTGTTTTTTCTTGACATAGCAGACATATAGAGACTATTTGGGAAACTTAACAGTAATACTACTGGTACTTTCTTTTGGCTGCTACATTCAGACCCTGGGCTAAAAAGAATTAATCCTCATGGTGACTGTGTGAAGTAGATATTTTAATTCATTATTCAGATACTCAGATGAAGAAAGTGAGGTTCAGAGATATTAAATATCTTGACCAAGATCACATAGCTAGTAAGTGGCTGAGCTGGGCTTCCAAGCTAGGTTTGTCTAACTCCAAAACTCGTGCTCTTCAATAAATCTCTGTCCATGTTCTGGACTCATCTGATTTTAGATATATTGTATTTAGATTTTGGCAGGTTATGGAGAGAGCAGGGGTTAGGGGAAGGGTATGGGGGAAAGAGATTAGGTCTGGACCTTATTTTGGCACTGGCTGTTCATGCTTCTGGTTCCTAATCCCTTAACTTTATTTAGGGTCCAGGGTAACCAAGCCCAACTGGACTAACATAAATACAAATCAGATAATCTAGCTAGTTAGCAGGCCATTTGGCTTACCACATGCCTCTGCCAGCATTTTATAAGATCCTCCTTTTTAAAAAAAAATTATTTGACAGAGAGAGACACAGCGAGAGAGGGAACAGAAGCAGGGGGAGTGGGAGAGGGAGAAGCAGGCTTCCCGCTGAGCAGGGAGCCTGATGCAGGGCTCGAGCCCAGGACCCTGGGATCATGACCTGAGCCGAAGGCAGATGCTTAATGACTGAGCCACCCAGGCACCCCAAGATCCTCCTTTTGTTAAAAAAATGTTAGAGTGACTTCCTCAAACCTCAATTATTTGAAGGCTTGATCTATAATTTTACGTGTAATCAATACTTTTGTTGGAACCACTTATGTCAGATCTCCTCATTAAAGCCATGTAGTTATTTGCAACTTTATCCTAGTGATTAATACTGTTTACACTCAACTCCCTTCTGAAATCGTTAATACACTGTTATTTTCCAACTGGGGAGTGTGAGGTGCCTTTTGTTAACTTCGGCTGTAAGCTTGGGACAGCGGCAGTCTCACATTACTAGTCACACATTCTGAGGTCTTTCCTCCTACTTGATGGCCTGAATCTCTGTCCTTTGTACAGCAAAGAGGAAATGCTCAGTGAGATCATTACATTATAATCACTTCAATCAGCAATATAATGTCCACTATTGTAGAATTCTACTGAATTCTGAGTCTTCAGACTTTATTACAATTAAGTGTTGTATTTGAAAATCCAAATGATGTTGAATATCCAGGTTGACATGCGTTAGGAGACTATATATAATCTACTGGAAGTTGCGCACTTGTTAATAAAAAGAAAAATTTGCATTTCTTTCCCTTCCTCAGGAATCGAGGGCCAAAACAATAATTTAGTTTTGGATTTCATTGGTATGGCATTAAAATGCATTTGGGAAGGAAGAACTACATTGGAGAGGAAGGGATAGTAAGATGTGCTTAGAGATGAGCCATTTTCAACTAAGAAAAAAAAAGACCTTTTATACGTAGGTGGAGTCTCTTTTTATAATTGAAAAAATATTTTCACAGCCATTAAAATAGAATTTCTCAGGCTTTTCTTTTGCCATAAACTATGACAGGAGATGAAATCTGCAATTTTCTGAAATTTTGTCCCATTTAAGCTCCTAAAATATTTCTTAGTTTTAAACCTGAAAATCTCTAAAATACCTTTCTCCTGAGGAGTTCAGTATCATGGTTAGATTTGTTTTAATCAGCCCATAATCACCTATCTAATTATTAGAAGATAATTGACATTTGGTATCTAAGTTCCACCGATATAAAAGTTGGAAGATTCAAATGCAGAGAGATTAAGACATTAGTCAGAGTCAATCAAAGATTGAGTTGGTTTAGAGATTTGATTTGGTTTTCCTGACCAATTTATCTATGGCTTGGAAGAAATTACTCTAATTTTCTAAGCTCTTAAAATCAGACAGGAATTCAGTCTCCCTTTAAAGTTTTTCTGCTTATTTGAATGTTGCCACTTAGAATTGAAGGCCTGGATAATCATAAAAACATTCCAGAGACTGTTTCAGATACAAAAGAAATTTGAGCGACATAAAAAAAAAATGAAGATTTTAAAAAATGACAACAGTCGCGTCTTTCTTCCTCTCTGAACCCACTCCACCCCCACAAAACAACAACCACAAAACTCTGCTGAAAGAAGGTCTCATTGGAGACAAATATAAATATATTGTATGTGCTCCATAAATAAGAACTAATTCATGGGAAGGGATAGGTAGGCAGAAAATACCAGAAAGGAGAAAAAGGAAGAAAAGGGAAGTCATTGACATATATGTACCAAAAAAGGGAGAAGAGACATGTAAAATAGTAAACTCTGTTTCTTTGGAATCTGATTTTTTTTTTTTTTTTGTGAGGATGTGACAGGTCCTCATTTTTTGGGGGAGGGGTGCAAAATCTGACTTTCAAAGCATTTCATAAATTTTCATTGTTATAGTATTCCACGAGTTAAGCGGACAGTTAATTTTCATGCTATTTGGTAATTAAGATCACAAAGAGGTAAAATACACTAACTTTCTCCACAGACTCTGAGCCCATGGCTGAAGCGGTCAGAGAACCATGTTTCGAGACAGCCTCGCACTTTGTCCATGCGCTCCTCCCCGCCTGTGGCACTCAGGCTAGGGCACGGAGAGAGCCATCCCACCCTACAGGGGTTAGCTGGGCCAACTGAGAAGGGGCATGACAAAGAATAGCTTAGGCATCACTCCACGTCAGGCATAGAAAGAGAACAACTAATGGGTAAGAAGAGTCAAGTGATATTGATCGGTGGCTCCCCAGGGTTGAATTCAGAACATGTTCTGCTGTCTCCTGGGTGCCAAGATTTGACAGAAAGGGCAAAGGACAACTTGAACAATGTGGGGTGGGCGGGTGAAATCTCCATTCATTGTTGTTCACATGGGAATGGAGTGCTCAGAATGAGGGAGATCTTGACAAGGCTCCCTGCCAGTAGCAGCCTCTTGTTTCTTATCAGAAACGTAATACTCACTGCCTCTTTCTCTTCACCGCTGGGGTTGGAAAGAGTGTGAGGAGCTCCCACTTGTACCAGGGAGGAGAGACTTTGTGGAAGAGGACCTTGGTCCTTAATGCGAAAAAAAGTAAGAGATGGAAAGAGAAGATTTAAAAGGAAAGGACAAGACTTAAAAGTCAAAGTCAGAAAAACATTTCGGAAAACAGGCTAAATGAAAAAGGAGTAAAGTGGCCCTGGGTCACTAGAAAACACCAAATTGCTGGTGGGGGGGTGGTGGTAGAGAGGCAATGAAAAGAAAGAAAAAAAAACACAGTTCAAGAAGCAAATCTGTAAGGAGAAATTAGATAAAACCAATATATACATTAGTAAGGGGTTGGTTATATAAATGATGGTACATCCACACGGTGGAACACCATATTACTTTTTAAAAGGAATTAAGTACACAAATATTAGCGCAGCTTATCTAAGATCAACTTAGTGAAAAAATAAAATGACGGAATAATTCTTCAAATATACTTTTATTGTAAAATGATAATATGTATTAGTATATGTATGTATGAAAAAAATCGAAAGGCTGAAGCATCAAGCAGCCAAAGGCAGTTATTTTGGGGGGATGGAGGGAGCAGTTATTGAGGAAGGGGGTTATGTTTTATACTACAAATTTTTATGTTATTCAAAACATTTTTCTAAAGCTCACATAATTTCCATTTTGTTTTAAGGGGGAAAAGTCAATAGCAAGTATGGAAATAAGTTATATTGTCAAGAAGAAACAATAAAGTTGAAAAAAGAAAAAATACATTTATTTGCATTGAAACCTAACATTGAAGTAATTCATACAGAACTGTGTCTATATCTGTACCAATATCTATACCTCTATCCATATCTCTGTCTTTATGAAGCTGTGATCCCAAAGTAAAAGTTTTAATTTCATTTAAAAATGTTACTTTAAAATGACACAAGTGGCAGACTTAACAGGTGATGATTATGGTCACAAATGTGTTCTGTATTATACTGTATTTGCTCTAAAATAGAATATTAAACATGATCCATAATAACAACATTTCTTACCCATTGAGATAATTAATATTTTTTCAACAATTAAATATTTTCTTTTGATTAACTGGAATTACTCCCTTCAGGTCTTCTCTTGTATTTCGTAAGTCTCATAAGGCAACTCTAATTGCTTTTGATTTACAGAAGGTCCTTCCCACCAGAGACTCACAAAGCACTAACAGGAAGGGGACAACGAGAAAATTTCACAAATATACTAAAATAAACTTAACGGAATATTTAAAATCAGACTTTTAGAAAGCAGCAGGATTTGGAAGCTAATAGTTTGGACAGAATAGTTTGCACAGATGGACCTAATGGCCCTAAATTCTGAACTAGCTAGATTAGGTTACATATGAAAAACAGAGTAATGATGATGATTTCAACTGGGAGTTAGGATACGCTTCCACTTATCATTTGGGGAAACCTGCAGTGTGAAATCAGACCAAGAGTCTACCTAGCTTTGTCAGATCTCAGCCCGTCATACCAGAAAGAGTGAGAAAGAGGCAGAAGAAAGTGTAAATCCTTCGTTGTGTTCAAAGTGACACAGAAGTTATATTCCCATTTGTGTGTTGCGGTCAGGCCAGAGTTCTATTTAAGAGGATTTCGTCAATAATCCACTCACCTAGGGCTGGGGCTCCGTCCCAAAGTAATGCATGCACCAAATGAATTTGTCTACGATGAAGAAAACCGTTAACCCTGGGTTTTGAAATATGATTTTGGAAACTTTTAAGGGCCTGTATGATTTACACCAGGTGTAAGAAAATCTTCAGAGGCCCTTTTCCCTGCGGTGCTGTAAAAAGTTCCGAGCCCAGGCAGAGACGACTTAAAGGGCCGGGATGCGGAAGTCGGTACAGGTGGGGTCGTTAACCCTGGCGAATGTGGGCGGAGGCCCCAGCAAATGGCCCCCGCAGGCCGTCTGGACCACGCGGAGGTACTTCGGGCAACCCAACGGGGGAAACACATCTTTGGAGAAAGGATGCTGGTTGTAAACAATCCAAGCTGTCTTGCCTTATAAGAACAGCTCTAAAATGGACACTAGCAGGGCAATGCCACTGCTGAGATAACTGAACACATGTATCTGGGGCCATCTCTCTCGTCAGAAGGCCCCAGGACCCCACGTTCCCTCCATCCATGGCGACTTCCCGGCATGCCCCGCTCCATCCCGGCGTGCCCCGCCCCATCCAGGCGTGCTCGGCTGCCACGCCCACAGCGGGCTCTCCCAGAGGTCTGTGCGGCTCACAATCCCCAGGCACCTCAGGCGGCTGCTGGCGTCTTCTACCCCGAGTTAGGGAGGGGACCTGTGTGCAGTAACAAGAATTTTTCGAGGTAAGATCTCAACCTCAATGCTTGGAAAAGCCCCCTACCCTCCTCCCACAAGATCTCATGGGTCCTTCCAAATCTCGAAAAGCCAGTGGTCGTAAGGCTCACCCGCCTGGGAACAAGCCGTAGTTCCCAAGGTCAGTCAACCTCAGCTAGGCAATCTAGGGAGAACACCTGCTCAGCATCAAACCCGTTTTGCACAAATCTTCAGCAGTATCCTGTCTGGGCTATTATTCATTGTCTAATTACTTTGTTTCCCACTAACTGAAATTAAATCATTTTCTGCAGAAACTGAGTTTCCCTTGTCTGAAGGAACAAAGAATGCAAAGGGAGTGTGAGGAAGCTAGCTAGACACCCACTTTTCTTTCAGTTAATGTTTAAGTGAATGCAAACTTGACCCAGTTGTGTTGTTAATATTAACTAATGTCTGATATCAAGAGACTGCCTTAGAATTTATATGTAGTAGTTCATATGTTTATTAAGCAGTTCGACCCTAGAAATTATCCTGTAGTTTGGTAGGTTAAGTGTGATTATCTTGCTGGTTTTACAGATGAAGAAACAATCTGTGAGAGCTTAAGACACTTGCCAAAGTTTTACATCTAGTAAGTGGCAGAAGTGACGGCTCAAACCCAGGATTTCCCACTTTATTACCCATAGCTAAGAGAGTCTTAAAAAAAAAAAAAAAAGCAATTATTCAAAGCCCTTTGCTTGTGTTCATTTTGGTAAAAGTAAGAAAAGGACTAAGCTATAATATCAAATATCCTTCTCTTTTTAAGGGTAACTAAAAAATAAATAAAACAACAACGAAGATGCCCTGTATATATAAACACATACACATACATGTGTATGTGTGTACGTGTATATCCTTATCTCTCTATGTATCTATATCTATAAATATATATAGACATATATATATTTATTTCAAGGTGATGTGGTCCGAGAGGCAGCTGGCAGGTCCCTGGGAGTGTGAAGTGACTCTGGACTACTTTGTGGTTCATTGTACCAGAGTTATGCTAGTAATTCTCCCTTCTCAGGCTTGGTTCCACCTGGCCCCTTTGGGACCCTTCAGACCCAAGCCTTGGATCTCCTAGGGTAATTTCTGCCTGACTTTGGCACACAGGAGAGAGAAAAGACAAGACATATTACTCAGAACAGGTTTGTCATATGCCAAGAGATCTGGCATATGTGATCTGGGTTAGTGGTTTTCCATCACCCTGGGTTTGATCAGTGTTTGATACTGTGCTGTTGTTTTAACATCTAGTAATGTTAGAAAAGCATAGTCCTAAAACATTAGCTTAAATTATTTCCCCATTTTGCAATAAAGGCAGAAAATACTTTTTTCAGAGCCTGAGAATTTATTTCATAAGAGTACCCAGATGTTCTCTGAGAGAGCATAGTAGTGAAGATTTCTACAATAATTAAGGGAAGAGTGGTGATGAAAAATAGTTTTTTTCCTGCACTGTATATCCTTGTTTATATTTAAAAAACAAAGTGGTCATGTTGGAAAAAAAGCTTAATATAAGAAATTAAAGTCTTAAAACAAGCCCCAAATACTTCTTTAGAGAAAAGAGATCATCCTTAAATACTTTTTGAATTTTAAATATTAATAGCACATTAAATAATCAAAGTATCCAATTCAACATAGATTGATCAGGAAAACATATGGTCCTATATCCAGGGATTTGGCTGAAGAATTAATGCTAAAATACAATGAAACAAACCCAAATTTATTATAGGAGACATAGTATTATCTCTATTTTGAAACATATTTAGCTAATATACGTTGAATTTTTGTTTGTTTCTGAAGAATGCCATTTACCGAGTCCTTAGTGAAGAGCTCAAAGATATATAAACACTTCAACTTTAAGCCTTCTCATTGTAGTTACCTGTTTGAGTAAATAAAAGACCTTCATTTAATGTGAGGCTTTTTACCACATCTTTTTTATTTAAGCCTTTTAGGTTTTTTGAAAATATCACCCATTAAAAGCAAAATCTGATTGCTAAATCAATATTAAAATATAATCCAACTATGGCTTGTTTCTTTGCTGGGTTTTTATTTTATTTATTTATTTATTTATTTATTTATTTATTTATTTATTTATTTATTTATTTTATTTGACAGAGATAGAGACAGCCAGCGAGAGAGGGAACACAAGCAGGGGGAGTGGGAGAGGAAGAAGCAGGCTCATAGCGGAAGAGCCTGATGTGGGGCTCGATCCCATAATGCCGGGATCACGCCCTGAGCCGAAGGCAGACGCTTAACCGCTGTGCCACCCAGGCGCCCCTGGGTTTTTATTTTTTATTACTCCTTGCACTCTGTATACAAATACTGTGCTTTGATATTTTAAAACCAGTAATAGAAAAGGGGAATTTCTTTAATGGGATTTCTGCTTACTTTATATGTGTGAAAGCCACTTTGCTTGTTTATTTATTATATACAGAAAAATACATGGAGCTAAAAAATACCTGAGATAGGGGCGCCTGGGTGGCTCAGTCGTTAAGCATCTGCCTTTGGCTCAGGGCGTGATCCCAGTGTTCTGGGATCAAGCACCGCATCAGGCTCCTCCGCTGGGAGCCTGCTTCCTCTCCCACTCCCCCTGCTTGTGTTCCCTCTCTTGCTGGCTGTCTCTCTCTCTGTGAAATAAATAAATAAAAATTTTTTAAAAAATACCTGAGATATTGTCTGTTATGGAATTGAAAGTAATAAACCTGACAGTTGTTTTTTGTCCTCAGGGAGAAAGAGACTAGTTTTCTACCCTAAGGACAGAATGAAGTTACTGTGTGACAGAAGATTTTTTTAAATACAGTATATTGGTATTAAAATACTATCTTTGGGCTGTATGTCTTAAGACTACCTTCTTTTTTTAAAAAAATTAATTTATTTGAGAGAGAGACAGCAGACAGAGAGAGCACAAGCTGGAGGAAGGAGCACAGGGAGAAGCAGACCCCTGCTGAGCAGGGAGCCCAATGCAGGACTCAATCCCAGGACCCCAGGATCATGACCCGAGCCCAACCAACTGAGCCACCTAGGCGCCCAAGACTACCTTCTTTTTTTAAATATTTTATTTATTTGTTTTAGAGAGAGTTCATGGGCACACATGTGGGAGCAGGGGGAGAACAGAGGAGGGAGAAGAAGAAGAGAGGGAGATAATCTCCAGCAGACTCCGTGCTGAGCGCAGAGTCAGATTTGGGTCTCAGTCCCACAACCCTGAGATCATGACCTGAGCTGAAACCAGAAGTCAGATACTTAACTGACTGAGCCACCCAGGTTCCCCAAGACCACCTTCTAAGTAAAGGAGGTCTTTGGGGTACTTAAGAATGTAAGTTCTCTTAGATAAAGTCCAAGATGAACTGTCCTTATTTCAAGATCCACTTACAGAGTATAGTGCTAAAGGTTAGCTATGGATGTATTGACACCATAATCTTATCATACATTACCATTCAAGTTTCTCTGGAAGGATTGTGGAGGGACCTTTTTCTGCTAGAGAAAGTGTACAGTGTAGGAAAGACAGTTGTAGGGAGAGAAATGACAGCCCTATTGAAAAAGTAAGAATACCAGAATGGCCAGCTTTAGGGCTCCAGAATCAGCAGGGTTCAAGTTCAAGCTCTGTCAGATACTAGCAATGTAAGGTTTTGCTGTACAGTGGAGATGATAATAATATTAGAACTAAAGAAATTAATACATGTAACATCTGACATGTAATAAGTGGTCAATAAATATTGGCTACTACTACAGTCTGAGAACTTAAGCTACTTACCCATTGCCTGTAGGGACAGAATGAGTGATGAAATGAAAATAGGGAAATTGAGGGTGCCTGGCCAGCTCAGTCAGAGGAGCATGTGATTCTTACTCTCAGGGTTGTGAGTTCAAGCCCCACATTTGGTGTAGAGGTTACTTAAAAATAAAATCTTAAAAAAAAACAATAGGGGCTGGATGGTTATGTTTGAAGGTTTAGAAGAGTCTGAATCCATGTAGCCTCACACCCCTTTTCCTTGTTACACTACCCATGATGCAAACCCCTCAACTGTCTCACCTATGTACCCTCTCAGTGTTCTCTGATGCTAATGTTTATCTGGGCTTCTTCCCTGTTCCAAATTCCCACTCCTCTCCTTCTGACGTCCTCACACTATGCCTGGCGGAAGTTCCAATCCAGGAGGACTTAACTCTACAATGTTCTAGACTTCTTCAAAATGTTGCAATCTGGTTTAACCAAATCTGGTTCTCTGCTAAGGATACTGCTTCCCCAGAAGCCCTTTCAAGAGCTCATTGTCCAGGGTGCCTGGGTGGCTCAATTGGTTAAGTGTCTGCCCTCAGCTCAGGTCATGATCCCAGGGTCCTGGGATTGAGTCCCACATCGGGCCTACTCATCAGGGAGCCTGCTTCTCCCTCTCCCTCTCCCCCTGCTTGTGCTTTCTCTCTCTCTCAAATATATAAATAAAATCACACACACACACACAAAAGCTCATTGTCCTCACTCTTCAGTATCATTTCCAGACCATTTCTCTCCTGCCCTCTTTAGGCACCTCAGAGATCTCACTGATACTATCAGAACAGTGTTGGTAATGATAATACTTAATTGATAGTAGGGAATATATGGGGGCGATGCATATAAAATGCTCAGCACAGTGTTGAGAACATATTAAATTCTCAGTAAATATTAGTTTTTACTCTTATGTTTACCTGACTCTCCCAAAAGTGTGCGTCACTATCCAAAAATAACTACATCTATGAAATCATACTTTCAGCCTGTTTCTGACTAGTGTCTTCCATCTGTTCTAGTTCATTGACCACCCCTCTTCTCTGAGCTAAAGCACAGCTTTTAGAATCTATTCTCCCACGTTAGACATTTTCTGGTCAATATCATAAACTATCTTGCTTTGTTTCTTTTATTCACATCTGTGTGGTGGATCCCCAAATGTGGATAAGTCTACCTGTCCATCTTGTCTTCACCTGCAACAGGTTACTGGGAAAATCAGAGTACTGCATAGATTTATATCACTATAAATTCATTGTCACCAGCCTCAACTGGGCTCTCAACTTTCTCTGTCACTCCCTGCCATGTTCTCTCAGTCAGCTCTGTATCTCCCTCTCCACTCTGCATATTTCGCACCTGTTTCAGTTTCTTCAAAACACATGCCCTCTCACGTACCTTCCTCCCCCGCCCCACTCTCAGTAAAATAGGCTTGCATCTTCATAGTAAAATTAGAAAAGAGGAGCTCCTGATATTTCAAATCCTATAAGCCCATGGTTTCCTTATTTCCCCATTTCAGTCGAAAGGTATTCTTTCTCCTGTCTACCTGTGGTCTTTTTTTTTTTTAAGATTTATTTATTTATTTAAGAGAGAGAGCACGAGTGGGAGGGGCAGAGGGAGAGGGAGAGAGACTCTGAAACAGACTCTGTGCTGAGCGCAGAGCCCCATGCGGGGTTCGATCTCACAACCCTGAGATCATGACCTGAGCTGAAACTAAGAGTTGGACGCTCAACCGACTGTGCCACCCAGGTGCCCCTTGATCTTTCTTTCATAGGATCTATCGGTAATTCCCTCTCTTTTTCTGTTTCCAGCCTCTGCCTTGATACTGCCCCGTCAGTATTATTCATCTTTAAAAAAACAAGCAGCTCCCTTGACTCCACCTTTCCTCCCTGTTTACCTTCTTTTTCCTCTTCCCTTCCTATCTAAGCTTCTTCCTGAGTGGAATATGACATTGTGGAGATAGCCTGGGCTTCAGATTAGCTGGACCAGCATTTGAACCCCAGCTCTGCCAGAGGCCTCTGGAGGAAAAGGGCTACTTGTGTCACTGTTAGGTTTAAGCAATATATTCTAATATTTTTTTGAAGATTTTTCTAAAGATTTATTTACTTGGAGAGAGAGAGAGAGCATGAGCAGGAGGTGCAGATGGAAAGGGAGAGAGAACCTCAAGCAGATCCCCCGCTGAGCACAGAGCCCCACGTGGGGCTCGATCTCCCAAACTGAGCTGAAGTCAAGAGTCAGATGCTTCACCCGGTTGCACCACCCAAGAGCCCCTTTTTGAAGATTTTTACTCTATATCAATAATAATAATACACAGTATAAAATATTTTTTTCACAATACACAATATTTTTGTGATATTCTCTTGTTTTTCAAGGCACTTTTATTTTCATTCTGTCATAATCCTGTGACTACTAAGTAAGATACAGAGAATTTATGGACCACTTGAGAGTTGGGAAATCTGAAATCTGACAGTCACATTATTTTGCCATGATTACATTGCAGTATAGTGGTATAGACTGGATTCAGTTCTCTTGACTTTGGGTCTGGTACTTTTTCCAGTATGCCTGGGAAAAACCTGTGTATTTTCTTTTTTAAGTACTGAGTTTAAGAATTTAAGTGCAAATAAAACCTGAGAATTAGATTTAACTTCTCAGGAAAATGCCAAAGATTTATTCATTAGTACTGGCAACTTCATTGCTAGGAAATGAAAAAGAAAAGAGAATAACAGGGAATGTGTTATGTGTCTCATTAAATAATTGATTCTGTCCTTTTCCCCCTAATCTTACGCAAGTGAAAAAAGGACATCCAACTGCAAATAGTGCCTCTGAGGCACTATTCACATTAAAGTACTTATGAAATACATATATGCGATAACTTAATTCTTTGTAGCCTATGAAACGCCATTTTTGTTTGTTGTGTTATTCTTGATGGTGTATATGTTTTGTTTTATAATTATCAAGGAAGTATTAATGAAAATGGGGGAAAAAAACCCTTTCTCATGTTATTCTTTCATTGCATTGCCAGAAGAAAATCTGTCCCCCGCCTTTTTTCCAAAAGTCAGCTGGGTCTTATCAGCTTTGCAAAATGATGAATGAATGCCTTGTTCATTATTATTGCTTAAGTCATTCTTATTTATGCCAGTAATTCAAGGATTATGTTTTGATTGTTCTTGAGAGATGAAAACACTTTCTTGCTGATGAATAAACACTGCCACTTTTTAAATATTTGTATGCAAAATGTCTTTAAAGCCATTATGAAATGCTTTGCAAGAGCATTAGGAAGCTGTTTTGCGAAAGGCACTTTTTTTCTCTACCTTTTCTTTCATGCTAAGCAGTCCAATTGAAAGGCCTTTCAGAGTTAACTTGTTTAAGCAATACCAGTGTTTTAGTGTAATGAATAACTTTTTATAGAGGACAATCACACACAGTTCAACATGCCGGTATTTCTATTTCTCTGCACCACCGATGAAGGGATTCTGTGGTAGAATCTCTCCTTTGAGAAAGCTGAAGCGATCAGCACCCTGATTAACCTCTGATATTCACGTGGTGCTCTTGATCTTGAGGACTGCAGCAGTAACAAAGCGGTAATGGCAGCCATATGCTTCGGGTATTGTGGGTACGGGTGACCCAGATGTGAACTTGGGGGGTGACCGATGCTAACTGCTATTTGTTTCAGGTTTGGTGTGGAGATTACTGGTGAAGAGTTTGAGTTGCTACTTGACAGAATCCCCCTTGATGAAGATGGAAATGTCAGATGCCTCCAATTCACGGCCATGTTGGATTCTCGGTACTCCTTTTCCACATCTCCTCACTGTGCAGTATTCTGTTCTTGTTGTTTTTATTTTTTTTTTATTTTATATATTTTTTTAAAGATTTTATTTATTCATTCGACAGAGAGAGACAGCCAGCGAGAGAGGGAACACAAGCAGGGGGAGTGGGAGAGGGAGAAGCAGACTCATAGCGGAAGAGCCTGATGTGGGGCTCGATCCCGTAACTCCGGGATCACGCCCTGAGCCGAAGGCAGACGCTTAACCGCTGTGCCACCCAGGTGCCCCCAGTTCTTGTTGTTTTTAATACAGAAAATAGATCCCTAGAAGAAATAGGATTATTTGAAATTTCTCTTTATTGATTTGTAGCTCGTTTATTAATGTTTAATGAAAGAGATTTTCAAAATAGCAGTGTTGACCAAAAAAAGTGGCATGTTTTAACGTTGATCCATGGCAGTTCATTTTAAAATATTTAATATTTCAGCATCTGGAAAATGGCCATAAGAGGGGGTAATGTGACTGAAATGACAAAAGAGATAGTGTAAATTGTGTTGCAGAGTTGGGAAGAGAACTGCTGTAAGTGGCAGAAGTCAGGCCCTGGAGATGAACTGTCCCAACTTGCGCTAAACACGCTCCCACACATGCTGACCTAAACCCTCACTCACCTTCCAAGCACTGTCTATTCGCAAGGCTTCTTACTACTTCCTTCCAGTGGAGTCCAGCCTGGACAGTAGAGTGAGTACATGACTGTTATCAATGGTTGTGTTAAAATCAGAGCAAGACCACTTTCCAGAGTATTCCCAATCTGTATTTTTCTATCCTAGAACCTCTTTTTATGGAGTTTACAGTATAGTTTAAGGCTTAAGTATTTAAAATTCTGATCAATATTGACCATTTTATTCCTGAAATATCTTAAGGGATATTGGAGTCCTAGGCCTCTGATGTCTTTTGGGCCACTGAAAAATGGGCTCCTTCTTCCAAAAGATAGTTATTTTCTCCAGAGTAGTTTTAGGAAGTAACTGTCTTTATCCCATACACCTCCTTCACTGTCCTCCAAGTCTCAGGACTATACTCTTTTTTTTTTTAAGATTTTATTTATTTATTTGACAGAGACAGCCAGCGAGAGAGGGAACACAAGCAGGGGGAGTGGGAGAGGAAGAAGCAGGCTCCTAGCAGAGGAGCCTGATGGGGGGCTCGATCCCAGAACGGTGGGATCACGCCCTGAGCTGAAGGCAGACACTTAACAACTGTGCCACCCAGGCGCCCATCAGGACTATGCTCTTGAGCCAAGAAACCCATCCATAAGTTTCTGTTAGTTCTTGACAGCAAAGTAGACAGACACTTACTAACCTGATTTCATTTAAAAGGCTTGATAAGACACACCCTTCCAAAATTATTTTCCATCACATCTACCTTAGAGCCTGAACTTCTCATCTAAAGGGACCCAGTACTTTAAGTCAGAAAGTACTGATTTGCAGGAGCTTTAAGATACTGGTATCTCTGAGAGGGATAATACTTTAATTTGTCAGTCATTAATGCTTCATTCAGCATTTCTCAAAGTATATTTCAAAGAGAAACACTAGTTTCATGGGATCAAAACTCTTATCCTTAAAAAGGTTCCTATGGCCAGGGGCGCCTGGGTGGCTCAGTTGATTAAGTGGCTGCTTCTGGCTCAGCTCATGATCCTGGAGTCCCCGGATCGAGTCCTGCATCGGGCTCCCTGCTCAGCATTTCATTTAATAACTTCATGACCTTGGTCAAGTCTTACTTTTTTTTTTAAAGTAGGCTCCATGCCCAACATGGGGCTTAAACTCCCAACCCTGAGATCAAGAGTCGCATTCTCTACCAACCGAGCCAGCCAGGCACCTCCTTGGTCAAGTCTTTAATGTTCCTTTGCTCTGATTGTTTCATCTGTAAAATGAAAAGTTTAGGACAAAAGGTCTCCCAAGATTCTTTCTAGGTCTAAAGTTCTACTTGAAGCAGTTTGCATTCTTATGAATATTAATAGAGATTAGGTGGGGACATCTAGTATACTTAAATGATGCTATTGTAGAAACATGTTTTCCTGGCAAATATGAAGAATTAACAGATCATAACATATACGTTTATTGAAACGTATACGTTTTCTGTGTCTTCAGTCAGCCAAGCATTTGTGAAATTGGGAAAACAGTATTTCTTTGCGAGAAATTATTTCTTTGCTAAATTTCTCACAAAATGTGCATATGTGATTGAGAACTTCCATTTTTTTAAAATGTGTATTTGGAGAGAAAAGGAATATAGCAGTCAACTTAGGATGAAGCACTGTAGAAAATAGTACATAGAACAGTTCACAGGGCCAGGAGTACTAAAAATAAAATTCACTTGACATTATTTTCATTTTACTTCCTTGTGTGCTTCACCTTAGTGCCCAGTTTTTAAGGATATACAGAAAAACTTCTTAACGATTAAAATTAGTGTGTTTTGATCATAATAGCATGTTTGAGGAAAAAATGTGGCCAGAAAATGACTAAGTCCATTAAAAACAAATGATAGAGACTTCCAGTTATAAAGTAAGTCACGGAGATTAAAAGTGCAGCATAGAGAATGTAGTCAGTAGTATTGTAATAACATCGTATGGTGACTACACTATCTCAGGGGGCAGTGATTAATGAATTATTGAATCACTGGGTTACACACCTGAAACTAATATAACACTGTATGTCAACTATACTTCAATTTAAAAACATGGTAGACTTTAGGACGTGCTCACACCAGTGTAATTCCCAAGGAACCAATGGAATTGTTTCTCTAGGTTTTTGACTTAGCTCAATCATTTCACAGGGAGCCATCCCACCAGGATACCATCTCCAAGGGCAGGGTTCTCCTTCTGAAGGAATTAAGGACCAGCCTAAGAGCCCTTGAGAAGATGGGTCTGTCCAGACTTTATAAAAGCCTCCATTGACTCTGGGAGACTTTGCACTTGCCAGGTTGTCAGTCCTCCAGCCCTTGGCTGTTGGTAAGACAGAGCGCTTCCTTTTGGGTGAAGAGCCCTATATTAGTTTCCTGGGGCTACCATAACAAAGTAGCACAAACTGGGTGACTTAAAACAACAAAAATGTGTTCTCTCATAGTTCTGAAAGCTGGAAGTTGAGAATCATGGTATCAGCATGGATGCGCTGTCTCTGAGACTCTGGGTAGAATCTCGCCTTGCTTCTTCCTAGCTTCTGAGGGTGGCTGGCAGTCCTGGACGTTCCCTGCCTTACAGCTGCGTTGCCCCAGTCTCTGGCTTTCTTGTCACGTGATGTTCTCCCTCTATGGCTCTGTGTCCAAATTTTCTTCCTCTAGTAAGCATACAAGTTAATAATGGATTAAGGACCAACATACAAAAAGCCAATATGACCTCATCTTAACTAGTTCTCTCTCCAACTACCCTATTTCCAAATAAGGTCCTATTCTGAGCTATGGGAGGATAGGGACTTCAATATATTTTATGGGGGGATGCAGTTCAAAACATTATAAACCCTGTCATAGATCTAATGTGTTTGGTTTCTTACAAATTTCAGTGGGGGGAGGATACAAATAAGAGTTTGTTCTGGTGTGTTGTCTGACAACAATTACAATAACTAACACTTAATGCCTGGTACTTGTCAGGCACTAAATGTTAGCTCATTTCATTCTTACGACAACTCTATTGAAGATTTGACATGTAAGAAACGTATGGCACAGAAAGTGAGTTGCCCACTGTCACTCAGCAGTGGTGGAACCAGGACCCAGGACACACTGGCCGATTCCAGAGCCCACATATCTAATACTACCCTCCTCTGGACAGAAAGTAAGGGCAATTCTATCTGCGCTAACCAGTTGGGTTACATGTGGCTGCTAAGCACATGAAATTAAATCAGAAATTCCAAGGAAATCATGTTTTCTGGCTACCTATTATTACTATTATTTAGGCTTGAATCAAAGTTATATAAGTGTGAAATACCAGATTTCTAAGACTTAGTCTTTTAAAAAAAATGTTAAAGTATCTCAGTAATGATTTTTATATTGATTACATGTTGAAATGGTAATATTTGACATATATCAGGTTTGCATAAAATATTAAAATTAATTTTTCCTTTTAATTAAGTCTTTTAAAAGGTACTAGAAAATTTTAAATTAGTTTTTGCACTTTGCAGTTAGTTATGTGGTATTCCCATTGGACAGTGCTGAATTAAACAGCAAATCTTTCTAATTAGAGTAGACAGCATAATGGAAAGAAGGAATTATAGTTGAGTCATTGAGCACAGGTACGTCAGTTCTTGAAGACTGTGCTTAGTTTCTCTATCTGTAAATGTGATAGAAAATCTAAACTATCCTCACACATTTAATTTCATTAACAAATTGAACAAAAGTAATTATGGGTCATTTTACCCAATGTTTACAGAAGCCTAGATAATTGTCCAGTAAAGCAGGAATAATATAAATAATAATCTAGACTCAATATGAGTCTGAAGTATTTACTTATTTTCTTTTAGCAAATTGATGTGCTAACTTTGAACTCCAGATACACAAAATATTTGTGTGGTGTGGGGGTTCGCTGTCATTTCTGGCTGTATTGTATTTTAATACTGATCATTTCCTTTAGTCTAGGTCTATGAGCTGGCAAGGGCAGGTGATGTTCTCTCCCTTTTACAGATTTAAAAACAGTCTCAGAGGTTAATGTGTGTATCTGACATTCTTAGCTTTAAGGTCAATATTTTTCTCATTATACTTTCCAGCTAATGAAAATTATACTTAATTTTTAGATGTGGTGGTGTTTAGCTGTGTTTTCCCTCAGGAATGGAAGAGGGAAGTAGGTAAATGAGAAGAGGTTAAAGCCTCTGTGCTTTTCTTTGACCTGATTTATGAATGTGTGTAGCCAATTTTGACATACACTAGAATTTTGGAACCTTGACTCTGTAGTTTGATGAGACTGTGAAGTCACATTCATGTGAGTAAGTTCACAAAATATAGCTACTTAAAGAAGATAAGTAGTTCAGACATTGCCAGAAATCCATGTTTTGGGGCCACTTATTGTTACTATTTTTTAAGTTAGAACAGTAGTACATTCTTATTGCAAATGTCCAAATACTGTAGAAGTGTGTACAGAGTCAAAAGAAGAGATGGTGATGCCCTTACCATCTTCCCCCAATTCAGCTTCAAAAATAACCAGTTGATTACTAATTTTAACATGGAAGAAGTCAGCACTCACATTAATTTCAGGTTCTAAATTTTTCATAAATTGCTATAGTGTTCAGTATGAACCTTTATATTGAATAGAAAATATCCTTTAAAAATGCTATGTGTATACAATTTGTCTTTTATAGCCATATATTGGTTAAATATACATTGCATATACATTAAGGATGGCAGTTCTACTAAAATGATGTGTGATTTCCAAAAGAATATTCTTTTGCAAACACTAAAGAAAAAGTGATTTTGAACAGTGATCTTCTTCAGAAATATTTGCTAGAAAAATCTAATTTTTTTTCGTATCACAACTTCACTGTGTGCTGAGCATGACTTATTATATGGTTTAGAAAGATTATCTGTGTCATCTTGTGAATATGGGAGAGTGTCCATAAAATTATAGTGGCTATTGGTTTTGTTGAGGTTTGTTTTGGATAGCAGAGAAGTGGCGTTACTTTAAAATATTAATGATCCATGGAAAAGAAACAATTAGGTCAGGATCATGGTTAGAGTATAATTTCTTTATCATCATTAGTACTTTCACCTCAGGTCATTTCAAGTGCTAACGTAAACATGTTTATCCCACATTTATAATTACACAAAAATTATAAATATATATCTTTTTCATAAAAGTCATTTTCCTTATACTAAGGGGAATTATCTATGAGTAAATTAGGTTCGACCCTTAGGGGAATCCCACAGTACAGTGAGTCGTAAGATTTTCTCTGCTGGAGAGTGAGTCAGGAGAGTCGAGTCAAATGGGGAAACCACTGGTATCTCAGTATCATAATTAAGGAGATTCTGGAAATTTATTGACAAATTCTCTAATTCTGAATGTGTTATCTGAGAGCAAGAGGACAGTATTTGCAAGTCAAATGATAGAAGAATCTATTGTCAGACAATTAAAACATCTTCACTGAGACCTACCGAGCTAACCTTTGTGTGGTCTTGTTCTCAGATGGAAATGGTTCCTGGAGACAGTTGACAGCATGAATTTTGAGATGACACTAACTGTGTGTGGGAACTTGCAAAAACAAATCTAAAAAAAGATTTAGGATCAGGGTTTTTCTTTGCCACTTTTTTACCAGGATGGGGTGGGAGTGGGAGCTAGGGCCAGGGGTTGGGGGGAGGCTCCAGAGGGAAAGGTGACGTTAGAGATGCTGTTAGAAGTTAGTCCTGGTCAAGCCTGGGGTGAACAATGACACAGTGTTGTTGTGGGCTGCCTCCACGACTTAGATATTCTTCCCATGTCAGTATAATCACTACTGGGAGGTAGCTCGATTAAGGATTACCATATCATTAATAGTATCCATGACTTTTGTTCAAAGGCTACTTGTGCAATGTTGCCTTGTGGATGAAGCGCCGTAATCCTCTGAGCCGCAGCTGTAGAGAGGGAGGCTCCTTAGAGCCGCCCACACTGACTTCCCTGTCCTCTCGGATCAGTTCTAAAAAACAGACAGAAACAACAGTCAACTCAAAGCCAGAAAAAAGAAACATCCATTCTACATTTCCACATTCATCCCCAAGCTTCAATCCCTGCCAGTGTCTCCCATTCATCTCTTCTCTAACATCCAGATCACCACTCGGACGGTGGCCAGATTAAAGGCGAACAATGCAGTTTTAAATGTAAAGTTTGCATCTGATTTTTTTCTTTGCATGAGAAAAAGCACATTGATTCTATGTGTCTGTCTAATGCTTAGCCTGTAGTTTGCCAGGTCTTTCTTATTTTCTTTGGCAACATGAGGCATGCTTGTGTCTCTCAACTGTCTAGGGTTTCAGTTTATCTAGTGAGGACACTTAACTTTGAAATTCGTATTTGAGTAGGAAATTATATACACAGTTAATAAACAATGGAGTTTAACTTCATTAATATTATTGCTGCTAAGAGACACCTGCGTCCAGTGGGACTGAGCACTGAGAGAAATCCAAAAACAGAAGCGTGAAACTTCCGCAAATGCACCGAGATATTAGGGATTGGGCCGAAGAGAATAACCGAGTGAATCCTATTTGGGGAAAGCGCAGGTGCTGGAGGACGAGAAAGACTGGATGCAGCCTTCAGAGCACATTTCATTTCATTCATTTCATTTCATTTCATTTCATTTCATTTCATTTCATTTCATTTCAAAGATCGCCCCCTCGGAAAAGGACAAGGAGAAAACATACCCTTATTTATTGGGCAGAGGAAAATGTAAAAAGTAAAATGAAGCCTACAGTTACAGTTTTTGTTTTATTCTTTAATAATCACACTTTTATTGCAAATTAAATGAAGTTCTGCCTTGATTTACTCAGAAACCATTATTTTGAAGTTTTAATCTTACATTTTTATATCATTGCTTCATTTAAAAATCACTGTAACATTTTTGTAAAAGAGAAAACAATTAATTATCTTAAGTTGTTTTACAGAGGAAGCTATAAAAATATTTGGACTATTGCCTTTGGATCAAATTGTCCTAAATTCTTTCTCATTGCCAAAAGAATTATTTTCTCTAAAGTACGTGGGAAAATTTACTTTTTATACCTTGCTTAACAGTACAACCCTCTTTCCCCATCTCTCCCTTTTTCTCTGGTGTTGACATCCAAACTGTGTTGTAATTCTAATGTTATCAACAGCCCCCCCCCCTTTAAGAGGCATTTATTGGAATGGAAATTATATAAGCCTTCCTGCTCGAAACATAGTTAAGTGTAGGAACTTTTACCTCTTGGACAGATGGAAAAAAGGAACAGTTCAGGCACTTCCTTAGGCCAAGAGTATCCATTCAACAAAAGTATTTATATTTGTCAGGAAGGATTTGGCTGCACTCATCAGAGACTTGAATTTAGATCTCTGTGTTATGAACACATATTCTCAGGGGAATTTCTTTATGTATAATGCTACTTAATCTTGAATGCAGTGTTTGAGGAACAGGAAGCCTGGGAGAATGTACTTTCTAACTATGGAAAATAGTCCAGTTCTGATCTTTGGTCAAGGTGCTCCCCAGTTCTAGTAGAAAAACTGGTAATTGCAAAAAGGCATGGACTACCACGTCCACCCCCATTCTGGAAGAACAGCAGGAGTTCAAGTAGACATTCCTTAACTTAGAGTTCTTTTAAAAAGGCACATTATTCCTAACATGGATTTAAAGTAATAATAAAAATAATTTTCAAAAAATGATTTAAAATGTTAGGGATACATTCGTAGAAGGTTAAGAATTAGCCAAGAGAAGAAAGAGTGACCGTGTTCCAAGCAGAGACATTAACACTGGCAAATGTTACTGTATGAAAATATGGTACCCACTTCTGTGAATGTATATCACATGTCTGTATTTCGTTCATTAAATGTTATAAAGAAGTTAGCAGTTGGGGCAACATTTTGGTGGTATTAGGGAAATTTTGTAAACTTGGCACACTGCTAAGCTAGGACATTTTTGGTCTGCTACCACAGAATTGATGCTCAGCATTATGGGGTAGTACTTATTCCTCGTTCCTGATGTTTCTTTCCATGTGGAGGGAGCTCCACTGACAACATTCTCAGTTTTTCTCTGCCCCTCCTTATTTTCTACTCCCCAGAAATAGAAGAGTGACTTTTCAGATTTGGTTTTGGAAGAGCCACTGTCCACAGGGTGTGTGCATGTTGGACTGCTCCATTCCAAAAATTTTATGGGAATCTGCTCTTACAGGGGGATGGCTGCAATTTTTAGCACTATGATTAGATGATAAGTTTGGAGTACAATATTAGAAAGATCATCATTGCCATTATTCAAGAGTTCTATCAATAATAAAACTGACCCATATGACACTTGTTTATCTCTCAATTAATTCTAGGCTCAGGTGTTATAAGCAGAGTTGTTATTTATTGAACCCCCCCTTAAGCAACAATATCTATGGCTTAACTACTCTATATTAGTGGTTCTCAAACTTTGGTCTGAGGAACTGTGGGAGTCCTTGAGACCCTTTCAGAGAGTGGGGTGGAAGGAAGGTCAAACTGTTTCTATAATAATACTAAGATGTTCTTTGCCTTTTTCACTCTCATTCTGACAAGTGTAGAGTGGAGTTTCCAGAGGCTTATGTGATGTGTGTGATAAATATATTAAAATATGTATTAAATATTAAAATATATTTATATTTTAAATTAATATTTAAATATTAAAATATATATAAAATCTCACATAAATCAAGACTCTTTGGGGGCCCTCACTAGTTTTAAGAGGGTAGAGGGGCTCTTGGAACAAAAGTTTGAACATTGCCGCTCTAAACCATGATGGGAAGAAAAATGCTCTTTCCTAAACCTAAAAGCTTCTGGGTGGCTCTGTTATAGAAATGTGTGAGAGAGAGATCCCTGGAGATAGCTTGCTTCATTCAAATAGGAAAAAAAGAAAAGGATTGGGAGTTCTGTGATTTTATTTTATTTTATCTTATTTATTTTTTTTAAGATTTCATTTATTTAACAGAGAGAGTGAGCGAGCACAAGCAGGGGGAGAGGGAGAGGGAGAAACAAGCTCCCTGATGAGTAGGGAGCCTGATGCAGGATTTGATCCCAGGACCCCAGGATCATGACCTGAGCTGAAGGCAGACGCTTAACTGACTGAGCCACCCAGGCGCGGCTGGGTGCTCTGTGATTTTAGCCATTTCCATTTACCCAACTCAAGAATGGAATGGATGAGTTCATATGCCAGTATTCATTGAGGGTCTTCTCTGTGCTGGGCACTGTTTACCAGGCAATAAGGGTTCACATATGAGCAACTCTTTCACTGCCTTCTAGAAGTTCACAGTCAAGTAGGGGAAACAAAGCAATGAAGAGACCATGGTAGTAGGGAGTGGCAGGTGTACATGAAGTGCTACAGAAACATAGAGGGATACCTAATCCAGGGTGAGCACTTTAAACTGGGTCTTGAAGACACGTGAGAATTAGCCAGAAGAAGAAAAGGTGATCGTGTTCCAAGCAGAGACATTAAAATATGCAAAGACCTAAAGCAGTTTTTTTCAGATGTTTGATTTGGACCCATCAGTAGGTCATGAAATCAATTTAATGTGTCAGTACCAGCATAAAAAAAACAAAACAGACTAGAAAATATCAGACTGCACCTCACACAGTGGATAAGTATTCTTTCATGAAGCTCCCCCCCCGACCCCTCCATGTGTGTGTGAGTGTGTGTGTATGTGTGTGTGTGTGTGTGTGTGTGTGTGTGTGTGTGTGTGTATGGCGGGGTGGGTGGGGCAGGGGGAAGGACAAACACTGTACTGGGTTACAGTGTAAAATGCATTGCTTATTGCTGGTTGAAACAATTTTTTGAAACCAATGGTCTGGAGGCATAAGGGGAAGCATTATAGATTTGAAGAATTATAAGCAGTAATTCAGTATGGATGGAATAGGGGTGGCATGTAGGTGGTGCTGCTGAAGAGATAAGGAGGAAGCCGGTCCTAGAGAGCCTTAATGACTCACTCAGTAGCTTGGATTTTCTCCCAAAGGCAATTAAGTACCATTAAAGGATTGTCGGAAGAGGAGTAAGGTGATCAAGATGCCTTGGTTGAATAAAAAATCATTCTGGCAGCTATGAGAGATGGATGGTGGCGGTGATGGTAAGATGTGATGCCAGGAGACCTCTTACAAGCTGTCGTAAAAATCCAAGGGGCTGAACTAGAGCAGTAGGAATGGAGGTGGTTATAATAGTTTGAATTTGTTAGAGCTCTTTTTAAGAATTAGGTGATTATTCCTCATATAGCATTCTGTCTAGTTTCATAGATACGTTATACACTAGAATATAAGCTACATGAAGGCAGGAATTTTTGTGTCTTTTTAAAACCTCAGCATCCTAAGAAATGAGAACAATACTTATATACATCAGATGCTCAATAAATCTTTGTTAAATGAATGATGAATGAATTCTCCTGTCCTCGGAGGATATTAATTATAGGAGGTGGTTTTAGATTTTCTGCTGCCTGCATTGTCTCTATGGTCTTCTTTCTTTTTCTTTCTTTGCCTTTTTTTGTTTGTTTATTTCAATTTATTTTATTTTGTTTTTTACTATCTCTGTCTTTCACTTTAGAGACTTTCCTAAATGTTTAGTGATCTTTTTTCCCTTTAAGTAGGCTCCACACCCTGCATGGATCCCAGCATGGAGCTTGAACTCAAGACCCTGAGATCAAGGCCTGAGCTGAGATCAAAAGTCAGGCGCCTAACCATCTGAGCCACCCAGACACCCCTTTAATGATCTTTCTATGTTCATTTATATTCAAGTCAATACAATGCTCACTGTGTGTTGGTGGAAAGATAGTGATTGTTGAAGGTCCAGTCATTTCATTTAGTGACTCCCAAATGTTCGTTTCGATGTCTTTTCTCTTGTGTCACCTCCTTGATAGAGAATCTTCTCATCTTCTGCCTTGAGAATAAGACCTGGCCACCAATATTCTGCGGGACAAATGGGATAAAGTATTCAGGGGTTGAACTATTGAGTGTGTAGACTTAATTCTTGGATTTAGTATGTGTATACATACTGTGTATACACTTAATTCTTGGGTTTAGTATGACCCTTGACTCTGGGCCTCGTTTCCCTGAAGTCTCTGAACTAGAACCTTCCTGGGTCAGTTTCTCTAAAGATCAGTTTTCTCTTCTGTTGGTGGGGAGAGGGAGGAGTTGGTGCCCAGTTGCATGGGGTCTAATGGGTCTTCAGTCAAACTTTCTACCTTCTATTTTCAGGGCCTCTCCTTATCCTTGCCTTCAGAGGTCCAGTGCCTCCAGATTCTGAGCTGGTCCAGGGCTGTGTGCTAGGAATTCACTTCCTCCTTGTCTTCATGCCTTGTTCGTGGACTGAGGCTTCAGCTCTGCTTTGCAATTACCATTCATCCTTGTGCTCTTCGGCCTCAAAATGTTGTTGACATCTCTTATATCACATCGTCTTTACTGTTGTGCTCTTTGTCCTTGGGAGTTCATAGCATTTTTATTCCTTTACTGTCATTTTCGAAGGCTTTTAGGAAACAGTGGAAGTAAACTCATGTATTTAGTCTTCCATGTTTAAACAGAACTCTCAGTTTAGAGAATAGCTTTATTGATGGAGGAGATTAGTTACTAGTCCCACTTTCTCCTTCATTTTCTCAGATTTAATCACATTTGTTCAATTAAATTATCTAGGAAAAGCATTTTAGAGTATTGGTCATGTGCTTTGATTTTAGCAATACAGTTTTCCTCTTCAGTGTAAGGAACAATGCCATAATCTAGGGATGTTTCTTCCAGAACATGGTACATTGCCTGAACATTAACACCCATTAACGAATTTAACTGGTCAGTGAGTTCATCTTTGTTCCTGACACGCAAAACATGGTGAAAATCTATCTGAGGCAACTGGAAAGTTTTAATACATTACTATACACAGGAAAAAAATAATTAGTGGAAGGTTGATCATAATAAAATTAAGAAAACGTTCCTGAGGCTGTCATCAAAGTGCTTAAAAAAAATAAAGTGCCAAAAAAAAAAAAAAAAAGTGCATGTCGTGAATACAGCCTGTCACTTGTTTGCGACAAAAGAGCCGGGAAAGGAAGGGCTGGAGATTCAGTGACCAGGTGCTCTGATTCCACGTTAGAGTCCTGGGTAATTATGATGGAGTATTGTGGTCTAATTCCTTATGTTACCTACTCGCTGTAGTTGATAACTATTTTTTCATGTAGTTGATGATAAACTATTGTTTTATCTTCTAAGTGAGAATTCATGGCCACACCTTTTCCAAATGTTATGTGGTGCCTGCTGAGGTCCTTCTGCTCTAATATTTATGTGAGCCGTCAAGATACTGATTCTTGCCAGGATTTATGTAATGTATGTGTGTGTGTATTTAAAATTCCCAGAGAATTGGATTAATCATGATTATCAGGTTTGTATCTTTCAGAATGTTATTTTACATTAACTTGGGTAATTTGAGGTGTTATTTACATACCATAAAATTCACCTCTTTTAGGGATACAGTTCAGTGGATTCTGATAAATGGACGCCGCCATCACAAGTAAGACTCACCACATTGCCTGCACTCTTTATGGTCAGTACCCTCCCCGAGCCCCAGGCAACCGCTGATCTGTTCTCTGTGCCCATAATTACTGACTCCAGAATTTGTCTGTATGATTTTAGCAATAAGAATATAGTAGTGTACAGATTAATATGGAATGATTAATTAAAGGAAGAGCAGCCACAGGCTCTTCGGTGGGAGTGGCTTCTTACCATGCCACTTGTGTTAACGTCTGCCCGGTTAGTTCTTATTGATGAACTGAAGGGATTTCAGAGAGATTTAAAATTCCAGGAACTTAAAATGTCGTTTTTCTTTAAAAAAAAAAAAAAGTTTTATTTGTTTATTAGCGAGAGAGCATGAGCAGGGGGAGAGGCAGAGGGACAAGTAGACTCCTTGACACGGGGCTTGATCCCAGGACCCCGAGATCATGACCTGAGCCAAAGTCAGGTGCTTAACCAACTGAGCCACCCAGATGTCCCAAAATATGTCTTGTGAGAGGACTTTACGTTCTCCAAACATCAGAGTAAATAGAGCTCTCCTTCGACCTGTCAGCCCAACAGCTTCTCAGCCACATTTTCTAATTTCCAGACCCCTGAAAGTTGCTTCAGCTTGGGCAGGTTAGGTGTGCTGACCAGACTCATCACATCCTGAATTTTAAACTATAGAGAAGACATCTAAACAACCCCAAACCAGAAGGATTTTGTGAGCATTTTCTTTCCCACATGCAATTGCACCCCATTGGATAAGCTTGGAATATGTTTCTCTCAGCCAAAGCAGATATCTAAGGGTATGTATGTCAAGTATGCCTATTAAAAAAAAGTATTAGGAAAGGGGCGGCTGGGTGGCTCAGTCGGTTAAGAGTCTGCCTTCAGCTCAGGTCATGATCCCTGGGTCCTGGGATCGAGCCCCTCATCAGGCTCCCTGCTCAGTAGGGAGCCTGCTTCTCCCTCTCTGCCCCTCACCCCACACTCATTCTCTCTCTCTCTCTCAAATAAATAAAATCTTTAAAAAATATTTAAAAAATAAAAGTATTAGGAAAGGACAAGTAGTTACATGCCAAGTGCCTTTTGATTTTGATAGTACCATGTATTTTTAATTTTAACATACTACTGTGTAAACTTTAATAGTCTAAAATAACTAGTAACTTGAAACGTTAAAGGAAAGTTCATTTGTCACAGTATTCTAATTGTTTACACTTAACTACATTGGGATGTGAGTTGGTTTATTCCCAGAAAATTTTCCTGTCGGCAAATCGGAAAACAGTGCTATTTACTCAGTTATTTACTTCTTTATGTTTTCGTTTCGTGTTACTCCCAGGAGAAAATTCATGTTTGTAGGAAGCTAGCACTAAAAAGAAGCTTATTTCTGGTATAGGGAAGGAATCTGAGACTCAAAGAGATGATTTCCTGAAGCCTCTGGAGGAAGGATTAATTTCAGGAATTAATTTTTATGTGTGTCTAGTACTTTTCTTGGTCATTTAATATTTCTAAGCCTAAATTAGTTATACGTACATCTGCGCTAGAGCCAGAACTACCAACCCACATTTATTCCACCAGTCATTAAAACCTGTATTTTGTAACAGTTCTCCCTGAAGACGTTGGCATGCACGTTATCTCACCACTGTTGTGGGTATAAAAATCATGAAATTTGGTTTTATCTGAAATACTCATTAAACATTTATCTGTACAAAGCACAAAGATAGCCACCATATTATGTTCATTCAGGAACGCTTGAGGGTGCCAAGCACAGTGGGACTCAGCACCTGGCCAACCTAAGTCGGAATGTACGTGATTTGTGTGCCTAATAAGTGCACATAAAAGACCACTAGATAATATATTCACCTTCTACCCGGTCAACAAGTACTGTATTATTAAGAATTTTAAGAAACTGCAAATAGTTGGAGACTTTTGTGTTTTGAGGGAATGTTCTGATTAGATCAGCATTTTAGGGACTCTTGGTGGACTTTGCTTTCACCTTATGATAATTCTCCAATCTTTGGAAAAGATAAATCAGATTTAGGAAATGAACATGTGATATGTGTGCGTGTTTACCATTTGCTGCCTCACTGGGCAGCAATCATTAAGTATAGTTCTATAAATCCTATTATCGAGATGACTTCCAATATAGCAGCTGTAGTTGTTGTAACCATGGCTACTGAGTATCACTGTATTCCCTCTGCTGAGGCCTCACAGACACACTGCTGGCAGCATTAGGACTTTCTTCCTAGCTCTCCTCTCTCTCGTTCCTTACAGAAATGATTCCAGTGGATTCTTTTTTGTTAGGCAGTGTGTCAGTTAAGAGGAGGTTCTGTGTGAGTAAAAGAAACGTGGCTCCTGTCGGTTAAACAAAATAGAGGTGTTTTCCCATCCCATAAAAGAAGAATGGAGGCAGGCACCCCAGCACGGGTATTATCCGTTAGCTCCAGGGTATTATCGGGGACCCAGGCTGCCCTACCATCCTGAAGCTTGTCGTTCATCCTTTAAAGGTCGCCTCATCGTCCTAATGACTGTTGAAGTTCTGCTCTTCAGGCTCCAGGGGCAGGCCTGAGGAGGGGACAAGGCAGAAGGGCAAAAAGGGGGTTTCTTTCAGCTGAGTCTGTTCATTTTAAGCACCATTTCCAGAAATCTCACACAATACTTCTGCTTATAACATGTGGCCCAGAATTTAGGCATATAGATAAATCCAGCTGCAAGGGTGGCTGGGAAATGTAGTCTTTTATTCTGAGTAGCAATGTGCCCAGCTAGGAAGGGGGGGGAGGGAGGGCAGCTGGGTGTTGTGGCAGATAACTAAGTTCCTGCCACAGATAATTTTGGTGCAGTATTCTGTCTGTATCGATGAAGCCTTAACTGCTCATAAGTAATGGCCAGTATTTTACAGAAATAAGAACTGTGGATATATGATGGGTGTGATGAGCTCAATAAGCAGTTTTAGGCATCCTCAGAGAAGCTCAGGGATTGTTCTTAGGTCACAGGAGCGCATTCACAGTACCTATTTGTTCTTTACTAGAATGCTTTCAGTTACAGGAATTCAAATAAAACAAAGTTTAAAATAAAATCACAAAAACTTATGCCGTATAGAATTTAACAGAATCTTGGGGAATGTAATAGACTGAAGAAAAACTGCGAGAAATCCAAAACACGGTAAAAGGCTGTAAAAATAATTAATGGCTTCTTATGAAAGAATCGTGCACAGCATGGTTGCTTAATATAACCTCCTAAATAAGCTTTTGTGAATTTTTAGGGAGGTTGAGGAAACTTATATGCCACTTCCTGCCCCTTTCTTTGCATAGATTCTTTAATCATAAATCCTTCAATATAACTTCTCTTGATATTTTGTAGTACCATGTACCATTTGTGTGATTTTTAAAAACAGGTATATTGGGGTATAATTTACATCCCATAAAATTCACCCATTGTAAGTATACAACTCAATGATCCATGTAAATTTATAGTGTTGTGGAACCATCACCATTAGCCAGTTTTAGAACATTTCCACCTGCTTTCTCTCTATATACATTGTTTTTTTCTAGACATCTTTTAGAAATGAAATCATGCAATATGTATTTTGTGTCTAGCTTCTTTCACTTTGCCTAATGTTGTCAGTGTTTATCCACATTGTAGCATGTGTTGGAATTCATCCCTTCCAGTTGCCAGAGTATTCCATTGTATGGACATACCACGTTTTGTTTACCCATTCATCAGTTGGTGGCCATTTAGAATGTTTCTGGTTTTTGACTTTATGAATAATGGTGCCACGAACATTTGTGTACATACCTTTGTGTGTACAAATGTTTTCATTTCTCTGATAGATTCCTAGGAGTGAGATGGCTGGATTGTCTTGTAAATTTATGTGTAACTTTTTAAGAAACGGACAAACTGTATTCCAAAGTGGTTGTACCATTTTATATTTCCACTAACAAGAGGTTTCAGTTTCTCCATTCCCTCAAAAGCCCTTGTTATTGCCTGCCTTTTTGATTGTAACCATCCTGGTGGGTGTCTAGTGGTATCTCCTTGTGGTTTTAATTTGCATTTCCCTAATGACTAATGATTTTGACCATCTTTTCATGTGCTTGTTAGACATAAGTATATCTTCTTTAGAGAAATGTATATTCAGATCTTTTGCCCATTTAAAAAATTTGGTCAGTTGTCAAGCACTCTCTATATGTTGGTCATTGTAAATGCTCTCTATATATTCTTTTTCTTTTTTTTTGCCCGCTCCCCCCAGTGCTCTCTATATATTCTGATGCAAGCCTTTTTATCAGATAAATGATTAGTACATATTTTGTCCCAGTCTGTGACTTGTGTTTTTATTATTTTATTTTATTTTTTTTTTAAAGATTTTATTTATTTATTCGACAGAGATAGAGACAGCCAGCGAGAGAGGGAACACAAGCCGGGGGAGTGGGAGAGGAAGAAGCAGGCTCATAGCAGAGGAGCCTAATGTGGGGCTCGATCCCATAACGCCGGGATCACGCCCTGAGCTGAAGGCAGACACTCAACCGCTGTGCCACCCAGGCGCCCCGTGTTTTTATTTTTTTAATTGTATCTTTTAAAGTGTGTAAATTCTAAATTTTGATGTAGTCCAACTTACTGGTTTTTCTTTTATGGTTTATGCTTTTGGTGTTGGGTCATGGGACTTTAAGCAAGTTGTCTAACCTCTTCAAGCCTCTGTTATTTTGTTTATAAAATTACAGTAATAATTCTTACCTCAAAGGCAACTAAAATTACCTGATTTCTCTGTATCTATTTGGAAAAGAGGGAGGTATAAGCAGAGACTGCAAGTCCAAAGACATTCTGTTCTTTTTTTTTTTTTTTTTTAACGTTGGTCACCATACAGTACGCAGGCAATGAATCATGGAACACTACATCAAAAACTAATGATGTACTGTATGGTGACATTCTGCTCTTGACACTTGTTTTGCTCTTGTTCTGGCTTTCTGGGAGGGGTGGACTTGGTTTGTGTAAAAGCTGTTGAATATATCTGCTAAGCAATTTTGCTTTCATCTTCTGATTCAAGAGATCAGCTTTACAGATGGAAGGGAATAAGCAGGAGAGGGGAACCAAAATACATAGGGTTAAAAAAAAATGGATCAAGTTTCCTGGGAAGTGGGAGGAGTAGGAGGGAGGGATTATAAAGAGGCCTGAGGAAACTTGGAATAATAGATAATGGCAATAATCTTGAGTATGGTGATGGTTTCCAAGTGTATACATATGTCAAAACTTAGATTATATGCTTTAAATACACACTGTTTATTGTATATCAATTATATGAGTGAAGCTTGGTTTTAAAAAAGCCATTAGGATGGCTATTATCAAAAAACCAGAAAATAACAAGTGTTGGCAAGGATGTGGACAAACGGGAACCCTTGTGCATTGCTGATGGGAATGTAAACAGGCATAGCCACTGTGAAAAAGTTTGGAGGTTCCTCAAAAAGTTAAGTGTAGAATTACCATGTGATCCAGCAGTTCTACTCCTAGGTATGTATCCAAAGAATTGAAAGCAGGCGCTCAAACAGATATTTATACGCCAGTGTTCACAGCAGCATTATTCGCAATAGCCAAAAGGTGGAAACAGCCCAGGTGTCCATCAACAGATGAACGGATACACAGAATGTGGTCTGTCCCTACAGTGGAATTGCATTCAGCCTTGCAAAGGAATGAAGTTCTGACACATGCTACAGTGTGGACCAATTCGAAAGACATTATGCTAAGTGAAATGAGCTACATACAAAAGGACACATATTGTGTGATTCTACTTACGTGAGGGACCTAGAATAGGCAAATCATAAGATGGAAAATAGTAGAATAGAGGTTACTAGGGGCAGGGGGAGAAAGGGATGGGGAGTTAATGTTTAATGGGTACAGACTGTCTGGGGTGATGTAAAAGTTCTGGAAATGGGTTGTGGTGATGGTTGCTGAACAATGCGAATGTACTTAATGACACTGCACCGTATACTTAAAAATAGTTAAAGTGTTAAATTTCATACTATGAATGCTTTACCAATATGAAAAATGCAGGAAAAGAGAATGGGTGAAGTGATACATAAGTTTAAGTGGTCATAATAAAAAATGTCTGACGAGAAGTTGACACATCAGCCCCAGGGATAAGGTCAGAAGTAGACAGGTTCTGCTTCCTTTCTGGTTCTTTGATCTTAGCACTCACACCTATCAATTATTATAAATTTATTCTCCTGTTTCTTCACTCCCTTGTTTTCAGGCACTTGGATGGGCCATGGAGAGATATAAAGTGGAAAATAAATTGAATGCATTTAGCCTGGGGAAGAGAAGATTTGGGGGAGGCCACGACAGCTGTGTTTAAATATTTACAGGGCTGTCAGGTGGAGGAAAGAGGAGTAGTCTTTGTGCTCCAGGAGACAGAAATAGGATTTCATGGGAACAGATCTTTCCTGCCTCTGGAAAAGGAATAACATTTTAGTAAATAGAAGAGTCTATAAATGAAGAAGACTCCTTTGAAGGCTGGAAATGGGCAAATAGAAGCTAGAAGATTTTGTGGAGGGGAACATTGCATTAGATGGAACATTGGGCCAGGGGTCTCTGTATTAGCATCCCAGCAGGAAGAAGAAGGAGCTTTCAGCTGGCCTTTTGAATACTATTTAATGAACCATTTTCAGAGGTGTGAGCAAGCTTGAGGGAGCCTGTAAAGGAGGTTGAGGCACCCAAGAGCTAGCACAGTGGAAAGGCCTTCCCATCGGGCTGGAAGTAGCAAAGGGAGGCAGTGCTGTCCGAGGGGGCCCGTGGAGCTGTAGAAGAGGAATCATCAACTGCTCCAAGGAGGGGGCCGCTCAGTAGGAGCTGACAGCCATAGAGGGAGCAGCCATGGGCAAAACCCTGGCATCAAGGCAGAGAAACAGCAGGGCTAGAACTTCCTGCCTGCCTTCCATCTCTTGTGCTGTCTCTCTCTGGACAAACCTAGTCAGCAGCCAGAGAGCACAAGGAGTGAAGTCATGCAGATTGTAGGGAGAAACCAACTTCCTAGGGCACTGAGCAAGACAGAGAAGTGCACCTCTGTGGTCTCTTTCTTCCATCTCAGAGACCTGCAACCTTTGAGGCTCTGATGCACTTCATTTTCGCAGCAGATAGCCCAATTCTGCTTCCCCCCAAAAAAAACAAAAAACAAAAACAAAAAACAAAAAACCCCCACAACTTGAAAAGACCAAAAGACCCAAAGATTGCATCTGATATTCTATGAATGACCAGTATGTCATATGAAATTAAAGAGGTGCTTGTGTTATCTGGCAATATCTATAGGGTCAGGAAAATGCCCTTGAAAGCTGAAAGATGGTTGTCAGTCAGCTAACATTTATTGAGCACCTACTGAATGCTAGGCACTGTTCTAAGTGCTCTAGATCCAGTGATGGGTAAACCAGAAATTCTTCTCTTACATAGAGGTAGGAGGCAGACAATAAAAACGTAAATAAATAATTCAAGGTGCTATCTTGGTTAAATCATGAACTGCGGGGTGCCTGGGTGGCGCAGTCGTTAAGCGTCCGCCTTCGGCTCAGGGCGTAATCCCAGCGTTCTGGGATCTAGCCCCACATCAGGCTCCTCCGCTAGGAGCCTGCTTCTTCCTCTCCCACTCCCCTGCTGTGTTCCCTCTCTCGCTGGCTGTCTCTCTCTCTCTCTGTGTTAAATAAATAAATAAAATCTTAAAAAAAAAAAAAAAGATCATGAACGGCACCATTTCCTAGTGTGATCTTTGTTAAGTTACTTGACCTGTATCTCTGTTCCGTATCTATAAATGGGGATTAACGATTATACTTGCCTAGTAGTGTTGTTATGAGGCTATAACTGGTTAGTATATGTAAAATGTTTAGATCGGTGCCTAACACAGAAGTGCTACATATAAATGTGTGTTGTTGTTATTATCTGGCACTATTAAGTACTAGATGAGAGAGGAGAGCAAAAAATGCATAGAAAAGAGAACAGTGGTTCTCGTGAGGGCAGCCATGAGGCAGGGAGCAGGAGGGCTGGTGAGTAGCATCACTGACGTTAGAGAAGAGCCAGAGGCCTCCGGGGAAAGGGCAGCAAACAGCCACCTGCGCCCTCCCAGGGTGCTGTCCATCTTCAGGGACAAATTAAATGACGCTGAAGAAAGCACACTCTTTTGGTCTGTTTAATGATAAATACAAGTCTGAGTTTTTAATGAAAATCAATGATAACTTTCATTTAAAGATAAAAAAAGCAGAAGGAAAAGATGCTTAAAAGAGGCAAAAACATATTATCTAAAAGCTCAGGCTCTGAAATCAGGCTGGTGCAAGTTCAAATCCAGCTGTGCCATTTACTATTGTCTGACCTGGGACCAGTTACTTAACCTTGTTGATGACCGGTTTCCCCTTTTGGAAAACGGAAATAATAATACCTACCACATGGGTTATTTTGAGTCTGGAATGAAATCATCTATGGTGATTGCTTAGCACAATGCCTAGAACATTCTAAGGCATCTAACCAGCACATGTTGCTCTTGCTTATTGCTGTTGTTATAAAAAGAGAGAATGAATACCTATGTATGACTTGAAAAGAGTGAGCACGGTAAAAAAATATTGATTTTTTTCTTCTTTTTTTGCTTTAGTTGCTCTGTATGACTTCAGGGTTTAAAAAGGACAATTTTTTAATTTCTTGGCCAACTCCAAATCATCCTAGGGAGGAGCATCCTCTGATGCCCTCACCAAACCAGAGCATCTGCTCATTTCTGCGTGAGCAGTTACCAACAAAAAGATCTCCAAGTGCTCAATGAAAAAGCAAAATATTATAATGATAAAATTCAGTACTTGATCTGTGTTTATTTCTTTTTTTTTTTTTAAGATTTTATTAATTTGACAGATAGAAACAGCCAGCGAGAGAGGGAACACCAGTAGGGGGAGTGGGAGAGGAAGAAGCAGGCTCCCAGCGGAGGAGCCTGATGTGGGGCTCGATCCCGCAACGCCGGGATCACGCCCTGAGCCGAAGGCAGACGCTTAACGACTGCGCCACCCAGGCACCCCTGATCTGTGTTTATTTCTGAATGATTATTTTGACATTTCAAGCTTACAAACAATATTTGATGAACTGGATATTGCTGAAGATTAATTGGAAAAATTGGTACTTAAAAATTTTATGATTTTTTTTTTCAGCAAACTCTTTTTCTGAGCACAGTCTACTCCCTGAGCAATCTTACAGTGCTAATTTTTAAAATGGGTCAATTTTGGTGATACCTGCTAATTTCTGCCCTGATAGTTTGTAATAAATCAAACTTCACAGATGAAAAGTTAAAAAAAATGATGGGGATTCTCTTCTTCCCTCCACAAAACATTTCATTAAAAGATTTCAACTCTAACTCTTCAAAGTGACTACTCAATTATAAATCACCTACAGAGCATAAATTAATACATGAATGTCAGAGTTGTTGGTTTTTTAAATTTTTTTTAATTTCAATTTTTTTTGAGAGAGAGAGAATGTAAGCAGGGAAGGGGAGGGGCAGAGGGAGAGAGAGAGAATCTTAAGCAGGCTGTATGCCCAGCATGGAGCCTGAAGTGGGGCTCAATCTCACAATCCTGAGATCATGACCTGAGCTGAAATCATGAGTTGGTTGCTTAACCTACAGAGCCACCCAGGTGCCCCTGTTTGTTTGTTTGTTTAAATGGCATGTTCTATCTTCTACCAGGAATGAGAAGCTGCTTTTTTGTAGTTAGTGGTTTTTAGAAAATACCTTGGAATGGATCTTCACTTGTTCTCTTTTTATTCTGTTATTAAAATAAAAATTAAAAAAAAAAAAGAAAATCCTCCTTAATTTGGAGAATGGGGAAGAAACCTCATTGATTCTTTGGGGGGGGCGAGTTTTAGTGTGCAGCTTCGTTACTCCAGATACCTCACTATCCTTATGACGAATGAAAACCTACCTAGAAATAAAGTGCTTTTAGAATTCCTGTTCAGAACAGGCATATATTAAATTGTGGTGTGCCACAAACCATTAGAACTTTAACATGTGAAAATGAATTATGGGGGTGCCTGGGTGGCTCAGTTGGTTAAGTGTCTGCCTTCAGCTCAGGTCATGATTCCAGGACCCAAGGATTGAGCCCGCTGAGTGGGGAGTCTGCTTCTCCCTCTGCCTCCCCCTGCCCCACGCTTGTGCTCCTGTGCTCGCTCGCTCTCTCAAATAAATAAACAAACAAACAAATCTTAAGCAAAAATAAAGACATTTCCTTTGGTTTTTCTTTTCTTATTTTCTGTTTTTCTTCCCACCCCACGTCCTCTGGGGAAAGCTTACCTCTTTATAGTGCAAGAGAGGTTTCAAATTCACTTTGAGAGGCAGCTATGTACTCTGAAAGGCAGCGTTTCCTAAGTCAGATCATTTGTTCAGCATCCCTTGCCGATCTAGTAGAAGGATTCCCCCTCAGGGATCTTTGGCTGTCATATATCTCTTTTGCAAAGTAAGCAGGCTTTTCTTCTTGAGGAGGACTCACTGGCATGAAGTCGCCGGCTTCGGTATGTATGGCTTCTTGTCTGAGTCCCCCACGCTGAGCTCTGTATGCTCTTCCTCCAAAGGTCATGTCCGACACCGTGTCCCCACTGTGCTGGGTCAGCAGGAACACAGGATGACCATATTCATTCATCATTATTTGCCTAAACTTAGAGAAAATAATGTCCCTATTGATTTCACCCTTGGGTATCCCCTACAAACTGTCGCTATACTTACAGAGTAATTATTTGTTTTCGTGCTGGAGGCTTGTGTAAGAGGTAAAGATGGATTCTCTGCTTTTCAGTTTGGGCAGGACATTATTGAATAATGAACATGATACAAAGAATGGCTGATATTCACACAGATTATTTCAAGCATTTACAAGATCAAACATTCACTCTAGACCTTTTTTATTTTTTGTGACTTCTGTGGGTTTCCACATAACTCCAGAAGTGCTGTGCCCTCTTTTAAAAATTAAAGTAACTAAAAAGGGAAAGAAGAAGAGCTTGCATCTTCTGGGGTTTCCCCACAGGCTTTTTATCTGTTTAAACTAACAGGGATTTTTCACATATTGACATAAGCATTCATTTGCTAATTTCTTGGACATTAAACTGCATGGAGCCTTCCCCAGAATCTTGAATGGAGCTGAAATTCTTGGGTCCTCAGGGCTGCTCAAGTCCTGCATCATTCCCTGCACACATATGGTTTTTCCTCCTCTATCTCCTTAGATAAAAGTCAGTGCTGATCGCCTTAAGGAAAGAATGAGTTAAATGGACCAATATTCTAGGCCTGGATCTAAAAACCCAGCCTTTTCAGAGGCCCCATACCACCTGCAGCAGCAAGGTCATTTGCACATACATAAATAAATAAATTAACAATGAATAAATAATTTAATCCCAGCCACACAATGCCACCTTGCAGATTTGATCCTTTGCAGCTCCCAGTGAATCTGGCCATTTCTAATTCTTTTTGATAAAGTCCTCAGATCCTTGCTGACCGTCAGGCTCATTTTCTTATTGTTTTCGCTTGATTAGTTCTGTATGACCCAAGGTTGCCCTTAAAATCCACGTCTATCGTGAAGACTCCAGAAGTCCTTCTTTTTAGCGTCTGCCCTTCCCTCGCACAAAAGCCTGGAAGGTTTCTGCACTAGCTTCCTTCACCCAAGTGCAAACGCCGCTCGTTAGGGGTACAGTGTCTTTGTGGCTTCTCTACCCGTGCACTTGGGTGTGCCTGTGTCTGGTCTCCCAGGTCCCTTAGCCCTGCTAGACGCCCTGTCAGAGACAGCGCCAGGCCTCGGGGCCCACCCACTCCGTTGCCCGGGCTGTTCGTTACAGGGTCTTTCGGGAAACATGCTGGCCTTCACTGAGGAGGTGAGGGGGTTGCTTTTTTTTTTTTTTGAATGGCCAGGAGGTTGCAGCCAATTCCTTGTATTCAGGCTGCACATTCTGCTTAGGCTGTGTGCCCAGAGGCAGGAGTCCTGTCGAATTCACAAGTCTCTGTGAGCCCCGCTTCTGGGCTGGGCCTTAACTGCCTGTAGCCAAGGCCTCCTACCCCAGGGTCACCACTGTCCACTCACGGGTCATTCTTTCCCCTCCCAAGGGGGGCAAATCACAGCCTTTAATTAATGGGGACCAAATTCTGATTGATTGAAAAATTCAGACTTTTTAAGTCAGTTGTTCAGTATCCTTCAACATTTACAAAAAAGTTTTCCATGATTTTTAACTGTCAAGACTTGGGGATTTTCAACATTTTCTTTGTAATTTTTTTTTTTAAGATTTTAAGTAATCTCTATACCCAGCGTGGGGCTCGAACTCACAACCCCAAGATCAAGAGTCACATACTCAACCGACCGAGCCAGCCAGGTGCCCCTCTTTGTAATTTTTCTTCTCTTTTCTTCTTCTGGACCATGGAATAAAAACTCGCTATATTATGTGGGGTCTTACAGGTGTTACTTTTTAGTGACAGTGAGTCTCTTAAGTACTTAAGGGAGATGAGATGTTAATGAAAATTGTGCCACTGTATGAAAATTTGAAAATGTAGCCTCCACAACTCACATGGAAATCTGCACAAGTTTTAAAATCTTATATGTTTCCTTCTATGTGATAGAATATTAAGAATGGATTTTGATATATTTGGGTGCATTTATCTATGTTCCAGAAGGGCCAATTACCTAGGCTGAATGGTCAGAGCCCTTTAAGAATTCGGATCCATCATCTGAATCCTAAAAAGGTGAATAATCTTGGCTCCATATGAAGTCAGGATACCTTGTCAGTGAAACCCCTGAGCTCAGAAAGCTCTGGAACAGCACACTGGGGTGCGTAACGCACAGGAAGATGAACACTGACCCCAGTGACATTTCGTGCGTTGACAGTATTCCAGCTCAAATGAACCGTCAGACAGCAGGCACCGAAGTCATGAATTTATATCAGTCTGTGTCATCATCTGAACTGTTTTTTAAAAAAAGTTTCGTCCTCTGAAAGATCCATCATCTGGGGACATGAACAGCGAAGAGAAAATATAACTTCAAAATGCTTGCGTCATGAGTTTATTGTTTTCCCACGGTTAATGCTGTGGGAACACTGGGGCAATCAGCATTGCATATTACTAAGGAGAAAGGGTTGTATCTTTTTTTTCAGGGGAGGTGTATCCAGTCTTTTTGATAAGGAATCTCTAGTGGATGTTTCTGAGCTTTGTGAAGAGCAATTTATAAAAAACCAGAAGAGTTCATCCTCCCAGAAAGAAGACTGCAGCAAACAGACACCCCTGGAGTGGCAAAACTGCTACGAACACATCACACACTAAGCCATAAAAGCAATTTTAGCTCTTTCTTGTTTGGAAAGTGTTAAAGCATTAACAGTTTATGGAATAAGAGAGAGAAAGAGCGTGCACACAGAGGGAGAAGCAGACTCCCCGCTTAGTGGGGAGCCTGACACGGGGCTTGATCTCAGGACCCTGGGATTATGACCTGAGCTGAAGGCAGACGCTTAACCGACTGAGCCACCCAGGTGCCCCAGTCCGGCCTCTTTTATACTCCTTCAGCGTCACTCCCTTTTTACTCTGCTTCCTTGGAAATGGCCCTATGTGTTCTGGCTTTGTGCTCCAGAATACAGATCTGGCACTTGGGTATGAGCCCCAATGAAAGCAGGTTGGACGGTTTTTACAACCTACTTTGGTTCTGCTGTTTACACTGATCAAACTTGGCGATAAGAAATTCTTCAAGTTCAATCTTGCTCACTCAAGCTCTGCTTAGTGGTTAGGTTAGGATTTTTTGCTTGTTCAAAGTGTTTATTTGCTATGTCTCATCATCTTTGTCTACTTCTCCTTCAGAATCCCTTGAAAATGGGTGGCCTGAAGCAGGGTTAGGATATTCTTGTTTCTCATGGCATTCCTCAGTCATATCCCAATACCTCAACGTTTGTCATAGTCCGTGAACACCCATTCAAACAAAACTGTAGAAGGAACTCGACAGAAGGAATATCTCACTCACTGTTAAAGCAAACAATGAAATGTCCTTGGCCTTGTGGAGAGGAGTGAAAGGCAATGTCTGACCCATCCCTAATGTGGAACAAAGGGGGAGGATGAGTGGGAAAGTTACTGAGCTCCTTCTAGAGGCCAGCTTCACTTCCGTTCTCATCTGAACATACGGGTCCTCTTCTGGGTCTCATTTCCCTAGTGACAAGGGAGTGGTAAGCATGTCCATGGACCAAAATCCTGCCTGACCAGTAGAGGATCCCTCTGTACAGGCTTCTCACCTATGTGTACGGTGGTCAGAAATGAGGGAAACAATAATTGGGATAACCATTGGATTTGTTATTCAACCAGTGGTTGGAATGGTCAGTACTTAGCACACAAGAAAAGCCTGCCAGAGGCCATCTTTATCAGATACATTGCCAGTCACGGAGCTGTAGGGCAGGAGACAGCTGTCTACCTGGTTAAGTGTGGGGCTTCTTGTAGATTCAAGGATTGCTATTCCTTCTTGTGAGTTTACTATGTGTTTTATTGATCTTGTATATGCTGCTGTGAAGTGAATTTCTGTCACCCAGGGACTTTTTAGTGGTGTTTCTCTGTGATTCCTCAAGATAACTATAATTGGAAGTTTCTGGTGAATTTTAATGTTCTATATAACCTAAATGAAACTTGGAATTTAGTTTTGAGTTTCCTCTTGTTGCAGTTGAATTAAATTAGTATTTAGAAAACAAAGCTTCCTTTATTCTTTTCTTTTTTCTTCTAGAAGTTATTTAAAATAATTAAAAACCGGGTTTCCAGACACTATCATAGAAAAAGGATTTGAAGATTTAGATGAAGCAAACCTCAGGTGCTTCGTGCAGGAAAACACGTACATTCTTTTAAAGAGGTAAGAAGCCTTATCGTATTGTTTAAAGAGGCTCTTTTTTAAGGTCACACTGTTGCACTGACCTTTTTTCCTATGGTTTCATTTCCTTTCTGAATGTATATTTTCACCCAAGAATAAATTCTAATCTAATTTTGGAGAAAAATTGATAATCTTTTGAAGAAAATTAAATTGTTATGATTCATAATTATGCATGATTGATGCATATTTCATTTGATGGAGTTTATTGAAAGCATCCACTTTATTATAAGCAACTTGCTTTTCTGTAAGCCCTTGAAATAGTTTGAAGACACAGAAAGCTCAGTAGCCTAAAACTGAGCTGGGCTGTGTTTCTACACACATATTTATCCTAGTTGCTTTCAAAATTAGATCTCTCGTTGTCCCAGTACAATTACAACTCACGATATTTTATTTAAAGGTTTGATATTCATCCTGAAATAACATGAGGAGAGTTCCATACTTTTTGGGAAACACTGATCACAAACCAAGACAAGACTCTGAACTTTGTGGAGTTTGTAAGACATTCTGGCCACTCACCAAAATCTGTCCATTTTCCCAATGCCAAAATTAGACCCCCAAGAAGAGGTGACAGCTACTTGAAGATGTGTTCCAAGACACCCAGCTGTGATGCAGACATACTTGCCGCTAGAGTACGAGCAAAGGTAAGACCTCACATCCCTCCCTGGTCCTGGTGAGGCTGGTGAGCGGCCTGAGCCTCTGTCTACTGCTGGCCGGGCTTCCTAGCTCCGTTTGCTGTTAGGCCTCAGGATGAAAGCTGATGATGACTAGCCGTTGATTCTGACCTCCCAGGCTGAGGTTCAGAGGACAGCATGGCAGCAAGTACCAGTGTCACTTGATAGGATTTCTCCCTGGATAGGAAATACTCTGTTCGTATCTGTCACACCAGTCCTGTTCTCACCGGGAGTGACTCTAATCCCAGCCCTAAAACTCAGTATGTAGCTTCTGGCTCCCCTCACTCTTTCCCGTGAATATGGGCTATATTTCATATATCCTTTCACTATTCTGTTGTTTACAACCCACTTTTTCTTTCTTTCTTTTTTTTTTTTTTTACACAATTGAAGCTGCTGCCCAAAGAAATTCACCAAATATTTAAAAAACATGTTTAGACAATTTAAACATAATCGTTTTAAAACTCGCTGCCTAGTCACTTAATTTTGACACATGAGAAAGATGATTAAGGGTTTGGGGCAGTGATGGGGTCTTGGGCACCTGGGGTACATTGGCTTGTTAAGGTAAGTAAGGATAGTTGGATTTGTGGGCCTGGATTAAGTGTTAGTTTGTATCAGTCTTTTATTATGAAATTGATTTTGGCCATTTTCACCTCTCATTAGAATTTTATTTTTGTTGCTTCCTTTTCTCCTTCTTTGGGTTTGACCTTGATACTGTTCAGTTTATACTTAATGCGATGATGTTTTTTTTGGAGGGGGGCAGTGGCTGGTAGTAGCTGACTTAAAAACCTCATGAGCTCCCCCTGCTGTTCCGTGGCTGACAATACAAGCCCCATTCAGTTTTAATCCCGGAGGCAAATAAGTGAAAGAATTGGAGAGCCCTTTCTGGGTTTGCTTGATCTAAGAGGCAGAAAAGTGCTTTTTAATTTCCTTCTGAAAGTTTACAAAATCAGAAAGGAAAGGAAGGCTCTTTTAGCATTTTATCCGGATTATCTCTTAAGCTAGGAAGCAGGTCTATACCACTTTTGAAAAACTGCCAACAAAGAAAGAAGGAATATATAATTAAGTCACCTCATGTCTGAAATGGGTGGGCTAAACCCGGGAGATGTGTTTTTAGTCATTTCCTTTTTCATCTATAAAGGTTTGGGGGAAAATGTTTTTAAGATAAGCCACTGATAGAATTTCTGTTGTGCTTAATTTTTTCCCTAACACTTCTTGAAATTTGTGGTTTGATTTAAATATACGCACCTTAATTTAGTGTGTCTTTTCAAGCTAAAGATAATTAAGTAGCACACAGAAATCACATTTGTCAATCAGTATTTTTCATATAAATGTGCAAGTTAATAGGGTACCATACTATATCACAAATTAAAAACATCAGAAGATATGCATTCATCAGACTACAAATATATATTTTAGAACATCTGCTAGTCATCGATAGGATGGGGAGTGAAATAGGTTTCTGCCTTTGTGTAATATATAGCCTATTGGGGTAGGCATTCATGAAATAAAAATTCAGATAAAAACACAATTAAAAATTATGAGTGATTTGTTGGATATGACACCCAGAGCAAAACAACAAAATGAAAAAATAGATAATTTGGACTTTATCAAAATTTAAAACTTTTGTGCCTGAAAGGACACTATCAACAGAGTGAAAAGACAACCCAAGAATGGGAGAAAATACTTGCAAATGATATATCTGGTAAAAAGTTAATATCCAGAATATGTAAATAACTCCTACAACTCAACAACAGAAAACCCAACCCAACTTAAAAATAGGCAAAGAACTTAAATAGACATTTCTCCAAAGATACATGCAAATGGACAATAAACATACGAAAAGACACTGGACACTTACCATTAGAGAAATGCACATCAAAACCACAGTGAAATGCCACTTCACCCCCTTTAGGATGGCAATTATAAACAATCCAGAAAATAACAGATGTTGGTAAGGATGTGGCGAAATTGGCACCTCAGTGCACTGCTGATGGGACTATAACATAGCGCAGTCGCTGTGGAAGACGAATGTGGTTCCTTATACAGTTAACCATGGAATGACCATGTGATCCAGCAACTCCCCTTCTGGACATATACCCAGAAGAACTGAAAGCAGGGCTTGGAGAGTTGTTTGAACCCCATGTTCACAGCTGCATTGTTCACAGTAGCCAAGAGGTGGGAGCAACCCAAGGGTCCGTCGACAGATGACTGGACACACAGAATGCGGGCTGTACATAGAATGGAATAGTATTCAGCTGTAAAGAGGAAGGAAATTCTGACATGTGAGAACATAGACGAACTTTGAAGACATTATTGAATAAGTGAAAAGAGCCAGACCCCAAAGGACAAATTTTGACTGATTCTGCTTAGGTGACATACCAATAGCAGTCAGATGCACAGACAGTAGAATGGTGGTTGCCAGGCAGTAAGGGAGGGACGAATGGGAAGTTGTTGTTTGAGTTACAGAGTTTCAGTAATTGAAGACGACAGTGTTCTGCAGATGGACGGTTGGCGATAGCTGCCCAGCTGTGTGAATGTACGGAATGCCATGGAACTGTACATGTAAAAATGGTTAAATTGGTAAATTTTATGTTATGTCTGTTGACCACAATTTAAAAGAATCATGATGAGTAATTTGAAGGGAGAAAAGCAACAGGTTTCTCCTGGATTTTTAGTGGCTAAGTGAGGGGCAGTTGAATTTAGTAGGTGGTCCGGGGAGGCATTGCTGACACTGACAGGAAAAGAGAGAGTGGGGGCGCCTGGGTGGCACAGCGGTTAAGCGTCTGCCTTCGGCTCAGGGCGTGATCCCGGCGTTGTGGGATCGAGCCCCACATCAGGCTCTTCCGCTATGAGCCTGCTTCTTCCTCTCCCACTCCCCCTGCTTGTGTTCCCTCTCTCGCTGGCTGTCTCTCTCTGTCGAATAAATAAATAAAATCTTTAAAAAAAGAAAAAAAAAAAGGAAAAGAGAGAGTGAGCAGGGAGAGTGTGTGAAGGGCCCATGCTGAGAAGGACAGCCACGCTGGGGGACAGGGGAGACCGTGGGGAGAACAGGGGTGATGAGGTGGGGGGTGGGGGGGGCGGGGCAGGGCAGGAGTCGGGAACACAGCTCACCTGCACACTGTGGTGAGGCCTTTGGACTCCCCTGTGGCAGTGAGAGGTTATTGAAGTTCTTAGTGGAGGAGGAGAGGCAAATATGATCTAAACTCCATGTCAACAGGCCACTCAGACTACTGTGTGGAGAACAGATTTTGAGGAGCCGGACGCGTAGCCTGTGTCCCGTTAGGCTGTGCAGCGTTGTGGGTGGGGAATAGTGGCTTGGACTCTACCAGCATTGAAGGACCTGTGCGCGAGTGGAAAGATGTAAGATGTGGGGAGGATTGTATGTATAGGTGAGAGGGAGGGAAGTGCCGAGGATGACTCCCTGGTTCAGTGGTGTGTCCTTGACAATGGTGTGTGACTCGGCCTGATCGGAAAAATAGGATCTATTTATTCTTCCTCAGGAAAAATGAATTGCTAAGGTACTTTTAATTTTTCGAAGAACAGCGCTCCATACATTTTCGTTATGAGCATAACTGTTCTGAGCCATCCGTTACCAAGAGCAAACTTAATTTCTGACCAGCTGGATCCTAGGAAGCGATGATGACAGTGATGGGTAACTTCTGTGTTATTTTAAATGCCTCTGGGCCCAAAGTGCATTCAGAAGGTAAAAGGTGACGTAAAGCTACATTGCAGAATTTTCAGTGAGGTCACTGGAACAGTTTGAAACTTTAAAGTTGTTTTTTCCCCTTCATTATGATTGAAAGTAGTATTTGGGAAACTAATGGGGAGGAGGCTAGTGTAATCCAGTGGGGGAGGAGAGAATGTCTCCATCCCATAGTGTGGTATCAGTGAATCAACTCGGTAGGCCAGGCCAGCCTCTGCCTAAAGCAGTGAGACCAGTCGCTTTCCTCTGTGTAGGAAGAGTGATGAGTTCAGCGAGCTCTCAGGGCCCAAGGGGGTATGCAGGGACACAGCGAGCATCTCCATGACTGACGACGGACAGCGGGATGTGTCAGAGGGCAGAGCAGACAGCAGAGCTGGGAACAACTCTGAAGGAACCCCAGGTGAAATGCGAGGCTTACTAAGGGTTTGGTCTGGTGTAGCAAAAATGAAGTGCTTCGTTTTGTCAAAGGACTCAAACCTGAGTCTGTCCTAGGCGCTGGATCCAGCTGCAGGATATGAAAGAGGAATGTGCTGAGATGCACACGAGTTGACCACCAGCAAAATCCAGCCTCTGAGAAACCCTACAGGGCAAATGGCTTGGGCTTTCCAACAGATAAATTGTAAGGAATTGAACCGGATGGAGGGGAGAATCTGTACATTAACAGAGAATTAAAAGGCTTATCAAATATTTTTAGATGAGCAAGACAAAAACTAAATTGTATTATTGTCCAGGGATGCACATTTGGGTGATAAAGCTATTTTTAAACATCGAAGTAGGGACGCCCGTGTGGCTTAGTCGGCTGAGCATCTGCCTTCAGCTCGGGTCACGATCCCAGGCTCCTGGCATCGAGCCTGGCGTTGGTCTCCCTGCTTCGCGGGGAGTCTGCTTCTTCTCTGCTCGTGCTCTTTCTCTCTATCTCTGTCTCTTTCTCAGATAAATAAATAAAATCTTTAAACATCCAAGCAAGCAAGTGATTGCTATAAAAGTCAGGACAGTGGGTACGCAGTTAGAGAACGAGGGCTTGGAACTGGGATGAGGTGACACGAGATGGCAGAGTTCTGTGTCTTGACCTTCCCGGCAGTTAAGGGTATCCGCCTTAAAATACACCGTTAAACCAATCGTTTTTTTATGTGGTTATCTGCATCTTTATTTGATTTTACAATAAAAAGATTTAAAAAGGTGTTTCGTTCTTATTAGGCATGTTATTATCTTTTGTCTCTCCCCTAACATTCATGATGCTCTCACCGTCACCACAGTGCTGTTTGGCTGTTTCCCTGGGGGATTTATCCTTGTGCGCAGGTAGTTCTCGCTCCTGGAACCACTGTCATGTTTGCGTGTTGCCTTCGTAAGGATCTGTTTTGGTGGCGGCTTGTGGTTTGACCTTCGGGTTACTTCCATGACTGTCGGTAACGCTGGTCAGTTGCTGTCCAGTTTGGAAATTGGGGTTAGTTTAATAAAGATAATAATGTTTTAATTTAATAGTATGTTTTAATAGGAACAGTAAGAGACTCCATGTTGTGTTGTATTCTTGCTCTTTTCAGTTTAATCAAGAAACCAGCCTAGTCTTCGAGCTTCATCTGCTCTGAGGATGAAGTACCATTTGTCTTCTTTTTCTTGAGCCCTCGCTCTGTGCTAACCTCTGCTAGATTCTGGTGCTGAAGAGGGGAATATAATCTTTTGCCCTTTTATTTCTTTATTACTTTAATCTGGTGCCCTTTTAAAAGGTTCGGAAACAATCATCAAAAATAATGCAGAATTATAAAACTTGAGTAGACTGATACTGGGCTTCAACTCTGTAGAGAGGAATCCTGTGTAAATGCTATAAACACTGGTCCCTCCGTCTCCATTCTTGCACCAAAGACTCGGTCCACACAGAAATCAGAGGATCTTTTTATTTATTTAATAAATTCTATTTATTGAAGTATAGTTGACACACAATGTTACATTCGTTTCAGGAGTACAACATAGTGAGTCAGCAAGTCTGTACATTATGCTCTGTGCTCACAAGTGCACTCCTGTCTGTCACACGCATTCTCTGTGCTGCACCTCTTAGGCCGTATTTGTTCCATGACTTCTCCCCTCCACCCATTTTGCCCTTTCCCCACCCCCTCCTCTCTGGCAACCACCAGGTTGTAGAGTGATGTTTTTAAAAAGCTTATCTGATCAAATCTTAAGACAATTCACTAGCCATATGGGCAACCATGAATTTCTTAAAAGTTGCTCTTTCATGCTTGTGAGCTTTGACACAAGATGTTCTTTCTACTTGAAACCCTCTTCCTTTACTTCCCCAAATCACTTCCTAGACTCCCTTCAGGCATCAGCTGATATGTCCCTTTCTCTGTCCCATTTGGACCATGCTCTGGACACTGCCCTCCGCCACCACCCCAGCAACCCTGAATGTTCCTTTTTAGCATTTATCACACTTTAATAGTTGCTTACCTAATTTCTTCCCCCTTAGGCTCTATAACTGCTCTCAGGCTGTCACTTGCCTTACTCCCCATTTCCTTGGTCCCTGGTATAGGCACTTAATAGGCATTGTGATGTGAATGGAGGGGGCTTTGGCAGGTGGCATGAGTAACACACAGAAGTGCCTAATGAGAGTGGGACGTAGGGGAGGTGGGACATCAGAGAAATGTCTCCAGAAGACCTCATGATGCCATCTCTAAGGGGAGGCTGGAGTATACCAGGTAAAGAAGGGAGCTGAGGAGGTTGGGATGGTGGTGGAACAACTTTCTATAAGAAAGGGCCAAGAGCATTTGCAAAGGCGGGAGAGGGCTTGACTAGTTCAGGAAGCTCCATGTAGTTTGGAAGCCAGAACTGTAACAGAACAGGTAAGTTGTTTAGATCCAGTGACCCTTCCTACTTAGTCTTAATTTGCCGGAAGGACATTGTTTAGAGAACTGTGCTAGAACATTGCACATCCTGGTATATGTGCCGCCCTGCTGAAAAGACGCTCCGCATGACGGGGTTTCTGGTTGCTGTCTCTGAGGTGCAATAGTTACCAGATGATCTCAGAAAGAAGTTTCCAGAATTTGGTCCCTCTCACACTGGATTTCCCAGGAAGGCAGATTTTAACGTAATTTTGACTGGCCCATGTAAACACCTGAATGAATAAGAGTGTGAGATGCTGGAAAGGAGACATGACACTAAAGGAGATGAAAGGTGAGTCAGGTCGAGAGAACAAACACTATGTTTGTATTTACTCATAAAAGAATGTACCATTTTGGGGCGCCTGGGTGGCTCAGTCGGTTAAGCATCCAATTCTTGATTTCGGTTCAGGTCATGATCTTAGGGTTGTGAGATCGAGCCCCGCGTCACACTCTGTGCTCAGCGGGGAGTCTACTTGAGGATTCTCTCTCCCTTTCCCTTTCCCTCTCCCCCTCCCCCTGCTCATGCTCTCTCTCTCTTTTTCCATCTCTAAAATAAATAAATAAATCTTTTTTTAAGTTCCATTTTTTAAAGTAAAGAGAATTGTAAAATGACTCAGTTTATGTGTATACATGGACTATCTTTTAAAGGATATCTAAAAATAGTGGTAATAGTGATTGCTTCCCAGGAGAAGCACAGGGATGGCTGGAGGCGAAGAGGGGAGGGAGACTGACTTTTCACTGTTTACCCTTTTTAGTAGTTTTAACACTTTATATCATATAAATGTATTAGCTATTTAAAACTTACTTTTAAATTAGTGTGTGCATAGTAAGGTTGTAAGGTAACATATCAAAAAAGTTCGTGCTTTTAACTGGATGGTGTTGTAGGTGTTTTTGTATTTTCCTTATACTTTTGAATGTGTTTACAGCTTTCTGCAATGAGCATCTATTGCTTTTGTAATTAGTCTTTTAATGTTATATTATTTTTTGAAACCTGCACTTTAGAGACTGTACGTTGGGACGTCCAGCTGCCCAATTTTGAAGTCCTGGAAGACCACAACTTTACACAAGAAGAGTATTCTCAAGCTTAGATCCAAACCCTACTCTTCTAAGAAAGTACGAAAATGTTCCTGATTGTGGCGGCTGCTGCATAGAAGAAGTAGGGCTCTGGGCTGGGAAGCAAACATATTATAGTTCAAATCCTGGCTCTGCCACAAAAGAGACTGTGTGACTTAGACTCTCTGAGTTAGTCCTCATCTGAAACTTGAGGGTGATGTTAGCTCCCATAGAGGTTACTGTGGGGATGAAATGGGGCAACAGCATGGGAAAGCGCCCAGTGCTGTGTCAGGTCAGGGAAGACAACAAGGACTGCCTTTGAGGGACTGAGCTCTCTCTTAATTTTCATCAGCTCAGCTAAGGCCACCCCAAATGGTGTGGCTGCAGCTTTAAGACACAACCCCTGGCCCAATCCATCCCCAAGGTGCTCTGAACTCTATCTAGAACTTCTGCAGCTGCCTCTGTGCCTGGTACCTAACAAGTCCTAACAAAAGATGTCTTCCTTTCTTCCATTCTTGAAGTCGTCTCTAATGCAGAAAGGAAAACATGCACATTAAAGTCTGGTTCAAAAAAAAGGGAGACAATGAATTGACAAGGTAAACTTTTTTCCCCCAAAATTCAGTATTATTAATAGGTTATCAATTTCAAAGGAAATTGTTTTCGTCTGTATAACAATCTCATGCAGACTTCAGCTGTCATAGCTAAGTTAACTGGGTATAGACCATTGGCCAGGCACTGCTGCATTAACTATTCTCCCATCCTCCCTATGGGGTAGGTACTGTCATTCCATTTAACTAGGGAGCTGAGGCACAGAGCTGTTAATAATTTGTTCAGGGTCGTACAGCTAGAAAATGGTGGAGCCAGGACTCCAACACAAGCAGTTTAGCTCCAGAGCCCATGTTCTTTTTTTTTTTTTTTAAAGATTTTATTTATTTATTTGACAGAGATAGAGACAGCCAGCGAGAGAGGGAGCACAAGCAGGGGGAGTGGGAGAGGAAGAAGCAGGCTCATAGCAGAGGAGCCTGATGTGGGGCTCGATCCCGTAACGCTGGGATCACGCCCTGAGCCGAAGGCAGGCGCTTAACCACTGTGCCACCCAGGCGCCCCCCAGAGCCCATGTTCTTAATCACCATGCCTCTTAGTGAGTATATTTAATGCCTCAAATAATAATGCTGTTTGACTTAGTTTAAAAGTCCAGAAAAAACATATAGACCAGAGCATCATTTTCATATAATTTTGTCAGTGTTTCTGAAGCCATTTCAGAGATTTGTAGGAGTGGGCACAGTGTTGCTGCAAGTAGGCACTCCCCTTCACCTGAGGAGAGTCAAGAGCAACATCCCATTAGAGAACAGTAGGCAGGTCTGAACGTGCTGACCAGGGGAAAAGGTCCTCTGAACTTTCTTTGCCTCTGAAATGTGGCATTCGCCATAGCCTGGCATGAGAGAGAGCTCTGTACTCCTGAGTGATGGAGGAAGTCAGCGTGCCTGATGCTGAGTCTGGGGTGGTATCAAGCAGGGAGGCCCAAGAAGTATGTGGGGGCCACAATTGGAAGACCTGAACAAGGAACTTGGGCTTTATCCAAAGAGCCCTGGGAAGGCATCGAATAGAGCTACACAGGGGAGTCTGGGATCTTTGTTAGGAAGGAATCACTCTCCTTTTACGAAGACGGCGCCGAAGCCTAAGAAGGAAGCCCCTGCTCCTCCCAAAGCTGAAGCCAAAGCAAAGCCTTTGAAGGCCAAGAAAGCGGTGCTGAAAGGCGTCCACAGCTACAAAAAAAAGAAGATTCGCACGTCACCTACATTCCGACAACCCAAGACTCTGCTTCTCCAACGGCAGCCCAAATATCCTCGAAAGAGCACCCCCAGGAGAAATAAGCTTGATCACTATGCCATCATCAAATTCCCCCTGACTACTGAGTCAGCCATGAAGAAAATAGAAGACAACGACACACTTGTGTTCATTTTGGATGTCAAGGCCAACAAGCACCAGATCAAACAGGCCGTGAAGAAGCTCTATGATATTGACGTGGCCAAGGTCAACACCCTGATCAGGCCTGATGGAGAAAAGAAAATATGTTTGACTGGCTCCTGACTATGATGCTTTGGATGTTGCCAACAAAATTGGGATCATCTAAACTGAGTCCAGCTGGCTAAATCTAAATATAAATTTTTTCACCATAAAAAAAAAGGAATCACTCTGGTGGCCATGTTGACAATGAATTAGAGGAAGCAAACATGGAAGCTGGACAGTGGGCGGGAAGCTGGAGGAGGACGTTGTCAGGCTGGGCTCTAGCTGCGGCAGAGGAGACGGAAGTGAACAGATTCAAGAGGTAGGAGGTAGGGGCGCCTGGGTGGCACAACGGTTGAGCGTCTGCCTTCGGCTCAGGGCGTGATCCCGGCGTTACGGGATCGAGCCCCACATCAGGCTCCTCTGCTGGGAGCCTGCTTCTTTCTCTCCCGCTCCCCTGCTGTGTTCCCTCTCTCGCTGGCTGTCTCTCTCTCTCTGTCAAATAAATAAATAAAATCTTTAAAAAAAAAAAAAAAAAGAGGTAGGAGGTAAAATCAACCAGACGTGATGACTGTTTGGATGTGGAGTTCAGGAGAAGGGAGATGGACAGACCAAGGGACAGTGGTGGACCAGGGGGAGGCAGAAGGTGAGACTCCCTGGAGGTAAGGAGATCTGAAAAGAAAACAGGAGCACTTGCCCTTCCTTTGCGTAAGGTACCTCTGCCTACATTAAGGAGCTCCAAAGAAATCCTCAGGATAAGTGGATCCTACCCAATAAGAGAAAAAATTGGTGATGGGGACAGGAGGGTATGGGTAGAGAAAGAAGGGGTGAAGGGGAGGGAAGAAACATTTATGTTTTGATATATTTATATATTTGGGGAGAAAGAGTTTATTTGTCCCATGATCTCTCCTGCAGCTCCAGGGTGACTGGAAGACCCTATTCAGGGCTTTTTAGGAAGCTGGTGTTGATAGTTTCCCTCCCAGGACTCAGGTCAGTGCTTGGGCTCTGCAACTTGCTCCTTAATGAAGATGAGGCTCATCGTGTCCTGGCAAAGTATGATCAGACATTAGACGCAAAAGCAGACCACAAAATCTTTTTTGGAAGAAGCTTGCAAACCACAGCAAACTCCTCCTGTCCAAAATCCACCATTAGGTGCAACATAAATTCATCATATGTTCTCTTTCTCCGCATCCCTTTGTTATTACCCACAGGACTGTCCTCATAGGAAGTCATTTGATGCTTCTTGGGACCCACTGTTTCCTAAAACCCATCCTCCAAAGCATATTCAGTTTTCCTGGTGTCTCTCTCTGTAACTCCTAATTGAATAGATTTCAAAAATGTCTTCTCACTGATAAATGTTCTTTTCATGCCAAGAAAGCAGATAACACAATCCTACTTTCAGCAGTTTTAGAATTTCTAATATTTCTCTTTCAGTTTTTAATTGCATTCTAAGAAATGTTTCACTCTGAAACAGTATTGTCCCTCTGAAATTACTGATACAGCCATGAAATGCCTCCCCCCATAGCCTCCCCTCAGCACATGTGTTTGGGCCATCATCAGCCAGGGGCTCCGGCTCAGAGCAGGTATAATTCAGCTCTAATTTGACAATACCCATGTTGCTCGTGTCCTTTTGACGGAGTTGTAATATAATTCAGATGAGGTTCCATTGTATTCATGTCTACCTACCTCTTTACTGGATGTCAGAGGAGAAAGGGTTCCTGAGATCAGGGACTCTTCACGCTTTCACAGATGTATTGTTTGTGGCCAGAATATACATTTGCAAATGACCCTCCGTCCAATTTGACTTTTTCCAGAACAACTTCTCTACACGTCCATAATTGGCTCCCCCCCCCCACTTCCCCCAGTTTTGCTGAGGCTGTTATGGGCTGTAATCATGGCTGTGCCACCTAAGTGGGATAGAATACATCCCAAATACAGAGCTGCCTTGTACCTTGTAGTCCTGAGGCTTGTGTGCGTTCTCCCTATGGCTATCTTCTAGCATTTTTTCCCCTTCACTTTAGATTGTATTTAGAAAGAGCAATGGGGCTAGTTTTATACTCTGATATAAATATAAAATAGGAATCATGTTTATGTCGAAAATGAAGTCGTGGTGTTTAGTGAGTAGAAATGAAACTTTTATTGTAGAAGACCTCTGGGGGCACCTGGGTGGCTCAGTTGGTTAAGCGTCTGCCTTTGGCTCAGATCATGATCCTGGAGTCCCTATATCGAGCCCCACATCAGGCTTCCTGCTCAGTGGGAAGTTTGCTTTTCCTTCTGCCTCTTCCCCTGCTTGTTCTCTCTCTCAAATAAACAAAATCTTAAAAAAAAAAACAAAAAACCTTTACTGATGGACCTATAACAAAACAGTGATAGAGCTGACGGACTTTCGTTCTGTCAAACCTTGCAAAAGGTCTCCTAGAAATATTGTATTTTAGAAGTTTCATCATATTTATAAAGTTTTCACTAATAGATTTTTATTGACTCTTGCTTCTAAGCTACACATTACAAAGGAAGCCAGTCAGGAGTAGACAAAAAGTGCTCGGGTTCCCAGCTCTCTTGGGGTCCTTTTTGCTCTATAGCTCAGCCCAGAGTTCCTGCTCCATCTCCCACCCCCATTTTCTGTGGCTTCGGTGACCTTCCTACTCTCTTGCAGGCCCCCGTTCAGCATCACCCTGCCTACTGCCTCTCTTCTGCTTTGCTTCAGCTCTTCCCACTGTACAGAGGGTTTGACAAAGATTACCATGGGACAGATTTGTGGACCTTCACCATGGCTGCTGCTTATCTTCCAAGCCAACCAGAAATAGCCGGGTCCCTCGAGTTCTAACCCAGCCATTCTCTTTAGTGGGTGGCTCTTTCCTCTGGCCCCCGTTTGCCCATCCATTTGCACACTTGTACCCAAGCAGACATCCTGTGCACATGCACGCAGGTGCTCCTGGGCCCATGTCACTGGATGCACATGGGCATATGTGTGTATCTACCTTCCTAGCTGCACACATGTAGGCCCCCAGGTTCTGGGGTTTCAGGCTGTCGGATTAATGAGTCATTTTTTCCTCCTCTGTGTGCTCAGAATCATTTGAGATGTAGATGTAGGTGTCAGGTGGAGATACAAATGTTTTGTGCTGATCAGAGGATGCGCCTTCTGTGGGTGCACAGAGGGGCTTGCAACACTTGACCTTAAACTTAAACTTATCCAGAAGAAGTATAGCAAGAGCTAGAAATCTGCCAGCCAGCCTAGTAGGGATGCTTGCTTGCTTCCTGTGGGCAGGTTGGCAGCCAGAGGGAGAAAGGGCTTCCGTGGCCAGCTGTGTGCTTGGGTCAGTCTCCTGAATACTGCCCTTGATGGCTGCAGAACAGGGAGGGACAGCCAGGGATCCCCCCTCCACAAGGCAGACACACACAGAAACATTCTTATGCCAGTCCCCCGACACATGGAGAAGCAGATGGCAGGAGCCAAGCAATCGGAGAGGTAGGGAGAATGAGGACTGAAGGCCAAGTGAGCAAGGGAGTGAGCACGTGGGACAGGGTCCCTCCAGGGCACAGCCTTACCCGAATGGCAGGGTTGAGTCTGGAGCCAGCACCGGAGCAGACAGGTGGAAAAGAGGACAGAGGAAAAGTTTGCAGACAGATGAAAGGTTTGCGTGGGAAAAGGGTGGGGGGAGGGGGATGTTGAGAAAAACATAACACTGGCCTAGAAAGTGTACTTAAGGGATATTGAATGTGTTTGTGTACCCCATGTTCCAAAAAAGAATTTGCAACAGACAAGATTTGTGTGTTAACAGACGGTGTGTAATTGGAGAAAGAATGTGGGAATGTAGATATAAGAGCTGTCTCAGGATAACATGGGCCAGCTTTCTGCGGAGGGGAGAGTGTGAGAGGTGGGTGCACCAAGGTTATCAGGGGGGCTCTGATTATCAGTCAGAACTGGGATAAGCGCCCACAGCCCCCAAATTGACCATGGGCTGGAATTAGAGCTCCCTAGCCCCACTTGCCCTATAAATGGAGGGTATTGCCTTGTTCCAGAACAAGGCTTGGGGTTTAAGATTTGTGGGGTGGGGGTGGGGGGTGTCAGATTTTTTTTAATGATTGCCTTGACATTTTACTTTTACTTTGAGGTGTCCCCAAGGATCTGACTCTTTGGGAGAAAGGAAGGAGTACTAGATAATTATTATTATAATAGCTAACATCTATTGAACATTCACTATGGGCCAGACACTGTCTAGAGTGCTTTGAATGTACCAATTCACTTAATCCTCCTATCAACCCATATGAGGTATATGCACTTTTAATATCTCTATTTTACAGATGATGAAACAGACACAGAGAGACTTAGCAATTTGTCCAGAGGTACACAGCTATTGCGCAGAAGAGCTGAAATGCAAATCTAGGTAGTTTGGCTCCAGAAGCCACACTCTGCACAACTAGTGGTGTAGAAAAGAGGGTAGAATCTGGGTCAGCCCAGTCCTGGATCTTTCTCATGTGAAAGGAGCAGAACCCCCGTCATGTTAGTTCTGAATTCAAATCCTGGATTTGGGGTCTGCATTTAGCTGGGCTCTCAGGAAGTGTTAACTGCCTTAACCACGCAGGGCAAGCACTGTCTCCTGCTGCCAGACCACGAAGTGGAATTTCTAGGCAAAGGCAGAGCCATTGCTACGCCTGACAACCGTCAGAATGTACGTAGATTACACCGCATATTTCCAGTTGGGTGTACCAGTAGTTTCTAGTCTCTGCCGAAATGGGGAGGGGTCTGAGGACCGGAAACAGGAGGTCTAGGGGAGATGCAGAATTCTGAGAGGCTCAGCACTGTTAGGCAGTTCATTCAGTCATCCCACACATGTTTATTGAGCACCTACAAAATGCCGCAGGTTGCCTTATTTTCCTTGGTGTGTTACTGTAAGCAGACACCCGTTACCAGGTTCTTAGGATTTCCATACTTCTGTGGGGTCAGTGAAGCTCTTACATAGCTGCTCCTCCAGCTTTCTTGCCTGGTATGTAGTAGCCCAGACTGGAGGGCCCCCACTGATACATGGACTGTGTTTGTTCAATAACGCTTGGAAGCACAAGTGAGCTCTGTATTACCACCCTTTCGGAGGGGAGGCTGGAGAGCCTGGAAGTTCCTACTTCTAGCCCTACAGAGCCACAGGGACCGACCCAAAGCACCAGCCATCAGCTTTGTTCCTCAAGCCTCTGGAGAAAACCTTTGATTTCATGGGGATGATTATTTTTATTCTTGCCCACTCAAGGATGAAGCCCAAGAAACAAGAGGTTGCCCCTTTCAGAGGCATCACAATGGGTCACCTCCAGCCAAACCCACTGTTTTTTGTTTTTTGTTATTTCTGGGTTTGGTTGAGCCTCTCTTGGAAACCATTACTATACAACTTACTTAAAAGAAAGAGTGGAGGGATTGGGCATAAGAGACTCAGACAGAGGGGGGAGGAGATGGGGGTTTGGGATGGGGAGGCTGGGAGTAATGTGTTGTCAGAGAAAGTGCAGGAAAGAACATTTTAAAGTCACAATCTGATTTGAATCAATTCCATTTTGTAGTGACATTTTTAATCTTTTGCAAAGTCAGACTATTCCAAGTTTGACTTTTGGCCAAGCCTGCAGAATTGGAACTTAGGATGAAGGTTTCTGAAAAAGACACAACACACACACACACACACACACACACACACACAGAGAGAGAGAGAAGGGGAGGGAGGGAAAGGGGAGGGAGACTTTTATCCTAAAGTCATTGTAAATCCAAAGCAGGGTTTTATCCTCCACAGTTAAATGAGAAAGAAAAAAATCAAGAATACCAACATTTGAGGTACAAAGACTGTCATGGGCCAGTGGAAGTTTGCAAAATTATATGTAAATGACGAAAGTTTTTACTGTGGTGGCCCTGTGCATTCCCAAAGCTAATCCCAAAGAGAAAATCTACTTAGTAAAAGAAAGTTTTGTCTAATTTGGTTAACAGTTGAGAAGTGACAAAAATGCTGAATATATTAATAATTTATATTTCCAGGGTAACACTATATCTTTAATGCTTCAGTGCCAAAGGGAATTCAGATTGGCTTAATGCTCAGCGAAAAAAAGCCTGAAAGGCCTTCTTCATATTCTGTATCCAGCGCTGATGAAAATGGGTGTAAGACATGTGTTCCAATAATAGGCACCATGCATTCTCCCATTTCTGCATAATTCACTTGCGTCCCATACCGCGCAATGTATATTTGTGATCCGGAAGGCCTCCTGGCCTGACATTGGCTTTCAGACTCCAGCCCTATCAGTTGGTAAGGGAAGGAAGTATTTGCATCTCACATTTTATAGGTAAGTATTGTAGTGACATGGAGTATATGTTAGGGCAAGAACTCCTTATTTGCAAGACCTTTTCTAAGGTTTCTAGATTTCCCCTGCCCCCTCAATGCACATTTAAATTTCACTTTATGGGCAATGTAATGAAGAGGGTTTCTTTTTTTTTCTTTTTTTCTTTTGGCCTGTCTGTATAAATCAAGTTTGATGGTTTACAAATTGCAGGTCATCCTATTCCGTGACCTCAGTAAATAGTCTAGGTCAGAGCTCCCTTACACCCTGTCCACAGAAATGGAATAAGTTAATTTATTGTTCTTCAGCTAATCGGGGAGAACACAAATCATTGTCGTTTGGTTAAATGGCCTCTGGAAACAGGAAAACCTGCTACATAATTTCAAATTATTTATTTAAAGGGTATCAGAGCTAGGGAATAAAAAAGGAAATATAGGAACAAAGGGGAAAAAATCAAGGAAGGAAAAAAATTTCAGTCACCACAAACACATTAGCCGTTTGGCTACCTTGTTCATTTTACCGGTTTACATAAAACAATAGCAGGCTCGTTTTGCTATTTGGGCCTTTAAAAAAACATGACTTTTGTTTGCTATTCTAAGTGTATCGCTGTGTTGTGGGTAGGGCACAGATCCAATTAGAACTGAAAACCCTAATCTCCTAAAGATGACTGGACAAGCGTCCCCTGGGCCCCGAAAACTCCACACGACGTACAGGGTTGAGCAGAAGGTTAAAATCCAGCCTCCCCCGGGAAAGGGGGAAAGGGGGAAAGGAGGCTTTTTCTCCTTGGGCCCGAGAACCAGAACAGACTGCCCAGCGACCGACCCCCTACGGTGGCGGATGGTGGGGATCTGCAGAGGGAACCGTCCCCCGGAGAGCGCGTCTCCTGACCCGGTCGTTGCCGGCTGCTCACCCGGTTGCCTAGCGTCCCTGAGGCTGAGCTGATCTGTGCGTAAAAAGGCAAGGCAGGCTTCCCTGAACCCTCCCGCGGCGCCGAGTAGCTGTCATCCTAAAGTAACAAACTTCGTCGTCTGTTGCTTTTGAGCCATAACTCAGAAGTTACCTCCTGTTTTGTTTTTCGGAGACGTGTTAGAGCTGTAAACTTAGTCACGCGTGCCGCTGGCCTGAGTCGCGCCGCTCTCCAGGCCAGCCCGCGCGTGGTGCGCGCGCGCGCCCCCCGGCCTGGTCTCGCGGTAGGAAGGGCGCCCAGGTCGCAGCGGGCACAAGTCCGCTAAAGCCAGTGTGGGGCGGGTCCTTGGCTTGCATTTTCTCAGAGTCAAGGGCCCAGTTCTTCTTCGCGCGCCCTGCTTCGAGGCAGATGCCCAAGGTGCGCACCTGTCGGGTGAGGGTCTGGAGCCCCGAGGGAGCCACGACTTCTCTCCCCGAAGCGAAGCTCCATTTAGCCTTTCCTCCCTCCTCCTCAGACCCGGCAGCGCCCCCTGCCCCCAAGTACTGAAGAGCATCACCTTGGCCCTATCGGACTCGCGTCCTCGGCACCTCCAGGGGCGGTTGTGGAGGAGCAGAAGGTAACAAAGAAATCCATCTCTTGGTCTTTACCAGAAATCGTTTATTGCCAGGAGGGAGATCCTTCAGAAGACTAATTTGCTCGCGGCCTTCCCCCACCCAGGGGAATTTTGTTGGCACAATATTTACACCTGTACAAAATACAGTGTTTCTCCTAAGCAGCGTCCGACGCTCGGAGAAATCTGCAGGGAGAGGCAGCGTCAGAGCACCGTGGGGTGCTGGGAGGGGTGCAGGTTGAGGGCGTTGGGGTGGGCGTGGCCGATCAGGTTGAGGTAGTGCCGGTCCAGCCCCTGCACGGGCGCCAGGAAGGGGCTGTGCTGTTGCGCGGGGCTCGGGAGCGGCACGGGCGCGCTGGGCAGGTAGGGCAGCGCCGGGCTGCGGGCCGTGCCGTGCGGCCAGGGGAAGGGCCCGGGGGCAGCGCCCTGCGGGAAAACGGAGGCCTCCCCGGGGCTGTGGCCTGCGAGCTCGGGCCCCGCTGGGTGTAGCTGATAGGAGAAATCTGGCTCTGGAAGCGAACCTAGCGGCTGGAAGGCAGGTTCGGTGCCCAAGCGGGCCTTGGACTGCAAGAAGGCGAGGATGCGCGCGTACTTGGTGTCCTTGGTCTCCATCCGCTCCACGGTGGTGAGGTAATGCACCAGGTTCTTCATGCACTCGTGGTAGCCGTAGTGGAAGTAGTTGGCAAACTCCGCTAGCAGTTCTGCTGGAGGGGCGAGTCAACCCGCAGAAAGGAAAAAAAACAAAACAAAACAAACAAAAAAACCGTGAGCAGCCCCTTCCCCACCGGGAGCCCGAGGTGGGTACCAGGCACATCCCTCCCATCAAGTTTTCTGGCCGGAGTTCCCATTTGAGGCCTGTCCTCTCTTACCCCAGTCTGGAGACCGCAAAAGCGCAAGCAAACGACCCCACTCTTCCCCACCAGAGAGGAGGCGACGGAAACAGCATCCCTAGAAACCTGTCCCCCCACCCGTCCGCCTTTGCTTACGTAGAACCTCGACCCCCCCCCCCTTCGGCTGCATCCAGAGTGGAGACCTCTAGTGAAGGCCTTCACTCCCACCCCCAAGTCTCTATGCGAACGCTCCCTGCCCAGGTTCCCTTTTGCCAAATCCGCGCCCACCTTTTTCCCTTCCCCGAGGAAAATCAGCGGAGTGCAGGGCTCTCAGGTACTGAACGGTCATCTCGAGGATCTCCGCCTTCTCCAGCTTCCCAGAACTCTGCAAAAGGAGGAGGGGCTCCTCGCAGCGACCCAACGGGCGCAAGCCAACCCGGGCAGGCTGGGTGCACGGTTTTATCTGGAGCAGCTAACAGGGCGCTGCAGTGGATCTGCGCAGAGGGCCGCCTGGTGCTCACTCGGCGCTCGGGTCCCCAGGGGCAAGGGCCCGCAGGAAAGCCCCTTTCCGTCTCCAGACTCCTTGCACCCCTGCCGAGAGTGGCAGCAGAGGATCCCCAGCGCCTGGCTCTGTAAGCTCGGCCTCTGACATTACCTGCTTCGCCAGGGCCATGGGCACAGTCTTGCCCAGCTCGTTCAAGCAGCGGTTAATCCGGTCCCTCCTTCGCTTTTCTATCACTTTGTGGGAGACGGGGGTTCTCTGCGAACAGAGGTTTGTACGTTTAGGATAGTGGTGCCCAGGGAGTCGTCAAAGGCATGGCTGTAGCTGCGTGTCAGCCGTCTTCCCAGCCCTCAACGCTGCCCAGGGACTCCCCCCGGAAGGGCTCCCTGCTCCTCCACATAAGGGTCAATGAGCTCTGCCCTCTCACAGCCAGGCTGGTGCGCTCCTCTTCCAGCCGCCCTACCCTCTCCAGCCACGCCGTCAGGCTGAGCGCCAGGCACTGGGGAGGTGGCCACCAGTCTCGGGCGTGGGCTCCTCCGGAGTTGAGCAGTCTCCTGTCTCTAACCTCATTCCCTCCCAAACCACTCAAGATTCCTCCGCACGAGAGTCGCGTGTGCCGCGTCCCTGCCGTCGGTCCAGCCAGGTGGCGGCTCGGGGAGTCAGGGCTGTTTGGGCTCAGCCGACTCACTTTGCGATCCTTGAGCTTGTCTGACATCCTGCTCTACGCGCCCTCGGGAGAGGCGGTGGCGCGAGTCACCCGTCCACTTTCCGCCTCGTGTGCCTCCTCGAGTGTCCCAGGTAGACTGCAGCCTCCCAACTCCGAGGGACTGCCTTATAAAGCGGTCATCTAGGGCTCCAAGTGCATTCACGAGTTGAATTATTCCATAGGATTAGGGGAGCTGCGTTTGGGGGATGTATGCATTCAAGATCAGTTTTAAAGAAGTTAAAAAAAAAAAATTAGCAGCCGAGGGGGGCGAGCTGGGGGCAGATCAGCTTTGTTAATCCACGTGGCCCTTCAAAGGACACGTGATCGGCGGGGGAATAACATTTGCATGGCAACAGCCCGGGCGGGAAAAGGAGGCGGTAAACTGGAGCCGGCGGGCGAGCGAGCGCCTGCAGCAGCCGCAGGCGCAGAGCGCCGGGGCGCAGCGGCCGCGGGCACCGGGGGGCGAGGATCCTCACAAAACAGTGTCGCCTCCTTTAGTCCCACCGCTGAGTCTCACACGATTGCCTGTTTACAAATCCCAGCAAGCCCGCAGTCCCAGCGCCGAGTGCGTTTTAAAGCCTGTCCAGAGTCATTAAAGTAATTAAGTAAGCCTTTAATAGGCTGTTCCGCCGGGTTCAAGGGAGAGCTCTTGGAGACGGAGGCGCCCCGTTTGTTCCCAGGCTTTTCTCACACGACTTGGTGACACGTCCATCTCCCCCCTTTTTGTTTACACCGCTTTATTTGTCCGGACATCCCGGCAGGTGTGGGGCTACGGCTGGCACACGAGGCTCCCGCCTCGCCTCGCCCCTCCCGCCGGTCTTTGGCACGCGACGCTCCCCCCTACTCCCTGACCACGTCGCTTGCTTTCTTCCCCCCCCCCCGGGCTCTTTCTTCGCGGGGGGAAGAGGCTCAATTTGTAGCCTATTATCCTACACGAAAATGTCCATTGAAAAGTATGAATAGTTTCATTGGGCTAAATTTTAATAATGCCAGAGGGTGGGGGAGGAGAGACAGGCAGGCGTGTGTGTATGTATGTGTGTGCGTGTGTGAGTGAGGGGGGGGTGGGAGGATGGGGGGGCAACACGGAGAAGAGTGGGCCGAGAAGAAAAGGGGGAATGCAGCTGGCCCAGGCGAGCATTATACGACGTCACCTGCGAGAGGGGGCGCCTACAGACCCCTATTCATTTGCCTAATTTTGGTCAATTTAACAAACTTCAGGAGAAATTATTGTGGCTTTGTCAGGGAGGGTGAAGCCTTCTGATCGAATTAACAGCATGTTTTGATCCGGTAAATGTCATTAGAAAGGGAGAAACAATCGCGCTTAGAGTGCTCTGAGTAATGCGCCCAAGTGGAGACGCCAAAGCGCACGGCTCACAAAGGGAGCAAGTAGCTGCCACAGGGAACTTTTGTACCCGCCCATCGCCCAAGTTTTGACACAAAAAGGCATTATTTCATACTTGAATACGTTTAATCCAACGATTGTCTATTTTCTGCAAACATATTTTCACAGCATTGTTAACTTTTTATGTCCCCCTTTCGCGGGCGCCTTTTCTTAACGTTTGGGGGCGGGAGAGCGCAGACACTTTGGGCATCAATATTTGTCACTGAAAAGGGCTCCGTGAAGTTAGGGAAGTTGATCTCTTTTTTATGGTTTTAGAGAGCGAATATATCGGGGGAGGAGGAGGGAGGGAAGGCACGAACAGAAACTAGGAAAGAAATTTGCTGGACGGGCCGAGGGGAAGGAGGGGGGCAGCGGCGGCTGGGAACTCTCTCCGCCTCCTGCGCCCCTGCGGGCAGCCTGGCCAGCGGCGGGGGCCTCCTCCCCCACCCGCAGGGCTCGCTCGCGTTTGCTGCCTCGGACCCGCACACCGGGGGCTCCAGGCGTGCGGGGTAGAGGTGGGGTGTGAGGTTTCTTGCAGATGGAAACTATAAGAATGGTGTTTGTTTTACGACCTGCTCTAGAGCTACTGAGCTCACCTTTTCCTCATCTGTTCCATCTGAGAACAACCGACATCTCTCCTTCCCAGCTTTTCTGCCCCCCACCTTGCCTAAATTCTCTCTACTCTGCTGGGCTACGGCAGGGCCCGGGCTCTCCCTTTGGGTGTCATTAGTCCTTGGCAGAGGTGGCTAAGGAGGAGCCTCGCTCACTGGTAGGACCTAGGGGACTGCGAGGGCGCAGAGGCGGGCCTGGGGTGCTGGGCCTTGGGGAAGAGAGCGGCCCACCCGCCATGGCCTGGGAGGTGTGGGGCTCGGTAGGCACCACGCACCCTTAGGGTGTCCCTTTGCCGACTTGCTTTCAGTCTGGTCAGGACGTTTCTCTTCTACATCGCGCCAGATTGGACACGACCTGCACCCTTCCGCAGGTCGCTCTGCCAGCCCCGGGTGCCCTCTCAGGGGTTGTCGATTTCAGTATATTCACTCGCACACAAAGGGATTTAACAGGAACCCTTATCATCCAAATTAACTAACGTGAATGGGTAAAAGGGAGTGCGCACACTTCTCACCCCAGCCCACCCCCCCTTTAAGCCAGCGGACTAGGCGTTGATCCTCTTACTGCTGGTGTTAACCACCAGCTGCAGGCACCTTCCAAGGGCCAAATTTCATTCTGTGCAAACTGTTTAATTTCTCATGTTTGCTCGCAGAGCGGGGCTCCGGGGCCTGCCCAGGGCTGTAAGTACCTGAGTGTGGCTTGGCTGGGGGTCCAAGTGAAGGTGGGTAGGTGGGTGGAGGTGGGGTGCAGGCGCGCCCTTCCTTACCACGTCTTCCAGCGGCTGCAGCCCTTTCTGGGAGAGGGGGAATGCCTCACCCGGTTCAGGTGAGGCAAGGACTGTATTCTGCCCCAGCCTGAAGGCTCCAGTCACCTGTCAGAAAGTGGGGCACCTGGACCCTCATGGCCGTCTTCTCTTGTATCTTTCTCTGCAGGATGGTGATAAAGCCTTCCCTGATCTTGACCTAATTCCCACCCAGAACCAAGCAGAGTCATGATCTGTGGGGGCTGGAGCCCAACAGGTGTTCACATCCCAGCTCCACCCCTACCAGCAGGGCCAGACTTTGGGCTGGGCCTCAGTGTCCTCTTCTGTAAAATGGAAACAATGAGTGTATCTACTAGGTCGCAAGGTGGCCACTGAAATGAAATAAGTAAATATAAGCAAGTCACCTAAAATAAGACTGAAATACTCAATTCATAGTTTCATTTTGCCTAGAAGTCTCTTCTTCAGTGGCTCTCATGTGGTAGTATTTTTTGGGGTCTGTGCCCTTGTGTGATATTTTCATTCATTTCATGGTTGTTGTTTGTTTGTTTGTTTTTCTTTAAGAAAGCTTCCCTCTCCTGAAAAGGCCACAGTACTTTCTCCTGAGGTTTGTTAAATTGACCCAAACTGGACACATGATTGTGGCGGTAGATGCCCCCTCTTGCAGGTGACATCACTTGGTGCTTGCTGGCCTGCGGGGTCCTCTCTGTGTGTGCGAGACTGAAAAAGCCTCTAAATGCAGAAGCTTCTTAACATCAGAGTCATTTCAAATGGCTCAAACACTAGCAGCAAAGCAGAACTAGGAAGACTACTTAGAAATTAGACAATGCTAATTAAATTAGTCTGCACTTAGACTCCTAGTATCTGAAGACCTTTGTTGGAGAATACCACAATCCCAAGCAGAATATGTATGTTATTGTTGTGAATATTGCTCTTTTTTAAAAAATTTATTTATAGAGTTGACCCGTAGCTTCCAAACACTGAAAAGATGGATTCTTTTGGGTTTCTTCCCAATTCTAGAAACTGAGGATTTATGGATTTGGGAAGGGGAAGAGGAAATGAATAGAGAAAAATGTAGTGAGTATTTGGTAATTTCAGCCAAATTGCTCTAAGACAAAGTGTTCTGGGTGATTTCAAATTTCTCCCTCCAACTCTCACCTTTAAAACTCAAAGCAGGTTTTTCTAGTTTCATTAATGGGACTGGGGATTTAATCAAGTGAGACAATGTGAGTCTTGCCAGAGAGCAGAGAAAACACAGCTCTGGCTGCCCCTACTCCATTCCTGAGGTACCAGCAAGACAAGAGATGAAGGGAATCGAATTCCTAGGCTCTCTTTCTGAAGTGAGTAGCATCACGGAATATGGGGTGGCAGGATGTTTCCTCTGAGAGGAGCCTGAAAGACCATCAAATCCCACACACCATTTTACTACGGGAGAGTCTGAGGGGCTAGGAGGGGACCTGATATTGTGCGGTGGTGCCCAGCAAGCTGCTGTCTCAAAGTGTTCCCCCGTTTGTTGATTTGCTGTGTGCCCTCCAGGGCCGACTGCTCCAGCTTCCTGGCTGTTACTGTGCAGGAGAATCTAGTCAGGGACACTGTGATTTGGCACTGGCAAGCATTCTGCAGGACATCCTGCTGCCTTTGGCTGATGTGATTGTTGTCGGAGGCATCAGCTGTGTCCGTGAGCCTCCTTTATGTGCTCCTGCTTCTCACAAGTCCTGTGATGACAGCATGGTGAGCCCTGATAGGAGCCAGAAGCTGGGAATACCCAGCAGGAAAGGTCATATCCCATGGGCCGGTACTCTAAGACAGGAGAAAATATTCTATTGATGGCCCCAGTCCAGTATCCTCAACACAGCGGTCGCTACCAATGCCTATTCTAGCAGGCGTGCATCAGGTATCCTCTTGGGCTGGCAACTTCTCTGGACTTTTCCTTACTCAGCATCCCCGATTCCTCACCCCTCTCTGATGGCCAGTAGTATTCTCAACTCAGTGATGGGATCAACAGGACATGTGTGGCGGGGACAGTGCCTGTCATGCAACCTGGCGAAGATGAGGAGGGCCAGGGAACTGCAATCTCTCCAACCATGAGGACACACACAAAGGTGTTGCTTCATCTGGAAGGAGTCCAGGGACTTGGGAAACCTGTATTCATCATAGATTTCCCAGGGCTTTGTCCCTATCTGCTTTGTTCTTGTCTCTGAAGCACTTAGTTCTTTGCTTTCTGTTTCTAGATACAGTACCTGACAGTCTTTGCTGAACGGGGGCAGCGGCTCTGAAACCACACTTGCTAATTAGCACCTCCCTTTATCCAGATGTGTTTCAGCTTCTCTACCCTTATGGAAATCTTGACACGTCACACCTGCTACTAGAATCTGATGCCTTCACAAATTGGTTTGTTTTTGTTTTAAGGAAAAACAAAGTGCTCTAATCCCTTGCCACTCAAACGTTCTTCTCACCCCAGCCGCGTCCTCACCACCTGGGAGCTCATTAGAAATGCAGACCCTCAGGCTCCGCCCCTGTCCTAACTGAATCAGAATCTGCATTTGAACGAGATCCTCTGTGGACGCCCGAGTTCCAGAAGCGCCGCACTAGCTGAAGCTGGAGGCCCCATTTGGTATTTAACAACTGATGGTTACCTGATGGGCAGATCCCAGGTAGGAAGGGCCACCCCGGAGCGGCGGCGGCGGAGCAAAGGTAGTGGAGCCTTCCAGGCTATCCTAGGTGGTACGAATTAATTGCATAGATTGAAAGGTTTCCCATGAACAAAGGGGGCTTTGTAGCTCTGCTTGTCCAGATATTCTATAGGGCATTTGCAGTACTTTCCTTAAGTACTGTCTCCTGTACTCAATGATTTCTTTCCTTCTTGTCTATGTAGTACTTGAAAGTAGCTGATGCTCTCAAATGTCGTTTTTCAACATTGTGTCATTAAATGAAGCAAAAACTGGGAGAGGAGCCCTGAGGAATTTTTGACGTCCATGCTCCAGCTAATTCTATAGGCAGTCTCTCACAGGACCCCATGTTGTCCTATTTTACCCTTTATTTCGGACTTTAAAAAGAACTGTAAGACTAGGGGGAGTGTAAACATAACTATTGAGAAATAATACCTTTAGGGAGATTGCAGGAGAGATGAGGCTGTTGTTATCCATATTTTGATGTTAACATTGCTTAGAAAAGTTGTGAATGGTGTCCCTTATGGGCTTTGATTATTCTAGGCAGCTGGCTTTCTTTTGGGTTGATAATTACAGCTTTTTGCTCTTGGTTAACTTGAGTGGCCATCCAGAAGTTACCCCTGAGGAGCTTTGGCTCTTTCTATAGCATGAAGATTTCATCTGTTCTACGGGGTAAATTTGCACAGAAAACTAGAGGTGTACGTTACTGAAAATAAGAAATTATTGTAAATTACAATACATGACAGAGAACTTGGGGAAAAGATTCAGGTTGGGGAGAAATGTACATTACAGGAATGTTAATAACAGTTCCATGGTATGGGCTGTAATCACAGAGATCTGAGGATGGGTCACCTGATCCAATCAGTTCCTGCAGCTTGGCTCCTCCCCTTCCTCCCATTCCTCTTCATTCATTCGCCACCAGATCCAGCATTCACTGTGTGCCAGGCATTGGATGGCGTGACATCGGAGCCACTGAGAACAAATGTAGGGTGCTTGAAGACTCCATAAGTTCTCATGTGTCAAAAGAAGGACCCTACTATGGGGATAGCCCTTAAGGGCAGACCCTCATTTGAAATTTGCCTGTTTGTTGACCCCCTCCCACCCCCCAGTTTGTACCCCACTGCTTACAGTTTTAGTCCACTCTATTTCTTTACATTAGTCTTACCAATGAGACATGAATTTGAGGAATTTTAGCTTTTTTGCAATGGGTTTGCCGCCAGAACACAGGTGTTTTGAAAACCACCGCTCAACTTAAACCAGAATGGGAAAGGAAAAGACTCACATCAACATCGCTGTCATTGGACCCATAGATTCAGGCAAGTCTACCACTACTGGTCATCTGATCTACAAATGTGGTGGGACCAACAAAAGAACAATTGAAAAATTTGAGAAAGAGGCTGCTGAGATAGGAAAAGACTCCTTCAGGTATGCCTGGGTCTTGGATAAATTGAAAGCCGAATGTGAATGTGGTATCACCATTGATATCTCCCTGTGGAAATTCGAGACCAGCAAGTGCTATGTGACCATCACTGATGCCCCAGGACACGCAGACTTTTTAAAAAACATGATTTCAGGCACATCTCAGGCTTGCTGTGCTGTCCTGATTGTTGCTGCTGGTGTTGGTGAATTTGAAGCATGTCTCTCCAAGAATGGGCACATCCATGAGCATGCCCTTCTGGCTTACACACTGGGTATGAAACAACTAATTGTTGGTGTTCACAAAATGGATTCCACTGAGTTGTCCTACAGCCGGAAGAGATACAAGGAAATCATTAAGGAAGTCAGCACCTACATTAAGAAAATTGGCTACAACCTCAACATGTTAGCATTTGTGCCCATTTCTGGTTGGAATGGTGACAACATGCAGAAGCCAAGTGCTAACATGTCTCGGTTCAAGGGATGGACAGTCACCCGTAAAGATGGCAAAGCCAGTGGAACCACACTGCCTGAAGCTCTGGATGGCATTCTGCCACTGACTCGTCCAGCTGACAAGCCCTTGTGTCTGCCTCTCCAGGACGTCTACAAAATTGGTGGTATTGGTGCCATCCCTGTGGGCCGAGTGGAGACTGGTGTTCTTAAACCTGGTATGCTGGTCACCTTTGCTCCAGTCAGTGTTACAGCTGAAGTCAAGTGTGTTGAAATGCACCCTGAAGCTTTGAGGGAGGCTCTTCCTGGGGACAGTGTGGGCTTTAATGTCAAGTACGTATCTGTCAAAGGTGTTCGTCGTGGCAGTGTGGCTGGTGACAGCAAAAACGACCCACCCATGGAAGCAGCTGGCCTCAGAGCTCAGGTGATTGTCCTGAACCATCCAGGCCAAATCAGTGCTGGATAGGCACCTGTGCTGGATTGTCACAGAGTTCACATTGCTTGTAAGTTTGCTGAGCCAAGGGAGAAGATGGGACCATCTTCCAGCTTTTTTCCAGAATGATGATCTAAGTTCTTGACATCTGGTGATGCTGCCATTGTTGATATGGTTCGGGGCAAGCCTATGTGTGTTGAGAGCTTCTCTGACTGTCCTCCTCTGTGCTGTTCTGCTGTTCGTGACACGAGACAGACGGTTGCTGTGGGCATTATCAAAGCAGTGGACAAGAAGGTAGCTAGAGCTGGCGAGGCCACCAAGTCTGCCCAGAAAGCTCCGAAGGCTAAATGAATATTATCCCCAATATCTGCCACCCGTAGTCAGTGGTGGAAGAAAAGTCTCAGAACTGTTTGTGTCATTGGCCGTTTAATAGTAAAAGACTGGTTAATGAGAACAGTGCATCGTAAAACCTTCAGAAGAAAAGGAGAATGTTTTGTGGACCATTTGTGTTTTTGTGTGTGTCAGTTTTAAGTTATTAGTTTTTAAAATCAGTGCTTTTTAATGGAAACAACTTGACCAAAAATCTGTCATAGAATTTTGAGACCCATTAAAATAAAATTTAATGAGAAAAAAAAGAATTGGAGGAATTTTAAATCCCCTCCTTTAAAAACTTCATTGCTTCTTAGGGCATTAAGGACTTTCCTTAGGGTGAATTGATAGAACTTGGTTTTGGTCCTCTGTAACACCAAATTAAAGGATGCAGTCAAGAAAATAAGTTTTGATTCAGTATAATTTTGGAAGACCTGGTGTATTCCTTTCCCGTGGCTGCTGTCACAAATCACCGTAAACAAATTACCATAAATTTTAAACAAGAGAAATTTATTCTCTCACAGCCTGGAGACCAGAAGTCTGGAATCAGTAGCACGGGGCGAAATCCAGTGTCAGCAGGGCTGTGCTCCCTCTGGAGGGCCTAGAGCACAATCTGCTTGCTTCGTGGCTCCAGGGTCAGACCGCCTTCTCCTCCCCACCTGCCCCTCTCTCCTAAGGATACCTGTGGTTGTATTTCACACCCACCTGGTCAGCCTACCTTAGGATGCTTAGCTTAATCACATTATGCAAAGTCCTTTATTTGGGGGGTGACATTTGTAACATTCATAGGCTCCAGGAATTAGGATGGGGATGTCTTTAGGGGGCCATTATTTAGCCCCTTGTACCTGGTGAAGTTCCATAGCAGGAGCTCAGCATCTGCCCTGAGGCCCTGAGAGCAGAAGGGGCTGAGGGCTGGACCAGAGAGACTGGGGTGGAGGAGAAAGGAAAAGCATGCTGTTTCCAAACTTAGCAGAGCTACCCCTCCACCTTCCTGTCTCCCTTCCTTTTTCCCTTCCCCCTCTTCATCCTTTCTTATCCCCTTTCTGTCACAGGACTCCTTGCTCCCAGGCCTCAGGATTCAAGATGCTCTGATGTATTTCTGCTGCATTAGGAGTTAGGTCATCTTTAGTGTATAACCTGTGCCTTTGTTATCGCACATACACGTGCATACACATGCAGTCTTGTGCTCACACACACACACACACACACGCGCGCACGCACAGGATGGCCGTGTCTCAAACCTAGCTAATTAAGACTCAGTCTTTCTTTTCTGCACCCTTCTCCAATATTCTTCTTCTCGTTGGCCACAGGTCTTCTGAAAATGCCACGCTCACGCTCACCAGGAGCTCTGGATGTGAATCTTAACTCTGCTTATGCGGGAGGCCGCTGCACATTTGCATCCACAAAGCAGAGTAGACAACCTCCTTCCTAAGCTTAGTGAGATGACTCTGTGAGGTAACGTTTGTGAAGTTCGTGCTACAGCGCCTGGCCCCAGGAGGTGTGCAGGGGCTGACCTCCTCATGGGTTGATCTGGTAGAGCACCTGCTGTTTTCCTGGAACCGTGCCGAACCCTCATATGACAATGACAATGGGGATCAGAACCCGGTCGCGGCCTTTCAGGAGTTTATGGAGTGAGGCCGACCCGGGAAGGGAATTTGATACAAGCTGGCAGGAGGCAGCTGATGGTGAGAAGAGCTCAGAGAGGACTTCCTGGAGGAGATGATGAGTGAGCGGAGTTCTGAACGGTGAGTGAGTGTATTGTTTCCTAGGGCTGCCACAAACGTGGTAACTTCAAACAATGGAAATGAATTTTCTTAAGTTTTGGAAGCTGGAAGTCCAGAAAGGAGGTGTCAGCAGGGCCATGGGCCCTCTGAAGACCTAGGGGAAATTTTGTTCGTTGTCTCTTCCAGCTCCGTGTGGCACAGACACTTCTTGGTTTGGGGCAGCATAATTCCGGTCTTTGCCTCTGTCTTCACGTGGCTGTCCGTGTGACATTATAAGGACATTTGACCTATTTGTCATTGGACTTAGAGCCCACCTGGATAATCTGGGATGAACTCATCTCGAGATCCTTAACTTGATTACATGTGCAAAGACCCTTTTTCCAAGTAATGTAACAACCACAAGGCTGATGGACATAACTTTTGAGAAAACACCATTCAACCCACCACAGTGAGTAGGAGGTAGCCGAGCAAAGTCTGGTGGGAGGGGTGCTCTCAGTAAAGGGGGTGGCACAGAAAGGGGCACAGGACATGGAATGGCTTTCTGGTTTTGGGAAACCACAGTGTAGTCTTATTAGACCACGAATTGTGAGGAGGACTGAGGGAGGGAATGAGTGGAGAGGCAGGCTTGGCACAAAGCAATTTAGCTTCTGTCATGGGTTGAGATAAAGATGCTGAGGTCCTGCATGAGAGTTAAAGATGGCCGAACATGTTGGAGAGAGAAAATCATCAGGACCAGGGAAAGGATTCAACATGGCAGGAGAGGAATGGGGAAGATCATTGCTGGATTTCTGGTTTGGGGAATTGACTACACAGTGACCCCACTGGGATTAGCAATAAGAGGAAGGTGTAAGGGGGGCATGGGTATGGGGCAGAAGGTGTAGGAGAAGATGACTGATTTAATTTGGGGCCTATAAATGCTAAAGCTCATATGAACACCTGTAACTGGGTGCCTGGAAGACAGGTAAGATATGAAACTGCAGGTCTGAGATAAAAAGGTCAGTGTCTATGTCCAGGGACCCACAGACGGTGACAGTGGATGAAATCACTTACGAAGAGCTTCAGGGAGAAGGGGAGGGGGCCAAGGACAGAATCCTGGGGGATGCTCACTGGCAAAGTGGGAGAAGGCCACCAACCAGGAAGGGGTCATCAGAGGGGGAGGAGAAGAGCTCAGAAAGCTGCTAGGATTCCTAGGAGCCAAAGTGCAAATGGTTCCAGAAGGAGATACTCAGAATAAGAGCGTTATGAGGATATCAGGTTATGAATTCAGACCACATGCCAGGAGAGACCAGTCCCCATAACTACCAACTGGGGCCATGGGGGGTATCCCTGTAGCACCACAGATCCACACAGAGCGCAGGCCACTGGTGCCCTGCAGAGGGCAGTGGTGGGTGGTGTCCTGCTCTTCTTTCTCCAAGGCTAATAATAATAATGGTCAGCACTTAGCCAGCATCCCTTTCCCTCCCTTGCACTAAGTGCTTTGCAGATCTTTGCTCATTTAATCCCCACAATGAGATGAGTATCATGTTTATTTTATGGAGAGGTGTGGGGAATTCAAGGATGCTTGACCCAGGGGCATAAAACCATTAAATGGTAGAGCTGAATACAAATGAGGCTGACCTAACTCGACACCAGCCCCCTTTCCAGCAGGATGCCTGGTGTTGCTATAGCCTTGATCCTTCTGAGATCAGAAGTCACGGAAGAGCACGTATTGCATGGAGCACTGGGTGTTATACACAAGTAATGAATCATGGAACTGTACATCAAAAACTAGGGACGTACTGTATGGTGACTAACATAACATAATAAAAAATTATTATTAAAATAAATAAATAGAGTTGCTGTTGTTCTCACAAATCTGAAAAAAAAAAAAAAGTCATGGAAGAAGACTTCTCAGCTAAGAACTCACACCCACCTTCCAACAACCAAATGTAGCTGCTATTTCCCAAACCAGGAAGGCAGTTCTCAATATGCCCAGTGACCTTGTAGACTTACTCTTCCTCTTACAGTCCCCAAAGGTACAAGTTACCCACAGTCAGCAGATGTTTGAATTCAGTTTTCTCTCTCTTAATGTCCACATTTCTGATCCTCCAATTATATAGCAATAGCTTCTAAGCTCTTTTATAAACCAAAAGATTTTTGACACTATGCATTCTGGGGTCCCATTCCAGGCTTATTAAAAGGAATATCTGGGGTGCCTGGGTGGCTCAGTTGGTTAGGCAGAAGACTCTTGATCTCAGCTCAAGTCTTAATCTCAGGGTCGTGAGTTCAAGCCCCATGTTGGGCTCCATGTTGGGTATGAACCCCCTTAAAAAAAAAATTTCCCATGGCGTGGTCCTTAGATCTGTATCTTTGATTCTGAGGCAGTGGTCCCTAATCTGGCATTTATTTGGATACCATTGTTATACAATGGCTTGTCAATAACGTGAGGTTATGTTGTGGTTATCTGTTGGCAGATGGAAAATGAGCATAGGTTTTAAAAAACGCTTGGTCATCGGTTCTGATCCATTTCTTACCTGTGGCCTTTCTTCTTTGTATTAGGTTAGTTGCTTCCCTCGCTCCTTACCCTCTTATTGGCTCAAGGATAAAGTCTGTGTGATCAGTTTAAAGCTTGCTTGATTTGCAAGACTTGTTTTGAGAAAACGTAAACGGTATTAATTAGTATTATGGATCTGGGAGCGTAGTGCTGGGCAGGTTTGGAGGTTTGAACAGATCTGGGGTTGGCTGGTGCCCTCTAGTGGTTGGAACGATTCAACAGCTTCTAAGGTGGGTTGACCCCTGTGGGCTGCTGGTTTAAAATGGAAGGAGTCTGTCTGCCTTGGACTTGCTGTCTGGATAGCAGCCATGTCTTGCCATGGGGCCTCCTCTCTCTGGCTACAGTATTTTTCCTGTATAAATTGGAAGGGGCGGACAAGGATATTAGTGAACAGGCAGTCAGCATGTACAAAGGGCTGCCCAGGGAGACCGGTCACGTGTGAAGTGTAGCCAAGGGGGCAGGTAACGCCCAGCACCGAGCACTGTCACAGCCCCGCCACTCCACATGCCGAAATGTGAGCTCTCTGAGGCAGGAACCCTGGCTTACTCGTCTTTGTGTCCTTAACATCTGGCACGGGGCCTGGCATGGAGAAAGTATATATTGAAAGAAGGGAGGAGGTGCCTGGGTGGCACAGTCGTTAAGCGTCTGCCTTCGGCTCAGGGCGTGATCCCAGCGTTCCGGGATCAAGTCCCACATCAGGCTCCTCCGCTAGGAGCCTGCTTCTTCCTCTCCCACTCCCCCTGCTTGTGTTCCCTCTCTTGCTGGCTGTCTGTCAAATAAATAAATAAAATATTAAAAAAAAAAAAAAAGGAGGGAAGAAGGAAGAAAGGCAGGTTGGCGAACTTGCTTCTCTTGGCTCAGGATTAAGTCTTGCAAGAGTGGAGCTTAGCATTGCACCGCTCACATCAGAGACAGGACTGAGAGGTGACGGCACAACTGCTGTAGGTTTCATGCTGCCCGGAGGAGGAGTGAATACCAGGATCCTGACCCTGGAGGCTCGGAACCCTTCTGAGTGCTTTGCCTCCCAGTTCCAGTGGGGTTTCTTGTGCCCCATGACTTCTTAGGCAGTCCTCACTGCAGTGTTTAGGCACAGCTCCTGGCCAAACTCTCCTGCCAGAAGACCTGGGCTCTGGCTCCGGCCCTCCACTCCTCTGTGGGGCTGGGACTTGCCAGCCTCCGTGATTACATGCACCAATGCCTTAAAAACCTCTCTCCTTCCTTCTCCCTTGTACACACACACACACACACACACACACACACCCTATTGGTTATTTCTCTGAACCCTGACCAATACTTCCGGAATCGTGTTAGCTGCTGAGTGCAGTGGGAAACAGACCTGAGAGGCTCGGCCCCCTGCGAGAGTCCCCTGCAGTGAGGAATTAGAGGTCCGATGATAGTGCAGTGATGGTGGACAGTGGTGCCCAGGGCGCAGGGTATGGGCAGGAGAGACCCTGAGGAGGATGTGGGGTGGGGTTGGCTGGGGGGCGAGTGGCGCAGACAGTGGGGCAGGCGAGGCAGAGGGAGAGTGTGCAGCAGGGCAGGGAGGAGCCACGGGGAAGACGGCCAAGCTGGAGAGGTCTCCTCGCCCTGCCTCTCTCAGTGTGGTGGTCACTTCCTCAGGGAAGCCCTTCCGGCCTTTGTGTTTGGTTGAAGCCCCTAATATATCGTCCTGGCATCGTGGACTCGTGTTGTGACATGTAATCACGCAGTTATGTATAAATAGCTATTGAGTGATGATTTGATAAATAATCTGTAATCTGAGTGTAGAGTGAACTGGAGGAGCTTGCTACCAGTGATGGGGAGAAGAGTGAGGGGCTCTTGCTGAAACCCATGAGAGAAATGATAGGGGTGTCCATGGCAGTGGCTGTGGGGGTGCCGGTGTGGGGACAGACGAGGCAGATGTCGAGAAGGGTCTGTTTGCTGCAGGGCTCCAGACCATCTCTTTCTGGTTTATTTTGATTTCACCGGAACTTAGTGTGGCATCTGGCACACAGTAGGGCCTCTGTCACATTGGTTGCAGAATGAAGGAATGCCTCGTGGACAGCGGCCTGGCACACAGGGATGCGTCCTGAATATTTGCCCAGCACCCACATGAGTGCATAGAGTTGTCGCACTTCCAGTGTCCTACCCTCACCACCTCCTGGCCACCGGCGCCCTGCTTCGAGTGGTGAGACGTCCGCCTGCCTCCCGAATCTTACAGTAAGTCCTGAAGACTATGGTGTGAGCTGCCAGACTGTGTGCACACAGCGGGTGTCCTTCTGTCTGGCACAGGCTGGGGAGATTCCTCCTTTCACTTCCTAGGAAGCAGAAAGCCATGTTCTCTTCGGGAACATGGGCCGAGAGTTATGCGCTTCCCCAGACTCGGGCCTGCAGTGAATCCCCGTCTGGTCAGTCGTATGTCTCGGGAATGGGGTTAGGCAGTTTACATTGTTTGATTTAATAGTTTCAGTTCTTGAAAGTGTGAAAATGTTCAATTTCTGGAGGAGGAAACCAAGGGGGGGGAAGATGAATGACTTCCCCCATGGTTACCTGACTGGTAAGGGGTAGCAAGGGGCGGGCCACCCTGCAGGCTCCATACCCTCCTCTCTGTGCCAGAGGGCCTGAACCCCGGCTGCCCCTTGGAATCACCTGAGGTGCTTTATCGCAAGCCAGGCCTGTTATCACATCAGAAGCTCTGGACCCAGGGCCCAGGCATCAGTGTTTTTCAAAGCTTTCTAAGTGCTGGCAGTGTGCAGCCAAGGTTGAGAAGTACTGCTCATCAGGCCCCCCCTGGGGCATCTCCCCGCTTCCAGATTCTTGTTCGATCACTCCTTGGCTGTCCCAAACTCGGGACACTCAAAACAGCATGCTGCCGTCTTCCCCTGAATTTGCACCTCTTCTCATAGCCTCGCTTTACAATTCTTTCTCCCAAGGCACACGGAAATGTGGGGTCGTCTGTGACTCTAGCTTTGCTCCCACAGCTGCTAAGTTCTGTTGGTTCCATCTTGATGCCTGTCCCCGCTGTCGCTCTCAGGATCCCTGCAGCCACCATCATTATTGCCCCACGGGTTCCCTCTTGGGTTTTGGCAATCGCCTCCTGACTTTTTGCTTGCCCCCAGCAAGCTCCAGTGCATTCTATGTATATTGTTGCTAGGGCGATCTTTCTAAGATGCAAAAAAGCCTTCAGTTGCCTGCCTTAGGCTTTAAGAAAAGCACCCCAACTCCTCAGTATGTCCGCTCTTTCTCTAAGCTGCCAGTCTTCTGCTGCGTTATTTCAGGCAGCCTCCGGTCCTGTGTTAAGGCATCTGCAGCTTGTCCTCAGAGCGCTAGGCGCCTTAGTGCCCGCCTCTCCCTGCCTCTGGCTGGGCAGTTTCCTGTGCTTACAGCAGCCCTCTTGTCCTGGGTAAACTCTGTTTTTCTTCCACCACCCTGTTCAGGAACCTCTTCCAGGAGCCTCGCCGGATCCCGTCTGACCACCACGCTGGTGTCGGTATTCTTCCTGGGTGCCGCCATGACAGTGCCTTCGGTTATCTTGTATTTTTCTATGTGGTTGTCTGCTTCCCCATTAGATTGAGGGGCTCTTATGATTAGGCTTGATCTTACTCATCCTTGTAGCCCCGAACCAAGCACATTGCCTAGCAGGTCGTCACCACCCAGCATGTGTTTGCCAAGTGAGGAAGAACCATGAGATTATACAAAGCTTGGACCCTGGCAGCAGGCTGCCGAAACATCATGCTGGAGTTGGGAAAGGACAGGGTGTAGGATAGCTGGGAGAAAGGAATAAAGAAAAGGCAGAGAGCCATCAGAAGAGATTCTATTATACGGGGTAGGAAGGTATAAGCCTCATGTAGAGCTTCGGATACAGAAACAAGGAGGAAGAAGTGATTTTAAGAGAAGAAAGGAAAGGCAAAACTTATGATCACACAGTATTTTTTGATAAAGGTAGGAACATTTTTATTTTATTTTATTTATTTATTTATTTATTTTAAAGATTTATTTATTTATTTATTTGACAGAGATAGAGACAGCCAGCGAGAGAGGGAACACAAGCAGGGGGAGTGGGAGAGGAAGAAGCAGGCTCATAGTGGAGGAGCCTGATGTGGGGCTCGATCCCATAACACCGGGATCACGCCCTGAGCCGAAGGCAGACACTTAACCGCTGTGCCACCCAGGCGCCCCAACATTTTTAGAGAACACATTGCATGCATTCAAAAAACAGCTACATCCAACATGGTATCAGGGGAATATCTGGTTATAGATTCTTTTTTTTTTTTTTTTAAGATTTTATTTATTTATATGAGAGAGCACAAGCAAGGGGGAAGTGATGGAGAGGGAGAAACAGACTCCCTGCTGAGCAGGGAGCCTCCCACCTTGGGGCTCCATCCCAGGACCCCCGGGGATCATGACCTGAGCCGAAGGCAGATGCCTAACAGACTGGGCCACCCAGGCGCCCCTCTGGTTATAGATTCTTCAATTATTTTTAGTTAGGAGTAAATTTCTATATATAAATCTCTTCTATGACACTGCTATAAAAGGTATTTATCATATTTGTGGCAAATATGGCCTCCCACATGTGGGGGGAGTCTCCATATAATGAATTCTTCTCTTGGAGGTAGAACCCAGAATTCAGTGTCCCCGTTACCCTCAAAGTCAGGGCACAAGAACTGACCTAGATTCTGCCAGTCAAGACTTTTATTTGGAAGAAGGTAATCTAAGAAAAGCAAGCTGTAGGGAGTCTCTTTCTGGAACTGGTGGTGTGTGGGACCAGCAATAATGAAACCTAAAGAATACAGATAAAGCAGAGCTCATGAGAAAATGTATAGTCTAAATACTAAATCAATCAAGAAGAAGAAGTGAATTAAATATTCAACTGAAAAAATTGAATAGAGAACAAGAAAAGAAGCCAAAAAAAAAAAAAAAAAGCAGAAGTAAGAAACGAAACACAGTTAAAAAGCAGAAATTCATGAATTAGTAAATAGGAAAAGGTGGTGCCAAATCCAAAAGCTGGTTCTTTGGTAGAAAAAACAAATCCTTCGAATCAATCTAGAAATAATAAAAATAATCTGCAATTAGAATCAAAGAATAATCATGAGAATAAAACGCTTACAGCCAATTGGGTCACAGTCTTAATAAAAATAATGCTATGACGCCTGTCTTTTTACCCGGATGTTTGCAGTGATTGACCAATTGGACCATAAACTTGTTTGTATATGCGCTAAGAGTAAAAGCAGATCTGATGTAGAACACTCGTGTGGAGGGAAAAGTATTTGCGGAGGAATTTTGAAAAGACGAAACAGTTGTGTCATAACTGATTTTCAGTTAATTTCTGCCTAAAATTGAGATGTGCCCACGAACAGAATCTTGCTCTTCATGGTGGTCCCTTTGGCCTGGGTGGCCACTCCCATCGCTTGCTCCTGGCTTTAGCGAGGACTCCCTCTAGCAAGGATGAGAGCTAGATGCAAGCAGCTGTTAGAGCCTCCTCCCCCATCAATCTCAACACTCAGACCCTTTCCGGATAGAGTTCTGGTCAGGAATATGAACTAATTTTGGCTGTCATCCCCTTCATCTACTATCACCTCCACCCCTTCGTTCGCCCTTCTCCCTTCTGCTCTGTGCCTCCTGGGTAGGTCACTGTGGCCCTGTGGATTTTCCCACCAACATTTTCCATTCTACCCTTTTCCACTGCAAGTCACACTTTTGCTCTTGTCTAAAGAGACCACCTCCTACTGAGTCGCTTATTCTCTCCTGTCCCATGACTCCCGTACCACGGGGCCATGAGGGGACCACCTTCTCTTAGCTCTGCAGTCCCACTTCCAGACCACCATAACTGTGACCCAGAACCTCAGTGCGTGTGTGTTTCACCTCTGTACCTCCGTCTTATTTTACTTAGCATAATACCCTCCAGGTTCATCCATGTTGTTGCAAGTGGCAAGATTTCATTTTTTATGACTGGTATTCCATTGTGTGTGTGTGTGCATATATCTATATCCCAACAACAGTGCACGACTTTTTCTCTACATCGTCACCAACACTTGTTTCTTCTCTTTTTGATAGTAGCCATTCTGACTAAAGTAAAGTGATATCTCACTGTGGTTTTGATTTGCATTTCCCTGATGATTGGTGGTGTTGAGCATCTGTTCATGTATCTGTTGGCCATCTGTATGTCTTCTTTGCAGAAATGTCTATTCGGGTCCTCTGCCCATTTTTTAATTGGATTGTTGTGTTTCTTTGGTGCTCGGTTGTATGAGTTCTTTACATATTTTGGACATTAACCTCTTAATCAGATATATTATTTGCAAATATCTTCTCCCATTCAGTAAGTTGCCTTTTAGTTTTGTTGATAGTTTCCTTTGCTGTGCAAAAGCTTTTTATTTTGGTGTAGTCCCAATAGTTTATTTTTGCTTTTGTTTCCCTTGCATAAGGATACCTATCCATAAGTATGTTGCTAAGGCGAATGTCCAAGAGATTACTGCCTATGTTTTCTTTTAGGAATTTATGGTTTCAGGTTTCACATTTAGGTCTTTAATTCATTCAAGTTTATTTTTTGTGTATGGTGTGAGAAAGTGGTCATTCTTTTGCATGTAGTTATCCAGTTTTCCCAGCACCGTTTATTGAACAGACTGTGTTTTTCCCATTTTACATTCTTGCCTCCTTTTTCATAGATTAATTGACTATATATGCATAGGTTTACTTCTGGGCTCTCTATCCTTATCCCTTGAACTATATATCTTTCTTTGCGTCGGTGCCATATTGTTTTGACTATACAGTGTTGTAGTATGTCTTGAAATTTGGGATTGTGATACTTCCAGCTTTGTTCTTCTCTTTCAAGAGCATCATAGTGAATTGACAACTTTATACATAAGTCACCGCTCACCATGATGAGTGTAGTCATCACCTGTCACCATACAGGTTTGACTATTTGAGGTCTTTTGTGGTTCTATACAAATTTTGGTATTATTCTTCCCAGTTCTGTGAAAAATGCTATTGGTATTTTGGTAGGGACTGCACTGAATCTATAGATTGCTTTGGGTTGTATGGATATTTTAATAATATGAATTCTTTCAATCCAGGAGCTTGGTATATCTTTCCATTGTTTGTATCATCCTGAATTTCTTTTATCAGTGTTTTATAACTTTTAGAGCATAGGCCTTTCACCTCCTTCTTTAAACTTCTTCCTAAGTATTTTATTCTTTTTGGTGCAATTGTAAGTGGTATTATTTTCCTAATTTGTTTTTATGCTACTTCAATATTGGTGTATAGAAATGTTACCAATTTTTGGGTATTAATTTTGTTCCCTGCAAATTTACTGAATTCGTTTATCAATTCTAATAGTTTTTTGGTGGAGTCTTTAGGATTTTCTATATATAATATCATGTCATCTGCAAATAAAGACAGTTTTACTTTTTCCTTACCAATTTGGATGCCTTTTATTTCTTTTTCTTGTCTGATTGCTCTGGCTAAGACTTCTAGTGCTGTGTTGAGTAAAAGTGGTGAGAGTGGACATCTTTGTCTTGTTCCTGATTTTAGAGGAAAAGCTTTTGTTTTTTCACCATTGAGTATGATGTTAGCTGTGGGTTTTTCATATATGGCTTTTTTCTTATGTTGAGGTATGTTCCCTCTAAACCCACTTTGGTGAGAGTTTATCATGAATTGATGTTGTATTTTGTTAAGTGCTTTTTCGGCATCTATTGAGATGATCATATGATTCTTACTTGCTAATGTAATGTATCATACTGACTGATTTGCAAATATTGAACCATCCTTGAATCCCTAGAATAAATCCCACTTGATCATGATGAATGATTGTTTTTCTTTTTCTTTCTTTCTTTTTTTTTTTAGAGAGTGACACAACAAGAGAGAGGAAGTTGGGGGGAGGGGCAGAGGGACAGGGAGAGAGAAGATCTTAAGCAGGCTCCATGCCTAGCTCGATCTCACAACCCTGACATCATGACCTGAGCTGAAATCAAGAGTTGGACACTTAACTGACTGAGCCCCACCCAGGGGTCCAGTGAATGATCCTTTTAATGTATTGCTAAATTTGGTTTGTTAATAATTTGTTGAGGATTTTTGCATCTATGTTCATCGGTGATACTGGCCTGTAGTTTTGTTTTTTTGTGGTGTCTTTGTCTGGTTTTGGTATGAGAGTAATGCTGCCCTTGGAGAATGAATTTGGAAAATTTCCTAGAAAGATCTTTCTGTCTCACAATCAGATAATGTTGCTTTCCTCCCCAGAATTTACAGACGACTCCCAACTGGCTCTAGGACAAAGCCTAAAATCCCTCCCATGGTGCCCAAGGCCTTCACAGAGGCCCTGCTGAGCTATTCTCAATCTCACAGTCTGTGCTCCAGCAACACTGACCTGGTTGTCATGCTCTCTATTGAGAACAACCCTCCCTTCTCTGTCCCTCTAGCAAATGCTTTTTCTTCCATAAAAACTGCTCAGACACGCCTCCTGAGAGGCACCAAGGAGATACGTGGCATACCTTTCCCACTTCCCTCATCATACCTCCACTATACTAATTATCTTATAGTATCATTACTTGTTTGGTAAACTCCAGATTTTACATCTGCTTCTATTCATATCCTGAGTTTCCGGTGCAGTTCCTGGTACCTTGCTAGTGCTCAGGAGATATTTGCTTGGATTATCTTGACCCCCAAACTCCTTGGTAGCTGTTCCTTCTTTTTCTGTTACAAATACAGGGACCCAGAGTGGCCGTCTCCCATCATAGATCTGTTGTTCTCCCTTTTCCTTTCTTTGTCACTTACGTTTCTTTCCTGTAATCTTTCCGTGGAGAGAAAACTCTCTTCTCTCATGCCGTATCTTGAATTTTTCTTCATTCTGTATCCTAGCTTGTCCTGTGAAAATAGGCTCTGAAACCCTCTGGCTGGGCCCCAGCTCTTGTGGTGGGTCAGGAGACGGATCTGCCGCCAGGATCGCGCACAGTTTCTGGCCTGGCTTTGCCCTTTGCTGGCTTCTTCCCAGCTGATAGGCCTTTTGTCTGCCAGTGTTAACTCTGCGCTATTTCCTGTTCTAGTCTTGGTTTTCAGGTTCCCTCTTCAGATACTTAAATACCAGGAAGAATAGGAGGAGGGGCATTTTCCACTAAGAACTAAGTTATAAAATCATGATGTCCCTTCTGTCAGTGGGGTGGCACCCACAGGGAAAGAAGTTAGATGTTCCACAGGCCCATCCTGGCTTGCACCCTTACAGCTGGACTTTTCTCCAGAGGTCAGTGCCCTCCTACATACCCTCCTGCCCCTGTTTTCACCAGATTCTTACTTAAAAAAAAAAATTATTTGTTTATTTAAGAGAGGGGGGGCACACAAGTGGAAGGAGCAATGGGGGGGGGGGGTGGGGAAGAATCCCAAACAGACTCCATGCTGAGCTCAGAGCCTGACACAGACCTCAATTTCATGACCCTGAGATCACTACCTGAGTTGAAAGCAAGAGTCAGATGCTTAACTGTGCCACCAGACTCTTTAATCTGCATCAGTTAGTGACAAATTTTCTAATCTCCAAATTGGGACTCTTGACATAGATTTTTTTTTTTTAAAGATTTTATTTATTTATTTGACAGAGAGAGAGACAGCCAGCGAGAGAGGGAACACAAGCAGGGGGAGTGGGAGAGGAAGAAACAGGCTTCCTGCGGAGGAGCCTGATGTGGGGCTCGATCCCAGAACTCCAGGATCACGCCCTGAGCCAAAGGCAGACGCTTAACGACTGAGCCACCCAGGTGCCCCGATTTTTTTAATTTGTGAATTTATTTGCTCAGTAAGCCTTAAGAAACATGACAATTCTATTGCATTTAGGTGATCTCTATACCAATTTTACTGAAAAATAACAAAATGACACTAAATTGGAATTGTTCTAGAAGATATGAACTGCAAGTTGCTAGGGCAAGTGAAGCTATTGCAAAAAAAATAAGATGAGAAAAGGAGAAAATTGTATGTTCTATTTTAGCCAGGATTTTAGCAAGAGGTTTTACGAAGTTTAATTCAGCCAAAGCTGCTTTTGTATCAGTCAAGTATGCTGGTATGTATGACTTATCATTTAAAATTATTGTTCAAATAAATTAGAAAAAGAAATGACAAAGGGGGGGGCGCCTGGGTGGCACAGCGGTTAAGCGTCTGCCTTCGGCTCAGGGCGTGATCCCGGCGTTCTGGGATCGAGCCCCACATCAGGCTCCTCCACTATGAGCCTGCTTCTTCCTCTCCCACTCCCCCTGCTTGTGTTCCCTCTCTTGCTGGCTGTCTCTATCTCTGTCGAATAAATAAATAAAATCTTAAAAAAAAAAAAAAAAAGAAATGACAAAGGGCATGGGAGAGAGTGCTTAAAATAATGGTCATTGACCATCAGTGTTTGGGAAATGAGGGCAAAGGTGGTGTTAGGGGTTGAACTGTGTCCTCCAAAAAGATTTGTTGAAGTCCTAACCCCTCAGTCCTAATGTTTTTTGGAAATATGGTCATTGCATATGTAATTAGTTAAGATGAGGGTGACACATGGGCTCATTGTTGGCATCGTTGGCAGCAGTGTCCTGTTGGCATTTTGGTAGGTCCAGCCACCACCCCCTCCCTTTAAAGGAGGCATTTGTAATAACTAATGTAGGCAAGCTCAAGGCTGAAACGGGGACAAAATTAATGGTTTGTAAATTATGGTCAGTTCATACAAAACATGACTGGTCTTTTGACAGGTGACCCCTGCTGTAATCAGGTGTCTTTCATTTGTGAAGGGATAGAGCAGATATTGGTTTTTAGGTAAATGCATTGAAAACTGATTTGCCAAAATTGATTTTTTGGAAATTAAACTTGCCTAATGATGAATTCTTTAAATGTACCACATTTGCGTATTTTATCACTAGAAACCCCGATTTCTGAGTTTTATATGAAAACTTTTCTGTTAGATTTTGGTTTGATTAACTTTTTTCAAGCAGTTTTAGGACCATTCTTCAAATTTCTTAAATACCCTATAACGTTCACTGGTAATTTCTAGCCAGTAATAACCAAATTTTAGTATATTATATAGTTTTTCCTGTTGCTTCCTGGCTTATTTTTTATTCTACGCATATTTCAACTTTAAAAAAATTATTGTACTATTTTACTTCTTCATTCACACTTTTGTACTTCTGGTGTGGATATGTTAAATTTGAGGCATTCTTCAAACAGACCGTCTTTTGTAGTAATACCTTGGGCATCACCACTCTGAAAGGTTTTACCTATTCATGTTGATGCTTTCTGCAAACCACGACCAAATCTATAGATCCCTATTGCTCCCTGTTAGAAACCAAAATGTTAGCATTTTTAAAAATTTAAGTATTTATAAAAATACAATAAATATAGTGGTTTATAAAGTCAAGAATAAATTGTGCTTTTGATAGTTTCACCAGCTTTTAAGTGTGTTTTATAGTTTTGGTGAAAATTAAGAGCTTTTGTTGTAATTTAAAAAGTAAATGTTTCACAGCAGCCACTTTGTAGCCTGCTCACTGAATGTCCATTTCGTGCGTGTTTCACATTTTAGATTCTGAGTGTCATTTTTTTTAACCTATTTTAACATATCTGTGAATCTGGGGCTATCCAAAGGTGATAGATTAAACTGAAAATATGTTATTGCAAGAGAGAAAATCCAGCTTGTCGTTTCTAAAATCCTGGATACTTGAGAAAGTGTCAACATTTGTAATTTGAGATATATAGGGGATTCTCATTCCCCAGAGCGTATCTATATCCAGAAATCCCTGGAGTATATTGAACTTTGAGTGGGCCATGGCTAGGAAGAAACTAAAACTCAACTAGAAACCAAAACCCAATTCAGTTGTGGGGGGTCGGATTTTTTGAAGGCAATGTCATCCTGTCATATAAATCTTTTGATGGGGGAGGTAGTAGGGAATGCTAGCTGTTAACTGGCCAGCCTCCCTTGCAGGTGGGTGTGTAGGCTGTGTTCTGGCCAAAGGACTGTGGGTCACTTGAGAGGTCCCACATGTCGGCCTGGCCTACAAAACTTCCCCTGCCACTCCCTCCATGTCCCCCTTTGACTGCCTCCAATGGAGACAAGCCCGAGGGCAACCTTGGGGCCACGTGTGGAGGATGTGGAGCCACGAGATGGAGGGAAGCTTGGTCCCTGGACGGCGTCCCTTGAAGAGCTGCCTGCCTGCCGATCAAGGACATAGGCTCTAATTTAGATTTCCCCTGAGCAAGAAGTAAATTTCTACTGTGTTAAATCAATAAAACTTGGCGATCGTTTACTACAACAGCGAGACTTTCTGATCATAACATAAAGATTATAGAAACTGTTGATTTTAAAACTTAGTCGTTTAGTGAATGACCTTTTATGTGACTCCTTTGCTCGTCTTCGGTAATAAACTAATAGCCAGCCTTTATTGAATGTTTTTTTCCAGGAGCTGTTGGGACACGGACACAGACTCACCTGTCTCATGATTCACCACAGCCCTGTGAGGTAGGTAGTGTTTGTTTTTTTTTTACCCTCTTTTCCCAGAAGTGGAGACTGAGGCAGAGATGTTTAAGTAGCTGACCACAGTCTTGCAGCTAGTGAATGGCAGAGCTGGAATTTAAACCCAGGCAGCCTGGCTCTGTAATAGTCTCTCGTCATTGCCCTCGAGGGACTGAAAATGTCAGAGGAGACTCCGGCAGATCTGTTTGACGGGAAGACCATTCCGGTGCTCCAGAAACCAAGTGTTGGGCTGCTGAGTTAAGAGGTTTCAGTTGTTGAGCTCAACACCGTCAGGCACTTGGTCCCAGCCCTGGGGGGCCTGTGGCAGGTGGGTCCCTTATTCTTGCAAGGCCCGTAGCGTTTTGTGCATTTGTCCATCCTGAGAGAGGAGCAAGAAACAGGCTGAAATGGTGTCCTCAGACGATGGCTGCAGCGTCCCATCCCATGTTCTTTACCCATTGTCACATTTCCCTTCTGGTGGTGGGACTAAATCTCGGGGGGCCCGGGTGACATTTCACATGTCATTCGAACCCATATAGCACTGTGGACTGGCGTGGTGCTTGGATCACCCAACCTGTGGCTCCGTCGGTTTGGTTAGCTGGGTGGCCTCGCAGAGGGTCACCTTAGACACCGTGCCCTCCCCTCCAGCACCCACTTCAGGAAGTCACCGCAAAGCCGAGCGAGTTCTGCCCACTTACTTAAATGTTGCCCCAACCCCCCTCTTCAACGAGCAAAATAACAGCTAAGGCGGAGACGCTGCCTTCCGCTGCCTTGACCAGTAAGAAGTTCATTCTAACTCACATCGTATTTCGATGGTTCTAGTTGAAATAACTTCCTAGGCCTCAGATTTGATTTGGGGGACTGCTCCGTGATGAAGACCTGGGCCAGCTACGCGGGAGTGATCATGATGCCAAAAAGCGTTCTGGAGCATGTGGGAGCAAATACAGCCTGGAAATGTTGAAACGCTTTGTAAGCAAGTATATCCCGTTCCACGCAGACCTAACTTGCTAGACTTGAATTTTGCCCAGTGGCTAAGCTGTGGTTCTGCCAAGAAAAACCATCACTGAAGGCCGCACAGGGAAGGTGTGGTGTCACAGGTCCATCGCTGCCTAGTTCTTGCAAGAGGGACAAATTACCGGCTCCACAGGAGGCCAAGATGTTCTTATCTCTGAACAGGGAAGCTCAACGCCCTCCCCACGAAGCTGTGTCAGAGACCGATGCTTGGAGGAGAGCTCCGGGTGGCTGCCAGCCGTGTGGGGTGACTGAGCTGCACACCTGACCTGTCACACCACCTGGCGGGCCGTCCCCAGTGCTCACCTCGTCTGGGCGGCACAAACTTCCCACAGCGAACCGGCATGTCCTCATCAAGCTGGATATGTTAATTTTCTAGCGCTGCTATAATCCCCGCAAATGCAGTGGCTTCAAACAATGCAAGCTTGTTCTCTTAGAGGTCTAGAGATCAGAAGTCCGGAATCTGAAGAATAGAATAGAATAGAATTGGTCTCCCCGGCCCACATGACATGGGGACGGATCTGGTCCCTTCTGAAGACTCCAAGGAGAATCTATTTACTTCTGCCTAGAACATTCTTCTCCAGAAGGTTCAACTCTCCTCACCTGTCAGGCTCAGCTCAAATGTCACCTCCTCAGAGGTTTTCCTGACCATCCTACCTAAAGTATCATTTCAGCCCTCCCACCCTACCAGAGCCCTTATCAGAATTAGTAAAAATCGTTTTTTTAAATTTGTGTATAACACAAATGCCCCAAGCCAGATGAGATCTTGGTGGTTTGAGGAGCAGAAAGGAGGTGGTATAGCTGAAGGGTGGAGAAGTGAGAGGAAGGTGGCTCCCTGAGGCTGCAGAAGCAGTGGGGACCAGCTTGTGGGCCACGTTGGGAAGCCAGAAGCAGGTTTTAAGCCAGAGTTGGGGTGTGTGCTGTGATCTGGTTTTCATAGACTATTGTGGCTGCTGAATGAAGAAGAGAGTCTGTACGGGGACAAGCAGGGAGACTGATTGAGAGATTTATATTCGTATAGATCAGAGATGTCAGTGTCTTGATGTGTAAGGTAGGGTCTGTGGAACTGTAGGGAGCTAGGCTGATCTGGAATATATTTGGAAGTAGTATTGACAACACTTGTATTTGGAGAATGGGGAACACGTAGGAATCAAGAACAACTTCTGGGATTTGACCTTGGGCCTCAGAGATCTGCTGGTGGGTCATAGATTTACTTTCAGAAGGCACAGTGCTTTGGGCTCTCTGTTCTTTCTCTCCAGAGTTGTGAAATTTTGTCATGGGGGGTTTGGGGGTTTAAGAATGCTGGGTAAGGGGGAAGCAAGAGAGAGCGTTGAAAGAGAAAGTGAGGAGATAAGTGACAGACCTGACTAAATAATAATTTTATTAGGGGCACCTGGGTGGCTCAGTTGATGAAGCATCAGAGTCTTGAATTTGGCTGAGCTCATGAACTCAGGGTTGTGAGATGGAGCCTGCTTAAGATTCTCTCGGCCCTTCCCTCCTCAAAAAAATTAAATAATAGCTTTATTAAATTGTGTTTCCCATACCCAGGATTAAATTAGCTTCCCTGAAACCCTGTAAAACCTGCTGCATACTCTCTTCTGGCATCAGATGACTGTTAGGGTTACTCCTCCTTAGGTAGAGGTGGCTTCCATAAATGGGTGCTGTTTTCCCTAACACTTGAGAACCTTTCTCATTCTTTTTGGGGGAAGAGAATAGAATAGAATAGACTCCAGGGAGAATCTGTCTGCTTGCCTTTTCCAGTTTCTAGTCGCCTTCACGTGTCCTTCTCCCCTCTGGAGCCAAATTTCCCTCTGTCTTCCTCTTGAAAGGACCCTTGTGATTGCATGTAGGCCCCACCCGCAGCTAATCCAGGATAATCTCACCACCTCAAACCCCGTCACCTAAACACCTACAAAGTCCCCTTTGCCATATGAAGTGACGTCGACAAGTTCTGGGAATTGCAACGCGGATATCTCTGGGGGCCATTCTCCAGCCTCCCACCATGTGTCCAGGTGTGTGGCCCACTGCGGACGCAGACTCGGCTCAGGATGAACTATTCCCAAGAACTTGTGAGGGCAGGAGAAGGCCAGGGCTGGGGTTTTCGGGGACTCTTCATCCACTTCAGGCGAGAGTCCATCTCTCAGTGCTGGTGCCATGGCTCCTACAACATACACACTCATGCATTTTTTGTTCTTTGTCTCTGGAAGGTCTGCCTCCATGGTTACAGTCCATGCCAGTTTCTTTCTTTGAGTGGCAATAGCAGGATCTCTAGCGAGCACGAGGGGAGGGGAGGGGAGGGGCAGAGGGAGAAGCAGGCTCCATGCTGAGTGGGGAGCCCAACACCGATGTCGATGCCTCACGGCTCAATGCCAGGACCCCTTGATCCCAGGACCCTGGGATTCATGACCCGAGCTGAAGGCCGACGCTTAACCGACTGAGCCACGCAGGTGCCCCTCACCTCCCCTTTAACTTTGCTTTTATTCCCTAAGTATTTAGTGTCTGCTAGGAATTCAGCCGTGGAGGTGAAGGCAACACAGGAAACTTTGAGAGATGTAATGTCTTTTTGTTTTTATTTTAATTACTTTTTCCTCAGAAGCCAGCAAAAGGGAAAGAAAAAACCAGGCACTACCCCACACTATGGGAGGGTCTGTGCTCCCCCATCTTGGTTAATCCTTTGGAACATCCTATAAGGCAGATATTCTCCTTAACGAATGAGAAGCCCAGGACAGTGAGAAGTCAAGTAAGTTGGCCGAAGCCACACGTCTAACTAGTGGCAGAGTCAGGACGCAACATTGCTCAAGTGAGCTGGAGGGAGGCCTCCTACTTACCAGCGGAGAAATCCAGATCCAGGTGGGGACCGGAGCCCCACTAGGGGGAAACGCAGGGCTATGGGAAGAGCCCTGGGCTGGGGGTCAACAAAAGATCCAAGTTCAAGTCCTGGTTCTAGGACTTTGGGCAATTCTCTTAACCTTTCCAGCTTCCTCAGATGAAAAGCAGGCAGCTGGAGACTGTCAGCTTGGCAGATGAACCGCTGCCAGTTGGGAGTGGGACTTGAGCGGGTCTGGGAGAAAGGTGACACTCTGAAGGCAGAGGAAAGCAGAGACAAAAACCAGGGAGCAGGTCAAAGCTTGCACACACTCAGAAATATTCACATGGCACTTCCTATGTGCTGGACACCGTACTCGGGCCCCGGGACCCCACAGAGAACACAACAGATCGAAGTCCTTGCCCTCACGCAGCTTGCACACAAGAGGGGAGACAGGCACAGTATGGGGGTTGGAGGTGGTGACCTCTACCAAAAAAGCGAGCAGGTGAGAGGCCAGGGGTGGGATGGCCCCCTAGATTAGAGGGTGGTCAGGGAAGGCTCCTGCAAAGATGACATTTGAGCAGACTTGAAGGAGACCAGGGAGTGAGTTGGGTAGATCCCAGCAGACAAGCATGCCGAGCAGAGGAGCTGCCTGTGCACGGGTGCTGAGGCAAGAAGGGGACCGCCAGGTTTGGAGACTGGCAAGGAGACCAGCAGTGAGGTTGGAGGGGGGTCAGGAAGCAGGGCAGTAGAAAGACATGAGGCTGGTAAAGTTGACCTCTCTTCAGTATGCCAACACTCGGGGAGAAAATTTAGTGGTGTTGTAATTCTTTGCGTTAAATAACACCATTAGAAAATTTTTAAACGGAGCATTTTGTTATTTGGCCCAAAATTCAAGAAGATGAGGCCTTTGTCCTCAGTCAGGCTCTGTATCCAAGAAATCAGTAGTCTCCCCAGAGTTGTCCTTTCCTTTTCCTGGGGACCAGCTCTCTCTCCTCTCTCGAGGACCTCTGGGGTCTGCTTGTGACTGCGGCGAGCACAGAGCAATGACTTTTTACATTTGTCACAGTTTTGTGTTGTCCTTTGCCTTTTGTGAACGCTTACGTGGAAACCAGTCTCTCTACCACTGGACCGGCTGGGCCGTGACTACCTCGAGTCTCTTCGCTCCTGGTGCAATGTTCCGATTCTGCAGTGAGCTAGCTGTGTGATCTTGATCCCATCTCTTAAGTCAGGCTACGTGTTGTTTTCTTTGTCTGCAAGTGGCTGGGTGCTGGCTAGAACATCTGTAAAGTCCCTTTTCATCTGAAAAGCCCATGTTCCATGCTCTCTGGCAAACAACATTCCTTCCCGGAGCTTATCTCCTCTCAGAGGTCAAACCAGCAATTACCCCCTCCCCTTTCATGCTGGCTGTAAGACATGAATAATTCATAAATGGGCTTGCAAAATGGGACTGCAGGACCCTTTGGCCAATTCCCCTGTGCCCCACATAACTAGTGCTCACATACCAGAAAGGTTACCAGGACAGATTCTAATTTTCTTCCACCTTTAGCCTCGTAAGCCCTCAAGAGGTCTGAGTGATAGTCCGTTGCATGTCATAGATTTTTTTTTTTTTAAGATTTTTTATTTATTTATTCGACAGAGATAGAGACAGCCAGCGAGAGAGGGAACACAAGCAGGGGGAGTGGGAGAGGAAGAAGCAGGCTCATAGAGGAGGAGCCTGACGTGGGGCTCGAACCCGGAACGCCGGGATCACGCCCTGAGCCGAAGGCAGACGCTTTAACCGCTGTGCCACCCAGGCGCCCCTGCATGTCATAGATTTATACAGTTTTACAGCTGGAAGGAATCTTCAGGATCCCATGGTTCATCATCTTCATCATCATCTGGTCAGCTCAGGAGACTTAGGCTCAGAGGTCAGTGACCTGCTGGATGGGCGTGGTCCACAGGGCAGAGCAGGGACCAGAATCTGTCCTGCCCCTGCTAGCTGAGGCCCTTTCCCCCACCTTTTGTTGCTTCTATTGTGCCAAATGCTAACCCTGCCCCTCCAATTAAGAGATGCTTGGAATTACTTTTGGGGATGATGGTAAAGAACTCTGAAAGTAAGAGTGTTGTTTTTAAATACATGCTTGTGGACCCAATGCAGTTGACAGGGGGAGCGAGGCCAGTTCCCCTAGAAACGGTGGATTAAAAAAAAAAGGTAGCGAGGCTCCGGTACACAGCATTCTACCTTCCATGATATGATTTACAAACCCTGAAAAATAAATGAAGACAAAGGAGAGACTTGAAAAGAATATCCTTAACCTCAAAGGGTACAAAGTTTTCCTTCACTGGATGAAATAGTTCTGGGGATCTACTGTACAGCAAGGCGACTATAGCCAACAATGCTGTTTAGTATACTTGAGATTTGCTAAGAGAGCAGATCTCGGATTAAGTTTTCTCACCACACACACACACACACACACACACACGAAGAAAAGGTAGCTATGTGGAGACAGTGGACATATTAACTAGCTTGATTTTGGTGATCATTTCACAATGTATATGTATACCTTAACGTATAGAATGGTTGTATGTCCATCATACTTAGATAAAGCTGTTAAAAAAAAAAAAAAAAGAGTATTCTGAACCCGTTGTGGTTGTATTTCACCCCTTTCACCACTAGGTGTCCCCTGGCCAGGGGGATGTCCCCGCACATCCTTTGTGGCGTGAGAGTGGGTGAAAGGCAAGGGTCAGCAACAAATCCCATGATTTCCTGCCTCGGGAGGAGGTGCAAAAAGAGGGTGAGGGAGGGGCTTCTGAACAGGCCTTGTGTTCTGGCAGAACCATGCGTTTAATTCAGGAAGAGTCCTCATTGAGCTGAAGAGATTGGCTGTAATTACAATGAACAGATTACATGTGAAAGGAACACTGTCAAAACCTAATTTCCACCGCGGGAAATGAATGTGGCCCAGAATAGATCCAGAGCGTGATTGAACTGCAGGAGGGGCCTCTGGAGAGAGGGCGAGTTGGCACCTACCCAGCTAGGAGCTGCCCAAGCCGCATAGGTGGGTCCGTCGTTGGGCCAGATGGAGGGAGGGTCCTTTGCAGATGATGCAGAGCAACAGAGGGGTGTGTATTTTGGGATGGGTCCTACCGAAACCATCCAAAGCCATTTTATCACGTAATGTCAAGTCTGTAGGGAAGTTTCTGGCAGCCACAGGCCAGGGCACCCACACTGTCAGCCCAAACTTAAGAATTGGTTGATTGGCTGGATCACCGGGGTTCTGGATGTCTCTGCTTTGTAAATGGACTTTGTGGGTACATACAAGGCACCTGGTGATCAATAGATGAGACCCCAGATGGAAAGAAACTGCGTTCAACCAGTCATAATGCCGTTTCAAGTGAAAACCGCTCCCTGAGGGTTCTTGCCCAGCCAGCAGGGGCTGACAAGCTCCCTAACCTGTGACAAGTTCCCCAAGGACACAGCCTTGAGCCGAGTCCACACCACCACTGTTGGATATAAAAGGACGCATTCTAGAAGCCTTGCTTTGCCAGTGCAGTAGCTGAGAGTCCAGGCTTTGGCCTTGGGCAGGAGACTTGGCTTCTGTGAGGCTCAGGACACTATAGGATCTGGTTCCCTCGCAACTGTGACAGTGCTCCTATCTTCACAGACTTGCAGTGAGGATCCGGTGAGATGACATAGGGAGTGTCTGGCACAGAGGCTCACCCCTGGTACAAAAGCTTAAAAGTGGCATCTGTGTTCAGGGGCTCTCTTCTCCTCCCCTGTCTCAACCAGAATGGGACTGGTCAAATCCACACGGACGGAACTGATTTATCAGGCCAGGCCACGTATCATGGCTTCCACACTATGCTAGCTCTCATGTTGCACCAAATCGGTTAAATCTCTCCGACCTTGGAAGAGACATGTGAGCAATTTCAAGTGTGAACTGCTCCCCAGACCGGAACACCTCCGAGCAAGGTGCGACAAGGTGCGATGAACGCTCACAAGACCAGTGTTAACCGTTTGCTTCGTAGGGCTGATGACATGCCGTTGGACTCATCTCTGACATTTCAGCTAAAATCCAAACTTTTCATCTTGTGCAACCACAGATTGTGCACGAAATATGCCCCCCTGCGTGGGACAGAGACTGATGTGAAAGGTTTCTAAAGTCCATCCGCGGGGGTCCTACAATCGCCCGTGACTTCTGCAGCCCGCAGCTGGTGCCCTTCGGGTGTCCCCATGGCACCCCCGGGAAATCACAGACCTAACTCATCAGAGGAAGGCCGAACAACACACAGGAAAGCTTGACAAGACCATCACTCTTGCCTTCTAGATTGTGGAAGATGGGTAACCTTTCCTAAGAATCCTTCCAGGCCTCAGTTTTCCTGATCACAGCCTGTGTCGGATGACCACTGGGGGCCCTATAACTGGGGTGTGAACTCAGTCGGAGCCTTCTGTTCTCCAGTCGGGTTTTTTTTTTTTTTTTCACATTAAAGCACTCATAATCAGAGTATTTTTATTTTATGTACAGTGAGTTGGCATTAAGGTAGGCATCTTGCATATCTGCAGTTGAGGGAGGTATCTTGGATGACCCATTCAAGGAAGTTCACTTAATCCAACTTAATGAAGCCTATATTGAGGCCGTATTTCCGGATCAGACCGTGCCGGTTGGAGCACACACAGCAAGCACGAGAACCCTGGCCAAATTTCCTCGGATGGCTCCAGGAGAGCTGCTGGTGACCCATCTTGCTCTCTTGGATGCAACGAGGCAAAAGGCTCCAGTCGGGTTTTGACAAGGAAACACGGTTTGGTTATTACACATCTTCAGACGGCAATGGGACTCAGGAGAGTATGTAATCAAGTTTTATATATATTTAGCCACATTTCAGTTAATCATTTTAGCTTCGAAGGTCTGACACTAAATGCTGAGTTGCTAAGGGACCAGGTGGTAGTAGATGACAGATTCACATAATACTTTCGTGGCTGTAATTTAGAATCCCCTTTTAACAGAGCACCAGATTTTCCCGACTACTGCTCTCCCCACCCCCCATTATTCTTCACTCTTCTCTCCACAGCAGGAGAGGCACAGCGGGGCTCTCAGGGAGTGTCCCGAGGGCAGGGCAATGAACATGGACAAAAGTGCCCCTCCAGGTGACCTTGCCATATATCTCCTGACCGCTCGTGTTCCAAATACACACTGCAAATATGTGGCTTCCTCTCACAGCTTTTTGTCATCGTAGCCATATTAGCAATGAATGATGTTAACCCTATGATCATTGACAAGATCTCGTCATTTTTGGAAACTGCTCGTGGACAACAAATGTGGCATCTCGTTTCCTGCCCTTCAGAGAACTTTAAATAGCTTTGATGCAGAGACATAAGAGGCCTCCCGTCCGAACTCTTGCCAGCCTTCAGCTTAGGTGATGATAAGAAGGCCAAACCAGGGATACCACAGTCCAGAGGGACAGGGTGAGGGACTTGAGGCAGTGTGAGCAAACAGTCTCCATCACATCCAGCCCCAGTGAATGCCACGTGTGTCCCAATTTCCCGGGAAGACCCACATCCTCTACTGGGAAACCGAAGCTCGGAAGGTGGGTGTTGACTTTGGATGGGCAAGAAAGGGGACCTCTGCCAACCTCTCCTCAGGACTGTGGCTGTGTCCCCAGGGGCTGTGTGGAGGCAGGCTGGGCGTGGGGCAGGGAGGTGCTTGTGCGGACTTCCAGCTGGAGGGGCGTCAGGGGGACCTTTGAAACCAGACCATCCAGGAACCTCTGTCGTATTTCCCTTCGCTTCGTGCTAGCAGCCAGCAAAGCTTGCTTCAGTTGGGATGGACAGGGCTGGCTCTGCAGCTACTCTTTCTGCACGTGCTTCCCCTCTGTCCACTCTTCCCTCTAACACACCTGGCACATGTGGCATTTAGGAGGAGTCCCAAGGGGTGAGGTCAGTTCTCAAAGATAAGCATGGAGGCTTGGAATAAAACATTCAGAGGAAGGGGCAGGCCAACGCCGGTGAGTGGAACGTGGTGTCTGGAACACTGGCGTCTAACCTGTGAAGGGGGCCAAGGACAGGATGGGTCCCCAGAGGGCAAAAAGGAGCAAGGTGGATGCGTGGGAGCAAGGGTGGAGGACTGGGAGGGGAACTTGAGCAGGGGCTGCAGCAGGACGGGCGAAAGAGGAGCCGTGTCCTGAGAACTGGAGGACAGAGCCTGGGCTACAGAATCGACATACACCCCACAGTTGGGCTGACTGGACACCGGACGCCAATCTACTGACCTTTCCATGTCTTCTGTCCTCGGGGACTGGATTTGTTCTAGAGCTGTGCTGTCCAGTAGGCTCATCACTAGCCTCGTGTGGCTATTTAAGTTTTAACCAACTAGACTGAAAACTTAAAGAAAAATTTGAAATTCGGTCCCTCATTTGCACCTGCCACATCTGCTCAGCGTGGCTAATGTAGGGGACACTCAGCTATAGAACAGTTTCCACGGTCACAGGGCGTTCAACTGGACGATGCTGGAGGGCAGGTGCTGTGTTCTGGCTTTAGGGATGGAGGGATGGAAGTTGGTAGACCAGGATTTTCCTGACACTTTATTATTTTTTTTAAAGATTTTATTTATTGAGAGAGAGAGAGAACACGAGCAGGGGCAGCGCCAGGCAGAGGGAGAGGTAGGCTCTCCGCCGAGCAAGGAACACGATGCGGGACTCAATCTCAGGACTCCGGGATCATGACCTGAGCTGAAGGCAGACACTTAACTGAGTGAGCCACCCAGGCGTCCCTCCTAACACTTTAGATGAAGGGGAGTGGAGTGGTTCTGGGGTCACCCAAGCTGTGTGTGTGCTGGGTGGGGGATATAAAGGCAGCAGCAGTACTGCTCCCCCCACTTCTGCAAAATACTTGCATGTGCTGCCTTCTCACTCCCATTGGAGGGCTTCCGTGTGCCAGACACTGTTTATCTCCAGGTACAGTACAAACGTGGTCCCTTTCCCCTTCTACCACCAGCTGAACTCCGTCTCCTCCCCTTAATTCTCCTCCCTGGCTCCTGTGGGTGCCCAATTCCTGCATCTTCCAGCTCTCGTTCCTTTCCTTTGTACTGGATGTCCGTAGGCTAATACCCCTCCTTATCCACTTTTCACTCCTGCGTTCCTCACATGGTAGTTCCCCAAGAGAGAAGATCTGTTTGTTGGCTCAGTGAGTTACAGTGGCCACAGGGTCAGACCATCTCAAGAGCCCACCTCAAAGATGATGGCCAGCTCATGGTTTGGCTGAACCTTGTGGCGGGTGTCCGCCCTGGTCCAGCCAGCCTTGGCTAAGCGGCAGAGCCACAAGGCTCGCACGCGGCATGCACACCGTGGGTAAGGATCCCCCAGGAACGACTGTGAACGTGGCGGGCCCCAACAATGTCACAGATCGCTTTGCAATGTAATTTGCAAAATTTAGAAATTCTTTATAATGGGCACCTTTACTTTTAAAACTGGGGGACAGGAGGAGTAGAAAATAATATTTTATAAGAAAGTAAAATATTTACCAGGAAAGATACAAACACTAGTATGTCCTCACTGATTATATAAGCAGAGATTAATTCATCCACGTTGGCTAACTACCAAGGAGCAGAGGGCAAGTTTATAGAGAGCGGGTCCACTGAACTCGGTTTGTGGGAAGGCAAGAGAGAGACAGACTGACCCACGACTGACCCGGAGCCCTGAGATTCTAGGATGGGCAGAGCTAGGGAGGAAGATTGGAGAAGGAGCTTCTTATGTTCTTTGGTGCAAGACAGCCCTGAAGTTTTGAACCTGAGGGAAAATGGGGCCACAGCAACCAGATTTGCTATTTTTAAAAACCATTTTCTATGGAGGCTTACATCTCACACCTCCCATACACACAAAGAACCCTTTCACTTGAAAATGCCAACTGTTTGCCTAACTCTCTTATTTTTTCTTCTTATCATTGTCTAAACGTGATTTTCCATGGTAGCAATCAATGAATTGTGTGTCTTTATTCTTTCTATTCATACACACTGGCCACGTGTTGACACAGTCCACATGTTTATTATTTTCATATATATTTTCATATATATTCTTTTAAAGAATGTACCACAATACCCTAAAGGTTGGGCGTGTGGATGGTTTACAATTTTTTTGCTGTTATGAGAAGTATAACTGGAAATAATTGAAAATTTGGGCTTGTTCTCTTTTTGTCAATAGTAACTACCTTTATTCCTAAAAAATACTATGTTTTGTTTCCTATTACAAAGCTAAAACATGTTCGTTGTAGAAGTTTCAGAAACATGTAAAAGTTACTTGGCATGTTTACAACCTACCTATGGGCTCACTTTCTATCTTTCCAGTTAATTGTCTGAGTCTTTGCACACAGCAGTTGGGCGGCCTTTCTCCTCAGTTGCCTAAAAGTCGTGAGGGCCCAGAAGCCTTGTTTCTTATTCCAAACACAAGATGGAGAGGCTGTTGGAGAGTGTAAGCTGTTCACCTAGGCCTGGGTGATCCACTGGCCTTGTTCTCTTACTGGCTGGAGTGTCATTGTAGAAAAATGGTTTGAATCTTAGAGCACCAGATTCCCAAGCAAGTAATAGTGATGCCCACAACCAAATTTCCAAGGCTACTACCTTTTTCTTTTCTTTCTTTTTTTTTTAAGCTTATACTCATAAATTTAGCCTTGCTTCCAAAAAAGTACGCTAAATCTGGAAGGGAGGGCTGCCTGAGCCACACCCGGGGTGAGTGTCAGCCCTTCCCCATAGAACTGTCGGATCCACTTGCAGAGCCCACATCACCAGCCCTGACTTCTTCCCGGGTGAATTGGAGCAGTCCCGATCCACCCAGAACGTTCTAGGAATGTTAATGTTTAAAATAGAGCCTCAGTGACTCCTACACAGATTTCTTTCTCTCCCACCTGGTACCCCAGAGCTTTGTATGCCCTAAAACTCACCCTAAGGTTCTCTACTTCCCAGTTGTTCAGCTGGACCTGGGTTAGGGACCCAGTGTCAATCCATGAGACATTAGAGAAAGTTTTCTGTGGAGATTTCTGGATAAGTTTTTCTTTCCTCATAAAAAGAGGCAGAAAATGCAATCCTTCTTTCTGTCTCCTCCTGCCTAAACAAAGACATGATGTCTGGAGTTGCAGCAGCCATTACGTGACCATGAGGGGATGGGTATGAGAGAACAGCAAGAAATTTTCAGAGAGCCAGTGACCCGTACCAATTATCACCTACACCCAAGCTCCCAGGTAGCATTAAGTGATTTGAAGTTGGGTTTTCTGTCCATTGCTGCTGAATTCATTCCTAAAAGATATATTTGTTACTAGCAGCAAGGTTCTAAACAATAAACAACTAATGGTGAAATCCTTGTACACATTCTTAACTACTTTTATAGGATAAATTCGCAAAAGAAAAGTTGGGAGATATTATGGGCTGAACTGTGTTCCCCCCAAATTTATATGTTGAAGTCTTAATCTCTAGTACCTCAATGTAAACATCATTGGAGATAAACTCTTTCAAGAGGAAACTAAGTTAAAATAAGGTCTTTAGGACGAGCCCTACACCCATGTGACTGGTGTCCTTATAATAAGAAGAAATCAGGACCCAAATATATCACACACAGAGGGAAGAACATGTGAAGACACAGGGAGGCCAAGTGAAGGAGACAGGCCTCAGAAGAAATGAATCCTGCTGACAGCCGATTTCAGACTTCCAGCCTGCAGAGCTATGAGAAATAAATTTCAGTGGTTTAAGCCCCCTAGTCTGTGGTTAATGGCAACTCTAGCTAACCAGTACAGGGAACCAGAGGTATTTTCTCATCTGTAAAATAATAATTAGGGACGCATGGGTGTCTCAGTTGGTTAAGCATTTGCCTTCAGCTCAGGTCATGATTCCGGAGTCCCGGGATTGAGCCCCTCAGCGGGGAGTCTGCTTCTCCTTTTCTCTCTGACCCTCCCCCTGCTCATGCTTTCTCTCGCTCACTCTCTCTCAAATAAAATCTTGAAAGAGTAATTGTACTTGTTGATAAAATGATGAAGAGGATGAAATGAATTGATGCACTTAAAGCTTTGGCCTTGATGTCTGATGTTCAGTAAGCACGTAGTAAATGACAGCTCTTATTACCATGAAGCCCAACAGTGGAATTTCCTGGGCAAATCTCTCCTGTAGACTCTGCAGAGAATTAGCCAAAGACCCTTCCGGTCTCAGAGAGGGTCACCGAGCTCGAGGTTTGCGTGACGAAACTGTGGTGGAGACCACGCTGTGTGATTTCCTCCTCCTCCTGGACACTCAGGAAGGCGTGTTTGCCCCTTGCATCTAGGCCGTATCACTCGACTATGAAGAGAAGGCAAATGTCATTTCTGGTGTGAGGCTGTTCAGATCGGTGTGGCGCTTCTGCTTTCTCTATCCCTCCCACTCCAGAGGAAAGGCATCTGTGTGGTGAAACCTCTAGAAGGAAGGCTCTGAGTCACTTTGTGGACACTCACCCTGCAGGGGAGCGACCTGTCCGGCAAGGGCAAGGAACCAACGTGCATCGTATTAGGTCACTGAGATTCAGGATTTACCCTTAAAGCGGTTACCTTTGTTTACTCTGACCAGTATGATCCAATGTGAGCTTAGCCGCAGCAGCAACACTGTTACGAGTAAACGAGGTATTCAGAGGGAGGGCATGGTGCAAACTCACGGTTGGATTTCCGTCAGTCAGCTGCAAAGTGCTGTGGTTTGGGGCCAGTGGGAAGAATAGACCATCAGTTGTTTGGGGCAAAGAGCAAGTTTATAATCACGTGATCAGGATGGACAAGATGTGGACACAGTGATTACCTTTATAAATGAATCCATGTAAGGCCTGATAGGCATGTGATCTAATTTTTGATGCTGGTGTTATTCATTTTATTATTTATTTTTATTATTTATTTTGCTGGGCATGGAGCTCACTGTAGGACTTGAACTTGTGACCCTGAGATCAAGACCCAAGGTGAGATCAAGAGTCAGACAGATGCTTAACTGCCTGAGTCGCCCTGGGGCCCCACACTGACGTTATTCATGTCTATAAATGGTTGTTAGCAAATTTAACACAAAGGCACCCACTCGCTCATACAGACTGAGGTCGGAGAGTGGGCTGGAGGCTGATCTTGGCTACGTCTTACCTTGTTTGACCTGTCGTAACAAAAGTTCAGAGACTGTGGAGCTTATATGCAATAGAAATCTGTTGTGCACAGTTCCGAAGGTTGCAAGTCTGAGACCAGGGTGCCAGCAGGGTCGGGTTCTGGAGAGGGCCCTCTTCTGGGTTGCAGATGACCAGTTTCTCATCATATCATCACATGGCAGAGAGGGCAAGACAGTTCCCTGGGGTCCCTTTTAAAAGGGCACTAACCCCATTCATAAGGGCCCCACCCTCCTGACCTAATCACCTCCCAGAGGCCCTGCCTCCTGGTACCATCACCTTGGGGGTTAGGTTAGAACACAAACAGTCCATCACAGTTACTCTGACCCAAGTAGTCTTGAGCAGGGAGAGGTGATGAGCTCAAGAATCAGGTCTGGCATATTTCCACCCATGACCTCCTTCCTTAGAGTCTTCCTGTGATACCTGTGACCCTTCTAGGAAGTTTAAAAAACAGGTTTTCTTGGTGGTCTATACATACAGCACAATACTATTCAGCCTGAAAAAGGAAAGAAATTCTGACACATGCTACACTGTGAATGAATCTCCAAGACATGCTAAGTGAAATAATAAGCCAGTCACAAAAGACAAAGATTGTATGATTGCACTTACATGAGGTCCCCAGGGCAGTCAAATTCATAGAGACAGCAGAATGGTGGTTGCCGGGGGCTGGTGGAGGGCTGGTGGAGGGCTGGTGGAGGGGGGTGGGGAGTTCGCGTTTAATGGAACACGGTTTCAGTTTGAGAAGATGAGTAAGTTCTGGAGATGCCTGGTGCTGACGGCTGCACAACGATGTGCACGTGCTTCATGCTGCAGAACCGTGCACTTAAAAATGGCTAAAATGCTTAATTTCCCGCTCTGTAGTTTTTACTGCAATTTAAAAACCATTGGCGAAGCCTCTCTTAGGTGGAGGAAAGTGATCGGGAGCGTGGGAGGACCGGCATAAGTGCTGTGGGGACACAGAGAAATGCCCTTGAGTGGTTTACACTTTGCTGGGGGAGAGATGGAGTCAATGACATTGACTGACAAAATGCAAATCCAAAAGGAGAGAAGAGGGAACTAGTGTAAGAATTCCGAGGAGGGCACTGTCAGGAAGTCTGAGGGGTCATGGCAGCAGAACTGTGGAAGAAGGCTCCCTTCACCCCAACGGCCTGGCAGGATCTTGAGTTTTGAAGGGAGGGGGGAGGGAGGCAGAGCTGAGCAGGTGGGGTGCAGAGCGGAATGCTTGCTGGGGCTCGGGCGGTGAGGTCTGGAAGACCCACCAGGTAGAGTGGAGGGTTCCCACTGAGGAGGTGGCATTGGGGGTCACAGTAATGAGTGGGTGGTGTAGATGATGGGCGTTGTTGGGACTTTTCTTTTTTACTTCAATAACCTTTTTATTTTAGAATAGTTTTAGATTTACCAAAGGGTCACCCAGTTTCCCTGATGTTAAGATCTTCTATTACTATGGTACGTTTGTCACAACTAGTGAGCCAATACTGATACATTGTTATGAACTGAAGTCCATTCTTTATTCAGATTTCCCCCAGTCCTTTTTCTCTTACAGGATTTCATCTAGAATATGCGTACAAATTTGTACCCATCCTAAACTGCGAAGATAGTACAGAGTTCCCATGTAGTGGACATTCAGGTTTCTCTATTATTAATACCTTTCATTAGTATGGTAGACTTGTTAAAATTAGTGAACCAATATTGATATGTTATTGTTAAGTGCAGTCCATACTATATTCAGATTTCATTAATTGGTACTTGGTATTCTTTACATCTAGTTGTCCTGTGTTTTCAGTTGGAACGGTTTCTCAGACTTTCCTGAAGTTTGATGACAGCAGACAATTTTGAGCAGTCATGGTCAGCTATTTCAAAGACCATCCCTTAACTTGTTTTTCTCACGGTTGCCCTGGGGTTGTGGGTCTTTGGAAGAAGATCACAGGGTAAAGTGCCCGGCTCATCTCTCCCTACCAGGGGCTACAGACCATCAACAGGACTTACCACTGTTGACGTCATGCTTGACCACCTTCTCCGCCTTGGGTTCGGAAATGGGCCCCTTGCATCAGCACTCGAAAAGAAAGCTAAGTCCCCGCCTGAGTCATGGCCAGGACTGAGGTGCTCATGACCTGGAGGTCAAGGTTCTTGGCTCTAGAAATCGTCTCCTTCAGCTTGCACATTCCCTGCACCTGCTCGGAACGGGCTGGTGCCAGGTCTTGGTTTAGTATCAGCCTCCTCACTGCCCTGGAATAACCTTTACCCTGTTTCCAGAACCTGTTCTGTCCCTAGGGCAGGGCTGCTCCCTGCTTGCAGCACAAGAGAGGCACCTCTTCCAGCCCATAGTTCTATAAGGAGCCAACTCGGGTGAATGCCCGTGGTCTTTGGCTTCTGGCAGATTTTGTCATGACAGAAGAGAAAAAAAAGCTCAATCCCAAAATTTCATCACCTTCTGCTATAAACTAGGCCAGATATAGAACCATTTTAGCAGGTTAAAAATCTGGGAAAGGGATTTCAGAAAAAGCTAGAAAGGGTTGTTGGTTGATAGCCAAATGGTTCGAATCAGCACCTTGATTTGGTTTTAGTATGAATGTCAAGCCATTAGACTTGAGGGCACAGAGCAGCAGAAAGCTGGCTGTTGAGAAAGAGCAAGTATTTTTTGACAGCTTGTCCTTAAGCAGAGACAAGTGCCCTGAGACTTCATCTTACATATTCAACCAGTGAACATTGGTATGGAGAGCCTGCTACGTGCTGGGTGTATAATGATAAATCCGATCCCTGATCTCTTAGCATTTTGCACCCAGAGGGAGTGACAGCTATTATTTAGATAATCACACAAATAAATATATGTAATTACATCCCATTGCAGATTGAGATAAGTCCTCCGAATAGAAGGGACAGGTTTATAAAAACCTACTGTAGAGTAGAACTCAGGAAGCGTTGGGATTGTATCTCTTGAGTGGAAACTGCGATACTCAGGCAAAAACCTGAAACTAATTCATGGAGCTTTTTTAAATAAATAAATGAATAAATAAATAAATAAATAAATAAATAAATAAAGCTTCATATTATCAGTATAGTGATATTTAAATATTAGCATAGATGAAGATTCCTGTCCTTTCTCCAGCCCCAGTAGGCCCTTCCATAGTAAATGGAAATAAACACATTAAGCAACTCACAAATGGAGACTTTGAAGTAACCTCCTGTTGTCCAAGCACAAACTCATCTGCTCAGAGTCCCGTCGGCTGAAGTCACCCCTCAACTCTCTCTGAGATGAAGTCAGGTGACATGGGCTGCATATGAGCCCAGCTCTGGCAGTGTGGTCAGCCTGGGATGCTCGCAAGATTAGTAACAGTGCAAATGCTGACTGCTGTCTAGGTAAAAGGTGAGGGTAATGTCCTTTGTTCAAGGTTTTCTGAAAGAACGTGGGTAGGTTGCTCTTGTCAGAGTTAACTATTCAGCAGTGGTGAAAGGGAGGCATACAGTCTTTGCTGTAAACGGTTTGTAAGAGACCATAGGGAGTAAGACCGGGATGTCAATTAAATTCAGCCAATGCTATGAGAATATATTACTGCCAAAGCATTACGCACCGTTTTGAACGTTAAATCAAAATCTGACTCTCAACTATTTAAATACTCTCCAGGTACTTCCAATGGGTCAAATCTATAGACACAAAGAAGTTTAGAGCAGACCCAGGGAACTTAGCGTTTAGTTCATCTAACAGTTTCCAGATTTGGGGATTTCACAGACTGATAAAATTCCACAAAAGGATATAGAAGACCAATATAGAATTTGCCAACTTGTTATTCCCTCAAATAAAGTAATTAAAGCACCTGTTATTTACTATCACCCCCATGACGTTACATCTAAAGTGAATTAGAACAAAATATAACTTAGTGTGTTAACAGAAATAAATTCGCTTTATGAAAAACTCGTTACATTTTTGGGGGGTGTTCATTTCTACGTGGACCCCTGAAAAACAAAAACTTCTTCCCAGTCCAGTACCAGTTGTTGCATTAGGATTTCAGAATCAACTGAATTAATTCACACCTCTCGCCCGTTTTACCAGTGGGGAAACTGAGGGTCCAAGGGGCCATAAGCATGGCCCAGTCTCAGGTGCCAGCTCACAGCTGGGGAATAGCCCTGTGCGGGGAGAGCCTTTCGAGTCCAAGCCCAGCATACCTGCTCTCTGCCCTACATCTCTCCTTCTACGGTTGGTTAATACAGTCCTGGAAATGACACAGGGAAACTGAAGGGACTGCATTGAAAAGTCATTTATTGTTCCTTTGCTCCTTTTCGGGTATCTGTCCTTCCTAGGGCCTGTACCCCCGCCTGCACTTTACATTTGCCTTGTAATGCAAATGGCGTATGTCCTCCTTGTAAGGGACAAAGAGATCATGATATCTTTGGAGACTTCCAGCACAATAGGTAATAACTAAGGAATGACCGGGCGGGGTTCTCCAAGACCGTTCGTTCTCCGAGACCGCTGACTCCAAACACTTAGATGCCAAAACCTCTGAGTGCAGTGAATGAGTGACTTATGGAGGACCCCTGGCCCTTGTTCTTGTTCTGACCAGGTCCTGGATGACCACAATCACCAATAAAAACCCCAGACCCCAAGCAAAGAAGAGTCTCATGCTCCTTTCCTCTCTGAGTCTCCTGGACACCCTGTCCATCTCTCTCTCTATATATACATCTTCAGTCAACTCTGCTGGCTCGCATCTGATTTCCATCCTTCGAGAAGCCTCTTGGACCCAGCCCCGCCCTACCTGCATGAGGCACAGTGAAGGAGGGATGGATGAAGGAGACGTGGGCATGGGGGAGCACCAGGGGCCTCTTCCTTCTCGGGCCTGTCCTCTGGGTCCTGGGACTCTTTCTCAAGTCTGGCACTGCCTGAATTTTAGGTATCTTTTAACTGGGTACGTTGATTCATCTGCCCATTGGGAAAAACTTGGTATAACGCAAATGCTGTACAATGTGCAGATTCTTTACGGTGCTTCAGGAAGTAAGAAGTTACTGCTGCTGTTTTTAGAGAGTTGGAAAATTACTTTAAAGCACCCTAGTATGTTCGATATTTTTTTGCAAAGTCAGGGTTTAATCTAAAATTTGCCCACGCTCCATGCACGCGCAATCCACTGCTCCTAGAGCCTGCCGTCTCACCCTTTGCCACTGAGAGGATGCCAGCAGTTTCCTGCATGGTGGAGGCGGAGGCTCCCAGTGCCTGGGACAGACTTCTTGTTTTGAGCAACTAGGCCAGGAGGCAGCTTTGGGTCAGAGAGGTGAGCACACGCTTGATCCTGACCCCCTGAGGGCAGTTGTTTGCACCAGCACACTGCACCCCTGCACAGTTAGGAGAATTTTTTTTTTTCCTCCTCAAATGTGGATTTAGCCTGAGCAGAAAAATATATTGCTCTTGGGAAATGTTGGTGTGCCTTTCAGGGCAAACATGCTCTCAGGGGTGCCGGACGCTGCCGGAGGGACCCCGGCGAGCGAGCTGGTGACAAGATCTGTCCAGCCCAGCACAGTGTGACCTAGGCTGACTTACTTTCTTTTTCTTTTCTTTTCTTTTCTTTTCTCTTTTCCTTTCTTTCTTTTCTTCCTCCCTCCCTCCCTCTCTTTCTTTCTCTTCCTTCCTTCCTTCCTTCCTTTCCTTTCTTTTTCTGTAAAATATACCTAACAGAAAATGTATCATCGTAATTTTTAAAGCACGGCATGAAATGCATTCGCCGTGTTGTGCTACCATCACCACCATCCATCTCCAAACCTTTGTTAACCTCTCCAACTGAAACTTGGTTCCCATTAAATCTTACCTCTTCACCCCCCACCCCCACCACCTCTGCTTGGGGCAACCCCATTCTACTCCCCATCTAATGAACCTGACTACTCTGGGTGCCTTCTGTGAGGGGAATTACACAGTGTTTGACTCCCTGGACTGATTTCTTGCATGCACCCGAGTCTGAGTGGGCTGGGCTCTGGGAAATGCATGCTCGGTGACTCCACTGACCGGTACCGGCCAGTGGTGACCAGCCCCTGTGGGTGGAAGTGGGTGTTTTCCTTTGGGTAAATGGATGTTCATCTTCCTGAAAAGAGTTTAATCCCAGAGTAGGAAAGAGGGGGACAGAAACTAGGAGAAGTAGGACTTTTCTCTCTGAGGCTTATGTGGCCTTAATGACAGGGTGCAGAGCCCCCAGGGAGTCTCACAACTGGGCGGTGGGTGCTTGCGTGGCACCCTGTGCCCGAGCAAGCCCATTGACGGCCATGTGGGTGACCACGAGGCTGACTGAGCTGGGTGGGGTGCCCTTCTGGATATGCAGCACTGTCAACCTCTGGGTGGTGCCTCAGTTGTCCCCAGTGACATTCAGTTGACAGGCAGCACACCATCCTAGTTGAGCTGGGGGGCACGAGAGGAGGCTGACTGTCCCTCCCACGAGGCTGACTGCAGGTGGCACTGGTGGCCACCAGCCAAGGATGGTGGGGCCCAATGGGGCAGGTGTCTCCACGAGAGTGTGGAGACCAAAGGCCGCACCATGGCAGCACCTCAGAGGAATAAAAGGGCAGCCAAAGCAAAGTGACCTGTCCTAGAATAGCATGAGGCAGAACTCTTAGAAATTCCAGCAAGCAGCCTGGTGTGAACTCACGACGTCCACATGTTGGCATTAGAGGAGAGTTATAATTTTCTTTTTACACACACTCTTGGGAGATCAGAGACACCCAGTGAAGCATGTTTGGCTTAGTAGGATGATGAGATTTAACATTTGTTAAAGCTGAACTAAAGCTGATGCCCCAGGAAGACGTCCCGTGTCAGGATCTCCATCACCCCAGCCCTAGAGCTGGAGGAAATGCAGAGCCTATTAGCCCTGGGCTAATGACAAAATGCCATTCAGATGCGGTCTTGGGCTCCAAATATGAGAAAGTTTGATTTTAAAGTGTGTCGTATGTTCCCTTTTTATGTGGCTTAAGTCAGAACACACGTTCTAGGGGCCCTATTCTGCAAGCCTGAGCCACCTGAGCGTGAGTCAGGAGCCACTTGGAAGGAGATACGGGACATCAAGCACTTAGTGAATGTGCAAGCTATAGAGTGGAAAATAAAACTGTGGAAATTGGGTTTTAGTGTCTACAGAACCTGACAGTTTTGAAGGTAGAGTGCCCACAGAGAACTCGTAGCTTCGAGACGCTTCATGGTGTAGGGATGCAGATAGAATGCTAATCGTATGCTGCGAAATCATAATGGTGAGAGTAATGGTAGCCTTTCCCATTATTCCTTATTATCCCAACTATTACCCCAGCTATTAGCTCCCTTTTCCCTTACCCTCCGCCCACGGGCGAGGTTGACATAAATTATTCTCCCTCTTCAGTGAGTAAAGCTCATAGAGATTACATCACCTAACCCAGGCTCTGAAGTTAGTCTGCGGCTAAGGCAAGATGGGAGCTCACGCCCTCACTTTTCCTCCAAGGTTGTGCTTCTCATTTGTATAGTGGTAGGTGCCAAACCTCTCTGGGTTTGTGCATCTAACCAAACAACCTCAACATCTTTGTAAAGCTTGCTGGTCTGCAGATAGGCCTGTTTCCATCTCACAAATCAACACATCTTTTGTGTACTGTCTCAGAACCGTGTCTTCCCAGAAGCTTCTTTAACTACGGGAGCCCAGGCTGACCCCATCCTTGAACTTCCTCTACATCTGGAATGGGCACCCTACCATGGAGCATATAGTGATACATGTTCTGGAATCATTGGCTACTTGCTTCCCAGTTAGAGGGTGAGTTTGCTGAGGGATGGGCACCCATCTACACCCCACACTTCTTCAGAGTTCCCTGGAAGCAAGTCAGGCTGGAGCAAGTGATGCTATGTCCTGGGTCCCCGGCTCCAGAGATTCTGATTAGGTGGTTTGGATGAGGCCAAGAGCCTGCACTTTAAACAAACGTCTTCAGTGATCACGATGCATGTTGGCTGGCGTCCACACCAAAGGGAGTGTTGGTCTAGACCGTCATTCATTCATTCAGCAAACATTCACTGAGCACCTACTATATGTTCAAGGAGCTGGAGAAGCAAGAAGGGCATTGCTGTCTTAGAGTTTACACCCTAGAGGGGAAGGCAACCACAAACATGTAAACAAACAAATAAATAGCAGAATATAGTAGTAGCAAGAAGTACCGTGCAGAGACTGGAACAGAGAGGGTTTAGAATGAGAGTGGAGCCTTCTAGTGCAAATACGACCGCTCCTGCCCCTCACTTGGACCCCATGGTGCGCACATCACTTGACGGAGTGGGACTTCGGCTCAGCTCTTGCGAATACAAACGCCTGGTCTTGCCATGGCAACCACCCTGCCTTTCAGTGATATTGTATCTAATTTGTGAAGAGGAAAGATAATTTTAAAAAATAGCTTAGGTAAGTGAGCTGTATCATATTTAGATTTTGTGTAAGGAAAATAATGGATGTTTCCATTTGGGTGCATCTTAAATGTATGTAACTATGTAAGGAAAAAAATACGTAGTTAAAAAGATTGAGACTCTAGGATATTCTGCTCCAGTTACGTACCAGTTATTCCAAGGGAATCCCCTTCATTTGGAAAAAAGGATGAGGGTACAAAGGATAGGGCCTCTTCTTGGTAGCAGAAAATATATGTTAGTCAAGGAGGGGAGAAGAGCTAGGTTATGCCAAAGGGCAGCGGTCAGCTCTCTGGCAATCCATGGCAATGGCCTGGGACCTGTTGCTAGTGAGTTCACCCAGATGCTCTTCTGCCCTCCTCCCTTGTGCGTCTGAGCATCTTTGTTAAGCCTTTTCTAAGAACGCTTGAAGAGGGAGTCGGAGAGCATGCCCCAAACCTGGGCCCTGTGTCGGTCTTTACCTCCGGGGGTTTTTGCACAGGCAGAACAGCTAACTGGTACTCTGTCCTGAAGGTCCTGGAGGGAAGGATTTTTCTGTGTTTCCCACCAGTCTGTGTATACAAGCCTCTTCTGTGCCTCTGGAAACAAGAATCAGGAGAAAGAAATCCATTTGTGTCATTGATATAAGTCCTGGGCACACAAGTGTCTCCGAGCCTGCCCTGGATGGATGTGGGACACCCTGAGGGGGTGAGATGGTTTCCCTAAGTGCCTCCTTGCCATCTAGCAAGTAGCCCCTTTTCCAGAAGGATCTCACCAATCTTGGACATGGTTTGAACTGTGTCCTTGCCAAATTCCGATGTTGAACTCTAACCCCCAGTACCTCAGAATGGGAGTGTGTTTGGTGATAGGGTCTTGAAAGAGGCAGTTAAGTTAAAATGAGGTCATTAGGTGGGTCCTAATCCAATCTGACCGGTGTCCTTATAAGAAGAGGAGATTTGGACACACAAAGAGGCAGCAAGAATGCACGGAGGGGAATGGCCCTGTGTGGACACGGTGAGAAGGTGGCCATCTGCAAGGCGAGGAGCGAGGCCTCAGGCGAAGCCAACCCTGCCGACACCTTGGTCTTGGACTCCAAGCCCCAAAGCTGTGCGAGAATCAATTTCTGTTGTGTAAACCCCCCAGGGTGTGGGGTGTGTTATGGCGGCTGTAGTGAAGCAACGCAGGTATCTACCAAGGAGCCCCAGTGTTCGTCAGTCTGTCTGTTTTATCTTTTCATGTGTGTGAGATGTGCCAGGTCTTCATCTGGATTGAGCTGCTTGGGGACAATGTCACGCCGTAAGCGTTCCTCCGAGGATCTCTCCCAGGCCTTGTCTCTTGGGAGGGTCCCAACATCAGTGATCCCTTGGTGCTGGCAGTGCCCAGCTCCCCAGCTCGGACCACCTGGGCCTCTGTACCAGGTTCCCCCTCCAGTGGCCTATTGTCACCCAGTAATTGAGCTTCCAGACCCACTCCTCGTTCCTGGGACCAGTGCCACATTCTCTCCTGCAGGTGTGAACAGGAAGCATCTTTGAGTGCTTTCTCCTTTTCCCCTCATCCCTCCTCATCTCCCATTGAACACCTCACCAACACAGCTGGGCATCCTCTGTTTCCCAAAAGCGATTCTTGGTCTTCTAGAAGCTGAAGGCAAACTGCTGCGGTTTCAGTCATGAAGCTAAGAAAGTTCCTGGACTACTGACCACATCTACTCTGGCTCCTCTGGCTGGGGGCAGTGAAGGCCGAGAGTCCCACCCTTCCTGCCACAAATGCAATCTGCAGCAAAGCTAGCCGTTGGTGTTCCTCGCACACACAGCTCTCTTGGTGCTACGGGCTTCACTGGCCAAAGCTCCCCCAGATACTAGGGATCTGGAATCTTGCTTTCGTTCTAGAGAGTCTGCAAGCTCAGGGGCAGCTGAAGATCCGGTGTCAGGAGGGGCCTTGATCAGCTCCACGTTCTTTCACCAGAGGTGGGATGCTATCTCATCAGAAACAGATCACCTGCCCTAGAGCCCCTGCCTTTCTGGAAATTACAGAATGGTGTCCAAACTGTGAGCTGAAGATTTGTTCGCAGCACAGTGATTTCAACAGAGTGGGACTGAATGGTCCCCAGTCCACAGCCACCAAGTCCTACATCTTCCGTGTGATCATATGCTGAATCTTCGTTCCTGTCTTCCTTCCCACTGCCTCTCCCTAAGGTCACACTTCTGCTTCCGTGTCACCCGACTATCACAAGGCCTTCCAACAGGGCACCTTCTCCCCGTCTTACCTCTAGACTCTCCATGCCTCTGCCAGAAGAATCTTCCAGATTTACTTCCAAGTTTCTGATTATGTGCAGAGTAAAACCTCAACCCCCGGTACAGCATCCACGGCCCTCAAGTTCCGATCCCACCTGACCTTTCCAGTCCTGCTTTTCCATGCTTCCTCTTCTCCTGCCATATCCTCTAGCTGACCTTAAGCAGCTGGGCTGGGAGCCAAACCTGGCATTGCCACTTAGTTGCTATATGCCAGAGGTGGGGTGGGGGGGAGTTTCTTTAGTACAGACGATAGTATCAATAATGAGCTCTAACTGACCACTTTGTGTGTATCAGGCCCCAGGGGATGATTCTCCTGAATGCCCCAAACAGCCTGATTCTCTAGGGAACCCTGGGTCTTAGGAGCATCTCTCTTTCACGGAGGAGGGGGAGGTGCAGACATGTAGGCAGCTCGTCCAAGGCGGGAAGCCTCCGTTTCTGCAGCTGTAAAATGAAGATCATGATGGTTTCTCCCTGTTAGTTGGGACTTTTGCGAGTTGAAAGTGACCAACACCTAAATCTACCCCAAGCCAAACCAAGGAAGCTCCTGTTCCAGGGGCACAGTGTACGAGGCCTCTCTGCTCCCGTCCCCTGCTTGGGGCTCCAGGGCCTTCCTCCAGGATGGCAGTGGCAGCCCCCAGAGCTCCAGCGTCACCTGCTCTCTGGTGTTTGTGACTTCAGAAGCCAGGAGACATCCTGTCTCTGAGAGACCACAGTCATCCCCGGGACTCTGACTGTGGTGGGAGAAGGGGGCGTGTTTAACGGCCCCACTGGTTACGGAAGGGGCAGTTGCCAAAAAAATTTAAAAATGAAAAATAAAAAATTCTGGGGCTGCTCAAAACTAACAGCTGTTTGCTAACTTGTTTAATTTACTTGAGCAAACATGGGTGGAGCACCTCTTATCTGCCAGGTGCTGGAGAGCAGAGATTCCCCACTTTGCACGAACCCCATTTGGAGGGCACTCTGTCAAGGTACCATTCCTGTGTCAAGGAGGGCACTCTCCAGCAGATCAGCCTCTCCTCCCAGGGAAGCACACACGGACAGGGGCAGGGACAGCCTCTTCGGGCATCTCTGCGTCCGTCCGGCACTGCTCTTGACCAAGTGGATGAGTCAAACCTTAGGATTCCCTACTATGAAGGCAACTTACTTATCAATATGAACCATGTTCTGCAGAGTCAACACCTGCTGAGAGAAACACAATTCTGATCGCCAGTGGCCTCTGCAGTGTGTTTGTCTCTCTTAATTGCTTCTAAACTCAGGTGGGAGCAGGGGTCATCTATTGAACTCCCCAAACCTCAACAGCGGGCACTGGGGATACAGTAGTGAACTAGGGGGTGACTCCATGGTCTAGCTCAGTATGGCTCAAACTCTACTGGGGAGGACCAGGCCTGTATATTCACAAAGTCCTGCAACCTGGGGACAGTGTCCAATTCCAAAACACTTCCTTTACCCCAAGGTGAAACTCCACACCCATTAAACAGTCACTCCCTGTTCCCTCCTCCGCCAGCCCCACTGGCAACCACTAATCTACTTTCTGTCTCTATGCATTTGTCCGTTCTGGACAACTCACAGAAGAGGGTCATACAATACTCTCGTTGCTTTCACTCATTGTGTTTTTAAGGTCCATCCATGTGGTAGCGTGAATCAACACTTCGTTCCTTTTTATGGCCAAATAATATCCCATTGTTTGGATAGACTACATTGTGTTTATCCATGGACATTTGGGTCATTTTTAGTTTTGGGTTATTATGAAAGGCTTCTGTGAACATTTGTGCACACGTTATATGGACATATGTTTTCAGTGGTCTTGGGCATATGTGTAGGAGTGGAGGTGCTGGGTCATACAGTGACTCTGTGTTTAACTTCTTGATGAATCACCAAACTGTTTTCCAAGGTAGTTGAGCCATTTTACATTCCTGTATTTCAAATGGAAAGGTGAAAAAATAACCCAATAAAATGCTTGCTCTTAAAGAAGACACATGGCAGGTGAACAAAGATCAAGCAAACCACCTGATCCTGAAATTTCAATCCCAAATGATGCTGAATTAGTAAAAAAAATATTAGCAGTCAACACTTACAACGTGCTACTTTGCTAAGCACTTTATATTTGTGATGATATATCCTCACACTTCCCATTTAAGGGACAGATGATTAGGGAGGTTGAAAATCTAGCCCACAGAGTCCTGAATTCCTTGCTATACTGGAGCTCTGGGAATTTTGGTACATGCCCTGTGCTTAGATGGGCAGCTTGCCTCACAGTCCTAAACATCCTGGCCGTGAGCCTTCGTCCCCTAAAGGGGACCCGTGGTCCGTGAACCTGGCCAATCTGAGGCTCTGCCGAGGGACAGACTCACATGTGGGTGGACCAGGCAGTTCCTCACCAGGTCTTAATATGAGGGCCCTTGGGGCTGTGGGGCAGCATACAAAGTATTTCTCCACCAGCCTGTCACAAATGCCTGCTTTTGCTATTAAGATTTTATTTCTGGGGCGCCTGGGTGGCACAGCGGTTAAGCGTCTGCCTTCGGCTCAGGGTGTGATCCCGGTGTTATGGGATCAAGCCCCACGTCAGGCTCCTCTGCTAGGAGCCTGCTTCTTCCTCTCCCACTCCCCCTGCTTGTGTTCTCTTTCTCGCTGGCTGTCTCTATCTCTATCGAATAAATAAAATCTTTAAAAAAAAAAAGATTTTATTTCTTTGATTGAAGGATGTAGGAGCACAAAGCACAGTACTTTGAGGGCATCTTAGAGTTTTGGCCTCCTATAACTTAACTCGCTCTCCTTTTCTATCCCCTCTTCAATGCAGGGATTCCCCCTCAAATTCTCTCATTCCATGGCCCATTTCCTCACTGTTGCGTCTCCAAACAGAGAAAATAATTTTCTGCTGTGTACTACAATTTGATTTCGGAATCACAATCTAATCCAGAAGTCACTTCACCAAGGCGTGAAAACTGCTTCTCATAGCACAGATCTTCCATTTCTGTTCTAACATTATGAAAGATGAAAAGAGTACCCATTTCGGTGATCTCCATTAACTGCAAATACCTCTACGAGGGGTAACACATTAAAGTGCTGTCACTCAGGTACAAACGTGTTCATCAGATCCTTTCCAGGAGATGCTTACCCAAAAGTATGTGTTCATTGTGAACTGGGTGTAAGAGACACAGTAGGCAAGTTAGTGTTCGGGGACAGCCTAAAATCACGCACCACTCAGTACGGTTGCAATATGGTAATTGAGTCTGTGGGGACTGTGGAAAAGCCAGTGTGGAAGAAAAAGAAGTGTGGCAGGGAAGTGGAGGGGGAGTTCGAAGGCTCAGGATCCTTGGGGGAGCTTCAGGGAGAACTTACTCGGTGCCGGCTCTTGGGCCAGGTGCCACATAGGCTGTTCTCCTGAGCTCCTCTGGAGATCTGTGGCCTCTCCCCTTTCCACCCACGGGCTCCTCTTCATTTCTGGGATAGGAAGGACAGAAGAGAGGGAGCACATGAAGGGAATAATCAAGACCAGCAACACCCAAGGTAGCAAAACAAGCTGTCACTTACAAATCGCCTTTAGATGGCCTGAGGAGTGCTTCCAGGCCAAGGTAGACCATCGTAGAGCTGCCAGCGGACCACATGCAAACCACTTTTTCAAATACATCCGGGGCTCATCTCTCTGTTATGTAACTTTTGAGTGATATTTGGGGTAGTCCTCATGGAAGCTGTGCATAATGTGAAAAACTGCTGCCAGGTGGGATGAAATTGAATTGAAGCAAGGGCTCTGCCACGTCAGCAACTGAAACAGCGTCCCTCCCCCACTCCCTCCTACCTTCTTGGAGAAGATCAATACAATTTAAGAATCTCTAGACAGATTGATTGGGGTGAAAAAGAGAGACAACACAAATCACCAGTATCAAGATTGACTATCCATCACTACCGATTCTACAGATGTTAAAACAATGGTACTCTACTGGGAGTTATTCAGCCCCCCACCCCAAGGATATTTGGCAATGTCTGGAGACAGTTTTGATTATCACAGGTGGGGAGCTGGGGGAATACTACTGGCATGCAGTGGGTAGAGACGGGTACTGCTAAACATCTCACAATGCGCAGAACCTGCCCCCTCAACAGACTTATCCACTCTGAAACAGCAATACTTTCCAGGTGAGAAGCCCCACATTAAAAGGATAATAAGGGAATATTGTGTATAACTTAATGTTAATAAATTCAACAACTTAGTTGAAATTGACAAATTCTTTGAAAGACACAAACCACAAAAGCTCACTCAATAAGAGATCGATAACCTGGATAGCCTGATATTTACTAAACAATTGCACTTGTAGTTAAAATATTCCCACAAAGAGGGGCACCTGGGTGCCTCAGTTGGTTAAGTGGCTGCCTTTGGCTCAGGTCATGATCTCAGGGTCCTGGGGTTGAGTTCCTCATCAGGCTTCCTGTTCAGCAGGGAGTCAGCTTCTTCCTCTCCCTCTGCCCCTCCTCCCTACTCATGTGTGTTTTCTCTCCTTCTCTCAAATAAATAAAAGCTTTTAAAAAAAAATCTTCCCACAAAGAAAAGTACAAGCAAGATGGCTTCACTGATTAATTTTATGAGACATTTATCAAAGAAATTACTTCAATTCTATCTAAACTCTTCCAGAAAATTGGAAAGATGGAAAACTTCTCAACTCTTTCCTTGAGTCTAGCATTGCCCTGATACCAAATTCAGCCAAAGATGATACATGAAAATCACAAGCCAGTCAAATCCAACAATATATAGAAAAAACATAATACATTATGACCAAGTGGAGTTTATCCCAGGAATTCAAAGTTAGTTTAATGTTTGGAAATTAATGAATATAATTCATCATGTTAATAAACTACAAAAGAGAAATCACATGATCATCTCAATAGGTAGAGAAAAAGGATTTGACAAAATCCATCATCCTTTCCTGATAAGAACTCTCAGCACACTAGGAATAGAAGGGAACTTCCTTAACCTGATAAATGGAATCTATGAAAAACCTACAGCTAACATCATAATCTTGGAAGACTGAATGATTTCCTCCTGAGATCATGAACAAGTCAAGGAAGTTGTTCTCACCATTTCTATTCCATTATCATCACACTTGAAGTTCCTAATTAGTGCAATTAGGCAAGAAAAAGAAATAAAAAGCAGCCAGATTGGAATGGAAGAAGTAAAGCTGCCTTTATTCTCAGACAACATGATCGTCTATGTAGAAAATCTGATGGAATCCACAAAAAGCTACTGGAACTAATAGATGAGTTTTGCAGGATATGGGACCAATATGCAAAAGTCACTTGTATTTATGTATACTAGCAATGAACAATTGAAAATTTAAATAAATATATATTAGCAATGGCATCAAAAATATGAAACACTTAGGAATAAATCTGAAAAAAGATGTGAAAGACCACACCTGTATACTGAAAACTATAAAAACAATGCTGAGTAAAATTAGAGAAGAACTAACTAAATAAAATGATATACTATGTTCATAGATCCAAAGACCCATTTAGGATGTCAGTTCTCCAAATTGATCTGTAGATTCAACACAATTCTAATAAAATCATAGCGGACTTTTTGGTACAGATTAAAAAATGGGTTCTAAAATTCATATGGAAATGCAAAGGGCTGGCATAGCAAGAATAACTTTGAAAAAGAACAAAAATTGACGTACTAACACTACCTGATTTCAAGACTTATTATAAAGCTATATTAATTATAATATTGGTGTAAAGAGAGACAAAAGATCAGTGGAATGGAGCAGAAATACAAGAAACAGACCCACACAAAAACTGATATTTTGACAGAGGTTCAAAGGCAATTCAGTGGAGAAAAGATAATTTTTTCAACAAACGGTGTTCAGACAACTGGATATCGTCATGTGAAAGAACAAACTTGGCCCCTTACCTCGTACCATATACAAAAATTAATTCAAATTGGATGATAGCTGTAAATGTAAAACCTAAAAGTATAAGACTTCTAGAAGTAAATATGAGATAAAACTTTTGTGACTTTGGGCTAGGTAAAGATTTATGAGATATTATAGCGAAAGCACAATCCATAAAAGAACTAATCCATAAAAAACTAACCCATAAAAAAACTGAAATTCATCAAAATTTAAAACTTCTGGTCTTGAAAAGACACTGTTTTTGTTTTTGTTTTTTTAAAGATTTTATTTTATTTATTTGACAGAGTCAGCCAGCGAGAGAGGGAACACAAGCTGGGGGAGTGGGAGAGGAAGAAGCAGGCTCCTAGCGGAGAAGCCTGATGTGGGACTCGATCCCAGAACGCTGGGATCACGCCCTGAGCCGAAGGCAGATGCTTAACGACTGCACCACCCAGGTGCCCCTTGAAAAGACACTGTTAAAAGAATGAATAGGTCAGCTATACACTGGGAAAAATATTTGCAGATCATTTATCTAATAGCGAGATTATCCCAAATATATTTTTTAAACCCTCAAAACTCAATATTAAGAAAAGAACCCAGTTTTTAAAAAATGGGCAGAAGAGCTAAAAAGATATTTCAAGAAGATATATGGATGGCAAATAGGCCCATGATGAAAAGGTGCTCACTGTCAATAGTCACCAATAGGAATGCCAATTAAAATCATAATGAGATACTCTGCACAGGTTATAATGGCTGAAATTAAAAAGACTGATCACCCTAGGTGTTGGCAAGAATGTGAAGCAGCGGGGACTCTCCTAAGCTGCTGGTGGGAATATAAAACGTTACAGCATTTCTTTAAATAGTCTAGCAGTTTCTTAAAAAGTTAAATATATAACTACCGTCCAATTCAGTCATTCTACCTCTAGGTATTTACCCAAGAGAAATAAAAGCATACATCTACCCAAAGTCTTGTATGGACTTGTGCTCATACTCAAACACCATCAACATGGGAACGGATAAACAGATTGTGGTACATCCATACGGTGGGGTAGTACTCACACTAAAAAGGAATGAACTATGGATACTTGCAACAAATCTCGGAATAATTCTGAGTGACAGAAATTAGAAAACTATATGTACCGTGTGATTCCATTTATATAAAATTCTAGGAGGTGAAAACTAACGTACAATGATAGAAAACAGATGAGCAGTTGCCCAGGGATGAGAGTGACTGGGGGGAGAAAGGACCACAAAGGCAAAGGAGGAAGCTCTTGAGGGTGATGGATATATTTATTATCTTGATTTTGGTGATGGTTTCATAGGTATATGCATATGTCCGAAAGTTATAAAATTACACAGTTTAAATACATACAGTTTATGGTATGATGATTATATCTCAATGCTGTTTTTAACAGTGCTTGTCCTGACCCACATGACAATAGTCTATAGGGTCACGATAGTCGGTATGTTTTGTCTTACTGTGTGCTGGGCTGTGGTAGAGGGCAGCTGTGTTACCAAGCTTCCCCCCATCTGTCCTTCTCCACCTCCTGTCTCCCCCAAAGCTGTCTTTCAATCCTGCTAACGCCACCCAAAAGCCTCTTCATTTCATTCTCCTCTTCACCTGGAACTTCACAGAATATTCTCCATCTTCTGCCAGCCCTCTCAGATCGTAACTTCTCACTAAATCAGCTTACAGATTACCAGTGATCTCACTGTCAAGCCCAAAGCCTTTCCTTCGGCCCTGATCCTCCCAGCTTTTCCGAAGTATATGAAATTGCGGATTGATTCCCCTGTTCAGGTTTTCCCCCAGGGTCTGGTTTTGGGGCTGCATGATGCCTTCTGCCTCACGTCATTCTACACTGTGGTTCTTCATCAGCACATGAGAATATTGGCAGATTACGCTTCTCTTTGTTGAATGGGAGGTGTATTATTGCTATAAATACAAATCTTTATTACAGCCAACCCTTGGCGTCTGAGGATTTGATGTTTGTTTCTCACTAAGACCAACACCAAAGGTTTCTGAATGTAGTAACTTAGCTGCTGAATTTTTACTGGGGACATTATGAGACCAATGAACAAATGGGTGTGCTTCCATATCTCAGCACCACTGTGTGTAGACTCCTCCTGGTACATTTCATAGGGGTAATCGTGTTCTGTGTTAGTGTTTGCAACTGAGGAATATGGAAAGTTCTCAGGATGTGTTTCAGGAAAAGTTAGCTGCTGTATGGTATTTCTATGGAAGGTTGTCCCTTTCGATAGAGTATGGAACATATCCAAGGAATGTCTTCTGTCTCTGATGTAAGGGCTCTCTCCAGCATCTGTGTTCTTTTCTCTCTACTGGGTTGCTCTAGAAAGGGTGTTGATTTACACCCCTTTTACCTAAAAGAACAAGAGCTCTTAGACCACTTCCTGCCCGATCCCTTTAGAGCGTCTCTTGGACTGCAGCCGCTGATAGGAGGATGTGTTTCTGATAACTTGACTAGTGAATAATAATGGTGACCCCACAGAGTGACCAACACAGGAGAATTTGCTCTTCTGCAATGAGCTGTGGATTTCCTGTTAAAATATTTAACCACTTCGTGTTGTGGTGATAATCAGATGAAAGAACATATGGAAAAGGACTCCAGATATTTTAGGTAAGAGCATAAATGTAAATGCAAGGCTCTGTCTTGGTAGCCAGGATGCCTCCAGCCTTACCCCCAACCTCAGAAAGCAGGGCTTCTGTTGGGAATTCAGGACTAAAAAGAGTCACCAGGACATCCAACAGAATGTCTGTACTATGGAAAGGATGGAATTGTTAGTGAGGAAGGAAGAAAGGGAGCAAAGTTCTCCTCCTCCACTTCCAAGGTGTTTTTCTTCCTGTGACCTCATCCAGCCCTTCTCCTGGGTGCGTGTAGGTGCGGAGGGAATTAGGTGAATTGGTCTTGCGGCTGTCAGGCTTGAGAAGCTGTCTGTTGCCTTCTCCACCTAGTAGTGGCTGGTGCCTTGATAGGTGACCAAGAGGAGATCCTGTTCTCTTCATGGGAACTCACATGCCGTGATTGAACCCGTACCGTACGCACCTTGATAATCTAAGTCATTATTTCACTTGAGGGAGATGGGAGGTGCAGTCTAATTCACTGCCTCATTCTACTCTCAGGATTCCATGTTGGAAAGGGGTGTCCTTGTGGATATTACTTCTTTCCTTAACCCTTTCTCCCCTAAACTCCCTCTTTCTCCTCTATGTAGGCCTTCCTCAAACCAGCATCCAAACCCCTCCCTCCCTGGAAATTTCCACTCCTCTGCACAAAGTAAAGGGGCATGCTACCCAGTGTCACCTTGTGGCTTGCACACTCTGCCACCACAGGCTTTGACTAGATCTTAGTGAGAATTGTCCACTGTGCAGGCTTCTGCTGGCAATGAAAGCGTATGGGTGCCCCCACCCCATAAGTGGGGAAAATAGCAGAAAATTGGACTCTAATTTGTCTTCTTTCTACCTATAATAGCTGAGGCTGGTTTCCTCCTTAATTGACCTGATGGAAAGCACACTTCACCAACATATCCAAGAATTTTCCTCCAAACGGCAACACTGTAGTCTTAAGTGAAGCATTCATGTTCTTCCTATGGATATAACTTTGACTCTACTTCTTGTAGAAATAAAATCCCTGACATCACGGTGCCAAAGGAGCACTTGCCTCCTCCTGGGACTAATTTCCCTGCAAATGCCTGAGCCATCCAGGTTGGGTGGGCGGGTGGTGAGGGAGGCCTCAGCAAATTCTATCATATTTGTATGACTTGGTATTCCTTATGTCTGGAAGATCCTTGGTTCTAGAATGTTAACTGGGCCCAGAGAAAAGGGAACTAAGGAGTGGCAGTTAAGGACTGGCTCTGGACTAAGTTTAAGGAAAGGTATCCTTGAACATTCTGTGTAGCCCAGACCAAGATACTGAGAGTGACACACAGATGTGGTTTTCAGGGAGCAGCCAGGGAGCGAAGGAGAAGGATAACATCAAGGAGAATTAATTATAAGAAGAGCCTCAACATTTAGGAACTGCCTAACGAACACCATAAGAGTAATAAGCTACATACCAAGATGCCTTATACATTTATTTTAATTGCTGGATTTGCTCCCTAGGTGCAAAGAAAATTTCACTGGTTTAAGGTCAGAAGTTTTATCTTTACAGCTTTTAAAGTTTTTACTAGGATTCAGTTTGTATTCCAACATTAACAGAGCATTTTTTCCTACATCAGGGCTCTGTATTATTCTGGTTGTTTCTGTGTTTTGTTTTCTTAAGCAACTAACATTTAGTTACATGGTGACTTCCACGTAAGGGTAGCAGGTAGAACTGCCTCTTGCATCCCTTTCTCCTGACATCTCTCTGAAACCACAACAGAAGAGATTTTTACTGGCAAGGGGAAAGTGGGAGAGGAGAAAAATCACAGCAAACTTTTGGAATCTGGAAAGGAAAGAAACGAGTGCTGATTTCAGCAGATATAAGGAAGCTGAATGCTGGATCAGGAGTGAGGAAAGTGGACTGACGCACAGATTGCCCTAAAAAGGCTGTGACTTGGTAACACTGAGCCGCTCTGGAAATGGGAGTCAAGGGACGGGTCTAAAGAAGGAGGATTTGGCAAAAGCTTTTTAAGGAGCAATTCGATCCCCAGACCACCTTCTCCAATTTGTGCAGTCAGACACTTGGCTTCCTCCACCCTCACAGAATTAGAAGATTATTCTCTGCAGAGGAAGACAGGTCTTTGGGTTGGAAGACAATTAGGCAGGGATGGAGGTGGGAAATGGAGTAACTATAGTCTTAGAGGTTTTTGAGACCCCAGTCTTCCCCCATCTCCTTGGCTCCCAGAACACTGGCAGGCAGGCCATTGTCTTTAAGGTAGGAGACTGGAAGAGTCCTCTGGAGACTCTGACCAGCCCAAGAAGAAAGTCTTACATATGCTGATTATGACTTCCCCAGTGAAACAGCTCAGCCAGTCGACCCTCGAGTGAAGTTCACTGTTGAAAAGCCCCAGACACATACTCTTTCTTATGAGCATAAGATCGGGATTTACACGTGAGGAAATCCAAATGGGAAAGATCCAGACCAAGACAAATCAACATTAGAAAAGCGGCATGAGAGAAGAAACAGAGACATTCAAAGAAAGGAAACTTAAAGAGAAAAACCCATCAGTAGTATCTTCAGTGAGACAGGAAGAGATATTTCAACCTTGAAACAGTGACAGAATGATAGATAAACAGAACTTTTGAAGAAAAGGGAGCTTTAGACCTTCAGAAACAGAATAGAAATTTTGAAGAACCTAATAAATTGGAGGATAAAATTGAAGAACTCTCCCCGATAGTAGAGCAAATGATGTAAAAGAGAAAAAGTAAAAAATTAGAGGATGAATCCACATGGTTTAATACCTGAATAATAGGAGTTTTGGAAAGAGTGAACAGAAAAAATGAAGTGCAAAAAAACGCCACAAAGGATCAAATTAAAATGTCATCGGTTTTCTCAACAGTAATACCAGGGGCTAGAAGGTGAAAAAGCACTGCCTTGGACACTTGGAGGAAAAACCACTCCTGTTTCAGAATCACAGAACAGCCATTATGTATAGGAAGGGGGACTAAAGACATTTTAGAAAGGCAATGTTTCAAAAACTGTATTTCCCATGTGTCTTTATCAGGAAGCTGCCAAAGGGTATGCTTCCCCAAGACAAGGGAGTAAACCGAGAAAGAAGACCCCAGATTCAGGAAACAGGAGATCCCACACAAGAGACGTGAGGGAAATCCTCAGGAAAATGGTGGATGGCGACCCCAGGACGACAGTTGTATCCCAGTTGTTGAGAACAAACAGTCCAGACTGGAACATGGCAGAGAATCTGGCAGCATTTCTTCCAGGTCAGACTGATAAAATATGGGTTGCTCTAAATGTCTTGCAAAGATGTTTACGTAATTGAATGAGAGTTTGTCTTTGAATTCATGGTAAGCGCTACTACTTGACTTTACTCTCCAGGGAAATAAAAAGCTGTTGAGGATAGTCAGTCATTATAGTTTACTATGTAGCTTAGTAGAGTAGCATTTACATGGTCATAATGATAATGAATTATAGTTACTGAAAAGCTCTAAGAAAAATTGATGATTAACTGTCTTGGAAGGATAAGCGGATGGGAAGGCTGCGTGTGTTTCACGGGGTAAAGGGAAGAGAGCCAAATTCCTAACTTGCAAAGTGGTAAGTCAGTAGCCAGTGTCTGCAAACGAAAAATCAAGGAAACTATAGAGGAGGAAAAGTAAATTCCCCTCTTCTCTTCTGAGTTTTTAGTTGAGGCCACTGGAATAAAAGATTAGCGAGAGACAAACAGAAGTTGATTCACATGCATACCTCATGGATACATGGGAGGCACCCAAAGACAAATGACACTCCCACAGTGGCTTAAGAATTCCAATTTAAGGGGCGCCTGGGTGGTTCAGTCACTTAAGCATCTGCCTTCAGCTTAGGTCATGATCCTAGGGTCCTGGGATTGAGCCCTGGGATCGAGCCCCGAGTTGTCGGACTCCCTGCTCAGCGGGGTGTCTGCTTCTCCCTCTCCCTCTACTCCTTTCCCTCCTACCTCATGCTCGCTCTCTCTCTCAAATAAATAAATAAATAAAATCTTTAAAAAAAAATTCCAACTTAAATGCCATCTTCGTAGGAGAAGGGGAAGGGAATGTAGGCCTCTTAAGGGAGAGGAAATGATTTTTAGGAAAGACAAATGGGCCCTTGGAAGAAGAGATGGGAGGTTTTTTTGTTTTTGTTTTTTAAGATTTTATTTATTTATTTGACAGGGAGAGAGACAGCCAGTGAGAGAGGGAACACAAGCAGGGGGAGTGGGAGAGGAAGAAGCAGGCTTCCAGCAGAGGAGCCTGATGTGGGGATCGATCCCACAACGCCGGGATCACGCCCTGAGCCGAAGGCAGATGCTTAACGACTGAGCCACCCACGCGCCCCGAGATGGGAGGTTTTGATCATTTGTGACAAAGTGCGTCTGGCTGTGGAGTTGACTTCTAGGCAGTTCTCCCTAGTTAATGATGTCCTGGGAGGGGATTTATGACAATTGAGTTTCTTTTCAAGGATCTGTCATTAGGCAGATGAGGGGAGTGCAGAGAAAGCCTCTCCCTGCATTTGCCTACAGCTCAAAATAGTCAATATAGCAGCGCCGCTTATTTGGGGGGGCGTGTCCCAGACTCCTGCAGTCCGATCTTGCAGTCACACGGCTACCCTTCAAAAGCAGCACGAGCATTTTATTTAGAGGGGAAGAGGTCAATACAAAAAGTGTCAGCTCAGAAGCTTAAAAGTGGTTCTTCTGGAGAAGAGGTGGAGGGGGCGGGGATGGGATTATTTATCATTACAAACGTTGTAGAACTGTTTGGCTCCTTAAAATTCATGCTGTATCACTTTAATAAAAATTAAGGTAAAAATACAAAGAAACACCAAAGGCACACGTGATATGCCTCTCTGAACTAGTAAATAAAACCAAGTGATAACTATTTTATAGCAAACACCATTTGAGGCACTTTAAGCTTAGAGCCAGAAAGTTCCATTTTAAGTGGGAAGGGAATCTCAGCACTAGTGGTATGATAGGCCCAGACAGAGGGGAAGCAGCAGCCCCCCAAGAGGTGGGAGAAAGCACAGATCTGAGATTCCATCTTTACAGATGATTAAACGCCAGCTGGCCCCTGGAATTTTAGTTTTTAATGTTTATATGCAGTGATGCTGAGAAGGAAATTTTGAGAACTACGAAAAGCTGATTGAACAATTAAACGGACGTGAAAAGATGAGTTGATTTTTCTTAACAGCCATATGTTTACAACTTCAGAGTTTAAACTTTTCGATGTGGAACCAAGCCAAAAATAACATAAAGAAAATATTTAGCAAGAGAGTGGTGACTTGAAATTCAAAATGGTTGACCTGTTCTTCACCTGCCCCCCCTGATTTCAGCTTATGGCTGCATAAATTCTGGTCTTATCCTATTGTTGATATACCCAGGTGAGAAAGCATTAACAGAAGTTATAGAGTTAATAAATAAACCTGCTAAAAGAGGCTCTCAGGGGTGGGGTAGGGTGGGGTGGAGAACAAACATATCACATTCCAAAACTCCAACCGAGTCCAAGAATTGCGGGCAAGATGGGGAGCACACACCTGAGCTGCTGTGAGAGCTGATTAAGAATGTTTTCAAGAAAACGGGGAATGAATTGATCCCGAGTTTTTTTTTCTTTCTTTCTGTTTTTGCCGAAACCCTATTTTGGTGTCATGTTAGCTTTCCCATAATCTGTTCAGCCTTTAACGTCATGGTGTAATCATCTGGCTTTGGTAACCACCTGGCTGCATTTTGAGCTGGCCTGTCACTAAACCAAATGCCATCAAAGCTTCTCATTTGTCCCGCCATAATCTGAAACACTGAAGAGATTAATGTAAAATTCCTCCTGTACTTAATCACATGAGCTCAGGGAATGTGTTCCCCCTTTGAATAGTGTCACAATTGACGTTTCAGTTGTGAAAACCAAATGTGTGATTTATGCGAAAGTAATCACAGTTTTTGGAATAGAAGTGAGATTGTGGGCCTGGGTGGCTCAGGTGGTTGTGCGTCTGACTCTCAGTTTTGGCCCCAGACAGTGATCTTGGGGTTGTGGAGGCCTCACATAAAATCCCTGGAAACCACCGTCTGTTCTCCATCCCTGAGTTTTGTCTTTTCCGGAACGTCACACAAATGAAATCATCCAGAATACAGCCTGTGTGCCTCCCTTCCTTCACTTAGCATAATGTATTCGAGATTCATCCATGTTACTGTGTGGATCATACATGCGTGTGCACACATGTGTGTGGGTAAATACGTGTGTGAATAGACTTTGCATTTTGAAATAGTTACAGTCACAGGAAGTTGCAAAGATAGTGGACCAAGTAGTCCTTTGGACCCTCCAACCAGTTTTCTCCAACAGTTACATCTGACATGATTATAGTACAAGGTCAGGAGCAGGAACTGACATTGATACCATGTTGGCCATTTTATCACATGCACAGACTCCTGTAACCACCACCCCGGCCAATATATAGAGCTATCCCACCCCCACAAAGATCCCCCTAGTGCTTCTCCTTTGTGGTCATCCCTGCTCCTCTCCCTGCCCCCATTCCTTACCCATGGCAACCACCAATCTGTTCCCTGTCTCTATAATTGTGTCATTTTGAGAATGTTCTAGAAAGTGAATCATAAAGTAGGTGACTTTTTGAGATTAAATTTTTTTACTCAGCATGATGCCCTTGAGAAGTTGTTGTGTGGAAATTATGCAGAAAGTTACCTGCTGTTTTAAGTGATGGATACCCAATGTTGTCAACTAGTTTCAATGCTGAATAAAAAAAAAAAGTTAATCTCATCCCCATTAATTACCTTAAATAAAAAAGTAAGTTTTCTTCTCACTTGATGCAAAATGTATATTCCAGAAGCACTATGTGAACACAACTGTGTTCCTGGCATTTCAAGAGCACTGAGAATGCTTAGTGTTTTGAGGAGTTCCCAAAGGAATCCATTTGTAAAGAAAAGGAATCAACAAGGTTTAGTGGCAAGAGCACTGGAATGGGAATTTGGAAGTCTTATTCTGGAAATGTTTCTCACTGCTACTGACCGGGTGACCTTGAGCAAGCTTCTGGAGCCTCATTAAGTCTGAATCTCTTGCTCTGCAAAAGGAGGGTTTGGACTTATTTGAGTCACATTTCCTGGCGTGGATTCCGCAGAACACCACCTGGATGGGATTAATACACACCGAAGAAGAGAAGTGTTCTCTGTTATAATTAACTTGGGAAATATTGAGTTAAGCAAAGGTCAAGAGGTTTCTTTGAGGGAGGACTTTGCCAGAGCCTTTAACTGGCTGACATACATTTTTAATCCCCATGAAAGGGCTATCGTATGTAGTGTTTTCCAAATTCGTTTGGCCACAGAACTCTGTTTCATTGAATAATACAAGGAAAATAATACAAGGAAAATATATGTTCCTCTTTCTTTTCCCTTAGAACTCACTATGGGAAATGCTGGACTGAAGTATTTTTAATGTCCCTTCCAGATCTAACTTTTTAATGTTTTCTAGTCTTTTTGGGTAAAAAACTCAAATGCCTCCTAGCGTCCTTGTTTGGGAAGTTGGCATTGGACTTGTTTTGTGCAGTGTCTCCGTAGTACTGTCAAGTGACACGATCATCACCAAAATCACAGCAAGCTCTTTCCTCGTGTCTGAGGTCAGGCTGCTTTAAACCGGAATAGATACTGGCTAGGTGGCAGGGACTTGGCAGGGCAGGGGGAGCTGTGATAGATGGAGGCCCAGGTGAGGAGCAGGCCTGGAGAAGGATCCAGATGCCGCCGGCAGCATGAGTCTCCAGAGTGGGGCCAGAGACCTACAGAAGGTCAGAGGGGTCAGCAGGTACCATCGGCTTGGTCATCAGGCCTCCAGGAAACAAGCCACCAGGTAAATGAATGGTCACAGCCACATGTCAGACAAGGAATAAGGAACTACAAACTTTGTAGAAACCCAAAGGCCTGCAGGTCATTCCCCAGGAAGCAGGCATGAGACATCACTAAGAAATTCTTAACGTTCAAGTAATTTTCTCACCCAGCGATGAAGCCCCAGGACAGGCCACCAGCTCTGTGGGTCAGGGCGGTGGGTGCGAGGTGCTGCAGGAGCTGAGGCCGGGCTCAGAGACGATGGTTCTGGAAGAAAAGCTGTTGACTGTTGGCCGGGCCGGGAAGAAATCGTCTTTCCCCTTTCCTAGTCTCTCCCCTTCCGGAGCACCACCTGGAATCTTTGCTCCCTCTTATAGTTTTGGGGTACTCTGTGAGCCTGGGGAGTTTAGAATGAAGAGATAAACTGACTATAAATCCTGGAGGCAGGTTAATGCAGTGGAAAGAGTATAGATTAAGAGTTAAGAAGCCAAGTTCAGCCCTTTGACCTGAGCCCTGGGCTTTGGTCTCCTCATTCGTAAAAAGTCAGAGGTTTCTTCCAGCTCAAAGGTACCGAGATTCTAGTCACTTCTCCTGCGTGTGGGAAGGGATCACCGCATTCCATCCAGGATGAGGGGATGAGGGGCCTCCTCTCTTCTCTAGTTGAAGGTGGCTGTGGCCCGTCCTTGCCTTCGCCCACCCCGAGGGACCGCTGCACATTGCTGGGTTTGCAGGCTCGTCCTGGAGGAGACTGGCAGCACCCACAGCCTTACATGGAGAGACCTCGAGATGGGCGCCAGACCCGGGAGGGCAGTCTGACCTGGTCAGGAGTCGGGCAGCGACGTGTCCTGCGGGTCAGCCGGGGGCACAGCGGAGCCCGGGGAGCTGTGAGGAAGCCCCAGACACAAACAGAAAGTCCCGTGTGCTGGGACTAGGAGAGGCAACAGGCGCTCACCCTCAGCTCACTCTCAGGGGACAGAGGACCTTTCCTCTGGTGATTGGAGGGAAGGGAGTATGTTTTGAAATTCAAATGGACACAGTAGGTACAAATCGCCTCAATTAGAGGCCTGTCTGTTCCTCATGCTTCGCTTTTTAGAAGGTAGCACTTAGCACTTACGTAATGCGAGTCGCAGAGGCTGATAGCCGTTGGCTGGCTGGTTGCGGGTGGAGGGACCGATGCGGTAATCAGCTCTCCACAGGTCCCGCCCTCTTCCTTCTCCTCTCCCAGAACGTGAGTGTATTCCCTGCTCGCTCACAGCGGTAGAAACCAGACGGACAGGTGGCCTAGCCCCAGACTGCGGGGTTTGCCAGATTCCAGAGCCATAGGAGACTGGGACTCCCGTGGGAAGTAAGGAAGGGGCTGGATCTTGCCATTGTTATTAGTAGCAGTACTTACCAGGAAACGGTTCATCTTCTCCCATAGGGAACCTCTCTGCATTTTTCCAGAGAAGGTTCTGGCACCTGGGCTGGATGAGATGTATCTGTGGGGGCACTGGAATGCGCTGCAGGTAGAGGTATTTTTAGGAGAGGCCAGAGTTCCTTAAAACATACTCTATTGAGTCCTACTACAGTGGTCTGTCCAAATTCAATGTAACTTTATACAGGAGTATTTTTCCTGAGGGCAAGGTAACTGGTGCTTCAACACCTTCTTTAAAAATAGAATATGTTTGTGTCGCTGAGAGCATTCCCTTGTGGTGTCTTCTCCTTCCTCCCTGGGAGTGCTCAGTGACCTATGCTGTGAAGGGTGTTAACTCTATTACTTAACATGCTAAGTTCAAGTTGCAACAAGTAACTTTCCTGTGTATCAGTTAGTAGATGATTGTAAATTCTTACTATCTCGGGGAGGAGACTGGAAAGTGGTTCCATCAGAGCCCCCTCAAGATTATTCTCTTCTTGACCTTCAGATAAACACATCAAAGAAAGGCCATCCATTGAGTTGTTTCCCCTACTTCTCTCCATTCATCCAAGCTAAGGAAAAGAGACATCTACCTAGCAGAGGTCTAGTCCAAGCTGCCTGTGAAATGTTCTGCTGAAACTTCTCTTGTTCTCAACATTCCTGTTAGAAGACGACCAGTCTCCTGGTAAGTACTGCTATTAATAACAATAGCAGCACCTACCATGAGAAGCCCCATCTTGATTTGTACCCTGGTGAGACATCAGCCCCAGGGCAGCACAGAGGGTACCCGGGACTAGAGATCTGCCATAGTCCTCTGCCTCGTTTTCCTCCTTGAATTTCCTTTACCTCAATCATTCTTGGAAACATGGAGTCAGAGGGAAGTTTAGAGGTTTGTACAACCCAGCTGTCTGGATTTGGGTAAGGTTATACACGAAAGTTCTAGCAGAACCATCCTGGTCTTAACATGCTCCAAAAAATAAGGATTCTGTAGACATCCAGAGAGATTTGAACTCAGAAATCAGTTGCTGTGGTTGACTATTATTCAAGGTTTGTCTTATCTTCTCTGGTATGCAAACACTGTTGAAGGTTCCTCAAATCAGTCTTTATTCTGGCGTTTTCGGTGGCTATCAGGTGGAGTTTACCTCCAAATTAAGGTCCTTGCCTTGCACTGAAGTCTGGTGGGTTTGTTTTGTTTTACAAAGTGATGTTGGATACCATCTTTTGAGGACCATTTGACTGATGAATGCTTTGCAGTCTTCTCTTCTTCACCTTAGGGAATTCTCTTTCTCCCTGAGGGAGGAGCCCATGGGGGATTATAACCAGAGGGAGAGTTCTGCCTGAGAACTGGAGAAGTAGGAATATTTTCCCCTAGTGACTAGAGCAAAGACAGCAGAGTTCCACATTTCATGGGTCCAGGGTCACCAAGTACTCAAGAGCTTGGTCTGATTCCAGCCAGCATGAGACACATAAATCTAGACTGCAAGGCTCTCAGTTGGCTCCATTATACAGAGTCCTTCCAGTTCCAAGAAATTCCGAGGGAGGTTGGGATTTGAGACGGGTCCAAAGCAAGTCCCAATCCCGAGTCACCCCGCACTCCATGACAACTTCCTAGGGAAACCGCCCAGCCAGGGCCTGCTTGCCCACTACAGACTCATTTTGGAGGAGGTCCCACAGCCCACCCCTTGCCTCTTTCAAGCACAAGCTTTTAGCATCCTGCAGAAGCACCTGCCAACCCCCCCCCAGCTCACTCACAGCCCCAGTAAGGGTTCTGAGAAGCCCTGTCTACAAGATAGATGAGAGCTGACTCTATTTTAAGGAACTAGAATGCATCATTTGGTCACAGAATATGATATAAATGACCCTTCCATGGTAACATGATTAAGAATAGGCAGTTAGGGGAAATTTTTCAACTCTTGAGAGATTAATTGATGTAGATGTAAAAAATAGAGCTAACTTCCTTCATCTTCCCATTGGTGATGTGTGTGGGCAGACACGGCTACTTTTTCCACCTTCATGGACAGAATACCCCCTGTGCATGGGATAAGAGCATTTCTAGGCTAACTCTTCCCCCAGAGTGAGGTGGTCGCATCTCTGCATGGTACTGGCTCACCTGCCCAAATCTGAGTGTGTTTTATTCTTTGGGTTTGGTGGCTGGAGTTTTGTGGAGCAACAGGGACTAGCTGAGTTCTTCCTTTCTGAATTCTATCAGATCAGCAAAATTTTCCCATAAAGAACAAGATAGTAAATATTTTAGGATTTGTGGACCATACATTTTCTGAGACGGCCACTCAACTCTTCTGGTTTAACATGTGTGGGAAAGCAGCCACAGATAGCATGTAAAAAATGTGTTTGACCATGGTTAAAATGAACCTTTATTTACAAAAGCAAGTAGTAGGTTTGATTTTGGCCAGGAGGGTGTAGTTTGCCCACCACTCTTCTGGAGTCAAAAAGATAAAAAAGTTCACCTTCTTTCAGTCTTTTCAGGGCATACCTGGTAATTCTATGATCATTCATTCAACAAATACTTATTGCAGAATCTACTATTTTTGGATAAATATTTATTGCAGAATCTACTACTATGCCAGGCTTTATTGTATGTTTGGGATACAACAGAGAACAAAGCATACAAAGATCCCTGACTCATAGAACTTACACTGTAGCAAGGAGTGGCATGTTCTAGGGACAGTAAGACCAGAGTGACTGGAATGAAGGGTGTAAGGAGGATATCAATAGCAGGGGACAAAGTCATAGAGGCAATGGGAACTGATCACATAGGGCCTTATAGGCTATTATTTAAGGACTTTAGCTTTTCCTCTGCATGAGATGGGGAGCCACTGGAGAATTGTGAACAGAGAAGTGACATGATCTAACTAACATTGAAAATAAATATAAATTGGATTGGTAGTGGACTAAAGGATAGACGCTATTAGAAGGGTATAGCAGTGATCCAGGAGAGAGATGGTGGTAGCTTGAGCTAGAGTGGTGACAAGGAAAACAGTGAGAAGTGTTTAGATTCTGGGTATATTTTGAAGGTAGAACCAACATGATTTCCTCGTGGCTGTGTGATATGTGTGAGATAAGGAATCAGGAATGTTTTCAGCTTAGCAATTGGAATATGGCATTGCCACCAACTGAGATGGGGACTATTGAAGGTGGAAGCAGTGTTAAATACGTTAACATCAAAATTTCTCTTAGACATATTCATGCTTGGGCATTTAGGAGAGAGGTCTGAACTGGAGATCTAAATGTGTATGTTGTCAGCATGGGATAAATACGTGGTATTTAAAACCATGGGATTGCATGAGATCGCCAAGGAAATGAGAGTACATAGAGAAAAAAGAGACAAGATTCTTGGATACTCTAATGTTAAGAAGTTGGGGAGAGAAGGGGAAACCTGCAAAGGATATTAAAAAGGAGTGATGAGTGAGGTGGGAAAAAGAAACCAAGAGTGTGCAGGTCCAGGGAGTTTTGCTACGAAGGGAAGGAGACTAATGGGGTGATAGTTGGCAGGGGAAATAGGATTAAAAGAAGGCTTTCGTTTGTTTGTTTTTGTTGTTGTTTATATGCAGAAAGTTACTGCATGTTTGTGTGGTGGGAATGATCCAGTAGAGAACAAAAATTTGATAACGTGGGAGAGACAGGGAAGAACTAAAAAGACATTCTCCAGTAGGTGAATGATCCAATGGAGGACAAAATTTGATAATGTGGGAGACACAGGGAAGAACCACCAAAAAGACATCCTCCAGTAGACGAAAAAGATGGGATCTGGTACACAAAAGTTTGAACTCACAACCCTGAGATCAAGACCTGAGCTGAAATCAAGAGTAGGGCACTTAACTGACTGACCCACCCAGGCGCCCCAGTTAAAAACTTTTTTTAATTTAATTTTTTATTCCATAGTCATGGAACAGATAGGATTTTTTTGACTTAAGGAGGTATTTGTATTCCCAGGTGGATTTAAAGAGGCTGGTTTTATTTGTCTTATTACATGGGGCTTTTTTTTTTTTAATGAAGAAAGTAATTTGCTTGAGATCTTCCAGAACATGTTATAGATTCACCTGACTCAAAATAAACGGACTGAGATTGTTTAACCAGTCAGCTTTGCACATACGCCTTGACTCTGTCTGTGCTCTGTGTGCATTGTCTACAGGTGTACGTAATCAGGTGTACTTATTCCAGGATAAAGTCTGAGCCGGTTCCTGGGTTGTCCCACATGGTAAGTAAACCTCAGATACTGTTCATCCTACGAATCCGTCTCTGTATTTACATTTCTGACTCTGGTGTTCAGAGGATGGGAGGTTGTTCAAGATCTACAACAATCAAAACCATCTTGTTCTTTTAAAAGCTTATGGTAAATAATTTTTGGAATTTTTGTTTTTTACTTGAAACATTTGGTTAATACTGTCCTTAAAATGAATAATCTTAAAAGATTTTATTGTATTTTATTATAATTCCAGTATGGCTGACACAGCATTATATTAATTTCAAGTGGACAATATAGCGATTCAATCCGACCATACATCACCTAGTGCTCATCATGACAGGTGCACTCCTTAATCCCCATCACCTATTTCACGCAACCCCCACCCTTAAAAGTTTCTAAAAATACCTGTAGAATGCATCAAATATTACAAAAGACTTTTTTAAAAAAAGATTGTATTAATTTGAGAGAGAGAGAGAGAGAGGGCATAAGTAGGGGGGAGGGGTGGAGGGAGAGGAAGAAGCAGACTCCCACTGTGCAGGGAGCCTAATGCCTGGCTCAACCCCAGGACCCTGGGATCATAACCTGAGCCGAAGGCAGATGCTTAACCAACGGAGCCACCCAGGTGCCCCTATAAAAGACCTTTAAAGCAACCTTGTACAGTCAGTGTTATGACCCTTATCTTATTGATGGTGTGTCTTGAGGTTCAAATGAGAATGCCATGCCATAGGGAAGGCCAGGACTCTAATTCTTAGCCCAGTGCTCTTATCACGGGGATAGACCTTCTTCTACAAGCACCATGACAGGTCAAGGGCTCAGGCTAACATGCTGACCAGATCATTATCTCAGAAAAGCACACGTCTTGACTCTTCCACTTGCTTGTTTTCTGTGACCCCTATTTTATTTAGGACTAATACCCAGAATACTTGTTGGGCCACTCTATGACCTTTAAGAGAGAGAAAGAGATAGGGGTCCTAGTGGGTATAGTTGAAGAGATACTCAAAAAGTCCCTTCACAGAGGTGGGTCTTTGGGCAAGTCAGATACAAAATATGAGAGAGTTTGGGCTCTCTTAAGAAAAAAACGATAAATATTGCAAGCAATTTGTGGGGGGGAAGTATGGGATTTACCACCCCTCTGTGCTCAGCCCTACTGAGCTGGCCTCTGAGCGATCACTTAGTTTGTGCGGTAGAAATTACCTTCTTCCACCTGAGCACCGCTAAATTTCCACTCAGGGCTTATGTAAAAAGTCAGATCAGAAGCTACAGGCACAGATTGTCCGTGTATTCATGGGAGAGGCTGGGAACATTTCACAGAGGACGGCTGGTTGCCATGGCGACCTATCAGCCCTCCGGGACAAGGCTCCACATAGATAGGAGGCAAGGCCACCAGAGGCAAGATCTGTAGAAATCCTGCTTTCTGTGCTTAAGCCCTTCCCTGACAACATTGGTGTCTATAACACGAAAGCCCAAGGCCACGTTCAGGAGGACTGCATCTCAGTCAACAGAAGACCAAACCTGAACTGGTGCGATTTGCCTGAGTAGAAGATGGATTCCTTCCTTCCCTCACATGAGCTCTAGCTCTTGGGTGGATTCAGAAGAAAGCATACCGAGTCATGCTTCTTGTCCAACTAACTTGTTATCTCTTTGAAAAAATGATTTAAAAAATCATGGGAGATGATGTTTTGAACAAACACACCAGAATTTCCCTGTCCATGTAATGGCTTTCCTTTGACGATGTGGGGAGTGGGGGGAATATTGCCCCAAATAGAAATGGTGCCTTTTTGGACCTTCACAGGCCATAGCTAGACATAAAAGCCAGTCAATGTGATTAGGGCTGTTTGGTCACAGTTCAAGTTCGTTTGTTTTTAACTAAAAATTAAACTCTATATTGACGTGTCTCTCTCCCTAGTGCCATGCGCACACTGGTAGTCCACTAAAATGTTTGATAAATGTGCCATTATCCATTTACCTCCATCCCTGGATTTCCCCCAGATGGAATTTACCTTTAAAGATTCACTACCCCCAGTAAAGGGATATTCAGTAGAGTCTAGATGGGTTTCCAGAAAGGCATCCTAGAAAGCCATAAGCAAGGATGGCAGCATTTGGATAGTCACATGGTATCCCAATGGGACCACTTTGAAGAAGACAGCATTCAGTTGGTGTCCACTTTGAAGGGGGCAATATTCACAGGGTGCAGTGGTTTTAAATCAAAGCGACACATTCTTTGACACTTTCCCCATGAAAGGTGGGGTTTGTGCCCCTTCCTTGGAAGTGAGCAGGCTTGTAGTTCTTTGACCAATAGAGTACAGTGAAAGTGGCATGGGCTTGCCAAGGCTAGGTCATAAAAAGTCATTCTGTTTCTGCCTTGTTGACTGGACTACTCATTTTTAGAGCCTTGAGCCACAATGTAAGAAGTATGATTGCGCTGGTTCCACCATGCGGTGAGGAGGCTCAAGAGCCAAGAGAGGTCAGGTAGAGATGCACTTAATCAGTGGTCTAAGCTGAGCCAGCCTTTGAGACAATCCAGCCCAGGCATCAGGCATATGAGTAGAGGCATTTCCAGATGATTCTAGCAGCTGGCTGTTCAGGCTTCTCCCACTTATGTGAATCTCTCCAGCTGAAGCACAAGTCATCGTGGAGCAGAGACAGACAATCCCCACTCTGTCTAAATTCCAGACCCAAAGAATTTGTGAGCATAACAAAATAGTGTGCTGCTAAACTTAGGAGAGTTTATTATAGAACAATAGATAACTGGACCACTTGGTTTAACAAGTACTAGATAGCTCTTAGAGTAAGTCACATTTTCAAATTGTACTCCCCTCATCTGCCACAAATAAGCTGAACAAAGACTGTAGAAACCAGTGTATTCATTTTACTGTGATTCTGCCAAGGAGGGAGCTCAAGTTTTTCCATCTCATGGTATTTGTGCCTCCTGTTAAGGCTGCCATGAGCGAGGGGGTGGTCTTTCTGGGCTTGTTGTTTCTTCATCTCTACCACGAACAAAACGTGATCTCCAACGATGTCATGATTCTAAGGTTTTAGGCATGAACTGGGTGCAAGACATGTTATTCCCATGGAAGCATTATTTACACCAAACAAAATAAAGTGCGATATATACATACAATGGAATGGCATTTGGCTCGAAAAGGAACAAACTACTTATACAGGTGGCAACACGGGTAGACCTTGAAAACAACGTCCTGAGGGAAATAAACCAGGCACCAAAGTACAAATGTTGTATGATTCCACCTAAATAAGGTACCTAGAATTGGCAAATGCATGGAGACAGAAAGTAGAACAAAGGTTACCAGGGACTGGGGGGAGGAGGGTGGAGCAAGTCAGTATTTAATGGATACAGAGTTCCAGCGTGGGCTGATGAAACCCTTCTGGACACACCGTAGTGAAGGTTGAGCAACTTGTGAATGTGCTTCTTGCCACTGGATTGTACACTTAAACATGGTTAAAATGCTAACTTGCATGGTATGCATATTGTACCACGATGAAAAATGTATATTTTTTTAAGTTGAATTCCCTTGAACTTTGACTCTGGAGCCCTCGCCTCTTACCACTCTGAGGAATGAGGTTGTGTGCTCTCACTCACCTTCATGCAGTCATGAAAGGTGAGCTGGAAATGCCCTCAGCCTTCTCAGGGGTCCCAGGAGACAACCCTCAGCAGTAATCTCATCACCAGACATTGTTGGACGTCCTCGAGGGATACCTGAAAGGAGCCTCCAGAATTTGGTGGCCCAACACCCTCCCTTTGCAAATGAGGAAAGAAGAAAAATAACTCAAGGAAGCATCTTCTGGGGAAATCCAGCTAGAGAACTTGAAGCTAAAAATAAACCAAGCGTGGCATTTTCTCTTCTGGATAATAGTCTGCTTTTCTCTATAAATCTCATTTTTACTTTGCTTGTCATTTTTGTGTTCATCTCTAGGTCAAGGACGCTATAGAACCCAGAACAGGTCTCTAGTAAGATGATTCTTCTGAGGCTCTAGTTTGAACCTCCTTCCCAGCATATTCTTCTCGGCAGCCACTGCCAGTTCATAGGAGTTGGCAGGAAAGATGAAATCTATTTGCCATGGTTGTTACAATGCACTTTATTGTGCTATGGTCGCAGGGGCACTGAACTTCAAGTCCAGTGACCTGAATTGAAACTAGACTCATGCAATGACCTAGGGCAGTCTGTAACCTCTCTGTTCTTGAATTTGCTTTATCTGTAAATAACACAGTCGGGAGGAGATAAACCCTAAAATGCTTCCCGGCTTCTGTGATTCTGTATTCTCTGATTATGTATTTATTTTTGTTTGTACTTTGAAAGTAAGGAAGTGACCTAAATACTTGAAATGATCACATCGATCACTTCTATTATGTGTTCCATGCCTATGTAAAATTATCGTCAGTGGGTGGATTGTGGTAGATGCGTGGTCTTGTCCGGTTCTCCATCCCAGAGTGAAGGACTTAACTCCTCCTCCCGCTGCTGGGCATTGCCTGCAGAGAGGTCCATTGTCAGCCCCTCTCAGGGAGTTGCTCTTGGCTGAAGAAAGCCACTTTGCCTGAAGCATACTGCCTTCCCAGGGGCAGCCCATATCCAGCAACTGATCCATCTCAGGGTATAAAAATCTAGTCCTCTACCCCAGCTCTGGATAACTCTGAGACGTTCTACCAGCTTTGGAGCTCCCTGTGGGTTGGCTGAGACCTTTGAGGAGACTCAATGATAATTCAGTTTCTCCCTCTGTCTAAACATGCTTGTTTGCCTTCCTGATTGTGAGCGTAACCCCCGTAGAAGTCCTACATGCTGACCTCTCCCAACCCTGTTCAGAGTCTGTGTCCCATGTAACAGTTCATCGTTCATTGAGCTCCCCCATTGACATGATGAGGTAGATACAATTATTAAGAACCTCGTGAAGGGAAATTTCCACACTCATCCTACTAGAAAATGATAGAGCCAGGGCTTAAACCCAGGCATTCCGGCTCTGGCATTCCTGTTCTAAGCTGCTGTATTTTCTCCCCTTGATTTCTCATTCATTTTTCAGATTCTATTCAAGTTTATTCAAGTGTACATTTAAAAATCATTGCTTGAGTGCATTCATATTTTCCAGGTATCTCATAGGTTTTCATGTTAGTCTGCAGCGGTGAATGCGAACTTTAAAATAGACCCCAATGAAATGACTTTCAAAATAAACCACCCCACATTTAGGAACCTAAGAGACAATGCAGCCGTCCTAAATCCAGCCCTTCCCAAATTCTTAGGAAGGTAGCCATGAAGAAAAAGGAATCCTGTTTGACATTCTACTGGTTGAGAGGGCTGAGGAAAGTAAATCCTCCAGTGCAGCCCCTGTGGGATTATGCAGACCAAAGAGGTTGCCCTGTGCACACCTAGATGATTCTCTGCGGTTCCTACCTCTGTTGGGGCAGTGGTCAAGTAGGGACTGTGAGCATTTCCAGGTGAGTCCCAATAGTCCACGAACCCTCTCTCCCACCAAGTCTGCCTGCACCAATGTCTGAGCCACTTCTGCAGACCATCAGCTATAGAGACTTTCTGTTCTGGGGCGGGAGGGAGCATAAACTTGGTTATCCCCGTAAAGCAGGGGAGCCCATCAGAGGTGGCTGTGTAGACCGTGTAGTGATAGTAGACAAGGGTTTTTAGGGAAACGACAGGCCTCACCCTGCCTCACTTGTCTTATTAGTCAAACGAGGGTAGCATTTGTTCTCTCACACAAAGCAGTTGTGAAAAACAAATGTGATAAGAGCAGTAGCATTGCTTGGAGGTTACAAGTAAAGTTTCCGAAACACAATGTTACCCCCTCTGGAAACCTCCACAGATGATTCACGTCTTACCTCTGTCACTAAATGGCTTCACATTTTTCTTGTGAGAGATCTGGCTGTGGACATACTTGGGCTCAGTAGTTCTCTAACCCCCTGACCCGAAGTCTCTGATTGGAGGTCAGTGGAACACATTCATCTTGCAAACAAAATGGATTTTTGTGGTTGTTTTTAAATTTTGAGTTAGCTGGCAATAAAAATCCAGATTTCCAGTTTTGTCCAAAATTTTAGAAGTTTGTCCAAAAATTTAGAAGTTCTGCTTCATTCTCATTCCAACAATAGGCTGGCGCAGAGCAGCGGCCGCCCCCTTAGATAGGGCACACAAACTCCCATCTGCCACAGTCCCCACCACGCCCTGTCGCCACCCTCTCTCGGAGGCCAGGTGTCCGTTGCAGTTTATCATCACACTTGCAAATCTATTCTGCTCCCTTAAATGGCCTGCCCCTCAAAGTCTTTGGAATCTGTCATCCCTTAGTCTCAAGAATACCAGATTAAAGTCCCGGCCAGTAGACCCAAAGACATCCTTTCTTAGGTGAAATGGACTTGTAATCCCGGTGCTCTTCTCTGTTCAGGTGCATTCAGAAACGGGAATTTATGAGCCTAAAGGGTTGATGAACTCTTTGCAGGTTTTACAACTCGGCTTTGAGACATCGTCAGATACACCTGAATTCACTGGTTGTTTCTGTTAGTTGGTAGTGCCCTAAAGCATTCTTTACAGCCATCCACTGGTGCTGTCTTAGGATAGTCTCTGGAGTCTTGCTCTGTTTCCTCATTCCTACTGCTTCTGCTCATAATCTCCCATCCTGTCCATGGAGCATACTCACTGGTCTTTTTGTCTCATCTCTTCTCCAGTTTATCTGCTTTACTGGACACCAAGTTAACCTTCCAAAAAAAACCCCAAATATCAGCTCTCTCCTCAACTTATAAACGCCTGCTGGTTCCTATTTCCTCAAGGATACATTTTGAGCTCCTTATGAAAGACCCTTCCCCATCTAACCCTAAACCACTGCTCTGTCCCCATCCTTACCACACGTGGGTTTCCTCCCTGTTCTCCACATACACCCTGGTCTGTCCCGGCAGGATGGTCTTCATATCCTCTGCTCCCTCAGCCTGAAATGCGCTGCCCACAGTCCTCAGGCCTTGGAATTTCAAAGACCAGTACATTTTTTTTTTTAATGTGGGAAATGTGTGTGTGTGTTGTGTTGGGCCAAGTAAGAGAGACTATAACTTATAATAGTACCAGCTATTAGCACCTTGATTTCATAAGAGAAAGAAAAATGGCAGCACTCCCAAAGTAGAAAGGGCATCATCTCAAACCAAAGTTCCTTTAAATTAACTAAATCTAGCTTTTTGAAAGATATACTACCTTGCCCTTACTTTTCTCATTTCCCTTCAGACCAGTGAAAAATGAATCACCAGCATCTGTCCTGGGCTTGCTTTTGAGACTCACTTCCCCACCCATCTTTCTTTCTAGAAAATTCCTACCCATCCTTCGAGATAAAATGAATGCTGCTTCGTGAGTGGAGTCTTAACTGACTCCCGTGTCGGAGATGGTCTGTTTTCCCTTGTTTCTGTCCTGTTGCAGTGTCATACACATGGACTTTCCATGGAAGTTTCTGGGCATACATGGTACCACAAGTTGCTAAAGCCCCTCAAAAGTCTTCTTAAACCTACTGTCTTCTCTTGGCTTTCCATTCCCCATGACAGTGGTGCTCCGTCTCTCTTTCTACGACTTCTCCTTCTGCCATTCTAGGTGCACTCGTCTCTCTCCATGACCCAAGACCGCGCTGGAAGAGTTCAGCAAACCGTGGCTCTATCTCTAGCGCAAATGAAAAACATGCCTCAAGCAGCCCGTCAACCCAGTTACCACCTATCCATCTACTTAAAGCCTTATAGCCCCAAGAAGACTGGTAAACTGAGATCCTCAGGGCAGAAAGAAATCATCCTTGCATTCTGTGCCTTATACACACCCACACACACACATGCACACACATATGTACGATTTAAACAAATGAAACAATGAACAAATAAGTTCTGTAGCCAGGATTGACACAGTCTATGAGATGCCGCTGTTCAGTTCTTGGGGATATCCCTGGTACTTCTCCCATTTGATACATGTCTTGTTCCTTTAACCACGGTCTTCATCTTCTCTAGAATGAGGAAGAAAGCATTTTTAAGACATTAGGGCCACTTCCCTGGAACATGAGCATCTGGGAACCCAGGCATTACGAAAGATAAGATGCTGAAACGTGGATGAAAATCATGCTGTCTCTTAAGCCCACGTCAAAGGCAGGGTCTTTAACGGTGGAATGGAATGGACCCTCATGTACTTGCCAAATGGGCTTAACGTGCATGGGCTTATCTCACCTGCATTCATGGCTTATTCCTGTGAGCCCTCTGGCCAGCCTCCTGGCCCTGGCTGTGAGTCTAGTTTCAGAAGCCAGACAGGAGAGGCCTCATGTTGGCGTTGGCCCGGGGATCTGGGAAATCAACACAGTGACTGCATCCTGAAGTTCCTAGAAGCTGTTTACCGTTTAGCCAGGCCTGCTGTGGGCAATGGTCTTCTGGCAGCGACACTCACCAAGGAAGCCACAGCTCGGCTGACGAGCAGTGAAATTCTGGGAAGAAATCAGGCCCTCTTTGCTCTTCTCTCTTGCCAGTGATGGGCACTCTTAGTTCCCTGTGTTAAACCTGTTCCTTACCTGTGTGGGGACAAGTCACGCTTTGTGATACTGTGTGAATTAGACCACAGGGGAGCAGAGCATGTGTGGCATGTTGAAAGGTGTCTGTCCACTCAGTTAGTCCTTGTGTGTCTTACTGCTTATTAGGGATTCTTACAGGTTGTCCACAGAAGGCAGTCTCTTTGAGGTGCTTGAGAGAGGAAGTACACTTCCCCCCTTTAAGAATACTCTATTTCTCTCCTTGGGCTCTTTGTTCAAACCCACGTAGGGAGAGAAACATTACTTCATTTTCCCAAAGAAACGACAGGATAACCCACTGAGGAAAACGTAAAGGACAAATTGTGTCAGGCTGAGCCTATGAAGGCAGCGTTCAGGGGGCAGTGATTTGGGGGATGGAAATGATGGGGGGTTGATGGAGACCTTCTTCCTTGTAGGTGAGTCTGGATTTGACCCGTCATATGCCTTATTGCCGTTACTATGTTCTGTTTTTGTTTGTTGGGATGGGTAAAGGACAGTGAGCAGAAGGATGTTTCATTTTTATCAAAATCACCTGGCTCAACGTTTAGTCACTCAAAACAGCAATAGCCTTTGGACAGCTTCTCTGAGGATAAGGCAGAGTGTAGTGATGGGAGACATGGGCCCAGTTTGGAGGGGTAGGTGTGTCCCTGGGCGCTCCCGGGTAGACTAGGTCATGAGGGGCCACGAGGAACACTGTCTTTCGGTAGAACCTTAGCACTCAGCTCTCTTACACTGTAATTCCCCCTTTTTTAAAAGATTTTTTTTAGTAGTGAAATATATATAACATAAAATGTACATTTTACTCCTTAAGTGTAATATTTAGTCGTGTTCAGTACATTCACAGTGTTGTACCACTGTCACCACCATCCATTTCCAGAACTGTTTCATCATCCCAAGCAGAAACTCTGTACCCATTGAACAATAACTCCCCACTCTCCCTTCCCTCACCCCCCGGGGACCTCTATTCTACCGTCTCTGTGAATTTGCCAATTTCAGGTACCTCATACAAGTGGAATCATATAGTATTTATAGTATTTGTCCTCTTATATCTGGTTTCTTTTACTTAGCATAATGTCTTCGGGGTGTATCCTTGGTGTAGCATGTGTCAGAACGCCCTTCCTTTTTAAGGCTCTATAATATTCCACTGTAGGGTTAGGCCACATTCTGTTTCTCCATTCATCCCTTGCAGGACACCTGGGCCGTTTCCACCTTTTGGCTATTCTGAATAATGCTGCCGTGAACATTGGTGGGCAAGTCACTGTAATTCCTTTTTACAGTTTCCCACACCTTGCAGTCTGGCGTGCTGCTTGGTGGAGGTGGAAAAGGTCAGGGCCCCAGGGGGAAGGAGGCTCATCCTAGCACCTCCTCCCAGGCTCTGGCAGGAGGGGACCACAGCCCAGACTCCTGCACAGCAACGTGGGCAGAGGTGGTGGCCCAGGATGGCAGAGGGACGTCCAGCAGGGACATTTGCAGGAGGGAAACTATGGTCAGATTTCCAACTACTTCTCTGCATAGAGAATGCAGCCCCCCAGGGAAGACGTGGTGGGGGAGGCGTGTCCATCTCACATGTTTGATAACTGTGTTTACAGTGTATGGTCTGGAAAGAGATGAACCAAAATGCCTCCAGTGATTATTCCGGAGGATGGAGTGGCAGGTGGTATTTACTTTCATGTCGGATAAAAACAGAACTATTTCTATTTTTAAGAAAATGATTGCCACGTTGATCATTCAGATAAAGAAATACCAAAATATTCTATTTTAGGGCTTGCATTCAAAATGCAGCCATTGCTAATGATCCGGTTCCACTGTCCCTTCTTTTAGCTCTGTCTAGCAAGAGCATTTTCGGCATCGGAGCTGTCACAGATTGTATTCAAGTTTTTCGATCCATTCATATCAGCTTTTACTGATCATGTCCTTAAAGATTTTTCGGTGGGATAGACAGAAATCTCATCATATAACATTGAATCCAAAAAGCAGACTATAAAACAGTATACCATAGAAACCCAATGACTTGAGATGTCTATCACACATATACACGTATACATGAAAGGGCTGTATAAAAATGGATTTTGCTTCTGGGCAATGGAGGGAGGAATGATTTTTTTCTTCTTTTCTAAATTTTTCATGAATTTTTAAGTTTACAGTAAGCATATATTGCAGAATCAGAAAAAAGCACCTTCTATGTGGGTGTAAAAGCTGAATGTACATATGTGTGTATCTGTATAAGATGTCCATGTACATAGTACATATATATTCTGTTTGCTCACGTGGTCTGTCCGGCACGAGCCCATCTGGCCAGAGAAAGTATCCAGTGTCACATTCTTACACTTGGCCTTGAGTGGTAGCTCATGTCAGGATCGTGGGGACCATGGACGAGCCGAAAAGGGCTTTCCCGCACCTCTGCTCTCTCAAGTATCCCATCTCTGTGCCTCCCTCTCCCACAAAAAGGAATATTTTTGTTGTTGCTGTTATTTCCTTATGTTAGAAGCAGTTCTCATTGGTAAGACTGGATCCCACTGCCTGGCCAAAAAAGGGAGCCCTTTTCAGACCTCTGCCCCTCTGGTTCTGTGGGCTGCAGAGATGGGGAGGAGGTTGTCACCACACAGTCTGGGAAGAGGACCTAACATTCTGTGTTGAGCTACTGATACTTTTGGATTAAAAAAAAAAATCACATAGCAAAGAGGCTGACAAAGTGGCTCTTTTCTTCTCTTTGAACTCAATAGCAGTATGTTTTTTCTTTTTTAAAAATTTTAATTTCAGTATAGTCAACATACAGTGTTATATTAGTTTCAAGTGTACAATACAGTGATTCACCAATTCTGTGCATTACCCAGTGCTCCTTATGACGAGTGTACTCAGTCTCCTTCACCCATTTCACCCATCCCCCCACCCCCCTCCCCTCTGGTAGACATCAGTTTGTTCTCTGTAGTTAAGGGTTTTTTTGTTTGCCTCTTTTTGTTTGGTTGGTTTCTTAAATTCCGTATAGGAGAGAAATCATACGGTATTTGTCTTTCTCTGATTTATTTCATGTAGCATCATACCTTCTAGCTCCAGCCATGTTGCAAATGGCAAAATTTCATTCTTTTTTATGGCTGAGTAATATTCTATTGAACACACACACACACCCCCCCACACTTTTTTTCCCATTCATTTATTGATAGACCCTTGTGTTGCTTCCATAATTTGGCTATTGTAAATAATACTGCAGTAAACATAGAGCTGCATGTATCTTTTTGAATTAGTGTTTTTGTATTCTTCGGATAAATACCCAGTAGTGGAATTACTGGATCATATGGTAATTCTATTTTTAAGTTTTTGAGGAAATACTCTACTATTTTCCATAGTGGTTGCACCAGTTTGCACTCCCACCAACAATGTGGAAGAGTTCTTTTTTCTCCACATCCTCACCAACACCTGTTGTTTTGTGTTTTTGGTTTTAGCCATTCTGACAGATGTGAGGTGATACCTTGTTATAGTTTTGATTTGCATTTCCCTGATGATGAGTAGTGTTGAGCATCTTTTCATGTTCATCTGCGTGTCTTCTTTGGAGAAATATCTGTTCATGTCTTCTGCCCATTTTGCAATTGGATTTTTTGGGGGGAGTGTTAAGTTGTATAAGTTCTTTATACATTTTGGATACTAACCCTTATCAGACATGTCATTTGTAAATATCTCCTCCCATTCAGTAAGTTGCCTTTTGTTTTGTTGATTGTTTCCTTTGCTGTACAGAAGCTTTTAATTTTGATGTGGTCCCAATAGTTTATTTTTGTTTCCCTTGCCTCAGAAGAACCTATCTAGAAAAAAGTTGTTATGGCTGATGTCAAAGAAGTTACTTCCTGTGCTCTCTTCTAGGATTTTTATCATTTCAGGTCTCACATTTAGGTCTTTAATCCATTTTGAGTTTATTTTAATGTATGGTGTAAGAAAGTGGTCCAGTTTCATTCTTTTGCATGTAGCTGTCCAGGTTTTCTCAACACCGTTTGTTGAAGAGACTGTCTTTTTCCCATTGCATATTCTTTCCTCCTTTGTTGAAGATTAATTGACCATATAATCATGGCTTTATTTCTGGGTTTTCTATTCTGTTCTGTTGATCTATGAGTCTATTTTTGATTAGTGTTTTGACTACTACAGTAGTGTATCTTAAAATCTGGGAATGTAATACCTCCAGTTTTATTCCTTTTCAAGATTGCTTTGGCTATTTGGGGTCTTTTGGGGTTCCACACAAATTTTAGTATTTGTAATAGTTCTGTGAAAACTTCTGTTGGTATTTTGATAGGGATTGCATTAAATCTGTACATTGCTTTGGGTAGTATGGACATTTTAATGATATTTGTTCTCCCAATCAATGAGCATAGAAAATCTTTCTCTTTGTGTCACCTTCAATTTCTTTCATCAACGTTTTATAGTTTTTTGGTTAAGTTTATTCCTTGATAGTTTTTTTTTTCGGTGCAGTTGTAAATGGGATTGTTCTCTTTTCTTTTCTTTTCTTTTCTTTTCTTTCTTTTCTTTCTTTTTTTTTTTTTTTAAAGATTTATCTATTTAGGGTTCCTGGGTGGCTCAGCTGGTTAAGCGTCTGCCTTCAGCTCAGGTCGTGATCTCAGCGTCCTGGGATCGAGTCCCACATCAGGCTCCTTGCTCAGTGGGGAGTCTGCTTCTCCCTCTGCTTGCTGCTACCCCTGCTTGTGTGAGCTCGCTTGCTCTCTCTCTCTCTGACAAATAAATAAGTGAAATCCTAAAAACAATATATTTCTCTATTTATGTTAGAGAGAGAGTGCATATGTGCTTGAGCAGAGGGGTGGGGCAGAGGGAGAGGGAGAACCTCAAGCAGACTCCCCACTGAGCATGGAGCCTGACATGGGGCTTGATCCCACAACCCTGAGATCATGACCTGGCCAAAATTAGGTTGGATGCTTAACCAATTGAGCCACCCAGGCACCCTGGGGATTCTTTTCTTAATTTCACTTTCTGCTGCTTCATTTTGGTGTATAGGAATGGAGTAGATTTCTGTACATTGATTTTGTATCCGTGACCTCACTGAATTCATTTATCATTTCTAGTAGGTTTGTGGTGGAGTCATTAGGGTTTTCTATATAGAGTATCATGTCATCTATAAAGAGTGAAAGTTTTACTTCTTCATTGTCAATTTGGATGCCTTTTATTTCTTTTTCTTGTCTAAGGGCAGTACATTTTATTTTCACGTGTTTACTTTTGCATCTGTACTTCATTAGAAAAGGCTTTAGGGGCGCCTCGGTGGCACAGCGGTTAAGCGTCTGCCTTCGGCTCAGGGCGTGATCCCGGCGTTATGGGATCGAGCCCTACATCAGGCTCCTCTGCTATGAGCCTGCTTCTTCCTCTCCCACTCCCCCTGCTTGTGTTCCCTCTCTCGCTGGCTGTCTCTATCTCTGTCGAATAAATAAATAAAATCTTTGAAAAAAAAAAAGGAAAAGGCTTTAAAGTGACATAACAGCATTTATAGTTTTTGGGTTTGGTTTCACTTGTTAAAATTTATAAATTTTGCCTTTCAAAAATTTACACATTAGTAAGATTAAAAAAAAGAAGAAGAAGGAGGAGGGAGAGGGGGAGGAGGAGGAGGAGAGAAATCAGAGAAAATGGAAACTAAAAGTAGAGGATGAGAGGACCAAAGAGAAAGTTCATGCCCAGAACACCTTTGGTGAGGTCCTGCCCAGTTATGAAGGTTGGGTGGGACACCCAGCCTGGAGTTCCCAAATGCTTGAAGAGAATCCCAAGCAGAAGACTCACCCTATAAGTGGTTCAGTGAGAGAACCATGAGGCAGTCTTGCTTTATGACTGTAACCATTTTAAAGCACTGTCAACAGATAGCTCAGACCATATGTTTGAATCACCTGCTGAAGGAAAGCTGCCCACGTACTAGACATTTATATTAAACATGGGTGTGTGTGTGTGTGTGTGTGTGTGTGTGTGTGTGTGTTACAGCCGTTAATCCACCCTAACTAATCCTCTTGAAGAGGGCACTCTGCAAGTTCCTTTGGAATTCTTTCTTTCTTTCTTTTCTTCCTTTTCTTTTCTTTTCTTTTCTTTTCTTTTCTTTTCTTTTCTTTTCTTTTCTTTTCTTTTCTTTCTTTCTTAAATCCTCCATCCCCAGAGAGCCTAGCATAAAGCCGTGCACCTAGTGAGCCTTCAGTAAATGCTGAGTGATTGATTTGGTCTAAAGGGATGAAATGGAGTCTTTGTGGTTTGTTTTCAGTAGCACCCAGTATACAATTCCGTGCTATCCAGTCACTTTTAATAAAGGCTCTTGTCCTTAAGGAACTTGAGGCCCACGTATTCCTAGAAAGTGGAGATCTAAGGGAAAGAAATAAAATTGGTATGTCCAAAAATGCATTTAGGATTTCACGGAGAGATACTCATCTCTTTAATCCTGGAGGTTATTGAATGTAATGAGGGCTTAAGCGGATCTGAAACAGGGCTATGAGCTGGGAGGAGGCTGGGGCGTGTTGGTCCACCTCTGTGGCAAAGCATGTGCCCTCCATTTCCTTGCCTTAAAATGAAGTCAGTAGTTCCCAAGTGAAATTCTATGAATTAAGGTGCATTGACTACCACTGGATTACAAACATATCTAGATGCCCCCCCATATGATTTTTATGCACAACCAGATTTGGGAACTATGGCACCAGGTAGTTAGGTGGCCTTAACCAGTGGGTCTTGTCTTCTATAACATGGAAACATAGTTTTCCTTTCTTGACCTCAGGTGGTAGAATTTGGAACTGGAAAGAGATGTAGGATTGAATAATCCATCTCTGGGGGGAGGGGGGGGAGAAGAAAAATGCATGACAGCAACCACAAAACACCTTTAGCTAGTCCAAAGATGAAATGGAAAAATAAACATGTTTTAAGACAACTGGGTAGAGGAAATATTTTCTTTGACAGGAGATGAGAGAATTCATCAAGTGTTATTAAACAAGGAAGTCAAAGTTCCAGTTGCAGGAACTTAATAAATATTTGTTGATTAACTGATTTATGTGCTTATTCAAGCAAAGAAGGAATTTTATTGCTGTTTTAAAGTAAGGATTTCTAATTGTCCATTCAGGATAAAAATATGCCTTGTGTTTCCCTGAGCAACCTTAACTATCTATTCCATTATTCAAACAAACACTCAAAAGGATTTAATGTATCCTTTGGCAACCAAAGATAGAACTCCCACTTAAGCTTCTTTCAAGCAGATATTAGTGGTTATTTAGTTATTTTAGTTATTGACAAATATTAGGTGATCCATGCTCTGTGTTTGACAAAGTGAGTTTGAATTCTGCCCCCACTCCCCACCCCAGGAATTTCGGGCAGCACTTACCCTTTTGGAGGTGGCTTCTTTCCTTGCCCCTGGGTGTTTACCCTGCTGCTGAGTGAAACTCAAAGGATTTGCAAAATAGAAAGGATCCCAGGTTCCTTCAAGAGTGCAGCCACCAGAAGAACTATTGATTCTGAAATTGAGCGATTTCCAGTGGTACAAAGAATTGGCATATTATAGTCATTAGACTATGTCTTCTATTCAACACATTCCAAATTGTTTTCTATTCAAAAATATTCAAAATGTATTTTTGTTCAGTGTATTCAAAATGTTCATTCTTCAAAAAGTATTCCCCAGTGAGCCAGTAGCCCCCTCTCCATCAGTTCTTCCCACCTTTATACTCAGGCCTTGGAGGGCACTTGAATGTTATTTGCTCTAAGTTGTCCTCATTGGAACCATGTTGGACATTACGTAAATTTTAAATAACGCTATGTAAAAGAGTCATAAGATATCACCGAATAGGCAACACTTAAAATAGTGCAAATTCCTCCACATTTGTGTGCTTTGTCCAGAATGGCATAACACAGCCAGCGCACCAACTTAGTGAAATTTAAACCCCTTTTTGTCCTTTGTCGGGTGGCTGCTTACATTAGCAGTAAACAGAAACCCCCCCCCCCCCACGCCTTGGTCACTGTCATGGTGAGCCATGGTGGGAATGTGGGGCAGAGGCTGTTGTGAGTGATTTTGGTGATGATAGTGCCATTATTTTAACATGCATTGTTTAAATAGTTTGACATCTTTTCTATCCTTGATTGGAACATCTAAACTTATAAAGTAGCGGTGCGACAAATGTGCTGTTGAAATGAGGTCAGATGCAGTAGATAAAGAAGGCCTGGCAGTGGCCATGGCCTTCAGTGCTGTTCATTTTGGGGAAAGACAGCAAAACAAAAGGGATGTTGCTAGGACTTTTTTAAAAAAGCATCATTAAAACAGAATTATGCCACTATCGTTACAGATTTGTATGCTCTGAGAACACATCTCCTGGCCCATTTTGTGATTTTAACTATAAGAAAATTATACTTGAATTAGGTGAGTCTCGCATGATGTAGTTCTTCAGGAATGCAGTTGTCTTGTGACTATCGTGTGGGCTCCCCCTCGATTGCAATCTCTTGAAGAGGAAGCAGAGACCATCTGTTATTTCTATATTCCACACTCCAACCACCTCATAACAATGACGATGGCGACATTGTTACAGAAGTTCAGTGTTTACAAAACAGTGGTCTCAACTCACCCTCCTGATGACCCTGGGAGGTGAGTTTCCTTATTTTCCCCATTTTACAGACGGGGCCCCCCAGAAGTGTAGAAAGATTCACTGATTTGCTCACCTCACTCCGCAAGGAGTGGCACAGAAGCAAGCTTCCAGATTGATCCTGGAACTGGGAACCTACAGGACACCTGAATGGACTTGCAACATTTCCTTCAACTCTGAATTGCTAGGTCAGATTCCTCCCTCTGTATATAGGTATGTTCTAGCAACAGGGAGGATGGAAACCTCTCTGTTAGTTCACAGGGTAAGGAAAGACCAAAGAAAGAGACAAAACGCTCCAGATTGGTAGGTGGCTGTTTTAATAAGCAAGGGAATTTCTTTACAAGGACCATCTTGGGCAGCCGCAGGAAAAGTAGATCTCCATACCTGACTACCCTATCTTAGAAGTTTATAGAGAGGCCTTAACTCGGTTCAGTCCAAAATATCATCCAGATGGTCTCAACAGCACATCAAGGCTATGTTCTTGGGGAAATTGCTAGCATGGGGAAGTCAAGCAGAACATGCCAGGGGAGGGGGTGAGGAGCCTCTGATTGCTTGAGTTCAGCTTATGGGTCAACCAGTGGTCACATCCTTTCTGTGACCTCCTCCAACACTGTCGCTATGTCCCTTCTGCATTATCTGTGACTGTGGCCCTGTATCTGTTTCCTTGGGGATTTACTTAGTTAAGAAAGCAGTTTCATTTGGGGTTGGCTGGTGATCAAGAAGTTTCCCTTGTGTGCATGGAAGTGTCCAGTGCATGGAAATGAGTCTCTGTGGAGATGGTAAGGAGAGAAAGATTACAAGCCATGTCAGAGCAGAACTGTCATAGCTATGGGTCCCAGCGAGAACAGCAGAAAAAGTCAGTACTCTTTCTCATCCTAACCAATCATGAGATCTTGGACAGGCCTTTAACCTCCCTGGGCCTTAATTTCCTTATTTGCAATATAAGGGTAACACTTATTTCAACTACCTTATAAGATTGTTGTGAAGGATGGGAATGTTTTCTTTCTAGAGCATGCCGTGGAAGGCAGAACAGACTCAGGACTTAATGGGAGCACACAGGCAGGAAGCCTTCGCCACCCTGCCAACACCTCCACCCATCCAGTCTTCCACAAGCTCCTTGGTGTGCATAGGCAGGATTTTGTTTTTTTATTTTGAAAAAAAGTGAACTCAGCGCTTTGGATTCAGAGAACAAATAACAAATGTGATAGCTGGTTAAAGAAACTGAAATACATATTGATAAACAAACATACTTTATTAGTTTTTACAGGTAGGAAATTATGTCTCCTTCTAGTCTATAAAATCTATAAAATTATCTAGGTATAAGGAGTGAAATCAATTCAAAAGAATTTATTTCGGGGATGTCCAGAATTAGTAATTGAGATGCATTCATGAGGAATCACCTCTTCTTGCCCTGAAATGTACAGAGGGTAGAGTTGGGTAGGGGACTTGTCCTGCCCTGGGGAAGGAGCTGGACAAAAGTCAAAGCACCCCTTATCCTCTCCCCAGGCCACCCCCAGGCAGTACCTTGTCCTTTTGTGCCAGCCCCCTCTTCCACAGTGTCTCTAGTGTGCATGGAACTTCATGAGTCAATAAAATTGGGGCAATGGTTATACACAGTGGGATTTGCACCAGGGAAGGAGAGCAATAAGTTTTATCTTGTGGCCAGTTGTTTCAGGCTGCCTGGAGTGCCATGTTGGAAATGAGTCTCAAGCAAGACCTGGTGTGGGGCAGAGAATCATGAGCACCCACTCCGCATAGCTGCATCCCTTCTCTCGGGCCTCGAACTCCCTTGAGATGGTCCTGGCTGGCAGTCTATGGCAACAAAGCTTCTCTGTTTTGTTCTAGACACACTAGAATTGCAAGCATATATAGACCACTCTCAGAGAGAGACAGAGACAGAGGTTTATTATAGGAATTGACCTATGTGGTTATGGAAATGGAAGCGTTGGCCTGAGAATTGGGGGCCATTTGTGTAAATCTTGGTCTGAGTCCAAAGGCCCAAGAGCCAGGAGTACCAGTGTCTGAGAGCAGAAGACGGGTGTCCCAGCTCAATGAGAGAGAGAGAGAGAGAGCGCCTATTTGCCCTTCCTCTACCTTTTTGTTCTATGAGCGCCCTCAACAGATTGGATGATGCCCATTACTGAGGGCAATCTTCTTTACTCAGTCCACCTAGCCAAATGCTAATGTCCTCTGAAGTCACACTTGTAGACACACCCAGAAGCCTGCCGTCTAGGCTTTCCTAAGCCTAGTCAAGTTGACATATAAAGTTAACGATCACAGCGTGCGAGTTTGTTTATTGACTACAGTGGCCTTCTATCTTCTTCATTGTATAAATTGTGTAAATGTGGAGGTCACAAAATCCTCAAATTGCAGATGATCTAGTAAAGTTCTAGACACTCCTCTCCCCACCACACACACATTTAGCACCTTTAGTACTCACCATTCTGAGGTTAAGAGAGAAGGCCCAGGGAGATCACTTGACTTGCCTGGGGCCACCGAGCTAAGTAGTAGAAGGGCCAGACCAGAACCATTTCTGCGTACTGCTCTGTCTTGGGATGTGGCTTGCATGACTCGGTTCCTTCTCAGATGGGACAGACCACAAGGATCAGAACATGGGACTAAGCGTGCCTACCAGAATGAGACCGAGACCTGGAGAACACTTTGAGAGAGTTTTGCTAAGAGCAGGTACAGTCTGGTAAACAGTGAGGTCTCTGAAGGTTGTGGCTGCAGAATGAGGTGTATAACCAATAGCCGTTGGAACCCAAGGACAAGCTGGGAGCAGGTGATGTTGGGAGATCTTGCAGGCAGGTGGTGTTTGGTGCCCTGGTGGCAGGGAGCAGGTCCCAGGTATGGGCCATTTTCTAGGAACCAGTGTCCTATCTCTGGGAGGGTTTCTGGCACTAGGAACTCAGAAACTCAGTCCCACAGGGACTGAAGTGATTGACAAGAGACAAACATGGATATTCAAGCTTAAGAAATAGGATGGGTGGGGCGCCTGGGTGGCTTAGTCATTAAGAGTCTGCCTTCAGCTCAGGTCATGATCACAGGGTCCTGGGATTAAGCCCCTCATTGGGTTCTCTGCTCAGTGGGAAGCCTGCTTCTCCCTCTCCCACTCTCCCTGCTTGTGTTCCCTCTCTTGCTGCCTTTCTCTCTGTCAAATAAACAACTAAAATCTTAAAAAAAAAAAAAAAAAAAGAAAGAAAGAAAGAAAGAAAGAGAGAAAGAAAGAAAGAAAGAAAGAAAGAAAGAAAGAAAGAAAGAAAGAAAGAAAGAAAAGAAAAGAAATAGGACAGGAACCCAAAGATCAGGTGAAAGATGGGGTTCATTTTGGGGAGGAAAGCAAGCACATACAAGGCAGGGGCCAGAAAAGGGTGTCAGTGTTGGGCTACACCCACAGGGCTGTGGACAGGACTGGCTCCAGAGGCCAGACTGAAGTTGAGCCTACAGATTTGGGGTGTTTAAAGAGGGTGGTACAGGGACAAAGGTGAGGACTGCTAACCAGGCAGAATGTTGCCCTGACTTTGAGCCCAGTGCTCTTTTCTATTAAATATTTATCTGTTAGCAATTCTGAAGAGCTGGAAACTGTTCACCCTTGTACCTAAAAGCCACAAATCAAAGAAAGGGTAAAGAGATGAGCTTTAGACTTGGCCCTGCTAGGTTGGGAAGAGCAGTTGTATTTACCCAGATTTGGTGATTTTATATTGGATAGCTCAAGCAAAGGACGCTCATCGCCCTCACATGATTCTTCCATGGCCAAGCTTCAAGTTCTGCACAAATCATAGAAAAATGGGCACTTAAAAAATGTAGCATGTCATCCTCTTAAAAAGTCAAGCAGGGCATAAAATGTAGGGGTTTAATCAGATAATTGTCACTGTGCAGGAGGAGGGGAATTGAGACCCATATCAGAGGTAGGATAGACGAGGGGGAAGAAAACTGGCCTTGGGATCAGAAGACCTGGGTTCTGAGCATGACTCTGTCCTCGTAATTACTCCAAGCAATGCCCTCATCTATGACCTGGGGCCAAAACCCCAGAAAGGGGTAAGGATTAAATGGAATCATGCCTTTGCAATTGCATTGAAGGACGGTGCAGAGAATTATTCCCCTATAATTTAAGTCCACAATCCCTTCCTTCTTTCTCAGCTCTTTAGACAGTCTTAACTGAGTTGAGCAGAGAGTACTCCACTTGATTTGGCCTGTGTAGACTGGGCCTTGTGACTGATTTTGCTGTTCCAGAGACTTCGCCTATGTCCAATCACACTTGCTCTCTCAGAGCACTAGAGAAAGGCTAAAATTCCTCTCACTATCTCTGCACCGAAAATTATTGGGATCAAGTCATATCAAACTAGGAGTGAGGGAAGTTGTTGAGATCCAAGAGAAGAGAATGAATGACATTCACACGGAATCCCCATAACTCCTTTGTGATTCCCCCATACAGACTCTCTCTCACCCTTAGTTCTCCTGCGGACACATCCACTGCCCACCCTTGTGGGGCAGGTAGCTCAAGCTGGACTCTCTTCTGAGAGTTGTCAGGACATTGCCCTCTGCAATTGGCCAAAGCCAACTGGCAAGGAACTGACCATACTAAGCACTGGCGTGGTCCAGCACAGGAATCAGAGAAGGTCTCAGTGGGCCCTTTCAGAGAAGATAACATTTATTTCCTGGGCAGTTCTGTATGTCTGGCACTGTGCTATCTGCTTTACATATGCATTTATTCTCAGAAAAACCTTGAAGGAAGGGTATGTTATTACAGAAGTGCGTAAGAGGAGGATGGTAGAAGCTAAGTGGTTTGGTTAATGTTGCCAGCTAGCAGGTAGCAGAGCAGAATTCAAGCCCAGGTTGTCTTGAGAGCAAAGCCCATGCTGTTTATATGACACCACACAGCCTCCTTCTCAGAGAAGTGCTAATGAACTTGGCTCAGGGGGTAGGGCCATGTGCTGGAGCAGAAGAATCAAAGCCCGTTAGATGAAAGCCAAGAGTCCAATACTGACAACTTAGACCCTCCCTTCCCTCTTCTTGTTCCTCTCCTCCTCCTTGTTCCTTTACCAGTCTGGGAGACCCCTAGTTCGGGGGAGCTTGGGCTGGGTCCGGAGGTGTATCCAGAGAGTGAGCTCAGCTCTGTAGACCAAACAAATGAACCAGAGTTGTGAATACAATCCCACAAGGAGTCGCTGGATGTGCACCAAGCACTCAGCCGGACAGCTTGCATCTTCATTAGGGAGCAGGATATTCACCCCACCTTGTTAAATGACAATTAGGGCTATATGTGACCGGAGGTCAGAAGGAGGGCTCCAGACAGCAGGGGCTCCGTCTGTGGTTGAGATCAGAGGAGGCAGTGCGGATGAAGGAAAGGCTCCCACTAGGCGCAGGGACCCCATCCAACTTCACCTTATGCACTGTCTGGCTCAGAATGAATGTTCGTTGAATGACAGCTGATAACTGAAGGGTGGTTTGAATTCAGATAGGAAGAAGTGAGTTGAGGTGACTCTTTGGGAAAGAGGGAAAATACCAAAGAACTCTTAGAGGCAGGAGTAAGTGGGAGGAGGGGAGGCAAACACTGGGGTTCATTTGGGGAAAGGAGCTGGGACACCATTGGTAGCTGTGTTACACTGACAGATGCCAGGCTATGAGCACCTAAAAGGTGTGTTCTGTGCCTGCAGGCCTGTCCCACAAGCAGGCACTCTGGCATCTCCACTTGGGTGTCTAACAAGCAGCTCAAACTGAACTTGTTACCTTGTAGTTGACAGGCAGTCTATCCTTCCATTTTCTCATGACCCCAATCTTGGAGCCATTCTTTACCCTTCCCTTTCTCTCACCAACTACACCCAACACAGGAGGAAGGAAGATTGGCTCTACCTCCACACTCAGTCTAGATTCTAGAACGCAAGCCCTTTTACTGCTCATCTTCCATTGCTCTGTGGCGTTCTCAGAGATCTAGACATCCGTGGAAGGCGGAGGGGGGCGGGGCATGTGATTCTTTGGTGACCAGGGATATGTTTTCAAAATAACTATTCATTTTCAGAGCCCAATTAAAAGCTTTGTATGTTCCCCTTAGCGGGCTTTTCCTCAGCATTTATTTCTAGCCTGGGCTGATGTCATTGATAAAATGAATGGAGAGATGAGTCAGTGGTTGAGTACGGTGACAGGCCCTCAGTGATAACTACTAAATTAAGCTAGCAGTCGCCTCTTAAGTTCAATGTAAAAACAGAGGTGGGGGGAAAAAATATCACAGAAAGGAAGAGGCCCAGAGGAAGATAATTTTTGGTCTGTCTTAGAGAACAGATTTGTGCCGAGGGGCCCAAAATAATACATAATTGGCAGGATTCTTGTCAACTCTGCTACTTTTGTCCCAGCAGAATTACATGTCAGTTGTGTAAACTGCTATAAATAATTATTGGTTTTGCAAAAATTATATCCAGACAAAAAAGCTGGTGTCCTGTGGGAGCTACGTCTCAGAAATATCCGGATTTGGACACTGGATTAACAGCCTCCAAAACCTGCACCACAGTCTGCAATCACTGAAGTGTTGCAACAGCACAAATGCAGGCACCCCCTCCTTCCCCCCAAAATGTGTGTGGTAGGGGAGCTGCATGAGTCTCGACAAGACACAGCTGTGTTTAAGCTGGAAATGGCAGTCTTATGAAGCAATCTATGCCACCTCCCACTCAACTCAAGAAAATAGAATATGACCAAATGAAAGGACTTTTTTTTTTTTTAAGATTTTATTTATTTATTTGACGGAGATAGAGACAGCCAGCGAGAGAGGGAACACAAGCAGGGGGAGTGGGAGAGGAAGAAGCAGGCTCCTAGCGGAGGAGCCTGATGTGGGGCTCGATCCCATAACGCTGGGATCACGCCCTGAGCCGAAGGCAGACGCCCAACCGCTGTGCCACCCAGGCGCCCCGAAAGGACTTTTTTTTGTTGTTTGTAACCAGTTCATTCAACATATCTTGAAAGAACGTACCACTTGTCAGGAGCTAGACGCTAGGGATACAGGACAGACACCATTCCTGCTTTACAGAACTTACAGTTTCAGATAAAATACCTGGAAAGTATGGTAAGAACTGTGAAGGAAACAGAAAATAAGAGCATTGGACTGTGAGAAAGAGAGAGAGAGAGAACAGGGAAAGTCCCTTTGCAAAGGGGAAAAGGAGACCAAACAGATGAGGAGTTGCTGGCCATGCGAAGACTAAGAGCAAGACCATTCCAAGCAGAGGAAACAGCGTGTGCAAAGGTCCTGAGGGGAAAATGACATGCCTGCTATTGAAGTAGAGGGAAATATAGAGATACAAATCTGCAAGTCATACAGAGAATTACGGATCCATGGGCAACAAGTTTGCCAAACACCATTATTTTATATTTTCTACAGTTTAGACAGTCTTATTACCTTCTCTAAAGTCTCACAGGAAGCCAGTGCAAGGACTAGAACCCAGAACTCTGGACTATTCTATATTACCTAACCCTCTTGACAACCAAAGAGAACAATTTGAATTTCCTCATTTTTGTTCTTCCAAGATATTAGTAGCTCTGTGTGTCATACAACAAGCAATTTGCAGATTTGGAAGAGATAGAGGAGGTCATTTTATGTCATTGCCTTCATTCATTCATTCTTTCACTTAACTTATTCAGCTGGTCAGGGATGTCCTCAGGGAAGCTCAGGAGCCCACAGCTTTGCTATTTTGCTGGCCACTGCACTTTGTTATGCTGGTCTTATGTCCTGTGTGCTATCTGTAGCCTCCTCTAGACCCAGAGCTCCGTGAAGAGGTCAGAATCTATCCTGCCTCAACACTTAGCCCAGGACATAAAAGGTGCTCAGTTAACACTGGTGGAAAGCTGAATGAATGCCTGAGTGGATGACTGAATAAATGAAGGTTGAATATGCTCCATTCTTAATTGGAAAACTCACCTGTGAGAACATAGTTGTATTCGTGCATGCCCCAGTCTTGTCTTCAAACACTGCCAGTGGGAAGTTGATATATCATTAAATGCTTATCCACCATAAAGACCATTAAAATCCAGTAGTCAATTTTACAGTAATTGTGGTATTCACAAATATTTTCTAAATTTTATTTCTCATTGTTTCCAATAGATAATATATACACATGATTTCAAAGTCAAAGCAATATAACAAGGGGTACTTTGTGAAGTCTTACTCCCGCCTGTCTCCGGTTACTCTGTTCCCTATGCCTCATACCCCCACTAGGTAGGTAGGGTGGGGTAGGGTGACCCTACAGTCAGGTGTGTCTAGGACAGTCCTAAGTTGTACCTACTGTCTTGGTATAAATATTAATGGTGATCCCTTTCCCTTTCAAAAATACCCATTTGGACAAAAAATAATATGGTTACCCTATCTATAATTAACTACTTTCACTACTTTCTTCAAACTTTTCTTTATGTAGAATCAAGCAAATAAGAATATATATTCCTATTTCCCCCTCTTTTTGTGTTCTTTTCAGCATCTTGCTTTTCTCCTTAATGATTTGGAGCCTTCCCTGTAACACAACATAGGCGTGGTCTACTTCCTTCTCCCTCCCTCCCTCCCTCCCTCCCTCCCTCCCTCCCTTCTTCCTTCCTGCTTTCTTTCTTCCCACCGTCCCTTCCTCCCTCCCTCCCTTCCTCCCTTCCTTTCTCTCTCTCTTTCTTTTTTTTTCATTGTGAATTTTTTTTAATGATTTTTTATTATATTATGTTAGTCACCATACAGTACATCCCCAGTTTCCGATGTAAGGCTCGATGATTCATTAGTTGTGTATAACACCCAGTGCACCATGCAATACGTGCCCTCCTTACTACCCATCACCAGCCTATCCCATTCCCCCACCCCCTCCCCTCTGAGGCCCTCAGTTTGTTTCTCATAGTCCATAGTCTCTCATGTTTCATTCCCCCTTCTGATTACCCCCCCCTTTCTTTATCCCTTTCTTCCCCTACTGATCATCCTAGTTCTTATGTTCCATAGATGAGAGAAATCATGTGATAGTTGTCTTTCTCTGCTTGACTTATTTCACTTAGCATTATCTCCTCCAGTGCCGTCCATGTTGTAGCAAATGTTGAGAATTCGTTCTTTCTGATAGCTGAGTAATATTCCATTGTATATATGGACCACAACTTCTTAATCCAGTCATCTGTTGAAGGGCATCTCGGCTCCTTCCACGATTTAGCTGTTGTGGACATTGCTGCTATGAACATTGGGGTGCATATGGCCCTTCTCTTCACTACATGTGTATCTTTGGGGTAAACACCCAGTAGTGCAATGGCTGGATCATAGGGTAGCTCAATTTTTAACTTTTTAAGGGACCTCCACACCATTTTCCAGAGTGGCTGTACCAACTTGCATTCCCACCAACAATGTAGGAGGGATCCCCTTTCTCCACATCCTCTCCAACAATTGTCTCTTGCCTTGTCTATTTTTGCCATTCTAACTGGCGTAAGGTGGTATCTCAGTGTGGTTTTGATTTGAATTTCCTTGATGGCTAATGATTTTGAACATTTTTTCATGTGTCTGTTAGCCATTTGTATGTCTTCATTGGAAAAGTGTCTGTTCATATCTTCTGCCCATTTTTTGATTTGTTTATTTGTTTCTCGTGTATTGAGTTTGAGAAGTTCTTTGTAGATCTTGGATACCAGTCCTTTATCTGTAGTGTCATTTGCAAATATCTTCTCCCATTCCGTGGGCTGCCTCTTAGTTTTTCTGACTGTTTCCTTGGCTGTGCAGAAACTTTTAATCTTGATGAAGTCCCATAAATTCATTTTATCTTTTGTTTCTCTTGCCTTTGGGGATGTGTCATGAAAAAGGTTGCTTTGGCCGATGTCGTAGAGGTTGCTGCCTATGTTCTCCTCTAGAATTTTGATGGATTCCTGTCTCACATCGAGGTCTTTCATCCATTTGGAGTTTATTTTTGTGTATGGTGTGAGATAGTGGTCAAGTTTCATTCTTTTGCATGTAGCTGTCCAATTTTCCCAGCACCATTTATTGAAGAGACTGTCTTTTTCCCACCAGATGTTTTTTCCTGCTTTATCAAATATTAGTTGCCCAAAGAGCCGACGGTCCATTTCTGGGCTCTCTATTCTGTTCCATTGGTCTATGTGTCTGTTTTTGTGCCAGTACCATGCTGTCTTTGTGATCACAGCTTTGTAGTACAGCTCGAAATCCGGCATTGTGATGCCCCCAGCTTTGTTTTTCCTTTTCAACAGTTCCTTGGAGATTCGGGGCCTTTTCTGTTTCCATACAAATTTAAGGACTATTTGTTCCAGTTCTTTGAAAAATGTCCTCGGTATTTAGATCGGGATAGCATTGAAAGTGTAGATTGCTCTGGGTAGCATGGACATTTTAACTATGTTAATTCTTCCGATCCATGAGCATGGAATATCTTTCCATCTTTTTATGTCTTCCTCAACGTCTTTCAAGAGTGATTTATAGTTTCTAGAATATAGGTCCTTTACATCTCTGGTTAAGTTAATTCCAAGGTAACGTATGGTTTTTGGTGCAATTGTAAATGGGATGGATTCCCTAATTTCTCTTTCTTGGGTCTCGTTATTCGTGTATAGAAATGCAACTGATTTCTGAGCATTGATTTTGTATCCCGCCATGTTACTGAATTGCTCTATAACTTCTAATAGTTTGGGAGTGGCTTCTTTTGGGTTTTCCATATAGAGTATCATGTCATCTGCGAAGAGAGACATTTTGACTTCTTCTTTGCCAATTTGAATACCTTTGATCCCTTTTTGTCGTCTGATTGCTGTTGCAAGGACTTCTAGTACTATGTTGAATAATAGTGGCGAGAGTGGGCATCCTTGTCGAGTTCCTGATCTTAAGGGAAAGGCTTCCAGCTTTTCCCCATTGAGAATAATATTTGCAGTAGGCTTTTCATAGATGGCTTTTGTGAGATTGAGAAATGTACCTTCTATTCCTACACTCTGAAGGGTTTTAATCAGGAAAGGATGCTGTATTTTGTCAAATGCTTTTTTGGCATCGATTGAGAGGATCATATGGTTCCTGAGTCTTTTCTTGTTGATATGATGTATCACGCTGATTGATTTGCGAATATTTGAACCACGCTTGCATCCCAGGTATGAATCCCACTTGATTGTGATGGATAATCCTTTTAATGTACTGTTGGATTCTATTAGCAAGTATCTTGTTGAGGATTTTGGCGTCCATATTCATTAGGGAGATTGGTCTGTAATTCTCCTTTTTGAGGGGGTCTTTGCCTGGTTTGGGGATCAAGGTAATATTGGCCTCATAGAATGAGTTTGGTAGCTTTCCTTCTGTTTCTATTTTTTGAAATAGCTTTAGGAGAATAGGTATTATTTCTTCCTTGAATGTTTGGTAAAATTCCCGAGGAAAACCGTCCGGGCCTGGAGTTTTGTTATTTGGAAGGTTGTTTATCACTGACTTAATTTCTTCATAATTAATTGGCCTGTTTAAGAAATCAATTTCTTCCTGTTTCAATCTTGGTAGTTTATAGGTTTCCAGGAAGGATTCCATCTCTTCCAGATTGCTTAGTTTATTGGCATATAGCTGTTGATAAAAATTTCTAATATTCCTTCCAATTTCAATGGTGTTTGTCATGACCTCTCCTTTTTCATTCATAATTTTAATAATCTGGGTCCTTTCTCTTTTCTTTTGGATAAGTGTTGCCAGTGGTCTGTCAATTTTATTGATTCTCTCAAAGAACCAGTTTCTAGTCCTGTTGATCTGCTCTACTGTACTTCTGGTTTCTGCTTGATTGATTTCAGCTCTAATTTTGGTCAACTGCTTCCTCGTGCGTGGATTAGGCTTGTCCCTTTGTTGCTGTTCCAGCTTCTTGAGGTGAGAATACAAAAACTGCATTTTAGATTTTTCTATTCTTTTGAGTGAGGCTTGGATGGCTATGTATTTCCCCCTTAGGACTGCCTTTGCAGTATCCCATAGGTTTTGGACTATTGTATTTTCATTCTCATTGGTCTCCATAAATTGTTTAGATTTTTGATTTCCTGGTTTATCGAGTCATTCCTGAGCAGGATGGTTCTTAGTCTCCAAGTGTTTGAGTTTCTTCCAAATTTTTCCTTGTGGTTGAGTTCCAATTTCAGAGTGTTGTGGTCTGAGAATATGCAGAGGATAATTTCAATCTTTTGGTATCAGTTGAGACCTGTTTTGTGTCCCAGAACATGGTCTATTCTTGAGAATGTTCCATGGGCATTAGAATAGAATGAGTATTCTTTGGTTCTGGGGTGTAGTGTTCTATATATATCTATGAGGTCCAACTCGTCGAGTATGGCATTCAAAGCCTTTGATTCTTTGCTTAGTTTTTGCCAGGGTGTTCTGTCTATTTCTGAGAGTGGAGTGTTGAGGTCCCCTACTATTAATGTATTTTTATTTATATGTCTCTTTATTCTGGTTAAGAGTTGGCTTGTGTATCTTGTTGCTCCCCTGTTGGGGGCATATATATTTATAATTGTCATATCCACTTGTTGAATACTTCCTTTAAGAATAATATAGTGCCCTTCTGAGTCTCTAACTATAGTCTGTAGTTTAAAATCCAATTTATCTGATATGAGAATTGCTGCCCCAGCTTTCTTTTGAGGTCCGTTTGCATGAAAGATGGTACTCCATCCCCTTACTCTCAGTCTGAATGCATCTTTGGGTTTGAAATGAGTCTCTTGTAGACAGCAAATGGATGGGTCATTTCTTTTTATCCAATCTGCAACCCTGTGGCGTTTTATGGGAGCATTTAAGCCATTCACATTAAGACTGAGTACTGAGAGATATGATTTTAATGATGCCATGTTGCCAGTAAAGTCTTTGTTTGTATTGGCTGTGACTTTCTGTTCTGTATCACTCTTGGGGCCTTTTTACTTTTATAGAACCCCCCGTAATATCTCCTGTAGGGCTGGTTTCATGGTTACAAAATTGGTTAGTGACTGGCGATTCTGAAATGTCTTTATTTCTCCATCAATTCTGAATGACAGCCTTGCTGGATAAAGGATCCTTGGCTGCATGTTTTTCTCTGAAAGAGCTTTAAATATGCTCCCCCAACCCTTTCTCTCATTCCAGGTCTGTGTAGACAGGTCTGACGTAATTCTGATGCCTTTGCCTTGGTACGTGAGAGATTTCTTTGCTCTGGCCGCTTTCAATACTGTATCCTTGGATCTAATATTTGCGAAATGCACTATGACGTGACGTGGCGTAGGTTTGTCGTGGTTGAGCTTGGGAGGGGTCCTCTCTGCCTCTTGGACACGAATGTTTGTTTCCCTCGCTAGATTAGGGAAGTTTTCAGCTACAATTTGTTCAAATATCTCTTCTAGACCTCTGTTTTTCTCCACCCCCTCGGGGATGCTGATGATTCTAACATTGGATCGTTTCATTGAGTCAGTAATCTCCCGTAACCTACATTCGTGGGCTTGGATTTTTTTAAGAGCAGCTTCTATTTTGGTTTTTCCTCTATTAACTCATCCTCCAATTCACTAACCCGTTCCTCTGCTTCGGTGACCCTGGCCGTCAGAGCCTCTAGTTTTGCCTGCATTTGGCTCATAGAATTTTTAATTTCTGTCAGATTCGCTCTCATTTCTGTCCTTAGGGATTCTATATTCTCAGTAACCTTTTCGTTAATAGTTTTTTCAATTATACTCATTATTTTGACCATCGCTACTCTGAATTCCATTTCTGATACTTTGGTTTCATCCATATCCATTATTTCTGTGGCAGAGGCCACAGACTCACTGTCTTTTCTTTGCTGGGGGGGGCTTCTCCTCCTTGTCATTCTGATGAGGAGAGGTTGCGGGGTTGTCCAGAGCCCAAATTATTGACTGGGTCCCAGGCCGTGCCCCTTGTTTTATAGGGATCTTAGGGATGTGGGCTTCTTCTTTAAAGATTTCATTTATTTATTTATTTATTTATTTATTTATTTATTTATTTATTTATTTATTTATGTGGCAGTCAACCAGCGAGAGAGGGAACAGAAGCGGGGGAGTGGGAGAGGAAGAAGCAGGCTCCCAGCGGAGAAGCCCGATGAGGGACTCCTTTCCGGAACGCCGGGATCACGCCCTAAGCCGAAGACAGGCGCTCGGTGACTGCGCCACCCAGGCGCCCGGGTTGTGGGCTTCTTGAATTTTCAGCCTGCCTTCTGTGTTCTGGGGGAGGGGCCTGACGCACCCATACTCAGGCAAACCTGTTTGGGTAGAGTCTCCGTGTCCCCTGCGAGGGGGGATGGGGATGGGCACTCTCTGAGCCGGTATTTCCAGGCTTTTGTTCTCTGGCGGCTTTCCCTGGCGGTTTGCTGTGCCTCTTCTGAGAGTCAGAGCAGCAGCGGCCAAATTTCAGCCTCTGTCACGGAACAGAGGGACTGCGGCCCATTCTCTACTAATGTTCTGGCCACTTTAACTCTGTTTCTGTTGGTGCTGCTCAACCCTGCAGCGTCCCGGGATGTGCGCCCCACACCCGGCGTCCCAGCCCTCACTTCCAGGGCTGGCATGTCTCTGTCCTTTGTGTTTCTAACGCCGCCAGCCGCCAGCCGCCCCGGGCGCGCTCCCGGATCTCCCGGTCTCAGTCTGGATCCAGTGAGCGCACCGGGATTCCGGGGTTCCGCGAGATGCCTGGTGGCGCGCGCACCCGGCTCACGGTCTCAGTCTGCTGTTTTGCGGGTGCCGTCCGCGAGCCCCGTCCGCGAGCCCCGCCCGCTCTCCCGTGCAAGTGGCTACCGCTTCCCGGCGCCCCGAACGCGGCGGCTCCCTCCCCCTTCCGTTTATCTTCCAATATCTGTGCACAGTTTCATGGCTCCCCGCTTCGTACCTCAATACTCAGCGCTGGAGATGTTCATTTGTAGAGATCCAGATGCGTCTTCCTGCGTCTCAGGCTGGTTCCGTGGTTGTTTAGGCTGGTCTGATACCTATCCAGCTCGACTTGGGGGACCGGCTGAAAAAGGGGTCTCCTACTCCTCCGCCATCTTAACTCCTCCTCCTCTCTCTCTCTTTCTTATTTATTTATATAGCAGCTACATGTCCTCCATTGTTTGGACAGCTATGACTTATTTAACCACTCTGCTACTGATGGGCTTATTGGGTTATTCCAATTGTTTGCTATTATAACAAAAGCAGCAAGGCTGTATCATTTAAGTGTGTGAAGTTGTGTCTAGAGGATTACTGAGTCAAATGGCACATGCGTCTGTAATTTTGATAGGTATGCTAAATTTCCCTCCACTGGAGTTGTGGCATTCTGCAATCCTAAAACAAGGTATGAGAGATCCTGTTTCCCTGCAACCCTGCTCTTAAATAACTCACAGATTACACAACTTGACCCAAAATTAGCAATTGTGTTCTAGAGAGGGGATAGTGTCGGTTTACCTCTTCCCCAGAACCTGACCTGGCTCCCTAGAACTGCCAAAGAAATGCTAGCATATTAATATTTTCTTCTAATAAATGATAAGTTTTAAAAATTCTTTAAATCAAATACCTTCATGAATACTAAGAACTTTCAGTATTTTCCTATTTTTTTTTCTCAATAATAAATAGTTTTTCTACTAAATCTCCTAATAAAATGGTTGCTAGCCAGCGGTGCTTCTTTTGGCTGATACACTAAGATTTTTAAGAACTACGAAGGCTGTTCTATCAATAAATATGTTGGGGGGAGAGTAATGAGGGATGTAGTATTTAGGAAGTACTTACCTGTCATCACACTTTTTAGATCCTTTGGGCTATTGAGATACATTGAGTTAATTGCTCACGTCCTACTGTTAGAGTGGCTAGAATAAAGGAAATTTACCCAACTGGAAGCTAGAAATCAGACCATGTTCTGTAACTCATGAGTGAAGGGTTTCTCAAACTGTGGTCTTGGGCCACCTGCTTTGAATCGGTTGAAGCACCCGGTAGAGGGTGGAGTCCTGAACTGCCTTTATTATCTACTGAGCTTCTCTGTACCCGTCTTTTCACATGTCATCATTCTGGTCATTACCACTGTTGTCTGTAGTTATTGACCAAAGCCGTGTGTAGGACACCAGATCAATGCTCTGTAGGAAGCTCCTAGCTCCTCATACCCTGAGTTTTAGGGAGGATTTCTTTTTTCCTTTCTTGTGTTTTTTTTTTTACTGTCTCATGATTTTTAAAAAGTATTTTATTATGAAAGTTTTCAAACATAGGTGGAAGTAGAGAGAATAATATAATAATGTATCCGTGTATCCGTGATCAGCTTGAACAATGACCACCTCATGGCCAACTTGGCTTCATCTATGTCCCCACCAAGGTCTCCCCATCCTTGGAAATCCCAGACATCCTATATTTCATCTGTCAATACATTTTAACATGTATGGAGAATGATTCCCACTCCCACAGAGGAGCAGCGGATCTGAGAGGGGCTTGAGAGGTGCCCGGTGTGGGTGGTGGGGGAGCATCTCAGAAGGACAATGGCCCGGCTAGATGTCCAGTGTACCTTCTCTGGGCTGGCTGTTAACCTCCAAGGAATTTGTACTAGGCACATTCTGAGGTCCTTCCTGGCTCTAAGATGCAGCTTTTGTCCTTTGTCCTGAGGGGCTGTCCCTGCTGGGTTGTTGGAGGACCAGATGGGAGGGCATTCACTGAGGCCTGTGCTGGGGAGGAGAAGACATATGATGGGGACACCATTGAACGCTGGTGGCTGAAGCGCATTTTTGTTGTAAGTGAAGTGCTTCATTATTGTGTTTTGAACACTTTGCCAGACTTTTTCAACCCTTTAGTAGGTTTGTTTCTCAATTTCAGCAGCATTTGGCCTGCATTCCCTTGCCCTGTACAAGCAATTCACTCCGAAAAGCATTCACTCCTCTGCAATACTCAATACCCTACTTGGATTGGAAGTAGGTCTTTTTCTACCTTTTTAAGGAGAAGGTGACCAGATGCAATGTAACAATTTCTGTTTTTACAGAGAAAACCCAAGCACTTCATGGCATGTGTGATAAAATGCCTCTTTATGATTTTGTAGCCACGACAGGCGATCGTTTGTAATCCTCTAAAGCCTCCAAAGCCTTCAACCCATTTTGCAACTGACCTAAACAAACCTGGGTGCCCGACAGCAGGGAAGCCAAAGCTCGCACCACTTGACATCAGTAACAGAGACAGGAGAATAAGCCACCAACCCAAACTGCAGGCGCTACAGAAGAAACCTTTTAATCATCTTAGAGTTAGAAAGTTTCCTACCGAATTGTTAGACGGGATGTGTGACGAGTAGGCTCTTGATTGATCTTTGGCCCAGAAAGCAGAGGGCGTCTTGCTGTTGGAACTGCTTTTCACAAAGTTGTGAAGTTGGCAATTTCACGTTCTCATTTCTCTTGTTTCTTTCTTTCTTTCTTTCTTTCTTTCTTTCTTTCTTTCTTTCTTTCTTTCTTTCTTTTTTTTTTTTAAGATTTTATTTGAGAGAGAGGGAGTGATCCAGAGAGAGAGCGAGTGAGCATGAGTGGGGGGAGCAGCAGAGGGAGAAGCAGGCTCCCCGCTGAGCAGGGAGCCTGATGTGCGGCTCGATTCCAGGACCCTGGGATCATGACCTGAGCCGAAGGCAGATGCTTAACCCTCTGAGCCACCCAGGTGCCCCTCATTTCTGTGGTTTCTTCAGGGTTTTGTGGGTTTTGGTTGTTTTTTTTTCCTGAACACTTCCAACAGCAAAGGTCTTTAATCATTAGTTGAACTCTGTTTAAAAGAGGTATATAGGGGCACCTGGGTGGTTCAGTCATTAAGCGTCTGCCTTGGGCTCAGGGCGTGATTCCAGCGTTCTGGGATCGATCCCCACATCGGGCTCCTCCGCTGGGAGCCTGCTTCTTCCTCTCCCACTTCCCCTGCTTGTGTTCCCTCTCTCGCTGGCTGTCTTTCTCTCTGTCAAATAAATAAATAAAATCTTTAAAAAAATAAAAATAAAAGAGGTATATATTTCCTCAGCCTTAAGACACTATTCTGCTGTCTTGTGGAAGACCACGGTTTCAGTCCAAGAAGTAAAGGGTTGGGACATAGGCTCAGATTTCTCAGCTTACCCCGTATCTTGCTGTGTGACTGCCCAGATGTTGGTCTGAAGACACTTGTGAAAGCCTGTTGGGTAAAATCTGCCACTATACAAGTCACCCTGTGAAAAAGAAGCAACACTAGGTTGCATTTTTATGGTTGCATCTTTAACAGCTTGATAAATTTGGACTTGAACAAAAATGTAAAAGACGTAAGCAAGGAAATGTAACTTTGGGGACGCCTGGATGGCTCAGTCAGTTTAGCATCTGCCTTTGGCTCAGGTCATGAACCCAGGGTCCTGGGATGGAGTCCCACATCAGGCTCCCTGCTCAGCGGGGAGCCTGCTTCTCTCTCTGCCTGCTTCTCCCCCTGCTTGTGCACTCTCTTTCTCTGATAAATAAATAAATAAATAAATAAATAAATAAATAAATAAAATCTTTTAAAAAATATAATTTTTTAATGTAATTATCCACAATAATCTACCTTTTTCACCCAAATAACTGACAAAAATTTCAAAGAATGATAATGCCTCAGTTAGCAATGGTGTAGGAAAAGGGGTCACTGATAGTAGGAGTATATGTTGGTACCACACTTCTGAAGAACACTTTGGTAGTACATGTCAAAAATCCATTAAAAGCACATCCCGTAATCTACCAACCTCTCTTCTAAGAATTTATCTCAAGAAATAACCAGACTGCAGTTCGGAACTGTGTACAACAGATGTTTATGATAGGAAAAAATTCAATGTCCAAGAATCTAGGTTGGGTTAAGTGAGTTACAAATTTATAAAATAGAAATCTCTGAAGTCATAAAAAATTATAAGGTAGAGCTGTATTTATTGGCATGGAAATATTTCACAATACATTTTTTTTCTTGTGCATATATTTCTTACCTGTTTCTCTGCTCTCCTTTGCAGTGATGGGTGTTCCTGTCAAGTAGAGATAACGAGCAGTCAGGTGCTCTACTCCACTGTGATCTAAATAGACGCTGCAATTCCAAGAGATTGTGCGTGTTGTCACAGCACAAGGAAACCTGCTCGTTCCTTTAATAAAATCACACGCAGAGGTCATTATGGAGGTCAAATCTCTATTTGGGAAAAAGGAGCAAGACCGTGTGGTCCTGGCTCTTAATTATCCTCAGGTACTCGTCTTCCGTTACTGTCCTTGGAGAGGTCTATGAAGGGAATTGTTCCTTATCTGATATTTTTCGCAAAAAGGTCTGGATGGAAAAATGAAATTAGTACAGCTGGAAAATTAGAAATAAAATGCCAAAGTGCTAATTTAATATTGAGGTAAGTAAAAAGGAAGGATGGCCCCCCTCTAAAAAAAAAGATTTTATTTATTTATTTGAAAGACCACGAAAGCAAGAGAGATCACGGAGGGAGAGGGAGAAGCAGACTTGCTGCTGAGTATAGACCCTGATGTGGGGCTTGATCCCAGGACCCTGAGATTGAGACTCTAGACTCTAGTGGAAGGCAGATGCTTAACTGACTGAGCCACCCAGGCGCCCCAAGGAGGTCCCTTTTTATTTAAAAGTCTTTGGGGGCTCCTGGGTGGCAGAGTTGGTTAAGCTTCCGACCGGGGTTCAGCTCAGGTCGTGATCTCAGGGTCATGAGATCAAGCCCTGCCTCAGGCTCCATGCTCTGCGTGGAGTCTGCTTAAGACTCTCTTTCCCTCTCCCTCTGCTCCTCCCCACTTCGAACAAATAAATCTAAATAAATAAACAAACAAACAAACATACCTAAAAGGTATGTTTCTAGACATTACCTGCAAAGTGAGAAAAATGGAGAGGAAGCATGTAAGTGGGTGGAGAAAATGCTTAACAACAATGAGAAATTTGGTCTAAATTCTCCCCAGACCATGGGAAGTTTATTTATTAATGTACACATTTGTTCATCAAATAGACATCTATCAAGCACTTGTGTGGCAAAGCTCCCAGTCAAGCTGACTGTCCAGGATTTGGTAGGGGGACTAGAATGTGTCTCGGTTCTGTTCTAGGTGGGCACATAACCCCCAATGCCCTCTTCAATTAATTTGTTCACAAATGTAAACTAATTTCACATTCTGGCTGTTTCAGTGTTACATAGATAGAACCTGTCCTCCACATGTTGGGGTGTCCTGGGGCTTAGTCCTGGGGCCTCTTCTCTTCTTTCTGTGTGTTCTTTCCCAAGGTGATCTCACACAGTCTCTTGGCTTCAAATACTGTCAGTGTAGGATGACTCCAAGCAGGTCTCTCCAGTCCCTACGTTTCCCCTGAGTTCCAGAACCAAATCTGCAACTGCCTATTTGACAACCCCCCTTGGACATCGAAGGCACTTCCCAGATCTCTCTGCGGGCAGTGGCCCAGGTCCTCCGCTACACTCCACCTGGCCAGCCCTGCTGTCACCGGGGCTGACCTGTGCTGATGCCCATGCTCTGCACAGGGAGGGGGGAGGGGGAGGGGGAGGAGGAGGAGGAGGAGTCCACCTTCCTCCGCTGTTCAGGTTGCCAAGTTGCTTATTGACTGTAGTTACTTCTGCTCCCTCTTCCTTTGACCCTGAGCTTGAAGTTCTGCCAGAAGTTCTCCTTGTCAGCAAAGCTACCTTCTCCTACATGTGTTTTGGATTAGGATTTCCTCCATTAATAGGATCCCATCTGCTTTTTATCATTTGTGAATTTTCTCAAAGTTGGAAGCTTTCTGGTTGTGCTTCTCATTTTTTTAATACCTCTTTTTAATTCATTCTTTTGATGTTTTAAGGTCTTTTTTTTCCTGGATGTTTTAGGTGGGAGGTAGAAGCTTGCACTCAACTTTCTGTCTTGATTCAATGTCTATTCTTTCTTACAGATTCAGTGTTATACTGAATATAAGCCAATTTAATAGCTCAGTTATTTTTCCGAATCATCATTGTGTGCTCTGGGGCTGTGATACCTTCAGGGGCTGTTGGAAGGTATAGCACTGCTTTACCCAATCACTAAGTGACCCCCAAATGATTGCTGAAGAAGTAGAAAACAGTTAGAGGTCTCAGGGTTATTGTTTCTTTTCACTATGAAGTGTGGCTTCTCACTTCTTTCAATGTGTCTTGCTATTATAATTGGTAGTCTTATGTTTATACAGTTACTTTTCCTTTAGACAAAAAAAAAAAAAAAAAAAAGCATGTGTGTTATAGAAACTTTTTCTTCTTAACCCTCCCTTAAGGGGAGATGATTATTTCTCTTTTTGTAATTACATTGTATAAGAAAAAGTTTCTCAGATTACTTCTTTTTAAATATGTGATGTTTTACTGTAATTGTACTTTTTTAAAAAACCTTGGAACAAAATAAATGTGGTTTGTTTAAGCTGGACCCTGCATTTGAAGAATGCACTACATAATTTAGTTCTCAATTTGTTCTATTATCTTCAGGGTATGGGAGGGAATAAAAACTTACAGCAGGGCTATGTTAATATCCTCGACTCTTATAATATCTTCCTCTACCGCATTAGCTAGGCAAGAGGGTTGTGATGATTAATTTTATGTGTTAACTTGGCCGGGCTATGATGTCCAGATATTTGGTCAAACATTAATCTTGGTGTTTCTTTTCCTTTTTTTTTTTTTTTAAGATGTTATGTATTTGTCAAAGAGAGAGAGACAGAGAGAGAGCATGAGCAGAGAGGGGGCAGAGGAAGAGGGAGAAGCAGGCTCCCCGCTGAGCAAGGAGCCTGATGCGGGACTCGATCCCAGGACCCTGGGATCATGACCTGAGCTGAAGGCAGACCCTTCACTGACTGAGCCACCCAGGTGTCCCTATCTGGATGTTTCTTTGAAGGTGTTTTTGGACGAGATTTACAAATGAATCAGTGAGTAAAGCAGATTGACCTCCATAAGGTGGGTGGACCTCATCCAATCAGTTAAAGGTCTTAATAGAATTAAGACTGATCTCCCCAGAGCAAGGGTTCTGCCAGCAGATGGTCTTTGGACCTGAAGTGCAGCATCATCGATTCCTGAGTCTCAAGGCTGCGGCCCCATCCCGCAGATTTTGGACTTCCCACCCTCCATAATTATGTGCTCCGATTCCTTAAAAGAAATCTCTTTATATATATAAATATAAACATAATAGCAAGTAAAAAAATATATAAAACATATAAATTTGTAGAAATATCTGTAAATATATTACATATATCATATATTAAATATATTTTACGTATATGTACTTAACTCTAAATGGACTTAGCGTCCTTGCATATTTTCACACGGAAGGGTAGATGTTACAGAAATCAGAGTCAAAACTATACATATCCATGTATCTGCTTTGAGAAATAGAGATCAAAGACCCTTTTGTGGGGGCACCTGGGGGGCTTAGTTAAATGTCTGCCTTCGGCTCAGGTCATGATCCCGCAGTCCTGGGATCAAGTCCTACATCAGTGGGCTCCCTGCTCGGTGGGGAGTCTGCTTCTCCCTCTCCCTCTGCTGCTCCCCTCTGCTGATGCGCTCTCTCTCTCTTTCAAATAAATAAATAAATAAAATCTTTAAAAGCAAAAAAGAGACCCTTTTGTGGATCTACTTTCTCATTACTGCCTTTGTAGACACCCCTGGACTATGAACTCTATTTGTCTACTACCGACCATGATGGCAGCCTGGCTTCTAGTCCACTGGGCATTTCCTGAATGTTGGATCCAGTTCAACTACCCGAAGCACTATGTGCAGCTATGACTTCATACCTTTGCTACATTCCTAGAGTTTGCACTTGACACCATCTAGCAGTCTTCCTGGACTTCTAGTTCCTGGATTGTACCTTCATGTCCAGGTAAGTAACGTTCACTCATTTCCTCATTAACCAGACTCTTGGTCTCAGCCTCCGGGTGTTCTTCTCTGCTTCCCACCATAACGAGTACCGCGGATCTCGACCTGGTTTTTCCTAATCTTCTCGACGACCTGACAAACTGGCAAGTGTCTTTTGTTTTCATTGCTAATGTAGTTCATATGTTTTCATGTCCTATTCTATAATGTAAAGTTGGCCTCGATAGGAAGGACAGAATTTTACAAATAGGAAGACTTTTTAAAACATTCAATGCTCAGTATGTCATCACAAGCTAATGTGATCCTCGGGGACGATTATTGAGGCCTGATGATTCTAATAAAATAAATGATCAAATAAAATGACCGAGCAGTACTTAAGCTGTTAATAATGGAGAACTAGATATGCAATTCTACTTGAATCAGTCAGGGTGAGGTCAGGAGATACGCATCACAGCAGTTGGTTTAACAGACAGAATTTAATGTAAAGTGTTATTAACTAGGTAACTAGAGTAGGTTTCTATTACCGCTATTAACAAATTACTTCAGGGGCACCTGGGTGGCTCAGCCATTAAGTGTCTGCCTTTGGCTTGGGTCATGATCCCAGGGTTCTGGGATGAGCCCCATATTAGGCTCCCTGCTCGGCGGGAAGCCTGCTTCTCCCTCTCACACTCCCCTTGCTTGTGTTCCCTCTCTCACTGTCTCTCTCTGTCAAATAAGTAAATAAAATCTTTAAAAAAAAAAAAAACCAAAAAAACCAAAAAACAAATTACTTCACATTAAGTGAAGTGCTTGAGACAGCACAAATTTGTTACCTTATAGTTCTGGAGGTCAGAAATCCAAAATCATTTTCATTGGGCTAAAATCAAGGTGTCAGCTGAATTGTGTTCCTTTTGGAGGATCCAGCATATTTATGCCTGCCTGCCTCTTCCTGCTTCCAGAGACCACCTGCATTTCTTGTCTCAGTGGCCTTCCAATCACTGCAACCTCTGCGTCCATTGTCACACCCACTTTTCTTTTCTTTTCTTTTCTTTTTTTATGATTTTTTATTATATTATGTTAGTCACCATACAGTACACCCCCGGTTTCCGATGTAAGGCTCGATGATTCATTAGTTACGTATAACACCCAGTGCATCATGCAATACGTGCCCTCCTTACTACCCATCACCGGTCTATCCCATTCCCCCACCCCTCTCCCCTCTGAGGCCCCCAGTTTGTTTCTCATAGTCCATAGTCTCTCATGTTTCATTCCCCCTTCTGATTACCCCCCCTTTCTTTATCCCTTTCTTCCCCTACTGATCATCCTAGTTCTTATGTTCCATAGATGAGAGAAATCATATGATAGTTGTCTTTCTCTGCTTGACTTATTTCACTTAGCATTATCTCCTCCAGTGCCGTCCATGTTGCAGCAAATGTTGAGAATTCGTTCTTTCTGATAGCTGAGTAATATTCCATTGTATATATGGACCACAACTTCTTAATCCAGTCATCTGTTGAAGGGCATCTCGGCTCCTTCCACGATTTAGCTATTGTGGACATTGCTGCTATGAACATTGGGGTGCATATGGCCCTTCCCTTCACTACGTCTGTATCTTTGGGGTAAACACCCAGTAGTGCAATGGCTGGATCATAGGGTAGCTCAATTTTTAACTTTTTAAGGGACCTCCACACCGTTTTCCAGAGTGGCTGTACCAACTTGCATTCCCACCAACAATGTAGGAGGGATCCCCTTTCTCCACATCCTCTCCAACAATTGTTGTCTCTTGCCTTGTCTACTTTTGCCATTCTAACTGGCGTAAGGTGGTATCTCAGTGTGGTTTTGATTTGAATTTCCCTGATGGCTAATGATTTTGAACATTTTTTTCATGTGTCTGTTAGCCATTTGTATGTCTTCATTGGAAAAGTGTCTGTTCATATCTTCTGCCCATTTTTTAATTTATTTGTTTCTCGTGTATTGAGTTTGAGAAGTTCTTTGTAGATCTTGGATACCAGTCCTTTATCTGTAGTGTTATTTGCAAATATATTCTCCCATTCCATGGGCTACCTCTTAGTTTTTTTGACTGTTTCCTTGGCTGTGCAGAAGCTTTTTATCTTGATGAAGTCCCATAAATTCATTTTATCTTTTGTTTCTCTTGCCTTTGGGGATGTGTCATGAAAAAGGTTGCTTTGGCCGATGTCGTAGAGGTTGCTGCCTATGTTCTCCTCTAGAATTTTGATGGATTCCTGTCTCACATCGAGGTCTTTCATCCATTTGGAGTTTATTTTTGTGTATCACACCCACTTTTCTGACTCAGACCCCCTGCCTCCCTCTCGTAAGGACCCTTGTGATGACACTGGGCCCATGCAGATAATCCAGGATAATCTTCCCATCTCAGGATCCTTACCTGCTAAATTCCTTTGGCCATGTGAGGTAACATATTCATAGGCTGTGGATGTCTTGAGGGGGACCATTATTCTACCCATCAAAGTAAGCGACAAGGCACAAATAGAACACTAAGGTATCACGTTTTATAGACTGAATTAGCAACTACAGGATGCAGTGAGCCCCGCTAGGGTTCCAACAAAGGGAAGATGTTGGCATGTTGGAAATTTAGAAGCTTAAAGAAAAGGCCCACAAAGCAGAAACCTACAGCTCTGAGGACAAGACACCAGCTGCTAGTGGTGGCCTCTCTGAGGGGACAATGAGGCAGGGGCTCCAAAGGTTAGGAGGACTGCAAACCGCTCCCTCTGGAACAAAGTGAAACTTCAGGGGGGACGAAGCAGGGCTTCTGGTGCTGACCTGCACAGGAAGCTACAGGAAGGAGAAGGTCCCTTTCCTTCCTCCTGCCTCCTAGTCTTCCTCCAGTGCTCTTCCCTGGCACTCCAAGAGGGAGCCAGCTGGCACAAGAAAATTGTGGGTAGAGTCCCAGCCCCAGTGTTACAGAGCAGAGCACAGGAGGTAAGTCAGAGCTTGAGAGATGATAGTTTTACAAGTGGCACATGACTCAATGTGATGAAAAGCAAAAAGCATAAATCCAGCAATTGTTTTGATTCTGTATCCTTGAGGCAAGGGCTTTTTGCTCAGTTCATTGGTTTTTTCATATGTTGTAGCTTCCGGTCGCTTTAAAACACGTGTATGGAAACCATATAGTGTTTTCAGAGACACTCTAGATAATGCAATGATTACCACACTTTTTAGATGGATGGACTCTTGGGTTATTTTGTTTTGTAACACTCCACGTGATCTCTTTAAATCCCTTCTGGTATATATTTATTTTGTAATTAAAGCAAATTAAAGCAATTAATTTCTTTGGGGCACCTGGGTGTGGCTTAGTCAGTTCAGCATCTGCCTTCAGCTCAGGTCACGATCCCAGGGTCCATGGATCAAGTCCACAGGTCCCTGCTCAGTGGGGAACCTGCTTCCCCCTCTCCCTCTGCAGTTCCCTCTGCTTGGGCTCTCTCTCTCTCTCAAATAAGTTCTTTAAAAAAAAAGCTATTATTTCATTTGTTTGAGGATTGCATACTGTTCTTCAAAACAACTGAAGAAAACTTAGGATAACTCAAAAACGAGAATTTCTGAGGCAGTACAGTGGATGGTTTCATCAAACCTTTTCATAACAGCAGGTGAAAAGAAATCCATAGAGGAAACATCCTGAGTCAGAAGTTCAGGTTAAGAGAAATATATCCTATTCTGAGAGTGTGATCTTTTCATTTTTACTCATATTCTGACCTTATATTTTGATGGCTTGTGTGAAGTCTTTCTGGACCCAGTTTTCAGTTTTTGAACACCAGATCTGTGTTCAGCATTACTATTTATGTTCCCTAATATACTCTCCGTATTATCACGTTGTTCTTCAGTTACAAAAGCAAGGCTAAAAGAGCTGAACGTTCTCATGTCCCTCTAGCGTTATATGCTCCATGATGACTTCTAGAATGTACCAAGGTTGAGCACCTGTAGTGCTGTACTTGGTGCTCTCTTTCATTCTCGAGTAAACTAATCATGAAGCTCTTAGGTCCTAGCCTTGGTTGGCTAGTTCGGGTTTCAACCTCATTCAGTACACTTTTCTTGTCCTAATAAACAAGAAATGACTTCAAGCTAAAATATTTGTTGAACTGCTTCTCATCCTTCATCCTCAATAATTCTGTTTCCTTTCCTCTCCTGCATTTATAGATGCAGCTTTTGACTTGGAACAGTGGCACTAACTTGCTACACTCTAGAAGTTGTACTTTCCTTTAAAGTCATTGCTTAACCACTTCACTGGAATCCTTTTGTAAGCAGATTTTTAAGAAAAAGAAGCCAATATAGGAAAAACAAAACATACCAGGAATTTATTCCAAAAGCATTGTTCGGGATCAACTGGGTCTGTGTAGGTTCCTCCTAGTCCCATACACATTTGACATTTCCATCTGTTCAATAAAGACTACGTTCCAAGCGCTAATCCTAAAAAACTGATGATAAAGTCCTAAAGTAACAAAAATTCTTGGAATATATGACATGCATTGTAACCATTGAGGCAGAAAATAATAGATTAACTCTGGAAAATGGATTTTTCAACTAGAATTGATATTTGAAGGAGTTTTCTGTTTAAGGAATTTTATTTCCTTAATTTCTATTTTACCACCACTTCGTTTTCTATTATTTTTGTTGGTGATAAAACTTCTTTGAAGATTTCTTTCTTTTTTCAAATGCTACTATGCTTTTGTTTTATTAATACTAGTTTGCTCTTAGTTTGGCTTTTATTCCCCAACCTTAACAGCAACCATAGAGTTATCCTCATTTTTATATTTTAAATCTCTACTCTTCTCAAATCATCTTATCAATTCATTTTTGAATGGCAATTGTTTTGTCCCTAATAATTGATTGACCATTTGCATCTTATAATCTTGTTTTATTACCTAAGTAACTGCAATATATATCATTTATTTTTCCCTCTCTCAATTTCTTCTATATTCTCACTAATAATTGAAAATTGGGGTTTATATAACAAATTTCGTTACATTTCCCAGGCAAATGTACCAAAGTAAGGAGGTGATTAGTCATAGGGTAGAAAATACAGGAGATAAAATATATAGAAGATAGTTTATAGAAGATAACAGAGGTATTGAAGATTACTGGGAGACTATAGGTATGTTTCACTTGTACTGTTTATGTTCTTCATAGGTATGTTCATACGCACATGATTTCTAATGTTTTGTAGCCTGCCTTTTTCTTCACTCTGATTCCTTTCATTTATACTTAAAGATTTTTGTCTGGGAGTTCCCCTTCTGATTGTGGGTAATCTAAGTAATTCAGATTAATGCTTTTGCTAAGAACTAGAAGAGCTGAACAATTATATTTTAAAAATGTTTGAAGGCATCAGGGAATTAAGTCAGTGAAGAATCAGGGAGCCAAGATCTTAGAAAAGAAGGAAACACAGGGAGATGGCATTGCATTCGGGTCTCTGGAGCTTCCAGAAGAGGTGGACGAGAAGCTGAGAAGTTCAACAGAGGGTGACAAATTCATGAAGTTAAGGAGAAAAACCTGGAGTCAGAGACTACCAAAGAGGGGGATCCAAGTACCCCTCTAAGCTTCGGATAAGCTACACAGCTGCACCTGGGGACTAGCTGTGAGCTATAAATAATCGCAAAGGAACTAAAGCAGCTTCAAGTAATCCCAAGCCTTGATTGAACTCAGGTTATCTGGGATAGCTTGAACCCTTACCTATTAACAAGAAGAAAAACATAAATCCTCTCTACTGAAAGAGACTATCATCCTAAACTTCAATTTTTCTCTACAGTTTTTCATATCCAGTATCCAATATTTGTTTTAAAATAGTCAAGACTATGAAGAGACAAGTTACTGTGATAGATAACCAAGGTGGGAAACACGACAAAAACAGACTTACAGGCATCCAGATAATCGGACACGGGCCTAACTGTACCTAATACGTTTACAGAAATAAAAGACATAATTGAGAATTTTGGCAGAAAAATGGAAATTATTTTAAAAATGAAACTTCCAGAACAGAAAAATTTGATAATGGGTTTAACAGCTGGAGAGAGAATTAGAGAACTGAAAGATCAGAAATAAATATCCAAAATAAAAGCACAGAGAAACAAAGGAATAATAAATGCAGAAAAGGACTAAGAAACATAAAAGATACAGTGAGGGGCGCCTGGGTGGCACAGCGGTTAAGCGTCTGCCTTTGGCTCAGGGCGTGATCCCGGCGTTCTGGGATCGAGCCCCACATCAGGCTCCTCCGCTATGAGCCTGCTTCTTCCTCTCCCACTCCCCCTGCTTGTGTTCCCTCTCTCGCTGGCTGTCTCTATCTCTGTCGAATAAATAAATAAAATCTTTAAAAAAAAAAGACACAGTGAAAACTTTTCTGTTATGCATAATTGCTCTCCAGAAGAAGAAGAAAGAAGAGAATTGGACAGTATTGGTATTTTCCAAAATAACAATTGAGAATTTTCTAAAATGGATGGATGATATCAAACTACAGATTCAAGAAGCACTATAGAACCGAGAAGGGAGCTATAAAAACACACCTAAGCACACCACAGTACAAATGCTGTAAATGAAGGGGGGAAAAGGTCTTAAAAGTAGCTTATGAAAGAAGAAAATTACCTTCAAAGTAGAACTATAAGACTGACAGCTTATTTTCCAATAGAAATAATAAAAGCCAAAATGGCCTTCAAAAATGTGACATTCGGACAAACAAAAAGAGAATTCATCATCAACAGAGCTACACTAATGATAAGAGTGAAAGATGTTCTTCAAGCAGAAGGAAAATGATTCCAGATAGCATCTCAGAGATGCAAAAAAGAATGAAGAGAAAAATAAAAGATACACAGAAAGGGAAATATAAATAAATATTGATGATTGCAATCATGGTAACAGAATTTAATGGGGTTGAAATATATAAAAATCTAAATACATGGCAAAACCACTTTGGAAAACAATTTGGTAGTTTCTTATAAAAAATTAAATGTATACTTCTATGTGACCTAGCAATTCCAATATCCATCAAATGATGAATGTATAAACAAATTGTGGACTATTAACAATAGAATATCATTCATGTATACATAATACTGAATTAGTGCTATCTGGAAGAGCTTGAATGAATCTCAAAACATGATGATCTTAAAGAAGTCAAACACAAAAGACTACAAAACAAACCTATAATAACAAAAATCAGGTCAGTAATTGCCTGAGCATGTGATGACTTTTCAGGGTGAAGTAAATGTTCTATATCATGATGGTTACACGGGTGTAAACATTTGTCAGAGCTCATCAAACCGTATGCTTAAAACAGGAACATTTTATGGAGCGTCAATTCCATCTTAATAAAGTTAATTAAATGGACAAACATATGGAAAAAATAGTATCTAAGTTGGGTAAGAAGGTATATACAGTTAAAGTGCTGCAAGGTCCTAGCACTGTCCAGGAAGAGATAAAATTTGTACTTGATGTTAATTTTTTCAAAAAGAGTGTATGTAATAATATCTAGGGTAACTACTAAAGGAATAGTAAAATAATGTATTAATACCAAAATAAATGGGAAAATGAAATAACAGAAACAATCGATTTACTTATTTTTTTTAATGATTTTTTATTATATTATGTTAGTCACCATACAGTACATCCCCGGTTTCCAATGTAAAGCTCGATGATTCATTAGTTGTGTATAACACCCAGTGCACCATGCAATACGTGCCCTCCTTACTACCCATCACCGGCCTACCCATTCCCCCACCCCCCTCCCCTCTGAGGTCCTCAGTTTGAGAAACAAGCGATTTAAAAGTAAGAAAAAAAAGAATCGGTGGGACAACTGAAAGCAAATGGTAAGATGGTAGATCTGGATTAAGAAAACAACTATACGCTGCTTACAAGAAACACATCACAAAGATAAGGACACAGAAATGTTGAAAGTAAGGGAATAAGAAAGAGATGTACCATGTAAACATTAACCAAAAAAAGCAAGGGTTATTATATTAATATCAGAAAAAGTGGACTTTTAGGAAAAAAATAATTGGTAGAGATAGACTATTTTGTAATAGTTTAACTTACCAGAAATATATAATGATTCTAAGACTGCATGCACTTAATAAAATAGCCTCAAAATGTGTAAGGCAAAAATCAACGTAACTACAGGAGGAAATAGATAAATCTACAATCATAGTGTGAAATTTCACATACCTTTTTCATTAAAGAGACCAAAAAAACATAGATTTGAACTTCACAATGAACAAATCTGACCTAATTGATATATAAAGAATATTTCGCCTAACGCTATAGATTTCATTTTTAAAATTATACTTAGAATATTTATAAAAATTACCACATGCCAGGTTTAAATCAAATCTCAATAAAAAACAAAGAATTGAAATCATACAGTTTGTTGTCTGTCAGTAGTGGAATCACATTAGAAATAAATTATTAAAAGATCATTTGAAGATCCCTCCAGGTATGGAAATTAAGAATTATCCTTTAAGGGGCGCCTGGGTGTCTCAGTTGGTTAAGCAACCGACTCTTGATTTCAGTTCAGGTCATGATCTCAGGGTCATGAGTTCAAGCCTCACATTGGGCTCTGCACTGGGCATAGAGCCTGCTTAAGATTCTCTCTCTCCCTCTCTCTCTGCCCCTAGCCCCCATGCTTGCTTTCTCTCTAACTAAAAGGGGAAAAAAAGAAAAGAAAGAATTATCCTTTAAATAACCCATAAACCAATGAAGAAATAACAATGGAAATTAGAAAACATTTTACTGGAATGATAATGAAAATATTGCAAAGCATATCAGCTGCAGCTAAAGCCGTACTTAGAGAAAAATTTATACCCTTACAACACATACAACAGGAAAGAAGAAGACCTGAAAAGGCAGTGATCTAAGCACCTGCCTCAATAAGTTGGGAAAATATCAAACTCAAAGTGGAAGAGAGGGAACCATAAAGACAAGAGAACTGAATGGCAATATAAAATAAATATAGAATAGAGAAGCTCAACAAAACTGGAAGTTGGTTCTTTGAAAAGACTAATAAAGTCCTAATTCCCTAGGGAGATGAAGGGAGGAAAAAAAAAAGATAAAAATAACCCATGTCAAGAATGGAAGAGGGGACACTGTTATGGATCCTACAAGTATTTAAAATATTATGAGGATATTAAAACCAATCCTACTTGAATAACTAGAATTTTTTTTTTTTTTTTTTAACCAATGGACAATTTTCTAGAAAAGCACAGTTTAACTAAATGGACACAAGAAAATCTCTACAATCCTGTAACAATGAAAGAAATGGAGTGCATAATTTTAAAATTTCCATTAAAAAAAAACAAATCCAGATGACTTCACTGATGAGTTTTACCAAATATTTGAGAAAAAAATAATGCCAATTGTACATAAACTTTTCCAGAGAATAGAAAAAGTGAGACGCTTTCCATTTTGTCTTCTGAGGCCAGTGTTACCTTGATACCAAAACCTGGCAAGAACATTATAAAGAAGGAAAATAATAAGCCAGTGTAACATGATGTTTTACATAAATGTAAAAAAAAACAATCAAACCAACTATTAGCAAAACAAATCCAGCAATGTCTGGTGAATACAGTGTGACCAAAATGGCCTATTCCAGAAGGCAAGAATGGTTTAACATTTGGGTTGCCCTAGCAAAATGGAGATAGGCCCTCTGGCTGGAGATACGTGTAACATGCTGACTTTGAGCTAGAAATGGTTGCCAAGGATGTCTTCAACAGAGGATTTGGGTTTGGTATTGTCAGTAGATCTGAGAACCCAATCTTGTAGCGGAGTGGAATTTTTTACTTCTGGTCATGCTTACACAGATATAGGGAAAGCGTCAAGACACCCTAGAGACCAAATATAAGACCTATAACTAGGGACTTATTTTCAACCAAAAATGAAAGAGACAGCACCCTCGGGGCAGAAATATCTTTGTAGAATAAGTTTGTTGAAGGGTTGAAACTGACTCCTGATACCCTATTTGTGCTGAACACAGGAAAGAAGAGTGGGAAACTGAAGTCCCCTATAAATAAGATTGTTTCTGTCTTGACAGCAGTGCCGATATAGATTTTTCTGGACCGGCCATTTATGAGTGGGCTGTATTAGCCTTTGAAGGTTGGCTTGCTGGCTCTCAGATGAGTTTTGACAGAGCCAAATCCAAACAGTCACAGAATAATTTTGCTCTGGGTTACGAGGCTGCTGAGGTCCAGCTGCACCCTCAAGTAAATGATGACACTGAGCTTGGAGGTTGTATCTACGAGGGGGTTAAAATGAGAAGATTGAAACACCAGTGAGCCTTGCTCGCACAGGTGCCACTAGCGCCTGTTTTGATGTGGCTGCTAACTACACACTGGCTTGTAGTTCTCCTTTATCTGCTAGAGCAGATTGGACTAGGTTATACTCCAACCCTTCAACCAGGAGTCAGACTGGCCCCATCAGCTTTAACTGATGGAAAGAACATCAGTGCAGGAGGTCAAAAGTTTGGGGTGGGGTTGGAACTAAGAAGCTTCATGTGGTTTTGAGTAAAGCATCAGTTTTGTCCCTGGAGGTGAAAAGAAATGAACCCACGGTGTTTTGGCCTTAAAATTCTTCTGTGCGATTTCAGAAGTGTGAACTTTTTACTCTTCCAAAAAATGGTAACGTTTCCCACACTGAAGTCTGCAGACTGAAAGTCCGTCCTAAGGTGGGCGCCTTAAGGCATGCCTGGAAGTTGTCGTGTTTGCGGTGCATTTCAGTCCGGCGCTGCAGTGTTGGTTTACATGCGTGCCTCAGTGACAGTGTAGCGTCCTGTGACAAAGGAAATGACCCAGTCCTCCAGTTTGTACTCACGTCTTGCATGTGCCACGCCACTTTTTCAAGACCTTTAGAAATATAATGGTCTCTGTGCTGTAATGGAATCTTTGGTTTTACAGCAGAGTAAAATAAAATAAACCCACCACGGGGACGCCTGGGTGGCTCAGTTGGCTAAGCATCTGCCTTCGGCTCAGGTCATGATCCAGGGTCCTGGGATGGAGCCCAGCGTCGGGCTCCCTGCTGAGTGGGGAGCCTGCTTCTCCCTCTGCCCCTCCCCCTGCTTGTGCTCCCTCTCCCTCTCTTTCTCAAATAAATAAATAAAATCTTAACAAAAAAATGAATCCATCATGTTTGGAACAAAGAAAGAAAGAATGGTTTAACGTTTGAAAAAAAAAGTGAAATTCGTCACATTAACAGAATGAAGGGGAAAACATCACTTTCTAGAGAAATGCCTAAAAAGAACTTGCCAAAAATTCAATATATATCCATGATCAGAACTTCCGGCAAATATAATTAAAACTGCTTGAATCTAATAAAATGCACCTATAAATAATCTTACACAAGCATGATTAAATGTTAAAAGCGTTCCCTCTGGAACTGAGAATGAGACAAAAATGTCCTAGCCAATTTGATAAGCAAGATAAAGAAAACAAGTATAAGAATAGAAACACAAGGATAAAAACCTCTCCTATTCATAATTTGGTGATGTACCTAGACCATCCAAAAGAATCTACACATAAATTATTATTATTTTTAAAGATTTTATTTATTTATTCGACAGAGAGAGAGACAGCCAGTGAGAGAGGGAACACAAGCAGGGGGAGTGGGAGAGGAAGAAGCAGGCTCACAGCAGAGGAGCCTGATGTGGGGCTCGATCCCATAACGCCGGGACCACGCCCTGAGCCAAAGGCAGATGCTCAACCGCTGTGCCACCCAGGTGCCCCTACACATAAATTATTAAATTTAATTAGTGATTTAGTTAGCCAAGTTATTGGATACCAATATACAAAAATCAATTGTATCCTTCTAACAACAAGCAAAAAATTAAGTTTTTTATTTTTATTTATTATTGATTGTTTTATTATTGAGGCATAATTAACATGTTAATTTCAAGTGTGCAGTGTAATGATTTCATATTTGTATATACACTGCAAAGAGATCACTGCAATAAGTCAAGTTACCATCAGTCACCATACAGTTATTTTTTTTCTTGTGATGTAAACTTTTAAGCTTTACTCTCTTAGCAACTTCCAATTATACAATATGTTATTAATTATAGTCACTATGCTGTACATTACATCCCATGACTTACTTATTTTATAACTGGAAGTTTGTACCTTTTGACCCCCCTTCACCCATTTTGCCCACCCAACTCCCCCTGTCTTCCAGCAACCAACATCTGTTCTCTGTACTTAGGAGCTTGGCTTTTTTGTTTGTTTTATTTTGTTTTGTTTTGATTTTTTTGTTTGTTTTAGATTCCACATGTAAGAGAAACTATATGGTATTTGTCTTTATCTGACTTATTTCACCTAGCATAATGTCTTCAAGGTCCATCCACAATGTTGCAAATGGTAAAATCTTGTTCTTATTTATGGCTGAGTGATAGTCCATTCTATATGTATCTACCACATCTTTCTTCTTTATTCATCCATCAATAAGTACTTAAGTTGTCTCCATATCTTGGCTATTGTAAATAATGCTGCAATGAACATGGGGGTGGAGATATCTTTTGGAGCTAGTGTTTTTGTTTTTGTTTTTGGATAAATACCCAGAAGTGGAATTCCTGGATCACGTGGTAGTTCTACTCTTGACTTTTTGAGGAACCTCGAAACTGGGTCCATAGTGGCTGCACCAGTTAACGTTCCCACCACCAGTGCATGAGGTCTTTCCCTTTCCTCCACATGTTAGCCAACACCTGTTATTTCTTGCCTTTTTGATGATAGCCATTCTAACAGGTGTGAGGTGATACCTCATTGTGATTTTGATTGGCATTTCCCTGATGATTAGGGTTGTTGAACATTTTTTCATGTGTCTGTTGGCCATCTGGGTGTCTTCTTTGGAAAAATGTCTATTTGGTTCTTCTGCCCATTTTTAAATCAGATTGTTGTTTTGCTATTTTAATGGAATGAATTGAGTTTTAAGAGTTCTTTATATATTTGGGATACTAACCCCTTATCAGATATGACTTGCAAATATCTTGTCCCATTAAGTAGGTTGTCTTTTCATTTTGTTGAAGATCTCCTTTGCTGTGCAGAAACTTTTTAGTTTGATGTAGTTCCACTTGTTGATTTTTTATTTTGGAAATTAAAAAAAAAAATCATCACCAAGACAGATGTCAAAGAACTTAGTGGCTATGCTTTCTTTAAGGAGTTTTATGGTTTCAGGTCTTACATTCAAGTCTTTCATCCATTTTGAATTTATTTTTGTAGATAGTGTAAGATGGGGGTCCAAATTCAATCATTTGCATGTAGCTGTCCAATTTTTCCAAGACCATTTATTGAAGACACTCTTTTTTCCCCCTACTATATAGTCTCTTCTTCTTTATCATAGACTAATTGACGGGAAGTCTTAAGACACAAAGTATTACTGTAAGGGAAAAGATGGATAAATATGGCTACATTAAGAATTTGTTGCTCAAAAGACTAAACTTTATGTAAATGATATTCTTCCCTGAATAGCTTCCTCCCAACAGAAAATGATGCTTGTAAGAGTCATCCATACTTTTTTAGATGCTTTATGGGTTTTTTTTTTTTTTTTTACTTTTTAATTTGTTTTTTTTTTAATGTGTTTGTTCGTTTGTTTGTTTTTTACCCTAGGGTCTACCAGATGCTTTATGTTTTGTATATGGTCTGAGATAGGGGCCAAGTTTCATTTATAGAAAATGGGCAAAACCCAGTCCATTGGTTTAAACATCAAGCAAGTGGTTATCATTGGGGAGGACTGAAGGGAGAATGATGGGGAGGGGAAGCCAAGAGGGCTCTGTGTTGCTGGGCATGTTCCATTTCTTATCCTGGAGGTGATCACATGAGTGTGATTACTTGGGGTAATTCACTGAGCCATGTGATGATTTGTTCACTTTTCTGTATTTGTGTTATATTCAATAAAAAATGAAAGAAAGTGTATCTTCCTTTCCCTTAGAGATACAGACTAGTGATAAATGCATCGGTTCCTTTGCTTCTGAATTGTCCCCAGGTTGTTCCCTTTTGCCAGCTGCCATCTCACCATGACCTTTAAAATTTTTTATTGGTCATATAATGCATGCCCCCTATGTTGCTAGATTCAGTTACATATATTGTCACATTGATTCTTCACAACAACTCTGTGAATTGGATGTCATTGCAGCTGAGGCTTGGAGCGATTAAGTGATCTATCGAAGTCGAATAGCTCACAAACAGCAAGCCGCAAAGCCAGGATTAGATTCTGGTGTGTTTGCTGCATTCTACTGTGCTTTTAAAACCCAAAGATTAAAAATAGAAAATTCTAACACTTACCAATTCACTTGGGGACCTCACTGATGCTATAAAAAATGCTATAAAAAAGGTACATCTAAATAAAATGAAAAATAAATATTTTTTTTCTATGTACCTGGTATAAATTAACAGCATTTGTCAAGTTTGTGAAGCTTTTTAAAAGTGAATGTGGGGGGGTGGGGGGTGTGCATCCGGGTGGCTAAGTCAGTTGAGTTTTGCTCAGGTCATGATCCTGGAGTCCCAGGATCGAGCCCTGCATCGGGCTCCTGCTCAGCGAGGAGTCTGCTTCTCCCTCTGCCCCTCACCCTGCTCATGCTCTCTCTCTCTTTCGCTCTCTCTCGCTCTCTCAAATAAAAAAAATCTTAAAAAAAAAAAGTGGATGTAGGGGGAAAGCATAGATTTATAGTCAGCTCAAATCCCAGATTGGCTACTTAACACTTATGTTTCCTTGAAAAGTTCCTTAAGCTACTTGAGGCTGGATTTTCTCATCTGCAAAAAAACAAATAATAACACCTATTTGGTGGTAAGCCAAGGGAACTGTGTAGAAATCATTTGGGAATGCAGGTAAACCACAGCTGGCGTGCTAGCCTGAGAAACTGAGAAGAGTCAGCTTGACCCAGGTTGTAGCAGAGGGCGGAGCTTAGTTAAGTACTCAGTACATTATAAATGCAGGTAGAGTCTAACTTATCAGAGCCCCATATCATCATCTTACAGCTAACTGGCCCCCACTCCCCACCCTCCACCTGTTCCCTCACCTTTCATCCTGCCTGCCCCACCCCCATTGCTACACACTCCTCCACTGCCCATGTCATGGGAGCTGCTGTGAGGAACGTAGACATACTAGAGACTGTCTGAGTGAAGTCCAGTAACCCACCAAATGCAACTTCAGTCAACGAGATACCATTTTCATCAATCAAATTAGCAAAGACATTTCATATGGTAACACTCAGCACTGAAAGGGTAAGATAAACTTTCTCACGCACAATTGGAAGACCCATGTGCCTTTCTGGAAAACCATATGAGAAGCAAATTGGAAAGAAAACATCACTGGAAGTTTAGATCACATAATTGTCACCTTCCAGAAATCTATTACTGGGAGACAGTAATATGCATCACACACTCGGACAGAGCTTTATGTCCAAGGATGTTGCAACCTTACTTACCACGGCAAAAGTCTGAGGAAACCTAATGTTCAAACAGAATGATTAGAGCATCTCCTGTGCACTCGTGCAGAAATTGTCAGTCAGATAGAATGTGCCCCCCCAAATAAAATAATAAAATGGATAACTGTATATGATAATTATAACTATATTTATCATATGGTTGTAATATTTATGAATATATATAATATATTGAATATATATAATATATTGAATATATATAACATATATATAACAAGAAATATATAACACAAATAGAGAATGCTCACGAGTGAGAAATTATAAAGTGAAAAAAAGGAGTTGCAAAACTGTAAATACTGGAAAAACCCAAATGTCCATCAATAGATGAATGGATAAACAAAATGCAGACTATACATACAATGGAATAGTATTCAGGCTTAACATGCTCCAGCATGGACGAGCATTGAAAATATTATTATGCTAGATGAAATAAACCAGAAGCGAAGGGACAAATACTGGAAGATTCCATCTATATGAGGTACCTAGAATGTGTCAATGCAGAGAGACAGAAAGCAAAAAGAGGCTATCAGGGACTGGGGGAGGGAGGAGCGGGGAGTTAGTATTTAATGGGGACAGAGTTTCAGTCTGGGATGATGAAAAAGTTTTGGAAATGGACAGCGGTGATGGTTGTACAAATTGTGAATGTACTTCTTGCCACTGAAATGTATACTTGAAGGTGGTTAAAATCATAAATTTTATGTTATGTGTGTTTTATCACATTAAGAATGCACAGAAAAAAAATTATATGTACAAGTTTACCCAAAAAAGTATGCTTTGAAGTATTGGATAATGTCTAATTAGATATTAAGATGTAATCTCTGTATACTGATTGATTCATTTTAAAAATATGGATTGAGTCATACCAAAAAAAAGGGGTTGTATTGGGCACCTACTATGTGCCACTTACTCTTCTGGGATCTGGGGGATACAGGTTGGTAAACAGGATAAATGACCCCTCACTCTTAGTGCAAAGGATAACAGATACTGAGATTATAAGGAATTTTCTGTTTTGATCCTTTCTGTATTTTCTGAATCCTTCTCAGTGAGTATGCTATATTTTTTAAAGAGTTTATTCATTTATTTGCACACTCGAGCGCGCGTGCATGTGCACGTGCGCACGAGGGGGGGCACTAGCAAGGGGGAGGGGCAGAGGGAGAAGCAGGCTCCCCGCTGATCAGGGAGCCAGATGCAGGACTTGATCCCAGGACCCCAGGATCATGGGCTGAGCAGAGGGTAGATGCTTAACAGACTGAGCCACCCAGGTGCCCCAAGTATGCTATTTTTATATTTGGGAAAAAACATAAGTGGAAGGAGGGAAGCAATTACGAAAAGCAATACTGGCTCGAGATGGGGCTTTCTCCCTTGGTGTAAACTCATCCGCTGTCATCCTAGAGAGGAGCAGGTCTGGTGATGCTGGGCGAGGAGGTGGGGCGGGGTGCAAAACTGAAAGAATGAGACCTGTAGTTCCTGCTCGGTCAACCATCCTGCTCTTCTGCTTGTTATGTGTTGGGCTTTCTGGCTTCTAGAAGCACCTGGACTGCAGTGACCCTGTAATCCTGCTCACTCTCGTCCATCACCGTCATAGTTTACATCAGTGTTCATAAGACCAAGAGCTCCGCTTTTCTGGTGTCGGGATTTTCTGCCTTTAAAAGCAGTCCTGCAGTAAGTTATGAATAATTGTCTTGTCCCTCTGTCTACTTCCAATAGGACGTTACGCGTTTTCTAGAGACTCACCAAGCTGATCTGAAAATTTCGGGCAGAGGTTAGTAGACTTTCAGGCTCTGCATAGCTCCACCAAGACACGGTTGCTAATTTTTGGCTCATCTTACAACAGAGCAAAACTGAGAATAATTTCAGGGCTTTGCAATGTAAAAAAGTCCCCAGTGGCCTCATTTCCACACACCCTCTCCGCCCCCAAGTAACTGACCCTAAGTTTTTGTTCATTCTTGTATGATCTTGACCAGAATTAGGGGAGGGAGCCTGACCTGGGCAAGTGGAGTCTGAGTTTCTTCATCATGCACAGAAACCCCCCTCCACCCCTGCTTTGTGCAGAGACAGTAGGGATCCTATGAGTGAGAGAGAGAGAGAGACGCCCCCTTCCCTGTCCCCGCCGCACCATCCCATTCTTGGCTGAAGCCCTCCTGTAATTCTGTTACGTCTGACCCAAGAATCTATTTTAGGCAGGGATTCCCACACTGTGTCAGAAACCTCTCCTCATCAAAATAGACTTTAGAGGTGTGCAAACGTCTGGTTTTAGCCTGTGAGTCTTCTGAAGGCTGATACCGTGTTTCCTTCCAGCTGTTCAGTGAAGGTTTAATTTCTCGGTATATGACGGACGCATGAATAAAACCAGCTTTGAAGGCTTCCTTTTCATCTTATTCCCTAGACAACTTTCACTCTTTGTTTCCCCCACAAAAACTGATACTTTTCTTCTCCAGTTCAATTCTTTTCCTCTCCCTCTCCCCCAAATCTCCAGCTCTCAGTTCTTCCCATGGAAAATTCTTCTCTACTCTCTGTTGCTACTTGTTCATGATCTAGTAGCTTCATCTAGGAGAGAAAGACTGTGTGGTTTGGTGGTTCAAAATCACAGGCTGCCTGAGTTCAAATTCGGATTCTACCACTTTTGGTGACTTCTGTGTGCGCCTCAGTGATGTCATCCATCATTCGAGGCTAATAATAGAAACTATTGTTGGGGGTGGTGATACATGTACCGTACCGCACAGGGAACCTGGCAATGGAAGGATTGAATACACGTTTATTGTTAGTGCTGTTACCTAAATGGGTATAGGCTGTTAGGTAGGCAGTTCTTTCTTCACGGCCTTTGTCCAGCCCCAGACTTGATCAGATGAGGAGAAAATGGATAATTGACTTGTGAGGGGAAACCTAGGAGAATGGGTTTTTGCCCCAGAGGAATGGTGCCTGGGAAGGGTAGTGGCACCACCCACCCAGCACCTTCCAGCTCCGAGAGCTCTTCCCTGAGCCTCAGCCCCTCTGCCACTCCAGCAGTGGACCACCGGCAAAGAGTGAATTTCAGGCCATCACCAGCTTGCTGAGGTTCTGTGTCCCTACTTATCAGCTATGTTATTTCTCCCTCTAAAAGGAAGAAGCTACAACCTAGAGAGGACAGAAAATTTGCCCAGTGTCAAACAAACTACTAAGTGACAACACTGAGTTGTGATTCTAAGGTCTTTAGAGGACCAGTCTAGGACCTTTGGGACACACAGAGCTGCTGGGTCGGTTCTTCATTTCTACTTAATCTTCCCTGTTTCTGGGGCCCTTGCTTCCAAATCCCTCCCAGCTTCCTAATCCTCTCACACCCCCAGCCCCAGAGCCAGCCCCAAAGGCCACAGACCCAACCACATAAGGGACCACATAAGGGTCTCCACCCTCCTCACACACCTAGTGCGGCCTGAGAATAAGCCACCAGCCCAGACCCAGTCCTGTGGTCTGGCCACAATATCTGGGCTCAGGTGACTCCTGAGGGACCTTGCTGTCTGTCAGACCTGGTGGCTTCCAGAAGCACTTCCCATAGTCCCCAACCCTCTCCTTGCCCGCATTCATCTCTAGCTGGGTACTCCCTCCTCGGGCCTCATCTGTTTCGCTCTCTAGTCTCTAGGCCACAGGGAGGCCAGCCTTATTCTGAATTCCGGTTCAGTTGTTGGTGGCCTTGGCACCCAGCCTGGCCCCATCTCAGGGACTTGAATTGAGGCATTGTGTCATTTCCTGCTGTAAACAGATTCCAGAGAGCAGTTTTTTGTCCTCTTATTTTCTGAACACTTGAAGGCTGCTTGCATCCCCCAGCTCCTGGCCTCACCCACCCAATTATAGACTCTTTCTTTACCCACTGCTGCAGCAACGAGGGTCCTCCTTCTTTCTTACTCCTCATCATCCATTTTGTCAAAGGACCTATGATATTTGCATCCAAATAGCCTCAATTTGAACACAACCACAGGTTTGCGCCTGTGTCCTTTTGGAGTGGGATTAGACTATCCACCCCTCTGGGACATTGGGCAAATCATTTTCCTGCTCTAAGGAAATTTCCTTCCAGTTAAAATGGGCATTAAATTAATGACCTCTTTCTGCTATGAAACCCTGAATTTAGAGCTGAGGACTCTGTGGGGGAGAAAGCATGGCTCTTGGACTAACTCTTAAGTAGATCTATCCATCTTCCAGGAGAAGAGTCTGAAATTTTCCCCCACCACAGATAAAGAGCTCTAGTCTATTTCCAGCTCCTATCCCTCATACTATTGCCTCAGAATGACCTTTGCTATCTCTATAAGCTGTATCATACTGGTCAGGTGTTTTTACCTTCAAATCTACCTTTGACACTTCTGTAAAATTCCCTGAGCTTTGTACATTAAGTTACTTGCATGCAAATCATAATAATTTCCTTCTGTCGGAGAGTGTTTTGGAGATGTAAAGCAAGAAAAATTACCTTTAAAATGAAATGTCACCCTGACGCTCTTATGGAACATTTAAGTCACTGGATTTCAACTATTTCAGTGCTGTATACTTTTTGTCTCTTGATATATGCTCTAATTGTTGGCTAACTGGTTCATTTTCATAGTTCCTTTCTCATTCCTGTTTCTTAGAGTTTTACGTTTTCTTTGTTTCTTGGGGCAAAATTAGCTTCCCTCACCATAGGAAATTCACTGATTTGGGGCATCTGGGTGGCTCAGCCAGTTAAGCATCTGCCTTTGGCTTGGGTCATGATCCTGGGGTCCTGGGATTGAGTCCTGAGTCAGAATCCCAGGATCCCTGCTCAGTGGGGAGCCTGCTTCTCCTTCTCCCTCTGCTCCTCCCTCTGCTAGTACTCACTCTCTTACTCTCTCTCTCTCTCAAATAAATAAATAAATACATAAACTCTTTTTAAAAAATGAAGCTTCACTGATTTAGTAACACATGCATTCAACGAAGAAACTCTTGCAATCTTCATTTACTCAGATCCTTTTACCAAAAAGCATACAAGACCCCTCTACTTTTTGGATTTCCACAACCCAAAATATCTGTTTGAAATAGAAAGTGAAATCATCCCACATTTATATGTATGCTGATGGGCAGAAAGCTATGAATCATTACCTGGCTTTATTGTTTGCTCAACCCAACACTACATTTTTCTCTAAAGGAATTGACTCACCAAGCCTCTTTCATCCTCCTAAGAACACAGTGGAGTTAATTTCCCAATCACCGTAGCATCCGCATGAGGCCGTATAACCAGCCGTCATAAATGAACTATAGTGGAAGTGATACTGGCCCTGAGGGGCTAAAGAAGTTCTGCCCCACTTTCCCCACCTGCTGACTGGATGATACCGGAATGATCTTGAGATCCTGTGTTGACGGTAGAACTGCATGAAGGAAGCCAGGTCCCTGAATGATTGTGGGAAAGGCCACATGCCTACCTCCTGATGGGACGTGAGGTGAATCACTGGAGTTCTGGGGCTGTTTGATGCAGTTAGCAGACCTGGCTGACACATTCCTCTCCTCCTTCACGTTGGACAACTTACACACTGCAGCCTTCGGAGCAAACAGCCTTGCTACATGGCACCGTCAAAGATGGCGCTTCATGCGTGACTTAACGACACTCCTGCTGCTTAATTTGCCTTCACGCCAAGTAATGTAAGTTACATCTCCTCAGCAGAATTAGAAGCGGGTTCAAAGTCATGAACACATTCTCTCCTTTCAGCCTATCTTTGCTGCTCAGCCATGGTGGCCAGTGCCACCTGTCAAACCTCACAAACTCGTCAAGATCACTGCCCATGTTGGCAGCTTCATGACTACGGCAAAATGGCTCTCTGGTGGGTCTCAGCCTCAGAAACCAACGCAAAGCATTCATATCTAGCCCCTTCATTTCTTTCAGGTCACTCAATAAACATAATCTGGTTTCTTTCAAAATAATGCAGTTATCTAATTTCCTTCATTAGTAGCTAGTTAGGCAAAGCTCTGGCTTCCCACGACCCAATTTACTGGGTCCCTGAGCTCATTTAAGGCTTCTCCTCTTACTCTTGAGGTCAGTCACAATCTTACTTCTGTAACCTAACCTCTGGGTTTTCTGTTGAAATATATTTCCTGTTTTTCCTGTTATTAAAAAAAAAAAAAAGAATGTCTTGGATCCTCTTTCGCTATTTCCAAGCTACTGATCCTCACTCTTATGTGTGTCTCTTTCACTATCATTCCCTAATAATGTATCTCAAGCCATTTCTTCGAAGTAAGAGTTTAGTAGTATAGAGATCTACTTTTCTCTTTCCCTAGACCATAGTTGTTATCAGCCAGTTTTCTGAACCACCTCTTCTAGTCCAGGCCTTATCTTATAGGATAAACTAAATGCAGACCATTGATTGCTAAATCAAATCAAACAATTTGCTCTCTTTTCTCTCATGCTTCTCCTAATGTTTAAATTTCTCCATCAATCGATTAACAAATCACTCCGGTACACTTCACCAGGACCTTTGAGATAGGAACAGAAAGAAGATAAGAACAGAAGAAATACAAGTGAGTGCACAAGTCATGTGTGGGTCTCATTTACAGGAAACCACCGGACAGTAAGATAGTATATAATACTAGTCATCTCGTATATACAAAAAGCGTATTCACAATTATAGAGGGGAGAGATCAGTGTTTGCTGGAGTAGAACAGAGTGTCATAATGGTGGGATTTAGCCTTTAAGAACTGTTAGGTTAGACCAATAGGAAGGACAAGCATTTCATATGTGGGGAAGATCATGAACAAAGGCAGAGGCAGAAATTACTCCATCGTCACAGTGGGTTCTGTTTATTATGCACCTGTTACGTGCCTCATACCATGTCACGCCCTGTATATTCATTATATCTAATCCTCACAGCAATCTGGGATTATAAGATGGATACTTTACAAGTAAGAGAACTCAAATTTAGAGAAGTACTAAATGTCAGAGTCGTGCTTCAATGTCTGTGCTCCACCCACTACATAGGAAGGTGGCGGCAGTTAAGAAGAAGGGTACCACTCTGGAGAGCAGATCGCAGTCAACTAGACAGCTTGGTGAAGCTCGATTATGGAGACGCTGGATGTTGAACAAGGGTGCTGGGCTTGACCCGATAAGTAACATGAGATGGCGGGAGGTATTTTAGCACATACGTAGCACAGTAGACTTTGGAATTAGACAAGATAGGAGTTCAAGGCCGTACTCCATGTTAGCTGAAGGACTCTGGGAGACAGCTGAACTTGCTGAGGTTCAGTCTTCTCACTTGTAAAATGTGTTTGACCGTAGCACCATTTATAGGGTTGAAAGGCTTGGGGGGGGTAATGTATTTAAAGCTTCTGCTAAAGTACTTGATGTACAGTAAGCGTTTGACACGTGGTATTCCTGCTACTATCACTGCTGCCAAAACAGCATTTCAAGATGATAATTTAGAGAAAACAGCTAGCTAGCTACACCCTGAAGACAAGTGATGAGGGGGCCTGGGATTCTTGGGCGAAGGAGAGACAGGTGAGGATGAATTTACAAACATGGCAAAGATGAGTCCAGGGGACATGGTGGCTGATGTAGGGGACAAAGGAAAAGATAAGCCCAAAGACACACATTTGGAAGCATCAGAGAAGTGTGATAACATGACCAGAAATTAGGAAGCAAGGGAGGAATTTAGTTTTAGGAGCTAGACGAAGAGTTAAATTTTGGATATTTTGAGTTTGAAATGATGGTAATGCATTGAGGACTAGGTATAGAAACTTTGACAAAATGTTGACTCTGGACACGTAGATTTGGGGATTGCTATAATCATTGTATTTATTTGAAAAACAAAAATGAACTCGAGCCCAGTATAAAAAGAGAAGACCAGAAGACTTGGACTGATATCTGGAGGTGCCTGCAGTTGGGGAACATGAAGTGGGAGAGGAGCCATTGAAAGACCAAATGAAGGAGCAGAGGGAGGGATAAGATAATAATCATAATTTAAAAAAAGACAATAACACAGATCACTGAAGTCACAAACCAGAGAAGGGATTTTCCAAAGCAGAGTGAGGTCTGCTGTGCCCTGGGCTGCTGAGGGGAGAAAAGACGGAGGGGGCTGAAAAGGAAGTCTACAGTTGGTGTGGTGACAGCTAGAACCCAGCTTGGGAGGAAGCAGGTGGCAATAAAAGTCAGAGGGCACTGCCCATTCATCCATTCACTGGAGATGTAAGGGTACAGGGAGCCAGGCTGTGGCCAGAGGTAGCAGCAAAGGAAACATGGAAAGTTATTTTTGTTTTTTGGAGAGGCCAGTACCACCAATAATCCTCAGAGTGCATTTCAGTTCCTCCCCACCCCTTCCCACAGCATATTTCTTCGTGGACATGTCCTCTTTGCCCATCACTAGGTCTGCAGTCTTTGTCTGACCTCTGTGAACTTTTGTCTTCTCCTTCAGGTCTCATCGCTCTTCACCCTGACCCATTTGACCCCAGCCCCACCATGTCTGATGATATCCTGGGTCCTATGACCTTTAACAAACATCAAACATTGTTTCTCTTTCAAAGTATCATCAGGATTGAAGGTTATTTTACCTAATTTCTTTTTTTTCTGGTTTGATGCAGATGTCTAAAAACATGATAGCAATTGTTATCATTGTGGGTTTTAGATCACTCCACAGACACACTCAAAGTTCCCACCCCTCTTACACTGGAATTCCATCATGAGCTGTACCCCCCAACTGTTATTTGGAGCATGGCCTGGGAATAATCTCCCTGCCCCAGCCCACTTTGTAAGTCATTCTTAGGATCGTATTTCCTCCACAAAGCCTCTCCAGTTGGATTTCTCGAATTCCTGCCCTGGTGAAGCATGGGACTTCAGTGATTCTTTTCCATCTATCTCCTTCCCAAACATGACACCTGTATTTCATCTCAAATGACAAATATTATATGCCAATGAATAACGTAGGCACAGTTGCCACATTGTATAAGTAATGTTTACTTTTCTTTCTGTTGTTGGTTTCACCCAATGAGCTAGCCTGAGTTAGCTTCAGTTGACACTACCTTGTATCCCACAGGTTGGAAATCATGTCTAATTCAGTGTGTCTAACTAGCCGTCATCTTCTGCACTCCAGTATCCTCACCCGGTGTCATGTAAAGAGTGGTACTTTATAAGTGCTTTTTGTTGCTGGTTGATAATGATTGTGACCCCACTCTTCTCTGCAGGTTCCTCTTTATGGTGACGACTAGGTAGCCTTATTTCTCTTCCACCTCCTGAACCCACTGCAAGCTTCACTTCTTACCTGTTAGCAGCTCCGAGAGCCAGTCTTCCTTTCAGAGACTCTCAGGACAGACCCTCTTTCTTAATACTTGTATCATAAGTTTTCTGATTTCCTTGCATTTTTTCCCCACCTTTGAAAAGGTACAGCAATTATGTCCTGATCAGAAGCATCCTCCATGGACAAGCTTCTGGTTATGTACATTTTAACTTTGTTTCTCTACCACTACCCATATATTTCCATTCTAATTCCAGATACCACAGGGCACAGTCAAATCACAGCATAACCTCGAGTCCCAGACTTCAGTATCACAGGGTTGGGTGAGTCAGCCAATAAACTCTAGGAGTATTCCTGGAAGTCATTCTACTTTGGGATTCCCAGTAATACCTTAACTATATGTTGAAGTTCCTGGAAAACACATCAATCTATCCTACTCCACCAAAAATAAATGTATCCGTAATTTAATTTCTCCTTAACTAGATCTCCAAAATGCAAATTTCCACTCCAATGACACCTGACACAAGGAACAATGTGTTGGAGGGGAGGTTGAAGTGAAAAAGTTCGGTAGGTTTAACCAATTGCAGTTAATATCTCTTACCTCTGAACATTTACCAAACATGACTATGTGACCACAATTCTGGGCCCCTTCTAGGGCTTTGGAAGAGGTGTCAGTGTTAGTGAGGGGCTCTGAAGCTAAAGCTTCATTAAACTCATGGCAAATCCACTTTCCCACACCATCTCTCTGAGTGTCTTTTCTCATCTGCAAAATAAGAATGCTATTTCCTTTGCCTATTTAGAAGGCTGGTGTGATACATGTAATGAAATCATCTATGTGTTTAAAAAGCACTTGAGATTACTATTTAATGCCTTATTGGAGTTTCTTCTCATATAGATTTTCTGACGTTGGCTACAACATCTCCCTTTGACATTCCTGTCATTGAGAGCTGTGGTCTCTGTTCCTACTCTTTGAATTAGGGGTGGGCTTGTGGCCACAGCAGAAGTAATATTAGGAACCCCCCCCCAAAGGTCATAAAAGGTGAGAGATCTTCCATCTGGCTCTCTTGAAATGTTTACTTTTGCAACCCAACAGCTGTGAGGAAGCCCAAGCTATAGAGAAGCCCACATAAAGAAGAGCAGATAGCCACCTCCAACTTCCTGGCCATGTGAGGGGGCCATCTTGAAAGTGCATCCCCCAGCTCCAGTTAAGCTGACACTGATGGGACAAAGCTATGTTGTAGAATCCTGAGCAAGATAAGTGATTGTTGTTGTTTTAATAAACCTTTAGGTTTTGGAGTGGTTGGTCATGCAGCACTAGATAACTGATATACCATCCATGTTTCCAATTAAACCCCTCTCCGCTTACTCCAAACTCAATCTCGTGATCACACCTTACAGTTCTCTGCGCCTATGCCTTTCCTCGTACCATTTCTTCCATTGGAATGTCCCCTTCCCATTGCAATCTTATCTATCCTTAAAGATCTCCCTCAATTGCCACTTCCTCTGTGGAGCTCCCATCACTGCTCCAGCTGGTTGTAATATCTTCCTTCTCTTAAATCTTGATGAACTTTGTTTCTATTATTTATATAGTACTTATTGCCAGGATGGATATGCAGAATGTTTACCAACTAGCATGGCCAAGTACTGATCAGTCAGAAGGGGGGCCTCCTGAATTATCAGTCCTGGGATTGACCTCAGCCATGCAGCAAAGTTGGTTCCACAAGATCTTAGCTCCTCCTCTGGCCTGTATGCACCTTCAGGGCAGCCACCTCATATATTTTTGTAAGTATCCCATCCCCTGTGTAAAACATAGAGTCTTGCATGTAATGTGCTATGTACATTATTTTTAAGTAATTTGCTAAGACTTAAAAAATAGATCTCTTGGGGTGCCTGGGTGGCTCAGTCGTTTAGCGTCTGCCCTCAGCTCAGGGCCTGATCCCGGGGTCCTGGGATCAAGCCCCATATCAGGCTCCTCTGCTTGGAGCCTGCTTCTTCCTCTCCCACTCCCCCTGCTTGTGTTGCCTCTCTTGCTGGCTGTCTCTCTGTCAAATAAATAAATAAAATCTTAAAAAAAAATAGATCTCTAACTAATAAAAGAGAAGGCACAGAGAAAATACCCAAGGGGAAAAGGAACTTAAAACTTTAAAACTGTAAATCACTGAAAAACAAGATAAATTTTCTCAAACCAGGGTCATGAAGCCACAGGATTTTTTGATCTGAGAGCTTAGACATCATCTAATTGGGACTCACACTTCTGTGGGCAAAGAATCACTTGGGGAAAATTAGTGTATGTGTGGAAACAATAGAGATGGGCATTCTGTACCCAGGCATTCTGAATAAGTAGGTCTGGGTGGGACTGATGAAGGTTCCTTCCTTCCTTCCCTCCTTCCTTCTTTCTTTCTCTCTCTTTTTCTTTCTTTCTCTCTCTTTTTCTTTCTTTCTCTCTCTTTCTTTCTTTCTTTCTTTCTTTCTTTCTTTCTTTCTTTCTTTCCTCATTGTGTTTTTTTTATTGAAGTATAATTAACATAAAATGTTATATTAGTTATGTTCAGGTGTACGACATATCGATTCAACAGTTCTATAAATTACTCAGTGCTTTCCAGGGTAAGTGTAGTTACCATCTGTCACTATATAGCAGTATCACAATATTATTGACTATATTCCCCATGTTATACTTGTCATCTTTGTGACTTACTTATTTTATAACTGGAAGTTGGCACTTAATCTCCTTCACCTATCTCACCCGTTCTCCCATCCCCATTCCCTCTGGCAACCATCAATGTGTTCTTTGTATTTAAGAGTCAGATTTGCATTTTCCTGATGATGAGTGACTTGAGCAACTTTTCATGTGACTGTTGGCCATCTATATGTCTTCTTTGGGAAAATGTCTATTCAGATCCCCTGCCCAATTTTTAATCGATTGTTTGTTGTTTTGCTAATGAGTTGTATGAATTCTTCATGTGTTTTGGATATTAGCCCCTCATCAGATAAATGATTTGCAAATATTTTCTTTTTCTTTTTTTTAACACAGTAGTAACATTACTTTTACTATTGTTAGCTAATGACTTTGATGCTGGCTGATTGACATTTTCTTTCATTTTGCTTCTTATTTGCAATTCCTGGGAAGCTTTTTTTTTTCTTCCAAATTTTTATTAAAATTCTAGTTAGTTAACATGTAGTGTAATATTGGTTTCAGGAGTGGAATTTAGTGATTCATCACTTACGTACAACACCCAGTGTGACGAAGCCTTCTTAATGAGCTCTCCAGGTGACTCTGAAGCAGGGACTCAGTGGATCTCACTTTCAGAAGCCCTGGCTTAGTCAGACCCCCTCTGTCCGGGTCCAGTTTATTCCCTCTTGCTGTAGTCATGTGCCCCTTGAACTGGCCATAGATGCAGGACTGCCATAAAGTAGAAGAGGTAGCATGGCCAGAAGGAAGGAGAAGTTGGGAAAGCCATAACTTTAGGGCTGCCTTTGAAGGAGAAATCACTGCCTTTAATCTCTGGGTGGTGGCAAAATGAAACAAAGCACTTCTCTGAGATCAGCAGGGAGACAAGCAGCCTGGCTGGGGAATCTTCTGTCTGGGGCGTCCTCGGGTGGAGCGACATGTTTCTTCATAGTCAAGTACATTGTTACTGGGCTGAATCACTTGGTATAGTTCAGCCTCCACCCTTGGCTACCCGGTTCCTACCAGTCCAACATCTCATTTCATTTACGCACAACCCCAGAGCTAACATTAGAACCCTAGAGTCTAACATCAGATTAGCTACTTCCAGCCCCCACCTCCCCCTTTTTTTTTTCAGAACAAAATCTACACCATTCTAAATCCTTCGACTATTTAGAAATAAATCTGTGGAGTCTTTCCAGCTTTGTTCTTCCAGCTTTCCACACTCCATCTTCTAGAATCCTTCACAAACTGAGTGATCTGAAATCTGAGTGTCCGGATGAGCTCTCAGGGCCACTGCTTATGCCTGTCGTCTTATGCCCTGCAGTGTCTAAGCGAAGTCTGTGCTGCGTTTCAAACCTTAGTATTTGCCAAGACTATGAACTGAGGGACATCCTTTAAAACAGCTTTGCATCAGCAGGAAAATGCTGCTGACCCTCGAAGGCAGAAAAGGCAAGCAGGGCAGTGAGCCGCTCCCACTGACGTAGCATGAATTATCATCAACGGTGCATTATTTGGGAGCAGCAGAATAGCCCTTTCTAATGGAATGTTAGGTCTTTCTGAAAATACTCTGTATCTCCCCTAATCCCTGTGCCTTTTTAAATTTTTTTATAAATATCTGCGTAGAGAGTATAATCTAGAAGCCAACATCTAGTAAGTGATGAGACCCTCTAGAATCTGAATCCTGGACGAGGACACAGTATTGTACAGATGTGACCACAAAGATGAGCAAATCTCTCTCATTGCCACAGACTTTTCTGATGGCAAAATTCCAGACTTTCTGTCGTTGGTCTTTAATAACTGTGCTTTGTTGATTTTGTTACAAGGGTGCGTTCGTATCAGCATTGTACACAGCACTCTACACCAGGTGCGCTCATTTCATTCCTCACCACACTGTGAGATAGGTGATACTTCAAAATCAAGAAACTGAGGCTCTGAGAGGTTAGGTGACTCATCTAAGGTCACAGGGATAGTGACAGTCAGGGACTCTGGGCTCAACCACCCAGAACCTCGGTGCCAATTCCCCGGGCACATTCCACCATGTCACATGGACTTGCTCTGTGTATGAGCCAAGCTGGGCCTGCACAGCTCATTCAAGAGAGAGCCTGGACATGGGCCTACAGGGGTCCCCGAGGATGCAGACCTCCAACTACTAGGGGCATAACTGGCCCACGGCACCAGCCGCTGCACTCTGCTCTGCAACCCATCTCTGCCTTGCTGAGGTCACCCTTCCCACAGGCTGCACCCCACCGATGACCCACGTGGTGGGACGCTGGGAACAGGCCCCTTTCCTGGGAGCCGTGGGATGCATCTGACTGGTGACTTTGTCTCAGGATGCCCTTGGGCCTTGCCCAACTTTCCTGATTGCACGGAAACCAAGGAAGTGTCCACTCCACCATCCTTCCCCTCCTTCACTCAAGGTCACACTTGCAGGACAGCCGGATGGCCATCCCACCCTTCTCCAGCTCCCGAAGCAAATCCTTGGCTGCTGCTTCTCAGGGACCCCAGATTATCCCAGCCTGTCGAATGGAGTCACTATCACATGGCAAGGGAACAAGACAAGAAGGGCTGTCTGGGGAGACCCTGGGATTTCGTCAGCTTGATTTACTGAAAATCAACTTTTTTTTTCTTCAACCCTACTCTTACACATATTTACCCTGGTGGCGATGTTCTCATTTTAAAAACACACAGCAATTATCCTCCAGTGGGTCAACAACTAATCCGGGTGTGGCTGGGGATAGCTGGATACTGATCTGTGTCTTGATGGCGTCTGTACCATCAGGCTGCCACTGCCGGCCCTTTGGGGAGCGTGAGCAGAAAGTTTTGCTCTGGGGTTGTGATCCTCAGAGTTTTGGCCTCACTATTTGACAATATCCTGGAGCTCCAAATGGTCCCCAGTGTCCCGAGATGACCGGTGCGCAGAAGGGAGGGCTTTAGACCTCAAGGAGCAAAGTTGCACAACACCCTCTGGATCTGGGCTGTATGTGGCTACTGAGTCCCTGAAGTGTGGGGTTCGTCTGAACTGGGACGTGCTCTATGTCTAAAATACGCGATGGATTTTGAAAACCAAATTTAAAAAAAAGAACATAAGCTATCTCGGTAATCATTTTTGTATTGATTACGTGTCGAAATGACATTATTTTGGCCATATTGAGTTAAATCACATATATTATTAAAATGAACTTTGTCTATTTCTTTTTACTTTTTTAATGTGGCTGTTAGAAAATCTAAACTTAGGTCAGAAGCTCAGACTGTATTCGCAGGGCTCCTCTAGAAGCCAGACTCACTGAGGGCGGGGCTTGCACCTGTCCGTGTTCATCGAATCACCATTGTCCTCATAGAATGTAGCACAGTATCTAGCACTGAAAAGAACTGAATAAATAATTCGAGGAATGAATGACACAGTGAGCAAATGGAGATCAGTTATTCATATCTCTGAAGCAAGAAGCATTTCTACCCCCTCTGACCTCCTCTGACATCTGAGAAAGAGGCCAGAGATTTGCAAAAATCCATCTCCCAAATTTGAATCTCCAGCCCTGAACTCCCCTGAGTGTAAATCTGATGCCTGCTCAGAAACTCCACTGAGGTCGGTAACAGATGTCTCAAACTTAACATCTCCAGAGCAGAATTCTTTATATTCTTCCCAAACTGGTTCCTTCCCAAATCATTCTCATCTCGATAAATGGCACCGTGATCTACCAGTCTTTCAGGGCCAAAAAAAAAAATCCCAAAACAAACCCTAGTCATTCTGGAGTACTCTGTTTGCCCTGTTAATACCACCACCCAATCCCATCCAACCAAGAAATAAGATTTATTGGTTCTACTGCAAAATATATTCCAGATATACCCAGATTTCTCCACCATCACTGCTGCCACATTGGTAGAAGCCACCATCATCTGTCACTGGCATGGCTGTTCCCAGTTGGTCCACGTGTAGCTGCCACGGCCCTCAGAAATTCTGTGAACCATTATTATCCTTCCAACAAAGACAAAGAAATGGATGCCCAAGAAACTCTAAAGATGACTTTTATTTGTATTTAACAGGTGTGTTTCAATAGAGCACACAAACTTCAGGACGGATACAGGTGGGCAGTCATCAAAATATACACCAGCCTTCGGACAGGTCTTGAGCTTGTCCAGACAAAACTCTGCTCTGTTTAGAAAACACTCCACAGATGTGGGACCCGGAGACAGGCTGGCAGAGGCTTTAACCCCATTATTTAATAGCTGTATCACTCCAGCCTTTCCCGGGGGTAGGTACAATAGCAGAGCAAGCATCACTCCCCCTCCTAGCACAGTTTCCTGCTGCCTTTTGGGGAACCTCATCAACAGTGCCCCCCCCCCCAGCTCAGAGCAAGTGAAGCACACCCCTTACCCCCATGTAACACACACAAAACATAAAATAACAGTTTTCATCTGCTGGATCACAGATAAGATGAAGGAGATATCAAACACTTACGGAAATAAATTATGGTCACCCTTTGCTGATTTGGTTATTTAAGGAGTTAGCATTGCTACGGAACTGCAGGGGGAATTAGCTTAAAGGAAGACGGCACACTGAGCTGGAACATTTCACATGGGATTCTGCCTGCCCTCTTTCGTACGGGAAAGTAGGCACCTTCGATGCACATCTCTGCCATTGGACTGGGGGCTCTACATCCTCATGCCCTCCCTCCCCCCACCCCTGAATTCACCTTCTCCTAGGACGACCCTCCTCAAACACCCTCCTCCCTTACAAACACACCACTATCCCTCTGGTCCCTGGTGTCATCTTTGGCTCTTGCTGGTGTGATTTTTGGCTCTCCTTGTGATGCCACATTTCCCAGGGGTGGCCCTCTCTTCACTCTCTCCCACTCTGCTGTGCCAGGCGAATCTTCTAGAAGCACCATTTTCTTTAAGTCATTTTCCTAATAAGAATCTGCAGTAGCTCCTATGGCTTATTCGTTCATTTTTTAAAATTCATTCATCCAACATATATTTATGTCAGGCCATATGCCGGGATGATGGTGAGCAAAACAGGCCAGTGCTAACTCCCTGAGTCTGATTGAGCTCCATACTCTTCCCTATGATTTTTAATACTTTACTATCTCTCAAATGGGCCGTTGGTGTCATTATTTCCCCAAACGGGAGTTCTTCCTTCACTCATTTTCATACTATGAATTTTGCTCATCTTGAAAGACCAATTCAAAGCCTTTCTCCTCAATACTTGTCTGAATTTATATCATTTATTTTCTGTAAACCACTAATTTGGTTCCTATCCTTCATTGTCTTATTTTTTTTAATGCAGCTACTTTCTCATATGTGTGGGTAAATATAAATATAATTTATATTATATTTATATAATATAATATAATATAGTTAAATATAAATATAAATACCTTGAGTGGGATTCGCCCACAGTGTCTAGTTGGTAGAGTGTTTTGCAATATTTTTGATGAATTGCTTGATCTATATAGAAATTTACTATTTGAGAGATCTACTCCATTATCAGTGAAAGTCCTATATAGACTACAGTTGACCCTTGAACAACACGGGTTTGAACTGTGCGGGTCCACTTGTACATGAATTTTTTCAGTAAAATATTAGAAAAATTTTTGGAGAGTTTCAACAATTTGAAAAACCTCATAGACAAACCCCATAGCCTAGAGATATCGAAAAAATTAAGAAAAAGCTCTGCGGGGCACCTGGGTGGCATAGTCGGTTAAGCATCCATCTTGGTTTCGGCTCAGGTCATGATCTCAGGGTCCTGAGATCAAGCCCCATGCTGGGCTCTGTGCTTAGCACAGAGTCTGCTTATCCCTCTCCCTCTGCTCCTACCCCCACTCTCTCTCTCTCTGTCTCTCTCTCTCTCTCAAATAAATAAAAAATCTTAAAGAAAAGAAAATCTATGTCATGAATGAATAAAATATATGTAGAGACTAGCCTGTTTTATCATTTGCTACCATTAAATACACACAAATCTAGTATAAAAAGTTAAAACTGATCAAAACTTACGCACAAACACAGACTCTACATGCCACGAGTTGCAGTCGGGAGAAATGTAAACAAACAGATGCGGTCTTACAACCATAACTGCATTGAACTAACTGTAGTACATAAGACATCGCACTAATAATTTCGTAGCCGCCTCCTGCTGCTCTTGCGGGGAGCTTGAGTGTGGCAAGTATCCTCTAAAATCGCCCTGTGGTGCTAATATCTCCATATGGGCGGTCCATGTCTCCAGTAAACTGTGTATCTCAGTAAAGAGTGATCCCTCACAAGTCTTGCATGTTTTTCATCATGTTTAGTGCAATACTTTAAATAACGCCATGGAATCCATAGGAAGTGCCACTGGTGATGCTGAAAGTGCTCCCAAGAAGCAGAGAAAAGTCCTGACCTTACAAGAAAAAAGTTGAATTGCTTGATATGTACTGGAGATCGTGATCTATAGTTGTGGTTGCCTGTGGTTTCACATAAGTGAGTCCAACATAAGGACCATTGTAAAAAAAAGAAAATTCATGACGCCATCGCCACAGCTATGCCAGCGGGCATGAAAACCTTGCACTCCTTGCTAAATACCCTTTATCTCATACTGAAAATGCGTGCGTGTGCAAGCTGGGCTGGGGGGGGGGGGCAGTGAGGGGAAGGGCCAGAGGGAGAGGGAGAATCTCAAGCAGGCTCCATGTGGAAGCTTGATCCCATGACCCTGAAATCATGACCTGAGCCAAAATCAAGAGTCAGACAGTTAATGAACCGCAACACCCAGGCATCCTGAGAATGCGGCTTTTGTCTGTGTGCAGGATTGCTGTAAGAATGACCTACCTACTGCCTCTAACATGATTCAAGACAAAGTGAAGTCCTGACATGACAACTTGAAGCAAAAGGAAGGCAAATGATCTAAAGCTGAAGAATTAATGCCACCGAAGGATGGTTTGATTTTAGAGAGAGGTTTGGCTTAAATAATCTCAAGATAACAGGAGAAGCAGCTTCTGCTGACTGAGAAGTACCAGGTAAGTTCCCAGACACATTAAGATAACCACTGTGGAGAAAGATCTGCCTGAACGTTTGTCTTTTTAATAAACTTTTTTAAAAGATTTTATTTATTTGTCAGAGAGAGAGAGACAGAGCGAACACAAGCAGGAGGAGCTACAGGCAGAGGGAGAAGCAGACTCCCTCCTGAGCAAGGAGCCCGATGCAGGACTTGATCCCAGGACCCCAGGATCACGACCTGAGCCGAAGGCAGACACTTCAACGACCGAGCCACTCAGGTGTCCCCCGAATTGGTTTTTAATGCAGACGAAGGGCAGAAATGCCACAAAAGATATTTATTAGTAACGAAGAGAAGCAAGTACTGGGGTTTAAGGCAGGAAGGGATAGGCTAATGCTCCTGTTTTGGGCAAGCGGAGTTGGGTTTATGATCAGGGCTGCCCTTACCTATGAAGCTGTGAACGCCTAGCCTTGATGGGAAAAGATAAACACCAGCTGTCATCTTTTGGTTGTACAACAAGAACGCTTTTTTTCTGGATTAGTTCCATCAATACGTTGTTCCTGAATTCAGGAAGTACCTTAGCAATAAGTGACTGCCTTTTAAAGTTCCTTTGGAAAAAAATAAAAAATAAAGTTCCTTTGACATTGGACAATGCCCCTGGCCCCCCATAATCCCATGAGTTTAACACCAAAGGCGTCGGAGTGGTCTACTTGCCCCCAAACACCACATCTCTGATTCAGCCTCTAGATCAGGGGTCATAAGGACTTTTAAGGCTCATTATACACAGTACTCTGTAGAAAGGATTGCCAAAGCTATAGAAAAGAACCCTGAGAGAGGGAAATCATGAAAGTCTGGAAGAATTACACCACTGGAGAGGCCATTGTTGTTATAGAAAAAGCCATGAAAGCCATCAAGCCCGAAGCAATAAATTCATTCTGGAGAAACGTGCTCAGATGCTGTGCATGACTTCACACGAGTTACGACAGAGCCAATCAAGGAAATCAAGAAAGAGATTACGGATATGGCAGAAAAAAGTAGGGGATGAAGGGTTTCAAGATATGGGTCTTAGAGAAATTCAAGAGTTAATAGATACCGCACCAGAGGAATTTAGGGGATGACCTGATGGAGGTGAACGCTTCCCAACCAAGGCCAGACGATGAGAGAGAAGATGCAGAAGGGACATTGGACAGTCTGGCAGAAAACAATCTGATTATTCAAGACTGCTTTGACTTCTTTTTTTAAATAACATGGACCCTTCTATGATACAAACATTGAAACTGAAACAGTGGAAGAAGGATTGGTACCATATAGAAACATTTTTAGAGAAAAAGCAAAAAAGTTAGGCAGAAATTAGGATATATTTCTATAAATTTACACCCAGTGTGCCTGCCTCTCCTGCCTTCCTTTCTACCTCCTCTACCTCTTCCTCCTTTGTCTGCCCTGAGACAGCAAGACCAACACCTCCTCGTCCCCCTCCTCACCCTACTCAATGTGAAGATGATGAGAATCGAGACCTTTATGATGACCCATTTCCACTTAATGAGTAGTATATCATTAGCAAGCCACTCCATGAAGAATGATCTGCCATGTATGTGTATGTGGCCTCTATGAAAATCAAACATCAGTAGGGCAAGAACTGTACGAGACCTTCCTGTGTCATCATCCTCGCTATGGCCTCCTTGCTATGGCCTGTGTTCACTGCATAGAATACCGTGAGCAAGACTTGTATGGAAATGCGTGGCCTAGCCTTATGTAGGCATAGCATGAGTGGTATTTAATATAAAATAATGTGTTCATTTTCTTACTGTTTTATAACTTTGCTTTCAAAGAATTACATCACTATACAGTATGTCTCTCTTTCATAATTGGAGAAATTCCATATTGGCCAATCATGGGTAAGTGGTTTTAAACAGTGCAACAGTGTATTCAGTACTGGGCTACTGTGTTATGAATATGACTATAATGCTGTGTGCCATAAAAATTTTATAGCAATTCATTCATTAAGGTATAGGCTAGGCTCCTATGAAGCAATCATATGGCATATACGAGGCTACCATAAAGCAATTGTCTTGCTGCTTTTTCATTATCAATGCATGAATTATTATACCTGTACATAAATAAGAATTTTTTTACATTATATTTTCATCTTTTGATGTCTAGTGTTATTGATGTATATTAACATCTATAGTGTTTTGTATCACATAAGACAATATTGAGGTAGGTACTGACAGATAATTCATTTTGTAAACATGATATAAAGTTACAGTATTGATAAATGAAGTACAGTTCTGTAAATGTATATTCTCTTCTTTATGCTTTTCTTAACATTTTTTTTCTCTAGCTTGGTTTATTATAAGAATACAGTATATAATATATATTGGGGCACCTGGGTGGCTTAGTCGTTAAGCGACTGCCTTCGGCTCAGGGCGTGATCCCGATGTTCTGGGATCGAGCCCCACATCAGGCTCCTCTGCTAGGAGCCTGCTTCTTCCTCTCCCACTCCCCCTGCTTGTGTTCCCTCTCTCGCTGGCTGTCTCTATCTCTGTCAAATAAATAAATCTTTAAAAAAACACATATATATATATATATATATATATATATAAAACATACAAAATATGGTTTAATTGACTGTTTACGTTATTGGTGAGGCTTCTGGTCAACAGTAGGCAATTAGTAGTTGAGTTTTTTGGGAGTCAGAAGTTATACACAGATTTTCAACTGTGTGTGGGAGGGTCAGCAGCCCTAGCCCCCTGAATTGTTCAAGGGTCAACTGTATTTTTGTCATCATACTAAATTATCCAATTGTATTTCTATTATTTGAACTTTATATGAAGACTTTAATCAACAGATATTTAATATCTTTCCTCTACACTGGAAAATTGTTTACAAATTCTTTTTTTTTTTTTAAGATTTTTATTTATTTATTTGACAGAGTTAGAGACAGCCAGTGAGAGAGGGAACACAAGCAGGGGGAGTGGGAGAGGAGCCTGATGTGGGGCTCGATCCCACAACGCCAGGATCACGCCCTGAGCTGAAGGCAGACAGTTAACCGCCGTGCCACCCAGGCGCCCCATACAAATTCTATTTGTAAAACAGGAGATACGCTTAAAGTCAGGATTTGGTATTTCACTTTTTATTATTATTCATTGTGTTAAATATTGGCATTGGGCAAACAGGAAGTACCTGATTACAAAAACAATCAAGGGGCGCCTGGGTGGCTCAGTCGTTAAGCGGCTGCCTTCAGTTCAGGTCATGATCCCAGTGTTCTGGGATCGAGCCCCACATCGGGCTCCCTGCTCAGCGGGAAGCCTGCTTCTTCCTCTCCCACTCCCCCTGCTTGTGTTCCCTCTCTCACTGGCTGTCTCTCTCTCTCTCTGTCGAATAAATAAATAAAATCTTAAAAAAAAAAAAGCGATTGATTGTAATGTTTCCTGTATTTCAATGGTTGATTTTCTTGTCAAACTGTGCCATTACATTCTGACTTAATTGAAAGCAGGATTGTGTTTTGTTTACTGCTGCATCAGCAATGCCCAGGACAGACCTGCTACCTGTTAGAAAGAAGAAGAATCAAAGAATAGTTTGGACGGACAGAATAAGAAATTTCCTGAAGAAACTGGTATTTGAGCCTACTTTAAAGACTAAGGAAGCTTTAGATACATAGGTTGATAATAAGGACAAAGCCGGTCAAAGGAAACATGTTTAGCAACAGCCTGATGGATCAGAAGAGTTTGACTGAATTGGCAAGACCTGAAGTGCTGGAAAATATGGCCGATGACTAAAAATGTGTCTGACGAACTGTGAGTGCATTAGAAGCATTTTAAGCTCCTTGAAGCCATGGCCAGTTGATGGGTGTGTCCCCAGAGCTTAGCCCCGTGCCTGCCACACTGAAATAATGGAATAAAAAACAAGTCATGGAGGAAGGTTGGCCCATAGCCACTTCTCTGAAGTCATCTAATGAAACCCTTTTCCTGGCTTGCTCCGTTCTACCATATTGATAGCCCTGTCCTTTCAGAAAACATGACTCAGAGCCTTTGCCTTCTCTCTTCCCTTTACCTGGAACTTTCCTTACTCTGCTCTGCTTCATTGACCTTCCTGCTCTCCTTCACACATACCTCCCTGACACCTCTGCGGTTGCCATTTATTTATTTATTTATTTATTTATTTATTTATTTATTTATTTATTTATTTATTTTAGTTTCAGAGGTAGGATTTGGTGATTCATCAGTTGCAAATAACACCCAGTGCTCATTATATCATGTGTCCTCCTTAATGCCCGTCATCCAGTTACCCCACCCCCACCCACCTCCCCTCCAGCAACCCTCACTTTGTTCCCTAGAGTTAAGAGTCTCTTATGGTTTGTCTCCCTCTCTGTTTTTATCTTATTTTATTTTTCCTTCCCTTCCCCTGTGTTCATCTATTTTGTTTCTTAAATTCCACATGTGAGTGAAATCATATGGTATTTGTCTTTCTCTGACTTATTTCGCTTAGCATAATATCCTCTAGTTCTATCCACGTCGCTGCAAATGCAGTTGCCTTTTATTTGCTCACTTTGCTGGGAAAATCCTTCCCACCTGTCTTCATGGCACTTGATCCCTCCTTCATTTAAATATCTTCTCAAAATCTTTTTTGCTTCCTTGAGAAGCCTTCCCTGCCAGCACAAGTAAGGAGTGCCTCTCTCCTGTCACTCTTAAGCCCCCGCAACTTTTGTTTTTCTATTGCTTTATTTATCTTGATAGCACAAGAAATCCACCTTATGTTGTTAGAACAACTGTCTCTTTATTGTTGACCTCCCATCCTGTTAGAATGCAAGCTCTTATTCCAAAAAGCTCACATAGTGTTGGGGAATTTTCTTGTCCTCTGCTGTGTCCCTAGAACAGTGCTTGACATAGAAAACTCAATAAATATTTGTTGAATAAATAAATAAGTAGTTCAAATACCTTACCCTAGAACTGAAGGCCTTTTATACTTGTACTCCAATCTTCCTTTGGGGTGACTAAACCTAGAACTTCTAAAGGGAGAATGGACCACATTCAGATTATCTTATCTATAACCCGGGGCGCCCGGGTGGCTCAGTTGGTTAGGCATGGGACTCTCGATTTTTGCTCAAGTCATGATCTCAGTCAGGGTCGTAAGATTGAACACTGCCTCAGGCTCTGCGCTCAGCAGGGGGTCTGCTTAAGATTCTCTCCCTCTCCCTCTGCCCCCCCCATCTAAAATAAATAAATCTTAAAAAAAATATCCATCCAAAGCATTTTATTTTATTTTTTTTTTTTTTTAAGATTTTATTTTATTCGACAGAGATAGAGACAGCCAGCGAGACAGGGAACACAAGCAGGGGGAGTGGGAGAGGAAGAAGCAGGCTCATAGCGGAGGAGCCTGATGTGGGGCTCGATCCCATAACGCCGGGATCATGCCCTGAGCCGAAGGCAGACGCTTAACCGCTGTGCCACCCAGGCGCCCCTTTCCAAAGCATTTTAAAGATGAGAATAATGAGGCCTAAACACGCAAAGCCTAAGTTGGAGGCCAAATCACACAGTTAATAGGCGAAAGAGCTGGAAATAGAAACTCGATCTCCCATGGCCTATCAGAGTTAACCCCAACCCACACCCATTCCTGTTGTCCACCCTCCATCAGGGATCAGAGTGCGCTTTCTAAAATGCAAGTGTGAGCCCCCTCTGTTTGAAACTCTTGAGTGCCTCTCCAACACCCACTGCAACCAGCTGGGCTGGCTGAGAGCAGCTGTCATGGCGGCCCCACGTCCTTGTTCTACTCCTGGTACTTCACGGTCAGTGCTGTTTCACACATCTGTGCCTCCCTCCGTGCTCATTGGTGCCTGGGCTTGTTATTGTCAGCTTGATGAGCCTTATGCATTTATCCTTCAAAACTTTGAGGGGCTACTCCACCCTGAGGCCTACTGTAATCCCATCACCCTAAGCCCTTGAGAAATAAGTAACTCCCCTCCTGTACATTAATTCCAATCCTAGTACTTGCCTCTATCATTGCATATATTATATATGCATATCTTTGCATATATATGCGTATAAGATATATGGTATATATAACCGAATCCCTCCCTGCCCTCCCCCGCCCTGCCACGAGGTTACAGAATGTGGTGGACATTCGTCATTTTTTACTCTGCAGTGTTCAACCCTCCTGCTATTTGGGGATCACACTACCTTGTCAGCAACTCCAGATGACAAAGCAGAGAGATCCTCCCTCTTTCTCTCTCTACAGCTGGCAGCCAGGGCGCAGGCACAGGGCCAGAGCCTGGCAACAAGAAGCTCGTCCTACAATTTGGACTTCTGAGTAGGGCTAATAGATATAAAGGGAAGGTTGAGGTCTACGTATGGCGGTTACCGAGGCTGTCGTGGTGGCATTCTAACCAGACTGTTCTTGCTAGGAGATGGCTAGGCTTCTCCTGCTTCTCGGCTTAGATACCAGGCCAATGTCCTGAATGTCCTGTGAGTTCTTTCCAGTGTTCTAGATCTATCCACATTAGTCATAATGGGCTTCTATTGCTTACAGCTAAGCAGCCAACTGTTCGGCATGGGTATAGGGCAGGTGTATGAATCCCCCCAGGCTCTACCAGTGGTGGCGGAGTGAAGACAGTGTGCTTCTGCCGCAGACTGCCTCGGTTTGAATCCTGACTTCTGTGCTCACCAGCTTTGTGGCTTCAGGCCAGGAGCTTGACCACTCTAACCCGCAATTCCTCTAAAATGAGGAGAAATCTCATGGTAGAATTAAAGAAACGTATACTTACCTAAACTCCAGGTGCCAAGTTCAATAAATAGTAGTAGTTACCATCACTTACCCATATATAGTGATTCAAGTAGTTCAACCTTTCTCCTAAACAACGTGCCTCCTCCAACCCTATTCTTTCTGAATTGTCTATTTCTTGTCATCTGAATATGTCTTGGGCACTTGGCCACCGCATCTAAAGGGCCCGGCACCACCCCACCTCTCTAAATCCTAGCCATCGTTCAAGGCCCCTTTGGTGGCTCCAACTGAGGGCACCGCCATGACTACTCTTGCCGGAGGGCTTCCCGCCTCTTGCTTCCCGGAGCGCTCTTTCCCTGTGCGGTTTAGGATAGATGGTATTCTTGGGCCCTGTTACTTGAAGCCTTTCTTGTGGAAGGATTATATGTCACCCTCATAACTTAAGGGGGCCAATAAAAGGTGAGCAGAAGTGGCATGGGTCCCATCCAATCAGAGCCTTGAGGGTGATCTCGTGGCCCTCCCTGTGCACTTCTTCTCACCACGAGTGGCATCTCCTGAGAGAGAGGCTGTCCCTCCAACCTGGGTCCTAGAGAGATGAAGATCTGTGGTGTCAACAGTTGATCTCCAGTTCAGTTGTCATGAGAATGAAAAAAGAAACTTGTGTTGTTATCAGCCACTGACATTTTAGAGTTCATGTTACTGTAGCAAAACCTAGCGTAAGCTGACTGAGGCGCCACTCATTCACATTTTTCATGTGCTCTTTGGTATTCTTATTTATCTTTAAATAAATATCTGTGTTTCTAGGGTATTTTCCAACACCAGCAGCCAATTTTCCACTGACGTCAACGATTCAATTCTGTGCCTAACCCTAGAGTCAACACACACCCCTGCAGGTTAAGGGGTCGGTCCCAAAAGACTGCCCCCCAGCTTCAGACGTCAAATGCAAGTAGTGAGGCCCCACACTTATGTCTGATTTGGCTACAAATTGGGGGTTCCTGGGACCCACTTCTCAGGTTCCATAATTGGCTAGAACAACTGATAAAACTCAGAGAAACAGTTATATTTACTGGTTTACTCTAAAGGAAAATATGAAGGATAAAAATAAACCTCCAGATGAAGAGGTCCGTAGGGCAAGGTCCAGGAGGGTCCGGAGTGCATGCACCCACTAACCCAGAGGCTCATCAAATTTCTTCTTTTCGGAGGTTTTATAGAACTTAATCTCCAGACCCCTGCCCCTTCCTGGAAGTCAGTGAGTGAGGCTGGAAGTTCAACCCTAGCCAGAGACCACCCCTAATCGCCTCATTAGCATAAACTCAAGCTAAAGGAACTACTAACTTTGAGTAACAAAAGACACTTATCACTCGGGAAGTTCCAAGGGTTTTAGGGACTCAGTGCCAGGAATCAAGGACAAAGACCAAATACATTCCTTATTATATTACAGCTCCCAATTTAACTTAAAAACCATTGCAGACAGAAATCATGTCTTATACCCACAACAGTTCCTAGCCCCAGATGGTGCCTGCTCAGTAAAAGTGAGTGGATAGTAAAGATTTGATTTACCAAAGGTATGATTTCTCGATAAACTTGAAAAGGAGACAAATTAAAGCAGACCTATTAACCCAACATTTAGACTAGACCACTATGCTGTTTTTTCCCCATCTAACATGAAAGTTACAGAAACTAAATAGCATGGGGTACCTCAGTAAGAACAACACCCAGGGGAAAGAGATTTCAGAAAATTACAATTATTTAAGTCTTCAGTAAACTCTCCAGATTATTACCAAAATGCCAAGCGCTTGGCAGAGTGGGAGCTTTGTAAATTCTGGCAAATCAACCGACCTGAAGAAGACCCCATGAGAGTAGAGGCATCTAAATGTTTTTAATAGGGAGTCCAAATGACAGAAGCCCATATACACGTACGTGAGCTGCCTGCATTTTAAATGGAAGAATAGCCTGTCAGCTAAAAAAAAAAAAAAAAAAAGTATATAGATTTTTAACAGTGATGCAAAACCAGTCCTGTACAAAACACACTTTAATAGCCGTTAGCTGGGCAGAGTGAATATTATAATCAATTTTATTCAGCCAGTGAGAACATTGATACTTACCACATTGAACTAAGAAAAAAAAACCCAAAAACACATGTATTCTGTGTATTTAGGCCGAAGACATCTCCCTCAGTTCTGACTCCGTAAGAATATTCCTGAAGGGGACACTTGGCTTTGACTTTAAGAGTCAAGGAAGAGAAGGTATTGTCACAGACAGAGGTGGGCACCAAACAAGGGTCAGACTTGGATCACATGGCCAAAATGCTGGAGGCACCCATACTGTTTTTTTTCGTGAGTGAATTAGGTAAAATATTTTGTGCTAAAATGTTTGAGAGTCTATTCTAGAGATAGAGAGGCACGCAGTCATCATACTGTGAGCTGCGGTCCCATATATGAGTCAACTCTGTACATCTTTCATGAGCAGGTGTACATACACGTGGACATGCACATACCTGCACGCTCAGCCCCTGGCTTCCGGACAGCATCTAGTAAATGCCCAGCAGGTGTTTTTCAGTGGACCTCTGCTTTGCTGCCTACAGGTGCCAAACTGATAGCACCACGCGCTTAAACATGGTTACAGCATCCCTGAGAGCTTGGGCTGGGGAACCTAGAACCAAGGACCTATTAGGTGGCAGGCCCCTTACCACCTATGGTTTCAGATGTGGGAAATGAGGCTCAGAGAGATAAGTTACACAACTTGCATGAACACAAATTTCTAAGCTCAAGATGGATCTGCTTCTGCCCAGGGTGTACCATCAGTAAACCAAAATTCAGGTTACTTCAGTGTCCCTGTAAATGTTCCACTTGACCAGAAACGCAGTATATTGAGTTGGCCAATCCCCAAATGCCAAGCCAACTCAAGCTCCATATTGTATTTCTTTGTTCCTTCTCACTCCAATCAAGGTTAACTGAGTAGCCGCAGCCAATCAGATATTTTCTGTTCTTCTCTTCCCTGTTTTTTATTATTTATCTTATAAACACTGCCTTCCTTCCTCCCTGCTTTACAGTTCTTGCATGGGGACTATTGGCTCCATGAATTGTTAAATAATTTGTTTATAGTAGTGTAGTTTGGGAATGTTGGTGAGGTCCAGAGCCGAAGGCGAAGAAAGAATTCTCAAGATGTCTCTGGGGCAAAAAGGTGATTTTATTAAAACGCGGGGACAGGACCCATGGGCGGAAAGAGCTGCTGCACTGGGCTGGTGAAGGGTGGCTGATTTTGTACTTGGGAGTTGGGGGAGATAAGGAAAAAGGAGGTGTTCAAAAGGACTTTGATATGCTAAGGAAGATTCTCAGGATCCTGGAGGCCTTGCTATTGTCAAGCTAGGGTTGTTTTTTTCCTCTAGCAAAGCATTAACATTCAGACCTTTGGGAGTTTCCTGGAGGAAGGTTCTATTCTGCCTGCCACAAGTACTTGTCGTTGGGCTGCAGGTTGGGAGGAAATTGTATTTTATTTACATTTCCTTCTACCTTTGATTCCCACATCTCTTTGGATCAGAGGGTGGTAGTAGGGCTCCAGGAAATTGATTCTAGGGGGGTCTATCAATAACCTAACTTCCAGAGACCCATAAGAATGCTTTTCTCTTGCAAATCACAAAGACGTTTGTAAACTTACAGAGACTGGGTCGAGCGGGGCTGCAATCTCTGCTAATTAACCCTGTGTTTTTTTACATCCCTTAATTTTAGGGCAGTCAGGAGTGCCTGAGGAATGTCACACAGATCCCACCTGGATTGGGGGTGTGCAGTGTTGTGGGGTGTCAGCTTGTGCTTTGCCCTCAGTTTGCTTTCTTCTCCCTCATCAATATCACTTAAATTGTCTTCTTTACCCATTTTTAAAAAACCGCTAAGAGGCAGTGTCCAGCCTTGAACTTAGATCTTTAATCTCCAAATTGAATACTCTTTCTAGTCTATCAGAGACTCTTAACCTAGGGACCCTTGGACACCGACAGACAGCATACGGAAAACATTTATGAAGTGAGGATCCATATCTTCCATGAGATTCTCAAGGTGGGCCGTGGCCTCCAGAAGGCTAAGATGTGGGCTTGGGGTGGCAAACAGGGGCTGGGCTGGTGCGGGGGGGTGAAGGAGAGGCCAGGGCAGATCTGATCTTGCCCCACTCTCCCAGTTTCAACACCTCTCCGAGTTGATGTGCCAACCCTAGGGGGGTTACCAGTGTCCTGTCCCCAGGGACATGGGGTGACCAATGATGTGGTCCAAGTCCCTTGCACTCCCTGTGGTATTTTTAGACATGTTCTATTCACTGAGAGAAACTTAAAATACTGCTGGGTGTCGTGGGCCTGCCACATAATAGTTCCTTGGGTGGGGGTGGGAGGGTCAGAGAGGCCCCAGGGACAGGGGTGGGGTGGGGTGGGGTTGGGGCCTCTCTAAAGCTCTCAAGCAACACTCTCTCAAGCACGTGGTGAGGGAGAAGTGTTGTGACCTGAGAGGAGAGGGAAGCCAGGGAGCTCAGGTTCTAGGAAAGGACTAGAACTGATGAATTACATACTAAATCTAATTTTTCTCTGGACTTCTAAGCCACAGGCCTTCCTGAGTATAACTAGAACGGGGATTTGAAACACTGTTTTTATTAATTTACAGGACTCTATAGAGTACTCACTGCTACCATCTGGCACAGTGCAGGGAAGCAGGGGTGTGGAAGGGCGGGGCGGGGGCTCTGTGTGATATAAAGAGAATAAGGCACATTCTATCCGTGTGTGTATGTGTTACACAAACAAGTCATCACAACTGAACATGACAAGTCCTATGATGGAAACATTACAAAGAGCTGTGGGAGCCCCTCCGGGGGAGAGAACAATTATACCTAGGGAATGAGAAGCAGTTCAGTTGAATAAATGTGTATCGAGTGTCAGGCGTTGTATTGGCATGAGGTGGGAGATGGCTAGACCCCGAATACCCGCCCTCAGGGAGCTCAGGGGCAGGCCCGTGGGCCTAAAAGCACGGAAGTGACAACCTGTTGGTTACAACAGGTAACGCATCTTAAGTGCAGGCTAGCCCTGCTCTGGGGACAACACGTTGTGTGTGTCTGTGTGTCTATGTCTGTGTCCTGAAGAAACGGAAGCCTGAGTTAGGTTTTGGATGATAAATACGACCTTACAGGGTTGCAGGTAGAAAGAAGCATAAGCTGCAAAGGCTTTCTAAAGAGAAGCAAAAGTAAAGTATTTACAGATCATTCATGGGGTGGGCGTGGCAAGCATGGTCCTAAGTGCTTTGCAGACATTATCTCACAGAGCGACTCACTACCCCCCACCCTGCTTTTTTAAAAAACATAATCATCTTTTCTTAGATCGAAGATGACACTTGGTCCCCAAAAGGCCCACCATACTTGAAGCGTATCTATCTCTCTGTCCATCTCTATCTATCTTTCTACCAACCTGTGTATCTATCTGTCATTATCTATCTATCTATCTATCTATCTATCTATCTATCTATCTATCTATTATCTATCTATCTATCTATCTATCTATCTATCTATCTCTCCATCCATATCTAGCCAGTGTTTATTCAGGAATCAGATATAGGACTTTGTTTTCTTAAGAAATTATGGTTTTCTTCTAATAAGCAGAAAACACACTTTCAAAAGTGTTGGCTTGTGTATTCCTCTATTAGGTCAGTGGAGGGATTATTGAACAAAAAGAACACAATGTTTGGAAGGCAGGGGTGTGATTAATATTTAAGTTCCCTGCAAGGAGCTCTCTTGGTGATATATTTCATCTTGTCACCCTAAAGTCTTTAAAGGGACACTCCAGATTTTAAAGCAGAAATGCATGTTTCGTCCGAGCATGAGTGGTTATGAACTGGGAACTTTAGTTCGATGAGCTCTGCTGGCTCACTAAAGTTTACGGAAGGCTGGACCTGCCAGGGGTGCTCAGAGGTTGAAACTCTTAGGGGAAACAGTATATATTAGCACTGTCCATTGAACTGCCATCACACATGTTTTCAGATGGACCAAGGAACTATTTCCTTGGCTAAAACTCACAGAAGCCTGCTTTTTCCCGAAAACACATTATTTCTTCTGTGAAAACATGGGGAGCACAGGACTGTAATCTCTTGAGGAATGGGGAGGGGGAAAAGGCATCACAACTATATATTTTTTAGAATGAAGAATATTTGATTTACTTTGGTCACAAGAGTGGAGGGCAGGATTCCTTCCTCTTTCAGCTCTACCATTTTCGAACTTTATCTGTATCCACTTGAACTTCTTTCCCTCCAGTCCCAGAAAAAGGTCTTTTCCTCTGCTAGAAGCTAATGATTTCCCCTGCTTTCCAAAATATTTACCTCTCATCTCCTGGAGCATTGGGGTGTCCCTCACCAACAAAGCTACAAACTAAACATTCTTAGACTCTACCTTCACTTTGGCTAATATGTTTCTTCTTTACTTTCTTAAATTGAGATATGATTGACATATAACATATATTAGTTTCAGGTGTATAGCATAATGATTCGATGTATGTATTTGTGATATGATCACCATAATCTTTAACATCCATCACTACTACTATATTTTGTGTATTCTTAAATGAATATTTTTTCCCCAGATTTTAATATCTGGCATCAGGCTGTGTAGATTTTTTGCAATGTGGTCACCATAGTTCCCCTGTGAATCAATGTCCTTGAGTAATCCTTTCCCACGTGGATACTTGACTTGGTCATGTGGCTTTCTTTGGCCGATGGAATAGTGGCAAACATGAAGTTTGAAAGGCAATTGTACTTTGGGGCTTGTCCTGTTTGTTGAGCTTGGAGCCCTGAGACCACCATTTTAGCACACATAAACTAGCTGACTGGAGTGGGCACGTGGAAGAGAACTAAGGGACCCCAGCAAACAGCCTGGCGACCAAGTGAGTGAGGCCATTCCCAAACCAGCCAGCTCATCTGTCTACCAGCTAACTGGCTGCAAGACAGAGAGCTCAGGAGAAACCAGCAGAAGAACTACCTGGTTGAACCCAGCCCAGGTGCCAAGCCACAGAACCATGAGCTAAGCAACGGTTGTAGTTTTAAGCCACTACGTTTTGGGGTTTTTTAAAGATTTTATTTATTTATTTGAGATAGAAAGAATGAGAGGAGAGCACAAGCAGGGGGAGGGTGCAGGGGCAGAGGGAGAGGGAAAAGCAGACTCCCCGCTGAGCCAGATGCAGTTGCTCGGATTCCAGGACCCTGGGATCATGACCTGAGTCGAAGGCAGACGTTAAACCACTAAGTTTCAAGGTGATTTGCTATGTAGTAAAAGCTAAGCAGTATAGGGTGCTTCTCTCAACTGTGATGTAATTATAATGCAGAGCATTTTTTTTCTTTCTCAGAGATACATAAAATAATGGTGCATCTTACAATGGGTTGTGACTTAGATTGGATGCCATACGATATTATTCTCACTTGGCAGACAAGAAAGCTAGGGATTAGGGCGCCTGGGTGGCTCAGTGGGTTAAGCGTCTGCCTTCCACTCAGGTCATGATCTCCGGGTCCTGCAATCGAGTCCCATGTGGAGCCCAGTGTCAGGCTCCCTGCTTGGTGGGGAGTCTGCTTCCCCCTCTTCCCTTGGCTGCTCCCCCTGTTCATGCTCTGTCACACTCTCTCTCAAATAAATAAATAAAAATCTTAAAAAAAAAAGAAAAAGAAAAAGAAAGCTAGGGATTAGGTGGTTTCTTGCCCAAGATCTGGAATCAGTAAGTTGTGGAATTTGAATCCAAGCAGACTGACTCCAAGCCTTTGCTCTTAACCTGTAAGTATTTCCATCCAGCCGGACAGGACAGGAGCCTGGGCGAGCCTCCCAGTGGGAAGAGGAGCACACCCATGTAAGTCACTGCCTACAGAGCTGTAGACTAACTCTCCCTCAGACAGTTAATGAAGTAAGAGGATAAAATGGACATCAACAATAAAAGGGATGTGGAAGAAAGGAGGATTATGGCCTCAGTGCGGGCCACCGGAGACCACGTGATAATCACCAATAGTTATAGAACAGTGTCTGTTTGGTGGAAACGTCCTTTTTCCCTATTGCTGGAAGCCCAGCAAATCCGAGATTAATGGCATACAGTGCCTGCTCTGTAGGCACTAACAGTTACATGGGGGAGATGGATATATGCCTAACATAGATGTAGCCTCAAAACAGTCTGAGTGAGGAGCATCCAGCCACTGATGCCAACCCTTTCTTCAACCATCCTGGAATTAAAAGCACATTGGCCACTATTAATTGATGTGGCTATCCTTCAGATGACCATGCTCGAAAGCAGTAGATACTGAAGATTGATGATAGTCACAACTCTGCAGTTAGCAATCACAAGTGGGAGCTTTTGAGACAAGATCATTATCAACCTGTCCCCCATCTTGTCCCCAAAAGGACACTGACTCTCTTTAGCTTCTCTAGAAGATGGATCAAGCAGTGTTCGATAGATTTGGATCTAGCCAGAATTATCCACAACATTTTAATCAAGCCATAATGGGGCTGAGAACAACTGATCAGGGACTCAAACTTCCATTAGGAGATTTACTCCACTGCAATATCCAATTGGCTACAGAAATGTTTGGGGAAAAAAGAAGCTGGAAAAGAGACTTGAGACTGTGTTTCTGTGTCTTCCCTGAGTCACAAAATGGAACCCCCGACTATGGAGTCTGGAACCTTCATTTAATGAGAAAACTGAGGCCACGGGCTGACACCCTTCTAAGGTGGGTACCATGATTCCTGTCTTGCAGAGGATGAGATGGGGATTAATGCCCAACTCCGAAGCCTGTGTTTTTAACCATTATGCCATACTGCCTTCCTTCAAAGTCTTTATTTCATGGTCATGGGACAACCCCATAAATTGTGAAACTTTTTGAAATGATTAGGGAGATAAGTTTTTTTTTTTTTTGTTAGCTCTGAAAGGGACCTGAGAAATTATTTAGTCTAGTCCCCTTATTTCCAGAGGAGAAACCTGAACTTGATTCCCTGTGTCACACAGCAGTTTTACCAGAGAGTAGGAATTGAGGTGTAATCCTTGGTCTTGTCTTTCCCACTCTGGAGCTGTCAGTTACCTGCATTAGGGCTAGAAACCAAGGAAGAGCATACCGACGAGGAGAAAAGTGTCTCGGAGGGTGAAAGGACAGGGAAGACAGTCAGTGACAGCTGTCACATGTTGTCCCCAGATTTATTTATTTATTGAAGTCTGAACCCCCAGTACCTCAAAATGTGACCTTTCTTGGAGATAGGGTCTTCACAGAGGTCATCAAGTTAATGCCCTTAGGGTGGACCCTAATCCACTATGACTGGTGTCCGCATAAGAAGACACAGATGTGTACCGTGGGAAAACCAGCTGAGGAGACACAGGGGAAAAGACAGCTTTCTCCAAGCCCAAGAGAGATGCCGGAAGCAGATTCCTCCCTCGCTGCCCTCAGAAGGTACCAACCCTGCCCACACCTTGATTTTGAATTTCCAGCCTCTAGGACTATAAGGCAATACATTTCTGTTGTCTGAGCTACCTGGTTGGTGATACTTCATAATGGCGGCCCTGACAAACCACTACAGAGGAGAACTTTGAAGTGCCTAAGGAGGGGCTGGAGGACTGGTTGGAGAATCAGGAGAAAAAAGAAGAGGCTAAAAGGATGAAATCACGGGTGAAGAGGAAGAGACCTGAGCAGAGAAAACAAGGGTTAGCCAAGTGAAACCAATAAAAAGGACAGTGGAGTACATTTTTAATTTTAGACGGAGAGTCGATGTGTAGAAAGGGGTCTTGGAGCACTGAGCTGCTACAGAGGCCACTGGAGTGTGGGCTGCCCTCACCGTCACTGTCCTCTGGTGCCCGGCACACTTTGGGAGGAAAGCCTTAGGATATTACTTGCTCGCCTCAACTTGATATGCTCGAGGCCTCCAGTGAGCCCAGGCTCACAAACACGGAAGTACCAAGTGTGGTCCCGTGGTTATTGTGTGCATGCTCTGGAAGCAGACTGCCTGCGTCCCAGGTGCGGCTTTGCCCCTCTGTGACTCAGTTTCTCCCTCATCTGTAAAAGGGGAATCATGTCATCATCTGCCTCGTGGGGTTATGATGAAGATTCAAGAAGGTAATGTGTGTGAACGGTTTCAGTAAACCGTAGCTCTTGTTATCAGAGGGTTTTATCATCACAATAATGCTTCTCATGCTTCAAGTTTAAAGAAGTACTAGATAGCAGACCTCCCAATACTGGGCGCAAGTACCACTGTAACCCGAACCGCGGTTGGTAGAGGTTAGGGACACCGGCAGGCCTCAGGTGCTGGGAGGAAAAATAACATTTGGGATAGGACCTGAAAAAGTTCATGCCAGATGGAATCGCATGGATGCAGAATCCTTCAGAATCACAGCCAGGGCTGAGTAGGATATACAGGCTCCAAGAACTTGGCAGGTGCATATTGCCCGTAGTAAAGTTGGGTCTGCGTTCTGCTGTTAACTATAGCCAGTATGATAGGTCCAGCGTTGCTTCACGACCAAGGTATTGCAAAAGTCCCGACAAGAGTCTTCCCTGCCAGGGACTGTGGCGAAACCCCATGTGGGGACCGTGGTGAAATCGGGTAAAATGGGGCTCCGCAAGTGGTCAAAAAAAATAGGCAAGGGAAGCCCTCCGGCCACCAGGGTCCCTCCCTGCAGAAACCCCCTACTGCCAAGAAGTGGGCAAGGCAGGCAATTGGGAGTGGAAGACGCCAAAGGGCGTCTTCCGGTCCCCGTGGCAACGGGACCCCAGGGCTGGCCGGGCTTCTAGGTTGAGGCTCTACAATGTACCCTTTGCCCTTCCACAGATTCGCTATGAAATCGAGGGCAGGCGAAGCGACTCTTGCTGAGTTTGCTCGCCGCCTCCCGGCACCCGCCAGCAGGCAGCCGGGCTCGCGCTTCTCCAGACTGGAGGCCGGCGCGCGTCGGGGGCGGGGCTTGCTGGCGGGGGCGGGGCCTGAGGACGGGGCGGGGCCTGCGGGGCAGGCGCGGCTGGCGCACCGGCAGCAGCTTGGCTCTGCGGCGGCAGCGGCTGGGGCGCAGCCAGGGCGCAGCGGCTACGGCGGCGCCCTTAAATAGCCTCCGGAGCCGGCGCCGGACAGGCAGTGGGCTGCGGTGACAGCCGGCGGCGTAGCGGCCCGGCCAGCCGAGGAGGTGAGTGCTCTTGCCGCGGGGAGCCGCGTCCTTTCTGGCTGCGGCTCCGGTGGTCTCGGCGGAGACGCGGGGGCTCAGGCTGCCCCGCCGGCACGAGCCCGGGGGGCGGCGGCCGCAGCGGAGACGCGTGAGCCTCCCCTCGGCTCCCGGAGACGTTCCCCTTTTCCGGCCTCTGCCCTCGGCTCCCCTTCCCGCGGCAGCGGAGGCCTTCGGGCCGCCCGAGCCGTCGCCGCTTCCTGTGCCTGAGCCGGGGATGCCCGGCCGCCGTTTCGCGCGGGCTGCGCGGGCGCGGGGCTGGTGCACGGCGGGGTCCGGGTGACGCGCGCCGCGGGACCGGCCTCTTGTTTGTGTGGCGGCGGGGACCGGCCCGGCCCGGAAGCCGGACCCCGAGCTTCAGATGCGAGGGATGATCCCGCGGGGCTGGGGCCGGCGGTCTCTCGGCCACGGGCATCCCTCCTGTCCCAGTGGCAGGGTTTCTGAGGCGCTCTCGGACCGCGCCTGGAAGCCTCCGAGCCGGACGGTCCTGCTGCCTCGGTGTGATGGTGGCCCTTGCGCGGAGCGCTTGCAGGAGGGTCAAATGCAGCATCAAAAAGCCGGTTACCAAATGTAGAAATTCTCGCGGTGTCTCCAGAGGAGTGCCCATAGCCGCTGCACATAGCGTGTTGCAGTCATTGATGCACGAAGCCTGGTGTTTTGAAATTAGGAAGCAGAAATGATACCTGTCACCTTGCAGCGTAGCCGGAGAGGGGTGGTAAATGACTCGAATGGACACGTGGACGAGAACCTAGAGACAGACACTAATCAGTGTGTATGTTAGGATCTCAGACCCCTTCCCCAGTCCAGCCCCTTTCAAGGTTATGGAGCTGAATTTAGACCATTATAAAAGTGCTCTTTGCCCTTTAAAGTTAACACTTTAAAGCATCTTCTTGGTGCAGGAGTATCCAAAGTGCCCCCGACTGTCAATACCCTTCCTTTTATTTTTTTTGTCTTTGCTTAGCACAAGAAAAACATGAAATCTCACAGTTTCCGACACAAATTTCACCTGTGATTATCCCAGTGTAAACAGTTATTTGCTTAACACAAACAAAACGTCAGTCAAAAATTTCTGGTTGATTCTACACTTTCAAGTGGAGATGGCGGGTTAGATTGGCAGATGAGTGGGGTCGAGGAGGTCGAACTTTTAAAGGAAATCTTGCTTCCCATCATTGTGGAGCCAGTCTTTGGAGATGTTTTTTCTTGTCCTCACTCAACTGGGAGAATCCCTTCCCAGTCTGAAACTTGACTCCTTATTTGTGAAAGGACTGCATTAGGCTAAAGTCTTTCATAAGCTAAGATTCTATGACTGGAAAAAGAAAATCCTTAAAAGAGGCAAACCTCACACCTCCCTTCTTCACTTAAAATAATATAGATATATTATAGACCATATATTATAGATCTCTGTTTTCTGCATTTACTGTAAACAGAAGAATTTTTTTAAATCACCTTTCCCTCACAATTATAAGCATTTTGACCTGTTTCCTTCCTGTCTCTGTTATGCATATTTTGGCAGTATTTTTATTATTATTGCAGGCATCCTGACTAAAAAGAGATCTGTGGGCTTTTTAATTTGGGGGCATTTAAGAGATAGCTATTTGGGACAAATGCAGGTAAGGACAGGTTTCAGTTTGTATCATAGAGGTAGTTTTCATGGCTAGCTCTCTTTTGAATGAAGTTTGAAAGAACTGAAAGTGTCCTAGCATGCCGCAGTGTCCATGCCTCAGGTCCAGGCCCTACTACATCTTTCGTTTTTCATGTAGCTGTCTTGTGGAAAATGGACGTGTTCAGAGGAGGGGCCAGGGAAAGATCAGACTATTTCCTCATTACATCTGGGGATTTCTCCTCTCTCCCTCCAAGTTTCACTTTTCTTTTTAGATTTTATTTTTATTTATTCGACAGAGATAGAGACAGCCAGCGAGAGAGGGAACACAAGCAGGGGGAGTGGGAGAGGAAGAAGCAGGTCATAGCGGAGGAGCCTGATGTGGGGCTCGATCCCATAACGCCGGGATCACGCCCTGAGCCAAAGGCAGACGCTTAACCGCTGTGCCACCCAGGCGCCCCCCAAGTTTCACTTTTCTGGAAAGAGCAAGACTATAGGAATATTAGTAATTTTTAGATGTTGATATTCAGTAACCTGAGATGAATATATATTTTAAGGTCAGTTGCTGAATTTATTGTGCACGTTTGCCACATAAAGCGTATGTCCATTATTCTTCTGCACTTACTCTCTCTTGTTTCCAAATTCTGTTGAGTTAGGATCCATTGAGAATGTTTTATGAACAGTATGGTTTGGATGACACGATGGGTTAGACTCTTGTGTTAAAAAATACAGAGGAACTTCAAGGCAGCTCCAAGCTGCTGGTATCCAATGGCCTAACTTGAGATCTTGGTCTTCAAGCCTTTCTTTCTCACGGTAGGGTCAGTCCGAGGAGGTGGACTGAAGATGCCAAGAGTTTTTACTGAAGGTTGTCACTCCAACTTGGGCAAACATCTTAGGGTCACTTTTCTTTGATACTCATGCCTGGAGACAACCTCTCAGTGAACAGTGCTGATCTGAAGCTGCCAGTGGTTGAGTTTAGTTTTAAATATTGTTGTACTTAAAGGGGCTCTGAGAGCTTTTTTTTTTTTTTTTTTTTTTTTTTAAGATTTTATTTATTTGAGAGAGAGCAAGCACGAGCACGAGCAGGGGCCGGTGAGAGAGGCAGAGGGAGAAGCAGACTCCCATGAGCAGGGAGCCCGATGTGGGGTTTTATCCCAGGACCCTGAGATCATGACCTGAGCTGAAGGCAGACTCTTAACTGACTGAGCCCCCCAGACGCCCTCCCTCTGAGAGCTTTTAAAGAAACCCAAGTTGGTAAAGCTTATGGACTAGAATAGAGGCAGTTCTACCAGTGTTTGTGGCTACAACTCTGAAATTATCATTTTATCTCCAGTTCCTTAACTAAAAGCTGAATGATAGCTCATAGGAATTTCTAGTTTGTGTTAAGCCCAAGGTGATACATAATTTGAAAAAATTGTCCAGACCACAGGGACAAGAGAAAACTAGTCCGTGTTAGGTTACCTTTTCTGCTTTTTTACATGCTGACATTTAGAAGTTCTTGACTGAATTGTAACCTTTGTGGAATCAAGAGGGGACAATGAAATACGGAATGAGCCTTGCTTGAAATATGACTGGCTTGGAGAGAGGGCACATTCTTTGGACGAAAGCTTAGGTGGAGCTGAGCGCCCCGTTGCCCTGTGCTGCCTGCCTAGAAGAATACCTTTGGCTGGAGGCAAATGTCTCATTTCCAAAATCTAAGATTTCAAAACTGGTGGCTCTGTGTACCTGGGCTAATTCTCTTCATGAGTTAGATGCCAGTCTTCCAAGTTTTTTTTTTTTTTTTAAGATTTTTTATTTATTTATTCGACAGAGACAGAGACAGCCAGCGAGAGAGGGAACACAAGCAGGGGGAGTGGGAGAGGAAGAAGCAGGCTCATAGTGGAGGAGCCTGATGTGGGGCTCGATCCCATAACGCCGGGATCACGCCCTGAGCCGAAGGCAGACGCTTAACCGCTGTGCCACCCAGGCGCCCCCCCAGTCTTCCAAGTTTTAAATGAAAATTTGAAAGCTGTCTAATATCTAAATCAAAAACCGTTTGCCTCAGAAAACCTATATATATATATATATATATATATATATAAAATAAAAAATTATAATTTTTAAAAGCACATACAGTATGTAAATATGAAAGTATTTATAATAGGACTGTATGCTTTCATTATAGAATTATATGAAAATAGGAATATATATTATATGCTTCTTATATTATAACAGGAATCTATGCTTATAGAACATTTGGGAGCTATAAAAAAGGTCTTCAGGAGAATAAATGCTAGTAAGGTTTGTGTATTTCCTTTATGTGTTTTTTGAAACAATTTTTTAAATTTATCGTTTTAATTTACTATATCGTTTTAATTGAAGATAAAATTTTGATAACTATATTTTAATTACCTGTTATATTGTGAACATTTTTCCATGTTGTTACCTGCTCCTCAAAAAATGAATTTTGAGGATAACTGCATAATGTGGTGTATGTGATATGTCCCAATTTCTTTGCCCTTCTCCTATTGTTGGATGTATATTTTTAAAGATTTATTTATTTATTTTAGAGAGAGAGGGTGCCTGTGTGTGTGTGTATGGGGGGAAGTGCAGAGGGCACTCCTGCTGAGTGCAGAGCCCAACATGGGGCTTGATCCTAGGACCTTGAAATTGTGACCTGAGCTGACATCAAGAGTCAGACGCTCAACTGACTGAGCCACCCAGGCGCCCCTATTGTTATATTTAAGAATAACTATTTCAGAACAGTTTGCCAAGCATCTTATATATTTAAGTGTATCTTTTAAAAAAATTAGGGCATGTTCTGCTCTAAAGCTGTTGAAATTGACAACGATTTGAAAATCATTTTTGTTAGTGAATAGTTTTATTGGACTTTTGGGTTCATGTGTTCTAGTCAACAGCTGTCGAAATAAGGATTTCATGGTCTGGAGAGATAAATGGAAAAAATTAGGGCATCAAAGGAGAAAATGTGGATTGCTGTTTATACCATTTACTCATTCTGGAAGGCCTTCTGATAAATGTATTATCTTCTACATGCACAATTTTGGCTGTGGAAAAAATTGGTGCTTTCCCCCTCAGGTTTGTTATGAGAGAAATGTCTGTATATCTAAGGCCCAAATACCTCGAATACCATTTATTCTTTTAATAACTAGAGTAAAGAGAAAGTTGCTGCAGAGACTAGTTTCTCCCTCAAGGCTCAGCTGTCACCTACAAAGCAGGGCAGTGTCAGCTGACTAACCTTATGGCCACAGCTCGGGCAGGGGCAGGCTCAGGACATGATAGGTGGTGATAACAGCCAACCGTGCAAGGCCCTGTTCTCAGTTCTTCTGATGTGTTAACTCAGTTAATCCTCCCAACAGCCCTGCAATAGATCTTACTATTATCCCTATATCACAAAAGATATAAAAACAGGTGCAGGGATTAAGTTGTCCAAACCAGGATTTGAACCTACACAGTCAGGCTTCAGGGTCAGAGCTCCTAATTAATTGGCTCGGCTGCCTCCCTAGAGCTCGAAAGGTTCTTAGTCCAGGGAGTGTCTGGAAAGTTCCAGGTTACCCAGCTAGTGGCGAGACTGAGGACAGAGCTGGTTCTTTTCCATGCCACTGCTCCTTGATATTTCCCTGTCTCATTTTTGTACTCGGTCGTATGCCACCAGAGTGCTGAAAATGACGACAGATTTTGGTTCAGCTTGGTTTGGTGAGCGGCAGGATCACCTGCTACACGGCTATGACTTTCTAGAGAATTAAAAAGTAAAAGGCTTTGCCTGCTCTAGAAGCTGGTCTCCTAAGAGTGGTCAGCAGTCGAGGCGCATGGTTAATGCACCAAGTGTGTGGAAGGAAGAGAGCACGCGGCTGGGAACAGGAGCCCGGGCTTAGCAGACGTGGTCGAGCGTCACTCACTTAAAGAAGAGATTGGCTTCACCATGGCACATAGGTTTGCTTTCTGCTGCACATCTTAGGGTACTTTGAACCAGAAACAGACTTTCTCAGCATGTTTTAGACAAAACAACAGAACTGTGAATTTTCAGGCTTTGAAGATACAGTGGTGTCGTCTAGTGGGTATGGGTGCCTTTTCTCTAGTACAATTTTAGGCAGAACCCCAAGATAGCATAAAAAGCAGGGCTGCCACAGTCGAAGGGGGCAGGGGTGGGAGCCCCAGCTCACGCACATGGACTCGCTTCCGCAGTCACCCTGGTCTGAGGGACTTCCAAATGACCCCAGGCCCCAGGAACACTGAAATAGCCTAACTTGCTCCCTTGGCTGACCTGTTGTGTGGGAGCTGGGTGACTTAGCCCAGGTTATACAACCTGTGTTCCCCTCTGGCTATGACACGTAGTGGAGTTTGTTCCTGGGCCTGTTCGGGGAATGACCGGATCTCGATGTACTCCTTGATTTGTGCCCTGCAATCTGTTTTTCCTAATTTACTCTCTGTACAGTATTGCACAATACATACCCATTCTTCTTTTTTCTCCTGGGCATCACTGCCCAATCCATAGCCCTTCACCTCTGCTTTAGACAGCAGAGACCCTTCGTTTAAAAAAAAAAAAAAAAAAAAGAGGGAGGGTGATTACTTTTCCTAATGCAGAGCTCTGATTGAATCCCTCCTCTGGCCAGAAGCCTTCCAGGGCTCCCTCTAGAAGGCCTCAAGTCTTTATTTAGCTTGGCTCTTGGGAGCTTCTAGAGTCTGCTTCCAACTTGCTGTTTCCCTGCCTCTCCTAAACTACCACATCCTGGGACTTCTGGAAAGCAAACTCTGGAAGCACAGGGTTACATCAAGATCTCCGCATCCCAAGACCCTTTCTGTGAGCTCTCTCTTCTGCCTGACTGGCCTTCCTGTGTCCTGGAAGGGCCTCGTGGACCCTGTACACTTAGCATAAGCTTTCTGCAATTCCTCATCGCACCCTCTTGCCTCACAGCCCTGCTCCTTAGAGATTCCAGATCACTCACTGGAACCCTAGGCTGACATTCAGCTAGGTGTGGTGCGCCAGCAGCCACAATGATGGTTAAAATGCTGAAACACTCCCATATTGGTTAGAAATAGTTGCCACCCCAAGTGCCCCCACCCCTAATTCAGATTCGGAAGACTTAATGCCTGGTTCATCCTGGGATCTCCTGAGCCTGTTCTGGGCCAGTGTCCTACTTCTTTCCCAACTGGTTGATGTCTAGCTGTACTGGTTATTCAGTGTGTGGAATAGCACCCCTCCCTCCCTCCTTCATTTGCCTTTCATGTGAACATATCTTGCTCCTTCACATAGCTACGTTCTAAGGCTCTGGGCATTTAATAGACCTCGTCATTGTCATTTGTGTGTTTTAGGCAGCATTTAACACGGGACCTTACTGCTAGTAAGCACTTAATATTGGCCGACGGTTGGTTGAGACCAGGAGACGTTCAGATGGTCGGGTGTCCTATAGAGGGGGGTCACTGACAAGAATATACATTTAAATGTTCCCAGTTTGTGTATTATGTCATCAAAAATCACTAGACCAAAGCCTGAACTTTCATTGGGTTGAACTTAGTGTCTAGGGGTACATCTGAGGTATCTCTTTCAGGGTACTTTCAGAGATTTTCAAACAGCAGGTGGTTGTAGGCTTTGCAGGATGTGGGAGGGAGGCAGATCAGTGTCAAGTTCTAGATAATCTTACATAACTGTACTGTAGTCTTCATTTACCTGGTATTTCTACTTAAAACCATACCTTGTTTCTGTGCCACTAGTGAAAGGGTCAAATAGCTTATTTGTTCCTTCTGCAGGGACACTTACCCACATTGTGCCTCAGGCAAGCTTCTGAGGTACCCCAGAAGGTGGAGCTGGCAGGGGACTTGCCTGTCAAGCAGTCCAACCAGCCACCTCCGGGAGGACAGAACCGCGATCGAGAGGCGTGGCTGTGAGCCCAGAGACAGGCTAGACCCCGAAGACAAAGCCAGCCTGTGTCTTCCTCTCCTGACAGGATTGAGAGATAAGCGCCACCAAGGCCAGCACCTCTCTAGAGTGTAGGCTGGCTGGAGATCCCTGGTCCTCGAGGCAGGGGCTGAAGCTTGGGGCTCCCCAGGAGAGGCCTACTCAGATGAGGCCAGCCTCTTAGCCGTGGCCCTGAGGCCTTGATTCTCCTTCCTCCAGACTAGCTGGCCCAGTCCATTTGGGCTGTCACGTTTGGCCAGGCGACGTCACTGGCAACGTCCTGTCCTTTCCAGGATACTTCTTGCCCTCATGGGCAACGCTGAGTATCTTTGTCTCCCTCTTAGATGGGAAGTCTGTGTGTTGGCTTTGGCGGCAACTGTTACGCTGCCCCCTAGCTGTGCCAGCTTTTCAGGGTGCTCCAATAAGCACTTTTATTTATTGCCTCGAATACTCAAGAACCGACAGAGACTCTAGCCAGGCAGGTGCCCAGAGAATTCGCAGGTACTGCTCAGTAGTAGTCTCCAAAATGGGGCACATGGGCTCCGTAGTGAGGGCAGACCATGCAGGGTGCAGAGTGACTGTATTAGAACTTCGGTAGATATTTATTTTTTAGCTCAAATTCATAGATGTGTATTTTATAATGTTCAGAAAATATTTGTCAATGTCTTGAGTTCATACGTGAGTGCATTTACATATTAAGCACGCATTTGTTTATTATTTTGGATGCATTTTAAAAAGTTTAGAGAACCAGAAAATTAAGTCCTCTACATCAGCATGGCAAGATACCTGTAAATGGCTTTTTAAAAAAAAGAGAGAGAGAGAACTCAGTTTGTCAGTTGAGGGGGGATCAAAACTGTTTTGCAAAACTAGGTTGTGATTCCTGTCAAATTGGCCTCAAGCGTCAGGAGAGTCTGTTAAATCCAGAATATATTTTGACTTTGGACCAAAGCTTAACAGTGGAGAAGCCTCATTAGGACAAAAATTTTATTTTATTTTTATTTTTTAAAGATTTTATGTATTTATTTGAGGGAGAGAAAGAGCATGAGGAAGGGGAAGTGCAGAGGGAGAGGGAGAAGCAGACTCCCCGCTGAGCAGGGAGCCCAACACGGGATTGGATCCCAGCACCCAGGGATCATGACCTGAGCCGAAGGCAGCGCTTAACTGACTGAGCCACCCTGGCATCCCCAGGACAAATATTTTATTTATTTATTTTTTTCTGTTTTATTCACTACTGTGAGCCTGGAGCAAAGTTCTGTACAAAGTGCGTACACAGTAAATATTCTCGGATTGAACATATGGACTTTTTCTTGTGTGACAATTAAATATCATGGTGGGTATGGCGCTTTGTGTCAGTATTTAGGTTGGCTTTCTTTGTCGAAACCTTGAGTCGGTCGGCAGGACCCAGTGAAGGTGTCAGGTCAGCGCGACCCCCAGCAGATCCGTTCGCAGAGCTGTAGGAGCGTCGTGCTGGATGGGCCTCCGACGCGCCACCTGAATGAGAAGCTCTGTGGGATTGGCTTTAAAACCATTTTTCAAAAAATGGGTGTAAAATGAGACCGTAGTCGCAAAACGTTGATCATGATTAAAGGTGAAGCTGGGATTAGGGGCACGTAGTGCCTTCTTACACTATTCTATATACCTTTGAATCCATGTGGAAATTTTCATAATAAAATTTAAACAAAACGCAAGGGGAAAATAGAGACCCCAAACTCGTGTCACTTGTTGCAAGTAGGTAATAGCCAGATGAGACCATCTCTTTTTCTTCCTACCCTTTTGAACATGGCGTCATTTTTCAACAGTCCTCTGCAACTTGTTGGATTTGTTTTGTTTGTAGCTTCCCTCGGGCCAGCCACCTCCTCTCCTAGTTACCTGAACTCTGGCTGTTATTCTAGCCCTTGTCCCGGGGTTGTCACCAAGCCCCCCTCCCTCCCCTCCACCTACAATGAGCTTAATCCTTCAGCCCTGTCTGTGTCTCCTGTGTCACTTCCTCCACCACCACTGAGGTCTCCCACAGAGCTGACGACATTTCGAGGTCACAGCGGGGTCCCACGCTCTTCAGAGGCTGTTTGGTCTTGAGGAAGCCCACGGTGTGAGAATATTTGGTAGGTTCCCTTCATCGCTGCTTTTTAGGGACACTGCTTCATGAAACAGTTAATTTCCGTGCTGAAATCCACACACACTCCAAAGCGTCCCCATCCGTGAGTGGCTGGCCTTCCTCTGTGTGGGTAGAGGTCTGTCTGTGCTCTGTCTCCCGCTTACCCTGTGCGGCTAAGCCATTCCTCTAGTGTATCAGTCCCCCTGAACCGCAGTCTATTTTAAGAGGTGTAAGTAACTCTACCCAACCTTGTGTCCCTTCAGCCTTCTTATCCAGGTCACTGCTATTTGATCGTCGTGACCTCTGTGAGCAGCAAGGACTGGGCCTTGTTCTTCTCTGTCTCCCGCACCAGGCCTCGCCCTGGTGGGGACACGGGATACTCTGCAGACGGCGCCCCGCTGCAGGGGGACAAGCTTCAGCAGCTGGCCGGGCTGAGTCTGAGCACTGGTGGCGTGACCATGACCCTGGTTTATGGCACCGTGGTCCCTGCCCCGCCGGCCAGCCGGGGCTGGCTCTCAGGCTGTTTCCCCACCCCCACAGGTCTCTGCCTGCTTCCAGCCAGCTCTCTAGAAGGCCCTGCCTTCACAGTCTGGCCCATCCATAGGCTTTCTCCCTCCTGAAGCCCGCCACCGCTTGCTTCTTCCCCTTCTGTCTGCATAGTTTGGTTAAATCTTTCCTGCAGGTGCGTTTGTTTTCACTGATACCGTGAACTCGTTGAAGGCAGAAGGAAGCGCTGCAAAGTGTTGGCCTTCTGTTGGCAAGGGACGAGGGGGAGTGGCTTTTTCCCCTGCGATTTTGTTCATTCGCAGTGGGACCTTTCTCAGAGGGACCCTTGTGTGGAAGTTGCCACGTAGTTGGTCCATGGCTGTGCCAGGGTCCCAGACGGGGCGGATAGTGAGAGCCTAGGTGTGTATTATCTGGGAGGGGCTTCTCGCCATCTGTCTCCTCTTAGCTGGAGACGTTGCCACCCTTGGCCATTTTCTGGAGTAGGTGGGAAATACATATGTATAAGAGGAAGTGAACTGACCTGACCTAGTGATATCATCTTTATCTGGAGAAATAAAAAAATAATAACACAGCAAAGTACATAGAATAATAAAATCACAAAACAAATATCTATGTGGCACAGCATAGAATTGACGGTTTTTAATGTTGCTTGTTTTCTTTCTGTGTCGTGCTCTCATCTGGAGTTTCTGGGTGGAGGTGGAATGCTGTTATTGAGTCCCGAACGTTCAGGGCCGTGTGGCCATCTTTTGCTTTCTCTAGCATCGTCTTGGAGATGCTCCGTGGTGTCGGTGACAGAAGGGGGCGTACATTTCCGCTGTTCCCACCCTTTCTTTATCCCCTTTGAGGCCCACAGGGCAGCAGCAGAGTGGGCATGAGACTTTGCAGCTCATCGGGGGCACAGCCAGTACCTAGAACAGTGAGGTTTTTGCGTCTGAGACTAGTATCTCTTGGACACAACATCTGAGGGGACCCCGGGACTTAGGTACCTTCTCTGTGTGCAGTTTCTCAAACAAATGGGCCCTCCTTCCCGTCCTGGGGCCCCAAGTGGAGAGGAGTTCCTGCCTTGCTGGGTCTAGCTGTGGCTATTGTAAAAGGACGGTTGTCCTCTTTCCTATTAAGTTCTTTCCCTCCCAGGAGGGGGAGCCTCCTGCCTCAGGGCTCGCTTTGTCGTTCGTCGCAGGCCAGGAAGGTGGAGAGTCCATTCTGAATTATATTTCCTTCCCTAGTTCTTGTCATAATAGGCTCTGCTTGTGTTGCCCTGCCCCCTAGCCTATGGTGTCATGTTCTTAAAATGCAGTCCTCCAGACATATTTAGGGCTCTTCCTGTGCCAGATGTCAACTGAGGTAACGTGCCTTGTTGGATTCAGTGGATGAGTGGGAAGCCGGACCTGCAGAAGCATCTTCTGTCTCGGTTCCTGCAGAAGGCTTGGGCCGGCCTAGCCAGCGGGTCTTGTGTCCATCAGCTCAAGTGAGGCGACTGACTGTGGCCCGTTCTGCCCAGCCCGCCCCTTCTCTAACACGTACCAGGAAACGTCCCTGCCTCATCATGGCTTCCAAGGACTCACTTAACAATATTAAATCAGTGTTTGAAGACCAATGGAAAAATCTTGCTTCCCTTAGGATTTTTTTTTTTTTAATGGAAACGTCTTCTCTTAAATCCATGCCACCTCACATCGCCTGGATGTCTACGCTGGGCATGTCCAAACGGTAATTAGCCTTCTCCTAAGTGGCTGTATGGGACACGTGTTCGTAGCTATGTTGAAGGGTGATGGAAGGAGAACTTGTTGGCTTTCTTCCCCTCTCCTCTGGAGAATGCTGGGCAGGTCCTGCTTGCAGCATTCCTTACATCTCAGATGGCCACCCACCCGGGGCCCTGGGCGTTTGCAAGGGCTCTCCTCGCTGCAGTCCTGCCATTGCTCCCCAGCAGCTTCTGAGAGGTTTCTCTGGTTTCAAGGCTTCTCTTTTCTGTCATAGAAGACTTGCTTACAGAAGCTGGATGCCAGCCTGGTGTCGCGCTCTGGATTCCAGCCTTCTCCTGACTCTGCAGTTCTACTTAAGAAAGGTATTTGTTTGCTCTCGTCCCTTCCTTATGGGCAACCTTGATCTTTCAAAAAGTGACCCACAGTCTCCTGTCTGAATATATGTCTAGATGTCTGCTAAGGAGAGGAGAGGACCCTTGTCCTTTGTTGACCCTGAGGTGACATACATAAGTGAAACAGTCTGAGAATTGAAAAACCTCATGGGAAGATGGGCAGGAGAGTAGTTTTATGTAGCTTTGAATCAGTGGTTTTCCACCTTTTCTGCCCCCGTCCACGTCACCTGGGAGGTGGTGCTTACTCCCTTCGAGCACACGGGCTCACGGCAGCAGCAGCCACCACCGCAGTGGCGGGTATGGAGGCAGAACGCTCAAGTTTAGAAATACTTTGAATGCCTCCTTTCTGTTTGGAGAATCGTTGCTCTATAAATACACCGTCCTGGGGCCTGTAGCAGAGAATTGGTCGGAATCACAGAGGCTTCTTCGTAACTCAGGAACGGTTAATGAAGCACCTGTCCTGGGCAGGGCGTCAGGGGCACATAAAGTCAGATGGACAGAGGCCCTCACCCCGAAAGAGAGAGGCGCATACACTCCCCACAAGCAAAAAGTAGGAGGTGCTAAGGATCGCACACAGGCTGCGAGGACCATACTCCTGGAATTCAGAGGAGGACTGACTGCTTCTGACTCTGACTGAGGAGGAGGTCGTGTAATCATGAATTGATGAGAGAAAGTGGCCTATTTGGGTAGGGCTGGACATCTTAAAACAGGACCAGGGAAGGGGCTGTAGGTGAAGGAGACGGCAAGGGAGGGGGATGCAGAGCGGGCATGGAGACATAGGAAAGACTTTCTGGTGGCTTCCAAGGAAGGGCAGAGCTTAAACTTCTTATTGTAAAATAGGCATAACGCAGAATTTACCCTTTTAACCATTTTTAAGCATACAATTCATTGGCATCAAGTATGTTCTCAATATTGTCTAATCATTAGCGCTGTGGAGTTCCAGAATTTTTCATCATCCCAAACACAAACTCTGTACCCGTGAAGCAATAACTCCCCTTTCCCCTCCCACCTCTATTTCTGTCTCTACGAATTTGCGTCAAAGTCCCTAGAACATGTACCCTGTTTTCGAGGTTCATCTATGTTATGGCGCATGTCAGAAATTTCTTTTTTTTAAAAGGCTGAATAATACTCCATCGTCTGCTGGTACCACATTTTGGGTGTCCTTCTATCTGTTGATGAGCATTGGGATTCAGATCCTGGCTTCTCAAAGCCATGTGTGTCATGGCTGTCATCCCGGTGGCAGCACGTGCCTTTGAAGGTCCACAGGCTTTGCCTTCAGCCCCGGCGTTTAGTCCCGTTCTCGCATGGAGCTGGGGCAGGACATTGACCTTTTCCCGGGCACGGTGTCCTGTCTTTGAACCGAAGCTAATAACATGTCCCTGCGGCGAGGACTGTGGTGAGGATTGCATTTAGTCATGTTTGTAATTGCTTAGCACAGCGGCTCCTAAAGAAATCATTTCAGACTGATTTTCCTGGACTGTCTTCCTTCCCTTCTCCTGAACCCGATTTAATCCTGTCACTCCGTCCAGATTAACTTGCCGGAAGTCCTAGAGCTGAGCCAGGGAGTTGCTTCTAGACGTCCCGTCCCGTTGGTCCGCACACCCTGAAGCAGAGCTAATGTTCTGAGACCACCCTCATCCCTTGAGGACCAGCCCCCCTTGTGCCTTCCACAGGCGTCCCCTCCTTGAGGGCGTGTGACCTCTTTCCTCATTTGCACTCACTGCGGCCTTGGTTTCACTATGCTGTATATATATTTGTGTTACGTCTTTGACTTCCAAGCCTCACGAATGGGGTCCACAACTTTTTCACAGTTTGGACTACATGTGAAGAGTAAATAATGTACATGCCCCAAGAGAGAGTGAGGGTTTCCCCCAAACTCTGTCAGTCATCACGTGTCCCCCAGGCTTCCATTTTGTGAGGTGTCCTCTCTGTCACCAAGGCTCTCATTTTGTGGGGCATCCTGTTGGTCACTTCAGTTTGAACACCCATCAGGCAGAGAAGGCCCCTTTCCTGAGACCACCTCTGCCAGTCCTAGTCTTGGGTCCTCACAAAGCCCCCCTCACTGATTTCATAAGCCAGAGAAATGTAACACTAGCTGGGTTGTTATTTCTGGAGGCTTGACCTTACAAAGGCAAACATTGGATATTACTGTCAAAAGCTTTTAAAAGTCAGTTTTAAAAAGCAATCAAGTATGAGGTCGAGTTATATGAATATGGACCCATCAGACACATTTTTTAAACTGTCCTAACATTATACAAATGTGTTCCTGTGACATGGAAGAATTTGTTCAGTGGTCGCCACACATGTGGCCCCACAAAATCCTGTTTGAAGAAGCATGTTTGAAGATCCTGTTTGAAGAATCATGTTCAAAGAATTTTAATAAAATATCAGTAAAATGTAAATAGGGAAAAAGCACACACTTTTCAAGTAACTTTTTTTGCCGTGTGACTGAAATATATATGTAGCTTACTGAGTACAGAAACTATTACAAGTAGACATTGGACCATTTCTTCTAACCCTAAAAGTTGATCTGTTCAAGTTGGACACATTATGATTGGAATCTAGTACTGGGGGCATATGTGGAAGTTGTGGCTTGGTGGCCAATATGAACAGGTGAGGTATCGCCCTATTCTTACTGGTCACAGATTAGTCAAGCTTGATGCTTTAAAAGCATTATGTCCTACTCTTTCTGACTTTGGGGAGATGGGCAGGGAGTGGTTTAGTAGAGAATTTTCAACTTGACTTGAATATTTCAATAAATTCAGGTTTCTAAAAGCAGAGCATCTCTACCTCATTTCTCCTTTTAAAATCTTCTTGGAAATTGAATTGATGATCCAGAGAATCGCTTTAATGGAAATGAACTGCGCTAAGGTTTACTATACTTAGTTGGGAGGAAACACTCCAGGCAGTGGAAGGGAGTAATTAATTCCCTATGGAAGTACTTGCCCACTGCTGTGTGGGATCCCGAAGTTTCCTGGATGGTCTTTCTCCTTTTCATGCTCAGAATGGGAAGATGGTCCAAGGGCAGTGACCGTGGTCAGGAGTTCCTGTATAGCATGGGGTTTGGACAGCGACTTCTGTTGTTCCTCTCTGACTGGTGGACCCTGGCATCCCTACATCCCTCTTCAGGGAGAGCCCGGCTGCTCTTTTGGTTCGAGAGGGGATGGCTTAAGCAAATCTAGCCTTAGGTAATTTGCCAGCCAGGGTTAAGGATCACGAATCCAACGGTTTTGGAGTGGCATGCTGAAAGAACAGCACACGGTCTGGCTGCTGCCCTCTTGTTCGTCCCGGAGGCCGAGCTCTGCCCAGCCAGCGCAGGACAAAGGGGCAGTTTCAGCCTTCTGTAAATGGCCTATTGTACAAGGGGAGTAGGCGGAGCAAGGAATGGCAGCGTCTTGCCAGCTTGGCTCGCTGCTTTTAAGGAGAGATGTCCAGATTTCTTCATTCGCTGCTGCCGGGGCAGGGGTGCCATTTATGTGGGTTTGCTTGAAGGCTGCATTCCTAGTGAAGTATTCCATCAAACCGCGATTATTCAGCTGAATGGAAGCTTGAGGAACTTTAGAAGGGGAGACACGTCCAGATCACCCATTTTTTTCGTTCGTAAATGATAGGAAGAAAATAAAATGCTGATGTAAGTATACATCTGCGGAATCACAGGAGCTGTGTGTGTGTGTGTGTGTGTGTGTGTGTGTGTGTCTGCACATGCGCCCATGTCCCTGTGTCCTTAGAGAATGATGCCCTTGTGAGTCACCTTTACCCCAAAGCACTTTTTCCTTGTGTAAACAAAATGGTAAGAGGTGAACCTTTGTGTCCGGGTGGCCTTGGACCCATATGTTTGGAGTCCAGGGTGATGGGGCAAACGCTAGCAGTTATGTAAGACACGGAGTGTTCACATGGAGTTCACATGCTAAGCTCTCATCCTGCCATGGAAAGTGAGTGCGCGAAGGACACTGCGCTCGCAGTTCCTGAGCCGGGGTGGGCTGCAGGGGACTTGCGAGCCCCCCGTGCAAAGCAGTACGTGCGGGTTCCCAAAGCAGAGGTTAGGAATCGTTCCCCTAGAGGAAAAAGCATGACTTGAGAGTCAGGTCGGTGTCCCCGTCTTGCGCCACACCTCGGGGAAGCCTCTTAGATCTCCAGCCTCAGCTTCCTTATGATCGTTTTGTATCGTGATACAGTGTGACACAGGATGTGAAAGACTTTCCGAAACATTTACTCTGCGTTTGTTGGGCTGCTAGCTAGGCTTCCCAAAGTTTGGGTTAATAAGTCCCAGGATTTCTGTTTTCTGGCAGTCATGTGATCCAGTTTCTATCACTTGGCCTCATCTATCTATTTCTGCCCAGGTCTGCGCTCTTCGCTCCGGTTCTTTGCCCCGGACGTGCACCATGCTTCCCTGACCACTGTCACTGTGTCCTCTGTCGTTCTGTGGTTTTAGACTCCAGGACCCAAGTGAGCAAACCCACCTTTCGTAGGTGTGAGGAAGAAGGGTATGCGGGAGTAGCTGCCAGGGAAGGAGACGCTGGCTGCCAATAGGCTCGTGCGTTCTTGCGGGAGAAACACTGACTGCTTAAGCCTTTAAGCTGATTGAATCATATTCTTAGCAAACAGCAGCATTGTTATTTACCTGGCCTGCAAACGTCTGGGAGGACGATGTGGAAATTTGCTTTGGAAAGAATTTTTAAAATATTCCAACGAGAACACTATTGGAATAAGAATAAAATCTGTCTGGTTTTCAATCATTTGTTGGCAAGTACGAGTCTTGATTCTTCTTCGAGACCTGTTAGGGGACTGTCTTGAAGCATGGTGTTTATATTCACCTGCGGCATTGAGAGGCTATTTATTGTGGCCGATTTTCTTTGAATTGGGTCTGCCTCCATTTCTAAATACCCCAAGCACTTTTTCCTTAATAGAAGTTCCATAGGAGGGAGAAGATTTATAATGCTTTCCATTCACGTTTAAGAGTTGTTCTTCACGTGAATCTAGAAGAAGGATTTGTCATAGTTCTTTATTGAATGGACTGCAGTTTTCCTGTGCACGGCATTAACCAGTTGGTTCAGTGAAGTTGGTCTGCAGCCTGTCACCTGGCTGCCAGCTGAGAGGCATGAATTAAACCGCTATACCTTGTCATTACCCACGAAAGATAAGAATGTAGCTGGATTTAAACCCTTAGCATTACAGGCTTGTGTCTGATTAAATGTTCTTGCATGGGTGCTATTAAATCAGTAACTTTCTGAAGCTTTAATTTTTTTCAAGTTTTCTTTCTTAGTTTTTTAGTTTCTTAGTTTATTTCTTCTCTCTAGAAGTAGACTTTTTTTTTTTTTCTTTCTTAGTCTAATGCTGTCTGCAGCTTGGCTACTGCTGATGCTTAAAATAGAAAAAAAATCACCAGCTTAGGACTGCATTTGGGGGGAATTATTTCATATTCTCACACAGGGATGGGATTCTGTTGAACAGCCCCTGCAAATTCACGCAATCTAGGTTTTATGGAAATCAACTCAGGAACCCGTGGGAGAGAAGAGACAAGGGCAGGGGTTGTGTGTGTGTGTGTGTGGCGGGGGGGGGGGGGAGAGTCTATTCAGATTTGGGGAGCCATGGGTATGAAGACGGCTGGAAGGTGATTGGAGGGGGAGGCAGGTTTGCACACTGTACTCGTCAGGTTGCTCCGAGTTCACAGGGTAGCCGTGCTGTTTATGAAACCTGACCGTTTGGTGCCAACAGGAGCCGGACTCGATTTGTCTGCTTATCCTCATGGTCTCTGTGTATGCGTGCCCTCCTCACAGAGGCCTTGCCTCGTCCCCAGCTCCCACTGGTGGTAACGCTTCTCACACCTTGCAGACATGGCTTGCTTCATTTTGTGCCTTCCCCAGCAGCCGGTTAGCCCACGGAGAGCCTGCACCAGGTCATCAGCCCCTTCCTCCCGGCTGCCGGCACAGGGCCGGGCACACGCTGCGTGCTCTGTGATGGGCACCAATCAGAGTAGCTCAATTCCTATGCATTCACCTAGAATAAATCTGCTGGGAGTATACTCCGGACAATCTGTTTCTTTCTTGGTCTGTCTCATGTTGGTTCGACATAACCACCCAACATCCGATCGTGTATTTCACTGGTTTTTAAAAATATGTCCTTTGTCTCTTCTTATTAGGAAGCTGAGCAGAAAGAAAACAGTGTCTGTTTTCAGATCTAGCCCTGGCAGTGACACTGATGCCTGTCCCTGCCCATGGGTGGGGCAGTGGGGTGACTCTGCTCCCAGCTGCTCATTGGCCCATCCTCCACCCTCTCTTCTCCCGGGAAGTCAAGTATGAATTTTGTCTGCTAGTTACCTTTAGCCCAGTGGGCAGCATCGCAGGACTCGGCATGTGACTAATGCCCTGAGAGACCTTGGCAGGTCGGGTAAGCGGCAGCTGAGCTCCTGCAGAGCCCCCCACCCCTCCCCCACCCTCGCCACCTCTTCTGCTCTGCAGTGGCGTGTCACCCAGCAGTCAGCTCGGGGTGGCACAGATGGTGAGTGGCTTTGTAAGTCCTGGAGCTCTCTCTCCACAATTATGACCTGAAGAAATCTTGCTTCTCTGTTCCTTCTCGATTGTTATGTAAAACCTGGAAATTTCCTCTGTGTGGGGTGTGTGTGTGTGTGTGTGTGTGTGTACACACCTACACAGAGCTGTTGCAGCACAAGACTGCCTGAGCTGAGCAGATATGCTGCAGGATTGGAGGCTGGTGAAAACAACAGATCCTCTGCTACTCCACAAAAAAAATTACGATAGTATGAATTGAAATGTAAAGATTTCTGTATTAGAAAAAAGGAAATCCTTCAGCTTTGTGACCTAGCTATTTGAAAGAACATGTAAGAAGTAGATCACAAATACCTTCTAAAGGACAGCTAAAATGTTAGCACCGGGTGGACGAGGAAAGCCTTCAGAGCATTTACTGTTACGTCCTTCGCTTTACTGCCGAACGTGCTTTAGGGCATTTACTCGTCAATGATTCTCTCATAAGAATTATTCTTATTTATTGTCTGTACTGCCCACTTTTTATATTGATGTATATATAAGTTGTCTATAATATCCAGGGCGAGGCTTTTCAAATAGTTTTCTTTTGTGTGTTTGACGTCTTAATTTTGTCTGTAAACTCTTTGTGGTGGGTCAAGCATTGTTTTTAATTAACTCTGTCCCTGATTGTTCTGCACGCAGGACTAATCACAGAGTCTTGGTAGACGAAATAATAATGGTACCTAGAATGTATCGAGCAGTTTCTGGTGCCCCATGCCATTCTAAGCTTTCCGTGTAAATCATTTAGTCATTCTAAAAGCCCCACGGGATCGCTACTATTTTCAGCTTCCATTTATACTGAGGGAAACAAGTCTCAGGGAGGTGAAGTAATGTGTCCCCAGTCCTACAGCTAATAAGCTGGGAAGACGGGATTTGGCTCTCGAATCTGGGATCTTAAATACCATTCTATACTTTTGGTCAAATACTACGCTGCAATCTCTCCCTAGATATTTGGTGGTTGGTTTAAAGTTTATGTGCACCCTTTTATCATTATTCTATTTTAACTATACTATCTCAAGGAATATAAAAGAAACGGATCAGAATACAAAGTACAGTTCCCCTACATTTGTATTGCTGCTTTTGTGGTATAGAGTATGGGGAAGGCGAGAGGCACGGTGAAATTTAGGTTGGTGTGTTTTACCTTTACCCATTGGGAGCTAGTTCTGAGATGTGTGGGAAGAAGTGGGAGCGGACGGCCGGTAGGGGGTGTGGGCTTCTTTGTGCCTCTCCTCCTTTGCTCTCATTAGCCGTGATAATGTGAGCTGAGTGGAATCAGGTGCAAGAGGACAGAGACGGTGTCAGGGAAGGAGGTGGTGACTTATACCACTTGAGCATGTTGTGGCAAGAATTCTTCGTGAGTAAAACCTTTTTAATGTGGGGAATGGAAGCTCGACTCAAAACTGGCAGACATAAAATGAATTTCTAAAGTGTTTTTAGAGAAATGAGATTTGACAGCCAAGGAAAGAGCTGGATGGACCGTTAGACTGTGGGTTTAATGCCTTGATGGGTCAGCGAGGCATCAAGTCGGCTGGTTGGCCTTTGGGAATTCCGGAGACAAGCCTTGCCTTCCTGGGAGGAATGTGACATTTTTTCTCTCTTGACAGAATTCAGCTTAGGGAACCACCAGCGCGGGACAATGCAAGCCCACGAGCTGTTCCGGTATTTTCGAATGCCAGAGCTGGCTGACTTCCGACAGTACGTCCGCACCCTGCCGACCAACACGCTCATGGGCTTTGGAGCTTTTGCAGCCCTCACCACCTTCTGGTACGCCACGAGGCCCAAAGCCCTGAAGCCGCCATGCGACCTCTCCATGCAGTCTGTGGAGGTGGCGGTAAGTGGAGGGGCTGGCCTCCCTGCCGGGTGCGTTTTCCCTGCGTTTCCCCAGACTCCCCATTGAGTGCTGTACTGGTCCAGATCAGTCACCATCAGATATTTGCTTGCAAGGGCACTTTGTAAGCCAAAATGTGCTCAACACACCAACGTGGGTCAACAGGGTAATAGATGGAGGGTAGGGGCCAAAATACAGGACAGAGGGACAAAAGAGGTGGTGTTGGTGGGGTATCTCCCTGTAGTCACATAGAGGTTCACTGCACAAATCCTGTTGAGTTTCTACCCTGTACGAGGCACTGCAGTAGGCCCGGAGTATTCTGTGAGCGGGAAAGGACAGGCATAGAGTCCCTGCTCCCGAAGGGCTTACGTTCCAGCCGAGAAGAGAGTTGTCGAACAAACATTCCAGAAGGAAGGATTCTCATCTGTGGTATACCTCTACTTAGAACACATCGCGCAGCTTTTGAAAGGGGCTCTGAGATTTCACCTAGGAAAAGGTGAGGCTAGGAACTGGGCAGGACACGGGCTAGGAACGTGGCCACAGAATTTCAGGCAGGACGTGAACAAGCCAAGGGCATTCGGGAGGTATCAGACGCTGAGTCGTGGAGCACCATGGTTGTAGAGAACTTGGGCAAACTACAGGCCGCCTTGTTGTCATCACGAAAATGAAACCAGAGCGTGTGTTCCCTAATTAGGGCCGAATGGGTGGGATGGCCCAGCGAACGCTAAAGTCCCCTTTTGAGAAAGATTCTTTCTTAATGCTTCTGCTCTGCCTTCCTTCCCTTCTGAATCTCTTTAGTACAAAACGTGAGGCCTTGAAAAGATGAAGCAGCCAGGTTCTCACTGATGCGGGGACTCTTGGCCTACTCTCTGCGTTGTAGTCTCTCGCTTTCCCCTACCCAAGGCGGAATCGATTTCAGTATTTATAACTTTCAACGCATATGATGTTTCTTCTTCCCCATCCTGTACCACTCCCCAGGCTGATGGCCATGAGCAGGAGAGATGCCCTTTCAAAGGGAGCCTTGGCCCGATGAGTACCTTTTTTTTTTTTTTTTTTTAAGATTTTATTTATTTATTTGACAGAGATAGAGACAGCCAGCGAGAGAGGGAACACAAGCAGGGGGAGTGGGAGAAGAAGAAGCAGGCTCATAGTGGAGGAGCCTGACGTGGGGCTCGATGGCGTAACGCCGGGATCACGCCCTGAGCCGAAGGCAGACGCTTAACCGCTGTGCCACCCAGGCGCCCACCGATGAGTACCTTTTTGTTATTTATAGGGTTTTAGTTCTTTGCTTTCCTTTAGACAATTGCTTGGATTCATTAATTTGAAACTTTTAAAATATATGGAAGATATGTCAGTCTAATTCGTGCCAAAATGTAAAAATAGAATGACTGAATTATTGCCAAGGAAAGTTGGTTTTATACCTTATTTAGAAGGTAAATGTGACTTAATAATTTTTTACTTCAGCTCATCACAAACCAAGAAGCAGTAGAATTCAGTTTTTCTAATAGATGTGTGTGAGGTTTTTGACATTCCTTTTCTTCTGGAGGAGGGCCTGGTGTCTCATAGTAGCATTGCTATCACTATGAAAAGAGTACTTGGCAAGTGCAGATTTAAGATATTTATAATTCAGCAGTAACTGTAAATGCCTAATTCGTATTGTATGAGAAATGTGGAGGCACTTACAGTGTGCCTTTTAAGCTCCAGCCTAGCATGAAGTCATTGTGAGACTTAGGAAAAGAAGCATGCATGTCCTGTGTGGAACAGTTTAAGAATTACCGATAAGCAGAAAGAAAATTAAAATCTCTAATTCCACTACCTCATAGAGAGGCTTCCTGATTTTTCTCTTCACTCGTAGAAGTGGATTTACCTCTGATTCTCAGAACTTGTAGGTCTTAGGAATAGATACAAAATTTGCTTTGCATGTCTAAAAAAGAACTTAAAATATTGAATTTAAGATGAGCTTTGAGTTCTGATGCTCGGTAATTATAGATGCTTTTATATAGCTAGCGTGGTCATACGGCTATGGCAGAAAGAAGCACTTAATTCATTTCCTTACGTATTCACAGAGAGCCTGCGTGTCTGGCACAGTCGGAGCAACTGATTGCCAGAATAAAATATTGCTGTTTTGTTCCTACTTTGAAAACAAGTAAGCACCATACACCCTGATCCCCCGCCCCCTGCCCCCATTTTGCATCCAGATTTTTACCCTCCTCTTCCCATAAACCTTACCTGGATATTAACAGGAGAGGAATCTGCACTTCTCGGTTTTGCTGCATCTCATTACTACCCACACCGGCTGATTCCAAGCTACACCTTCTTAAAGTGGCAGCACAGAGGTTCCTGATAAGTTGGAGCTTCTGACATTTCCTTTTAAAAGTCAGGGTCATAGGGATGCCTGAGTGGCTCAGCTGGTGAAGCGTCTGCCTGCGGCTCAGGTCATAATCTGGGGAGTCCTGGGATCGAGCCCTGCATCGGGCTCCCTGCTCAGCAGGGAGTCAGCTTCTCCCTCTCCCTCTGCCCCTCACCCTGCTCTTGTGCTCTTTCTTTCTCCCTCTCTCACTCTCTCAAAGGAATAAATATAATGTAAAAAAAAAAAAAAAAAAGTCAAGGTGATAAAGAGGATGTTAGCACTCGAGCTGTAGCCCCATGTAGGCAGTGAGGACATAGGCTGTGGAACAGGACAGAGAAGCCAGAGTTTGGAACAGAATCCAACAAGCCTTTCTTTCTTTCTTTTTTTTTTAATAATTTTTTATTATGTTATGTTAGTCAGCATATAGTACATCCTTAGTTTTTGATGCAGTGTTCCGTGATTCATTGTTTACGTATATCACCCAGTGCTCCATGCAATACGTGCCCTCCTTACTACCCATCACCAGCCTAGCCCATTCCCCCACCCCCTCCCCTCTGAAGCCCTCAGTTTGTTTCCCAGAGTCCCCAGTCTCTCATGGTTCATTCCCTCCTCTGTTTACCCCCCCCTTCATTCTTCCCTTCCTTCTCCTACCGATCTTCCTACTTCTTATGTTCCGTAAATGAGTGAAACCATATGATAATTGTGTTTCTCTGCTTGACTTATTTCACTTAGCATAATCTCCTCCAGTCCTGTCCATGTTGCTGCAAATGTTGTGAAATCGTTCTTTCTGGTAGCTGAGTAATATTCCGTTGTATATATGGACCACGTCTTCTTAATCCATTCATCTGTTGAAGGGCATCTCGGCTCCTTCCACGATTTAGCTATTGTGGACATTGCTGCTATGAACATTGGGCTGCATATGGCCCTTCTCTTCACTACGTCTGTATCTTTGGGGTAGATACCCAGTAGTGCAATGGCTGGATCATAGCCAACAAGCCTTTCTTAACTTTCAACCGTGGTTTGATCTGGACCATGTTTAGAGGGCTGTGCCCCCGCGTCTGTGGTGGCAGCTGACACCTGCCTGCAGTAGCAGGACCCGAAGGGCTGCCTTTCCCTGTGTGTCGGGGAGGAATTTCCATCTGCCACAGAATTTTTCTGCTGCTGCCCCATACCTCTGAGCTGTGGAGGGAAGCGAGGTTTTCTGTGTCCGTGTGGCCTATAATCACTTTCACAAGTGACGTGCATGTTTCCTTGCCTCTGCCTGTTGGCCAAGATCCCCGTGTTCTCTGGTGAAGATGACCTTCGCCTCAGTGACTAGAAACCCTTCGGCACCCGTGAGGGCCCGGGCTGTAGTGGTTGCAGCTAAGGGACAGAGGAGAGCGTGATGGTGCTGGAAGGGACCAGGGAGGCCGAGGATGTGGCAGAGGCTGGGCCTGGCTCCTCTGCTTAGACCAGGCCACTTTGGGCAGGTTCCCCTGACTTTCCTGACCTTCAGCTTCCTGGAAAACAGGAGCGACAGTACCTGCCCCCCCTCATGGACATTAAGAGGACTGCAGAGACATTTGCAGAGTGTCCACTCGGCCCATACTGAGTGTTCAGGAAATGTTCGTTTTCTTCTCTGTAAAGGCCTCCTCTTTTTTTTGTTTTTTAAAGATTTTATTTATTTATTTGACAGAGATAGAGACAGCCAGCGAGAGAGGGAACACAAGCAGGGGGAGTGGGAGAGGAAGAAGCAGGCTCACAGCAGAGGAGCCTGATGTGGGGCTCGATCCCAGGACGCCGGGATCACGCCCTGAGCTGAAGGCAGACGCTTAACCGCTGTGCCACCCAGGCGCCCCAAGGCCTCCTCTTTTAAACATCATGTTTTATATACAAGAAAACAGCTGAATCCAAAGAGGCAAAATTGTATCGTACAGTTAGTGGAATATTGAGAGCTCTGTTACTCTGCTTTCATTACAGTAATTGAAAGTTACATATTATAACTAGGGCTTTTCAGGGGCAGGAGGAGGAGGATAAATAAGGATAATAAGGAAAGTTGGGGTCTGTCTAGATTGTTTTAAAGATTTTATTTATTTATTTGACAGAGAGAGAGAATGCACAAGCAGGGGGAGCGGCAGACAGAGGGAGAGGTAGAAGCAGGCTCCCTGCTCTGGCCCAATGAGGGGCTCGATCCCAGGACCCAGGGATCATGACCTGAGGTGAAGGCAGACGCTTAACTGACTGAGTCACCCAGGTGCCCCTGTCTAGATGAATTTGAAGAGCCAGTGGCTAGACCTTTGAAAGCAGGAGCAGCCTCTTCTGAAAATGGGCATTGCACAATGGCAAATGAGTCTGCAGGCAGTGATGGAATGGAAGGAAGAGAAGGAACAGGTAATAGAAGACTGGAGTCTGAGCTTCCGGCAGAGGGTGAGGTTGGGTGTGGGATCAGATACTGTCAAGGATGTCACGGATGGGGTGGGAGTGAGGCCCGGGGCCGGGGGCATGGAGCTGTCTGAACCCGGGCTGCAGGAACACAAGTGTATTTCTGATGAGCTTCTGCCTCCCCTCCTCCTCTGCCCCTGCACCAGGTTGGACATGGATGGGGTCAGAGCAAAACTTGGTGCTGATGGGATCATAGGCCCACCTACCAGAGTTTAAGGGATTCAGGCAACAAACCATTCCAAAGTATAAAAGGGAATCATTGTAATTGCTGAAGGAGGGAGTAGAAAGAATATGAGAATTCCTTTAACTGGTGAGAGATGTCCTATAGGCCTTGAGATGGCTTACTTGTCAAATTAGGATGGAGAGATTTCGGGTAACTACTGTTAGACTGTAATGTATTAAAATGAAAACCCAAGTTATTTGCTTTGCTTTTAAATATTAGAGAAGGGAGTAAATTGTAGGATGCAAAGAGCTTTTTTTTTTTTTTTAAGATTTTATTTATTTATGCGAGCGAGTGCACAAGCCAGAGGGAGGGGCAGAGGGAGAGGGAGAAGCACACTCCCCACTGAGCAGGGAGCCCGATGCGGGACTCCATCCCTGGACGCAGAGATCATGACCTGAGCTGAAGGCAGTTGCTTAACCAACTGAGCCCTCAGGTGCCCCCCAAAAAACTTCTTTATACCAATAAGCCCACAGTCTTTTTGAGACTTCATTTTGAGAATATCACAACTTCGTTTCAAATTTACCTCTGGCAACTAAACCAATTAGTCTATAGCAGATTCACTGTTTAAACTTGTTAGTTACAGCTCCTTGGTTCCAGTGTGGGTTCATATCTTTCAAGATGCAGAACCGGTTCTTTGGATATCACTCATCTTGTCTAAGTTGGATGACTTTCACACCAGGTGATCTAATGACATTCAGGCGCATGCTCGCTGGCTGGCTCTTCGGCATGAAAGCTTGAGATTGACCCGTCCACATGGTGGGCTATATATGGTTAGCAGCTTGCTGTAGCGTTTTAGTCTTGTGCTCCAGACGGTCTCATATGGTGGAGGTGACACTCTGGATTTAATCCTCCGTGAGTCACAGAGTAATTATCTGACAGGCATCCATTCAGAAGCACTTGCGCATCGGCCAAGCAATGTGTGCCCCGTCCCGGGGAAGAAGAGGCTGCTGGCCTCATGCAGCTTGCTGGTCGGAGGGCAGTACCGCCAAGGACTCCGTCTGTCCCTGGCAGAGGGCGAGGAGTGTCCTTAAAGCCACTTGTTCTCATGCCCTGAAGCTGGAGCTCTGGTTCACTCTCTGCTAAGAACTCTGAAAGGGGCAAACTAAATGGAATATCTCTGGCCTGTGGAAGCAACACTGAATAGATAGCGTGGTTTTAAGTTTTGACAAAGACTCACATAGGACTTGCACAGACAAACTGCCTGCCTCTGGGGTAATGACATTGGCAATTCAAAGAGTGAAAATGACCCAGAGAAGCTGACTCATAGAAGCAGTGAGGAGAAGGGTGGTTGCCCGGGGCTGGGGGTGGGAGTATAGGGAGAAAAGGGCCTAAACTGTCAGCTGCCAGCTGAGCAAGGTCTGAGGCGCTCACCTGGAACATGGCGACCGTGGTTGAGAACACTGCACTGTACAGTTGAAATTCGCTAAGAGAGTAGGACTGAAGTGTTTTCACTGAAGTAGAAAATGTAAATCTGTGAGGTGATGGAGTGTTAATGACTCCATGGTGAGAATCTTTTCACAGTGTAGACGTACACTCTAGGTACACTCTAGGGGCCTCATGGTTTTATCAATGACACCTCAGTAAAGCTGAAAAAAACAAAAGGCAAAGAATGGCAATGCGCTGGACTTGAATGGCTGGGGCTGGTTCTGAGTGGGGGCACTGTGTCCAGCAGGGAAGGGGCAAACATCGCCATAAGGCAGAGGCGCAGAGAGGGTCCGCATGGGAGCTGCCAGGGCAGAGCAGAAAGAGATGTTTTCTGGGAAAGGCAGGTGCATTTGGATGGTGGAACCATGGCCGCCCACCTGGCGGTCTGTGGCAGAGCACCTGCAAGAGGGGGTGTTAGACTCACGAATTTGAAGCCGGTGGGAGGTAGCGGGGAGCATGAAGAGGAAAGGAGGAATATTAGGAACAGTCCAGTTGTTTCTGCAGTCATTTGTAAGTAGAAAACATAAATAAAAACAGAATTCTCATCCCTGGGAAGACTTGGAATGGTTGACTGGAAGTATGGGTGGGACTTTCGGAGAATCTCCTGGCTTCATACCTGTCAATAGTACTTGTGTAAATTCCCATTTGGGGGCATTAACCTTCATTTACTTGCCATTTGCAATTGCAGGTTTCTGGTCAGTACTCGCCCACTGCCCATGCTTCCCTGGTCTGACTGTAAAATAATTGTACGTGTGGTCAAACAAAGATGTACACAATTTGCCTTTTTAATTTTATCCATAGCAGCTTGGCTGCTGTGGTGCTCAGAGCTTTCAAACACGTTTTTCTGAAGCGTTACGGCATCTGAGGGCATTTTCAGCAAGTGGTCCTAGCAGTCGGGGCAGTGGGACTGGATGGAGAGCACGTATTTGGGGGGGGTGTTTTTGTTTAGACGTATTATTCTGGGGGTGTGCAAACATCAGCATTTTCCTACTTTGCGGTAACTTTAGCACCTCTCCTAAGACTACAGGCTTCTTCATAACAAAGTATGAAACACCTTGCTAATTACTTTTTCTTAACTAGACTCATATTGTCAGAAACTTAACTGAGCTTCCCTGTGGTTTTAGCTCCTCTACTCACTGAAAGTGACCAGGGTTTTGAATGAGGTGGTGCTGGTCATGGGGCAGTGGTGGGGGGATGAGTGGGCTGCAAAGCGAAGGGCGGGCATGACGGAACTGAAGGCCGTTTCTGATCTCCGTGCCAAGACCAGGCCACAGACGTATTAAGTAGCTGCCTTTAGGAATTCAAAGAAAGAAAGATGATTGTTTTAGAAAAATTTATTTCTGGGTTCCATTTAACCGGGCAGTAAAAGCTTAATACGTTCACTGAATAGGAATACGGTAGAGCAGGTCTGACAATGCAGTGTGATTTTGTACAAAGGACGCTGCCTCTCAGAGCTTCATTAAGCAGGGAGTGTGTGTTTTCATAAATGACAGAAGTGTGTGCTGGAATATTTATTTAAATTTAAAAATAGCCTCCTCCCGCAGGCAGGGTCAACTCGTGCCAAATGAAAAATGACGAATGTAAACTTTCTGAGGCTCTCGACAAAAATCCCTCCGTCTCACATTCATGTCTAGAAGGCCAGCCGTGGATGAGAGATAGACGCTGGTTCCCTTTAGAATAGTCGGAAGTGGAGCAGAGCGTCTCGCATATTCTAGACGGCAGGCACGTAGAGATGCCGCGGGCAGTCTCGCGTATTCTAGACGGCAGGCACGTAGAGATGCCGCGGGCAGTCTCGCGTATTCTAGAAGGCAGGCACGTAGAGATGCCGCGGGCAGTTTTGTTTTGCTGGAACAACGTGTGTTTGTGGGGATTTGGATTTGGTGCCTCCAGACTTTCTTCCCTCTCACGGAGGTGGGAGGGTGCTATTTTCCCTTCTGTGGTTGGTGAGACTTCCCCTGGTGATGACACTGAAATGTGCTTGGCTGCACAGAACTAGAGTTTCTAAGTACTGTGCCAGCCCCTGCCCCCCACTGAGGCACACATCCTTCTCTTGGGAGAGCGGGGGCTCAGGAAGTAGGAAACTCGAGGGTGAAATGGAAGTCCTTCTGAGGATGAAGGGAAAGTGTTGAGGAACCAAAAAAGCGAGTCGGCCACTGGTCATCTGGGCCTGGCTCTTCGAAGATGGAGACGAGCAGCGTGGGTGAGTTTGAACCTGCTCGCGATCCACAGAAACCTCTTACCGTACTGGATGTCCATGGAGCTGGGTCCAGGACATTTTAGATGTCTTGCCAAAGCCTCCCTCTGGGGCTGTTTTCTCACCTGCAGAGCGGCTGGCATGTAGCAGGCGCTCAGGAAATATTCACTTAGCCTCCATTGTTCCTGCACTCAGATGACAGAACCCAGCACTGATGGTGACGTGAGGGTTCTGCCCTTTCTTTCCTCTCTGGGCATAAAGGATCTCAGGAAGTCAGCGAGGTCAGTGGTGAGCATGAGCAGTGAGCCTGAGGGTTCCCCGTTATGCTGGGACATAGACAGTTTATCATATCATGGGGAGTCTAAGTGTGTTTTGGACGTCCTGTCTGTTAGCGTTCAGGAAGTATGTTTGGGAAGGTCACTGACTGACAGGCCTTTAAAGGCCCTGGTTCAATATAGCAAAGATCTAGTGTTGCTGGAAATGAGACTCGATGGCCAGAGAGTCTCTCTAAGAGGTCACTGGATGGAAGAGTGGTTTTTGTGCCCGAAAAGCAGACAGTGGTGGTTCTGGGCAGGGTAAGTTGCATGTAAAAATGTAAGTGCTGGGAAGAGTATTTCACATGGAGGCTATTGGCAACAGGAAAAAAAAAAAAGCAAAATAAAACAAAAAAACCCAACAACAATCCCCAAAAAGCAACACAAAAAACTATGCCCCCAGGGCTATGATTCTACCTGCTGCTTTTCCCCCTGGAGATGGATTTAACACTAAAATCCAGCTGCGTTGTCAACAGTTTCCTTTCAAGCTACACAGTTCTCCTTCCTTCTCGTCTCCCTTCCTCTTCCTGCCTCTCCCCCCTTAGCGAGAGTAAACAGTAGTGACACAAGGGGAACTTGAATGTCTTGGCCTGCAGATACCCATTTTCTAGATTGAGATGAATGAGACCAGTTTATAAAGCCTGGGTCTGTCTGTCTTTTTTTTTTTTTTTTTTTTTTAAAGATTTTATTTATTTATTTGACAGAGAGAGACAGCCAGCGAGAGAGGGAACACAAGCAGGAGGAGTGGGAGAGGAAGAAGCAGGCTCATAGCGGAGGAGCCTGATGTGGGGCTCGATCCCATAACACCAGGATCACACCCTGAGCCGAAGGCAGCTGCCCAACCGCTGTGCCACCCAGGTGCCCCCTGGGTCTTTCTATCGCCCAGAAATCCTCAAGGATGTAATTCCCTTTTTGCATTTAAATAGGAGCATGCGCAAAAGGACTCTCACATCAAGAGTCCTTTTTGTCAAATACAGGTTTCCTCTGCTATCCAAAAGTAGCGCGCCCCTGTGAAAGCTTTTGTAAGCCTCAATGGCATAAAGCAAGAGTGTCCCCCACTTTCCAAGAGTTCAAGTTATGCCACTTCCCTTTTACAAAAGACCAACATAAACACAAAACTCCTTTTTGGATAAATGCGAAACTCCTCTCCAGATTTCTTCCAGTTAGTGAGAACAGGTACTGATGTGGGTCTTTTGTAAAAGTCCCGTGTCATAAAATGAACTTTCAGAAAGCGGGAGCAAGGGCCGGTATTGGCAAAGGTTCTGGTCTTGGGAACCACAGATACGCAGATGTCCACTGTGGTCTTGCCCTTACTGGTCCCGCGTGGAACTTGAACTTTCATTTCCTAATTCAGCCCACGTGGGGAGACTGACCTCAAGAGGAACCTTAGCTTATACAGATGTTGCAGAATGGACTCAGGACCACTGATGTGTCTGTCGTGTGTTTGACTCAGAATTCCAGAAGTATTTTTTTTCATTTAAGTAGATGTTCCTAGAAATAGTGACATGTACTTGTATGACCCTGTAATGAAATACCCTCCTTTTGAAATGGCTCAAGTTTGTAGCATATATAGACATTTGAACTCAGTTGTGCGAGCTGTGATTCCTGACACTCGGAGTGCAGTCCCTCCCCTTTGTAGGTATAATTAAGGTTGCTAACACCCAGTGTTTACAAATAACATTTTTGTTCAAGAAGAATAGGACATATGCACATCAAAGAGCAACAAATTTCAAAGCACAAATCTTTGCTTAGTGGGCCCCCCCCACCCCCGCTCCCCTTTCACTCAGACTCCTCTCTTGAAATTACAGAGTATATTACAAGTAAGTGACAGCGTGACTTTTTGCCCAGTTTCACCTATGCCTTAAATGGGTGCCTTTTTGGCATAGAGCTCAGTTATTGCTTCATCTTCACACCTTTGCTAAGTATTCTAATTGCTAATTAGAATAATAATAAATATCTTGTCTTCAAGTTACTTTGTCAAGTTGATGGCTGTTAGGGATATAATTAACTTCTTTAGCTTGGATTTGGCTGTTTACCTCCATGTTTCTCAAAGTTTTGAGGATTGTATACCACACAAAAATTAACCTTAATTATAGAATTATTTAACCAAAAGTTTGTTATAAAATTATACTCTAGAGCAGCGATTCTCAAAATAGGAATTGGGAGGTTGAACTACTATCTTGAAAGGGATATGGTCTCCATATATCCAAAGCTAAACTGACTCTCTTCTCAAACCTGGCCCCCATGTCCAGTCTTCTATTTTTGATTAAATGGAACTACCGTTTTTAGATCTCCTTCTTTAGACCCAGTGACTGGCCAGATCCCATTCATTAACCCTTCCTACTTCTGCTGCCACCCTTCTTCCCATTCTCACTTGCCACTGCCCTCACCCAGGCCCTCATGAGTACATTTTTCTGGAGTCCCTTTCCCCTCCACCCATTCTTCATGTTGCTTACCCGCTTCTTGTAGATTTCTTTTGAAGCATTATTCCGATTTTCACTACTTCTCTCCAGGCGAGTGGTTCTCACTTCCGCATGCCCCAGAATCCCCTGGAGGGCTTGCTACAGCTGCTGGGTCACTCCCCCAGAGTTTCTGATTCAGTAGATCTGCTGAAGGGCGAGCTGATTTGCTTTCATTAGAAGGCCCTGGTGTTCCCCAGACCTTCCTTTGCGGACCTCGTCTTGAGGACGAGCCTGTGCTCCGAAGATTCCAGGCTACTCCTGTCTGTTCATTCTGACTTCCTGCTTGCTCTTTGCTCAGCCAGTGCTCCGTGGAGCCCCTCTGGGGATGTAAGGATAAGACTCAGGTTCCTTTGGAAAAAGCTCTGTGTCTTATTCACCTGATTCCCCTCTGCCCCTTTGACAGCTGTAGGAGTTCTCAGTGGAATGCTTGGGGAGGGCAGTAATGCTTTTGCAGAGAAACGGCTGAGTGAAGCTACGCATGAACGAATGTCAGGATAAGAGGTGTAGGAGGCCCCATCCTAAGCTGAGGTCATGAGGACCTGTCTGGGCTACCAGGCTGCCTGTGCCTCCTGGCCATGCTTGATAGGCAGAGTGGGCTGGGCTGGGCTAGGGGCCAGGAGGCAGTTACTTGCAGCCGTCCGCTCCTCTCTACCAGGCACACCTCTTTTCTTAGCTTTTTTTTCTTTCCCATTTTGTGTCACTCCATCCCTTGCTCCTTTTTCTCCTACCTTAGCCGTGATGCCCTGGCTCTTTTTGGTGGGTGGCTTCCTGGATTGAAAAGGCTTCCAGTGCTAAAAGCCACAAAATTGCTTCTGAATTTTAATCCGAGTATTTGTTGAAGAAAAGATACAGGCTCAGCAGGACTGGCATCGTAGTTAGGGCATGTTATAGGGTGTCTGAGTAGTATTCTACATACTCCTATTTCATAAGACCAGTTTTGTTCAGCTAAAGATAACCCTGAATGTGGACACATGGTATCCCCATTCTGCAGACAAGCAAACAGACTCAGAGACTAGGAAATAATAATGCATGATTCCACAGAGCAGAGATTTCCCCACCATTGTACACACACAAAGAATAACTTCTTTGCTTTATAAAGGAGTGTGTTATAATTAATAACTCTGTTTGGAATCATGGCTGCAGGTATTAGAAAGTGTGTGCCAATGTAAAGAAGACTGGGATGCTGAGTAGAATATACCACTGGGTGATCCTTATTCCAGAAAACTATTAGTAGCTTTAGATCAAGTGTCAAACACATATTTAGTACATAGTAGATAGTGAAAGAGTTTCTATAAATGGAAAGCATAGAAAAAAGTCTACAAGGAACTCATTGAACTGATAATAAGGGCTAGTCATTTTTTTTTCTTAATACACTTCTGTTACTGCTGCTTTTTTTGAAATATATACATGATAAATTGGTTGGGGGGAGAGCTTGTAGGAGATATGAAGAATCCTTCCTAAATCCTAAAAACAACAACAGCAACAAATAAACAACAACAACAACAAAAAGCAGCAGCAGAAGAAAAAGGATCCATCAAAATCTGTCTGGCAGTCATGACCTTTAAAGGGTCTCCGTGTTGGTTCCTCCCCTGGAATGCATCTGTGTCTCCATCAGCTCTGCCTCTGCTCAGTCTCTGCGGTCTCAGACCCAGCCCTTGGCTCCTTCTTCATGAAGGCTTTCCTGTCTGCTTTCTTCAAACCTCATGCTAGAAACGATCTCTCTCACTTGTGCATGGTCCTTGCTTGTCATACCAGAAGTTCTTGTATCCTCGTCTGGTCTCCCTGAGAGAGTGTTTCCTGACCATTGCAAATGTGAAGACCCCTCTCTGAGATTAAAAAAAAAAAAAAAAAAGAAGAAGAAGAAGAAGAAAGGAAGGAAGGGAGGAAGAAAAAAGAAATCGTCGGCTCTGACATCATAGTAGTTAAGCTTTTATTTATCAGTTTCTAAAGAATGCCTGGAAGTCTATGGATATCTGGACCCTCGGTATCTCTGTGGCCCCAGAGGGCTGTGCAGCTCACAGGCTGAAAGCTACTACCTCTTACAATGGCCTCTGCTACGAGTTAGGAGTTGTGGGTAGCAGGTGCGCTTTTCTCACCAACCAGCGAAGACCCCGTAGAGAAGGATGCACAGTGGTATCAAGTTGGTGCGCCTCTAAGCGCAGCGAATCAAAGCAGTGTAGACATGTCCCTGCACCCCATACCTTTGTAGCTGGTGATTGTGACCATTAGATGCTGGGTGAGAATCCAAAGTTCCTAACAGGTTACACTGCTGTTGACACAGAGATAAAACAGTGGACGTAATCTCAAAAGGAAAATACATAACATGATGGAAGTTGTGCTGAGTGATGTGTCCTTTCCGTGAGAGCTGGCGCCCCCTCGGTCTCCTGTGCTGTGGTTGGTAGAGGTTTGAGGATGCTCACGGCATGTGTGGTGGTCGCAGGTTTCCAGGCCTCCTGCTCTCTTCAACCTTATCCAGCCAGACCCCTGCTCCGAGGTGGGACCCTCTGACAGCCATTTGGTCTTAGCCTTGATTTTCTGAAGCCTGCACTTGACCCCAGGCGAATGAGTTCTCCTAGCAAATCCTGCACTTCCGTTCACTCAACAAGTACTGAGCAGCTCCCCTTCAGGGGCCTCGTGGAGGGCCTGGTGGGCATGCGTGTTAGCCTTTTTATTTTTAACGTTTTCCTCTAACAGGCTCATGCTTCTTTCTCTTTCCACAGGGTAGCGATGGTGCTCGGAGATCCCCACTGCTGGATAGTGATGAGCCTTTGGTGTGTTTCTACGATGATGTCACAACCTTGTACGAAGGCTTCCAGAGGGGTATACAGGTGTCAAGTAAGCATTTGCTGAACTTGTGTGACTAATGCTCAACGATTTTCATTCAGAACAAGCGGTCTCTCTTGAGGAAGTCGTATTTGCTCTCATCTTCCTTCTCCTTCCACCTGTTCACGTCCCCCTGTCTCCTCCCATACCATCTCCAGAGTGAGCCCCAAAGCACATGAGCCCCTCTAGCTGCTCCCCGGGCAGAGCGGGTTCCATGGTCAAATAGGTTTTCAGCATGTCCTGGATTTTATGGAGAGTCTCACATACATTAGCTCATTACTGGGCTCTGACATTTCCTGAGGTCAAAAGACAGGTTTAATGGGGCCCGATCCAACATTTTCAAACCTACTTGACCATGAGACCCGTATTTTGAGAAATAAACAGCAACATCCCAAGGAAGCAGTGTTCTGTGAGACACTTTGCAAGTGTTTTCTCACGGGACCACGCTTCCCTTCTAAAGGAGGCCTGAGAGGCCCACCTGCACTCCCGGCTCCTGCCTGCCCTTCGGCCTCTCTCCCTGCCAGGCTCTGGGTAGACCCTCCTCAAGTTACGCTGAACTTCCTGCAAAACCAGGACCCCCTCCCCTTTCTCACAGCCGCACGCCTTTGTGCGCTTGTCTTTTCCCTGATTGTAAAGCCTCTTCTTCCCCAGCTCCAGCCCAGGGTGCCTGCTATGTGCTTACTCCTATCCTGTACAGCTCCTACTGCATTTCGATCTGTTCTGTAAGGCCGCTCTAGTCTGTCGTTTTCATCTCCTGCCTCCAGGTGAGGTGTTTCCCCCAGCATCTTGTACCTATTTCTGTAATAGCCCCTCCAGGGAGCAGAGGCCTTCACCTGCTGCCCTGTCCCACTCGCCAGGGCTCCTTGAACAGGGCGCCATCTCTTGTCTCGGCGCTGGCACATGGCCTGGCACACAGTACGTGCTGCATTCATGTGGCCTCAGTGATGGAGCGAGTACCTTCTGCTTCCCACACTGCTCTTTGTGTTTTAGCCTCTTCATTTTGGCTTGTTCCAGGTTATTCCCTAGAAATGGTCTCTGGAATCCATGGTTTGTTACTTAAGTCTTTTGGTGGTTAGCTTTTATTTTTGCTACTGCTAGCTAGACTATGGTCCCCTGACTGTGTGCTGTTGCCGTCTCTGTCCCCATAACGTGTTGCATGTACTATGTGCTCAGAAGTGCCTTTTTTTTTTTATTTTAAACTGGGTACTGGTAACTTTGGATTGCTCTAATGCGTTTTTGACCCAGTATTCCTGTAACAGATTCATTAAGCCCCACTCTAAAGGGAAAGCAAACTTATTTCTATATTATGAACTTCTTCAAAGTTAATGTCAGGGTCAAGGTTTGTCTGTGATAGTAAATATCCATACGGCCACTTCAAAATATTTATATATTAAGTATTTATATATGTATATATATGTATATAGAATCCTTACCACTATCACAAAGTCATGTGTAGAAATGTTTTTATATTTTTCTCATTGGCAGCAGAGAATGAATTCATCCTGGTCATACAGTGACTTACATTATACTTCTGACTCCTCTGACCTTAAGACAGTGACTTTAAAAAAATTTTTTTGGGTCACTTTCTCTACTTAGAAAATGAAAGTCTTATATGAATGTTTCAGAGAAGTTGAAGAAAACAAAGTTCACTCTTCTTAACCTTTACTGATTGAAGGAAGCTGCTTCACAGGTCACTTTGCCGCCTTCTTTTTTTTTTTCCAGAGGAGCTTTTTATTCTAAGCTTTTTTTTCTTTTTTTTTTTAAAGATTTTATTTATTTATTTGACAGAGAGAGCACGAGCAGGGGGAGCAGCAGCAGAGGGAGAGGGAGAGGGAGAAGCTGGCTCCCCACTGAACAAGGAGCCCGATGCAGGACTCGATCCTAGGACACTGGGATCATGACCTGAGCCAAAGACAGACGCTCAACTGACTGAGCCACCCAGGCACCCTTATTCTAAGCTTGAATTTTCCTAGACTACCATAACATTAAGGCTTTAAGCCTTTATAGGAGAGCAAAAACCAGCATCTTTTTTTGTTGAATGACAGGAGAAGCCAGCATGGAGTTTTTAAACCTCGTCTTTTCAAACTATACGTACATAAAGAGGGAGCCACTTAGAAGGAGAGACCCTCTGCCTGTGAATCCGTGGATTCTCATCCCTGGCTGCCCTGCAGTATCACCTGGGGAATTTTGAAAAAATACTGAGGTCCAGGCCCCATCCCTGTCCAATTATATCAAAATTTGGCTGGATGATGGACATTGGGGAGGGTATGTGTTGTGGAGAGCACTGGGTATTATGTAAGACTGATGAATCACTGACGTACCCCTGAAACAAATCATACATGATATGTTAGTTCATTGAATTTAAATTTTTAAAAAAGTTTAAAAAAATTTTTGTTAGTAGGGCCTTGATATGTATTTTTTTAAGTGCCCACTGGCCTGGAGCTGGGGTCTGCAAACCTTTTCTGTAAAGGGCCAGATAGTAAATATGTAGGCTCTTTGGGCCACGTGGTCTCTGTTAAGCCTGCTTGGCTGAAGGTCTTAGATAATATGCAAATGAACGAATAAGGCTGTGTTCCAGTAAGACTGCGTTCACAAAACAGGTGGCAGGCTTGATTTGGCCGAAGCGTATATATTGCCAATCCCTGTTCTTGGAGAATAAAATAACATTATTTCATATGTGACATGTCTGAAAACAACTTCTGATGGAACTTGCCTGGTCTTTATCACAGTCCCTGTGAGTGGCAGGGGGTCTGAGAACGAGGTGCTTTGTGCTCTTTGGGTTTTCACCAAGGCTGCAGTAGAGACAGCCAGAAGTCGGTGTGAAGCAGTGAATCGGTCCAGCCTGGGTCCTCCCGGTCCTCACAACTGACCCGTACACGCGCAGCCCACTTCTCTTCTCCAGGCATAACTCTGCGTCATAGGCCCAGCCTCATCAGGGCTGCCAAAGGGGCCATGCTCTTGTTTTCCTACCCCCGTCCTCAGGCCCCCAAACTGAATCAGGACACCTCAGCTGACACTCAAACCCAGAATGGGGGAGCCACATACGTTACAGTCTCAAAACAGAAATGCAGAGGGGAGATGACCAAAAATGCCCTGTAGAAGGAGCTACAAGGCCCGGCTTAACACAGAGCTGGCGGGCGAGCCCGTGTTTTAGTTAGGAAGCGTTCTCGTATGTGGTCAGCTCTGATCATCGGAACATGGCAGCTTTTTCTTTTTTTTTCTTTCTTTTTTCTTTTCTTTTCTTTTCTTTTTTTTTTTTTTAGGTGGACATAGCATTTCATTCAACAACTACAAACTGAGCATAAAGTTAGCATGGATTTAATCTGTAGAAGGAAACTCCCACAATTCCAAATATAAATGGTTCGGGTGGTATTTATTACTGAGCTAGCCCTTAGCGTGAATGCTTAATATGGGTTTTCTTGCTTCCTGCTTATTCAGTACCTAAGTTAGAATCAGGACACATCCTGATATTTCTTAATTTTTGCTTTCACATATACCCACTTATTTTCTCTTTATTTTGCACCTTTTCCTCATTTTTGTTTCTCTACAAATAAGACTTCACCTGTGTAAGTACATCCCAGGTCATCAGAATTTGGGCATTTAAGAGTCATATTTTCCGTTTTACATTCTGAGAATGCTTTACAGTTCAGAAATTTTGAGGGATTTTTCTGAAAACCCACACCAGGATTTCTATACCATGCAGCTACTGACTCCTTTCCAAACCAATAAGGTATGGAAGAATTAATAAATTTTATTGGCCTCATATCCTTTTATTTATTTATTTATTTATTTGAGTGAGAGAGTGAGAGAGATCACGAGCAGGGGGGAAGGGTAGAGGGAGAAGCAGACTCTCTGCTGAGCTGGGAGCCCTACGTAGGGCTCGATCCCAGGACCCTGAGATCATGACCTGAGCCAAAGGCAGATGCTTAACCAACTGAGCCACCCGGGCGCCCCTGCTTCATGTCCTCTTATTTTTCCTCTTCTCCTGCCCCATTTAAGAAACAAAATAGAAACAAATAAAAAATCAGACCAAAACCCAGGGAGAACACATTTCCAATCTGAACTCCTTATTTCTAATCTGGGGATCAAAGTCTACCTGATACTTTGTAGAATGAAGTGGGATACAAATTGGAATATTTATGCACATTAAACCCATTTTTTGTTTTTTGTTTTTTTCTTTTTTTAGATAATGGCCCTTGTTTAGGCTCTCGGAAGCCAGACCAACCGTATGAATGGCTTTCATACAAACAGGTGAGTTTTCTGCTCTGTGGGTCCTCATGGATGCCATGGGGCTGAAATCCGTCTGATCTTAGAGGCACTGACTGTGAGGGCTGTAAACTTGCTACAGAGTCTGTGCTCTGGACTGGCTCAGAGCTCTGGGGTAAACGTGCAGCGTCCAAAGGAAGAAGAGTTACACAAAGATTTGGGAGAAACTGGTTGAGTAACAATTGGTGGTTCAAAAGCACTTTCTTGTAGAACTTAAGTGGGTGCATTGTGGAGTAAAATATAACTCTAAGATAACATTCTAGAAATGTGCTTAAAGCAGGTGACTCTCTCCCAGAGCTCGTGGGGGGATAGAAATTGTCCTCTGCCTTGCAGGATACTGGAGAGATTGAGAAGCCCCAATATAGAGCACCTCTCTCATTTTATAGATGAGAAAACATCCCCTAGGAAAAGATGGGACTCGCTCGAGGTCACAGCTGATTAGTGGCAGACACAGGACCAGAACTGAGGTTCACATCTTCTGGTCTAGGGCTCTTCGGTGTGTCGTATGAACCTGAGCAACTTGAGACTGTGTGACATTGAACTCCATGGCAGCCATGGCGAGCAGTACAGATGCTCAGAGGCGACACCTGCATTACGGTATAAGCACAGAGGAAGCTGGGATCTGGGTGGATTTATTCTTGTCCCTCTGCAGTCCCAACTGGTCCACAGCTGCAGATGTTTAAATAGTTTCTGGTGGCAAGGAGCAGAGCCGGAAGACATGGCTTTGTGTTTTTATCATGACGACAGGACGTCTTGAAGCCCCTGTTCCTCCCTGTGGAAGTAGGACCCCAAGGGTGTATGGGAGCCACTGGCAGTGTCTACTCTGCTGTGTTTCGTTTCCAGCACAGCTGTCCAGGAAGTGGCTCCCTGCTCTAGGGGCAGGCCATCCTGTGGCATTCATGAATACAAACGAGCCTCCTCCTTCCATATTTGGTGTGAAGGTTGTGTCTGGCCGCTGGCTTGCTCTGGAGTGTACGTGACGGGGCGGTCACGAGGAGCCCCGAAGCCGGCTCAGGACGCGTGCTGGCCGGCCCTCCCTAGACTGAGACACACACCACGTTTTCTTCCCCTTCCCTCCTCTGAGGATCGATGCGATGCAGAAGGGCTTTGCTTACGTAGCTCTTGACAGAGAGCAGAGAGGCCAAGCAGCTTGGCGTTCCTTTCTTGTGGAAGGAGTGATGAGCTGTGCAGCCGCAGGGACCAGAGGGAACTTGCCGCTTTTATTCTGCTTTACCAGAGCCAAAATAAAGTAGTTGCCGAGCTTCCTCGTTTTCACGCGTGGTGTATAAACAGTTGATGTGTGTTGGACACATCATATTGTGTGGTGGGCTTAAGGCCTCGCAGGATCCCCAAGTGCTATCTGATTCCTTCTGTTACACGCTGGCCGGAAGGCAGAGAAGACAGGTCCCTGGCAGGTTGGATTTTTCGAGGCGGACTGAAAATCACTGCGGTTTCGGAAGGTGTTAATCTGTGTTTTGTACATTTCAGCCAGAGGCTGGGGAAGATCTAAAACTAGACTCACGGAAGCCAGCTCTGGGTGTGTACATTCAAGTCTTTCCGTTAGCTTAGTGACTCTGACCTTGGCGGGGCTAGGAACCCCTTTGAGGTTTTCTGAAGAGAGGTATGGAGCCTCTTTCTAGAGCTAGAAATGCCTGCAGATTGTCCTAATAGGCTCTGCAAACCATGGCAACATTTCACGGGTTCCCATCCCTGACATGCGAGCAGAGGTTGTGAAACAGGCTGTGGGTAGAAACACAATAAACATATTCTTGCTGTCACCTCACCTGTGTCAGCTCTCGTCCCCGTAGGCGGAGCGCGGTGGTGGACAAACAGAGTTTGGGGCCATAACAGGTGGCTTTACTCCCTGCGGGCGTGGGTGCGATTTCACAGTGCTCTTGAGAAGCCACCAACTGAGAATCAAGAAAATTATTCCAAATTTTAAGATGAAAAAAAATTTTTTTTTAGTTATTTTGGGATAGGAATGGGGAGAGGACGGGCGCAGGTTTATAAGTTCTACCTAATTTTTATGAATCTACCTATTTTTACTTACAATAAGAGTATTTTCTTATTTATTTATTTTTGTTAAAATTGTTACAAGTTTTTTGAAGGTGTCCCCCAAATTTGCTATTTCTGTGTTTGTAGCAAATGACAAGTTTTGGCTGCTTTGCTGCTCTTTATAACTACAAATTGTCATCATCATCATCGTAATAATAATAATAATTCTGTGTCCTTGGATTACCTTTGTAATTTTATAAAGCTAACGTATAAATTAGAAGTGTGTAAGAAGGCCTGGCATCCAGTGATCTGTGACCTGCAGCTGTCGGAATCCGACTCGTCTGCTTTGCAGGACGATTCCTATGATCAGTTCCCTTAATAGTGAGTTCTGGTGAATCAAGCCTTGCGTTTTACAGAAATGTAGAGCTAAATGCCTGTTTGCTCCTGCTCTCCTCCTCGGGGCGGTGCTGCTTTTCACCCAGTGAGCTTTGCTCCCTGTGTTGGGCCTGACACGGTTCCTGATGTTCATCCTCTCCGTTCTAGGTTGCAGAGATGTCCGAGTGTGTGGGCTCAGCACTCATCCAGAAGGGCTTCAAGGCTGCCCCGGATCAGTTCATTGGCATCTTCGCTCAGAACAGACCTGAGGTATTGACCATTAGACACCCAATTGCATGTGGTGTTGAGAGTTCTCAGATGGAAGAGCCAGTTGGGAGTTCACACCTACCTTTGCTCGGGACCCGATTTTGTGCTCTGATCACTACTGAGAATATGTCTCTGTGTTATTCCTTAGAAAGTGACACAATTATCATATGATCTCACTGATATGTGGAATTTAAGAAACAAAACAGAGGATCATAGGGGAAGAGAGGAAAAAATAAAACAAGATGAAATTAGTGAGGGAGACAAATCATAGGAGACTCTTAACCATAAGAAACAAACTGAGGGTTACTGGAGGGGAGGGGCATAGGGGGATGGGGTAACTGGGTGATGGGCATTAAGGAGGGCACGTGATGGAATGAGCAGTGGGTGTTATATAAGACTGATGCAACACTGACCTCTACCTCTGAAACTAAGAATACATTATATGTTAATTGAATTTAAATAAAAATATATAAATTAAAAAAAAAAAAAAAGAAGGAAGTGCCACCTATGAAAACCCAAGCCGGGGCCTCCTTGGCCCTTATATGGGGGAAAACAAAAAATCACTTTTTGGATTATTGGTTTTTGTTTTTTTTAAAACCAGGTCCCAAACAAAAACTAACAGAGGTTATTAGAACAAATAGCTCACAAAGAAATCTTCTTACCTTAAGGCTTCTGTCTGTGATTAGAAAAATAGCATCTGTAAATTGTAGAGAAATTTGGACATATTTTTGTCAGTTGCAGACTCTCCTCTTAGCTCTCTGGAAGGCAGGGACTTGCCCTCTGATCAGTTTACCAAGTTTAAAATACCATGGGCAGCAGGGAAAGTGCCTTGATGTTGAGTCAGCCTTAATGTGGGCGTGCAGTCTGTCTGGCTGTCAAGGCCCCTGCATGGTGCTTCTGCAAATCCTTGCATTCAAGGTCAGTTTACACGAGAAGCTCTTTTGGAGCTGTTGCTTATAGCGTTCGTGAGCAAATTAGTGGCATGACTTGGCTTGGAAAAATTCAAGCAGCTAAGCTTGAAGAAATTGAATTGATTCTTGTGTCCAAAAGACGTGTTGGCTCCATCCCTGTGCTACCAACTGTTTTATAAAAGAGAATGGTTTCCCACAGTTTTATGTATTAGTAAGGGAAAAACAGCGTTTTCCATAGCTGGACCATGACCAGGCTCATGAAATTTAGTTTCTTTCATTTCAAGTAAAACTTATTCAAGGGAACACATCCAAGATTATTGCATGAATGGAATTTTATAATGAATCTGTCCCTAGGACAGGTATTCCCTACTTCACAGAGTAAGTTCCTTCCTATATTTAAATGGGATTTGTCAGCTAGTTTAATAAATGTTTATTGAGCACCTGCTGTATGCCAGGCGCTGCGAGGCACGAAGCACAACAGTGACTTGGATCCTCCTTGTAAGATACCATGTGAGGGAAGACCGGCCCATAAGCTGATGCTTTCTCTGTAGTGTGGTAAGCGTGGACACAGAAAAAAAGGATTATATGAGCCCAGTCAAGGAGGACTTCCTGGAGGTGGCCTCCCAGTGGAGTGTTGAAGGATATGAGGGTGGGGGGCGCCAAGGGAATGTCAGGAACAGCCACATGTTTGCATCAAGCAGCATGTGTGTGTTGGGGAAGGAGGCATTTTCCTATCTTAGAGCTTGGAGGCGCAGGAAGGACAGGACCACACATACCACACGACCCAGCTGAGGAGCTTGGACCTGACCTCCATGTTCGTAGCTTGAAATTGGTGCCAGGAAAGAAAAGGGGAAAGTAGTTCCAGGCCAAGTGAATGTGAGTGCATCGTGCTCCCTTCCCACAGCAGCTATGCCTTTATCTGTGCCGTGCGCCGGTGTTCTGCAGGGGATTCGAGAACTGTGGCGGGGGATGGTGGTGCTGCCAAGGATTTTAAGTAAAAGGCTGGTCTCACCATGTTTGCCGTGTAGGCAGAATACTTGCCACATGGCTGCTGAGTCTAGAGGCAAGGTGACCAGTTACTGTATCACATCTTTCCTTCATCTTTTCTGGGGAGATTTTGCCAGAACATTTTTCTTCTTTCCCAAGTGTGTGTCCCTCCTTCCCCAGTTCCCAGATGCTACTGCACACAGCTGCCAGGTTGGTCTTCCTCAGACCCCAGAGCCTCTACCTTGCCAAGAAGCCCTCTGTGGCTGTGCGTCCCCCGGGGAATGGAGCCAGGCCCCTCACTAGTCACAGCCTTGCTCCAGCCCACTGTAGCCTTGCCTGTTGGAACAAGCAGGCCAGCCAGGGTGCTCGCCCACCTCCTTGCTGCTCTCGGTCGTGCAATCCCCACTACTGGAGTCTCCTTGCCTTTCTCTCCATCTGTCCAAACCGTGCTGCCCTGGCAAAGGGCGAGCTCCATTACCTTCCTGGCAAAGGTGGCCCACCATGGGCTCCCTTGTGTCCGAGTCGGTCCCTCTCTTGTACAGTTAATTATCTTTTCACATATTTGCCTCAATTCTCCCGGCAAATATCTCTTTCCGTCTAAGAAGGGGGCAGGTGTTTTGTTCTCATGAGGAGTCCCTCATGGTGCCTGGCACATAGTAGTAGACACACAGATGTTAATTTTGCCACGTCTAGTGTTTCCACTTTGAATCTCTCTAGAGTGGTGTTCACCTTGAAGTGGTTCCATGATGACATCTCATTTTCTCTCTCCGATCTTTACTGTTCATTTAGTGGGTGATCATTGAACAGGGATGCTTTGCTTACTCTATGGTGGTCATTCCCCTCTACGATACCCTTGGAACGGAAGCAATCACCTACATAGTCAACAAAGGTATGTCTGTGGTCTCTGGGTGGACGTCGGCCTCGTTATCAACTAGATTTTGGTGACTTTACATTTGGTTATATTTGATTTGATAGGGATTTTATGTTTATTTTTTTTAAAGATTTTATTCATTTGAGAGAGAGAGGGAGAGGGAGAGAACACAAGAGCAGGGGGAGGGGCAGAGGGAGAGGAAGAAGCAGACTCCCCGAGGAGCAGGGAGCCCAACATGGGACTCGATCCCAGGACCCTGAGATCATGACCTGAGCCGAAGGCAGATGCTTCACTGACTGAGCCACCCAGGCGCCCCCGGATTTTATGTTTAAATGCACATCTGTCTTTCTATTCAAAGACTGTGGACCTTAAAATAACCTGGTGTCAGATATGATAGAGTCAGGCTTTTAATATCTTAGAGCTCATTCTTCATTGTATCTCTTCCTTCCCAGCTGAACTCTCTCTGGTTTTTGTTGACAAGCCAGAGAAGGCCAACCTCTTATTAGATGGTGTGGAAAATAAGTTAACACCAGGCCTTAAAATCATCGTCCTCATGGACTCCTATGGCATCGATCTGTTGGATCGGGGCAAAAGGTGTGGTGTGGAAATCATCAGTATGAAGGCGATGGAGGTGAGCCATCCTTCCCACTTCTCTGATGGGTGTTCCTCAGGCCATTCTGGCTCAAATGTGGTATCCAGTGCAACCACGCAATCCCAGCTCTGGTTGGTCATCTCAGCAACCCATAAAAGACCCAGAGTGGAAATTGCTGTCTCCTCACTGGCAAGAATTCTACGTGCACGCCCCACTGTGGCTCCATCACGTAGAAAGTACTCTCATAAAACAAGTTGTAATGCTCACATATTTATTTTGGAGTACTGACAAGCCATGCCACTGTATGGTAGAAGTGTGAATTTCCAGTTTAAGTTTGTATGTCCTTTATAGGCTTTTGTGCCGTTTACTTACTGATTTATTTCTAAAACAGAGCAGCTACATTATTCTTTTTCCCAAGTTGCCTTTGTAGCATCCTGGTGAATTTCCAGCATAGGTGTTGGATTTGGTTTATTTTTATATTAAATTTCTTAAGATGCACATTAATCAAAACTTTAAAAGTAACCATTCTAGGAAAATGAGTGGGGCCCATATTTAAATCGGTTGTTTGACATCACATCATGTAAGAATCTGATTCTCCCAGTTGGATCTGGAGTAGTTTAATCCCAAGAAGCTGGTAAGAGGAGGATCTTACCAGGTACGTATCATAGGAATAGGCCAAATACAGTAAGTTGTTCTCCTTCCGAAAATGTTACAGATATTTTCCTGGAACTGTTAAAGATAGGGTTTCGAATTGTATTTATAGTTCTCTTTCTGCGAGGAATTGGAGGCTACAAGCAAGGGTCTATGTAATGCCTTTCCGGAGGAACTTAGCCATCCTAGGGAAACTGTAATTTGTTCTAACAGAGCCTCTGCCTCATACGTGTACACACACACACACTGGCAGAGAAGCTGAGTCCCTAAGAACAGGTGTGCTGTCCTCTTCAATTAGGCTGACAACTAGCTTTTTACCTAGTGTTTCCGCACTTTGTTTTTTTACTTGTGATCGCCGCTCACAATAATTTTATTTCCCCCATTTTTCCTCCTTCTCCCTAACCCCACCACACGAACATGCCCACGGACACACGTGCACACGTGCACACGCATACACACACACAGGAATATTTTGGTGTTTTTTGAAGGCTCTACAATGAAGTAGTTTTAAGATGAAAAAATTCAGGCAAGTGAAGATCGTAATATAAAGTTTATATTAAAGCTTTATTTTATAAAAGACATTGTTCTACACTTCCCTGTGTAATAGGATTCATGCTTGGTTTTTAAAAATTTTGTAAACAGAAGGTTAATTTTTGAGAAGTGGATTTAAAATTGGCTTTATGGTTGATCATATAATCAAGTTTATATTAATAGATAGTTTCATTGTATCAAAAAGACAAATATTGGTATTTGGAATTTTTGCTTTTTTTGGATATTTTATTGCGAGAATTTTCAAACATGTAAACAAGTTGAGAGAACTGACAGTAGACCGCCGTACACCCCAAGCACCCCACAGCTAGCGTTTTCATGTTTTTGTTTCATCATGTACTCGTCCATCACTCCATCCCTCCATTCATTCATGAATCTTATTTTTTTTAATGCATTTTCATTAGGCTGCAGTTTTTATCACCCTAAATATTTTAGCATGCTAATCATTAACTAGAATTTGGCTTTTCTCCTGGTTGAGGTTTTTTTGTTTTTTGTTTTTGGCATTTGGAGCCTGAAGATGGCAACTCGTTTATTTTTATGGTTGCTGTACTCTCTTCTGCATGATGTCTTCAGACAGGTTTGAGGCTGTGGACTTTCTTGGCCAAGAGGGGCACTCATTTGGATAATGTTTGTTCCTGATAAATTAAAAATCAAATCACATGTAACTATTGAAGTTATGTAAGAATTCTGAACAGATGGGTGGAGATTTGGGTCTGATGAAGATTCTTTTGGGGGAAAAAAGAAAGAATTACCATTGCTTCAGCTCTTGGTTGACTTCTATTTGGACTTCACTGTTCCTGTTTTGAATCAATGGTCTGTTATAGATATAATTTAAATGTAATTAAGATTAAAAAACAGTTTCAAACCATATGCTGGGTAGAAACTCCCTGAGCCCTGAGCACACTCATCAGATTTCCGCTTAGTTCTAGGCATGCTCACTGCATATGCTCATTCAAGCCGATCAGTTTTAATAGGAAAAGAATATAAATAGTTCATTAGAGAAATTAAAGCTAATTAAAGTGGCCACCGAGACACCTGTATGCAGTGAACTGAACAGCATCGAAATGACCCCCTGGTAGTGACAGGGAGCCAGCCGCTGGGAGACGCGCCCCTCGGAAACGAGCCTGCCCCTCTTCGTGTCCATTCAAGAGGACTGTTTTGTAATTGGAGGTTCCCAAATCCTTTTTTTTTTTTTTTTTTAATCCACGCCATGTGGAGAGTACAGATATTTGAACCTCTAGCATTTCATCTGGCAGAGACTGATTTTTCTCTCCAGACTGAAGAACATGCCAGTTACCGGGAATTGGGTGATTCCGGGAGGATGCAGAACATCTGCAGTTCTTGGGTTACGATTTCGGTTTGATGTCGGTTAAGGGCCGGGCTTCACTAAAGGCCGTACGAGGGTGTGGGAGTGGGGACAAGAAATCCATCGTCAAAGACTGATTCCTGTCTTGTGAGTAAATACTGTTAAAAAGACTAGTCCTCATACCATTTATATGGTTTTATATATGAGAGAAGACAATTGGAAAATGGTGTCTGGGAACAACGTGTAAATATTTCTCTTTAGGTTCATTGAAATTGCCAGTTTCTTTCATATGAAATGTCTACTGTCTTTGAGCCAGTGAATCCCACGGTAAAGTCAGCTTGAAGTGACTGGATATCACCTTCTTCTTTACATTTAGAAAATGTTTCCATTTAAGATTTTTTTTCTCTTCTCATTTAGGACCTGGGAAGAGCCAACAGACAGAGGCCTAAGGTAAATTCCTACTGTCAGTCCCCTGCTACAGCCTTTCCAATATCTAGTTGTCTCCGAGACTAGTACAGGTCCTGGGGGGTTAGCGTGTGGCTTGCAGTTTTCTTTCTGTTCTGACTTATACCACCTTGGTTGTGTGTGTTTTGTTTTTTTTAAATGGGCCGTAGCCTCCCGCACCTGAAGATCTCGCAGTCGTTTGTTTCACCAGTGGGACTACGGGTAAGTTGTGAAATGCAGTCACTTCTGAGTGGTATCTGGAGGTGTGTACCCCCTGCCCCCTTTCTTGGATGGCGGGTGAAGGGGGACTTAGTTGAGCTACAGATGGACCAAAAGCAGAGGACACAGAGGGGTTCGAGCACTCCTCCCTCGTCGCCGTATCCGACCTTCTCAGAATCTGAGCGTGCCGTGTACTTCCTCAGACGCTGATGGAAGGCGACAGTAGATTCCCCCATTTCCTGGGACAAACCAGCATTTCATTTCCAGAAATAAAATTCCTGCATTTTCTCCCTTTCCGTGACCTCTGAAAGTCACCCGTGTTGATAAAGGTGGTTTAAGATAAGATGTTTCATGTAAAGGATGGCAGATTGTTCTGGAATGTAAGGTCATTCCACATTTGGCTTTCCTGGTTGCACCTGATGCTAGAGGCATAACCCAATTATACAGAGTTCTGGGCTTCCTTAATTTCTGTCACTTTTGGATGGACTTTAACTTTGTTCTGCTCCTGTGTGTTCCTCAGGCAACCCCAAAGGAGCATTGATCACTCATCGAAATATAGTGAGCGATTGTTCAGCTTTTGTGAAAATCACAGAGGTAAACTTTGGGGATATTGTCATCTTTCTTCGTGTTCCTTGGTTGGCATGAGGCCTTAAGAATGGGAGTGGTAAAGGCAGTCCCGCCATGTTGGGCCCCTGCTGTATTTGGAGTAGAGATAAGATCTGAGTTTTAATATGGTCTAAGGTCACCTGTCCTCAGATCGTTTTCTTGGTGGACCTAATCTCCAACTCCTGCGTGTGACCATAAAGCTGAGTTGACAGAAGTTATTAGAACTTTTATAAGGTACAACTTTATTTGGATACTGCCCTATAAATGTTTCCAGGACAGGACCAAGAAGAAATGACTCTCTTGTGCTCTTATCTACCTACTATTCCAGTGTGGGGAAGATAATTTCTTTAAGTGGACAGATGAAATGTTAAATGGTACATGGAAGTTTTCTGAATTATTATTCTTTATTACAGTCGACTTCCATTTTATTAGAAAGATTAAAGCCTTGAACTTGAGTTGGTTTCCTATAGTCTTAAAGTTTGCCCCCGAAGTGTCGTGGTCCTCTGGGCTGCTGTAACAATATCACACAGGCTGAGTGGCTTAAACAACAGATACTTATTTTCTCACAGTGCGAGAGGCTGGAAATCCATGATCAAAGTATCAGCAAATTTGGTTGCTGGTGAGGGCTTCCTGGCCTGTGGGTAGTCGCCTCCTCACTGTGACCTCACCTGCCCTTTCCTCTGTGTGCACATGGAGAATGAGGGAGAGGTTTCTGGTGTTTCTTCCTCTGCTTACAAGGACACCCATGCTGTTGGATCAGCGCCCCCCCCCCGACCTCATTTCACCTGAATTACCTCCCCAAGGGCTCCATCCCCAAATCCAGTCACATGAGGGTTAGGGCTTGAACAAGAATTTGGGGAGGAGGGGGATACAATTTGGTCATAGCAGCAAGGGTATATTTCAAACTTGTTTTAAAAGTACTTCTCGAACAATATAATGCCTTTCTCTCATACCTTTGCACATTTTATGTAATTCACTTTTGCAGTCTCTGGGAGGGTTCTTCTGTGAGCTCTGATTTTCATGACAGGAACCCCCATGCTTAATGGTTTTGGGGAACGTGCGTCCTTGGTGGCTGAAGAAGGCCTGTCTCACTCCTGCCTACACCTACACTTTCTTAGTCCCAAATACCTTTTTTGGGGTATATTTCATAAACAGAATTCAACATTGAGTACCTCACCTAAGTGGAATTTTAATTTCCTAATTAGCCTTCGAAGAAAACTTAAAATACACTCATGGCTTACCGAGGCAAATGGTTACAGACTTTGTTTAAAATTAATTACACGATCAGGGGCATTCCAACTTTGTAGAACTTCTTCATGTTGCTAATGCACATTTTTGGGGATTCCAAATAGAAAACTGAAAAGTGTAGAAATTACAGTCTGACTTCTCTTTATATAAACAGTTTCCTCCTGAGATGAACTAGTCGGGATGCAGATCACACTTGAATAAAATTAATCTAAAATTATGGCAGGTTCAGGCTACATCACGTGCTTCCGGGGCTGCTGGGTTTGCTCAGGACTGGTGGGGGATGGGCACGGCCTGGAAGAGGTTGTGTAGGCACCTGATGGGGCCTTCATTTCTTAATTGGGGTGCGTGGCTGCTGGAGGCAGTCTCTGCTTTGGCCAGAGTTCCTCACATGTGAATAACATGAACATTCCACGCAGACCCTCCCTGCGCCTGGCCCTAAGTAAAGCCCCTTCTCAGCCTTGAAATGGAACCCAGATGTCCAGCTCAGCCTCGATGCAGACCTTTATCACAAAGCAGTGTTTTATAGGAGATGATGCCAGATCAGAGCTTGCACTAAACAAATCGAGACATTTTCATGGGGTGTAAAGTAGGCCGTTCAGGTAAAGATGTTGATCAAACTAAAATACTCAGAATGCATTTATACTGTATGTTAAAAGAGTTTAGCAATCAGTTTCTCTTATATTCCCTCCTCCTATCCTTTTACAACATAAAATGCTATTTTATGTTCAAATAGATCTTCTGTTTCCACAACATAATATGCTATGTTATGTTGGAATGAACCTTTTATTTCTTACTTAAGGTGGAATTGAGTTTGCTGGGCCATGGGGGACGGTAACTTTGAAATACTCAATGATTAAAAGCACATGATCCCTTAATATCCCAATTTGGACCAAATTTTCCCTATGTGGACTACAGTCCTGAGTGGGTTTACTTTATCATGATGAATGACCTCCACTCTAATTGAATAATTAAAGCCATAAAGTATTGCCTTTTCATTTCATACTTTGGTGAGAAATAACTGCCAATTGTAAGCAAAAGCTGTTTCTCCTTAGCATTAAGGAGTTATGTGCTCTGAAATAAAATGGGAAATTACTGGAAATCTTAATGCTTCTCTGCTTGCTGGTGTCTTTGCTTACAGAGCACAGTCAATCCTTCCCCAGATGATACTTTGATATCTTTCTTGCCTCTCGCCCACATGTTTGAAAGAGTTGTCGAGGTAGGCCTTGTTTTGTTTTTGTGCTTGCTCGCGTGTTTGTTTGCGTTCTGCTAAGTTGTTGTGTTTTACAGAAAGCACTTGCCTTGAATGCCAGTGACACACACATTTCGTTTTTACCACTGGCACACATGTATGAGCAGCTGCTGCAGGTAAGATTCACGGGCGCACTGTCACCCCCAGAGAGAATTCTTTGCGCAGCCCCATTTTAGAAATGGCGCTAATGACTTAAAAGAGTATAAATGTGGGGGGGGGGTCTGAATACTTGAACTTTAATCATTCATTTTAAAATTAGAAGCTCAGACTTCTGAAGGATATGCACATGGCATGATTCCAGAAAGATTAACTGTAAAAGTAGAATTTTTATGAACGCCATCCGACAAAGCCTCGTGAAGCTTCTGCCTCTGTAAAAAGCTTCTGTATTTCACTGGGCTTGTTCATAATGCACAAGTTGGCTTAAGATTCATTTTTTCCACCAATATTCTAAGTGCCCTTGGAAAAGCAGCATGATCTTTAGCTGCCCTTGGCCTGGGTTCCCTGTACACAGTGGTGTGACAAGAACCATCTCTTTTCCTTCTTGGACAATTTTGGATCATATACGTCTAGGAAAAACCAGTGGGCACCATTCATTCATTTAACCAATATTTATTGAGCACCAGCTATGTCCCTGACACTGTGCTAGGTGTCAGTAACCAGACTAATGGAGAGGTGACTAACTGAGAGCGAGCGGCCCTTTGATTGGCTGCTGGCCTGTAGGATGCACTTACCCTAAAGGATCAAGGGTCACGAGATCCCATCTTGCCTCTGTTACCTCTGCTCCTGCACACCTCAGGAGGTCTTGTGAGTTTCCAAAGCGATCTCAAACGAGTTGATAATGGCCCGTATATACCTAATTGCAGTTTTGGAAGTGTGCCTGGGAGGCAGGCCACCCTGAACAAAAGCCCCCCTCCCTGAGCTTGAATTTTGAAACCATGAACCAGGGTGTACCTTTCTAGTGGTTTCTGCTTTCAAGCCTGAGACCGTTTGTACTTCCGTGGCATCATCTTTTGAATCACTCTTTCTCTTTAAAATTTAAAATAGGCGGTCTGTGGGTCAAGAGCATATGGCTTGCCGGTGCAATTTGCATCAGGCAGGAACAAATCCATGCAGTAGATTAGAGCTGAACGTCAAGCCACTCTGCTCTTTGATGCCAGTGTCTCAACTGCAAAATAGTCAGTGGCTTTTCAGACACTTTTCGTGAGATTTGGATTTTAAAAATGAGACTTTAATAAGCTTGGCAAGTAGCCAGGTTTGCGAGTAGCTAAGTTTTTGTTTTGAGAATAAATCAGGCCTGAAGTTTCCAGGCGAGTAAAACATTTGGATTACATAACACCGTGTCATTCATTCACCAGCTATCAATCCTGAAGCTAAAAGAGCAGAAGCTCCATGGTCGTCACTAAAAATAACACAGTCTGGTCTCTTACCAGCTCCTTTATCTTCGGGGTGATCAAGAGAAATGCCACACTTTGATGTTGTGCAATGACCAGGGAATGCAAGAACGTTTTTTGAAAAGCTGCTGACATGTAGGAACTTCATAGTTTCTGGACACTGATCCAAAATGCTAAAACGGAAGCCTTGTGTGTCTGTGTGTATGTTGTGTAGTGCCTGCTTTGATGACGACATGGGGGTTATTTTTATTTACTGCCCTAGTGTGTGATGCTGTGTCATGGAGCTAAAATAGGATTTTTCCAAGGAGATATCAGGCTGCTCATGGATGACCTCAAGGCTCTTCAACCCACAGTCTTCCCTGTGGTTCCCAGACTGCTGAACCGGATGTTTGACCGAGTGAGTTCCAAGGAGCAGTGGAGTGGGGGACAGAGCCCTGGACCCGGAGCCCAAGACTCGGGTTTGAACTGGGCCAGCCGGGTACCTTCTATACTCTTGGTCTCGCGGAAGTGTGCTTTACCCATCAGTAAAACCAGAATGCGTTGACCTCACAGAGCCACTGGTGAGGATTATAAGAGAAAACACGTGAACACACTTTGTGCACTGGAAGGCCCAATACAGGTGGAAGGCGGGAGGTCACATTATTTGTGCTGTAAACTCTTTAGAGCCTCTGTTTTCTCATCTGTGTGATGGACTGTTACCTCCTGCCCCTGCCGTCTAGCTCATAAGGTTGCTAATTGCATCACACGAGAACTCTAACCATGAAATGGTTCTATACATTGTAATGCCCAAGAGCATGTAACATTACTTACTTAGCCACATGGAAAGAAGGGCTTAAGCCAAGCCAGGGATGGAGAGAATGCCAGCCCCTCTGTGGGTGGTCATTGTGGCATGGACCACCCATCCTGGGCAAGACCAGTGTGTGGCAGTAGCAGTCTTCAAGATACATTTGGACGGGGCAGTTTTCATGCTCTTTATTGTAAGGCAGGGCTTCTGTTATCTGTGAGAACCTTCTCTCTTTTTTTAAAATGGTCCTTTAAAAGAAACTTTTAAAAACAGCTGGATTGAGCTATATAATTCACATTCCGTAAAATTCACCCATTTTAAATGTAGAATTCAAAGGTTTTTTGGTATATTCACAGAGTTCTGTAACCATCACCACAGCCCATTTTTATCAGCTCAAGAAGAAACACTGGCTCTGCCCTGTGGCTGTCCTCTACCCTCTTCTGCTCCCAGCCAAATGCATCTACTTTTTGAATCTAGATTTCCCTATTCTGGACTCTCGTGTGAATGGAATCACGCAACATGTGTTCTTCTGTGACTGGTTTTTGTCACGAGGTTCGCCCATGTGGTAGCACGTGACAGTCCTTCATCCCTTTCAGTGGCCAAGTAGTATTCCACCGTATGGATAGAACACTCGTTATTTACCCTTTCATGCATCATCGGTGGGCATTCGAGTTGTTGTCACTTTCTGGCTCTTGCGTATGATGATGCTGTGAGCATTCGTACATGAGTGTCTGTGTGGACACGTGTTTTCATTTCTCTTGGGTGCTTACCTAGGAGCAGAATTGCTGGGTCCTGTGGTAATTCTGTGTTTCGCTCTTTGAGGAACTACCAGTCTGTTCTCCAAAGCAACCCCGCCATATTATATCTGCCCCCCTCACTGAGCAGCGGATGAGGGCTCCAATTTCTCCACATCCTCACCAACACTTGTTATCATCTGACTCTCTGATTCTAGCCGTTCACGTCATTTTGAAATCGTCTCTTTTCTTGACCCGTCAGATTTTTGGGCAGGCAAACACCACCCTGAAGCGATGGCTGCTGGACTTCGCCTCCAAGAGGAAGGAGGCAGAGCTTCGCAGCGGCATCATCAGGAACAACAGCCTGTGGGATAGACTGATCTTCCACAAGATACAGGTGACACATTCACAACCGTTGTCTGCCCCGGAAACTAACTTGGGCCGCGGGTTTCTGTGCGGGCTCTTTCTGAAAGCAAGGTTTGAAGGTGAGAGAGAAGGCACGTTTTTAGTAATGTGGGCACATTTCTAAAAATTAAGGACAAAGCCAGTATGTAAACCGCAGTATTGCATGCAAACCCGAACAGCATGGTAACACGGAAGGGCAGAAAAGGAATCAGGGTGTTAGAGCCTTTCTAATTTTTTTTATTTTTTATTTTTTTTGTTTAAATTCAGTTAGCCAACATGAAGTACATCATTAGAGTCAGGTGTAGTGTTTAATGATTCATCAGTCTCTTTTTAAAAAAAGATATATTTGTTTGAGAGAAAAAAAGAGAAGGAGCGCAGGGAGGAGGGAAGGGGGGGAGAGAGAGAGAGAGAGAGAGAATCTTAAGCAGGCTGCCTGTCCAGCACAGAGCCCCACCTAGGGCTTCATCTCACGACCCCGAGATCATGACCTGAGCCGAAATCAAGAGTCAGATGCTTAACCGACTGAGCCATCCAGGTGTCCTGAGCCTTTCTAATTTTTTATTTTGCTTTCCTTTTCTGAAACAAGTATGTTACTCTAGGCGTCATTTTTTAGGCACGAGTGATAAAGAACGTGGAATAATAATAATACTGTGTCCCCCAAAATGCCCAAAATGGGGCAGTTGCCTGCAAACCCACCACTCTCTTGTTCTAATTCCTTCAAAATCCCCGTGGGTAGAGGTGTTGGCTTGTTTTTCATACCCGTTGAGAGAGCAGGGTGTAGCTGCAGGTGGAAACCAGCTCCAGCCAGGCCTTCCTTCTTGAACGCCCGTGAGTTCTCTGTGTGTGGGTGAGCTCCCTGCGGCCTGCAGAGAAGGAGCTGGTGGATCTGGGTTCCCAGAAGGGGTCTTTGAGGGGCCCACCCCTGTGCAGCCATCGGACCCTCACTGTCTTCCCTCTCCTTGCCTTGTAAGTCGAGCCTGGGAGGAAAAGTCAGGCTGATGGTCACAGGAGCCGCGCCCGTATCCGCCACCGTGCTGACGTTTCTGAGAGCAGCGCTCGGCTGTCAGGTGAGGCGGGCATCACTGCGGCTGCTTGTCTCAGGCTTTTTCAAGCCCAGGACTCTCCTTTCCAAAAAGTCTTTCTTATAAGTGTGTGTCTTATTCTGGTTTGGAAGATCACGCTATTCCCAGGTTGCTTGGAGACAGGAGTGTGTCTGTCTTTTAGCCTAGGCAGGAGATGACACGTCTGTGGCCACATAGACTGTGTCATTTTCTCTCGGGTAAAGCACCAGCCATGAAACTTGACTTTATCAGACCTGAGGGTATGGGGATGGGTTGCAAGTGATAAGCCGACCTGCAAACCCTGGAGAGAACCTGCCTTAAAGGGGAGGGGGAGGCAGCAGAGACTGGGCAACCAACAGGACAGGTGTGGGGCACGGCTGTGAGCGGACAGCGCGAGTGCATTGCTGGGTGGGTTGTGTGCAGTGTGACCTGTCAGGCCATGTCGGTGTCCCCCTCACCTATTTGCAGGAAGGCGAGAAGTAGATGACCACGGACAGTGGCCAAGGTTTCGTGTTGGAGTGAAGATGTTTGGGTGCTATCACAGTAGTTCTGAACAGATTTTAAAAAGAGCTGTGTCACCACGGTTAGCTATCACTCAGGAGTGAGAAGAGCATCCTGATTTGTGCCCTTGCAGCACAGGTGTGACTACTCTCTTTAATAACGTTTCATCTCTTGGTGGTCCAGTTTTACGAAGGCTACGGACAGACCGAGTGCACCGCTGGCTGCTGCCTGACCATGCCTGGAGACTGGACAGCAGGTACAAGCCGTGGGACACTCCTTACAGGAATCTCATTATGCTGGTGGGAATTCTTGGAATTGGCTTCATCCTTGGTTTGTTGACCACGGAGTTCTGTGTCTCGAGGGATCAGGCCTTAGGGCAAACGGTCTTGTAAATCAGGGATCTTCATGGAAAAGGGCTGCTATGGTAGTGCGTCGGGCTTGGAGGACCAAGTAGAGATTCACCTAGATTCTGAAGCTGGCAGCTGAGGGGTGAAAGCCCTTTCCGCCAGGTTCAGAACATTTAGCCCCACAGAGCTTTCCAGGAATGGATTGGGGTCTAATTATTTGCTGGTAAATTTGACTCGAATTTACACTTGGGTGCTGGGCTTGGTGTTGAGACCACAGAGAGAAAGAGACAAGTCATTTCTCCCAAAAGGCACAAGGAGAGGCAAATACAGAAATACTCAATGGAGCAGCCGTCCTTAAGCACATCAGTGCATTTCGTCCCAGCAGCATCCCTGTGGCATAAGTCCTGTTACCTCTGAGAGGAAATGATTGTTGGTGAAAAAGCATGTAAACAACGTATAAGAATTTACCCAGCATTATGCTTCGGAGCCAGGGTTCCAACCCAGGTCTGACCGGTGGTACCTTCTGCACTCTGATATGCAAATGCCACTGGTTTATTTGGTATATTAGAAATATGAGCACCGTCTAGGAACATGGATTCTCATGTCTAGACTCTAGAAGCACAATTCTGCTGGGACTAATACTAACAGTCTCTGAACCTTCTTTTTGGTTTAATTTTTAACCCCTGGTTCCTTACCAGCCTAAAGAATTTATTTTTTTTATTTTTTATTTTTTAAAGATTTTATTTATTTATTTGACAGAGAGAGACAGCCAGCGAGAGAGGGAACACAAGCAGGGGGAGTGGGAGAGGAAGAAGCAGGCTCATAGCGGAAGAGCCTGATGTGGGGCTCAATCCCATAACGCCGCCGGGATCACGCCCTGAGCCGAAGGCAGACGCTTAAGGACTGAGCCACCCAGGCGCCCCCAGCCTAGAGAATTTAGAACAGTGATCTCTTTACGCAAACATTATTAAAACATAAGAGGAATTATTTGTGATGCTCTTTTTTTTAAAAAAAGATTTTATTTATTTATTTGAGAGAGAGAAAGAGATCACAAGCAGGGTGTGGGGCAGAGGGAGAGGGAGAAGCAGACTTTTGGCTGAGCAGAGCCTGATGTGGGACTCGATCCCTGGACCCTGGGACAATGAGCTGAGCTGAAGGCAGGTGCTTAACCAACTGAGCCACCAGGCGTCCCTGCACCATTCTATCTCAATAAACTTAAATCTAAAACGTGTTCACCCATACTTACGGAAGTAAAGACCATTTTGGTCAGAACCAGGTGATGTTGAGAGATAATCCATTTGGCAAAGTTGTGTATTTTCTCTTCTTAGAGAAAGTAGGGGTGTTAGGAAGAAGTCTGTATGAGGGAGAGGTGCAATGATGAGCAGGGGCCATCAGATGGTAGGAGCCGCATAAAAGTTTTAGAAAGCTTGCTTCCAGGTATTTGTAGAAACCCTTACAATCAACAGCCAGATGTTTTATAACTGAAAAAATAATTTGGGGCATCAAACTGGGGAAAGGTCCTAAGAGACTTTTGAATGTTTGCCTCTATTCTAGGAATACACTCTCTGTGCTCATTTACCGGGGGAGACGGGTATCATTGCAGCAAACAGACGTTTCTACCAGCTGTTCTCATTATGAGAAGGCCTGTTGGCCATGAAAGTAATTTGGCTTAAGGATAGTAGGAGTTCTCCTGGGAATGATCATTGTTTTATTTACCACGCAGGCCATGTTGGTGCCCCAATGCCTTGCAACCTTATAAAACTTGTAGATGTGGAAGAAATGAACTACTTGGCTTCCAAGGGTGAGGGTGAGGTGAGTGACCACCCCCCCCCCCCCCCGCAACGTTGTTCAGCCACGTTGCCATTCCCTCTGCTAGCTCGGCCGCTTCTCACCAGTGTCACGTAAAGTCACTGAGCTTGATGTTATTGGTGATCCTGGATCAAACAGGCTTCTCTTTGAAGGTGCCTTTATGTGGGAGGGGACCACACATGTGTCTTCCTCTAGACACCGCAGGGACTTGGGCTCGAGAGCATGCAAAGGTTTCCAGTATCTTCAGGCCTGGAGCACAGCTCCTGTCAGCCAGTGGCCCTGGATACTATTAGTGAGCTACTGGCTAGTGGAAGGAAAGCCTCATGACTTCGAAGTGATTTCGTCCCCTGTGGGGCTTTGAGCCGGAACCTCAGGCAAGCATTAGCCCTACAACTTGACCGCAGCTGACGTCGTTAGGACAAGGGAACAGGGGCATTGGACATACCTCCAGGATTCCAGTGTGGCTCATTAGCTCCTCTGGATCATGGAATTCAGGGCTTCTTGCTAAAGGTGGAGATACGCACCACACTGGAACACACACACACACACACACACACACACGCATTTTCTCTGGGGAACCCCCCGTAAATGCTGTTAACAGATCCTCTTTGTCCCCTGCTGTTCTATCGAGATGGCTGTGACGTACACACTGTATGCGTTTAAAGGAGACAGCATAATGATTTGGTATCCATCTATGGTGGGGTGATTATTCCCCACAATAAGTTTCGTTAATATTCCATCATCTCACAGAGATACAAGAAAAACAGGAAAAAAAGAGATTTTTTTTCCCCTCATGATGAGAACTCTGAGGATCTCATCTCCTTACTTTTAAATATAATCACATATCCGTGTGAGCCATGGTCACTGGGCTGTGTGTTTGGTCCCCGGTGCTTACCTGTCTCCTAACTGGAAATTTGTACCTTTCCACCCCCTCCACTCCCCCTAATCACCCCCTTCCTGATCTTTCTCTCTTCAGGTGTGTGTGAAGGGGCCAAATGTATTTAAAGGCTACTTGAAGGACCCAGCAAAAACAGCAGAAGTTCTGGACAAAGACGGCTGGTTACACACGGGGGACATTGGAAAGTGGCTTCCAGTAAGCGCTCACCTCCCCTGCTCACAGATACTTTTCTTCTGCCTTTTTGCTGTTGTGCGACCTCACTTTTCCCTTTCCCTGGGCGGGGGGGGGGGGGGGGGGGGGGGGGCCTCTTCCGTTTCCTGCAGGGAACAGCTTTATACGCTCAGCGTGCCTGGGTAGGGTTTTCACTTGAACCATAACGAAGATGTTTGGTTTTGATGCGTGACGTCGTCAGTTCTGGTTGCTGCTTCCCATTCGAAATCCAGAGAGACGGTGCATGGTTTTTTCTGTATCGGTGCTGGGCCTCAGTGTGAAGGTCTTAGTTCAACAAGGTGTGGGGGACATTGTGGTCTACGGCCAGGAAGGTGTGGTGGGCAAGACGTGGGAATATATGTGTTTCTTAGGCTTGTCATCTCCTTAAAAATAGGGTAAGCGTCCCACGGGTCAGGCCAACGACTTTGAACGTAGTCTCGGAATTGTTACTGCAGACAAATGCCAGGGTCCTTCGGAGGAGGAGGGAAAAGAACCTACAAGAAGCCCCACTGTGGGTTTGACCAGTTTGGCTTGTTGTGGGAACAGCCACTGCTTTGTAAGTGGTCGCTGTGTTGAGTGGCTGTTACTAACGTGGCTAAGGCAAGTTTTATCGCTGTATGCCGATTCTTGTAGATTTAAGGTGCATAATACTCCCGGAAATTTTTATTGTTTTGAAAAATGCTCCCCCTCTTCACCCAATTAATTCAGACTTCAGAATGCCCAGGTTATTCAGAGATAAATTAAGTCCTCTTTTCAAGTTCAAGGGGTTAAGATTAAGCGTCAGTTCTAACTCTGGCTCCGGCTCTAATGAACGCATTTCGTCCTATCCCTGGACCTCAGTCTGCAACTTGGGGAAGTGGCACAGAACCAGCGTGCGATGAGGGCCCCAGAGAAACTTCCCTACAGCTGACCTTTGGAAGCACAGGGAGGACCCCGGGGGTGGGGATGGGTTGATAGGTGGGGGTTTGGCGACCAGAGGTGGACACGATGGCATTGGGCTTGTCCAGTGCAGGGGTCGTTGTGGATTTCCCATGGTCCCGACGGGGGCTGCTGACAGACTCTGCCCCAGGGGCCAGGAGCGAGCCCCTCCCCCCCACCTTGAAACAATGACAAAGGTGGCATTTGGCCTTTCTGTTGGAGCTTTTACTGAGCCCCTGCTCTGTGCAGAGTGCTCTGGGAGGACAGTCTATGTCTGTACCCGCAAGGAAAATGGCTCCTCCTTGGGGAGGCACTGCTGGTGGGCTGCCAGGGGTGAAATGAAAGGCGTGAGCTCTGGAGTCCCTTTTTTCCTCTCTACTTGGCTCACTGGCCTTGGGCAAGTTACTCAGTCTCCCCAAGCCTTAGTTTCCATCTCTGTAAAACGGGCTGATACACTGGCCCCTGGGCAGTGTTACCAGGATTAAAGGCAAGCATGTGAAAAGTGCCCTGGACTGTGTGATAGATATGGGGCAGGGAGGGGGCAGAGCAGCCACGGACCCACTCACAGTGCCTCCCCTCCCCTCCCCTCCGCTCTAATAAACAGAATGGCACCTTGAAGATCATTGACAGGAAGAAGCACATCTTTAAACTGGCACAGGGAGAATACATAGCACCTGAGAAGATCGAGAACATCTACCTGCGAAGTGAACCTGTCGCTCAGGTGTTTGTCCACGGAGAAAGCTTGCAGGTACGTACATTCTGGGCTGTGAGCCCTGTTACACAGGCGTGCCCACGCCTTGGACTCCGGGTGTTTGCGATGTGATGGAAAGTCCGCGATGAGTATTGAATTGGCTTCATGTGTGATGTGCTGGAATATTGGGTTTTGCTGCTTGGCATTTCTTATCCAGAAAAGTTTTTCTCTTGGAATTCTATATTTCTTTTTTACCTAGCTAGAGTCATCTCGTGTACCAAGGGGAGTGGAGAAAGATATTAGAGAGTGGGTAAAATAGCCTTCTAATTTAAACTGTGAAAGGAAATATTGATGTATTGATTATTAGAAAGTTTAGAATTTTCAACGTATTAAACCCAACATATTTATGCTACGTCTCCTAAATCATGTTTGAGCAGTGGGGATTGTGAGCCAGTATATACGTAAAGTTGAAAATCAAGGTCAATATTATAGTGGAATGTCTCTTCGCCAATGTCAGTATTGTAGTGGAATATTGGGCAGATGATGGCAAGGAAGAGAAAGGGGTCTGGTTTCCTGAAAGCTAATCTTTTTACAAATCTTGAGACTTTTAAATACTTGTAGAAGAATATTTTAAGGAATGCACCTATTTTTCTTTGACCTGGAATCTTTTTTTTTTTTTTTGAAGGAGAGAGAGAGCACAAGCAGGGGAAGTGCAGGCAGAGGGAGAGGGAGAAGCAGGCTCTCTGCTGAGCAAGGAGCCCGATGCAGGACTTGATCCCATGATCCTGGGATCATGACATGAGCCAAAGGCAGACGCTTAACCAACTGAGCCACCCAGGCGCCTCTCTTTGACCTAGAATCTTAACATGCCTTCGATTTTTATTTAGCTTTGTTACTAAATTGTAAAAAATGTGGCATTGGAGGTCTAAAAAAAATGAATATGTATACATTTTTTTCTCTCCTTTTAAAAGCAGTTACTTGCTATTATCTTGTCTGCTTATTTGACCCTGTTTTATTTAAAAAAGAATATATATATATATATGTATGTATACAAAAATAAATAAAAATTAGGGTTTTGTTAGGTTCTGATTCCCAGTGGTCCTTTTAAAACGTTTAACTGCAGAATTCCTGATGCCATCTGTATTTTAGATCCAAGAGCTCGTAACCTGGGCTCGGTGGACTCCCAGGGCTGCCAATACGTTCTGAAGAGAGGGTCTGTAACATCTATCAGATCCTCCCGGGGTCCATCGTGCAAAATGATAAAGAATCACTATTTCAGAACATCTGGATCAAGCCACATACTAACTCACTTGTGTGTGTTAAAGGCATTTCTCATAGCAATTGTGGTACCAGATGTTGAGACATTATGTTCCTGGGCCCGAAAGAAAGGATTTGAAGGCTCCTTTGAGGAACTGTGCAGGAACAAGGTAAGGTTTGGGAGTGTGCGGTACTTTGGCTTGGCATCGAGCATGCCTTCGGAGACCTTGAACACAGCAAGTGTGTTGTTTCCTCACCTTCCTAGGACGTCAAAAAAGCCATCCTGGAAGACATGGTGAGGCTTGGGAAGGATTCTGGCCTGAAACCATTTGAACAGGTAAGATTTGCATCAGCAAACATGCAGCCCTACAAAACGGTTTCTGACTTGAGGATTTCGTATGAATAGGTTTGGAGCACGAGGGGATTTAAAGAAACCCATGAGGAATGAATAAGGGCGAGCTTTGGCCGGGGGAGGGATTTCTGTAACTGAGGGCAGGCATTCTCTTTCCCTGGAGGTCAGGGTCCAAGCCCAGATCCTGTCCTGGGAGCAACTCCTGCCCTGTGTTGAGCGAGGCCGCTGGCCTGAGTCCAAGCCACGGGGTCTCCATCCCTTCTGAGCGACTTGCTTGTAAGACCCAGGTTGTGTCTGCCCTTGGTTTTGCTTTAATGGCCTCGTTTATCTGCAGGTCAAAGGTATTAGTCTCCACCCTGAATTATTTTCTATTGACAACGGGCTCCTGACCCCAACGATGAAGGCGAAACGGCCAGAGCTTCGGAATTATTTCAGGTCACAGATAGATGAACTTTATTCCACCATCAAAGTGTAATGCGAGGAAGAAACCCAGGCCTCCACAGTCCCTGCTTATGGCCTTCACGTTGGTGATTTTGACTAGAGCGCGCGTAGGAAAGGGAGCGTCCGCGTTCGACTTGTGCATTCGGGGTTCTCGTCATAGGAATATTCGAGGAAACAGAACACTGCCTTACAGTCACCTCCTGTTGCAGACCATGTTTATGGTGATACACAATTTCCAAAATGAGCCTTAAAATCGTAAAGGGGAGACTACCCACGTGCTAAGTTATTTGAGACTTCCTCAGTTAAAAAAAAGGGAGGGGTGGAAACTTCTGTCTCCCTGTTTTTCTAACCAAGGGATGAGGACTTGGCTATTTCTGGGATGTCCACTACTTGCTGCAAATTCTGCAGTTGTCTGCTGCTCTGGAAAGTACTGTGCACTGGAGGGAAGCTGTCCCTTAAAAACAAGAACTGTCCCGGCTGGAGAACATCACAAGTGGACCAGAGATTCTTTTTTGACCCCTTCCTCCTTCCCTTCCCCGCCTTACACGGCTCTCCGATGAGCCTTCTGCAGCTGGGGCCCAGAGCGGCTGCGCTTCTCTGCAGGCCCTGTTGTCCTGTGGGAGCAGAAGCTTCCCGGCGAAGAAGAGAACAGATCCAACTCAGACAGCACAGACCTTGAGTCTCGGATGCATGGCTGCTCACCTGAGCGAGCGGATTCTGGCGCCCAGGGAGCAGAATGTTCTCAGACCCTCTTCTCCAGAGCCGATTCCCTCCCCACCGTCCTTCCCAGGGTTATGAAAACATCTGCCTTAGACTCTGCAGTGAAGACACGCATTTCAAGAAGGAAATAATTACCTGGATCAACCTTGCTCAGCTATGACGCCTAACGAACTGGCCCCTTTATCTCCGCCGAACCAGTCATTCTTTGTGATGGCCAACGGATTTTTAATGTGGTTTTCATATCAAAAGATTGAGTTGTGATTAACTGGCTTTTTCCACCCCCAAATAAATTCTCAGGCAGGGCATGTCTTTAAACCTATTAAGGGAATAGCTATACTTGGGTACTTACTGAAATGGACAGTAATAAACAAAAATGCTCTTACAATGCTACCTGATTTTTATGAAATGTGTTTGATAAGCCAAAATTCTAGGATGTAGAAATCTGGAAAACTCATTTTCTGGGATTAACTTCTCAAGGGATCTTTTTTTAAAAAAAAGTTAATTTGGGAAATTAGCTGCATTTCACTTTACTGCAAATCTTTGCCACGTGTAACTGAATTAAGTTGTCATTTATACACTGAAAGAAGTTGGTTTGGGGTTTGTGAGAGTACATGTATTAACAAGCACAACAGGGTTGGCACTGAAGAACGGCCATCGTAGTAACACTATTTGTAGCCTAACTTCATATGTATATTCTTAATTGCAGAAAAAGTCAATAATTTGTCACTTTGGGGTTTTGAATGTTTGCTTTAAGTGTTGGCTATTTCTATGTTTTATAAACCAAAACATAATTTCCAAAAACAATGAAGGAAACCAAAATAAATATTTCTGCATTTCAAGTGAGTGAAGGCCTCTCTTTTCACGTCAGGGGTGATGTGTGGGACAGCCTTGGATGTGCGTGAGCGCAGAGCAGGAAGGGCCCCCGGCCTTGCCCTCCCCACAACTTCCCTGACACCCACGTGGGGTGACCTGGGGCCTCCGGCCATGTTCTCTGGCAACAGCACCGCTATGTTGTGCAGAAGAAAATCATGGTGTGAATAATGTGGATATTCTTAGAAATGCAAATTCTTTGCTGGGAAGCTCTGTTTCCAGAGACGTTGGCTGTGGTTGGTGGTTCTGTGGCAGGTTTAATTCTGTGTATTTTACTAATTCTCTTACTAAGCACTGTTTTAGAAGCTGTCTCATTTATAGCAGCCAACTTTTTCCTTTTCCTCTGGTTTCCACGCTACACTATCATTGTAAAGATTTCCTGTTCTGCAGGTGTTCTTCAGTGAGCCCCCAGTGCCTTACATAGTCTGTGGTGGTGAAATCCCCGCCTCCCTCCCTTTAAATCTCGTGTTTGGTGTGGAGATGTTGGTTTTTCCCTCTAAAGCTCAAGCCCTGTTGGCATCTCTCTGGTGAGGCTCCGAATTCGTTCTGCCTTTTGTTTGAGTTGATACACTCCTTATCTTGTCTGTCCTCGTCTCCCCTTTCTCTTCCTCTTCCCCTGAGTGGAGGGAGCGTGAGTGTCTGCGCTCTGGGCATGACCTTTCTTTTCCCTCCATTAGCACCCAACACAGCTTGCAAACCAGTAGGTGTTCATTAAATCTCATGTGAACAAATACCTGCAATTTTGAACAAAGCTTCTCTTGTAATGAGGTTGATGTTCATGCTGGATTTTATCCTTTAAAAAAAAAAGTGCTAAAACACACATAAAATGTATCTTTATTTTTTTTAAAGATTTTATTTATTTGAGAGAGAGAGCGCATGAGTGAGGGGCAGGGACAGAGGGAGAGGAAGAAGCAGACGCCCTGCTGAGCAGGGAGCCTGACATGGGACCCAGGACCCCGAGGTCACCACCTGAGCCAAAGGCAGACGCTTAACCAACTGAGCCACCCAGGTGCCCCTCAGCTTCATTATTTTTAAGCACAGTTCAGAGGCATTAAGTGTGTTCACACCGTTGTGCAACCGTCAGTGCCATCTGTCCACGGAACTCTCTTCATCCTGCGAAACGGAAACTCTGCTCATTACACGGTAACATCCATTCCCTCCTCTCCCCAGCCCCTGGCAGCCACCGTTGTCCTCGCCGTCTCTGTGAATCCCGCTGCAGGTAAATCCTGCAGTGTATCTTCTTTGGGACTGGTGATCTCACTTATAATGTCCTCCAGGTTCACCCGTGTTGTAGCATGGGTCAGGGTTTCCTTCCTTTCTATTTTATTTTATTTATTTTTTTATTATGATAGTAAATTTTATTTAGTGCCAGGCCAATTTATTGTGCCAAGATTATATTTCCTGCATTACAAATTCAAAGTAATGACCTCTGGCCTTTTTGGAGGAAAATGTATATACTCTTTGTTACACTCTTACTAATTTCCTTTCATCTTTTTTGTTTTCTTATGTTCAGTTAGTCAGCACGTAGTACATCATGAGTTTTTGACGTAATGTTCATGATTCAGTAGTTGCGTGTAACACCCAGTGCTCATCACCACACGTGCCCTCCTTAGTACCCATCACCTCATTTCCTTCCTTTTTAGGGCTGAATAATAGTCCATGGTAGGCACAGACCACATTTTCTTTATCCATCCATTTGTTGATGGACATTCGAGTTGTTCATATCTTTTCGCTATCGAGAGTAATACTGCTGTGAACACGGGTGTACAAATATCTGTTTTAGTCCCTGCTTCCAATTCTTCTGTGTATGTACCTAGAAGTGGGATTGCTGATCATGTATATGGTAATTTTATGCAGAATTTGTTGAGGATTTGCCATCTCGTTTGCCCCAGCGGCTGCCTCACTTGACATTGTCACGAACAGAGCACAATGGTTCCAGTTTCTCTACATGCCGTCTGTAAACGTCCTCTCTGGCCGGTTTCTGTGTTTGTCATGACACACATCCTGATGGGCGTGAAGTGGTATCTCACTGTGGTTTTGCTTTGCGTTTCCGTGATGATTAGTAAGGGCGAGCATCCTTTCCTGGGCTTACTGGTCATTTGCATATCATCTTTGGAGAAGTGTGTCTTCAAGTCCTTTGCCTATTCTTACAAACTGAGTTGTTCATGTGTTTTATTGATCTGTACGTGTTCTTTATATATTCTGGATATTAATCCCCAAACACCGTCTTTCAGTTCTTTTTTTTTTTTTTTAAAGATTTTATTTATTTATTTCACAGAGAGAGAGAAGGCCAGCGAGAGAGGGAACACAAGCAGGGGGAGTGGGAGAGGAAGAAGCAGGCTCCCAGCTGAGGAGCCCAATGTGGGACTCGATCCCAGAACGCTGGGATCACGCCCTGAGCCGAAGGCACATGCTTAACGACTGTGCTACCCAGGCGCCCCACCGTCTTTCAGTTCTTAACTGCCATGGTGCACTGTTTGGGGTCCGAGCCTGTTTAACAGCAGTAGATACCCCGTGGCACTCTTCCCACAAAGCAGACCACACCTCCAGAGCCCGGTGGTCTGGGGCTCAAGCCCAGCCGGGACAGAAGACGATGGTTGACTCGGGGTGAGGCAGTCTTCTCTTCTGTGCAGACCCCCTGCGTGTTAGGCTTCTCTCAGGAGCAGCCAGAGAGCAGGCCTCTCCCCACAGATGAGGAGCGAGGAGGCGTGAACAGGGTAATGCTGAAACCACAGTCGTCTCTCTGCCCCCCTAACAGCCCTTCCTGCCCCTCCCTGCGCCCCCCCACCGTGACACACCCACATTCTAGATCTTTTTTTTTTTTTTAAGATTTTATTTATTTATTAATGACAGAGAGAGAGAGAGACAGCCAGCGAGAGAGGGAACACAAGCAGGGGGAGTGGGAGAGGAAGAAGCAGGCTCCCAGCAGAGGAGCCTGATGTGGGGCTCGATCCCAGAACCCCGGGATCACGCCCTGAGCTGAAGGCAGACGCTAAACAACTGAGCCACCCAGGCGCCGCCCGCACTCTAGATCTAAACGCAGAAAGGCAGCTTGTTTTCACTATATTTGGCATTTGGCAAATGCTTTTGCCTCCCACTTTTTTCGATTACTTGGAAGACTCATCATAATAACTGAAATGCATCCAATGTTGCCACAGGCCAGGCGCTATTCTTAGCATTTTACCCGGATGACCCACTTTACGTTACCACCCTGGAGCCAAATGCTACTGCTGTCCCCATTTTCCAATGAGGAAATCAAAGCACACGTGTGACATGGCCAATGTCACACCCCCGGACAGGACGGAAGCTGGAACTGAGCTTTCAGCCTCGTGGTGTGGACGTTTCTTCTCGTCCGCCTTCCGCCGTGAGCGTCCTTTCTCAGTGCTACCGCTTCTGCCTCTAAGCGTCAGTACGAATGGTTTTGACTCCTGTCCTGGATTGTTCTTTGTCACAGCAGGGCCTAATACCACTTCCCACAGTTTTGTGCTGGTTTTATGGCTTATCAAAAATTAAATACAGTTGCTCTCTGTGGTGTTGGTAACCCCGGTCCGTCGAGGACTAAAAGTTTGGTAGAACCAGCCACTGTGTTTTAGAGGAAAATGTGTGTGAGGCTGTGTTGCAGGCATACAGCCGTTCATGAGATGCCTCAGAGAAGTTCTAGAAGTCCTCAGCGATGCGGGTCGTAGCAGCTGCGGGATTATACTAGGGAGTACTCTGTGCTACACTCCTGTGTGATGCCGTGTTCATTCCTTACGCATGTCCCCGTTCAGTCCTCATAGAGACCCCTTAGGGGGTGAGTCCCCAATTACGTGTTTACTGTCTGCTAAGTGCCAGGCACGGTTCTGTGCCGTGGGGCCACAGCGGTGAGCGCAGCAGACAAGATCCTTGCCCTGCAGAGGCTCACTTTGTAACACAGAGAGGACGGACCATACACACAAAAGCAAACGGATGAGTTCAGATTGTGATGGGTGCTTTGAAAAAAGCAACTGAGAGAGTATTGTTTTAAGTGTTGGGGTCAGAGAAGGTCCCTTTGAGGAGGTGACACTTGTGATGACCTGAAGAATGAGGAAGGGGAACCGTCCTCACAAGGTTTGGGGAAAGAGTTCAAAAAGCAGAATCGTGAGTGCAAAGGCCCTGAGGTGGGAAAGCATGTGAGGTATTCCAGGACCCGGAAGAAAGCGAGTGAGGCTAGAGCATCATAAGCGAGGGCAAGTGTAGTACTGGAAAAAGTTAGAGAAGGAGGACCAGATTACCAGAAAGGAATCTGGGTGTTACTCTGGGTTCAGGAGGAAACCAATGAGGGGTTTCGAGGCAAGGACTAACATTCCCTGAATTACCTTTGTCAAGGACTACTCCCGGCTGCCACAGAGGGATCAGAGGAGAAGCACGGAGACCACACAAGGACAGTGTGGTGCATGGTGGCGGCTTGAACCAGGTTGGTGGCAGTGGAGATAAGAAAGGGGCTGGGGGTGGAACCACTGCACGTGGGGAACCAGGGAAAGGGAGGGATCGGGGCGTGAGCTCCGTTGGGGAGATGTGCAGCTGCACTCACTGAGCTGGGAAGACTCGCAGGGGTTTTGGGGGAGGCAAGTGGGAGGTCGAATTTGGACAGTTTCTATTTGAGGTGCCTGCTAGACAAGCCCGTGAAGATAGACAGGAGGCTGTGGTTCAGAAGACCGTCAGGTTGGAGAGAACACATTGGCGAGTCAGCAGCATACAGAAGGTCAAAGAGACTTTGCCAGGTAACCTGGGGAACCAGAAAATCTAAATGGGAAATAGAGGAGGTCCCAAGACAGAACCAGCCTTGCATATTTGAAAGGGAATTAAGGAGCCAGCAATGGGGACTGAGAATTACCTCCCATGGGGGAGGGTGGGCAAGCAAGCACGTGGTGTCCCGGAAGCCAAGAGAGAAAAGTTTCAGGGAGGGAGGGGATCAGTTATGTCATATGCTGTTGAAAGGTGGAATGTGGTGGGGACAGAGGAATGTCTGCTGGATTCTGCCATGGTGACAATTCTGGACATAAGTGTTCCAGCAGAGCAGGGAGGACAGAAGCCCGTTGGGAGCGAGTGGGGACGTGGGCTCCTGGAAAGTCAGGAAGATCCGCTAACTAGCCCTGAATTTTCCCACTGCATGATTTCTTGTGCCTGGATCACCTTTTTCCTGTGCCTTCCCCTCCATGGTGTGATGCCCATCACCATGCTGGACAAATTTCCTTCGTTAGCCAGTCCCCAGGTGCCCCCAGTCTCTCCACTGTAATGCACAAAGTGGAGGTGGGTCGATGCTGTGGACTCTCGAATTTTCATCCATATTTCTGGCAATTGTTTTTTTTCATGGCAGCACCAGCAGAAGAGAAGCAGGCCAGCCTGTCCCAGTTACCTGCCACGGCAGGTAAACAGAGGGCAGAAGGCCCTGGCGGCAGCTTGAGAGGCACGGACCCTGGGGCTGTTGGACTGAGCGTCCCTCCCGTTCCGCCGCCTCGAGCCCCGTCGGCATCTAGCCTGGAGAGTGGCTGTGGCCACAGTCTGCCTGCACGAGACCATTTGTCCATCCGTCTCAGCGGGAGCAGCCTCAGCATGAGACCATTTGTCCATCCGTCTCAGCAGAAGCAGCCTCAGCACCCGGAGCGGAGAGAGAGCAGCTCCCGGTTAGCGCGAGCCTGCAGATGTGAGGTCCCCCAGGGTGGCCCCTTTCACCACTGGGGCCCGGAGGAGATCCCCAAATCGGAACGCGCTTCCTCACTCAGCACGAGACATTGGGAAATCGACCCACCTTACGTATTATCCATCTACTTGGCGTAAAAAGAAACCCACATTTTTCCTTTTTGACTTTTAACTCCACTCTGTTGACTTGCTCAAATGGTAGAAGTCTTGCAGGATGACTTCTGCTCCTCAGCCCTGTTCCTGAAGGTAGCGAGATGTACTGTTTTGGCCAGAAGCAGGGGTTTGTCACAAATATATTTTCTATGTAAGTTCTTTGTCACTCACTTTTGTTGCGATTTCTAACGAGGGGAGGGGGGATGGTTTTGACTGTCAAATTTCCCTTACAGAAATTGTCCTTGCTAAATAGTAAGGCTACTGGACATCCCCCCCAGGACTCGAGGCAGACTTCCTGCTTTGCATGTGGCCTGTTAATATCGGAGGGTGAGTCATGGCAGGGGTGGGGGGGAGGACCCTGCCACAGGGGTACCTAAGCACCAGGCACTGGATGGGACACGTGTGAGGCATGCGTGGAACCGGTTTGCTCGCATTCTGCGCTAAGTAACATGTGCAGACACAGAGGGACTCTCCCTTAAGAGCCTGTGCTTTCCCACACCCACTGATACTGCCTTCCCCGCCCTGGAGCTCACGCCTGCTCCCCGGCCGCACCCGGCCAGGTGGGCAGTGGGCCCTGCACCTGGGAGGAATTCCGCCCACCACCACTGTCTTGTGGATGCGTTCTCCCATCGCCCATCAGCTGTGTCCACTCCCCACCCCCCATCCCTGCTGCCCAGTCAGGGTGGCAGCCATCTCTCGCCGGGACAACTACACCAGCCTCTTAACTGGCCTCCGTATCTCTATATGGGTCTCTGCTGACTCACCCTCTCTTCCTCCACTTTGCAGCAAGGATGAAGTTTCTAAATCACGAGTCTTATCACATGGTTCCCCCGTGTTATCGGTCAGAAAGTTCCTGTTGCTCCTAAGTCTGAACTGCTTAATACACTTTGAGGAGGGCTTCTCCGGATTTATTGTGCATCAGCTCCCTTGGGGATCTTAAAACGTAGATTTGGATTCAATAAATTTGGAATTGGGCCTGAAATTGTACATTTTGAATAGGCCCCTCAGGGAATGCCAATGCTGCTGGTCTGTGCACGACACTTTGAGGAGCAAGGAACTGGAGGACCCTTGCGTGTGTCCCTAGCCTCATCTTTTGCCACCTCCCCAACTCTGTTCCAGCCACACTGAATGTATTCTAGCTTCCAGAATGCATCCCACTTCGCTCACCACTGGGCCTTTGCACATGCTCTCTCCCTAGAGCACTGTCTTACCCTGGCCTAGCTGACTCCTATTCCTTTATTCCAATTAGATTGTAGGTAGATGCCGCTTCCTCTAGGAAGTCTTCTCCTATTTTCCAAGCCCAGGAAATAAAGAGTCAGTCATGTGTCCTGGCAGTGGTGTGAGTTGGTAATGATTTTCTTTACGCTAAGTGACAAGGTTAAAGAGGTGAGTGAGCTGGCTTGTGAGACACAGGGTGGCAGCCAGAGGGTGTGTGTGTGTGGGAGCTGTTTACTCCTACAGAAGGTTCCAGAAAAAAGGTTTTTATGTTACGTAGGGGTTTGAGAGGGAAGCCTGTCTGACCTGAGGTTGTCTGGCTGATGGCACTTTTACTATTCCGTTCTCGACTGAGCAGAAAAGTATCCTTGAGGTAAGGGCGCCAGCTGCCCTGAGCTCTGGGAACAAAGTCAGCTGCACAACTGTGAGTGCTGTCAGGCCACTCAAAAGTCCTGTCAGAGTGAGCAAGGTCGTTACAAGGATGAAAACTGTTTTAAGAAACTTCTTTTTTTTTTTTGACCACAGCTTGAAAGTGAATCATGGAGACAATTTTCTACTGCAGAAATTTTCTCTTATTTTCTTACGAAAATCTCTTCCTGTGGAGCTTTCTTTCATTTCTCTTTCTCTGCTTATGTGGTCATGTGTCCCTTTTACAAGTTTGAGTTATAAAACGAATTCCTCTGCAGGTCGGAATCAGCGATTTGCTGGCCGGAGAAACCCTGGATTTTGCTAGAATGCTCCTGCCAGGGTTCCTGCACCAGATGCAGCCCTGCGGGGAGCCGGGAATGGAATTCGAAGCATGTGACATGGCCGGTCGTGATGCAGTGGTCAGACCTATTAGCCATGCGATCTCAGCTTGGCGAGGAGCGGTGCCAGTTAGGTCTGGAAAAAGTAGGACGTTGGTGGCAGAGCGAATAAGTTCAGCAGTGGCGGCTCGGAGCCAGGGAAATGCCAGCGAGCTTGTGACACACGGTGGGACCTAACGTCATTGCAGTTTGCCACTACGGAAAAATCTCTCTGCCTTCCAACTTCAAAATACACCGAATAAAACTTCCTTTCTGTGTTTTATTTCCTCTTTCTCTGAAAGGGAACATCCGAGTGGAGGTCTCCTCCTTCCTCGCCCCGGCCTTGCCCTCCTGGGACATTTTTGGGTAGTTTCCCAGTGTCACACTCACAGACGTGGAGCAGTTGGTCTGTTTAAAACAGATAACGACTTGAGTTTCTTCCTGAAGAGAACGGCCAAGGTTAGTGGGTTATTCCTGTGCACCCAGTAATTAGTAGGTGTTGCAGGAAGTTAAAAAACACAAGAAGAAAATTTAAGAAAGAAATTATTTTCTGTATTTTCCATAATAGAAAATACACCCTTTGCCTTCAGGGAAACGTACAGGAAATGAGGCTGAGAGATGATAGAGGGCAAGGAAAAATGAGTTGAGCAACAGGTAGTTAAGATATGTAGTCTTACTAATCTTGAACAGACTTTTAAAAAATTTTTGTTTAAAATCAATTAACATATAGTATATTATTAGTTTCAGAGGTAGAGGTCAATGACTCATCAGTTGCATAGAACACCCAGTGCTCATCACATCACATGCCTCCTTAGTGTCCATCACCCAGTTACCCCACCCCCACCCACCTCCCCTCCAGCAACCCTCAGTTTGTTCCCTAGAGTTAAGAGTCTCTTATGGCTTGCGTGCCCCTCTGTTTTTATCTTATTTTATTTTTCTTCCCTTCCCCTGTGTTCATCTGTCTTGTTTCTTACAACATCTGAAAATGCGAGCTCTAGTCTCCAGTTACATTTTCAAACCTGCAGGTCCCGTCTTCGTCTGCCCTCTGGTGGCTGCGGTTCGGTACAGAAAGTTCAACAGAAGAGCTCACTTGAAGAAAAGCAGAGGCCCAGTAAGAAATGATGGGTTTTTTGTTTTGTTTTGTTTTGTTTTGTTTTGTTTTAATGCCAGAAGTAGAATATCCATTTGTAATTTATTTTGTAAGAATACAAATTTTTGCCAGGAGTTTAAGGAATTGCTCTAACTTTGCTTTGGTTTTTGTTTTTTAATGTAAATTCAAGTTAGTTAACATATAGTGTATTATTAGATTCCAGGTAGAGTTTAGCAATTCATCAGTTGCGTATAACACCCAGTGCTCATTACGTCACGTGTCCTCCTTAATGCCCATCACCCCGTTACCCCATCCCCCCACCCACCTCCCCTACAGCAACCCTGTTTGTTCCCTAGAGTTAAGAGTCTCTTATGGTTTGCTTCCCTCTCTGTTTTTGTCTTATTTTATTTTTCTTCCCTTCCCCTGTGTTTATCTGTTTTGTTTCTTAAATTCCACATATGAGTGAAATCATATGGTATTTGTCTTTCTCTGACTTATTTTGGTTAGCATAATACACTATGGTTCCATCCACATCATTGCAAATGGCAAGATTTCATTTTTTGATGGCTGAGTAATATTTCATTGTATATATGTACCACACCCTCTTTATCCATTCAGCCATTGATGGACATGTGGGTTCTTTCCATAGTTTGGCTATTGTGGACATTGCTGCTATAAACATTGGGGTGGGCGCCCCTTTGGATCACTACATTTGTACTTTGGGGTAAATACCTAGTAGTGCAATTGCTGGGTCATAGGGTAGGAGCCTGATGCGGGGCTCGATCCCATAACGCCAGGATCATGCCCTGAGCCGAAGGCAGATGCTTAACCGCTGTGCCACCCAGGCGCCCCAATACATGCATATTTTTTGATAGCAGGGGGAAACCTTTTATGGGTAAGTTACAAAGAAAGATAAGGCAAATAAACAATTTTGTGTAAGAAATTCAACACATGCTGTACAATGTTTTCACTTCTCTGCCATCGTTTGTACAAACTCTTCCCAGTTTACTTTAGACCATCACCATCAATATCTGCTTCCCCGGTCATTTCATCGACCTCTTCGTCTGTTCACTTCTCTCCCAGGTTTGTCAGCACATGGCAAAGCTCTGCCGTGCTAATTAATACTGCCGTTGCGGTCGAACACACAGAATGCTTCCGTAATTTCTTCTTCACGGGCTGGTTCTCACGCCGTCACTGTCAGAAGTTCCCGGGAGGCAGCGGTGCTTTGCCGTCAGCATCTGCTGCATTAACCATGTCCTGGAACTGCTTCTGTGGGATTCTGCCCCATACACTCTATGTTAACTAACTTGAACTTAAATGAAAAAAAACAAAAACAAAAATGAAAAACCAAAGCAATGTTGGAGCAATTCCTACAACTCCTAGCAAAAATCTGTGTTCTTACAAGATAAATTACAAATGGGTGTTATACATATATAGACAGTCTGTATATCTAGGCTCCATATCCTTTACCTTTTATCTCCGTGATACACCTGTAACATAAAGCATAATATTCTCATTTATATTCTTATTTAAAATCAAACTAATAATCCCAAAACATGAAACTAATATGCACATCAACCAAATCCACAGGGAAGATGTATTTCCACAGGGGAGTGTCCATGCCCAACCATTCCATTCATCCCAGCGTCCAAGACGTTTTGTGGTTCTTTATTTTCTGCATCTGAATTATAAAAGCAATAGTTGTGTGTTTGTTTGTTTTTTTTTTCATTTTCCAAACATGAAAGTATGTTCTATAGCCAGGGGCCCCCGCCCACCCACACACCCACCCATGAAGATGTCCTCCAGCTTTTCTGCGATCCCGATCCCCTTTCCTCCTCTGGGCTCACATTGTCCCAGGCTACCAGGAGGGGTCGGGACCCTGCTCCCTCCACTCCTGCGTGTTCAGCCCCCTTCCAAAACCCATGCTTCACCGCATCCTGGCCCCTGTCCCTAATCCTTCACAACCTCCCTTAGGTACACCGAGACAAGGTTGTTGAATTTAACACACATTCACGAAAGGTTAATGGAGATGGAACGAGCACACACACAATGCAGGGACCATCTGAAAATAGAAAATATGGGCCGGGGCTTCCTTAAAAAGTAATCTGCATTGTTTTCACAGAGAGTTTCCCAGGGACCGGATCTGTCCTTGGCCGCAGCTTCTCTGATCTGCTGGGCTTCTCCTCTTCCCTTGGCTGACCCTTCTCCCCTCGCCAGCCTCCAGCCTCCAGCCCCCATGTTCCTCTTACTGTCCTATGATGAGCCTTGGTGTTTGCCTCCTCCCACCCAGACTCCCACATCTACATTCAGATGCTCGTGAAAGCGTCCTGGTCTTCGCCCCAGCAGTACAAATAACCACAGAAGCTTGGAAATTGCCATTCGACACTAACTTCTTAGGCAAGACTCCCACCCACCCTCTTTTTTTTTTTTTTTTTTTTTTAAGATTTTATTTATCGGGGCGCCTGGGTGGCTCAGTCATTAGGCGTCTGCCTTCAGCTCAGGAAGTGATCCCGATGTTCTGGGATCGAGTCCCACATCAGGCTCCTCCGCTGGGAGCCTGCTTCTTCCTCTCCCACTCCCCCTGCTCCTGTTCCCTCTCTCGCTGGCTGTCTCTCTCTGTGTCAAATAAATGAATAAAATCTTAGGGAAAAAAAAGATTTTATTTATCTATTTGTCAGAGAGAGAGAGAGAGCACAAGCAGGGGGAGCGGCAGGCAGAGGGAGAAGTAGGTTCCCCGCTGAGCAAGGAGCCCTCTACGACTCCGTCCCAGGACCCCGGGATCATGACCTGAGCCGAAGGCAGACACTGAACTGACTGAGCCACCCAGGCGCCCCTCCCACCCCCCTTTGACCAGAGCAACTGGGAGTCTTCTCCATGTTACAATTACTACTTTATCGTACTACGTGTGCCCCGGAGATCCTGGAATGTGCCCCCTCCCCTCTCCCCTTCCCTCCCCCCGTTTGAGAGTCACTGCTCTAAGCTAGCAGTTAACTGAGAAGGCAGCACGAGGGAGTGGAACAAATGTGAGTTTGGCGTTCGAACGCCTAGGCTGGCACCCTGCCTTCCCTGTGACTAGCTCCACCGGCGTGGGCAAGTTCCTGCGGAGGCCTCCAGGTGCCCGTGTCCAGCAGCCATTTCCCACTCTCGCAATTTCCACCTCCACCCACCACGCCTGTTCTAGTAGGAAGCTAGTGAGTGTATTCCAGTTCTCTGGCCACAGGAATTGGTTCGGGGTCACGTGTGTGTTCGTGTTATGTGTCAAGGCTATAGCACCCACTTGTTTGGCCAAACACCAGTCTAGATGTCCCTATGAAGGTATTTTTTAGATGTGATTAATCTTTTTTTTTAAGATTTTATTTATTTATTTGAGAGAGAGAGCGAGTGAGTGAGAGAGAGAGCATGAGCCGGTGAAGGAGCAGAGGGAGAAGCAGTCTCTCAGCTGAGCAGGGGGCCCAATGTGGGGCTCGATCCCAGGACCCTGGGATCAGGACCTGAGCCAAAGGCAGATGCCTAACTGACTGAGCCACCCGGGTGCCCCGTGATTAATCTTTAAATTAGTAGACTTTGAGTAGAGCAGATTATTCTCCAGGATGTGGGTGGCCCTCACCCAATCAGTTGAGGGCCTTAAGAGCAAAGACTGGGATTTTGCCCATGATAAAAAAATATTCTGCCTCAAGACTGCAGCCTAAAAATTCTGCCTGAGTTTCCTGCCTGTCACCCTGCAGAATTCAGACTCAAGCCTGCAACATCAACTCTTACCTGAATTTCCAGGTTGCTGGCCTGCCCTCTCATGGCAAACTCGCCAGCCTCCACAATCAATTGTGTGAGATAATTCCTTAAAATAAATCTCTCATGTACATGGATATAAATATTCCATCCAGAGTGCTGAACCTCTTCCTGTCTTGACAGTTGGGTACTTTCTTTTTAAAATACATATACATGAAAGAAAGATTTATTTTATATTTATAAATACACATACACACATATATAGGAGATGTGTGTGTGTGTGTGTGTGTGTGTGTGTGTGTGTGTGTGTCCCTCCTATTGGTTCTGTTTCCCTGGAGAACCCTGACTCACCCAGGCAGGTATGTTACCAGCTGGACCAATTAGAGTAAAGCTTAGGCCTTTTTCTGGGAGTGCTGGACACGGCTACTCCCTGTCTTTGAATGGTGGAGTTCGGATGTGAGATTGGAGCAGCTGCCAGGTGCCAGCTCTGGGCCCCAATCCTAAAATCTAATTCAGGTACCACCCCTTACCACCTGTGGGGCTGCTCCTTTGTTTCCTCATACGTAATGTGGGATTATAGTATTTACCACATAGGGTTATTGAGAGGTTTAAATGGTTTAATAAGTACTAAACACTTAGGACAATGCCTGGGTCATAGTAAATGCTCAATAAGTCCCAGCAATGATGATGGCGATGACGGTGACGATGACGGCGATGACGGTGACGATGATGATATACAGCCTGAGGAAAAGGCTGATGTACAAGGAGGGCCAGGAGATGGATTCAGAGCCCTGATGGCTTGTCTAACCTCTAGGTCAAACAGCTTGACAGCCATCCTACCTCTGGACACAAGCTCAGAAATTCCTTTTATTTTTTAAACCTATTTGGGTTGAGTTTTTATTCCATCCAGAGTGCTGCACATCTTCCTGTCTTGACAGTTGGGCAGTTTCTTTTTTCAGACCCACAAGCACAAGACCTGCAACCCTTTTCCCAGAAAATGGAGCTACCTGTCCACTCTCTTAAGGGTGACAGATTTCCATGGCTCCAGGAACCCTATTTCTACCCATCAGCAAATGGGATGTACTTTCAATTCCTCAAAGGTAATTTACTCTCCAATGGCAATTGCCCAAATAATTCCTGGGTGGGGTGATTTCACCAAGGAGGAATCAGGAAGGACCTATAAACAATGAAAAGCTGATGGACTTAAGGAAAATGTAAATAAAAAACAGAATAGGATAGCATTTCAGCTCACTAGTTAGGTAAACATGTAAAAGTCTTGAAAGCTGTAAGTGTTGAAAAGTCCAAGGGGACTTTTATATACGGCTGATGGGGGATTTAAATTGTAGTCTACCAAACAAGGTGTAAAAATTGACATTATCTTATAGAGCTGAAAATGTCCTTATCCTACAAAGCAACAATATTACTATTGAGTTGATCCTTAGAGAGACTCTCAGACATATGTCATGTGAGACACAAGAACGTTTAGCACTGCATTGTTGGTTAGAGCAAAAGACTGAAAACCACTGACATAGCCATACACAGGGGAATGAAGAAATAAAGTGTGGAATATTTAAAGCATTCCAAAGACAATGGAAAAGAATGAACTACAGCTACGTGCATGGATGTGGCTAAATCTAAAAATTGTAACTTTGATTAAGAGCGTTTGCAGAATACATACCAAATATCATTTATATAAAGTTTAGAACCATACAGTAATTCATACATTATTTAGGGATTTATCAAGGTAGCTCCATTTTCTGGGAAAAGGGTTGTAAGTCTTGTGCTTGTGGGTCTGACACAAGTCCGAAGAGCGGTTATAACGGGCCCGGGGGGTGGGGTGGGGTGGAGATAATTGTTTATTTTCTAATCCAGTGGTGAGTACATGGTGTTGTTGTTGTTGTTGTTGCTGCTGTTGTTTTGAGACAGAGGGGCAGAGAGAGAGAGAGAGAGAGAATTTTAAGCAGACTCCAAGTTCAGCCTGGAGCCCACGTTAGTGGGGTGGGGGCTGGGGAGGTGGGGTGGGGTGGGGAAGGACTGGATCTCACGACTCTGAGACCATGACCTGAGCCTGGAATCACCAGTCCAACGCTTAGGTGTTACTTTTTATCCTTACATTATATATATTTTTTGTATGCATGAGCTATAACTTTTTATTGTGATAAAATATACATAACATGAAATTTAGCATTTTAACCATTTTTAACTCTACACTTCAGCGGCACTACTTAAGTACATTCACGTTAGGCAATCATCCACCACTCTCCATCTGCAGAACCTTTTCATCATCCCAAACTGTGCTTTTGGCATCATATGCAAGAAATCATTGCCAAATTCAGTGTCATGAAGTTTTTGCTCTGTTTTCTTCTAAGAGTTGTATAGTTTTCAAGTTTAGGTCTTTGGTCCATTTTAATAAAGTTCATTTTTATTTACGATGTGGTAAGGGCCCAGCGTTCTTTTGCGGGATAATACATTTTTAAACAGAAAAGAATAGAATATTAGCTCCAGAAGGGACCCTCCCCACTTACCATGAGGACACTGGAATAGAGGTAAAATAACACGCAGAGCTCACACAGCTGTTGGAGGGCAGCAGGGAAGTCAAATCCTGCCTGTTCGGCAATGCATCGCTCTAACCCTCCAGGGACAAAAGCGCCTGGAGCTCCTGCTGTGATTTGGCTCAAGTCCACAGGGCGAGCGCACCACCTCTTTTCAGCTGCGGCTCCTCCCCTTCCCCGCCCCGTGGGCGGGCCCACGCGGCTCCGGAACTGTGGAGCTTTGGAAAACTGGCGCGGCGCGCGGGTGGGAGCAAAAGCCCGGCAAACTGATGCCGTCTCAAAGCCCTTCAGCAAGCGATTGGTTGAAAGGCGCGGACTCCAGCTTTCCTAGAATTCCAGGTCTGGTTTTCTCTCGCGCTCCAGGCTGGGGAGGAGCCCAGGGCCCGCTCTAGTACAAGGTCCGGGGAGGGGTGTGGGGGCGGGAGAGCATGCTCGGCCCCTATTGGCTGCTCCGAGCGGCGCGGGGTTTGGCGGGAACTTTACGGGCTCTGCCTGCGCGGAGAGCGGTAGACTCGGATGGCCCCGTCGCGGCGGGTGCGGTACCCCGGGCGGGGCGGGTAAGTTGTGCGGCCCGTGGGGACGCGGACGGGGGACAGGCTTTCTCTCCTTCCTCTGCTGCGGCGTTTGTGGCTCTCGGAGATGTTCGTGCTGAGTAGCGACGGTCCCCGGCTCTGCCACTGTGGAATTCGCCCAGGGCCTCTGTTCCACCTGGAAAATGGAAATAAAAATCCAGACTACGTAGGTCGCCGTAAGAGTTAAAGGAGTTACAGCTGAACATTGTGTCTGGAGGGTGGAAAAGAATGTTAATGTTAGCTTTGAGTGGGTGGGCGTAGTCTGAAGCAGAATCAAAATATTTTGAAACAAAATATCCGACAGTAACTCATTGAGTGCCTACTGCTTGCCAGACAGGACTTTCTAGAAACGTTAGCGCTCTGGCGGGTAGTCAGGTGTTCTTATTTTCAAGATCCTGGTGTTTTTGTAACACGGAACTTAAAGCTGAACCAAATCGCCAGCTAGGGGACCAAGCTGCCGCTTGTTATGTTTAAAAGGGGCACTGCAGGATGGGTCAAGCAGTTGGGTCTTTTGTTTGTTTTTTAATCAAAAAGGGCATGCATTTAAATATAGACTCCAAATCGCTCTCCAAAATATTAGTTTTAATGGATTCATTGACCATTTCTGGCTGGCTGTGTCTTGAGCGCATCCAAAGGCCTGGTGTGGTCCTGGCTAAAGGGGTTTCAGCTTGCTACAGTGGGTGCACAAGGTCATACAAACATCCAGGAGTTCCTCCTGGGCCCTGGGAAGACTGCCTGGAGAAGGTGGCATGTGTAGACATGAGCTGACTGTGGAAGGTGAGCCAAGCAGAGCATAGGGGAAAGGTTGGAGCAGGACAGAGCAGGCAGGTGGAATAAATTGAGACTAGACTCCTGTGGCTGGTGGGGAAGAAGGGAGGACTCTCCCAAAGGAGGGGAGGATCGGGAAAGAATATGGGCCTTAACATCACCTGATGAGAGATAAGCTTATTCTGATAGGCCAGGTAGGTTTTGTTTCTCTCCCCCGACTTCCCTTCCCCATTTCTCTCCCTCTCTGTGTGTGTGTGTGTACGTACGTACATATAGCATTATTGCCTTTGAGATTCCTGCAATCTGTTCATCCTTCCCCCTGAAACGCACTGGTGCGCATATACCAAAAATCTTACGTATGGTATCACAGAGGTTTCTGTCTTTGAGAAACCTCACCTTGCGCCTACCCTAAGGTAAGGACTTTCTCTTAAGCACAGAGGAGGCAGGAGCCAGTGGAGAGGAGGATAAGAAGTTAGGCAATCTGGGTTTTAGACCTATTTCTGTTACTTGGCTGTATGACCATTAATAAGTCACTTTTCTGAACCCTAGAATCATAAATGCCATAAAATGAATACCTGTTCTACCTTCTTGGGAGCTGAGAATCCAATAAAGCAGAGGTTCTTAAGGTGTGGTTCCTTGTTTAGAAATGTGAAATCTCAGATCCCATCCTGGGCCTACGGAATCAGAAACTCTGGGGATGGGGCCAAGCCATCTGTTTGAAGCCCTCCAAGTGATTCTGATGCCTGAAGTTTGAGAACCCTGCTCTAAGGAATTCAGCTTTTTCGTTTGTGATTCACAGTAATGATATTTTACATCACTGTACGTAAATGTGCACTGCACACATGGAGAACAAAGTTTATGACGATACGATGTCCAATGCAATCTTAAATTTTATAGTCTTTTGTATTTCCTTTTTGAAAATGCAGAAAAAAATTTTTAAAGGACACGGTGGGGCAATGGATGCAGTTCAGATATAGACTGTAGATTATATAATCATCAGTGTTAATTTTCTTAATTTGGGAATTGTACCGTGATGATGCAATATAATGCTCTCTCTCTTAGGAGAGACACTGAATTATTTAGGTCTCTAGTTCATATATACACACAGAAAGCATGTGAGACAAAATGTAAACAATTGGTAAACCTGGGTGAAGAATCTACAGAATGTTCTTACACTTGTAATGTTTCTGTAAGTTTGAAATTATATCAGATAAAACATTACTCAAATGTGGATTCAGACACACTAATTGATCTGTCCACAGACGGGTGTCTGCATGGCATGTTGTAAAGTCAGGGACTGCGTGTGGAATTTACCAGAGCATCCCCAGTCCCTAGTACAATGCCTGGTGTGCAGAGGGTACTCGGTACACACTCACTGGCGATGTTATTTCCCACCTCTTGTTTCCAGTTTGTATTTTAGTCCCTGTTTTTACATCTTGTTTACTTTAAGCTTGAAGATCTGCAGCTTTATCCTTTTATCCTAATGCCCGATGGAGGGACATGAAGTGGTGGAAAGAGGGAAGCACGTTTTAATGCAGGCTTCTCCTTCTTGGCCGTGTGCTGCTTTGGGCAAATGTACATCTGCAACATGGGATTCACTTCTACTTCATAGGACTGTTAGAGCCAAATGAGAAAAATGTACGCGCGAGAGCCAGGCACAGGGTGGGACAGGTGTCAGGTGCTTCGTAAATGCCAGCGGACCTCCCTTTCGCTCAGTTCAGCAGAAACTGTCGGTCGCTGCTGTTGACCTGTCCTCAGGGCCAAGGATAGCAGGATGAAGAGTGTTCGTGTCCCTGAGCGAGAGAGGTGTGCGACTTTCTATACCTGTGCTATGATTTGACCTGTTAAAAAAAAATATATGTGTGAGATACGGGTTCTGTTTTCTGAAAGGATTTGGCCATAACCTGACTTTCACTGTGTACACACTATTCATGCAACTAACAAGGAATATAATTTGGGGAGAAAAAAAAATGCTTAGAAAGGGTTGCAAGTTATGCTGCTTCCCAGTTGTTTTTAATATTTCCTTCTGTGTGTGTTTTTGCTGTTTAATAGTGTGAGATCTTCAAAGAACACTGTAGGAAGAACACATTCCACAAAAGATGTAAGTTATTTTCATATTTTAACGTGATTCTCTCATAATTGATGATATGAAATAACATGTTTTGTGGGAAGCTTCAAAACCCAGTAGATTTCACTGGGTAACTCACTGTTTTATTGTGATGGAAAAGCAGATTGCTTTTCCTCCCACCTTTGCCATATTGGAAGAAATGACCACTGTTAACATTTTGAATCTTCTCTTACTGGGCCTAGGGTTTTTTTGTTTGTTTGTTTGTTTTTTATGATTTCATGCTATTGATTTAGTCCATATTATAGTTTCTCTTTAGGGTCTTAAAATAAATGTATGTTAAAGGCAGGCACATTTCTTCAGCACTCTCCATAGCTCATTTCACACTATTTTCCAATGGCTCGTCACTCGTCGGTGGAAACCCCGCATTAATGACGTCTGAGAGTGGCTGCTTTCCGGGTGCAGGGAGTAGGGGGTTTTGTCTGCTCTCTGCCCTGCCCTCCTGTCTCGTGAGCTCTCTCTCCACCTGCTGCCCTAACCCCACCTTCAGAGGGTGGCCCTTGTCCTGCGGGAAGGCCTGGGACGCCTCCGCAAGGTCGCGCTCCGCTCTGGGCTCCCGCATCTGCCCTCGCTCGCTTGCTCTGTGGATGGATTTCTCTCGGCTCTCTGCCCTCGGTGCTAACATCCAGCGTACCTGGCATGGGTTTCTCCAAGTTCTCCTGCCCTGCTCCCAGCCTGCCTTAGTGGACAGTCCAGAGTGTCCGAGGAGCATTTCTCAGCTTCCCGACCTCTTTCTTTCCTCGGAAGGCCAGTTGGCCTCAGGGAGGATGGAGGGTCTATAAGTGGGAAAGTGGAGTTTTTTTGGTCAATTTATTCCATCTTCTTTATATCTTCCAGAATTTCCTCATACTTTATCTGTTAATGGCACCCTTCCACATTTTCCAGAGTTATGGTGGAAGTTTTTCTCATTTTCTGTATGTTTTTGTCTATTCATGACGATTTGGGGTAGCAAACTTCATGGGGCTCGTTGGTATATTGAACCATAAACCCTTGTCTCTCTCTCCTTTGATTGGGAGTTTTCACTCCTGTGTATCCTTGTGAACTTTCAGGTATGTGGGCATATTTCTGAAGAGAGGGCCCAGAGCTCTCCCGAGATCAGGAGTTGGCAAACTGTGGCCCATGGGCCACATCTTGCCTGCCCCCTCTTTTTGGACATCCCTGTGAGCTAAGAATGATTTTTACATTTTTAAATGGTTGAAATAAAATCAAAAGAAGAATATCTCATGATAGGGGAAAATGATTTGAAATTCAAATTTCCGTATTCATAAATAAAGTTTGATTGCAACACGGCCATGTTGATTCTTTCTGCATTGTCGCTGTCTGCTTTCAGGCTATGGCGGCTGCGTTGAGTAGTTGCGACAGATGCAGAGTGTAATATACTTACTGTCTGGTCCCTTACAGAAAAGTTTGCCAGCCCCTGCCTTAGCTTGTCAAAGGGGTCTGTGTCTCTCCCCGCAACAAGTGTTAAGGATCAGTTGATTAGGCAACACTAATAGCAGAATTATCCTTGCTAAATAAATCAGCTTTGTAATGTTCCTGTTTGTTAGAGCCAATTCAATGACTTTGACTTTGTCTACTTTTAGAAAGCCGGCCCAAAGCAGAAGCCCACTGATGTATTTGATTTTCCCGATAATTCTGTCATCTCCAGCATCAGCAGGCTGGGTGACAATGAGAAAGATGAAGAACCTTACGAGATCTTTGGTTAGTATTTTAAATCTTTATTCTAAAAACTTTAAAAGTCGTTTATCCTAAAAACTTTAGGCTAGTTACTGATAAAAATATGGAAATATCTTCAAATATAAAAACCCTATGTCTGCATATGACTATAGTGTTTGGGGCAGTACTTGATAATTTGAGTTAATTTTCCTCACTTCTAGGTACGTTGGAACTAAGAACTCTGTTAAACATTTATCAGGGTTGGGCTCTTCTAGTAGCATTTGTCAACAAGCCAGTCCTATCAGCACACCCGTTGTAGTACTCCGTAGCAAGGAGGATATGAACTGTATTTCTCCATATCACCAATAGAGTCATTCAGTACGGGGCTTTAATTTAGGGAGGGGAAGAGGGGCAATTTTCCCTGTTCTTCAATACACTGAGGCAGAGAGCCGAGGGAGAGCTTCCCCCGTGTTCCTTGGGGTGTGAGGAAAACAGGGCTGGTACCCAGTTGACCAGGAGTACGTGAGTTGTCCAGCTGGGACTGCTTCTGGCTGTGTCCACTGGCCACTCCACAGGCCAGCGCTGAACACAAAGTGCCAGGTGCCCCCACAGTGAGACCAGCCGTGATCAGACATTGTTGATGGAATACGTTCTGAGGGCATTTTGAAAACCTGTACCCTCTGACATATTTTTAATTTGGTATCTAATATCTTCTAGTCTAATCTTTTATTAATAAAAGAATGTTATACATTTTATAAAATGAAAAGTAAGCATTACCAGAATACATCTTTTGTTATGGCTTGATTAAAGTGTTTTAATTACTTATTTAAAGGAAATTTAAATGTAAAAGATCTAAATCCAAAAGAAACCATATAATTTTTTAATTTTTAATTTTTATTATTTTTTAGAGGAGGGCAGTGGGGGAGGGGCCGAGGGAGAGGGAGAGAGAGAGAATTTTAAGCAGGCTCCATGCCTAGCAGGGAGCTCGATCTCACGACCCTGAGATCATGACCTGAGCCGAAATCACAAGTTGGACACTTAACCGACTAAGTCCCCTGGGGCGCCCCCACATAATTTTTTAAATTGAGATGTTATTCACTTACCAAAAAACTCCCCGTTTTCAAGTGTACAAGTGGTACTTTCATGTAGTCACAGAACTGTACAACCATCACCACTGAGTATTCCAGAACCTTTTAATCACCCCAGCAAGAAACTCTGTACCCATTAGCAGCCACTCCCCACCCCTCCTTCCCCCAGCCCCTGGCAAGCCTCCACCTCCTTCCTGACTAGGGTGGGCCTGCTCACGTAAATGGAGTCATACGCTGTTCATTTGTGACCAACTTCTTTCGTTCAGCATCGTGCTTTCAAGGTCCATTTGTATCGTAGCAAGTGTCAGTACTTGTTCCTAAAAACATTTTAGCTCGCTAATCCACTGTTTGACTATACCTCACTTTGGTCTCCATTCATCAGTCGCCGTACACCTGGGTTGTTTCTCCCGTGGGCCCGGTAGGAGTTATCCTGCTGTGAACACTTGTGTACAAGTCTTCGTACGGACCCGTGTTTTCATTTCTCGTGGGTCCGTACCTGAGGGGGAAACTGCTAAGTCGTATGGTCATTCCTGTTCACTGTTCTGACGAACTGTTCTACCAAGCAGCTGCCCCCCACCCAGCAGTGCACGAGGCCCCACTTTCCCCACATGTTCAGCTCTTGTTATCACCTGACTTTCTGATTCTGGCCATGAGCGTGAAGTGGTATCTCATTGTGTTTGTGTGGTAACCTAGACTGTAAAATTGACCGTTTTTGCCATTTTTAAGAGTATGGTTCTGTGGCATCAGCACATTCACGCTGTTGTGCAGCTGTCCTCACCGTCCACCTCCAGAACCTTCCCATTTCCCCCTCACTGAAAGTCTGTGCCCGCTAGACAACAGCTCCTCATTCTCCACGCCTCCCGGCCCAACTTGTTGTTTCTAGAAATTTGACTACTCTAGATACTTCATAGGAGACGATTCCTACAATATTTTTCCTTTCATGCCTTTTTTCCCCATTTAACACTATGTCTTCAAAGTCCATCCGTGTTGTAGCGTGTGTCTGAATTTCCTTTTGAAAACCTGAGTCCTGTTCCATCCTACGCGTACATCCGTCATCTGTCCACGGACATGGGGGTTGCTTCTATGTTTTGATGGCTGAATAATGCTGCCGCAAACACGGACGTGCAAACGTCTGTTCGAGTCCCCGCTTCCACCTCTTCGGAGTGCAGACGCAGAAGGAGGGTTGCTAGATCCCGTGTTCGCTTTTTTGCGGCCTCGCTCTGCCATTTTCCGCAGAGGCTGCAGCATTCCTGTTACATTTCCACTAGCGATCCACGAGGGCGCCAGTTCCTCCACACCCTCGCTCGGTGTTGACGATCGCCATCCCAGTGGGTGTGAAGTGGTACCTCGTTGTGGTTTTGAACTGTGTTTCCCCAGTGGCTAAGGATGTTGAACATCTTTTATGTGCTTATTGGCCATTTGTGTATCTTTTTTAAGAGCTGTCTATTCAGGTCATTTATCCATTTTTAACCTGGATTGTTTATCTTATTAAAATTGGGTTATCTCTGTCTTTATGTGAGAGTCCAGTTTGGATGACTGGTGACACTTCAGGATTGGTTTATTTCTCTTTCATTCTTTGTCATTTGCAGTTGTCAATAAATCCCTTTGCCTGGTTGAGGGCAACACAGAGCATATTACTGACTTTAAAATCGTGCATTGATGCTGTTCACCACCTCAGCAGCTGTTTATGTGAACACCCGTCTTAAAGCTACACCATCATGCTAAAATGTGAGCATGAAGCAGTGGTCCCTTGGCTCTTACCAGGCACCCTGCAGCAATCCCTGGCCGCCTCCCTCCCGCAAGCTCCCCCTGCCTGCCAGTAGCCTGGCCTGGCATGCTGAGGTCCCATTTGACCTGAGCAGGTAGGAGTGTCCTCCTTCACTCTGAGTCCTCTTCTGTGCCTTTCCCAGCAGTGGTCTGTCACGTAGAGCCTTGGTGCTCCAACGGCTGAGAAGAGAGAATGCCAGCTTCCTATTTAGATTTCTTTTAGCTCATTAAAAAATTCCCACATAGGGGCGCCTGGGTGGCTCAGATGGTTAAGTGTCTGCCTCCAGCTCAGGTCTCTCTCAAAGGAATAAATATAATCTTTAAAAACAAATAATAGAAAATTCCCACATAGTATGTAAATACAGTAATACAAGTCATAACTGATAAGTCTCCACATATTTACTAGTGAAACGGTTTAAATTTCTGAGTGTTGAGGTGTGAGCTCAAAAACATTTGGGAAGGAAGTAGCCTTTGTGGTGGGGAGCCGTTCAGACTGAGATGGCCCTTGTGAAGGAGCAAACGTGAACACTGCTCAAGCTGCCAGACTTTTTAAGTTGTACTTTAAAAAAAACTCTTTTGTAGACCCTCCTTTACACAGCACTGCCATATATGCTGATGAAGAAGAATTCTCCAAACACTGCGCGTCAGCCATGCCCTCGACGCCTCGAGGAAAAGAAGTGGAGCAAAGGTACCGTTATATTTCAGGCAGTTGTTTACTGATGGTCAATGGGATTTCCGAGAAGCTCTCCAAGATAGAAGCTTATAAAACTAAAGCTTTTTAAAGATCTTTGGAGCCAACTTAGGTTTTTCCTCAAGAGAACCGGTACTTCAGGGGCACCTGGGTGGCTCCGTCTTTAAGCATCTGGCCTTCAGCTCAGGTCATGATCCCAGGGTCCTGGGATCGAGCCCTGCATTGGGCTCCCTGCTCTGCTGGGAGCCTGCTTCTTCCTCTCCCACTCCCCCTGCTTGTGTTCCCTCTCTCGCTGGCTCTCTCTGTCAAATAAATAAATAAAATCTTAAAAAAAAAAAAAAGAAAAAGAAAAGAGAACCGGTATTTGAAAACTTGTTCTCAAAAATTAACATTACTTATAATAACTAATTATAGGTACACATTTTCAGTCGTCGAAAACAGTCCTGGGGATGTAATTACGGCAGGGTGACTACAGCTAATACTGTGTTGTATATTTGAAAGTTGCTAAGAGAGTAGATCTTAGCAGTTCTCGTCACAAAAACAAATTTTGTAGCTCTGCGTGGTGACGGATGTTAACTAGGCTTATTGTGGAGACCATTTTGCAGTGTGTACAAGTAGCAAATCGTTACGTCGTACACCTGAAACTAATGTATGTCAATTACACCTCAATTATAAAAAATCCAGTTTAATCTAAAAAGCCCCAAAGTAATTATAATTGACAACGGACTATCCTAGAAAACATGGTTGTGAAGGGTTTAACTTTGAGGTAAAGCAAGGAGGGTGGGAGAAGCTTTTTTTTTTTTTAAGTTTTTATTTTAATTCCAATCACCAGGTGCACTACTTAATCCCATCACCTATTTCACCCCATTCGGTTACCCTCCTCCCCTCTGGTAACCATCAGTTTGTTCTCTGTAGTTAAGAGTCTGTTTCTTGGTTTGTCTCCTGCTCTTTTTTTCCCTTTGCTCCTTGTTTTGTCTCTTAAATTTCACACATGAGTGAAATCATATGGTATTTGTCTTTCTCTGACTTCACTTAGCGTAATACTCTCTAGCTCCATCCACGTCATTGCAAATGGCAAGAGTTCATTCTTTTTGATGGCTGAGTAACATCCTATTGTATGTATACACCACTTCTTTATCCGTTCATCAGTCGATGGACATTTGGGCTGTTCCCACAATTTGGCTATTGTAGATAATGCTGTTATAAACATCGGGGTGCATGTATCCCTTTGGATTAGTGTTTTTGTATTCTTTGGGTAAATACCCAGTGGTGCAGTTTGCTGGACGAGGGGTAATTCTGTATTTAACTTTTTGAGGAACTGCCATACTGTTTTCCAGAGTGGCTGCGTCTGTTTGCATTCCTATCAGGGGTGCATGAGGGTTCCCCTTTCTCCATATCCTCACCAGCACCTGTTGTTTGTTGTATCATTGATTTTAGCCAATCTGGGAGGTGTAAGGTGATACCACGTTGTAGTTCTGATTTGCGTTTCCCTGGTGGTAAGTGGTGATGAGCATCTTTTCATGCGTCTCTTGGCCATCTGGATGTCTTCTTTGGAAAAATGCCTATTCAAGTCTTCTGCCCATTTTTGAATTGGATTGTTTGCTTTTTAGGTGTTGAGTTTTGTAAGTTCTTCTTTTTTTTTTTTTTTAAAGAAATGAAAAATTTTTAAAGATTTTATTTGAGAGAGAGAGCAAGAGCCAGTGAGAGTGCATGTGAGTGGGGAGGGGGGCAGAGGTAGAGGGTGGAGCAGGCTTCCCGTTGAGCAGGGAGCCCGATGTGGGGCTCCATCCCAGGACCCTGGGATCATGACCTGAGCCAAAGGCAGACGCTTAACTGACTGAGCTACCCAGGCGCCCCTCCCAAGTTCCTCATATATTTTGGATACTAACCCTTTATTGGACATGTCATTTGCAAATATCTTCTCCCATTCTATAGGTTGCCTTTTAGTTTTGTTGATTGGTTCCTTCGCTGTGCAGAAGCTTTTTATTTTGATGTGGTCCCAATAGTTTATTTTTGCTTTTTTGTCTCCCTTGCCTCCGGAGATGTACCCAGTAAGAAGTTGCTATGGCCAATGTCAAAGAGGTTACTGCCTGTGTTCTCCTCTAGGATTTTTATGGTTTCAGGTTTCATAGTTAGGTCTTTTATCCATTTTGAGTTTATTATTGTGTAGAGTGTAAGAAGGTGGTCCAGTTTCATTCTTTTGCATGTAGCTGTCCAGTTTTCCCAGCACCATTTGTTGAAGAGACTGTCCTTTTCCCATTGGATGTTCTTTCCTGCTTTGTTGAAAATTAATTGGTCATATAATTAAGGGTTTACTTCTGGGTTTTCTCTTCTGCTCTATTGATCTGTGTGTCTGTTTTGTGCCAATACCATACTGTTCGGGTGACTACAGCTTTGTAATATAGCTTGAAGCCCAGAATTCTGATGTTCCCAGCTTTGCTTTGCTTTTTGAAGCGTGCTTTGACTATTCGAGGTCTTCTCTGATTCCATACAAATTTTAGGATTGTTTGTTCTAGTTCTGTGAAAAATGCTCTTGGTATTTTGATAGGTTGCTTTGGATGCTATAGACATTTTAACAATACCTGTTCTTCCAATCCATGATCATGGGATGTCTTTCCATTTCTTTGTGTCATCTTTGATTTCTTTCATCAGTGTTTTATAGTTTTCAGAGTACAGGTCTTTCACCTCTGGTTAGGTTTATTCCTGGGTATATTACTATTTTTGGTGCAACTGTAAATGGGATTGATTCCTTATTTTCGCTTTCTGCTACATTATTGTTGTGTGAAAATGCAACAGATTTCTGTACCTTGACTTTGTATCCTGTGACTTTACTGAATTTATCAGTTCTACCAGTTTTTTTGTGGAGTCTTTAGGATTTTCTATATATAGTATCATGTCATCTGCAAACAGTGAAAGTTCTGCTTCCTCCTTACCAATTTGGATTTCTTTTGTTTCTTTTTGTTGTGACCGCTGTGGCTGGGACTTCCAGTACTATGTTGAATAAATGTGGTGAGAATAGACACCCTTGTCTTGTTCCTGACCTTAGGGGAAAAGCTCTCAGTTTTTCCCCACTAAGGATGATGTGAGCTGTGGGTTTTTCATATATGGCCTTTATTGTGTTGAGGTATGTTCCCTCTAAACCCAATTTGTTGAGGGTTTATTTTTATCATGAACGGATGTTATACTTCGTCAAATGCTTTTTCTGTATCTCTTGAAATGATCATAGGGTTCTTATCCTTTCTCTTAATGATGTGATGTATGACATTGATTGATTTGCAAATATTGACTTACCCTGGCAACCCAGGCATAAATCCCACTTGATCGTGGTGAATGATTGTGTGTGTGCGTGTGTGCGTGTGTGTGCGTGTGTGCGCGCGCGTTGTTGGATTGGTTTGCTAGTATTTCATTGAGGGTTTTCATCAGCGATATTGGCCTGTGGTTCTCTTTTTTTTGTGGTGTCTTTATCTGGCTTTGGTATTAGGGTGGTGCTGGCCTCATAGAATGAATTTGGAAGTTTTCCTTTTCTGCTTTTTGGAATAGTGTAAGAAGAACATGATTCTATGCATTTGACTATTTTAGTTACCTCATGTACCTAGAACACCGCCTGGTGCACGGTAGGCGTTCAGTGAATACTTGACCTCATTCATGCAGTGTAAGTACCATGTGACGGTGAGGGTGAGTGGCCCACAGCCTCCCGTGCTGGCTCAGATCCTCGTTATGCCACTTACTAAAGTATTTGACCTTGGGCAAGACATTTAACTGCCAAAGTCCTTCATCTGGAAAGTGAAATGATGAATTTATCTTAAGCTCTTAAAACTGGTTGGCACATGGTAAACTTTCGAATGGTAGCTTCTTAGTATTTGCATTTCTCAACATTCATTGAGCACCAACTACATAACAGGCCCTGTGTTAGGCTCTTGATATATGTAATAACTCAGAATGGACAAAATCCTTGTTCTCCTGGAGCTTATGGGGCAGTAGATATTAATGAAGAACGCTTGAGGAACTTTGTGGGGAAGGGTGTGATGCTGTGGGGTGGTGGGTGGGGTGGAGGTGGGGGACGAACATTCCATGCAGGTGAATGGCAGGCAGAGGGGCACTGTGGTGGGAGGGAGAGTGAGTCCGTGGGACTGAAAAGAGCTGGGATGACTCCGTAAATAGGCTGAAGAGGAGGGTGCACTGCAGGATGGTAATTACTTTGTCACGGTTGGTAGGGTTTGCTGGCTGCCTGTGCCAGGGTGTTCTGCTTCCTCCTTCGTGATTGCGTATTCGGTTGTAGCTGGGACGTGGTGGTCGAATGAAGAATGTACCTCCCAGCTTCTCTTGCAGCTGAGGTGTCTTTACAGCAGAGACAAAGAAGCATCTGCAGCTTCTGTAAGTGTCTTCATAGGGAGGGTTATGCTCTTCTTTGCTCCTTCCTTCTTCCTTATGTTGGGAATGGGATGTGACTGCTGGAGCTTGAGCAGCCATGGTGGACTGTGAGGCAGTGTACTGAGAGGGTGGATGGAATCTGGGTCTCTGATCATGGTGGGATTGTCCACATCTCTCCAGATTATCTCTGGAGTTTTATTGAGAGGGAAATAAAGTGTCTTATTTAAACCATTTTGGGGGTGTATTTTCTACCGTTTGTAGCCACACCTAACCCCATCTTCTATACTTGGTCAGGAGTTTTGTCATTAAGCTCAGCAGTTAAAGAATTTTAAGTGAGGGCGGCGTGGCCAGGTCTGCATTTAAAAGCTATCCCTCTGGCTGCTGTGTGGAAAATGGATGTGAGAGGGGTGGGAGTGGGCTGGAGAGGCCAGTTTGGAGGCTGGTTTAGTAGTCTAGGTCCGGGAGGACAAGGGTAATTGGGACAGAAAGGGAAAAAGTGAATGAGTTCACGAAATAGGAAGTTAATCAGTGAGCTTAGTGATGGGTTGGCTCTAGGAGGTTGGGGGAGAGTTGCTGTCCGACTACTGCTGGCTTTCTGCTTTGCATACAAGGGTCAGTGATAGTGCCGTTGACTGAGCGGGGGTTACTAAAGAACTGAGGAACCCTGTCCTCGTGAGGGATCGTGAGTGCGCTGTAGAGATGTCAGGGTAGAGAGTTGTGTACTTGGGTCTGGAGCTCAGAGGAGAGGCCGAAGCTGGAGTTCTAGCTGAAGCTGTTTGCTTCTCGGTGCTATGGCGCTGTGGACCACGCGAGAACTCACGGGGAAGGCTGCAGCCTGAGAGCAGCCAAGGACCCAGGGCCAGCTGTCTTGAAAACCCACCTGCTGTTCAGTGGAGGGGAAGGAGCTTGCAAAGGAGAGAAGAAAAGTAGCTAGAGGCAGAAGAAGGAAACCAGAATAGTGTGTGGTCACAGGAGTAGCAGAGGGAGTGTGTGTGTTCGTGTGTGTGTATGTGTGTGTTCGTGTGTGTGTGTGTTGGGGGTGGGCAGGGGGGTCAAATGCAGTAGAGAAGCAAGTAAGGGAACGACTGAACACGTGCATTGTATTTAACCACATGAATACTCTTGGTCATCTTGGGCTTGAGGGTGTGATAGGTCCAAACAAAAGGCATTATTTGGGTAAGTTAGGGTCTGTATATGGACACGAAGGGGAGTCGGGCAGCAGGACGCACGGAGAGAGCAGCATTTCCCAGGACTCATGGAGACATCAGCATCTAGGCCCCAGATCCTCACCAGCGATGTTTGGGTCTTTGTTCCTTGATCTCCTTCCCCTCTCGCCTCTTTATGTGCACAGGTGATGCTGCTCTCAGCTCTCTCCTCTCCAGCTGCCCCCAGTGTTACTCTCATGGTTTTAGTTACCCAGATGCCACTGCGCCCCGAGTCTGTCTTGCCCAGCCTTTCTCCAGGGCCCGCCATGTCCTGCAGATTGGCCCTATGTCCCTAGATGCCCACAGGCACCTCGGATTCAGCAAAGGCAAAACCAAGCTCAGTCCTTCTCTCTCTCACCCAGTGTCAGCAAGCTCCTCTGAGATTCTCTAGATTAATGGTCCTGCTGTCACCTGGGAGTCACTCTGTTCTCTGACCAGTCCTTTGCCTGGCCTGTGACAATCTGGAGTCTCCAGATCCTCTCCATACCCCTGCCGTGGCCTAGGCACTTGCTCCCTCGCCAGCGTTCCTGCAGCAGAGCCCTGCCTGCTGTCCCTGGTCTCCACAATTGCTCTCTCCCCTCTGGCCCGCCCACCCCACAGCTTCCAGTGCCATCTTTCTGAACTGCCAGTCTTCTCTCCCTGGTATGCCTGCCACCTTCGGGGGGCTCCCGTGCTCTGTATGCATGGCATGGAAGGCCTCAGTGCCAGTCCTGGTGAGTACCCTGAGGCAGAATTAGAATGGAAGAGGTTTATTAGTAGACATTTTATGAAAGGTAAAGGTAGAAGAGTCTGGACAGAGCAGAGATGGCCTCAGACGGTGGTGCAGCCATCGCGGTCCTGGCCAACCCATGGGGAGCTCCGTGGGAGAACGCGCTTGCTCGTGGGGCCCTGTAGTGGTGGGCACAAATGGCCAGGCCTTGCACTGTCTTTGGCCTTCCTACTAGACGGTGAAGTTAAAAGAACGCTCCTCATTTTTAAAGTAATTGTATTCACTGCAGTTTGCATTTTGAAGTTGGCATTAATGAATGTTGAATTGAGTGAAAAAACGAACTCTCATCTCTCATCAGAAATTTAGATGGGTTTTTTTTTCCTTTTCAAAGGGAAAAAGAAGGTCTTCCGTTTTATATCCCCTAATGATGGGCCCAGTGTCTGTGGATTAGCTTTTAGTTCATCAAATGATGGCCCATATCTGTAGCTGGGAGTGGTAACGCGGGGAAAGTGCAGTTCTGGGGCATGACCACAAGGCGGTGCAGTAATGCGGCGCTTACTTGCCGGCCCAAAATAAACTGATGCGGCCTGGGCGTGGGAAGATGTGGGAGATGACTGGTAAATCTGGGAGGGTGGTGGGAGGGTGGTGGGAAGGTGGCAGGCCCGTCCAGGGCCAGTGGGAAATCTCCTCATTGCAGTGAGCTTGTTTTAATATTGGACCAGCAGCTTATACAGGACATGTTAAAAAAAAAAAAAGTGCAAGATATTGACAGTTTGTTCTTTGGTGCAGGTCTGACACTTACGAAATTGAAGCAGGTGAAAACGTGTCTATAGAGATGAGTGCAAAAAAGGTATGTAGGAGTGTTCTCTCTTCTGTCTCGCAACAGGTTTCCTTTTCTATTTCGATTGGATGCAAATAGAGAAAATGTGCTGTAACCACATTTTACATAGAGAAAGAATGTTACATTTCAGAAGATACTTTTATTGTAAAAAGGGAAATATATTTTCATATCTTAGGTGCTTTTATTTCTAGAGGTCTCAAATCTCTATGTCCCTAGTCGGTTTTCAGAGCATTCATGTCGTCTGTTAGGTCGCGGTCTGCAAAGGCAGAGGGCACTGTGGGGAGCATTTATTTGGAGCTCTTGAGTCTGGGTTCCCCACGTACCCGCTCATCCCGCTGCCATTTTCCTGTTATGCTCAAGCCGGAAGGTGGGAAGCGAGAAGGGCGCCCCACTCTTACAGTAAGGACGCTAGAGCACTTGTATTCGCTAAACCAGTAATGCTGCTTTCGTGCCGTAGCCGGGAAGAAAAGTCAGGCCCATTAGTGATGACTCTGAAAGCACCGAAGAAGGTGATATAAGGAGAAAAGTTCAACCAGCAGAGAAAATAAGGACACGACCACACGAACCTGTTCCAGAGACACCATGTACATCTTTGGAACTTCCAGAGAAACCAGCCAAGTCAGCCACTCCTAAAAAAACCGGACCCCGTGGTGCCAAGTCGGTTGTTGCCAAAGAGATGGTGACAGAGCCACGTCAGTCGGTAAGACAGTGTCTGCCATCCCCCCGGAGGGAAAAAAAGAGTTGACAGGAAAATGGTTAGAGTAAAGCATTTCCTCTTTCCTTTGTTTCTTTAAAAAGATAAGTTATATATTCTTGTTACAAAGATGTCTGAGAACATTCAGAAGGTATGGAAAGGAAGATAAAATCACCTACAATTCCATGTCCCGAAAAGAGCCACGCTGCTCCTGGTCTAGGCTCCTCCGCGCCTTCCCTCACCTTCCTCACCCCCAGCGGGGCCGGCCCGGCGCTCACGTCGCGGGCACCGTCTTACGCGCGCAGCCGTTTCAGGCCCGAGCGCGCCGCAGCGCAGCTAATCTCTTACCAACGGGTGTTTGCAACTCCAGAAAAGTTTAAGGGCCTTCGTGAATTTCTTTCTAGCTAACTGTTGGTATACACCCTCGATCATTTCCTTAGGAAAACAGTGGCTAAGATTTCTGGGTCATAAGCACTGTTTTAAATTCTTGACATTTATTATCTTTTGGTCAAGCTCTTAATATGTCATTTTACTCATTTGGTTTAATGCTTTGAATAATTCATTCTTACGTTCAAAAAAAATCTTAAGTTTAATGTGTTCCCGCTCCGCCATGTTGTGCTTTCCATCTTCCTCACCCAGGGGGTGTACACCCAGGTGACGTTCTCAGTAGGTTCTTATGTGTTCTTCCAGAGTGTCCTTCCCTTCTGCCTCCATAAACAAATGTGGATCTATTTTCTTCTTTTACTTTCCCCTTTCTACACACATAGAAGCATATTATACGTGTCGTTTTGCCTCTTCTTGTCTGTGTTGGTGAACATCCCACGTGAACTGGAATTTGCAGTTGTTCGATGTATTCTGGGAATGTGCTCTCAGGTCAAGGTGACTGACCTGCATTCAGATATTATTTCTCCTTACGGCCCTTTAATGGTGGGCGAATAGTCTACTTGATTACAAAGCGGGGTGTTAGGGTGGGTTTTTTGTTTTTTGTTTTTTAAGACTTTATTTATTAGAGAAAGAGAATGAGCAGGGGGAGGGATGGAGGGAGAGGGAGAAGCAGGCTCCGCTCTGAGCAGGACCCTGGGATCGTGACCTGAGCCGCCCAGTGGTTTTTAATATCCCAATTTTGTAGATTCTCCTTAGTTCTCCAGAGTTTTGCATCATGAATTTTGTAGCTTTGTTCTTTGTTTTCTTAATTTTAGACTTAAACAAAAGTTACAAAAATAGTTGAGGAAGTTCCCACATGTTTTTTACCCAGCTTCATCTAATTCTTACTTTTTACATTACCAAAGATTAAGACCAGGACATTAGGGGCGCCAGGGTGGCCCAGTCGGTTAAGCATCTTCTATTTGCTGTTTCTTCCAGTTTGGGGGGCCCTGGCATTCCTCAGCCTGTGGGCACATCGCTTCTGTATCCACCTTGCATCTTCACACCATCTTTTCCTTTGTGTGTGTCTCATCTTCCTCCGCCTCTCTCATAAAGGGTACTTGTGATGACGCTCGTGGGCTTGGACAGATCTTAGGGGGCACCATTCACTGCATACGGGCTTCCCTAAATGACCTTCCTTCCTCCCTTCTTTCCTTCTTTCCTTCCTCCCTCCCTCCCTCTGTCTTTCCTTCCCTCTCTCTTCTCTCTCTCTCTCTCTCTCTCTCTCTCTTTCTTTATAGAGGCAGGTGCAGAGGGAGAGAGAGAGAATCCCAAGCACACTCCATGCCCAGCATGGAGCCTGACACGGGGCTCCATCTCACAACCCCGAGGTCATGACCTCAGCCCAAATCAAGAGTTGAACACTTAACTGACAGAGCCACTCAGGCGCCCCCCCCTTCTCTGCAGATTGTAAATGGCAGATTGGTCAGTGAAACTGAAAACAAAGCAATAAAAGTTTTCCAATTTGCAAATCAGAAAGAAAAAGTTGGGGAAAAAAAAAAAAAGAACAGAAGGTCACAGGAACCTGTGTGATAATACTGAAGGATCTAGAATATATAGTAAGGGTTCTGAGGGGTGCCTGGGTGGCTCAGTTGGTTAAGTGTCTGCATTTGGCTGTGGTCATGATCCCAGGACTCTGGGATTGAGCCCTGCATTGGGCTCCCTGCTCAGTGGGGAGCCTGCCTCTCCCTCTCCCTCTGCCTGCCACTCCCCGGCTTGTGCTCTCTCTCTGTCAAATAAATAAATAAAATCTTAAAAAAAAAAAAAAGAGTTCTGAAAGAAGAGTCAGAATGGGGTAGAAAAATTAAATTTAAGAAAAAAATGACTGAAATTTTCCACCTTACAGATCCAAGAAGCTCAGTAAACCCTAAAGCAAGATAAAACCATACTTAAGCATATCATAGTTAAAATGCCAAAAAACAAAGATAAGCAGAGAATGTTGACAACAGCTGGAGAAAAGGGACAGAGTAAATATACATGGGAACAGTGGCAAGTCTCACAGAGACAGTAGAGACCAGAAAACAGCAGACACACAAAGAGCTGAGGAAAAAAATGTCAACCCAGAATTCTAGATCCAGTGAATACATCCTTTAAAAGCAGGGGTGAATGAACACACTTTCGGATAAAGAAAATTTGAGAGAATTTATTGCCAGCTGACCTGCGTTAACAGGGTGCTACAGGACATTCTTTAGGCTGAAGAGAAAAGGTATCAGAAGGAAACTCAGATCTATAGGAAGGAGAAAAGACAAATCAGTTGGGGGGGCACCTGGCTGGCTCAGTTGGCAGAGCACGAGACTCTTGACCTCAGGGTTGTGAGTTCGAGCCCATGTTGGGTGTGGAGCCTACTTAAAGAGAATAAATAAATTAAAAAATGAGTGGGTAACAAAACTACATGTTGTTTTTCTTTTGATGATTTCCTTAAACAGCTGTTTCAAGCAAAAATGACAACACTGTCAGGATGGGTTTACAACGTATGTGCAAGTAAAACCTGTGAGCAAAGCAGCACAGAGGATGGTGGACAAAGAGTAGTGTGGTTGTGTAATGAGGTTTACGCAGTGGGAAGTTAGCTCCCGGAAGCAGGACGTGTGAGGTGGGAACGGACTGATTCTGAGTAGACTTCGCTAACTGAGGGACGCGGGTTCCTAACCTGGGCCAACCGCCCTTAAACAATTCAGTGGCATAGCTAAGAAGCCGAGCAAAGAAAGTGGAATACCGAAATATATTCAGTTAATCCAAAATTAGCAACAGAAGGAAAAAAAAATGAAGGGCAAGTGGAAAACAATAAGGAGGATGGTAGACTTGGCCCTGATTGTACTTAACATTACGTGAAAAGTAAACGGGCTTTTGGAGCGGCGACGGCGGGACGGAGTAGATGAGCGGAGAGCGAGCGACACGGCCGACTTAAGCCTCGCCACGTCCACAGTTGCATCAGAAGTACGTGAACATTCCAGCTCCGGTGCGGAGAGTGCGGGTAGCCATATGCTGCGCCACAGCACATACGCTTTAAAGACAAAACAAGAGCGCGATGGCTGCGTAAGGAGGCCTGTGTACCCGCAGCAACAGCGGTCTGCATCCAGCCCAGACGCGTCTGTGTGGAGCTGCGGACCCAGCACCGGGTGCCCAGCGACCCGGGTCCCGGGGCGGAGTGCTGTCTTGCCACGCCTCTGTTTGGGCCCGGTGAAACTGATGTCACACTTCTGCCCCCCAGAACTGTTAGAGAATAAGTTTCTGTTTTAAGCCATCAAGGTGTGGTAATTTATAATAACAGCCACAGGAAACTAAAACACAACCCAGTGACTTCTTAGTTATGTGCTCTTTGGTTCTAGAATTTCCATTTGGTTTAGTTTAGTTTTATTTTTAAATATCGTTTCTTTTTCTCTGCTAAGGTAGCCTGGTTTCTTTTAATCATGAAGACCACTGTCTATGACAGCTGCTTTAAAATCCTTGTTCTGGGCTGAGTTGGGTTAGTTTCTCTTGAGTATTTTTTTCTGTTTTGACCGTGGGTCACAGTTTTGTATGACATTTTTAACTGAGTCCTTTTGGATTGTGTATTAGATACTGTTCACACGTTGTTGAGACTCTGAATTCTGTTACCTTCTTCCGGACGGGGACTCTTTATTCTAATTGGTAGCCTGATTATTGGCTGATCATATTTAGCTTCTGTAAGCTTGGTTTTATCTTTTGTTAGGGTCAGTTTGTGGAAAGCCTAACATATTTTCCAAGCAGTTCAAACTCACTGCAACTCATCCTCTGTTATAATTGTTGCATGATAAATTACCACAAACTTTGTGACTTAAAACAACACACATTTATATCTCACGGTTTCTGAAGGTCAGGAGTCCAGGCCCACCCCAGCGAGATTCTCTACTCAGGGTCCCACAGCGCTGAAATCAAAATGCTAGCCAGGACAGAACTCTCATCGGAGACTCGTGGTCCTCAGGCCTGAGGTCCTTGTTTTCTCTCTGGTTGAAGCTGGGGGTCACCGTTAGGTCTTAGTCGTGTGGCCCTCTCACAATATGGCAGCTAACATCCTCAGAGCCGGAGAATCTCTCCAGTCAGCGACAATGGCGTCTTCTGTAAGGTAGCCTAGGAGAGGGAACAAGTATCCCATCCTACTCGCAGGTGCCACCCACTCCCAAGGGAGGGAGTTTGACGGATCAGTGGGGGTCATCTTTGAATTCTGCTTACAGCCTCCAGTCTCTGTCTTTCTAGTGCACCTAGTCTGAGATTGGTTTTAGGGTTTGTTAGGATGGGTCTAGGGTAGGCCTTACTCGAAGGTAGAGTTTCTCAATCCTTTTGAATTACAGTCCTGCCTAAAAAGCCTTTTTATTTCTTTTTTCAAGTTTTTTTTTATTTGAGAGAAAGAGAGCACAAGCAGGAGGCAGAGGGAGAGGGAGAAGCAGACTCCTCGCTGAGTGGAGAGCCCGATGCGGGACTCGATCCCAGGACCCTGGGGTCAGCCGAAGGCGGACACTTAGACTGAGCCACTCAGGCGCCCCCACCTGTTACATTCTTAATCCCGTGCCAGCCGCTTTCTAGGAAGCTTGATGTAGTCTCATTCTGCACTCGAGGAAGACTCGGGACCTTCAGGGAGCCCCCACCTGGACTCCCGATGCTGTTTTTTGAGCAGCCTGCTCCCAGTGCCTCTGCTGGGGCTCAGCTTGCCGGCGGCTGGCGGAGTCACCCCGGCGCGGGTGCGGCGGGGGAGCGGGCATGCCCAGGGCCCCCCTTCCGAGCTTGCCCGCCGCGTGTCCCCGTTGTCCTACACCTGAGGGAAGGAGCCTCCGCCCCACGCCCCTCTGGCGGTTGGCTGTGGCGGGAGAGCTCGTCCAGGAGGTTCCTTCACTCCGGCTTGGAGCAGCGAGCAACCGGATTCCACACCTTATCACCTTCACTAATAAAAGTTCCGCTTCGGCCAAGCAACCATTGTTAAAAGCCAACTGAAAGTTTTATTTACTGTTTGAGACCGTTTAGTTTTTCAGTGTCTCTTTATATTAATTTAGATAGTATACATAATAATTTAGAACTAAATGAGAGTAACAGCCAGAATTGAGAGTGTTTGATAATACTGTGGTCAGTATACTCATGTTGTAAGAGAAGGAAAACTTTTCTGAAATAAATCTTTTTTTTTTTTTGTAGAAAACTCAGAAAAAGATGTTTTGTGGCAAAAGGAAGAAATCAAGAAGTGAAGCCACAGACTCAGGTACAGAATAGTGTTTTATACTTTGTCAAGCGTTCAAGAATTTTATTTTAAAAACTTCGTTGTTGTTAAAGTAGTAAATTGTAAATATACAAAATTGCTACTTTGAAAAGCTAAAAATATGTGATTTTGTAGTAACTGATTTTTTCCAACATCTGTCATGAAAATTTTCAACCTGCAGCAAAGGCGAAAGACTTTTATAATATGTATTTATACTCCTAGATCTGACTGTTACACCTGTTTTATCACCTTAATTTCTCATCACACAGTGTACTTTAAATACATCATGTGGTCTGTACCCTTTTGAATGAGGCTTTTTTTTTCACTTGGCATAACTTTTTTGAGATTCATCCACATTGTTCTGCATTTTTGTTGACACAAATAAAAGTTTATTGAAAAATGGGAGGAAAATAAAGCATTTTCTTTCCTTCATTTCTTTTAAAAGATAAGTCATACATGTTTAGAAAAATTTAGAAAGTATAGGAAGGAAGATAAAATCGCCTACAATCCCATCACCCAAAAAAGAGCCACCCCTGCTTTTTGGTATATAGTCTTCGGTCCTTTTACCAGAACTGCTCACCCCAAATGGGATCGTATCCTGATCAGTAAGTATTCTTACAACCCCATCTTACCGAATGCTTGACCCTTCATCCACATGACTAAGCCTAAATGAGCACACGGAAGAACCGTTCTGTGTTCTAGAAGTGGCCTGTTAGGGAGGTTAAAACGAAGCAGCTAGAATTAACAAGGAAGAGCCCCGCGACCAGTAGTGCTGGGTAGCCGCAGACTACTAAGTAAAGGGAGAGCGGGTAGGGCTGAGTCCGCAGGACTTTAGGCCGTTCCAGTAGAAATGCGAGAACCAAGGAGACAGCAGTTAGTGACGGTATAGACGGGGATTTGTGAGATTGCACTGGCCTTGGAAGAAGCGAGTCATGTCTCGTCCCATGTGCCTCTTCAACCATAGCTGTTTCTGGCAATTTGGTGGGACAGTTTTTGTTGTAGGCTTTCAGAACCCTGGGCCTGGAGCCAAAATAGAATCAGTATATTAAATTGACTTCTCAATATTCTAGATACTTCCGACTCTGTACATATTTGGTGTCTGGAAGGAAAGAAAGCCAGTGACATCACAGAGTTGGATGTCGTTCTGTCTGCGTTTGAGAAGACCATCCTAGAGTACAAGTAAGTCTTTTGATGTTGTGATGTAGGCGCCCAGTGAATTTTCCTCGAAGCACCACTTCTGCTCCTCCCATGGCTTTTGATGTATTTTCATCGTCTGGTTTATATATTTTTACATTTCCATTGTAATTTTTTCTTTAATTCTGTGAATTATTTAGTAGTATGTTTTGGTATGTCCAAATATGCGACTTTTTAATTTAGATGTTTGTAGTAACCTTGTGTCTTAAATATGTCATGATCAAATTTGATAGACCGGTGATATTTTTTGTAATTTTAAGGCTTTCTTTATGGCATAGCACATAATCTGTGGGGAATCTAATTATTGGATCTATGTAGAATCAGTATTATTTTTTCCTGATTCTTTTATCAATTTATGCTGTATATATTTAGGGACTATTTGTTAGGACATCATGTTTAAAATTGCTCTGTCTGGTAGACGGAACATTTTATCCTTCTGTAGTATCCTCTCCATTCCTAAAAATGCTCTTCTTGGTCTTCAAATCTGTTTTATCCGATGCTAGTGTTGTGTCATTAGACTTCTTTTGCTATTAGCATTTGCTAGAACTTACATTCTGTTTACTTCCTTTTCGTTCCAGCCTTTGACCTTAAAATTTTGTTCATAAGAAATAGTAAAGTTTAGGGGCGCCTGGGTGGCTCAGTCAGTTGGGGTGTCTGCCTTTGCCTCAGGTCATGGTCCTGGGGTCCTGGGATTGAGCCCCACATCAGGCTCCCTGCTCAGTGGGGAGTCTGCTTCTCCCTCTCCCTCTGCTGCTCCCCCTGCTTGTGCTCTCACTCTCTCTTAAATAAATAAATAACATCTTAAAAAAAAAAAAGAAATAGTAAAGTTTAAATCCAGTGTGTCCATCTTTCTTGACTTCAGTCCATTTAGTTATCAACGTATTTGGAAGACTGTGTTGATGTATTGTTTTTATTTTAGATTTTTTGGGTTCTACTTTGTTGTTTTTACTTATAACTTTAATTATAACTTTTTAAAAAAATAGAATTTATAACTCTCCACTAATAGGATTAGAACTTTGGCCAGCTCTCTTAACTCTTGGCTACCTCTCCCTTTCCTCTACCCCAGAGATTTTTAATTTTTAATTTGGGTAAGATAAATTTTTTTCTCTTCTCTCTTCTCTCTTTTTAAGACATCAACAAACCTTATTAAGGTATTTATCTGATCACCTTTATTTCATACATTTCTTAAAACAACCTGTGGTAATGTCTGTTTTCTTATTTAATGCTTCATCCCACACTTTTGAGTGTGGCTCTTTATGTTGTAAAATTTCTAAATCCTTTGGATTTTGGTTATGACATTGAATTTGAATGACAGTTTAGCTGGATATAGTATTCTGGGTTCTAAATCATTTCCTAAAATACTTTGGAGTCACCGTTCCTTTGTCTTCTTTTGCATCTAGTGTTGATTTGGTAAATTTGGTGTCTGTCAAAGTCTTGTTTATATGTGATCTGCTCTTTCTAAGCTTTTAGAATAGTTTGTCTGTGATATTCTTCAATTTCACTCTATTGGGTTTGACTTTTCCAGTCTAAGGTGGTTCTCTTTTAATTCCAAAATTAAAAATATTTTTGTTCTGGGGCGCCTGGGTGGCTCAGTCGTTAAGCGTCTGCCTTCGGCTCAGGGCGTGATCCCGGCGTTATGGGATCGAGCCCCACATCGGGCTCCTCCGCTGTGAGCCTGCTTCTTCCTCTCCCACTCCCCCTGCTTGTGTTCCCTCTCTCGCTGGCTGTCTCTCTCTCTGTCAAATAAATAAATAAAATCTTTAAAAAATATATATATATTTTTTTGTTCTAATGTTATATCCTTGTCCTCTGCTTTGTTTTTCTGGATTTCCTCAGTTTAGAAACTAGAAGTTTGCGAACTTATTTCTCTGATAGATCTGTTATGCCATTTATCCCATCTCCTGAGTTCCGTATGTAGCCTTATGACTTTTGTCTAACGTTTCTATTTGGTTCCCTTTATGTCATGTTTTCTGTCGCTGCTATCCTCTTTAGAATATTTACTGGGCTAATTTCAAGATACTGGGTCATCTGTTATGAAATACCAGCTTCTCTTAGAATTTCTGATCTAATAGCTTGTTTTCTCTTTGAGATGGTTGCATTCCTCCAGTGTGTTGTTACTTCCAGCCTATGAGCGTGTTCACCCCGGTCCGTGAGCTTCTTTGTCAGACAGACAGTGGATATAAGGGAAGGCCAAGCCTTGATTCCTGTTCATTCCCATGAGTAGGAGGGATGAGACTGGATAAGGCGGGAAGCACTTAGCCCACAAAGTAACCTGTCACGTCAGGATTTAACCTTTGCCCTCCAGACATAAGCAGCGCTAGGAGCTGCTCCACTCCTTCGATTATCATTCTCTAGCCCTGGGGGTTTGGCAGGGGAAGGTGGAGGAGACACCTGCCAACGGTTCTCTCCAGGCCCCTCAAGCACAGCCCAGGTTTTACTCTTACAGGCACAGGGACTGGGGTCTGGTTGGCTGCAGCTGTTAGGGAGGCACAGTGTGTGAGCATCACGCCAGGGAAGAAGCAGAGGCCAACCTCGACATCTCGAGACCTTCTGATCCTGGGCCACAGCCCCTGCCCCTCTCACCAGTTCACCCATTCTAAATACCTCTTCCTCTCACCTCAGGGATTTTCACGGCTTTCCCCCATTTTGAGGGGGTTTGCCCTCTTTGGTTCTTCTGGGGTTGATCTTGGGGAAAAGTGCCAGCTGGTCATGCTAATAACATCATCTTTGTGGGAATCGTCTGTTTTATTCTTCCATACTGTATGTTTTTTTTTCCCCAGTACTGTGTGCTCTAAAGCCAGTTTGCTGTTAAAATTGGTACAGAAGTTTTCTTACCATAGACTATCTTGACTGTGTTATCCTTTTCCCATTCATAACTCTCTTCAAAAGGAGGAAAAGACTTATAGATTTCTGATGTTTTAATGAAATGGTAGTATCTTGCCTTTTAACATAGTGTTCTTGATATAAGAAATTATTTAGAAGAGATTTTTGTTAGCCTTTTTTTTTTTTTTTTTTTAAATAGGCTCCATGCCCAATGTGGGACTTGAACTCAACAACCCTGAGATCAAGAGTCACACGCACTAGTGACTGATCCAGCCAGGCGCTCCATAGACTTAAAATTATACCCTTGTGTTTTTGTCATACCCCATGATTCTGGTAGAATCACTGATCTTGTTTTATTTTCTTAACATAAAGTATTCTCACCCACATGAAAAGTTTCGTTCTTTCAAAATCAAGTTAACTATTTGAGGATGTATTATTTTTAATACCCAAATCTGGAACTCACACCTGAATAATTTGTTGAACTTAAGATTGTAAGCAGTTTACCAATGTATATATAAGGAGGGGAGTAAGTATGCCGTGAAATGCAAACATTACAAACATAGGCTATTCTATTAAATGACTCAATCAGTTATTTGTAGGGAAGTGACCAGATTTTTAAGGTACTAGAATTTGAAAAAGCGGTGCCTGGCTATCATATGTAGACCACCACCATTTTAGCTGGTACAGTCTACCAGTTTACCATCATTGTAAGCCATATGTAGAAAGACCTAACCAGGTTTCCTGATTTTTATGTTTTTAACATCTTAAAATCATGATTTCATATTTGTATTAGAAATACCTTTTCTAAAGATAGAGCTGATGTATTTTTTAATTGTGAATCTTTTTTATTTTTAAAATTTGTTTAAAATTTATTTTTAAATGTGCATTTATATACCATAAAATTTACCATGGTGACGTTTTTAAGTATACAATTCAGTACTGTTAAGTATTGGTTTGCTTTCTCAAGATTGTTTTAGCTACTTGGTGTCCTCTGATATTCCATATGAAGTTTAGGATTTTTTTTTTTCTGTTTCTGCAAAAAGTGCCATTGGGAATTTGGTAGCTATTGCATTGAATCTATAGATTGCCTTGGGTAGTATGGACATTTTAATAGTATTAAGGCTTCCAGGCCATGAACATGGGATGTTTTTCCCTTTATTTGTATCTCCAAATTCTTTCCACAATGTTTTTATAGTTTTCAGTGTATAAATATTTTGCCTCCTTGGTTAAGTTTATTTCTAAGTATTTTACTTTTTTTGATACTATTATAAATGGGATTTTCTTAATCACCGTTTTGGGTTGTTCATTGTTAGTATATAGAAGTGCAACTGTTCTCTGTGTGTTGATTTTTGTAGCCTGCAGTCTTGCTGAATTTGTTTATTCTAACAATTTTGTGTGTGTGTGTGTGCGTGTGCGTGTGTGTATGGAATCTCCAGGATTTTCTACACATAAAACATGTCCTCTGTGACAGAGATAATTTTACTTCTTCCTTTCCAATTTGGATACCATTTAGTTGTTTTTCTCACCTAATTGCTTTGGCTAGTATTCCCAGTACTGTGTTGAATAGTAATGGCAAGAGAGGCATCCCCACTTTGTTCCTGGTAGAGCAATAGCTTTTAACTTTTCACCATTGAGTATGATGTTAGCTGTAGGCTTTTCATGTATGGCCTTTATATTGATGTAATTTCCTTCTATTCATAGTTTCTTGAGAGGTTTTTATCATGAAAAGGTGTTGGATTTTGTCAAATGGTTTTTCTGTATCAGTGAGATGATCATGTGGCTTTTGTCCTTCATTCTGTTATTGTGTTACATTGATTGTATTTCGTATGTTGAACTGTCCTTGCATTCCAGAAATCCACTTTCTTGTGATGTATAATCACTGAAATGTGCTGTTGAATTCTCTTTACGAGTATTTTTTTGGGCAATTTTGCATCAGGAAGGATATTGGTCTCTCATTTTCTTGTAGTCTTTGTCTAATTTTGGTATCATGGTAATGCCAGGCTCATAAAATAAGTTTGGAAGTGCCAAACCGCCCCCCCCCCCTTAAATTTCTTGGAAGAGTTTGAGAGGGATTGTTCATTCTTCTTGAAATATTTGGTAGAATTCTCCAGTGAAGCCATCTGGTTTGGGGGTCTTAGATGGGAGGTTTTTGATTAGCGATTCTGTCTTCTTTACGAGCTATGTGTTTGAACATACTTTTTGTTTCTTCCTGATTCAATCTTGGCACGTTTTATGTTCTTAGAATTTCTGCATTTCTTCAAGGGGTACCCAATTTATGGGGCTTATAATTGTTCACAGCAGTCTCTTATGAGCCTTTTTACTTCTGTGGCATCAGTTGTAATGCCTGCTCTTTCATTTTTTGAGTCTTCTTTTTTTCTTAGTCTATCTAAGGATTGGTCAGTTTTGTTGATCTTTCCAAAAACCTCTAAGGTTCATTAATTTTTCCTGTTTTTCATTTCATTTGTTTCTGCTCTAATCTTTACTGTTCCTTCATTATGCTAGCATTGTTTGATCTTTTTCTAGTTCCCTGAGCTGTAAAATTAGGTTGTTGATTTGAAGTATTTCTTCTTTTTTTTTCAATGTAGGTATTTACCGCTATCAGTTTCTCTCTTACTACTGCTTTTGCTGCATCCCGTAAGTGTTGGTACATTAAGTTTTTGTTTGTTCCAAGATATTTTTTAATTTCCTTTGTTATTTCTTGTTTGAACGATTGATAATTCAAGAGTGCGTTGTTTAATTTCCACATATTTGTGAGTTTTCCACTGTGGTCTGCAAAGGTACTCAGTAGGAGTTCAGTCATACTAAATTGGTTAAGACTTATTTTGTCACCTTACATGTGATCTGTCCTGGAGAATGTTCTGTGTGCATGTCAGAAGCATGTGTATTCTGTTATTGGGTGGAATGTTCTGTGTAGGTTTTTTAGATCCAATTGGTTTATAGTTCTGTTCAAATCTTCTGTTTTCTTATTGAGCTTCTGTCTGATGTATTATTGAAAGTGAGGTACTGGAATCACCTACTATTACTATGTTACTGCCTGTTTTCCCCTTCAATTCTGTTAATTCAGATTGTTGAATTGCTCCAGTGTTGGGTACACATATAACTTTTATATCTTCCTGGTGAATTGAGCCTTTTATCATTACATAATATCCTTTTGTGACTATTTTTGATGTAGTCTATTTTGTCCGATGGAAGTGCAGTCACCACTGCTCTCTTTTGGTTACCATTTGATGGAGTGTCTTTTTCACATTCAGCCTGTGTATTTCCTTCTAGGTAACTAAAGTGAGTCACTTGTAGACAGCATGTAGTCGGCTCTTTTTCTTTCTCAAATCCAATCAGTGGCCCCGTGTCTTTTGGGGAATTCCTGATAGTGACTTATTGCTGAATTTTAGTGTTTTCTCTAAGTCTTATAGTTATTTTGTCCTTCTTTTCCTCTCGTCACCTTCCTTTGTGTTTCATTGATTTTTCTTTTGTAGTGACATGTCTTGATTCTCTTTTCTTTTGTGCTTCTGTGGATTTCATGTGTGCATGTGTGTGCTTACCATGGGGAGGACATAAATCATCTTACAGCAGTCTGCTTTAAAATGATAACTTGACCTCAATCACCTACAAAAGCTCTACTCCCTTATGTCTCCCTCCCCCACTGTATGGGGATAACACTTTGTTATTGATACCACAGATTTCACCTTTTTTATTTTTAGCATTGACACGGTTTCATAGTTATTTTTTGTTTTTCTTTTAAATTCTGTATCATCATGAAAAATGACTTATGCGTCACTGTCACAGTATTATGGGGTTCTGTATTCATCTGTTTACCTTTACCAGAGACTTTTGTATTTTCATATGCCTTTGTGTTGTTATCTAGTGTCCTTTTGTTTCAACTCGAAGGACTCCCTTTGGTAATTCTTGGAGGCAGGTCTAGTGATGATGAAGCCAGCCTTTGTTTATCTGGGAAAGTCTTTATTTCTCCTTGATTTTTGAAGGATAATTCTGCCAGGTGTAGTATTCTTGGATGGCACTTTTTTCTTTGAGTGCTTCGTACAGGTCATCCCACCCTTCTGTCCTATAATGTGTCTGCTGAGAATGACAAGGACATGTTATGGCAGTTCCCTTGTACCTGACAAGGTGCTTTTCTCTTGCTACCTTCAGGATTCTGTTTTTGCCTTTGAATTTTGACAGTTTGAATATCATGTGTGTCAGTGTGGCCTCTTTGGGTTCCTCTTAGCTGAGGTCTTTTGAGCTTTCTGAATTTGGGTGTCCATTTCCATCTTCAGATTAGGGAAGTTTTGAGCCATTATTTCTTCAAATAAGTTTTCTGCTCCTTTCTCTCCCTCCTCTTTGGGGATATTGGCGCTATCGAATGGTTCCCGTGAGTTCCATACACTGTTCTCCATTCTTTTTGTTCTTCTGACTTGATAATTTCAAATGACTCATTCTTGAGTTTGCGGTTTCTTTCCTCTGCTTGATCAAATCTGCTGTGAACCCATCTAGTGAATTTTTCAATTGTCATTGTATTATTCAGCTCCAGGATTTGGTCCTTTTTTATAGGTTCTCTTTGTTGATCTTCTCATTTTATTCATGCATCATTTTCCTGATGTAGTTTATTCATCCGTGTTTTTTTGTAGCACATTGAGCTTAAGATGATTAGAGTTTTTTGTTACCCTATTCATAGGTCTCTATTTCTTTATTTAGTGTCTATTTCTGGGGATTTCCCCCCCACTTGATTGGGTTGTTTTCTTGTTTCTTGTAGTGCCTTGTTATTTTTTGTTGTGTTTTGTACATTTAAAAAGCAGCCACTCCTCCCAGTCTTTACATACTGGATTTGTACAGGGGAAGATCTTTGCCAGTCAGCCTGGGTGGTCCCTCAATCTTTATCTGATTTGTATCTTCTTTGGGCTTGTGCATGTGATTTCCCAACTAGAGAGGTTTGCTTCTTTCTTTTTTAGGGATCTGTAATCCTTAAAGACGCAAGCTCCCACTGGTGTGTCTGTGGCACTATAGGTTCTCATGCTGCAACAACCTGCTGAGCTCCTTTTTGGTCTCTCTGAGCAAAGGCATCCAAGATTTCAGTTCCCATCATTGCCCTACTACGGGTGACACAGAAACCATTCCAAAACATTGGATAAGCTTCTATTCTCTTTCCCTCCCAAAGGAGAAGGTGTGAGCTGGGCCATCTGTCCTGATCTGCTGTGCGTGGCATTGCTGAATCTCTGACTGCAGCAGCCGCTGGACTGTTTTCTCCGTGGCAGCCCGGCATCCCAAGTACGCTGGTTCCGTTAGTGTTCCAGATCGGGCGCGATGGAAAGGAGTCCCTCAGGCAGACCCCTGAAAAGCCAGAACTTTGGACCTATGTTCCACTCTTTCCTTCCCAAGGGAGAAAGCACGCACTGAGCTGCTCAGCTGAACCAGGCTGTGCTGGCTTGGGAGATGCGCTGTCCAAGTTGATATGAAACTGCTTTTTACCTGTTTCAGTAGGACTATTCCTGACTTGAACTTGCCTGCAACTTCTGAATTGGTTTCTGGCGTTCTCACGAGGTCTTTTGTGCTGTATATGGTTGTTAAGTTGGTTTCCCTGTGGGGGGAATCTGTTCTGGGGCCTCCTATTCCACTACCTTGGTGAGGTCACTAGAAACACCTTTTTTTTTTTTTTTTTAAAGGTTTTATTTATTTATTCATTCGACAGAGATAGAGACAGCCAACGAGAGAGGGAACACAAGCAGGGGGAGTGGGAGAGGAAGAAGCAGGCTCACAGCAGAGGAGCCTGATGTGGGACGCCCTGAGCCGAAGGCAGACGCTTAACCACTGTGCCACCCAGGCGCCCCTAGAAACACCTTTTAACACTCTTTTTTGATGAGACCTTTTACAAAGATCTCTATTCGAAAGTACAAGCCTTCTCTTGTGTTATGCTTAGCTCCTGAGTGACTTTTCTTGCTTGTGGATTTCCCCCCAAAAATAAACAATTTTCTAATTACCTGTCACTTATACAAAATATTTATTACTTTCAATTAAAAGGACCCTTTCTAGTATCCTGGGGCACCGAGTCAGAGTAGGGGGTTAGCCACTGTCCTGGAAGATGGCCTGCTGCCGCTACATGCTGGGGGTCTGCCATTTGGCTGTGAGAGCGCCAGACTGGGGGCTTGGGCCCTCTTCTTCTGATGACGTGGACCGGAACCAGTTAGGGTCAGCTTTGTAAGGTTTGGAAGAACTGGACTTTTGGCTTCTTCAGTCCAAGTGGCTTTCCCTACTTACTTGGTTAGTCCAAATGTCTTACAGTTATTCCTCCAGTTGTTGGCAGACAGGGGCTGAAGTCTGCTGCTCATTGGATCAGGTGGCAGGAAAGGACGGGGACTGGCTGTACACCGTTCTACATGGCTTGCCTTCACCTGTGGATGTAGCCAGCGTCAGGGAGTGAAGCTAACCATGTGCCTGAAGGTTTAGGGGAAACTATTTTCCTGTTCTCTTTTGTTGAATCTGTTTCCAGTATATATATATATATATATATATATATATATATATATATTTTTTAAGCTTTTATTTATTCAAGAGGGCATGAGTGGGAAGGGGGTGGGGGAGGAGAGGGAGAAGTAGACTCCACGCTGAGCAGGGAGCCTGATGACAGGATACAGTGGTCCTGGGATCATGACCCGAGCTGAAGGCAGACACTTAACCAACTGAGCCACCCAGGCGCCCCTTAAGTTTTTTTTTTTTTTAAGCCTGAGAAATCTCTCTGGCCATGCCATCTTAGATATTCAAAGTGGTGTATGCCAAATTGTGGTTTGTTGACGTGCTAAGCAAATGAAACACACCTTTTGAAATCCTTTATATAATACCTAGTTTGATCTTTTCTTTTCCTGCTATAGACAAAAAGCAGAATCTAAAATTTGTAAGGAAGCCATCAAACAATTTCATTCTAATATGAAAGAAGAACTCATCAAAATGGTAAGTTCACTGACATAAATTTGTTGGTCTCAATTTGTTTTGCTAATCCTGAGACAGCGTACGGTTATCTTAGAAAACACTGCATTTGCTGGTGACGTGGTAAAGAGCTCGTTCGAACTATTCATGTCTCACAGGTTGTTTTTTAACTAAATGCAATATATTGTGAGTTAATAAATATTTTAATTTTGGAAAATGCACACAATTATTTATTTTCTTTTGTGCAGCTTAAAGAAGTCCAGGTGTCAAAAGCTCTGAAAAGGAAGAACACGAAGGTAAATCCTGTGTGGGAGCGGCGGCCTACAGTCACACAGAGCGCTGGCCTGTGCAGAGCTAAGTACCACCCTGACTCTGGGTTTAGGACCTTCACTCTGTTGCCGTTTTTTTTTTTTTTTTAGTCAGGCTTTTATTTGGTTGGTCTTGTGGTTGTGTACTATTAATGCGTGCTAAGGGATGGGGGTCCCAGCCAGCCTAAAAAGGTGATTAAGCCCCAAATAACCACTTCCGTGGTATTAAGTAACTAACTAGTAACTACAAGTAATATATATTTATTGCTTTTGTGGCTGCCAAAGAGTAAAACCTTTTAGAATAAAGAGCTGTCTCATGTCTCACGTCAAGGGACAGCCTGGGAAGACTACTGCATTAAGGGTTAGGTGACCTCATTTCCTGTCCAGGTTCTTCTGCTTCGATGTTGTAGCAGCTTCTCGGGAACTCTGTACCACGAGGGTATGTGAGGAGAAACAAGCCAGTGGACACTGGGTCTTACCGGCCTGTCAATGTACAGGTGGACCAGATGACCTCTGAGCCCCACACTGGCAAGAATCCAGAAGGGAAGAGCAGCTCCCCTTCCACATTTATAATAGAAATGGATTTGAAATGCATATGTTTTTATTTCCGTGATTACAGGCCTTTGCTGGGTTTCTTTCTTCAGTTTTATTCTCTTATTGGTCAACTCTGCATTGCTTATGGTCTGAAGGGCCAGCCGTGGAGTATCTGGTAGTCCCTAAAAGAGATGGCTGAGATAATTTGTTATATATAAATGTTCTTTTTCAAATACGGATTGGATCAGGGCACTCCCTGCTTCAATATTTTCCTCGTGCACCTACGTAAAATCCCAACTCCTTAGCTGATGGCTCACAGGGTCGTAAAGATCTGGCCTCTGCTTCCTTTCTTCCAAGTTGTCCTGGAGTAAATGCCGCCGCCGTTCCCACTCTTCAGCATCCCGTTCTTTGCCTTCGACGCACGCCTCACGGGCTGTAGTTACGTGCGGCCTGTGTGCAGTTCTGTCTTCCCTTTGGACCAAAGTGCCACGGGGGGAGGATGCAGTCTCTTTCCCACTCCATTTCTAACACCTGGTACGGGGTCGCTAGCAGTGCTCCAACATTTAAAGAGTTACTTTAACAAATCATTGTGTTACTTTAGATTATTTCAGATATTGAAAAGAAAAGGCAGCGTTTGCTCGAACTCCAGGATGAACTGCTTGGGTAAGATGATGTCAAGGTCTCTGAGAACTCACCTAGGATTTAATTACGGTACATTGCGTGGGGCTAAATTCTGCTGTGTTGCGTCGCGGTCCCAGGTGTTCTCTGTGCCTGGAAGCTCAGCGCTGGTGGTCGTGCCGCTGCCGAGTTGGAGCCGTTAGCAAAGGCGAACTCAGCACTGATCGCTCTGCCATCAGACCTCTCAGCTCTGGCCTACGAGGCGGCCTCCTTAGAGATTCCGAGCACAGACTCTGGGACGAGGCTGCCCGGGTTTGAACCCAGGTTTGAACCCAGGTTCCGCCACTTACCGGCTATGCACCGTGGGGCAGGCTGCTTACCTTCCCAGGGCCTCAGTTCCTCATCTGTAAACGAGCCCTATACCCACCCCTCCAGGGTGCTGGGAGAAGTAAGTGAATAAATCGACACGAAGCGCTTCACGGTGGCGCGTTCAGTTCGGGCTGTGTGTTCCCGGCTCTCGTCAATGTGCCGTCGGCGTGGCGCTCGTGTGGACGCGTCCCGCGCGGGGCCGGGCGGTGTCGGCGGTGCAGGTCGGGGGCCGGGCGCGCTGCAGCCGTCGGGGCTGCGGTCGGCTCCACTCTGCGCTCGCAGGCGCCGCGGAACAGGGCGAGAGAAGGCTGTTCCCAGAGAGGACCGCCTGTGGCTCATTACGGTGCGGAGTTTAAAGAAGATGCCGGGGAAGTTAGGAAGACGGAGAGCTTGGGTGTCTAGCCCGGTGGCTCCCCGCCCAGCCTGTGGCCTGGGGTCAAGCTTCCACCGGCTCAGGCCTAAAGAAAACCGCGTTTGAACGAGCTTCCTGTGTGTGCCGGGCACTGGCCTAAAGCTTTGTGTATTCGCCCGTTATCCTCATAATCCTGGAGGTGGGTTGTCATGCCTGTTTCATAAGAAAAGGACATTTTAAAGTCCAGCTTCTTGGTTCCTTTTCTAGATACAGTTCTAGACATTGAAAAGTACATCTTGAAAAGGCCTAGAAAGAAAAATGCAGTGTATCGTTATTCTGACTTTACATGTAGAAAATCGCAGGCCGGGGGAGGTGACTTACCCACAACCCCGTCCCTAGAAGTCGGGGGCCAGGATCCCCGTCTGCAGCCGGACTGCCAGCCCCGCGCTCCTGGCCACAGCCCTTGTCAGCTTTTCCACAACGCTGCATTTGTTCAGCAGACTCACTGTTCGAAGGACTTTTCTAAAATTACATTAGAGGACAGTTGCTTTTTAAAGAATAAAAAACTGGCACCCTCTGCCCTTCCTTGTCCATAAAATTCAAGATCCCCCTTTTGTTTTATAGATAAGAGACTAAGACACCGGGAGGGAGGGTTTACCCGTGCATTTTTCATCCAAGCATTCTGGTCATTTCCCGCTGGTTTCATTGGATCTTGGAAAACGGGCAAAGGGAAGGCCTTTCATCCACACTTCTGCTGTTGCCCTGCGGCGCGCACGCCCTGGCCGAGGCTGGGAGAAGTGGACCGCGTTGTTGGAACTCAGTAGTTCCCCACAGCTCCCGCAAAATGCCCGGATGGGCTGTGGGCCGTACAAAGCATCTGCGGGTGTCATTTCTAATCACTCACGGTGTACTGTATTTCAGAGTTTGGTCTATATTTTAAATTGAAATCTAGACCCTGCCACACATTCATAATTTCAGAACTGAAGGTATTTTTAAAGACCAAGCCCCCATCCCCTGCGTGGCCCTGCCTCAGTGGACCCGTGCACTCAGCCGCTGACCCTGTGGGCTGTTGCACCTTCCTGCAGGCGTTCCTTTGGGGGACACCGTTTTGTTGTTGCAGGTTAGACCCGCAGCTGAAACAACTACAAATAAAATATGATGAACTTAAGGAGCGAAGAGCTTCCCTGAGGAATGCAGCTTGTTTTTTATCGAACCTAACACAGCTTCATCAAGATTATTCGGATATTCAAGAGAAAGAACCTTATGTAAAGGAAACGGTAACTTTAATTTTTATTTCTGTGATTCAGAAGATCCAGGGCATCTGCACCGTGGAGGCCTTCTGTAGAAGCTGGGGGTGCAGGGGAGAGAAGTGGGGACGCAACATTACAGTCCACCCGACCAGCGTCCCTGTGAACCCGTGAGAATGTATTCTCTCATCACCTCTTTTAGCTACTTCAGGCTAGAGTAGAGAACAATCTAGAAATGCCGATTTTGTTAAGGTCTCTGCACATTAAGAGAAATGACTGAACAGGAGGATCTCGAACAGCTATGCTTTGCTTCATGAGAATCGCCGTCACTGTCAGGCCACACGGAATCTGTTCTTTGTTCTGCCCGTGTTCACAGCAGCTTTTTTATCTGAAAAAATAAGCCATTATCGCCTATAAATGGTAGGTCTAATTTTAGAAGTTGGGAAACATGAAACTTTGTAGGGAAAGGAGTGGTGTATTATTGTTTCAATAAAACTTGTTGCTTCCGGGTTTTTGCTGCAGATGTTGCTGTTGTTACGACAGCCAGCTCAGATCAAGAGAAATTTAAGTTACAGAAAAAAAAAACCAGAATATAATTTTACATAAAATGTAAATACATATATCTTATGATCATACTTGTATTCTTCACTTCGAAATTCAATTTTAAGTTTTTTTTTTACACTGATTTAGAAGCCTTCAGTTTGTATATTAGATCCGAAAATAGAATGCTTTTACATCAGTGTTTCCTGTGACAGCACCCAGCGACTCTAAAGCTTGCTTGGAGCGGAGGTTTAGTGACTAACTTGGAGATGATCATAGCACTGTTTGATTTTGAACATAACTTTGGTGAAAACAGAGACTTGAGACTCAACTTTGTTCGGAATACACTACTCTTACGTGTCCTTTGCGTACCCACAGGCCTTCTGTGCTGTCTTGTAGGGTCTGTCTTCCTTCCTAAACCAGAACTCGAACACCAGATGTTAGTCCTACCCCTCAGGCCTCCCTGAAAGCAAGTGTCCCACGGCACCTTGAATACCGTAGGCTCTCAAATATCTGTTTGACTGAAGTCCACGGTAATAGGGTAGGGTAGAGTCTAGAAAAAATGATTATGCGGGTGGTAGTAACAGTTGCACAGCTTTTCTGCTCAAGGCTGCTCTTTTCATTACTAAGGAAAACACACTGAGGACATGAAATTCAACAATCACCCTAAGTATGAGCACCTTCTGTAGGGGATATGGTCCGTTACCCTTGGATGCAGTTCACAACACGAAGCTTGGGTTTGTTATTTCCAAGTCATGAGTTGGGTTCTGATTTCTGACTTATGTTGAGTTTGTATTCTAATTTCGTCTTTAGTCTTCCCCATAAATTTTTCTAGATGATGACTTCTTTCCTCATGAACTTTTATGGGCCTGGAATTCTCCTTCCAATAATTCTTCCAGTAAAAGTTAATCTGCCTTACAGTTTTCTGGGTTTAAAATAGGCATGAGGTCAGCAGACCTGCCCAAACCAAGCCTCAATCTGTACGAGGAATGATTTTGTTTTAAATAATTTAGATGCCATAGTTCTTGGAACCAACTGGTCTTCTGGGAGAAGATCAGCCTATGTTTTCTAGAGCAGTCCCTGGTAACCTTATTAATTATGCCCTAAGGAAAAGGATTAAACCAATTTTTTAAATGATCGTAATGAATTTAAAAAATGAAAGTTAATGAAAAACTCTACTTAGCACTGAGCTGTATAACAGGGTTATAAAAGTTTTTGATGCCTGTTAATCCAAATATAATTTTCCTTCAACAGTATGATTCATCCAGCCTTCCAGCTCTGTTACTCAAAGCGAGAACCCTTCTGGGAGCTGGAAACCACCTACAAAATATCAACCATCAATTAGAGAAGCTCCTGGACCAGAAAGACCAGTCTACTGGAACGTGACTATATACAGACCAGTCCCCTGCTCTTGCTGTTGCCGCTGATACTATCCTTTTGTAAATAAAAATTCTTTGAGAAGTTAAACTTGTCTACTACTTCAGGCTGGCTTGTCACCAGACTTTAATATTACTTTGTTCATAGTCCTTTGGTTTGAGTGACCATGTTCAGCAAGTTTGATTGTACAAGTAGTTTTAGAGGCCATGTTCCAGACACTAACCGACCAGACGCTGACCGACAAGAGTTCTAACCTGAATCGGCAGAGGGCGCCGTTCTGAGACGGCGCAGAAAGACCCTGAACTCGCTGAATGTACAGCAGTTCCCCCTGCAGAACACCTGAGGCCTGACGGAAGCGCCACTGCACAGACGCCGGGGGACCCCATGGTGAGAGATGGACGTGCGTTGACGGTGGGAACCCCAGCCCTGAAGTGATGGCCCACGGCAGGAGGACGAACACCGAGGGGCCTACACGCCGACTTGCCAGCCCGGGGGGGCACAGCAAAAAAAAAAAAAAAAAAAAAATCCAAAACCAAAACATCAGTTTGAAGGACAAAGAGACTTGTAAGTGAAGGAAACCCATTTACTAACCTTAGAACATCCGCCAGGCTGTAGGGCAACTGCTGGAACTCTCTGGGGCTGGAGGGGCTGTGGAGCACCATTGTTTACTTTCCCCTCTGCCTGGAGAGCCTGGCCGCAGCAGGCTCTGGGCCCTCGAACCCTCCTCCAGGGCTGTCCCCTTGAGCCCTGGGCCTCTAGACCTGGCAGCTGCAGGGCGGTGTGCAGAGCCCCAGCTGTTTCCCTGGCACTGCCTCCGCACCGTGTGCACCAGGACACCCGAGCCCACGCCAGCTCCAGCCAACCCCCCGGGACACCCCTGACACAGTGTGCCGGGACCCCCCAACCTGTGTACACACCAGCTCCAGCCACGTCGCTGGGGCGGCAGTAGTGAAGAGGAGACCAGGACTGTCTGGCCTGTGCCCACTGCAGCCGTTCTGGCCCAGCACACACACCCCCACCCCGGGCACAGAGGAGCCTGGGACTGCCTGGCCCAGGCTAGCCCCAGCCATCCCACCAAGGATTAGAAATGACTATCACTTTAAAATAGACTGTTTTATATATAGGTCAATATATATGAACCTTGTGATAACCAAAACCCTAAACCAGACAAAGTGAAAGGAACCCAAACACTAAAGAAAACCATCAAACCACAAGGGAAGAGACCAAGAGAAGAAAGGTACAAAGAACAACAAAAGCAACCAGAAAATGGTTAACAAAATGACTTTCAATATGCTCCAATCATAAGACACAGTTTTGCTCAATGGATTTAAAACCTGAGCCATGTACATGCTGCCTCCAAGAAACACGCTTCAGACCTAAACACAGACTGAGAGCGAAGGATGGAGAAAGATACTCCATGCAAACGGAATGGGGAAAAAAGCTGGTGCAGCGATACTTAGAACAGACTTTAAAACAAAGCCTGTAACAGGACAGAGAAGGGCATTCCATCACGATCAGGGGTCAATACAAGAAGAGGATAGAACATTCATCAACATCTATGTACCCAACACAGGAGCACCTAAACACCAAACGGGTATTAGACACAAAGGGAGAAATTAACAATACAATAATAATACGGGACTTTAATACCCCCACTAAATCAGCGTCATCCAGAGAGAAAATCAATGAGGAAACCTTGGCCTTAAACGACACATTAGACCAGAGGGACTTAACATATACAGAACATTTCATCCCAAAACTATGGAATGCACGTTCATTTCAAGTGCACCTGGAGTTTTCTCCAAGAAAGATCACATGTCTCAAATTCAGGCAAACCGAAATCGTATTAAGCATCTTCTCTGATTACAACAGTATAAAACTAGAAATCAATAAGAAAACTGGAAAAAATACAAATGTGGAGAATAAGCAACATGCTACTGGACAACCAATGAACTGATGAAGAAATCAAAGAGGAAACTGAAAAATACCGTGGGACAGAGAAAATGGAAACAATTTTCCACAATCTAGGGGACACAGCAACAGCAGTTCTCAGAGGGGAGTTCATAGTGATACGGGCTTACCTCTAGAAGCAAGAAAAGTCCCAAATAAACAATCTTACTTTATACCTAAAGGAGCTAGAAAAAGAAGACCAACAAAGCCCAAAGTTAGCAGAAGGAAGGAAATAATAAATACCAGAGGAAATAAATGGAGAATAAAAAAATGAATAGAAAAGATTAGTGAAACTAAAAGCTGGTTCTTTGAAAAGATAAGATGGATAAATCTCTAGCCAGACTCATTAAGAAAAAGAGAAGGGCACCAATAAAGTCAGAAATGGCTGACACCATAGAAATTCTAAGAATCGGGGCGCCTGGTGGCACAGCGGTTAAGCGTCTGCCTTCGGCTCAGGGCGTGATCCTGGCGTTATGGGATCGAGCCCCACATCAGGCTCCTCCGCTATGAGCCTGCTTCTTCCTCTTCCACTCCCCCTGCTTGTGTTCCCTCTCTCGCTGGCAGTCTGTCAAATAAATAAAATCTTTAAAAAAAAAATTCTAAAAATCATGAGATTACTACGAACAATTATACACCAACAAAATGGACAACCTAGAAGAAAGTGATAAATTCTTTTTTTTTTTTTTTTTTTTTTTTTTTTTTTTTTTTTAAGATTTTATTTATTTATGTGACAGAGAGACAGCCAGCGAGAGACGGAACACAGCAGGGGGAGTGGGAGAGGAAGAAGCAGGCTCACAGCGGAAGAGCCTGATGTGGGACTCGATCCCGGATCGCCAGGATCACGCCCTGAGCCGAAGGCAGACGCTTTAACGACTGCGCCACCCAGGCGCCCCAGAAAGTGATAAATTCTTAATACACAACCTTCTAAGACTGAATCACTAAGAAATAGAAAATCTGAGTAGACCAATTACAAGTAATGAAACGGAATCTGTCATTTAACAACTCCTAAAAAACAAAAGCCCAAGACCAGGTGATTTCACAGGTAAATTCTACCAAACATTTAAAGAGGTAGTACCTATTCTTCTCAAATTATTCCAAAAAATTGAAGAGGAAGGAATGCTTTCAAATTCATTTTACAAGGTCAGCATAACTGATAACCAAAACCAGACAAAGATACCACAAAGAAAATTACAGGGTCGTGAGAGCGAGCCCCGTGTTGGGCTCTGTGCTGGGCGTGGATCCTGCTTAATATTCTCTCTCCCCCTCCCTCAGCCCTTACCGCTCCCTCTCTGTTTTTTTGTTTTTGTTTTTAGAGGACCAATCTCTTTAGGCAAAGGCAATAAAAGCTGAAATTAACAAATGGGATTATATCAAACTCAAAAGCTTCTGCACAGCAAAGGAAACAATCAACAAAATGAAAAGGCAACCTACTGAAAGGGAAAAGATATCTGTAAATCATATATTCAATAAGAGGTTAATATCCAAAATATACAAAGAACTTGCACAATATAAAAAAAAATTTAAATGGGCAGAGAACTTGAATAGACATTTTTCCAAAGAAGATAAACACATAGACAACAGACATGTGAAAAGATGGCTCAATACCACTAGTCACCAGGGAACTGCAAATCAAAACTACAATGAAGGGGACGCCTGGGTGCCTCAGTTGGTTAAGCGTCTGCCTTCAGCTCAGGTCATGATCCCGGGGTCCTGGCATCAAGACCTACATCTGGCGCCCCGCTCAGCAAGGAGTCTGCTCCTCCCTCTCCCTCTGCCCCTCTACCCCACTCATGCGCTTGCGTGTGCTTTCTAATACATAAAATCTTAAAAAAAAAAAAAAACCACAGTGAGTATCATACCTCACACCCATCAGATTGCTATTATCAAAAAGATAAATAACAAGTGTTGGTGAGGCTGTAGAGAAAAGGGAACGCTCGTGCACTGCTAGTGGGAATGTAAGTTGGTGCAACCACTGTGGAAAACAGTATGGAGGTTCCTCAGAAACTCAGAAATACCATATGATCCAGTAATTCCACTTCTTCTGGGTATTTACCTGAAGAAAATGAAAACACTAATTCAGAGGAATGTATCATACTTACGTTTACTGAAGCGTTATTGTTTCCTGAAGCAGCCAAGATATGGAAGCAACCTAAGTGTCCACTGATGGATGAATAAAATGAGGGGGCACACACACACACGCAGGAATATTACACAGCCATAAACAGAATAAAAACCTGGCCTTTTGTAACCACATGGCTGGACGTAGAGTATATTATGCTGAGTGAAATAAGTCAAAGACAAATTCCATATGACATTTATATGTGGAATCTATAAAACCAAACAGTCTCCTAGACACAAGAAATCATTGGTTACAAGAGGGAGGAGGGCTTGGGGCGGTGAGAAAGGTGAGGAGATTAAGAGGTATGAATTTCCAGTTACAGAACAAGTCATGAGGATGTGATGTACAGTACAGGGAATATAGTCGGTAAGACTGTAATAACTGTGATGACAGATGGTAACTAGACTTATCATGGGGATCATTCTGTAATGTTTAAAGATATCAAATCAGCAGGATATATACCTGAATAGGATACTGTATGTCAAATATACTTCAGTTAAAAATTTTTAATAAGATTTAGTCTTAACCTATAAATAGACATGCAAAATTAAGCTGATATGAACACAGGCCAACTCTGGTCAATCAGTAAGATTTCTAAGCTCATTTTCAATAAAACTGGCTTACTTCAGTAAAAACTAGGAATTGAGAAGTGATGAAACTTGGTTTTTATAAACAGGTTTCATAAGAACTTACTCTAACTTAATATATTTAGGTTATTAAACTGTCTTCAGGCCAAATCACAGCCGGTTACGTCAGAGTCCACGGCTAATGGCTACTCTCGTAACACCTGCAGCATCAGTTCATCGGGGATCTCAGCGTCTGCGCCGCAGGAGCCGAGCAGACCGCCCTCTGCAGCTTCGGCCAGTTCAGCATCTTCAGTAGCTTCCACAAAGTCAGCCTCGTCAAGGCCATTGTCCCAGGCGGTGTCGGAAATGGCATCTTCTGACAACAGACCCGATGGTGGCTCATGAGGATTCTGGGTGTCCCTGTTCATGGTTTCAGCTGCCGTGACCTCTTCTTCCTTTGGTTGGAGAGGGGAAGGTGGGGGAGAGTGGGAAAGGGAGAAAATACAGGTCGGTCAAGGAGAGTATGTGCTGCTCTCACTCGACAGTCAGTCTATGTTAAATTAAGGTATTAGGTACAAGATCAGTTCTTGCACAGACACTGAAATAAATATTCTGGATGATACTGTCTCTAAGACAGTCGCCATGGGAATGAGTCCATTAATTCAACTGTTGCAGCCACCGTAGCTCAGATACTCGAAACTCTAAATTTGGAAATGCCCCCCCAGTACGTTTTTTTCAGTATACACAGCTGGGGCTAGATGGGCAGACTGCATTTTTTATAAAGCAGATAATCCAGCTGAAGACAAACTGGAAAGTCTATCTGCAATCTTACAAGACTGATTTTTCTATTTATAAAATATTTTAAGAATAACATGAATTTAAAAAACTGTTAAAAACAGCTGAGACAACTGGCAAGATAGTATGGATTTGCATATTAGATAACAGTATTGTATCAACATTGAATTTCCTGAATTTTAAAATTTTACCATATTCATTTAAGAATATTCTTAAGCTAAATATCGCTAGCTACATGCTTAAGCGTGAAGAGATGTAGGGTTCTGATGGCTGCAAATTCCTCTCAAGAGATTTGTTATGGACTGAATGTGTTACCCAACATTCCTGAGTTGAAATCTTAACCCCCGATGTCATGGTATCAGGAAGGAGGCTGTTGGGAGGCGATTAGGTCTTGAGGGTGCAGCCCTCATGACTGGGATCAGTAACCTTATAAAAGGGACCCCAGAGACCTCCTTCATCCCTGTGATGGAGGGTGGGGGCGGGGGGGGGGGGCGGCGAGAAGATGGCTATGACCCAGACAGCGACCGAACACCAGATCGGCCAGTGCCCTGAGCTCAGACTTCCAGCCGCAGAACTGTGAGAAAGGAGCTTCCGTGGTTCCTAAGCCACCCGGTGTATGGTATCGCGTTACAGCAGCCTGAACGGACTAAGACAAACAGTCGTCCAAAATAACGACGGGCGCCCGAACAGCAGAGGGAGAAAACAAACATGGCCACGTGCTGACGATGGCAGATCTAGGTGAAGGGAGAGCGTGCTGTCCTTGGGCAATATTTCTACAGGGAAACCAGAAATGTTTAAACAACTAGGATGACCAGTGCAACAGAAAAACAGGCACCGACACTGATCGGTGACTCATTTTAAAATACTAGAAGCAAAAAAGCCAGAGGAAGCAGAAATATATAAACTGTAAAAACGATGTGACAGGTACATGGGTATTCATTAAGCTGCTCCATCTTTTATTAATTTTCTACTTTAAATAATAAAAAAAAGTTCTGTCCGAGCGGCGGTAATACACATACCAAAATACTTTCAACTTGGCATTACTGGATAAGCAGAAAAAGCCATTTTTAAAAATTCACTGACACCACAAAAACGTGCATGAAACTCAGCCTCCGAACACACGAGGATGACACACACCTCCTCCTAGAGGCAAAGTTTACTTAAAAGATTTAATTTTCTCTTGGGTATTTCAGGAACATTTTCAACCTAATAGTGTACCAGGGAAGCTGGCTGTCAGCTACGCTGCTCCAGCTCCTGTCTATCTTAGATGTATGAATTTTTTCCAGAGATAGTTTTCGGTCCAATCGAATGGGAGGCAGACCATTATCCAGAATGTAGACTGAGCACGTAGCCTGTAGCACGTAACTTTCATTCTAACCAGGACACTAGAAAGGAAAAGGCGGATAGATGTGGGAAAAAGGAACACTAAAGTGTTCATTCTAGAAAATAACATGATCAAAGAGTTAATAAAAAGTTCCCGTAAAATATCAATAAGGCCTCAGAGAAAAGCGGACAGAGGACGGCTACTGACACTCGATAACAGAAATACAAACAGGAAATCTGAAAGAAGTTCCACTTCCTCAACACATTAAGAAATGTAAACTAAAACGACTAAAATACCACTTTTTGTATTTTATGGTATAAAATACCAAACAGGGTGGTAAGGACTGAAAGGTAAAAATAAACAATGTTGGCAAAACTGCAGGGTGAACTGGCGCTCTCTTTAATTGTGAAGCCTGATTTCCTGCCATGCTTATGGATACCAACGGGTAATGAGCACTCGTGAAAACGAGCTTGGAACAAAGCCTATAAAATAGGGTGCACCCTGTGACCTTGAAAATATACATGCGTGAGCACTCATCAACAGAAATTCTGGAAGACAGATGCTGAAACACATCAGTTACCCCTGAGTGGTCAAATTCTAGCTGAGGATAAGTTTATTCCCTTTGGCTTTTCATGTATTTTCTAATTTTTTCTCACAATGAATGTGAATGATTTGGGTAAATAAAACTTTTTAAAAAGGACAAGGTTGAGTAGGCCATCTGGTAATATCTACCAAAATTTAAAATGCACACACCCTTTGACATAATTCTACTTCTAGCAATTCTACCTACAGACAGAGTTGCTGAAGGAAACACAAAGGGGAGTATTTTGGTATTCTTTGTAAAGCCAAGAACGGGACACTTGTCCCCTGGCCGGGCGCGGCCACACAGGTGTGTCTGCAATCTGGTGTGAGAGCGTGCATTTTGGTATTCTTTGTAAAGCCAAGAACGGGACACTTGTCCCCTGGCCGGGCGCGGCCACACAGGTGTGTCTGCAATCTGGTGTGAGAGCGTGCGGGCGCGCACGAGCAGCTGTGTGGGGCCACTGGCACGGTCACTAGGGCACACTCCTAAGTGACAACATGTACTGAAGAGTGTGTTCGCAGACTGCACACATCCGGACATGGCGCACAGCTCAATTATACCGTCCTACCGAGAACGGATTAGGATGAGAGAAACTCAAACCCGCACCCACCTCTTTCAGAAGAAACAGGAGACTAACTTCAGCAGGTAATGGAAAACCTGAACAAGAAAAAATAGTTTTACTACTTTATGTAGATATCCAATTTTCACTTGATATGCACATAAAAATTAATAACTCACAGTCTGATTTGAAGTTTTCTGCTTTACATACAGGGTCATGACATTTCTGATACCAAAATTCATTTTTCAGATCGACCAAAATCCTTTCCATTGAAAAAAAAAAAAAAGGAAAAGTTATTACTTAATCCCCAGACTAGATGGAAAACAAAATTCATCTCCGTGCTGCTTACCAAAGATGTGCCTAAGACTTCAAGATGGAGACAAGGTAAAAAGTGAAAGGATGGAAATGTACACCAACCCAAAGAAAACTCTGGTTGTCAAAAATAGCACCCAAAATGGACTTTAGGGCAAAAAAATACACATCGACAAAAGTTCCTCTTGAGAAGACCTAATTCCTGACCTGTACTCACCAAATACGATAGCTTCAAAATGCATGAGCAAAACTGACAGGACTCCAAGGATAAAGCACTCATCTTCCATAAATCAAGATTTTAAAAAACATTCTTTTAGTAATTGATATAAATAATCACAAAAAATTCAGTAAGGGTACAGAAAATTTGAATGACCTAAAAAGCAATTTTTAATGAAATTAAAAGCAATTAACAAGTTTGCTATAATAGGCATATATGAACACTGCCTCAGGTCATTAGAAGCAGTTCTCTACAACCACATATAAAAAGCAATTATAAAAACTGACTATGCTAGGTACCATGTCAATTGCATTTAAAGTATTCACACAACACAGCTCTCACCACAAGGCAAATTATTTAGAAATAAGTAACAGAGGGGCACCTGGGTGGCTCAGTCGGTTAAGTATCTGACTCTTCGTATTGGCTCGGGTCATGATCTCAGGGTCCTGGGATCAAGCCTGGCATCGGGCTCCACTCCCCACAATTTGCTTGTCCCCCGTCCCACCCCCACCCCCACCATGTGCTCACCCTTTCTTTCTCTCAAATAAATAAAATCTTAAAAAAAGTAACAGAAAAATAGCTAACAGAAACCGATAACTTGGAAATTAAAACATTTCTAAATAAGCAATTACTCAAAAAACATGATGGAAATTAGAAAATGTTTGGAACTGAATGGAATTGAAAATACATGTTAAAATATGTGAGACAGAGCTAAAATGATCTTTGGAGAGAAATTCAGAATCCTAAAAGAATGATTTATAAAAAAAGAATGGCTAAAGACCAATAAGTAACTAACTTGGGAAATGAACAGGCTTCACGTGAGCCTTTGGACTCCTTGAATCTCTCAAAGCGTTAGTGAACCCCGACGGTGGGTAAGATCTGTTTCGGGTGTCGTCTGATCACCCAACCTCACATGCATTAGCGATCACATAGATTCAGACGAAAGCCACCGTACGGTCTTACACCACCAGACCAGCCAGAGGTTTTTAAAACACACCTTGAGTGCTGGTGAGAACATGGAACAGGAGAAAATCTGAAAACACTGCTGGTGGGAGTATACATTCGCTGACCATTTGGGGAAATACCTTAGTACCTAGTAAAATGAAATACGTGCATATTCTAAGACGCCGATTCTGCTTTCAGGCACATACTTTGAGAAACGCTCGCATACCTGCCGCAGGCGAGATGTACGAGAGTATCGTAGCTTCACCGCTCACGCTAGCAAGCCGCACGGCCACACGAGAAGACAGACTGGCACGTTTATGTTTACATAATGGCACAGAGAGTGAAAAAAAGAAAAGCAACATCTACATGTTGCATCACAAATTCAATGTTGACCGAAAAGCAATTCAAAGGATGCAATTTACACAAGATTCAAAAACATGTAAAACAAAACAATATATTGTTTGGAAATATAAGTATATATGGGGGAAAAACATTTAAAGAAAGCAAGGGAAAGATTAACACAAAACCCAGGATAACGGTTATTATTATCTCAGATGGTCAGAGGAAAGGAGGAAACTGGGGTTGGTCCCACAAAGTGCTTCTGGGGTTCGGTCAAGGTCTGCTTCTTACGGTGGGTGGCAGACAGGACAAGTGATCGTTTCAGTGTTAGTCTCTGAGGTGTACCTACAATATAATCCATGCTTTTTTTTTTCATAGTTCAGAAAAAGAAGAGATTATGGATACATAATGGAATCAGGTGATTTTTCAGAAAGAAATATGTAGGAACCTGGGAATCTCAAAAAGTTAACAGACGATCACCTTATGATAATGACTTTCTGGTGAACTTATATGCACAGAGTAAAAGACTAGAAAGATACACCAAAATCGTAACCACAGTTATCACTGGTTCTGGGCCGGGGGGGAGCTTTTCCTTTGTGTCATTCTATGCGATAGCTTTTGCATATTGAGCATACAGTTTTTGACTTTTTTTAAACTGAGCTAATCTACATACAGAAGGATAGCATTAAATGGTGCTACCCAAGATGTTTCCAGCTTTCTGGAAAAAGCTTCACGATCTTTTCTCATGTCTGGCACACAGGCTGTATACACTTGATATACAGAAGTCTCAGCTTTGATATTAAATATAAGACATAGCAAAATTTCACATATCCTGATAACTACTGGGTTTCTGTCTTATTCCTATTCTCACTGTATCATTGTATTATCGAAAATTCTGTTTCAGCCTTTACTTCCTCTCCTTTTGTCAGGGGGATTTTAAAGAAAACTCCTAAAACAGGGCTTGGTGTATACAGCAAGCACTCAGTAAACAGGGCCTGGTGTATACAGCAAGCATTCAGTAAACAGGGCCTGGTGTATACAGCAAGCATTCAGTAAACACGGATTCCCTTCAATACCACTCTTTGTCGTTTTTGGTTTTTTAAGATTTATTTATTTGGGAGGGGGAAAGCATAGAGGTGGAAGCAGGGCCCCCACTGAGCAGAGAGCCTGACGTGGGGCTCAATCCCAGGACCCTGAGATCATGACCTGAGCCGAAGGCAGACGCTTAACCCACTGAGCCACCCAGGTGCCCCAATACCATTCTTTGTCTTGACTATGTTAACCTTAACTCCAACTCTTAGCACTGAATAATTTCCCTTTCACCCAAATTTGCTCAATTTCAATTTACACTCCATAAGCTGTCAAGGACCAACGGGCAACAGACGAGGGAGAGACACTTCATCGTCCCTGTTCACTCACCTGTCTACTGCCTCTAATTTCCTCCTAGCCCCACTCAAGTCTGTCTTTCTCTTCTCAAGATTATACTATCTAAGGGATTATTTTACCGAATAAACTACAAATAAAGATGACTGCTATAAAGCAAGGTGATAATTAAGATAGTCAAATTCAATATTATAAAATAACCCAAATTTGATATAACTAAATTTATTGTAAAAACCAAAATCATTTTTATATTCAACTGTAAAAATTATAAACATTTAAAATAATTTTGGTTAAATACAAAGAACTCATTAGTAAACAACATTACTTACATGATATTATTGCTCTTGTGGGCTCTTCCAATGTTTTCGCACCAGCGATATTTACAAATATCATAAACCAGTAATTCTTCCGGGAAAAAGTAGCTCCAACGTCGAATTCCTAAAATACAAATAATGTTTCTAAAGGTATTAAAACTCCGTCATATTACAGTGAATAAGGAATAAGATTATCTTTACCGCCTTTGATGCCATTTTTATTCACCAAAGAAAGAACAAACCGGTCAATTTCAGGGTAGGGTGAACAATGATAACCTCCAATGTTTTCTGCTGCAACAGAGAGAAAAATTAATTACAGTTAAAGAGTCAAATGTTAAGCAGTTCTTCAGGACAATTCTAGGTTTTGGAGCTCCTGCAGGTTTTTTGTTTCCATGGCTTTTATGCAGTCCTGGGTGCTTGCTTGCCCTACAAGCAAGCAGGGAAAATTCAAACCTCTGAGTTAAGTCAAATGTTAATTAATATTCGTAAGAAGCACCTGTAATCATTTCAACTGCTTTCTTCACTTTGATAAAGAGAAAAGCAACCCCTTACAGCCAGAGCTGGTCTACTACTTACTATCAGCTAGGCCTTGGTGTTGTTACAAGCAGGCTGGGCACCCACAGCTCAGCCCTGGTGTTTTCCTTGCTAATCAGAGATTATTTCCCAGAATTTCAACACCAGATAAGGCCACTCTGTGGCCAAGATGATTCATGACAAAAACAAGACCACTCTGTATTCATGTCTGAATGCAGACAAAACATGAATTTTCCTAATGGCAAAAATGACCGACACCTCCCATCTTATCCAATATAAGTAACTGCTGATTCTTTACCAGTTATAGCTTTAACCTACTGTAATCTGCCTTCCTTCTAGATAAAATTTATGAAGATATTCAATCACAGAATCTCCTCTGACAGTACCCAATTCGAAGCAAATCCATGCCTCCTTAGACACTTCTCCAAAGCACCTAACTCAAGCCTGCATCCTACAATAAATCTTTTCTAATACCCTCTTCCTGAGATGCCCCACAGTTCCGCATGGCAGGAGCTCCCCACACCGAAGCCAGGACCAAACTCCACTTGTTTGCCATAGGTGTGTTCTCCCATGATCCTTAGCTGTAGGGCTCTGACAATTCAGTTATATTTTGTATCTAAGAATCTACTGGAATAATTTACGATAATTTATTTAAAATGTCATTTAATTTTTAAACACAGAATTACCTACTTTTCTTAAAGCCTATATTTCACTTACAAAAGTAATATACATAATTGGAGAGATTTTGGAAAATATATTGAAGCAGAAATGAGACAAATAAAGTCCAAATCAACGTCTAGAAATAACTGTGAAACAACCAGAAGAAAATAAACCTAAGAAAACGTTATACACGTTTTTAATGAACCTGGGATCACACCTCCCAAATAATTTTAGTCTACTTTTTTCTCTTAACATCATAAGTGGACATTTCCCATTTTATGTTGGCTTTATAAATTTAAATTAAATGGCCACAGAGTATGTGATAGTAAGTAACCAATCCCATTTTGTTGTACATTTAAATTGTCTCCGGTTTTTTGATATTATAATGATGGCCCAAAATATGTGTGTAAAATATTAGCTGCAGAGTTAACATAACGGATCTTAGAAAAAGCTCGTATGTTTTCAGTGTAAGAATGAAGAACATACACATTTCATAAAACACTTTGCAGCGATTAAAAGAATGAGAGAATACAGGGAAAGCTCCCCGGGTTCCGTGGAAACCAACAACGGCTGCCCATCTGTGACTGTGGACAGAGGCGAAGAGAACTTTTAGTTTTTCTTTTAATAGGGGTTTCTTTCACAAACAATCTACTCTATTTTCTTCTAGGTTTTTTTTTTTCCTCAAAATCACCATATAATAAAAATTAGTGAATAAGCTTTAAAAAATACCTTTTCTTTACATGTTTTCCATTTTGAATAGAAACTAAGTTGTTTTAAAGGATCAGTAGATACGAATTCTGAAGATTTAAGATTTTTAAGGCAAAATAGACTTCGTATCCTTAAATTTTCACAGGAAATTGTTTTCTTAAAATTACCTTTAGTCCTGGTACTGTTAAAACATTCAACTCGTTTTTGTTTATTCTGAGATGTGTCACATGTCAGAATTCGTAAAGTATCTGAGAATCTGAAGAAAACATCGAAAGAAACAAAGCAACGTTACCTAAGAATCAAAGAGAAACGGCTACAGAAAGGAAACTGAATTTCATATAGTTCCACATTAAAATCCTTTATTCAACAGCTAATTCTTCCAGGACAATTAAGTCACATTTGCCTACAAAACACCAATAAGAACAGCAGTCTGGTGTTCATTTAAAATACTTTCTTCAACTCCAGTGTGAATCAGAGGACTCTGGGACTGAAGCCATAGAATGAAGTGCGTAATTCTATTCAAACGTACAGAGCCTTTGAAATTTTTGTTACAATGATTTGAAAAGTGTGAATAATGGGGGGGGGGAGAAGGAAGGAGGGATGTGAGCAAAGGAAAAAATGAATTAAAATTAACTGAAAGACACATTCATAACCCTCAAGAATTTAGCCTTCATTTGAGGAAGAAATACACCTAGTATTCACTTGGACACACAAAAGAAAATTAAGGAAACCATATTCAGTAGAAGAACTCTCCACTTCTGTGGAATTAATACTGAAACTACAAAGGAAATGGAGTTTAGTGACAGGGAGAGAGGACTGCAGGCTGTCTTACGGGAAGGCTGTGGCGCTTTTCCCACACAAGACAAAGGAAGATCCCACTCTTGGGCCAGCAGTCGTCATACCATTTTCCCACCACCCCACGGCGCTTCCAGAATCGTGGAACTGCTATGCTAACAACTAGCGTCTACTGAGCAGGTGCCGTGGGCCGGACACGGCTGTCCGCTGACGTGCGGTTCTCACTCACTTGACGTTCCGACTCCCTGAGACGGGGGGGGGGGGATAGCATTTCCGTTTCAAAGGTAAGGAAATGAAGACTTTGATGTTACTTCTGAAAAATGTCATGAAAAAACTCAAAGTCCAGGAATAATATGAAGAAAACCCCCCTGTCTTTCCACCCCCTTGGGTAACTGCTGGCAAGTGGACGTCCAGACACAACTTCCCCCCCAGCGAAGTATTTTAAATATTTTATTAACATTTATTTCTATGGGATTTCTCCTGAGAATCAGATGTAGGGAAGGCAAAGGAAAAAGGAGCAGGCAACTTAATGGAGCAAGGCAATTCAGTCTGATCATTAAACACCTGGTTTGGACGAACAAAATCTGTCAGCCCAGACACAGGGAAATGAAGGCAAACGTTTCTGTTGAAAGAGGTCTTTTATACTTTTAAAAAGTGACCAAAATGTGGCAACTTGAGTAGTCAACAACAAAACTGACAGTAAGTTAACTAGCATAATGGAAAATTATATAGGCAGTAAAAGTTTTAATTACAACTAACTGTTGCAAGTTACTAACTTGGCAGATATTCATGATCTAATGTTAAGTGAATAAAACAACTGATATAACCATATAAATAGTGATCTCAAAAAATATTCTTTGAATGAAGGAGGTGTGTAAATTATATGTATGAATGTGGACACATGAAAAGTATATATTAATAGTAACTATTTCCAAATGGAATACAAGTAGTTTTCATTTTCTTTCGTATAAAAAAAAAAGTTAACCTAGAATTTAAAGAACTTCCATTTTCTTAAGTTAGAACGAATTTACACGATTCACATTTTGGTACTATACAATGCCATTCACTGTTTAATATGCATTCATGAATACACAACGGTTGGATTCTGGTATTATGTACCTGACATTGCTGACCAAAGAAGAGAGGAAATACTGATTTTCTTCAGAAATATTCTTGGACTGTTTGGGAAAAAATTTGTTGTCTTCAGCAACCTCCAAAGCCACCTGTTTTCCTATCTTTGATGATTTATACAGCCGAAAGTTCCTATTTCTTGTATAAACTCCTATTATCAAAAATAAAACAATTATGAATGCATGTTTTCAGTGCTTTGTTTTTATAGTCAGCAAATATTAAATTACTGTTGTACAGCATTATTAGAGAAACAATTGGCTCTGGGTCAAGGTGCCCATGCGGGAAGATCCTGAACTCCCCTCCACATGTGAACACACCAGATACAGCTGTATTGGGAACGATTTCCTCTGAAAGAAACCTAAAACTCGGCAGATTGACTCCTTCACCAACTGAGACTGAAACCACATGGAAGCCGGTGGGAAAGGCCGAGACACAATCTCGCCATAAGCCCCACGCTCAGTGCATCAACCTACAAATGGAAGGGAATTCAAAATCCAGAGCTTCTCCCCGATAGCTAAGGATTCACACCTCACATTAGGTACCCCAACTTTTAAGACCTGCACCTAAGAGATGAGCCCCAGAAACATCTGGCTTTGAAACCCCAACTGGGCTGCGGCAAACTGAGGAAGGCTCTTAAGGGCTCGCGCGCAGACTCACCCCAAGGCCTCGTGCAGAAGCGGCCCTTCGAAAGTGCCCAGACTTTATGTGAAGGAGACTCATTTCCAAACTTTAAAGCTCTGGACTGAGGGATACTCTCCAGGGATGGAGGTGGTGGGCACCTTCCTCTTTTCTGCCTCTTTAAAGCCAGCAGGTGCCATCGTTTTTCTTTTTCTCCCCCCCCTTTCCTCCCCCTCCTTTTCTGAGTGGGTGCCATCTTTGCCCGCCCCCTCTGCCTCACTCCAGCCAGCAGACACAATCTTTGGCTTCCCCTCTGCTGTGCTCCAGAGCACCAGTATCTCCTGGAGGAAAGTGTCTAGTCACGTTTGGTGCCCCAGTTGTTACATATGGTGACCCATTTTTCAGGTGATCCCTTGGTCACCTGGCTCTGAAGGCGAGGGAGGCTTGCGTTCCTGGGTGCCCAGGACTGTAACAACTGGAGGGACAGTGCTCGGGAGACTGCCACTCCCAGGGCACTGCGCAGAGACCGACTGAAACACACCCCCGTTCCTGAGAGCGAGGCCCGATCGCTTGTGCAGCAGCTCTGGCCCGAGGGGCAGGCTTCTGTTCTGGCGCGCTTACAGGAGCCTCCGGAAGGGCTCCCAGGGAACGGAGCTCAGTGCACGTAATTTGTGCACTCTTCCTCTGCGTCATCTGGCTCACAGCTATCTTCCAGAATGGAGCTTATGCCCTTTGTTCGGCGCCCTGATTTTTGCAGTTGCTGCCAGGGGATTCCTCTCCATCTGGCTCTGGTGGCTGGGGGGACTGACGCTCACAGGTCCTACGGAACTGTAACCAACGGAGAAGGAGTTCTTAAACCGCGACCATCGCCGGGGCACAACAAGAGGCAACAGGCCCAGGAGCTCAGCCTCTCTAAGCCTGTTAGCTTATCATCATTGGTGCAGCTGTTGGGACAGGCTTCTAATGAAACACACACCCAGGGGCTAATTGGAAACTTTCCTGAGACCTTGGCGGGCAGGTTGTATTTTCATCCTCTCTTGCTGTGCCTCACAGCACCGGCTCTCTCGGAGGGGAACTTGGATACGCGTCCCACACCCCAGTTTTGACATCCAGTACCCTGCTTTTTGGAGCGGCCTCCTAGGGGATAACCCTCAATCACCTGGCTCTGGTGGCCAGGGGGCTTCGGTTCCTGGGACTCACGAGACTCCAACAGTCAGAGACAATTCTTAGATGGCTCGCACCCTCAGGGCACTGCACAGACAGCAGACTGAAACACCCCCCGCCGTCTGGGAAAGAGGCCTACTCACTTGTCCTAGAGTTTTGGTTTGAGGGGCAGTCTTCAAGTTTGGCACACGTCTAGGAGCTCCAGAGCTGCTCACAGGAAACACAGGCCGGGGGAGGCTGTCTCTGTGCTCTCCTTCTACCTCACGATGGCTCACCAGCATCTCTCAGAAAGGAGCTTTATCTGCTCATCAAGGCCTGATTTTTGCGAGTACCGTCCATGGGACACCTCCGTACTACCTGAGGGTCAGTGGGGCTTACACCTGCGGTCCCACACGACTGTCCATATTTTCATTCTTTAAAAGCTGCTGCCTGAGGGTCTGGCTTCCAATCTCCTGAATCTAGGTGTTGAATGAGATCTCCCCTTTGGGACACTGACTGGGCCTGGCATACTCTGAAGTCCCGGAAACTATTAAAAATAAAACAGGCAGCTTGGATGATCATAAAAGTCTGAGAAACAACCAAGAGCTGGAACAGGGTTGAAGGATAAGGTTCATCTCCTACATAAGGCCAACCCTTCAAGACGGGGCGGGGATGCTATTTCATCTAACACACAGAGTCAAGCAAAATGAAGAACAGAGGATGCATTCCGAACAAAGACGACGAAACTCTTAAACAACCTTAATGAAATGGAGATAAGTAATTTACCTGATAACGAGCTCAAAGTAATGGTCATACAGACGCTCAACTTGGGAGAGGAATGGATGAGCACTGTGAGAGCTCGACAAAAAGGCAGAGAATGTAAGAAAGTAGCAAACAGAAGTCACAGAGCTGAAAATACAAAAACTGATCTGAAAGATACACTATGCTAGATGAAGCAGGGTCAGTGAACCCAAAGACAGGACAGAGGAACTCACCCAACAGAGCAGTGGAAAGAGAAAGGAATGAAACAAAGTGAAGATAGTTTAAGGGCCTTCTGAGACAACACTGAGCAGACTAATATTTACATTATACGAATCCCAGAAGGAGAAAGGGCCGGAAAACTTATTTGAAGAAATAACTGAAAACTTCAATAACCTGGGGAAGGAAAGACATACAGATTCAGGAAGGACAGCAAGTTCCAAGTCAAATGAATGCAGCACAGAGAGCCACACCAAGACACATTATAATTAAAATGCCAAAAGTTAAAAAAAAAAAAGAGAGAGAGAGAGACTCTTAAAGGAAGAAAAAAAAATACCTTGTTACATACAAGGAGACCCCATATGACTGTGAGCACAGTTTTCCGCAGAAACGTTGCAGGCCAGAGAGAGCGGCGTGATATATGCAAACTGCTGAAGGAACAAAACTCCCAACCAAGAATACTCTGTCTGGCAAAGTTATCATTCATAATTAAGGACAGATAAAGAGTTTTCCAGACAAGCAAGAGATAAAAAAGTTCATTACTACTCAACCAGTCCTAAAAGAAATGTCAAAGGGACAGCTTTAAGCTGGAAAAAAACAAAGTGGCGGTTGTTGCTTATTATTTAACAAAAAAATGTATGAAAGTGTAAATCTCACTGGTAAAAGCAACTACATATTAAAGGAGTATATCAATCAAGTGTGACGCTAGTGTAAAGGTTAAAAGACGAAAGTAGTAAAAACAACTGCGACTACAATAATGAGCTAAGGGATACGCAAGATAACAAGATGTAGAATGTGAGAGGCGAAACGTAAAACATGGGGGCAGAGCGTAAAAATGTACAGCTTTGAATGCGTTGTTATAAACCTAAGATAGGCTGTTACGAATGTAAGTCATTATATGTAAGCCCCAAGGTAACCACAAAGCAAAAAGCTGTAACAGCTACACAGAAGATAATGAGAAAGGAAGCACGCCACTAAGGAATTCATCAAACCACAAAGGAAGAGGGCAAGAGAAGTAGAAAGATAAAGAAGAATTAAAAAACAGCCAGAAAATAATGAACAAAATGGCTCCAAGTACATAAGGATAAGTAATTACTGTAAATGGATTAAACTCACCAATCAAAAGACATACAGTAGCTGAAAGGATAAAAACAAAACAAGACCCATCTATACACTCCCAGTCAGGAGACCCATTTCAGAAGCAAGAACACACACAGACTGAAAGTGAAGGGATGGAAAAAGATGTTCCACACAATGGAAACCAAAAGAAAGCTGGGGTAGCTCTACTTTGGTCAGACAAAATACTTGAACACAAAGACTGCAGTAAGAAACAAAGACAGGTATTACATAACGACAAAGGGGTCATTCCAAAAAGAGGATATAGCACCTACAAATATTTAGGCACCAACACAGGAGCACCCAAATATATAAATCAAATATTAACAGACCTAATGGGAGCAATAGACAGAAGTACAATAGTAGGGGACTTCAGTACCCCCACTTACATCAATGGATAGATCATCCAGACAGAAAATCAATAATAAGGCAACATCAACCTCAAACCACACATTAGCCAGATGGAAATAACAGATACATACAGAACGTTCCATTCAAAAGCAAAAGAATACATTCTTCTTAAGTGCATATGGAGCATTCTCCAGCACAGATCATACGTCAGGCCATAAAATAAGGCTTAACAAATTTGAGATTGAAATCATATGAAGCATCTTTCTGACCACAATACTGTGAAATTAGAAATCAATCCTAAGAAAACTGCAAAATTCACAAACATATGGGGATTAAACAACATGCTACTGAAAAAAATAGGTCACAAAGGAATCAATGGATAAATACCTAGAGACCAAAAAAAAAAAAAAAAGAAATATAACAAACCACAACCTATGGGATGCAGCGAAAGCAATTCTGAGAGGGAAGTGCACTGTGATAAATACCTATATCAAGAAGCAAGAAAAATCTCCAACAACTTAACTTGACACCTCAAGAAATGAGAAAAAAGACAGCAAACAAACCCAAAGTTAGTAGAAGAAAGAAAATAATAAAGATCAGAGCAGAAATAAATGAAATGCAGACTTTAAAAAGAAGATCAATGAATGCAAGAACTGGTTCCTTGAAAAGATAAACAAAATCGACAAACCTTTAGCTAGACTCACCACGGAGAAAAAGAGAGGACTAAAATGAGGTGAGAAATGAAAGAGGACACCTTACAACTGATACCGCAGAAATACAAAAGATCGTAGAAAACCACTGTGAGCAACTGCCCCCCAACAAATGGGGCAACATGAAAAAACGCACAACTTCCCAGAAACAGATAACATTCCCAGGCTGAATCATAAATAGAAAACAGACTGATTACTTGTCAGGAGATTGACTCAGCAATCAGACACCTCCCAACAAACGAAAGCCCAGGAACAGATAGCTCTCGAGGGGAATCTACCAAACATTTAAAGCAGAATACGTTCCTTCTCAAACTATTCCCAAAAACAGAAGAGTGGGGATCCCTTCCAAATTCACTTTCATGAGCAGTATTACCATGACACCAAAAATAAACAGAGAAGAAAGAAAATTACAGGCCAATATCCTTGATGAACATATGCAAATGTTCTCAACAAAATAACTAAATAACAAAATAACAGCAAACCAAATTCAACAATACGGGGGTATCCCCCACTTTCTGGAAGTTCACGTTACAACACTTTACTTTCATGAAAGATCTACATTACTACGCGTTTTCACTAACTGAAAGATTCCAAAGAGGATTTTCACTTCTACGAGAAAAGCTGCTGCCATACTACTGTGGGTCTTTCATAAAAGCAAAGTGGCTGAATAAAAATCAAATGATCATCTCAATAGATGCTGAAAAGGCATTTGACGAAATTCAACACCCACGTATGATCAAAACTCTCCACTAAGTGATCATAGAGGAAACACAGCTCAACATGATAAAGTCTGTATGTGACACACGCTTAGCCAACATCAGACTCAGAGGTGAGAGCTGGAAGCTTTTCCTCGAAGATCGGGAACAAGACAAGAGCACCCACTCTCATCACTTTTATCAACACGGCACTGGGTGTCCCAGCCAGAGCAAGTAGGCAAGAAAAGAAATCAAAGGCATCCAGATTCCAGGAAGGAAGAAGTGAAACTGTTCTATCTGCAAATGTTTATGTACAGAAATTTCTATGTAGAAAACCCCAAAGACTCCACCAAAAAAACTGTTAGAAAAAATGAATTCAGTGAAGTTGCAGGATACAAAATCAACAATACAGAAATCTGTTGCATTTCTATACAATAACTATCAGAAAAACAAATTAAGACACAATCCTATTAAAAAAAAAATCCCATTTACAATTGCGTCGGAAGGAGTAACATACCTAGGAATAAACTTAACCAAGGAGGTGAAAGACCCGTACTCAGAAAACTATAAACAACACTGATGAAAGAAACTGAAGATGACACAGACAAATGGAAAGCTATGCCAAGCTCCTGGACTGGAAGAATACTGTTAAAATGTCCATAGTACCAAGGGCAAGCTATGATTCAGTGCAGTACCTATCAAAATCCCAATGGCATTTTTTACAGAATCGAACAAAGAATTCTAAAATTTATATGAACTACAAAAGATCCAGAATGGCTAAAGCTACCCAGACAAAGAAGGACAAAGTTGGAGGCATCATGCTTCCTGATTTCAAACTACACCGCAGTGCGACAGTAATCAAAACAGTACGGGGCTGGCAATGAAAACGGATTCAGAGCGATGGAACAGAACAGAAAGCAAAGAAATAAATCAAGTATATCTGCTCGATTAATTTACAACAAAGGAGCCAAGAATACACAATAGGGAAAGAAGAGTCTCTTCAATAAAATGAGTTGGGAAAACTGGAAAGCCACATGCAAAAGAATAAAACGGTAGCACTGTCTCATACCATACACAGAAATTAACTCGAGATGAAATGAAGACTTGAATTTAAGACCCGAAACCATAAAACTCTTAGAAAACAGGCAGTAGGCTCCTTGACCTGAATCTTGGCGATGGTGTTTTAAATTTGACACTAACAGCAAAGGCAACAAAAGCAAAAATAAATAAGCAGGACATCATCAAAGTAAAAAACTTCTGCAGAGAAAGGAAACCATCAACAAAATGAAAAGGCTACATATTGAATGGGAGAAAATATATGCAAATCATGTATCTGATAAGATGTTAATAGCCAAGATATATAAAGAACTCATACAACTCAATAGGAAAAAGAAACCAATCTGATTAAAAAATGGGCAGAAGATCTGAATAGACATTTCTCCATAGAAGACATACAGATGGCCAACAGCTGTTCAACATCCCTAATCATCAGGGAAATGCAAATCAAAACCACAACGACATATCCCCTCATACTGTCAGAATGGCTAGTATCAAAAAGACAAATAACAAGTGTTGATGAGGGTATGGAGAAAAGGGAACCCTTGTGCACTGTCAATGGAATATAAACTGGTGCAGCCGCTGGGGAAAACAGTACGGAGGTTCCTCAAAAAATTAAAAATAGAACTCCCACACGATCCAGCAATTCTATTTCTGGGTATTTATCTGAAGAAAATAAAAACACTAATTCAAAAAGACAGACATATCACCATGTTCACTGCAGCATTATTTACAATAGCCACGATATGGAAACAAACTAAGGGTCTATCAACAGATGAACGAATAAAGAAAATGAATCAAGAAAAAATATGTATCTCCACAAAATGGAATATTATTTAACCAACTAAAAAAAAGAGAGAAAAATCCTGCCATTTGTGACCACACAGACGGACCTTAAGGGCATTATGCTAAATGAAATAAGTCAGACAGGGAAAGATAAATACCATATCACTTATATAGAGAATCTAAAAATTAAAATTAAGAAAAAGACAACCCAAGCCAATAAATACAGAGAACAGACTGGTGGTTGCTTGAGGTGGGGCGGTGGGGGTCGGCCAATAGGTAAAGGGAGTCAAAAAACACAAGCTTCAGTTTTAACATAAATAAGCCAGGGGATGTAATGGACGGCATGGCAAACACGGCTAATAACACTGTACTGCATATCTGAAAGTTGCTGAGAGTACGTCTTAGAAATTCTTATCAGAAGAAAAAAGTTCTGTAACTATGTATGGTGATGGATGTTAGCTAGAGTTACTGTGGTGATCATTTTGCAATATATACAAATATCAGATCATTATCAATATCAGATCAGCACACCTGAAACTAATGTCATGAGGCATGTCAATCACACCTCGAGAAAAAAATGAAGGCAGAAGAAAAACGCACCTTCACGTAAACAAAAATACAAATGAAAAAAGTATTTTTTATCAGCTGTAAACAAAATAAAAGCAATATATAAATTAAGATAAAGTGGACTTGGTATGGAAGAATGCCACATGCAGAAACAGAAAATGAGATGAGATTATTTGGGGGTAACCCTCCTGTTGTAAATAAATAGAAACACGGGGCAAATCATTTAGGAAAAAAAGTTTCAGACAATTAAAGAGCTTCCAAGGCGGTGAATATTTCTGGTGCTAAAATCCCAAAGAAGGGAGGCATCAAAAAATCAAATACCGCTCTCTCCCCACTATGTGAGCATACAATGAGAAGACCGTGATCTGAAAACCAGGACAGGGACTTCACCAAAACCCACCCGTGCTGGTGCCCTGATCTTGCACTTCTATCCTCTTCAGCTGTGAGAAATAAATGTTTGTTTTTAAGCCAAACAAACAAAAACAACCCAAATACCCAGAATAAATCTAACAAAAAATATATAAGTTCTCTGTTTAGAAAATTATAAAACATTGAGAGAAATGAGAGAACATCTGTGTTAGTGGAATGACAAAGCATGTTCACGAAATGAAACACTAAACGTTATAAAAATGTCAATTCTTTCCAAGTTGATCTCTAGATTCAATGCAAACGAAATCAAATTCTAGCAGAGTGCGTGTGTGTTTGCGTGTGCATGTGTAACCTGACAAGTGGATTCTAAAATTTAAATGGAAGTGCAAATGGTCAAGAACAGCCAAGAAATTTCAAAGAACAAAGTTGGTGGACTTCCACTGGATATCAAGACTTAAAGAAAACACCTATATTAAGACAGTAATGGTACTGGCACAAAAATAGACCAATATAACAACGGAACAGAATATAATCCAGAAAAGACCAAACATATAGACACTTGAATTATGACAAAGATGTCCTTTTAGGACAAGGATAGTTATTTCAACAAACAGTGTTGAGACAAATGGATATTCATATAGGGGAAAAAAATGAATCTTAACTCCTCTTCACACAATAGGCAAAAATCCACTCCAAGTGGGTTGTAGGTCTAAACATAAAAGGTAAAAAAAGAAGTCTTCTAGAAGATAAGTAGGAGAATATCTTCATAATTTGGGAACAGTGAAAGATTTAAAAAGATACAAGAAACACTAAGAGGAAAATGTTGATAAATTAGACTACTACTATTTAAAGTTACTTTTATTCATCAAAGACACCATTAAGAGAGTAAAAAAGCAAGCCACAAATACTATAGGATTCCAATGATAAAGTTCAGAAACAGGCAAAACTAATCTGTGGTGTTAGAAGATGGATTAGCGGTCACCTGCGGGGAGGAGGAAGAGTACTCACTAGAAGAAACATGGAGGAGAGTCTGGGATCCTGGGAATCTTCTGTTTCTTATCTAGGGAGGTGTGCTGACAAGGGCATGATCATTTTGTGGTAATTCATTGACCTGTATACTCACAAATTACTCATGTTTCTGTTTGAATGTTATACTTCAATAAAAAGCTTCCTCAAAAAATTCTGGCCCGTGGGGTGCCTGGCTGGCTCAGTCAGGACAGCATGCGACTTTCGATCTCGGGGTTGTGAGTTCGCACCCCAGGTTAGGTGTAGAGATTACTTTAAAAAAATAAAATCTTTAAAAAACAATTTTGGCGTGTACTATTAAATCCCTGACCTTTTCAAAAGATGCCTTAAGGAATGTCCTTTTTGGTACATAAATTATTCTGGATATACTCTTGAAATCCTTCTTTCAAGTGTATCGTGGACATTTCCTTGCTAGTCCAGTAAACTGACCTCTAAGGCTAACCATCATGAACCGGGGTATTCTGCTTGGGGTCTTCAGTACTGGGGTTGAGGCAGAGCACAGTGATCGGCTATTTTGCTCCCCCTGAACCACCTCCTGTTAGGCATTCTCCCTGCTTTACTGCCTGCTGGCACAACCTGGAGAGGATATTCTGCTAACAAAACAACACTTGTCACTTGGAAGAACGCTCCTCTACTCGTAACTCATGCTTGCTCACACCCAAACCACCGCGCTGCGCTTATCTATGTTTCCAAATTCTGGCACCTGGTTGTCGGGGCGGCTAGCTAGGAAGGTATAAACTATGGCAGGGACCCTTCCCTACTCGTGGCCTGGCTGGCTTGATAATCCTGCCTGCAAGTTAAACCTAGTTTCCTTCAGCCGCTACACACCGAAACCCTCTCAGCTGCTCTAACGCTCAATGCCAAAATGTGTTCTTCACGGCTTTCAAACCACAAGCTGGAACCACGTATAAAAATGAGGTTTAGGGGCGCCTGCGTGGCTCCGTCAGTTGGGCATCTGACTCTTGATCTCAGCGTCGTGAGCTCAAGGCCCGCGGTTGGGCCCTGCGATGGGTGTGAAGCCTACTTGAAATTCTTAAAAAAATGAGGTTTAGTTCACCAGATTGGAGCCGGCTAAATTAGGGGTCCTGAGTGGCCGATGTGTTACCCAACCAGGCTGCATCCTGCCCAGTGCCTCACACATCCTCAGCCTTGGCACCGGAAGCAAGGTGGGTGGAAGAGAGCATGCGTGAGGAAGGTACCAGTGTGAGGATAGTCAAAAAGCTGATGAAATGACCCTCTGGCACTCACTGCAAAACTCTTCAGTGAAGAGACCAGTGGCCTCATTTTGCCACATAAAAGTATCATTTTTATACTGTCGGTTTTTAACATGTATTTCACCTAATTAAACCTGTTACCAGTACTGGAGAGCGCTGGTCCAACTGCCCCGTTAAGAGTCCCCTGACACAAATCCTCTGGACCCTCCGGGGGAAGTGCCAGCTCTAAGGATTCTCTTTTGGAACTCGGGGCAGCCTGGGGCCTCTGTCCCGCAGGAACTGCTCTAAGATCTCTGAACAGAAGCCTCGCCGCGTCCCAGCACCCTAGCTCAGGGATCACACTCTGCTAGTGGTTCCGTGGTCAGTATGGAGCAATGGTGGCAGCAAGAATCCTAAGCAAAGTGACAAATGGGCACTGGGGGTCACTCAGGGAGGTACATGAAGACAGCCTAACAGGCAGCTGAGCTGACATCTTACTTACCGAAGTCTACAAAAAGATGCTTTTCTCCTACGTTATTCTTCACAACTAAAAATGATAGGTCAGGACTGCTTTGCTCAGCTGACCCCAGCCTCTCCTGTTCCTTCGAATTCCGTGTCCGGCTCTCTCCTCTATCTTCATCTGAGGACATTTCGCTAAAGGAAATTCCTTGTTTAATTGGCGTTTCAGGAAAATGGGAAAATCCGTGGCCCGTGGTCTCTGAAATACTATCATCATCTTCACTGGCAATTAAGTGAAAAGCAGGCTGCAAAATTTTTCTCACAAAATTACCTAGGAGAAAAAATATTATAATGAATCTAATTCACAACCTGGAGAGGATATTCTGCTAACAACTCAAGATCTAGGCACAAATCTACACATGACAACTTTACACAGTAAGGTTTCTTTTCTTGACTTCTGGATTTAAAAGTGAGTTGTTATTACAAACTGTAACATACTTCTCCTGTTACTTCCTTCCCCTTGTGCAATCTTTTACTTTTTCAACTCCCGCTGGCAGGGTAGCTCGGTGGCACTTACAACAAATATCATCAGAGACGCCACCAGGAGCACCTGGGTGGCTGAGTCGGTTAAGCATCCAACTCTTGATCTCAGCTCAGGTCTTGATCTCAGGGCCGAAAGTTCAAGCCCTGCACTGGGCTCCACACTGGGATGGAGCCTACTTAAAAAAAAAAAAAAAAAGATTCCACCAAAAAACTGCTAGAACTAAGACATGAATTCAGCAAAATCACAGGATATAAAATCAATGTACAGAAATCTGTTGCATTTCTATACACCAATAATGAAGCAGCAGAAAGAGAAATCAAGGAATCAATCCCATTTACAATTGCATCAAAGACAGTAAGATACCTGGAAATAAACCTAACTAAAGAGGTGAAAGACCCGTATTTTGAAAACTATAGAATACTTAATGAAAGAAATTGAAGAGGACACAAAGAAATTGAAAAACATTCTCTGTTCATGGATTGGAATAACAAACATTGTTAAAATGTCTGTACTACCCAAAGCAATCTACACATTTAGTGCAAACCCTATCAAAATAACAGCAGCATTTTTCACGGGAGCCAGAACAAAAAATCCTAAAATTTATAGGAAACCACAAAAAACCCTGAATAGCCAAAGTGATCCTGAAAAAGAAAACCAAAGCTGGAGGCTTTGTGATTCCAGACTTCCAGCTTTATTACAAAGCTGTGATCATCAAGACAGTATGGTACTGGCACAAAAACAGACATAGATCAATGGAACAGAACAGAAAATCCAGAAATGGACCCACAACTATATGGCCCACTCATCTTTGACAAAGAAGGAAAGAATATCCAATGGAAAAAAGATGGTCTCTTCAACAAATGGTGCTGGGAAAACTGGACAGCAACATGCAAAAGAATGAAACTGGAACATTCCCTTACACCATACACAAAAATAAATTCAAAATGAAAGAACGACATCTAGATGTAAGGCAGGAAACCATCAAAATCCTAGAGGAGAACACAGCAACCTCTCTGACCTCAGCTGTGGCAAATTCTTACGAGACACATTGCCGGAGGCAAGGAAACAAAAGTGAAAATGAACAATTGGGACTACATCAAGATAAAAAGCTTCTGCACAGCAAAGGAAACAATCAGCAAAACGAAGGCAACCTATGAAATGGAAGAAGATATCTGCTAATGACACATCCGATAAAGGGTTAGTATCCAAAGTCTATAAAGAACTTATCAAACTCAATACCCAAAAATCAAATAACCCAGGGGCGCCTGGGTGGCTCAGCTGGTTGAGCATCTATCTTGGTTCTGGCTCAGGTCATGATCTCAGGGTCCTGGGACTGAGCCCCAGGTCAGGCTCCGTGCTCAGTGGGGAGTCTGTTTGAGGATTCTCTCCCTCTGCTCCTCCCCCCAATCTCTCTCTCAAAACAATAAATAAATCTTTAAAAAACAAAAAGAAATAATCCAGTTAAGAAATGGGTAGAAGATATGAACAGACATTCTTCCAAAGAAGACATCCCGATGGCTAAAAGGCCTATGAACAGATGCTCTACATGAGTCATCATCGGGGATACAAATAAAACCACAATCAGATGCCACTTCCTATCTGTCGGCATGGCTAAAATTAACAAATCAGGAAACAACAGATGTTGGCGAGGATGTGGAGAAAAGGAAACCCTCTTACACTGTTGGTAGGAATGCAAACTGGTGCAGCCACTCTGGAAAACAGTATGGAAGTTCCTCAAAAAGTTAAAAATAGAGCTACCCTGTGACCCAGCAACTGTACTACTAGGTATATTTACCCAAAGGATGCAAAAATACAGATTCAAAGGGGTACCGGCACCCCAATGTTTAGAGCAGCATTCTCCACAATAGCCAAACTCTGGAAAGAGCCCAAGTGTCCATTGCCTGATGAATGGATAAAGATGTGGCGTGTGTGCGTGCACGCGCACTCACAGACACAGACACTGAAATACTACTCAGCCATTAAAAAGAATGAAATCTTGCCATTTGCAATGACATGCATGGAGCTAAAGTATATTGTGCCAGGCAAAATAAGTCAATCAGAGAAAGACAAATACCATATGATTTCACTCATATGTGGAATTTAAGACACAAAACAGATGAACATATGAGAAGGGGGAAAAAAAAGAGACTGGGAAGCAAACCAAAAGACACTCTTAACAAGAGAGAACAAACTGAGGGATGATGGAGGGAGGTGGGCGGGGGATGGGCTAAATGGGTGATGGGTGTTAAGGAGCACTGGGTGCTGTATGTAAGTGATGAATCACTAAATTCTACTCCTGAAACCAATATTACTCTATCTGTTGGCTAACTAGAATTTAAATAGAAATTTGGAAAAAAAAAAAGACAACTTTCTAGTGACCTGACTTGCAAGATTCTCTAATTACTGTTATTTTAAAATAAATTTTATTTTATTCCATTGTAAAAATTAAAAATAAGTAAATAAATAGATCATCTTAGGAAGGTTGGTTCGAGAAGAAGTGTCAGTGTTGCTAGCATGAGCCTGAGCCTAACGTACTACCACCAAGAGAGCACCACTTTTATTTTATTTTTAAAGATTTTATTTATTTATTTGAGAGAGAGAGAACAGAGCAAGAGAGAGAGAGCGCAGAGTGGGGGTGAGGGGCAGAGGGAGAAGCAGACTTCCCGCTGAGCCACGACCTCAGCCACAAGCGGACACTTAACCGACTGACTGAACCACCCGGGCGCCCCGAGAGCACTACTTTTATTAATACAAATTGAGTAGAACTTATCTTGACAATTAATGGGTTAAAGAATGAAAGGTGTATATGCATCTACAGGGCTACCGAGATAAGGCATAAACAGAGAGAATCTCTGCCATAGCCTTGAGTCAGGATGTCAGCAAATTTCTCCGGAGCTGCTTTTCTCTCCTCTTCCTGTCATAATACGCCCTAGGAACCCCGACATTCACAGCCATCACTTCCACAACTGCTGTTCCTCCTGCTTTTCCCTCTCGTTGGTCACGAGACGGGCTGCGGCATCATAAGTGAGGCCCAGACTGAAAGCAGTTAAATACGTGTACTGCATTCGAAGAGTTCTGACTACTGGTGGTCCTATCTTACCGAGAAAGATGATCTGACAATCCAGAATTTCCTTAACTCTCATGTATTACTTATACCATAAAATCAAGCGAGAATTTGGTTAGGTTGCTTCGTGTATAACAATACTGGGGAAACACAGTGCTGTAAGAGAAACTTAAATTTTAATTTCTAAAACTGCTACTGTCTCTTTATTGACCAGACAGCTTAAACTTTTAAATACACATGCTCTAAATTTAAAATTCTCTTTCTCCAAAGTAATTACTCTCTGCCAATGAAACACACCCAGTGGCTCATAAAACACTATACATCAAAATGAAAGGAAAAGCATTCGATCCTTGCAACGACATACAGGCAGGATGGTCTCTGGAATGAGGGAACTGCGGTAAACACTGAACTCTTTAAAAAGAAGTCATGATGTAGCACGGACAACAAAGCAATACAAACACAAATTGGTAACGTTAATGTTCCTGGAAATGTAAAATCACATGTACTTGATGGGGGGGGCAGTGCGAGAAGTGAAAGCAGGGCCGCAGAACGGCTGGGGAAGGTAGCGTTCGGCGGGCCGGGCAGGGAGCTGACGTGGCCGGGACACAACAATGACAGTATCAGAAGCATGAATTCCAGCATAGCCTTCCAGAAAACGACTCTGCTTTCTTCTTCCCTCCCCCAGTCTTACCACCCTCGCCCTCATCATTAATGCCGGGACAGGCCTTTTATTGCCTGGGGATAACTCAAAAGAATGTACCAATCCTAGGAATTTCAGGTCTATGGCAGGCTGGCAGAGGGGTATTTTAGGCAGATCAAACTTACACATTTTGCAAACATTCTCTGATGGCTTCCGCTTACTCTAATTGTACTTTCTGAAAGGCTGACAATGGGAGCTAGAAATGTCACCAGGACATACATGGAGGGACGGGAACTGAAGGGGCAAATCTTGGACTAATTCGTCATCTCTGCATCTCCGGTCCTGGCGTTCATAATTTTGGAGGAAAGAGGTTTCGGACCCCCTCTGCCCCGAGGTTAGCCTCCAACTTGTTATTTCCATACTTTTGTGTATGCTGTTCTGACAGTGAAGCCTTTCTCACTTTGGTTCTGTGAAGGAATCCGAGCCAGCTTGAATGTCACCTGCTTTCAGAAGCCATCTGTAGCAGAGACTGCTGATTACCTGACAGGTCTCTGTTCTCCCGTCTTCCCTGGCGACCAAGCTCAATTTCCAGCCTTGCGGCTACGAGACTACAAGGACTGAATAGAATCAAAGAAAAATCTTGCTCGAGACTCCGCAGAGCGGAGAGCCTGGCACTCGGGCCCGCTAACAGTTCAGCATGTACCGACCAAACGCCTGCTTGTATTTACTGCCATTGCCGCCACTGCTCCATCACGAGTATTACTGACAAAGATATTATTACGTGCTAAGCTCTGGAAATAAAAAGTGAACAAGAAAGCGTCCCTGCCCTAGACACATGAAGTGGCACATAAATCAAGACGACAAAACCACCACCGCACAGAAAGCTACCTCAGAAGTGCTGACTGCTTGGACACGCGGAGCCCGGGGCTCTCAGCACCCTGGACGAAGCGCTGCCCTGAGTCTTCGGGCTCGGGACATGGCAGAAAAGGCTTCTCATTTGACGATATCTACACGGAGTCTTCACACCCCAGGTAACTGGAGTCCGTGTTTTCAGAGAGCAGCATCAAGAAGTGCAAAGGCCCATAGACAAGAGACAATGTGGCCCCAGCGGGAGCTAAGTCAAGGACAGAGTGAGAAGGCCTATTTTGGACCAGGACTGGCCCTTGTGGCTCTCATTGCGACTGTAAGAGGCCCTGCAGTAACAAGCAATGCGAAACTTTGAAAATAAAAATAAAGGTTTATTACTTTTAAGTACCTGGGGCCACAGAGCAAGCTCTTGGGTAGAGAGCAGTAGAAAGTGTAGGCAAACGCAAGGGTGGGGGGATTCTGTTTTTATTGGGGTTGAGGGTGGAGCCCTAAGGTTTCCTGGGCTCACGCCTTATTGGTGAATTTAAAACAGAAGAGTAGGAATTTTTTTTTTTTTAAGATTTTATTTATTTATTTGAGAGAGAGAGAGACAGCCACTGAGAGAGGGAACACAAGCAAGGGGAGTGGGAGAGGAAGAAGCAGGCTCCCAGCAGAGTCAGGAGCCGGATGCGGGGCTCGATCCCAGGACCCTGGGATCAGGCCCTGAGCCAAAGGCAGACGCTTTATGATTGAGCCACCCAGGCACCCCAGAAGAGCAGGAATTTAAAGCAAGGAAGAGAAAACAAGAGGCCCAAAGGTCATTATTGACATCAATCAGAATTTCTGAATCTAAAGAGCCTGGCTGGGTACAGTGTGGCTGACAATGTTTCTTGAAATAGTGGTCTTTGAAATGGATGCTTCAACAATCGAAGCTTAACTCAGGCACTTGGATTCCAACAGAACAAAACACTGTCAGGGTTTACACTACAAGGGTCAGGTGGTGTGAGGGGAGGCTAGGGCACAGCGGGGCCTCTGCAAACTGAGACATCCGGGCATCTTCCTGAAGGCAATGAGCAATCCCTGAAGGGTCTGAGGCGCATCAGTGGTATAATCAGATCACTCCAGCTGGATGACTAAATAAGCTGAGAGAAAAGAGCTCAGAGATGATACCAATATTTCCACTTGGGTAGATGATGGATACTACTCATTGATATACGTATCACAGGAGAAAAGGGCAAGTTTAGGGGAAAAATGAGGAATTTGGTCTGGGAATGCTGAGTTTGAAGTATCTCTGTGGGAATGTTTAATAGGCAGTTGGCTGTAAGGGTCTGGCATCAAGGAGGACAATCTTGGCTGAAGACAAAGACTTAGGGCTTTGATTACCATCTATGTGTTGATGACTTGAGACTGGATGATAATCAAGGTTAAGGACAGAATGAACAGACGGTAAGGATAGATTTTACAATTATCAATATCTAAGGGATGAAAGAAAGATGGAAGGAATGTCCAACTATGAAACACAAAATAGGGAGATAATAGGAGCCCCTCATATATAGCAAACTAGGTCACTGTGACCTAGCATTATCTAATTTAGCAATTAGGTTCCTGACTTCTATGCTAGTCCTTTAGCAACTATGTTCATGCCTTTTCCCCTAGGTACCCCTGAAACTATCAAACAAATGTAGTTCTGAAATGAATTACCTATCACGGGAACTTCAGTTAGTCATCTGCCATTTAGACCTAGAAACACTCACTCTACTGCTGCTTTGATAAACACTCAGGATTTGGGCTTCTATTTAGACCTTGATTTTCAGTGTTCCCATTCTGCCTACTTGCCCCCCCTCAGACGGACTTCATTTTATACCGGGGCCTGCATCTCTCAATGTCCAGTCCCAGATAAACACCCTCATTACCTTCTCGGGCTTACATATGTAGACATTTTCCCAATCCTGAGGTTCGGCCTGGAGCAATAATCAATAAAAAAGCCTCTCCAGATGTGGTCTGGAGCCCAAGCCCCAGTCCTCATGGACTAAAAGCCAAGGCCAAGGCAAGGCTGAAGTGAAGGACAGAAATACAGCTCTGAGGTATCACAGATAAGACTTGAATTACGCCTCTCATGCATTACCCAGAAAACTTCTGAAATGTCTCCTGTTGGAGCAGAAACCAGTACCAGGCACTGCATGGCCATCCCAAAATCTCTAGCAAGAGCCATTAATGCCAAGGACCTCCTGAGTAGGTTAACGTGTCTAAAATGTGTCTAGAAGAGGAGGGTAGGTCTAGAACTAAAGGCAAATCCCGAAGATGTGAAAAATCACATTTCATTATTTAGGACAGGTTAATAACCATAAAACCCAACACATACTTACAAAACTTTAGGAGGAAAAGGAAAATATGAGGATTTTAACAGAATTCCATGACTTTTTAAAAAACAGGATACCTACCAACATGAATGTTATCTTTAAAGGCCACATCATGGAGCTGAAATATTAGATGGCGGCTAAATTTTTCATCAGTGCTGGAATCCAAGTTGAAAACATCTTCGGCTGAACAATGAACCCCGTATAGCTCTTGAAGTGCTTTACAAACATGCTAAAAACACAGGTAAAAGGTAAGTAATTAATAGTTCAAATTGCTTTAAAATTCTTACGTGAGAAAATTCAAATATCTTGGTAAAACTCTAGCTTTTTTTATTATTTGCATATTTACTATGTAACAACTTCACCACATTACTGATGTATAGAAGTATGCAACATATTTAAATTATCACACATGTTCAAAAAGTCACAGGCTCTCAGGAGTATAGACTTCCTAGAATTCAAAAAATTTATCTTATAATCTCTAAAATCACAATAAATATATTTATTTTTTAGCACAACAAATACATTTCTTTTTAAGCAGCTCTTTATCATCTATGAGTTAAAAAGTCACTAATTCCATTTTTCATAGTTTCAGTTTTTGGAAGGTTCCTCAGACATACTGAGCCGTCTACTCCAAGAACACAGCCCTCTGGGGCTAGACGCTGCTGACACTGAAGGCAGTTATGCATTATGAGAAGGCAGCAAGCACGGGGATAGGAACACAATTTGGAATCAGAAAGATCTAGGTGTGAGTACTGGCTTTCCCACTTACCAGCTCTGTGACCTTGGTCAAGGCCAAACCTTACATCCCTCGACTGCAAAATGGGATAATAATCTGACCTAACTTTTGGGATTATTGTTAGGAGGAAATGACAACATGAGAGTAAAGAGTTAGCACAGTGCTCAGCACCTGTACCTGCTTACAAGCATTGGCCCCGCAGCCACAAGTCTCTTCTGAAACCTGTCTTCCCACTCGCAAAATGAAGTTACTAAGAACTACCATACATGGTTATTTTGACATTAGCAAAATGCTTGTAAACTGCCAAGCACTTAGATACCTAACAGTTACATAATCACTTGTATTTATTCATGTTATTTTGGCATTATTATAGCAACGCCTTCCACGCGCTCTGTATTCTTCAGTAAATTCTCACTTTCTCAGAGGCCTCCTCAATTTCCCTCTCTACATCAATTCCCCCTTCATACTCTGTCCCCGGTGATAGTACTTACACAACTACAGTCTTATGTTCATTTGTGTGATTATTGTGACTTCACTTTCTGCTCCATTATAGGGGCTGTCCCTCACTATCTGTTCTCCCCTGCTTCTGTAGAGATGGAATGCTGATTCCCTGGATAACAAGGCCATCCAGAATAAAGACCACACTTCTCAGACACCCGGCAGTAAGGTGTGGCCACAAGTTCAGGCCAATGGAATGTGAACAGAAGGAAAGCAGGTGACTTCTAAGTTACACTCTTACAGGGGAGCGGAGTGCCCGTCCCTTCATTATCTACCGACTGGAAAGCAGACATTGTGGTAGTGACCATTTGGACAATGTACAGAAAAGCAACATCTCAGGAAACAGAGAAGCAACAAGCCCAGTCTCTAATGTAATGGAGCCATATCCAGACACTCCATGAGGGAGAAATAAATTTCTATCTTGTTTAAGCCACGTTTTTTTTTTATTATGGTAACTAAACCTATCCTAATTTGTTATTCTCTATTAGACTATAAATTCTATGAAGGCAGAAGCATGTCTCTGTGGGCTAAACCATGGTCTTCCGGGGCCTAGACACACTGACGCTACCTAGAGGCTGAAACGTTGATAAATGAACAGAGTCTAGTGTTGTACTTTGGAGCTATACAGAATAAATGTAGTAACTCCATAGGTTAAACAAACAAACAAAAAGCAATCCTAATCATCTAAGTTAACTTTCCCAAGTAAAACTTTAAATAAAAATTTAAGACATTTAAATATTAAAACTATAAAATCCACAAGTTAAAAATATGATTATTTGTTACCTGTCAGCAGGGAAGGCTTGCCTTACTAAAATTTGTCAGTTAAGTCATTGACTCAAAGGATGATATGTTATCACTAGCCATTGTAAGTTAGTTACTTCTTAACCATCTGTTAAGATAAGAATTAATCTAATTTATGCCTTTTCACCTGGAGACTCAAAGGGAAAACTACCTACTGGATTTTACACTTGTTATACAAAGTAACCAATAAATGAAATTAATCTCCATGTAAATATGTATGACGATTATATTATATCAAATAATCCTGGGGCACCTGGGAGACATAGTTAGTTAAGTGTCCCACTCTTGGTTCAGGTCAGGTCGTGATTTCAGGGTCATGGGATGGGGCACTCAGCTCTGCTTCAGATTCCCTCTCCCTCTGCCCCTCCCCCTGCTCGTAGGGGCATAACATTGCTACATCCAGCAGGTGAGCCCAGCTGTGTAGAGACTGCCACAAAAGATCACAATTAGATAAAGCAATTTTTAAAAAAAATATTTTATTTATTTGACAAAGAGAGAGACAGCCAGTGAGAGAGGGAACACAAGCAGGTGGAGTGGGAGAGGGAGAGAAGCAGGCTTCCCGCTTAGCAGGCAGCCCGATGTGGGGCTCGATCCCAGGACCCTGGGATCATGACCTGAGCCCAAGGCAGATGCTTAACGACTGAGCCACCCAGGTACCCCTAGATAAAGCAATCTTAAGAAAAAAGAACAGAGCTGGAGGTATCACACGTCCAGATTTCAAACTATAATACAAAGCTATAGGAATCAAAACAGTACGGTACTGACACAAAAGTACACATATAAATCAATGAAACAGAATAGAGAGCCCAGAAATAAACCCACAGCTAAATGGTCAGTTATTCCATGACAAAGAAGGAACGAATATACAATGGATAAAAGATAGTGTCTTCAATAAATAGTGCTGGGAAAACTGAACAGCTACATGGCAAAGAATTCACTTTCTTACATTATATACAAAAATAAACTCAAAATGGATTAAAGACCTAAATTGAAGACCTGAAACCATAAAACTCCTTGAAGAAAATAAAGGGAATAATCTCTTGGACATTTGTCTTAGCATTATTTTTTGGATCTGTCTCCTCAGGTAAGGGTAACAAAAGCAAAAATAAACAACTGGGACTACATTAAACTAAAAAGCTTTTCCACAGTGAAGGAAACCATCAACAAAACAAAAAGACAATCTACTAAGTGGGAGAAGATATTTACAAAGGATATATCTGATAAGGGATTAACATTCAAAATACATAAAAAAACTCCTACAACCTAACACCAAAAACAATCTGATTTTTAAAATGTGCAGAGGACTTGAACAGAACCTTTTCCAAAGAAGACATACAGATGACCAAGAGAAACATGAAGAAATGCTCAACATCACTAATCATCAGGGAAACGCAAATGAAAACCATAATGAGGTATTACCTCACACAAGCCAGAATGGCCAGTATCAAAAAGATAAGAAATAACGAGTGTTGGCAAGGATGTAGAGAAAAGGAAACCCTTGTGCACTGTTGGGGGGAATGTAAATTGGTGCCGTGTCTACAGAAAACAGTATGGAGATTTCTCAAAAAGTGAAAAACAGAACTACCACATGATCCACCAATTCCATTCCTGGGGCTTTACCCAAAGAAAACAAAAGCACTAATTCAAAGAGATACACGCATTCTTATGTTTATTGAAGCATTATTTCCAATAGCCAAGATATGTCAGTGTCCACTGACAGAGGAATGGCAAAAGAAGATGTGTGTACATACACAATAAAATTATTCAGCCATGAAAAAGAATAACATTTTGCCATTTGCCAGCACTGGTATTATGCTAAGTGAAATAAGTCAGACAGGGAAAGTGAAATAACACATGGTTTAACTTACCTGTGTAATCTACAAACCAAACCAAACCAACACGGACTAAAAACTACAGAGAACAAGCTGTGGATGCCAGAGCGGAGGAAGGAGGAGTACGGGCGAAGTTCGTGACGCAGATTAAGAGACACAAACTTGCGGTTATAAAATACGTAAGTTACAGGGATGTATGCAGGACAATATAGGGAATATAGTCATTAATATTATAATAAGCTTATATGGTGACAAATGGAATGTATATAAATGTTGATCACTACATTATACCCCTGAAACTAATAAAATATTAGACGTCAACTATACTTCATAATAAATAAATAAATCTAAGCAAAGAAGGGGAGAAGCCAAGAGAAAGCTAACATTCCATGATTTTTTAAAAAGTATTTGCATACATTTTTCAAAAAAAATTTTAAAAAACAGTGATTCAACATAATCATCAGATACTCTTTATCAAAAACATTTTAAGATATATTTTTAAAGTTATAAAATGGGTCATCCATAGTTAACGTCTAAAAGAAAAAAATTAAGGGGCGCCCTGGTGGCTCAGTCAGTTGTGCGTCTGAATCCTGATTTCGGCTCGGGTCATGATCTCAGGGATTTTCTCTCTCTCCTTCTCCCTCTGTCCCTTCCCCCTGCTCACACATGCATGCACTCTCTCTCTCTCTAAAAAAATTAAAAATTTTTAAAAAAATTTAAAAAAAATTAAGGGGTGCCTGGATGGCTCAGTCAGTTAGGCATCCAACTTTTGATTTCAGCCCAGGTCACAATCTCTGGGTCAGGGGATTGAGGCCCACATCTGGCTCTGCACACAGCATGGAGTCTGCTTGGGATTCTCTCTCTCCCTCTGCCCCTCTCCTGGCTGACTCATTCTCTCTCTCTCTCAAAGTAAAAAATAAAATAAAAACTTAAAAAAAATTTTTAAAAGGAAAAAAACAAATTAATCAACAGATGTTAATACCTACTTTGAGCCCAAATAGCAGCCAACAGAAGTTTAATAAAACTTAATATAATAAAATCTTAAAAAATTTTATAAACAAACATTAATAGACTTTTGTTGAACAAGCCCATATTATTCCTTTTGTTAGTAACTTCCTGGTTGCACTGCTAAAGCAAAAACATATACTAGAGTTACAGTCTTTTCTCTTTGTTAAAAACAATGATAACTGTATTTCTCAATCATGTTTTACCAATACTACAGGACCTGGAATAGGAATTAAGTTTTTCTTAACCTTAGCCTCCTCATTTACGATGTTGTAAGACAGAATAATTGCCAAAATTCATTCCAGCACAAAAATTAGGATACAATTTTTCATCAAAATCTTCTTGAAATTCATCTCAGTAACCTATTTTTATAGTAAAAATTACTTTAACTTTTACCAGAATCAGCTACTTGCAATAGTTAATATATAATTTTAAAAAATAAAGTTTCCAAACTGCCACCTTTCTCAAGCTCGTTTTTTATAGCAGATGTACTAATATTACAATATATATGGAACTGAACCTCTGACCGTTTTAGAAGTTTACTCAGAGAAGTCATATTAAGAAACAAAAAGTCAAAAGGAAGAGAAGAAAGAGGAGGTGAAACACAGAACCCAAATATTACATAGGGTGGATTCACTTAATGAATGAATAAGTGAATGAAGAGATATAGAGATATATCTGAGTTTGTAATTTACCTCAATGAGTAACGCAACCATCTTTTTCCCATCAGCTTCCTGATTGGCAAGTTTGTTAAATTCCAAATCAAAATAAAGCTTGCACACAGCATTTTCAGGAATGACTTCATAGCAGTGTAAGAGATTTTTTCTGAATTGAATAATTCAAGATTGTTAGGTTTACATCTTATACCTTTTAAATCATGGTAGCTGATCTCACAGCTCAAGATAGTGCATTAACCGTGATTTAATGACATATAACTATGGCACAATAAAGACATGTCAAAGTGAACCACCCCTCCCCATGGGTTTACAGATTGTATTATTAAGAGCTTCCATCAAAGAAGATGTAACAATCATATTCTGTAACATTATATAGTCAATCTCATGCTGTTATTTATTCACAGATAATTTTGACATTGTATGACCCTTCTTTATTTTTGGTGTCATGATAGAACGAATCTTGTCTGAGAAAAGAACTGTCTTTCTCAAACTGGAATCCCAGGGTCACATGTATTCTTGGGATTTGATAAGTTTTTTACGAGAATTTTTAAGTTTTGTATTTTCATTAGGAAACAGTATTCTAAAAATTGGCTAAAAACATATTCTGAATCACCTGACTTCAAAGAGCTTTCAATGCTCACATGTGGATCAAGAGATTAGACTTTAACATGGGTTAATAAAAATAGATACTGCTCAGGAAGTAAATGATGACTTGTGCAATGTGAATTCCAGATGGCATCCTATAGAAGTAAAAGGTTTGTAATTTGAACAAGAAGTGACAGGGGAATTGTGTCATCACATGCAAGGGGACTCAAAACACACACACAGCTGCACACAACTTTTCTCCCAGCACCTGGTAAGATCATTCAGTGTTGCCATGACAGTGAAGCTCTAGAATTCAATTCTACTGGTAAAGGAGTAACCAATGTGGGATTGAGATCTACAACAGTTAATTCAGCCAAAATTAATCTAACGAACTTTACTAGAGGAAGGAAATGTAATTTTAATGTGTTGTCCTTTACAGACTTACCGGGATTTATAATAAAACCAAAGTTCAGCATAGGTTGTCACTAGGTAAATACGTTGTCCATCGCCCACTTTGTATTCCAAAGCAAATACATGAACTTCCTTTATAAAATCAAAAATAATATTTAAAAAATTAATAAAGCACAAATCCAAAATCAACTGTAGCCATTCAATGTTCATGAAGAATTTTATCAAATTTTGGAAAACTGGAATTTGAACATCTTTATTACTAAAAAAAATAATTATTGCATCTATGCCAATCAAAATCTAATTATATTTATTTTTATTCACACAAGTAATACACATTCAAGGCAGAAACAAGCCAAATATCCACATCAAAAAGAGACAAAAAAGGAGAAAAATTACTTTTCAATCACTCCAGCTTGACTTATTATAGCTTCACTTTCTAGTTTATGAAATTAAACTTGTTTCTTTTAAAGATTTATTTATTCATTTTCGAGAGAGAGAGAGCACACAAGCTCATTAGTGGGAGGGGCAGAGGGAGAGACAATCTCAGACTGCACTAAGTACGTTGCCTGACATGGGGCTCGATCTCACAACACTAAGACCACGGCCTGAGCCAAGAGTCTGACGCTCAGTTGACTGTGCCACCCATTTAAACTTTCTTTTTTTTAAACAACCTAAATGTTACTATAAATGACTTAGGCTAAAATTAATAAATTCTCTAGTATATATAAAAACATGTGGGAAACAAATTTTTTAAATGGCATATTTGCAAGTTAATATTAAAAGCTTAAGTTTTAAAATGTTTACTTTTAGCAAGTAACTGTAAATAGTCTTTTCTATGAGAAACACTTTTTTTAAGGTTAATGGCTGTGGCACTTGATATAACCATTTCTATCTGTTGCCACAAAGAGTTTCTTCTAATAAAGGGATACACAAGTACTTTTCTTTCTACTTAGTTAATGGTAGCTGTTGAGCCTATAAAGGAAATAAACTTCCATTTTCAGAAGTGAGATTTCAATGAGGGACTAAATTACTGACATTAAAAAAACTTCCTGAGATAAATTTTATAGATTGGTGATTAAGTTTAGCAATCATATTCTTATTTTTTTTTAATTCAAGATCAAATGAGCCTGTCAGGATTTTAATTTCCAATACTTGAATTGGGTTTACAAAAAATGAGCACAAAAGGCTATTGTATTTCCTAAACTATTTTTTCCTTTTTTTTTTAACATTTATTTATTTGAGAGAGAGAGCGCGCGCGTGTGTGCATGAGCAGGGGAAGGGGCAGAGGGAGAAGCAGACTCTGCTGAGCAGGGAGCCTGCCATGGGGCTCGATCCCAAGACCCTGGGATCATGACCTGAGCTGAAAGCAAATGCTTAACCAGCAGAACCACCCAGGCGCCCCTACTTCCTAAACTGTTCTGATGAGATCTGAGTTAGCTTCTCTTTACAAGGGAACAAAGGGTCTTCATCCCAAAAAACTTTAAGCACGCTGAGTTTTTATATAGTACCAATGATCAGAATCACAATCTATGCTAGACTTCACCTATGCACCCTTTCAGACTTTATATTCCCCACAGTGCCAAACCAACGATGTGCAATACATATCTGTTTATTTCTGAGCCTCACACCATTTGCAAGGCTAGCAGGCAGCAATCACTTCTTAATCCCACTTACCTAATATGTTGGGAATTATTATTATAAATCCACTCTACTACTCCAAAGCACAAAAGCAGAGCACAGGAAGTTAAATACATGTTTGCTTTGGTGGTATGATTTATAAGCCAGGGCTTATAACTCTAAACCATACTATTTGAGACATTTTGTTTTCCTATTGCTTCAATTCAATTTTCCTTCCTCCTCATTTCATCCTTAAAAGCTTCATACTCCACTCACTTATTTCCCCATATTTCTGTGGGTATCGTTTTAGTTCTCCACTTATATCTAGTCATTCTATTATTTTTCAGTCCATGGATATGGCCATTCTTCCTCTAAGCATAGCTTCTTTTATTTTTTTATTTTTTAAGTTTTTTAAAAAAATTTATTTATTTGACAGAGAGTGCACAAGCAGGGGGAGCAGCAGGCAGAAGGAGAGGCAGGCTCCCAGCGAGCAGGGAGCCTGATGCGGGGCCCGATCCCAGGACCCCCCGGATCAGGACCCGAGCCGAAGGCAGACTCTTAACCAACTGCGCCACCCAGGCGCCCCAGCATAGCTTCCTTTAAATGTCATTATGTGAGAGCAGGACAAAAAGGCTGAGTAGGAGGATGCTGAGCTCACCTCCCACGGACACACTGAGGTAACCACCGCAAGTAAGGAAACTTGCTCTGAAAACAGTCAAAGACCAGCAGAGCAGATCTGCCACAGCTAAAGACGTAAAAACAAGGCCAAATCAAGAAGCGGAGGAGAGGCTAAAACAAAAATAGGAACCAAACCCTGGTACGGAGAACCACAAGCAAGACACAGGCACAAAAGTCCTCCCTGAGGAGAAAAAGGATCAAGCCCCACATCAGGCAACCCCAGGCCTGGGGACCTGCCGCAGGAGAACTGAGAACAAGTACCCACTCCCTGTTATGTCTGGTTTTGAAAGTCACCAGGACCTAACTCTCAGACACACTCCACAGTTAAAGGGCCAGCACACTATATTACTTGGTCCAAGACCCAGCACACAGAAGCAGCAGTCTGAAAAGCAACTGGGTTATATACATGAATATTTATTGACTAATTTTAGGACCAGTGCCAGAGCAACAAAGATAGGTAGGAGCTTCCTCTGGAGACACGAGTGCTAGCAGGTGCCAGTTTTATTGCCCTCCTTTGGCCTAGCGGGCCCGACACTTATGGGAGCCAGTCCTGACTTTCTGTCTACCTACCTAGTACTGCCTGCCTCTTCTCTGTGTTCCACGGTGGACTGGCCCCATCTAACCTGCCTGCCCCAACAGGCACTCATCGAAAGTGGCTCTTGCCCCACCATACCTGGCAGACAGCCTTGGTTGGGACCAGCATCCCCAAAAAGCAAAAGCAACACCAGCCTGGCTACACCCAGCAGACAGCTCCGGCTGGTACTGGCACCCCTCGAGAGCAAGTCCTGCTCCAGGCAGGTGAGGAGCCAGCTCAACCCCCCAGGATGGTCGCAGCAGTTGCATCAGGATCTACCCCGCCAAGCAGCGCACCCGCAGCAGCTGCAGCCAGCGCTCTCAGGCAACAGCCCCGGGGCCAGCCCTTCCTACCAGCGTGCCTGCAGTAGCTGCAGCCAGTCATTAGAGTCCGCTGATCTGGGGGCCAGGGTGGCCCAGCAGTGTGCCCAGAGGGGCCACAGCTGGAGCCAGTGCTGACAAGAAGGCTGAGGACAAAACCCAGTAACCAGGGCACAAGCAGCAGTCGCAGCCTGGTCACAACAGGAGGTCACATGCAGTCACAAAGGGACACCCCCACAGTGACCGTTTCTTGTGACCAGTGGGGGTTGTGCTTCTGGGCCCCACAGGACACCTGTGGCATATAGCTACTACTCTGAAGACTGGGAGAGAGAGCTGACCTACCTAATACATAAAAACAAACACAGAAAGTCAAACAAAATAAGGAGACAGAGGACTATGTTTCTGTAAGGCCACCAGCACTACCCTCAAACCAAACCGGACAAAGACACTACAAAAAAAGGAAATCGCAGACCATTATCCCTGATGAGCACAGATGCAAAAAGCTTCAACAAAATATTAGCAAACCTAACACAATACAGTAAGAGGATCATACACCATGAACTGGGGTTTATTCCAGGGTTGCAAGGATGGTTCAAAATCCACAAATCAATCAAGATATACAGCACTTTAACAAAATGGAAGGATAAAGATCAGATGATCATCTCAACAGATGCAGAAAAAGCATCTGACCAAATTTAACATCATGATAAAACTATCAACAAAGTGAATATAGAAGGAATACACCTCAACTTAATAAAGACCATATATGACAAATCCATAGCCAACACCATACCCAATAATGAAGAGCTGAAAGCTTTTCCTGTAAGATAAGGAAAAGATAAAGATGCCTATTCTTCCCATTTTTACTCACTGCAGTACTAGAAGTCCTAACAGCAATCAGACAAGAAAAAGAAGGGGGAAAAAAGGTATCCAAATTGGTAAGGAAAAAGTAAAACTGTCACTATATGCAGATGACATGATACTACGTATAGAAACCCTAAAGACTCCACCACGAAACAATTAGAATAAATGAATTCAGTAGAGTCACAGGATACAAAATTAACACACAGAAATTGAGTGCACTTCTATACACTAATAGTGAGCTATCAGAAAGAAATTAAGAAAACAATTCCATTGACAGCTGCATCAGAAAAAATAAAATAGCTAGGAATTAATTTAATCAAGGAGGTGAAAGACCTATACTCTGAAAACTATGAGACACTGATAAAAGAAACTGAAGACAACACAAATGGAAAGATATACAATGCTCATGGATCTAAAGAAGTAATATTGCTATAAGGTCCATACTATCCAAAGCAATATATAGATTCAATGCAATCCCTACCAAATTACCAATAATATCCTCCACAAAACTAGAACAGATAATCCTAAAGTTTGTATGGAGCCACAGAAGACCACAAACGGCCAAAGCAATCTTCAGCTAGAAGAACAAAGCTGGAAGTATTACAACCCCAGATTTCAAAATATATTACAATGTTACAATAATCAAAACCGCATGACACTGGCACAAAAGTACACACACAAATCAGTGGAACAGGATAGACAGCCCAGAAATAAATCCACAATTATATGGTCAATTAATCTATAACAAAGGAGGCAAGAATATGCAATGGGGGGAAAAGACAGTGGTTTCGATAAATGGTGCTGGGAAAATTGGACAGCTACATGCAAAAAAATGAAAGTGAGACACTTTTTTATACCATACACAAAATTAAACTCAAAATAGATTAAAGACCTAAATGTAAGACCTGAAACCATAAAACCCCTTAAAGAAAATATAGGCAGTAAACTCTTGTACATCAGCCTTAGCAATATTTTTCTGGATCTGTCTCCCCAGGCAAGGGAAACAAAAGCAAAAATAAACAATTGGGACTAGACCAGATTAAAAAGCTTTTGCAAAGCAAAGGACACCACCAACAAAATGCAAAAGCAATCTACTGAATGAAAGAAGATATTTACAAACGATATATATGATAAGGGCTTAATATCCAAAATATATGAAGAACTCCTACAACTCAACACAAAAAAACAATCTGATTTTTAAAATGTGCAGAGGACCTGAATAGGTATTTTTCCAAAGAAGACATACAGATGGCCAAGAGACACATGAAGAAATGCTCAACATCACTAATCATCAGGGAAATGCAAATCAAATCAAATCAAATCAATTGAGATATTACCTCACACCAGTCAGAATGGCTAGTATCAAAAAGACAAGAAATAGGGGCACCTCGGAGGCCCAGTTGGTTAAGTGTCCAAATCTTGATTTCAGCTCAGGTCATGATCTCAGGATCCTGGGACGGAGCCCTGTGTCAGGCTCAGCGCTCAGTGGGTAGTCTGCTTGAGTACTCTCTCTCCTTCTCCCTCTGCCCCTCCCCACTCTCTAAAATAAATAAATAAATCTCTTAAAAAAAGACGAGAAATAATGCTGATGAGGATTTGGAGAAAAGGAAACACTTACAAACCACTGGTGGGAATGTAAGTTGGTGTAGCCACTATGGAAACAAGAATGGAGGTTCTTCAAAAAATTAAAAATAGAAATACCATACAATCCAGTAATTCCAGTAATTCAGTATTTACCTGAAGAAAATGAAACCACTAATTCAAAAGAATATATGTACCTATATCTATTTATAATAGCCAAGATATGGAAGACACCTAAGTGTCCATTGATAAATGAGGATAAAGAAGATGCAGTATATGTACACAAAAGAATAGTACTCAGCCATAGAAAAAACAATGAAGTCTTGCTGTTCACAACAACGTGGATGGACCTAGAGGATATTATGCTCAGTGAAATAAGTTAGAGAAAAACAAAGATCATATGATTTCATTCATATGTGGAATCTAAAAACAAAACAAACGTGAAATAGACTCACAAATACAGAGAACAAACTGGTGGTTGCCGGAGCGAAGGGGGACGGAGAGAGAGGAGAGATAGGTGAAGGGATTAAGAAGTACAATCTCCCAGCTACAAAACAGATAAGTCATGGTGATGAAAAGTACAGCATAGGGAATACGATCAATAATAGTACAGTAACTTTGGTGATAGATGGTGACTAGACTTATCACAATGAGCATTTTGTAATGCATATAATTGTCAAATCGCTACATTGTACTTCTGAAATTAATACACTATGTCAACTATATTTCAAGTAAAACTTTTTAAAATGTCATTACAAATTTTTTAAACTAATTGTCACTACATAGGTCATTCTTTTTCATTATTAATATTAAGCAAATGGCCAAAAATTCATAGGGATTATTTTCCGCAAATAGTGTGGAATTTAGGGACACCTGGGTGGCTCAGTGGGTTAAGCGCCTGCCTTCGGCTCAGGTCATGATCCCAGGACCCTGGGATCAAGTCCTGCATCGGGCTCCTTGCTTAGTCAGCAGTCTGCTTCTCCCTCTGCCTGCTCTGCCTGCCGCTCCCCCTGCTGCACTCTCTCTTTCTCTGACAAATAAATCTTTAAAATAAAAAATAGTGTGATACTTAGATCACAATTAAATTCTTTTGATAGATCATGTGGACTGAAATGAAGACAAACAGACTTTTTTTTTTTTAATCTTAAGTTATAGTAACTTCAAAAAAAAAAAAAGGTAGGAGATGAGAAAATTACCTCTTTACAGCTTTTAACAAAATTAAAAGCGTGAGTTTGCCGATGGAATAGTTTCCAAATGGAGGGTGGTTCTTCTGACTTGGACAACCTTGGTCTGTATATTGGAGACAAGGGATTCCTCTCATAACGAGATGCCCGTTCTTCAATTTGCTTCAGTTTTGCTTCCCATTTTCTCTCCATTGGTTTAGAAGTTACGGGGGAACTAAATCCTATCCCATGTAAGATTTCTGTCAGTTAGTACTAAAACAAACAAACAAGGACATCAATTTCTTTGTTTAGAATATAAATATGGCAGTTAAGGAAATAACCATTATAACCACTTTATTGCATATAAGCATGATCTATCTTGCCCAAGTGCTATTTCCTAGTGCAGAGTTCATTTCTAGACACCACTGTGCAGTTCTCTTTGCTTCTGTTTCTATCCATTGCTCTTCTTTTCTCCCAACACAACTGTTAGTTGGGAGAAAAATTTAGTGCATAAATGGGAATTGCATCATTGGTTAGTTTTGGTTTAGAATGTCTATGTCAAGCATAAGCATGTTTAAAGACAGGAATAAACACATTTTATTTTTTTTTAATTTTTTTAAGTTTTATTTATCTATTTCTTTATTTTAATAATATACATATATATATATTTAAAGATTTTATCTATTTGACAGAGACAACCAGCGAGAGAGGGAACATAAGCAGGGGGAGTGGGAGAGGAAGAAGCAGGCTCCTAGCGGAGGAGCCTGACGTGGGGCTCGATCCCAGAACGCCGGGATCACGCCCTGAGCCAAAGGCAGACGCTTAACGACTGTGCCACCCAGGCGCCCCTTAATTATATTTTTTTTATTATATTATGTTAGTCACCATACAGTACATCCCTAGTTTTTGATGTAAAGTTCCATGATCCATTGTTTGCGTATAACACCCAGTGCACCATGCAATACGTGCCCTCCCTAATACCCATCACCGGGCTAGCCCATCCCCCCCCCCCTCTGAATTCCTCAGTTTGTTTCCCAGAGTCCATAGTCTCTCGTGGTTCATACCCCCTTCTGTTTATCCCCCCCCTTCTTCTCCCCTTTCTTCTCCTAGGAATAAACACATTTTAACCTACGTCTGTTAATTTAATGACTGTATTTTTGTCATTAGTCAATGTGAAATGGCAGTCTTTTAATCCTTGTTTATTAATGACATGTGTTTTTTGTTTGCACACAATGTTTCCATGTTAGCCATGCCAAGGTATGGGGGCCAGGAAATACTTTTATGATTTGGGATTATGGTTTACTTAAAAGATAAAAGAAAAAGGATAGGCTTTTAGAAGGGAAGAAAAGCTTGCATCGTAGGTAAGTAATGGCCACAAAATCTCTGCCATTCCTCCTATCAAGAGATGCTCTCGGAGCCCATTCACTGACTCTACGCTTGGTCACGCGACTTCTTTTGGTCAATGTCACATTAACAAATGTGAAGCAAAACCGAGGTGTAATCAATGAGTAATGCTTCTGCGCTGGATTTGGCTATGCTGGAGTCCTGCCCTGAGACAGTCGTGTTAGAACTCTAGTCTCACAGAGGATAAAAGGACATCTGGAGAAGAACCGAGCTACCCCAGCTGACAGCAAACACCAGCTATCGGATATATTGAGTTAAGACATTTTGGATCATCCAGACATCTGAATTCAACGCCTAAGTAAGCTTGGGTGAATTCAGGGGGGATCTGCCAAAGACCTGTCCAGTCGACCCATAGAACTGTAAGAAAAATAAAGTTTTTTTAAGCCAAGAAGTTTTGGTCTGCTTTTTCACATAGAAATTGATAACTGTTGTAGTCTCCTTCATTAGTATCATCTTCATTAATAATATCATAATTTATCTATGTAGAAAACACATGTATTAGTTTTTTTTTAAGTGAAATAACAACATACACTAAGGCGTTCGAGGGAAAAATTCCTACTTACCTCTGACAATGCCCTTCCAGTACTTGTGCTTATCAAGTCGATAAATATTCTCTTGAATTTCTGCAGAAAACTTTGCAACACAAACTCACTGGCAAATGATATATTCCCGGGAAGGAAAAACAGGTTTATCCTAAAAGATCGAGATGACAGAATATCATGACACTGTTAGATTTCACGTTGGACTTTAAACATATCAGACCCAAGAAAGATTATTCTCTCAGAGTTACACCTGATCCACGTGAAAATTTTAAATTATAAACCAAGAAACAAACATAAATCTAAAGGTATCAACATAAATTTCATAACAGATATACCTAGGAACAGAATACAATTTCACCAATTGAAGAGCTGGGATAATTTTTAATAAAATGGCTTTTTTCAATACAAAGTGACATAGGACTCCAGATTGCTAGATTCTAAGTATCCAGTTTATTTTAATCTGCTTCACATACAGACAAAAATCCTCTACATTTAGACAACCTAAGTGAGAAACTGACTTTCTTCTTTGAAATGTATTAACTTTTAATAAAGCCCACGGATGACTTAATGAAGAAAATAAACACAGAATGCAATTAGACAGGATTTGTAGCTCTAGGACCTAACCAGTAACTGACAGAATAACCATGTGGATGTTCACACTTAGTGACACGGACACCGGGAAAACTTTTGATTTTGTAAAAATATTGGTCTGACCATGGGGAATACGTCATACATGAAAGTCATGGAGACACAATGGAAAACCAGTCTGATGCTTCCTGGACTGAAGAAACCACAATGCCAACAGAGGAAAAAGAGGAAATCAATATATGTTATGCTCTCACGTTGTCTGCATAGTTCAAAAATTGTAACAGCTGGGTGAGGGTCAGAAGACAACTGGGGGCTGGACTATTTGGAGCAGGAGGGTGGAATGACAAAAGCAAAGGAAATGGAGATGAGGAAGCATCTGGCATTCTGGCTTTGGACTATCATATTACTCATCCCTACTCTCTGGGATAAGAAATAGGTCACCATTTTAGAAATGTTTTTAATTCCTGGTGGGGAAGGACCGCTGTCTTTCTTTTATATAACTGTACATCAAAAACCCCTTTTCACACAGGGGCTGTAGCTATTTTTAGTAAGTTTCCAAGTTCCAAAGAAAAATATTTGTTGTACTTTAAAATAGTAGGTTTAAGAGCTCTATTATTTATTTCTTCACATTGCACCACACTGTTAATTTCTTTTTTTTTTTTTTAATTAAGCTCTAGGCCTGATGTGGGGTTTGAACTCACGACCTCACAGTCAAGAATCACATGCTCTACCCACTGAGCCAGCCAGGTGCCCCCCCACCCCGCCCACAATGTTATTTCTTAACATTGCATTTAACCATGGTCAATACCAATTTTACAACTAAAGGGGGTCAGGCTAGAAAAAAGGCTGGCTTAGTCCTTTTAGAGGAACTATAGTGGGAGAAGAGGCAGAAGGAAGGAGCTAGAGAGATGACACGGAAAGCCAACCTCAGTAGCCCTGGTTTCCCTAGGTTTATGCCTCGACTTGCCCAGCTCGGACACTTGATGGCCTGAGTCCCAGGAGCAGCTGGGATAGACAGCACATGCCTCATGAATCCTGGTCTCTACGGAAGGCTTCTTTCCTCTTTCGTCTATCACAAGTCAACTCCTGTTCCCTCCGCCCTGAGAAGAGATTCATCAGTATTTTGTGTTTTCTGGCATATATGTTCCAGTTCTAGCATTTAGTCATGTTCTGGTAGTTGGCATTATTTTCTTAACATAATCCCCTTTATGGCCTCTTGGAATACATTTAGACTATTTCTCTCACTGCTAGAATATTCATAATAAAGCATGTGATTAGAATTCATTTATAGTAATATTGCTATATAAGAGTACATTCCAGATGAGTCCATTCACCTTTTCCACTTCGGTCATTTTGCCTCTCAATGCTTGAACAGAAGTAACTCATAATTTCCCCAAAATCTCCTGTAAGGGATAAGAAAACATACAGTGATCTATTGTTCTTTTCCAGTTCCCCCTTTCTACCATCCCCACTGGATCCCCCAATCCAAATAGCCTAACTCTGCCAGACTAACCACCCTTAAAACCAGATTTGTAACTCCTCATAGCAACACTCATTAATGATTCAGAACATCACTCAATTCTCACTTTGGTTTACCTCAAGAAGTCCAAACTCCCTCGAGAATCTGGACCAGATTCTAAACCACTTTACAGTCTCCAGAATCTAAACCACTTCATCATTTTATTTCTTATTGTTCAGCCATCTCACCAAATGTATGATAAGGCCCACATGCTGTCCCTGAGCCACTACAATCACCCCGGGCATATATATTTCTCTCACCTGGAATGCCTAGCTTGCTTTTCCCAAATTCTTCCTCCTCGAGGCCCAGATCAACGTCTGCCACCTCTGGGACAATTCTGTAAAAAAAAATTACTGGATTCAGTCAGGACATCGCCTCTAGCCAACCCTTTTACTACAGTGAAGTTTCACGAGACTAATTAGTATAATTTACAGGAAAACAGAAAACCGCTGCTGCTGCTTTAACTGAATTATCATTTTGCTAAGAGAGTTTAGCACAGGAAGGGGTGTGGGCATCACGATGGGGTGACAGGACTTGTGCAACTATACTAGCGCCTTCCTTATGACGAAGGACATGCTGAACCACTGCCAGGGTTTGTTCAGTTTTACCGCAGCAGAAAAAGGCCTGCCAAACACTGGTCCCCTCTCAATTTGGGAGAGAGAAAGAAAGGCCCAGGTGTTCTTGGGATGCAAATCTGGCTCTGGTAATTCTCTTAGCAAGAGCAAACGACTTAACTTTCTTAAACCCGTGTAGGGATTGGGACTCCTACCTCCAGGAGTTGTTGAAAGGATAAAATAAGAAAATGTACTGCGAAAAAGGTACTGAGCACTCAACAAAGGGCTGCTACATATATATATATATATAACGACGTCTATTTATGGACAAACTACAGCCCCTGATTTATACCGGACTAGGGAGAAATGCCGGGGGCAGGCTAGTTCTTAACGTGGGGTCCCTGACTTGGAAGAATGTCCTTGAAGTTTGATGCAGAATTTCCTGCTCGACTGTGTTGATACTTTCCTCTGCGAAAAGGACTCATTGTTTGCATCAGGGTCTGAACCTAGTTCGTGAACCAAAACAGGCGCGGAAGCAGTGGTGCAGGGAAGGAAGATTTAGGGGCAGGGACCTGGGGGTGAGTGAGCTAAGGAAAGGCCTCGGGCACCAGAGGGGAAGTACGGATTACCAGCGCGGGTCGCGACCTGCTCCCCTTCCTCCGGGAGGTCTGAGTGGGCGTCAGGCCCGCCTTTGACTCCCTCCTCTCTGCTCCTTGGGCCTCCAAGGCGTTCAGGTGTCCCTCCTTTTACTTTCAGAAGCCCGGGCCAGGAGCGGAAACACAGCAGTCCTCAGCAGCAGGCGGGACCAGTCTTCAAACCAAGCACGGGGGCGAGGCCAGAGCGCGGGAAGGGCGTGCCGACAGGAAGGGGCGCTCAGGCCTATGAGGGAGCGGCATGGGGAGGCGGGGGCGGGGAGAGGAATGAGCCGGACCTATGAGGGAGCGGCATGGGGCGGCGGGGGCGGGGAGAGGAATGAGCCGGACCTATGAGGGAGCGGCATGGGGCGGCGGGGGCGGGGAGAGGAATGAGCCGGACCTATGAGGGAGCGGCATGGAGTGGCGGGGACGACAGAGCACGGGCTGGAGGGAAGTGTCAGAGCAGAAGGGAGAGCGAGGAGGCGGGCCCGGGGCGGGGCTAGCGGGGGCGGGGCCTCCCGGGAGCACACCTATTAGGGCTGCGGGCTGCAAGCTGCGGACTGCGGTCTGGGAAGCCTAACGCGTGGAAGAGGAGTCAGTACGTGGCTGTTGTTCGGAGGCTGTGCGGTGAGTGGTGCCACCGGCCTTTCCCGCCGCGGCCCGGTCAGCCCTGGGCCGGCTCCTTCCATCCTCCCAAGCCCTGCGCCCGCCCCGGCGACCTGCCCGGGCCTGCGTCTGCTCCGGGGAGGAGGACGTGAGCACGGACCGTGCGGCGGTTCCTTTGTTATGGCACAAGGGGTGCGAGAACGTGCCCAGAAGCCTACTTAGCGAGACACCCGAGGGGGGTGGGGGAGACCAGGGGATGTGGAGGCCGGGGAACGGAGATCTGGCTGCAGATGCGGAGCCCGGAGGACTGGAGGATCGAGAGGCTGGGCCGAGAGCGCGGAGGCCGGGTTGCAGGAGAGTTTGGACTCGGGGCGGGGGGAGGGGGGGCGAGGCCAGGTGGTAGGAGGTTGGAGCCGAAGGCAGGGGGATGCTTGGGAAGTGAGGGCGGCCAGGACCTTAGGCTGACATTTGGATCAGGAAGAGATGAGCGGATGATCGGCGCCAAGAAATGGAACCCCGAGAGGGCCTGGGGCGAGCCTGGTGCTGCTGAGAGGCGCGGGCTGATCTTCCTGTTACTGGAAGAGCGTTTGGTCTCTGCTGCTTTCTCTGTCACAGACCTACATTTTTTCGGGTTGACTGTGCGACTCAGTTTCCCAGAGAAGTAAATTTCAAGCCTTGAATTCCATTTCCTTTTCAGACCTGCAGGCTTCCATAAATCCTTGCAGCTCTTCCCTGTGCGTACCTGTTGCCAAAGTCACCTAGGAGCTGCTTTGAGATCCCCTCAGGCCATGTGGAAAAGAGTGCCTTTCTCACACTTGTCACTTTTTATTTCAGTGGGTCTGTTCTCAAGCCATGCAGAAGCTACCTCTGTCCCTGTACTCAGTAAGTGGCATCCAAGCCAAAAACCAGCCTTCTCAGCTGCCTCTCCCTGTTCCTTCTCCAGTTAGCCATCAAGCCACCTGGACCTCCTAAATATCCGTGAGCTCTGTCCACTTCTCTCCATTTTCCAGAACCACTCTAGGCTCTCACCTGGCTACAGCAGCCTCCTCATTGGCCTCCATACTTTCAGACCTTTTCCCCCGTCCTTCATTCCGTTCTTCACAGCACAAGCTGAGTGATATTTATAAAACAGAATTCTAGAAGGCTGTTCCTTTGCCCATAGAACAAACCCAATCCCTTAACAAGGCTAACAAAGCCAAGCATAGGTTGGCGCCTTGGTCCCCTCCCCTGTCTTATCTTTCATTATACCACCATTTCACTTACTGAACAGCCAGGCGGATCTTCATACCTGTTTTCTGCCTGGAACACTCTGTGTTCCCTCTCTCTCTTCATTACATCACATTTGCTTGAGGAATTCCTACTTAGGTTTCTATTCTCATTAAGTACTTCAAGGTTAAGTCTTCCTATTATGATTTCCTTTTGCATCTTGCATTTCATAAAATGCAAATGGCATATCCTTTGCAGTTGCTTGTTTACTATCTTCCCTACTAGTTTGTAAGCAAATTCCATGAGGGACTATGTTTATGTTGTTATCTTGTTGTTCCTTATTGTTTTTCCCCATTTATAGGGCCTGGCACATGTAATGCCCGTACTACAGTATTATGCTTTTTAATAATTATGCCCTATCTAGGAAAAATAAACCTATTTTAGGTTTACTTAGCAAATCATAATTAAAAGATGTGAATTAGAAACAAACAGAAGCGAAATATGGAGTCACTGTGACAATGCGAATATGCAAGACAGTAACAGGTGCTAAGCAAGGTATTTAGACCAGCCTCTATCAAAATGTGCTCAGCCACTTTGTGTTGGAGTTACATGCCCTCCAAGAACGAAATGTAAAGCTTAAGTCATCCCTATCACAACCTGATGTTTGAGCTTTGGTTTGCTTTGCTCTTTTGCAAAAGAAGGCTTTGGTGAAAGTTAGAATGTGTTTCAATGAACAATTTATTGAAGTGTGGCAATAAAACCTGTACACAGTAAAAAAAAAAAAAAGAAAGAAAGAAAGAAAGATTGTACCAATTAAATCAAACTTGCTTTTGGTCTCTTTAAAAAGGGCCTTGCTTCCTGCCATTTTAAGAGACTGACATGTTATCTGATATAGGCAATTACAATGCTTCTTTACTGTTTTGCTTTCAAACCCAATTTAACACAGTCTACTGCTTCATCCCCCTTCAGTGCTAAAAAGCAGTCTTTATTTTCATGTATGGCTTTAAGACAATTTTGGTGCCTACTATTAGATCTTTAAACTCTGCCTCAAATATGGGAAGCAGTGGTGTTTGGGCGCAGAAAAAGAAGTGGGTATTCTTAGGCTGTTAGATAATGTTTTGTACACATTTAACAAATGTAATGGAGGGGAACAGGTGCTTTGTTGTCAGACCGCTCAAGGCCAGGTCCCAAGGGTGCCACTTACTACCTCATTCATAAATCAGGCACAAATCATATACACACCTCATAGGGTTGTTGTGAGGATAAAATGAGATGTCTGTTGACTGTACTTTTTAACTACGTAATGTTATTTCTCTGCCCATTTTGTTCTCGCCTGCAAATTGCTTACAGAGCTTCTGAATTAAAGTAGAGCAAGATAAAGTTATCTGATCCCTACTGAGCACTGTCTGGCATCTGCCTGTGGAGCCACTTTTGAACAAGGGAGTACAGGTGTGAGTCCCACACAGGGATAGGATCCATGGCTCTGACCATCCCTGCATACGCTCAGGTTTACTGCAGTATTCCGCACACAGTTCAGTAAATTATTACAGTGCAAAAGACAAATGAATAAATACTACTGACTCTGACTTTTCCCAGTTTCAAACCTTCTCTTGGAGGCAGGATTTCTTTAATCAGGTAGTTGTAAACCAGAATCTGCTTCTACAGAGGAGTGGTTCTGAGTGGAAGGGAGGAGGCCTTGTAGGTTACCTGTAATTTTTATAAAAGGCATCCAAGATCCTTCATTCTACATCTATTTTATACAACATATGGCTTTGAACAGTGGGGAACAATTCCAGCCTGTCTTCCTGGTCCTGGGGCCCTTCCAGAGAAAAGGAAAGAATGGTTCGATCTGTTTGTACGGCACAACTGAACTTAGTTTACTCTGTATTTCATTTTACTTGCTGCTCAGTGTGTTTTCACCTTAATTACAAAGTAAATATTAAGAGACTGACTACCAGGTCCAATGGCAATATCCAATTTGGTGATTCTTATAATTCCCCAGAGAAATTCAGAGACCGATGAGAAAGAATTTCAGTAAAACCTCTAGTACATTACAGCTGAAATCTGTTCTTATCCAAACTATCGTGAGAAGTCTGTTCTTTCTGTTTCACTTACTGAATCTGGATATGTGACTGCTTTTGAGACTTTGTCCTCTCTAATAGGTCATAAATACAATCCTGATGTTTTTCAAGCTCTTTGGCAAAAGTATAGTCTTTGCAGTAGTCATAATGGAAAGGCTTCACCTTTACTTTACGGGCATATAGAAATGTCTAATAACATGAAACCAGATATTTTGCTTTTAGAAGTAGATTACCCAGTGGCATCAAAAACACCATAACTGACATTCTTATTTTGTCCATTAATTAGAGTGTCTCTGCTGTCAGTTTCTGTCATGTTATTTATGCTCTCTGTCTCATCTTAATTAGAGCTTCTAGGTTATGGATTTTAGTTTCCTTCCTTGAAACTGTAGATAGTATTACCCCTCCTATGGGGTAGAAAGTCATGTAGAGGAGTGGGAGTCTCCCCTTTCAAGGCAGACAGATCCTGGTTTGAGTCCTGGCTCTGCCACGTAAGTTACTTAATTGCTCTGAGCCTCAGTCAGCTGAACTGTAAAATGGGGACCATGATGTCTCAGACCATTGTGGAAGGATTAGCCAGAAACACATAAGTAAATAATAAATGCATACCTAAATAAGTAAAAGTACCTTTTGGCTCAGAGTCTAGCCAAGATGAGCCAGCATCAAGAGGAACTGTTGTTACACGACACTTGCACACAACCCTCAAATCACATATGGCCTTGTGATTCTCTGGCCTTTTCTTTGCCTATGTGTTTTGGCAAATCTTTACTCATAATTTTTTTTTTTTTTTACTTTTTATTTTTTTAGATAGATTAGATCCATGGAGATGATTCATAAGTGAGCAGTATTCATTCTGAGGTCACATTTGGAGATTTCACACCCTTTTGAGAGGTTTATCCTTTCCCTCAGTTTCCTTTTAGGACAGGCCCTTAGAACAGCCTACTGCTGGGTGATAGGTTAGCGGAATAGGAATCTGGCAAACTGTTGATACTAATTTAATATCTTATTTTGAAATCTCTACCATAGGCACGCTTTCAAACTATTTATTTTTAATAACAGGGTTTTGTGGGCTTTTTAATTTTTAACACTTCATATAGAAATTTTCAATTTTAGAAATTAATTTCCATTCTGCTGTCTTCACTGTAGATCATTTATTCTGCTTCACTGCATTATTGCAATATACAATGGTCCCTTTAGTTGGCTAACTAGAATATAAATAGGAAAACATTACAACTTTTCAGTTGTTTAGGAAAACAGCATGAAATCTTTGAATATCTATTTTAGAGTGACAGTACATTTATACTGACAATCTTTTTTTAGTTTTTGATGGTCTGTTTGTAGCAGCTTCAGTGGTAAGTGTTAAAGGGGTCTAGGAACTAGAGAAGTGAGTCTAAGACCCAAGTTGAAATTGCCATCTAATGCCAGTTGGTCTGTTAAAATTTCTCCAGGATCTAATATATGTTCAGAACTGTTCTTTATTATCAACAGCATCCTGAATTGATGGAAAGAATTACATACATCAGTACAGGAAGAAACAATTAGTGTTAAGTTCATTGCTGTGCTAGGATATATTTTTTAAAACCTTTTGGTATGTTTTACCATTTATGTTTTGTGAAATGAAAATGTTCTAAGCACATGAACTCCTGTTATCACTTAAAGCGTTAAATATTTTCCTTGAGGGATAATTTTTTTATCCTTCTAAGATGAGATCACCATCCCCAGAATAATTTGTATTCAGCCCGGCATTAGCTAATGGAGGTGAGGTAATGCTAAGTGTGACACATTAGTAAGTTCTGCAAGAACCAAAGCTCTTCTCCCAAGAGTGTGGATATAGTGTTTTCGTGTGGAAAAAGCAGGTGGTGACAAGGAGAGAGCAAATGTGCATGTGTCTGATGCAATGAGGATTTTATTTATCATTATATAAATCTGTGATAGTATTTGAAGGTCAATTGGTACTGTTGCAATATATATGGTTCAGATACTGATAAAAAAAGCAATGAAACAGTATAGTCTCTGTTCCTGAGAAATCCTTATCAAATAGTATAAGATACTGTTTTAAATCCCATTCTAAAGAACTCGTATTTTTTTTCCTTTCAGCCACCAACTACCTTACTGAAACAAAATCGTCCATCTCATGCCTAATACCAGATCTCATTAAATTACAATCACTTGTATTAGGCTTGATCTATATGAAACTTTTTTTAACTCTTAAAAATGATTTGGTTAAAATTCAATACATGTGTGAAAAGGAAGTGACTACTTAAAAGTCACATATTATTTAGATGACATCTTTTTTTTTTTTTTAAGATTTTATTTATTTATTCGACAGAGATAGAGACAGTCAGCGAGAGAGGGAACACAAGCAGGGGGAGTGGGAGAGGAAGAAGCAGGCTCATAGCGGAGGAGCCTGATGTGGGGCTCAATCCCATAACGCCGGGATCACGCCCTGAGCCGAAGGCAGATGCTTAACCGCTGTGCCACTCAGGCGCCCCTATTTAGATGACATCTTAACATTGATATGAGCCAAGAAGCCAAATATTTTAAAACTCCGGAAAGCAGATCAATATTTAAATTTAAACTTTCTTTTTTTTTTTATTTATTGTGTTCAGTTAGCCAACATATAGTACGTCATTAGTTTTTGATGTGGCGTTCAACGATTCGTTAGTTATGTATGACACCCAGTGCTCGTCAAAAAAAAAAAAAAAAATTAAACTTTCTGTAAGGATAAAATAGTTTCATCCCATAGCTTTATTGTTGTCAAGAGATAAAAGGTTGTTAGAAGTTAATATTTCAGTCTAAGAATCACTACATTGTTTGCAGAAGTGTTTGACAAGAGATCTTAAAGGCCTCAATCATATGTGGGAACCTGTCAGCATTTAGGGGGTCCTGAACACATACTGTGTACCCTACATTTGGAAAACCCATTCACAGTGCCAATTTGAGGCAAACTCTGGGACTAGAAAGGACACTGGCAGGAGCTCCAGGTTCAGCTTTAGAAATGTCCATTTTTATTAAGTCTTCTTTTCCACTCTGTTTCACCACAGATTTACTACAGGCTGGCCATAAATAAAGTCTTGAAACATAGATAATACTATTTTCTTATGGATTGTAATATAATAATAGTAAATCACTTATTATGTATTTGCCTATGGTTTGAGAATTGTTAGCCACTCAGTAACTATTCTCTGAATTCATCAAATTAACCACAACTTTGTTTTTCAACCACAGATGGATAATTATTTTGCATTATAGTCTGCTCAGAATTGGCACGCATGGGACAATTTGGTCTCTATATTTAGGGTTCAAGAACGTTTGAGGTTTGTTGTACCTAATCTATGTTTGTTGTATGTGTGAAACAGAAAGAGAAAGAAAAAGAGGGAGACTAGGACTTGGTACAGAGCAGCCAAGGGAAGATTGCTACTTTCATAGTTATAGCATTCCCCTCTTTTTGGCACTCTTGAAACAGGGCTGAGAGTTGAAATTGACCACACAATCCTGATTGATGCAATCTACTCTTGCTGATAGATATTATTTTATAAGATAATCTTTGTTATTATTTTCTAAATTTAAAAACAATACAGATGTTGTAGAAAATCACAGGAAAATGTCAAGGAGTAAATAAGTTGCCAGTAATCCCATTGCCCAGAGATAGCCCCTGTTGAAAGGTTAATGTGGAAAGATGCTGGAAAATTACTTTGGGTCTTTTTCTTGTGTTTAATTGAGATGATATTATTTTGTACAACTTTATAACCTATTTTTACTTAGCCTTTATTATAAGCATTTTCTATATAATTGATAAGTTCTTTAAAAAAGTTTTATAGCTGTATTAACTAATATATGGATATACCACAATTTAATTATTCTCAATTCTCAATATTCTCTTCTCCTCTCCTTCCCTTTCCCTTTCCCTCCTCTCCCCCAACCCCTGGGGTTATTTTTTTAGGCTGCATTCTTATAGGTGTAATTTTACCAGACAAATTTCTAAGCTTTTATTGAGGGATAGGAAGACATATCAAGATGTTTTCAAGAGATACTACCAATTTATGCCCCTTCCAGTAGTGTATGAGAATGCCTATCTCCCATACCTCTGCTAGCATTGTGCGTGATTGGTTTTGGGTATTACTTGATTATAGTACATGGGTAAATACACATGAAACTACACCTAGGACGTTTTTAGATTCTTGTCTCATAGTTTATCTTCTAAATATAGAGAAAATAGGAGCAATCTTATAAGAAGTACCTCATCCTCCTTCTATCACATTCACCCTCCTTCACACGCTGTACCCCAATAGTTTGCCCTCCTTCTCCTTATGGGGGATGAACCCTCAGTAGTTCTTAGCTGAGACTAATGCCTCTCTAGATGTGAGCTAGATTTGCAAACCCTTTCATCCCTTCAGGATCTTTCTGTCCTCTTGTCTTATTAATTTCTCACTTTCCACATTGTTCTCATCAGCATGAAAGCAAGCCTTCTATGGCCCATCTTTAAAACCAAACAAGGCAAGAAATCTCTACCCCTTGTCCCCCTCCAGCTCTTATGCCATCTCTCCTTTCCCCTTCCCTGCAAAACTGCTTACTCACTTGTGTTATCTGTACTCATTTTTGTTCTCCTGTTTTCTCCCCAACCTACTGCCACAACACTGATCCTTTTAAACTACAATGTTTGAAAAGTCTAAAACTTGGCTGTTGTGTAAATGTAGAATAAATATGCATCAGATATTTTATTTAATTAATAATAGAACTAGTAAGATATTAAGACCAGTTCAAAGGAGAATCTGAAAAGCAAACATAGATGGTTGGGTATAATGAGATGAATTTGTTAATAGAAGCAGAACTGGTTAATATCCTGCAGGGTAGTGAAACGTAATTTGGAAGTGTCATTTTTCTATAGGTCGAAAATCAGTTGCAGCATTAAAAGACAAAATTCATTTTTGTTGCTATAGGGAAGAATCATTAGCACAGCTATCTATTTTCTATGACTTAATTTCCTACAGAGTTGTAAAATGACCTAGTCATTACAAGGTCAGATAAAGGGTTAGTATCCAAAATCAAAAAGAGTTTATCAAACTCAACACCCAAAAAACAAATAATCCAGTTAAGAAATGGCCAGAAGACATGAATAGACATTTTTCCAAAGAAGACATTCATATGGCCAACAGACACATGAAAAGATGCTCAACATCAGTCATCAGGGAAATACAAATCAAAACCAAGATGAGATACCACCTCACACCTGTAGAATGGCTAAAATTACAACAGAGGAAACAGGTGTAGGCGAGGATGCAGAGAAAGGGGAACCCTCTTACACTGTTGGTGGGAATGCAAACTGGTGCAGCCACTCTGGAAAACAGTATGCAGGTTCCTCAGAAAGTTGAAAATAGAGCTGCCCTATGACCCAGCAATTGCACTACTAGGTATTTACCAAAGGTAGAAAAATACCGATTCGACAGGGCTCCTGCACCCTGATGTTTATAGCAGTGTTATCAACAATAGCCAAACTTTGGAAAGAGCCCAAATGTCCGTTGACTGACAAACAGTCATTTATAATAGAATGTTACTCAGCCATCAGAAAGCATGAAATCTTGCCATTTGCAATGACATGGATGGAGCTAGAGTGTATTATGCTAAGTGAAATAAGTCAGTCAGAAAGACAAATACCATATGATTCCACTCATATGTGGAATTTAAGAAACAAAACATGGAGGAAGGGAGGGAAAAAAAGAGAGGGGGAGGCAAACCATAAGAGACTCTTAATATAGAAAACAGAGGGTTGCTGGTGGGGAGGGGAGTGGGGATGGGCTAAATGGGTATGGGTGTTAAGGAGGGCACTTGTGATGAGCAGTGGGTGTTGTATGTAAGTGATCAATCAGTAAATTCTACTCTGGTACCAATATTACACTATATGTTAACTAACTAGAATTTAAATAAAAACCTAAAAAAGAAAAAAGACACTCTATAAATTATAGTCACCTAATCCTCAAGATTCCTCTAGACCAAACCAGCACCACACTGAAATGATATACAGTAATTTCTTTTGCCCATTTCCAGGTGTTGGACAATTTTTCCTGATAATCCCCATTATACCCATGACCTTCTTGCCAAAGCCAGCAGTCTGTCCTCCACTGACTTGACCTCTTAGCAATATTTAAAGCATGGAACACTCCTTGAAAGACTTCTGCATGCTGTGGTATACCACATTCATCTGACCCTCCCCTCCCCATCCCCCTACCTGTTTCATCACCTCTCGTAGTCTCCTTCTGGCCCTATAAATACCAGAGTGCTCTGTGTGTCTCCAGTGCTGATCTCTCCCTGAGTTCCAGACTCTTAAATACCTATATCCAGTGATCAACTCTAATCTAAGCCACCATCATCTCTTTCTAGAACTATTCTGTAAGACTTTCCATTGGTCTGTGTGCTTCTCCTCCAGTCTTCTACAATTGATTCTCCACTCAGCAGCCAGAGTGATCTTTTTAAAGTGTGCCATTCCCCCCTCTACTTCAAACACACCAATGGTTTCTCCTTGCAACCAGAATAAAACCAAAGCTGCTCTCGGCTCCCAAGCACCCTATGTGATCTCACCTTCCCTACTTCATCTCTCTTTATGCTTTCTCTTCTTTTACCACGCACTAGTCAAAGTGGTCTTCTTTCTGTCATGAATACACCAAACTTTTTCAGGGACTTTGTACTCGTTGGTCCTTCCCGGCAACGATAGCCTCAATGTCATGTAGATCTTGATGTAAACGTCACCTGAGAGGTGGTTTCCCCAACCACCTTAGCTAACGTAGCTCATACTCCCAGTCTCTCCATTACTTTACCCTATTTTCTTTTCTTCATAGTCCCAATTAGTGTCAGAAATCTTACTATCAATCTGTAATTATTCTTCCTTTCTAGTATGAAAGTTTCTTGAAGGTAAGAACTTTGTCTTGTCTTCCACTCTGTCCTCGTGCCTACAGTGGTACCTGGTACAAAGCATGTGCTCACTAAGTATTTGCTTACTGACTAAAAGATAGTTCATCCCAGTTACATTCATCATCCTTCCTTGGTTTTCTAGAAAGTCTATAGGAAACAAGATGGTAGAAAAGCAAAGAGTCTTTGTTAGAAAAGCAAAATAAAGCCTGGCTTTGAGAGAAAGTAAAACACTGCTCTCCTCTGTGATTGAATTGAAATGGTGACGCTTCCCTTCCTCCATATTCTTGTCTCCATCTTTTCCCACCATCGGTTCACATGATATTTACAGAGAAGGCAGGAAGGAACTTAGCTTTGGAGAACAAAAGAGGTCTCCTTAGCTTTGGGCTTGGAAAAGGGTGGGCTTTGGTAGGGATTTTCAGTTTGGGAAGATAAAAAAGTAAGTTCTAGAGATGGATGGTGGTGATGGTTGTGCACTAATGTAACTATATTTAATGTCACTGAGCTGTACACTTAAAATAGTTAAGATGGTAGATTTATGTATGTTTTATCACAATTTTTTAAATTAAAAGTGGGGAGAAAGGCTTTTCTCTAAAGGCTATTGTGGTTGGTGAGTCCTGTTGATGGGCTTGTATATTCTTTTATGATTTCTGGTCTTAGCGTACGAGTCAGGTTAAAGTTGTATTTTGATTCGAATTTTCGAGATCACCAGGGCTTCTAGAGGCTGGAGAAAGTCGAGAATTTTTGGCCTTGTTTTTCTCTCTTTATTTAGGGAGGCAGATTGCCATGGGAAGTACCTTTACTTCTGGAAGGCCAGAGAAGACATGGGAGAACTCCGGAGGACAAGTAGTAAGGAACTGGCTTCTTCAGAGGCAGCAGAGCAGAGTGGGAAGGAGAAGGCCTGAGTCACTTAGCTCTGTGACTGTGGACAAAGTCATTTTATCACTGGAAGTGGGGTGTCCTGACTTTCAGGAGTGTTGAGAAGAGAAAAGATGAGATGCGTAGAGCCCTGCTGGCTGCCTAATAAGGGCCCCATACGTAGTAGCTGCTTCGACTGTGAGGACTTGGCTCACCTTGTCAGGTCCACTGGAATTGTCTGATGGGAGAATGAAAGCAGGAACTTTAGTTCTCACTTCCAGGTTTCCCTGGCCATTCCACCAGCCTAGATAAGTTGGAATTCTCAAGCCCAGTTTCAGGATAAAGATTATATGGAGGTTTGGAACTTCCTGGTGCCGTATCTCTTGAGAATCTAAAGCACTGTAGCATAGTATTATGTGAGGTATACCATTGTGATGGGAAGTTTCTGGGTTTTGTTTTGACTGTGCTGAGTTGGAAGGCTGAGTTCTTGTCAATGAAGGACCTGATCTGTTGCAGGAGAAATAAGTTACAATTTGTATCTTGATCTGGTGGGAGCAGATAAATGTAAACATTTATCAAGCTGCATGCTTCTTACCTGTACACTATATGAACTTCATAGCTCACTTAGAAATGAGAGAGAGAGAGAAATGGACTATATTACACATTCTTTTAGAAAGGATTATTGCTCCTAGGTTTGACTCACCAAATCCTTCAACAAGAGAGGTGAAGCTGGGCAAGGAGTGGTGATACCAGTGTGGAAGTGTCCATATACAGCATTAATTTGGAGAAATAATCATTGGAATAATTAATATAATGCAGTGGTCTTCTAATGACGGGTTAACTTCTGTCTTCTTTGTATTCCAGTTAGAGGCATCCATGGAGAACACCGAACACACAGTGGATGCAAAAGCCATTAAAAATTCAGAAACGTGAGTATTTCTAACGCTATCCTTTATAATCAGGGCGAGATGTGGATGTAATACAGCAAACTTTAAGGAACAGGGAAGCAGAAAAGGCTTTGAAACCAGAGTGAACCAGCTAAATTCCTACCTCAACAGTGGCATGGCTTTTGCATGTTAACTTATCCTCCCTGAATCTCATCTTTAAAATAAAACTTTCACGAAACTGTGGGGAGGCTGGAGGGAAAGATGAGGTACAGTGCCTGACCCACAGTCAGCATCCCCAGCCTGCAGAAGGACGCCACAGGAGAGGCAGAAACTCGCAAGTCTAGATGCTTCTGTGACTTCCTAAATCCGTCTGCAGGATGAGAGCTTTTGTGTTTGGAGGAGATTTTTGGCTTTCTGTTTATTTATGAGTTGTTGTTTTTTTTTTTTTTTAAGATTTTATTTATTTATTTGCCAGAGAGCGAGAACACAGCATGGGGAGCAGCAGGCAGAGGGAGAAGCAGACTCCCTGCTGAGCAAGGAGCCCGATGCAGGGCTTGATCCCAGGACCCTGGGATCATGACCCAAGCCGGAGGCAGACGCCTCACCAACTGAGCCACCCAGGCATCCCTATTTATGAGTTTTAAGACTAAAATGAAATGCCAGTTCTGTGTCTGGGGAAGAATTGCCTGGCTTTAGATGATCTTGTGCCCTTTGTTTTTCTGTCTTCCTCTTTACAGTACTTTGCTTATTAATGCTTCCTATAACCAGATGATGGATAAAATGCAAACACAATGCAAACACTTAATGTAATTCATGTCATTATCCACTTGGGATCTCTCATGGAGCTTTTAATTCTGAAAGTTTCTTCTGAGACCCGGTATTATTATTTTGGACAAAAATAATAGTAATTATTTAGTGATCTTAGTACTAAATGAAAGTATTACAGAATGATTAACAGGTTACCAATAAAGATTTAGCAGTGTCCGTTTAGCTAAGGAGATTTATTAGAAATGAAACTTTTGAAATACAATCTCATTTTAGAAGGTTTGCGGTCTTTTTTTTTTAAACCTTTTTAAGTGATTTATATATTTTCGTACCTTTTCATATCATACAGAATATAATTTAATAGCAGGGGCGCCTGGGTGGCACAGTGGTTAAGCGCCTGCCTTCAGCTCAGGGCGTGATCCTGGCGTTATGGGATCGAGCCCCACATCAGGCTCTTCCGCTATAAGCCTGCTTCTTCCCCTCCCACTCCCCCTGCTTGTGTTCCCTCTCTCACTGGCTGTCTCTATCTCTGTCAAATAAATAAATAAAAATCTTTAAAAAAAAAAAAAAAAAAAAAAAGAATATAATTTAATAGCAAATTGCATGGGAGGCCAAAACAGATTTAGGTCTATTTTTATCCAGTGATAAGTTATCCTCGCGTCCCTCGGGCTTTTTGAGTCTCTGGTCTGCCTCAGGCGTGCCCCCTCCCCACGTAGCTATCCTCTTGCTGGTAGAGGAGCCTACCTCCTAAGGAGGCAGCAGGAGGTGGTGGGGAATTACAGTTCTGGGATCCCTAATCTATATGATCTTCAATAAGTCCCTCGGTTTTCTGAGTGTTCATTTTCTCACCTTTAGCTAAATATAATCGTTTCTGACCTTGACTGCTTTAATTTACTATTTTAATCTTTTTCCAACAATGTTTGGAGAATTGTATATAATTTGAAATACTCTCAGGTTAAATGCATGAGGACATGGACTTTAAGTATTGATGTTTGGCTGTCCCTAGACCTGGTCTATCCTGATCCTTGGGCTAGATCAGGGGTCAGGCTTGCAGTCTATTTTGGTCAAGTTTTATTGGAATATAGCCACACACATTCCTTTACATGTTGTCCTGGGCTACTTTCATCAGCAGAATGGAGTAGCTGCTTCAACAGAGACTGTATGACCTGCAAATCTCAAATACTTAATGTTTGGCTCTTTTGAAAAAATGTTTTTTGACCCTGGTCTAGATAACAGGTTTTTGGATAAGTGACCTTCAGGCAAGTATTTCGAATTCTTTACAACAGTGATTCTGTGTATTAACTATTAATTTGTTGAGCCCATAGTGTTTAAGGAACAATTTAGGAATTGTGATAAATACCTTGCTTTGAGTCATATTTGCATTTTGTCGATTTCCTGTCATTTTCAGTGTAATTTTTAAGATCTTCCTCTTACCTTGAGAGATAAATATCTCACAAAGTTATAAGAAATTTAAGAATTTTAAACTATAAAATGCATTTGGTGAAATTTTATAAAAATTTAGAGGAAAACCTAAAATGTGGAGAGTAAAAGCCTGAACTCTGAAGTCCGACAGGTACACTCAGCCTTGGCTCTGACACAGTGTCTGTGTAACCCTCAGTACTGAGCCTCACGGCACCCATTTCCACATCTGTGAAATGGTTTCTCATGAAATTTAAATCAGGAAAGGCCTGTAGCACACAGCCTGACATTCATTCAACAAACGTGAACTGTTTGTATGTGTTATAAAAGTTGTATTAATGTGAACAGCAGCATTGGTCATTTCTACCTTTGTAAACTGTTGTTTGATTTCCAAACAGAAAGATCTTACATGGGAGCAAATCAGTGGACTCTGGAATGTCCTTGGACAACAGTTATAAAATGGATTATCCTGAAATGGGTTTATGTATAATAATTAATAATAAGAACTTTCATAGAAGTACTGGTATGTATCCTAACATAATTTTCAGTCCTCTTCAAATATTGTACCATTTATGTTTGGTATAATATAAAAAATAGAACTGATGTTATTAGTTAGTAAACGATAACACAGAATAGCCACAAAGTAAAGATAGAGCAGGACCCTGCACATCCTCCATCACGAGCTCTTGAGCTTCTGCCCATCATCAGAATTTCTCCTTCTTCCAACAGCTAGCCTCCCATCTGTATGTTGGCTCTCCTGCCCTGACTTCTGTGTAACCTTTGCTTCTTTTATGCTCCTGCTCCCTTTTTCATTCTAACAGAAGGATCGCAACAAATGAGTAGTATTTTTTTCTTTCCAAGAACTGGGCAAGGCACCTCATAGGTATTATCTCATTTAATTTTTATAACAACTCTGAAAAGTAGCCACTATTAGATGCTGAGAAATGAAAATTCTGGCACAGAGTTCACACAAATGACTTAGTAGCAGAGCTGGGACTTGGCCTTGGTATGTGCCTGACCCGCCCCCACCCCCCAGTCTGAGCTCTGACTCCACCTTCTGCCCTGCTTCACTTGTCTCTTCATTTGCTCTATTAACTTGTTCGTTTCCCCCCACAAAAATAATAGAATCCCATCTTAGACAGACCTTTCTTTTACTCTGCTTCCTCTTAAGCTTTGATCTGATTTTTGTCTCCTCTAAATTTTGAAAACATGTGCTTTAAGCTTGCCATCTTCACTTCTTTCCATCCTTCTTGAATCTGTTTTCTACCTCTACCTCTACTGAAATTGCTCTCTTAGGTCCACCATGTCCTGATCACCAAATTTCCCTTCTCAGTCTCTGTACTGGGTGCGACTTGAATCTACCAATATGGTTCAGACTTTTTTTTTTTTAGAGAATATAAACAATAAAATCCTTTATGATCCCCAGAAGTTAATTAATATCTTAATGTATTACCTGATTCTTTTTTCCTGACAGTTTCTTTCAAAGCTTAGTTTCATTCACAATATGTAAGCAATATTGTATCCTCCTTGTTCCACTTAATGTAAGATAAGCATTTTTCAGGTTGCTATATGATCTTCAGATCTTTTAATGATTGTATAATATTCCATTTGCTTAATTTGCATAATTTACCATATGCATGGCCATATGGGCTATTTCTCCATTTCTTATTTTCATATTGATGCTGGGATAATTCTTTGAATTGGCATATTGATCACATTAGACTTGATTTTTAATTAATGAAATTAGAAGCTGCAGACCCAATTTAGGAGGCCATCTACTGGGCCGGTGGTGAAAATGACCAGAACAAGCCAGATTGCACTGGAACGAGAAGCAGAACTTGGTGTTAGATTAGTTATGAGGAAAGAGTAATTGGAAAAATGGGTGTCTAAATCTGAATGGGAGCCTTCATATTGCTTTTGGCTCTAAGTTGAGATGCCACCTTCAACCATCCGATACTCTACATCACGTTGCTAGTTGTGATGCCCACTTCTGGTAGAATTTTACGTGGTGGAACCTATTCTTTAATAAGCATAACAACAAATTACCTAATCCAGGAGTCTGGCTTTAGCATTCGAGTAAGCTCTTCTTCTGCTTTGAAATGTTAAGGTCAGGTCCTCACAGTGATCTCCTGACGGTCTCATGTTTTCTGTTCTATTAAATGGCTCACCACCCAGGACCGGAATTCACTCATCTTGTCACATGGCTGCATGGTGTCCTCAGCCTCTCCAAAGTCAACACTTTGATAGGCTTATTTTAATTTTATAAAAATTACCTATGGCCATAATAGAAATTTCAGAAACTACAGATTAGCAAAAGAAAAAATTGTTAAGATCACTCATAGTCACACTATTCAGAGATGCTCTCTCAACAGTATTTTGTAGGCATAGACATTGAGCCTTTTTTTCTATTCATACATGTTAATAATTTCCTCAGTTCTAAGATGTGTCCTCCCTAATGTTTTTGCATTTTTAGCTCTGAGTGCATTGTATAATCAGTCTGTACGTTTATGTGGAGGGTACTGTAAAGGACAGACAAAAGCCCAGTACCCCTGGGTACAGGCCTAATGCTAGCCTTATTACTTTCAACAAGTTCCTGAACTTCTCTGTGCTCCCTGTCCCACATCTGTACAAATGAAGCTGGTCACAATCACGGTCTCACTGGTGTTTGGAAGGGCTGAAGGAAATTACAGCAGGATGCCTGGTGAACAGTATTAATGTGGTAGTGATTTGTGGGGAGGGGTTTCTGAAAACATATTATTAAAGTAGTAATGGATCTTAAAATTGTTGGGAACTTAAAAAAAATACAGTTCCTCTATGTGTGTGAGATGTGTGTATTATATATATCATTTTTTCTTAAGCAAAAGTAGGATCCTATTGTTTTATAGTTTTTTTTAATACAATGACTATTTCCCATGGTAAAATTTTGTCTACAGAAATTTATTTTTACAAGATGTATTTATTTATTTGAGAGAAAGAGAGTGAGCAGGGTGAGGGGCAGAAGGAGAGACAGAATCCTAAGTAGACTCTGAGCTGAGCTTGGAGCCCAAAGCAGGGCTCGATCCCACAACCCCAAGATCATGACCAGCGCCGAAATCAAGAGTCAGAGGCTCAACCAACTGAGCCACCCAGGCTCCCCTTGTCTACAGAAATGTTAATGGCAACACAGTATTCCATTATGTAAGTGAATCGTAATTTAACCAGACTTCACTCAGTAAGCATTTCAGTTGTGTTTTTCACTGTGTAAGCAGCCGGGAAAGAGATCCTTATGACCATAACACTGATACAGCTTATGTTATGAAGTGTCTTATACGCTAAGTAACTAAAGAGACTTTGCGTTACCACGATCATAGACTTTTCTTAGCAGTTGAAAAGAAGAATTTATTGTGGATTGTGTGACTTGCTGAATAGTTTATTTCAGAGCGGTTGCTCTCTCTCTCTTTTTTTTTTTTAATGCAATTACAAGTAATCCTTTCTGTTTTCAAGGAATGACCGCTCGGTCTGGTACAGATGTAGATGCAGCAAACCTCCGGGAAACATTCACGAACTTGAAGTATGAAGTCAGGAATAAAAATGATCTCACACGCGAAGAAATTTTGGAATTAATGGACAGTGGTAAGAAATAATTAAAAGAGTGACCTACCTTCATTGTCCAATTTTATATTATGGGGTAGCTGTAATTATAAAGCACAAGAACCGTGGCACCATACTCTATATAATCCCACATTTTATATACGTAAAATAAGTTATTCATGCCATCTCCCTAACGTGGTTTGAGGTATGCTGACTGCCCCACATTGGGTTTCGATGATCTCTCAGTTCTGTCCTCAAACTTCTTCACCTTTCCCCTGTATAGTTTAATAGGAGATTGATTGGTGAGTGAAGTTGTGTTGGTTTTTGTCTGTTTATTTTCCTTGTAAACATTTTTCCAGTCTCTAAAGAAGATCATAGCAAAAGGAGCAGTTTTGTTTGTGTGCTTCTAAGCCATGGGGATGAAGGAATAATTTTTGGAACAAATGGACCTGTTGACCTGAAAAAATTAACAGGTTTCTTCAGAGGGGATTACTGTCGAAGTCTGACTGGAAAACCCAAACTTTTCATTATTCAGGTAATCTAGAACTAAACAACTTGGTTATTAAGGATTAATTGGATTAATTTACTCATTTGTGGATTAGCCAATGGATTTATTTTTTTCCCCTGAAGCTACTCAACTACTGTAACTTTTTTATTCATTTAAACTACCAGTTACAAGATATAGAATAAATGTTCATTTTAGATTTGTATCAAAAAGATTCCTCATTTTAACATCCATTTTTACACAGCCTTTACATTTCTTAGAAATAACAGTTATGTGAATACACTCATACGGTTTTTAATAAATTTTTTTTTTAAGTAGTCTCCACACTTAGTGTGGAGCCCAGCACGGGGCTTGAACTCACATCCCTGAGGTCAAGACCTGAGCTGAGATTGAGAGTCGGATGCTTAACCGCATCAGCCAGGGCCCTTACATGCTTATCTTCTAACCACTAGGCCTGCCGAGGCACAGAACTGGACTGCGGTATTGAGACGGACAGCGGAGCAGAGGACGACATGGCCTGTCAGAAAATACCAGTTGAAGCGGACTTCTTGTATGCCTATTCTACAGCCCCTGGTAAGACAGTTACCAATAACGAACGTTACCTGAACACAAAGCATGTGTTCCAAAGGCTGTTAAGATTTCGATATTCATAAACAGCTAACTGCTCTGTGTTTTAGGTACCGTAACAACAGAGAAGTGTCAGAAAGTTGTCTTTACCAAAGTTTGGCTGGAAAATATGCATTTATAAGAAAATGGGAGGAGGGGGTAAGCGGATGATGGGTATTAAGGAGGGCACGTGTGGTGACGAGCACTGGGTCTCATACACAACTAATGAATCGTTGAACACTACATCAAAAACTAATGATGTACTATATACTGGCTCACTGAACATAATAAAAACAAAATAAGAAAGCATACGTCCACAGTGTCATTCATGAACTTAATGCCAGATAGGGTACTGTATTGTAATCTAGAGTAATGAACTGTAATCTTGTGATACGGTACAATATGTGCTATATTGTCATATGCATGGTAATCAGCAGAGCTTTGTCTACCTTCTTAGAATAGGAGAGAGGTATGTTTTCCAGGAATTCTTTGGAAGATAGGAAATAATAAAGATAAAACTGAATAGTGTGTGAGAGGGTAAAGTAGAACGAGGGAAAAGAAAGAGGTTATTCCACGTTTTTGTGGTGTGTTGTATCTGTCCTCCTATAAATAAGCAATGATTGATCATGCACTTTATTAAACAACTAACTCAAGGTGTCACAGAGTTTGGAAATGGAGGACAAATGTATTTTTAAACAGTGTTACATTTTTAAATATGCTCAATGATTTCTTTTTAACCTCAAGACATCTTTCCAGGTAAAGTACTTCCAAATTAGAAGCAATAGATTCAAGAGTTTATTGGGAAAAAGCACAATGAAAACGTTGTGTTCCCTTTTTTGGAGTTTTTGAATACTCTGTAATGTCTTTATCATACTGTATTCAGACGCCTTGTAGACAAATTTAGGACATGCAAATGTGTGTGCATACATAAGCAATTGATTGCTTGGATGAATCAATAACCTGATGGCAACACCATGCTCCTTATAATGGTGCTTCTTATACGTTTGCCTCTGCATCTTTTGCGTGTTTCCCTCTTCGTCCCTGTGAGGAGGGAAACCCAGACAAGAGAGCTCACCATCATTCAGGGGGGAAGGTAGTCCACACTCTTTCCCTTGCCAAAAGCAGAGGTGTATGCACAACACCCCCCTCCCACCTCCAGCATCATCTCCCCTGAAACGAGAGGTGTTGTTTATTTTCTTTTTATGGCGCTTGTGGAAGTTTGTGCTGGTTTTTACCTTAATGATTATGGAATCATCTATAAAATCAGATACTCACAGTGCTTTGGTTGTATCCCACCTTGTAGGTTACTACTCATGGCGAAATTCGAAGGACGGATCCTGGTTCATCCAGTCACTTTGTACGATGCTGAAACTGTATGCTCACAAGCTTGAGTTTATGCACATTCTTACCCGGGTTAACCGGAAGGTAGCCACAGAATTTGAGTCCTTCTCTCTTGACTCTGCTTTTCATGGAAAGAAACAGATTCCGTGTATTGTGTCGATGCTCACAAAAGAACTGTATCTTTATCACTAAAGATGGATGGGTTTTGGGGTTTTTTTTTTTTGTTTTTTTAGTTCGTATGCCAAGTGAGGAAATGGTTTAACCGATCCTGTATTTTCCTCTCTTTTAAATCTAATTGAATACTTCACGTGGTACTTTGGAACCTGCTACTTTCATAGCAATAGAACCACGAGGCTACCTCACACTCAGAATCAGGTAGTCAAAATCGAATTTAATTAGGAATAAATAAAAATGGATAGTGGTACAATCGTTGTGAGAGGAAGTGTTTCTAAATTAACTGCCCTGATAATTAGCAAGTTTTAGTGACGCTGTTATGAATTTTTAAGTAATCATGGAAGAAGTTAAACATTGTAGTTATGAATTTCACTGATCTTGATATGCTCTCATATGAGAGTATGTACTCTGGCTTTTGTCAAACTACAGATACAATGATGGGGAATAATGTACCCTAGAATGTGGGGCTCTGTGGGCACGGTCAAAGTCTTAAAGACCTACCTTGATTTTAGAATCAGGATTTGGAGATGAGTCAACTGTATTTCTTGATCATTTGTCTGAACACATGGTTTTGTGATGTTTGTTGAAAAAAGTCATGTTTAGTATTGAAAAAGAAGCTAAATATTTTGCCAGAGGAAGTGTGAGCAAATCCCATTGACTCTTGTGAGGCATTTAGCTACATGCAAGGTTAACGGAGGGAGGCAGTGAGAACCACAAGGTGCTAAAACACAGCTCATCCACCAGCATCCAGATCCTGTCCTTTGTGCCTGAGCCAATCTGTTGAGCTTCACATACCAGCAAATATGTGAAGAGCTTTTATGTAAAAACCTCAAAACTGTCGATCATGCTGATAGCTGTGTGAATTGAAGACATTCTACAGGAACATACTAAAATACAACTTACATAATAGCCAATGGAATGCCACGAAGAAACAATAAATCCATAGCTGGGCAGTCCATCGTCAGCAGATGGTTTGAGCCTGAGCAGAGACACGGCGGGCTCAGCCAGTGTGATGAGGGCAGAGCTCTAGACCAGCTTTTTGGAAAAAGCACTGCTAGCTAGTTTCTCGTCTGGATGGGTGTGCGTGGAGGATGCCCCCCAAGGCACAAATCTCCAAGAAAGCTAACCAAATCAGAAATTTCCGAGATGGAAATTTTCCACAGACGCTGGAAGTCACAACAGATACCATAGCACATTTTATGGTATGGTTTTTAAGCATGTTAAGTTATTTTCTGTTGAAGTTTATGGTCAAAGGTACAAAAAATGGTAGTTATAATGATGTACTATTCACTAAGTGAGAGGCCCGTGGCACCCAGGACCTTAGAAATCACCAGTCTCCCCCCTCCTCAGGTGATGGGGAGGCAGCCCCCGCCAGGGGGCCAGCCGTAGGCCTCCTCACTCCGCAGGCCCTGAGCCCTTGCTGCATCCCGGGCCTCACGGGTTTTGCAGTCTGACATTTCATGTAAACAATCTTTTGCTCAAAGAAAGAAACTCACATTCATAAGTGACCACTCTTTGTTTCACCTTTGGAACTTTTTCTAAGTAAATGAGGCATGTAATGGTATCTTGAGATGTGTTCCTGTGTGACTATTTTGTAAACTTTTGGTATGCATTTTTATTTCAAAATACAAATTTTAACTTAAAATTACCAACATGTTCAAGTTTTTGTTGTTCTCGTTTCTGATATCGTTCTACTAACTCTAGTTAAAAAATGGTTTTAACCAAGAGCTGGAGCTTGATTTGGAACCACGAGAGAGGGTTCAGCAGGACCCTGTAATCAAATATTTTGAGACGGTGGCAAATTACTGAATAGGATAAGCAGAGCTCTCTTTTTCCCAGGCCCTGTCACTGGGGCCCTGTTCCTAAGATAACCATGAGGCCCAGAAGGATAGCAGGTCTGCAGAGATCACAGTCCCTAAATATGATCATGTTTTTGTTTGTTTCCTTGCTTTGCAGAATGGTAACAGTATAAAGGATAATGCTGAAGGACAACATTTTCCACCACATACATTTTCAACAGGGCTAATAGAAGGGGAAAAAGAGCTCAGGGGACGTGCATGTCAAACCACTGATGTCACTGGTGGCCACCTCTGGGGAAGTATTCCCTTATTTTATGCACTTAGAAAAGGAATATAACAAAGTGCAAACATGTGCAGCTTTAAATTCCTTCCAGTGTTTCCATAATGAACATGGAATACTTTTTAAGTCAGAAAACTAAATTAAATGATCCAAACTGCGAATAGGGGGATTCCTGTTTCCAAGGAATAGAGGATGGCATGAGTAACTTTTTAAAGACTTCTTAAAGCGATAGTTCTGTAATGGGTTGAGAAAACCAGCCCATTCTAATCTCCCTACTATTTAAAGAAGTTGTAGATATTAAAAAGGAAAAAAACAGCAATTGAGTAGAAAAATGGACCAAGGGCATGAACACAGTTTACAGAAAAGGAAAGACCAAATGTCCCTAACACTCGGGTAAAGAGCTTAATCTCCATCATAATAAGAGAAAAGTAAATTAAACTAAGGTATCATCTGTCTTCTATCAGATTGACAGGTGTCCCGGAATTAGCTACCATTTCTACGGGCAACACAACAAGGAAATACCTCCTCCCACTGGTTGGATTGCAAAATGGTATTATTCCCTGTGGAGGGGAATCTGGCAATACTTATCAAATTATTTACTCTTTGAAGGAGTAATCTTCATTTCTTGAAACTCAAACAACCCATACATCTGTACATGTACAAAATTTTATGTACAATTAGTCATTGCAACATTGTTTTCATGGTTAAAAAAAAATGGCATTGAACCATCTGTAAAGAAGGCAAGTTAAATACACTGTGATACGTCCACATCACGGAACATGATTTGCTGTAAGAGAGTGAGGAGGAGCCCGCTCAACTGATAGGTAAAAATCTCCCCCATGTATGATTAAGTAGAAAAGGATGAAACAGAACACTATAGACAATATGCTGTATTTTGTGTAAACAGGGAGGAGGGAGATAAGAATGTGCATTTTCATAAAGAAAGACCAGAAGGGTAAAAAAAGAAGAAAAGAGACGGAGAAGGAGAAGAAGAAGGAAGGAGGATGAAGAAGAAAAGAGGAGGAGGAAGGAGAAGAAGAAAAATGTAAATGGTGGATGGGGACGGGGATGCAAGTGAGATTTCACATGGGTTCACTTTTCTAGATGACTTTAACTTTTTGGAACCATGTCAGTGGTTCAACCTGTGTCGACTGAGAAAAGCAGAACTGAATCAAACAAACATTTATTTTGGGTCTCAGAATGGCAATTTGGGAGCACAGATTCAGGAAGGAACCCAAATTTTGACCCACTAGGGAACAGAAGTCAGGGCTTACTAAAGGCAAAAAGGAATGCTGTCTATGTTGTTTGCAAAGAATTTGGATTAGTGTTGGCAACAGAAAACTAGTCTCGGCTAACCACAGTAGCTTGCGAAGGCTATCACTGAGCAAAAGTTCGTTCCTATACCAAATTGCAGGTGTTCATGCAGAATCCTGGGAATATATGCTGTTTGGCCCAGTGCAAGTCCATGGTTCCACCGTGTGAGGAGTGTGCATAAGGCCCACCTTAATGGCCTCCCAGCTCCATTTTAAAACCCATCGATATAAATGACTCCTTTTTATTGTACCTTTCAAGCCTTGAACAATGAAATTAGATCAAGGGGAGGTGGAAGGAGCACAAAACTCTCCCAATGATGAGAACACGGATTGTACATGATAAGTACAGAGGGGAAGGGTGGAGAGGGTAACATACATATCCAAAAGCCATGTTATGTGATTTTGTTTAGCTTATTAACTTTCTTCTTTGTCTCAACTTCTGTAGGTATTAATTGAGAAATCATAACATACTTCTCAGGGTTTTGTTGTTGAAGGAACAAACTAGAGTATTAGTTTCTTGATTGATTTTTCTACTTGTTTCATCCTTATCCTTTACAATATGATTATAGGTAATTATCACAAGGTAAGCAGACCAACAAATATCCACAAAAGAATTTTCACGCCCAGAATCTCTACCTTTTACTACCCTGATAATGAAAAGACCTAACAAGTACCATATGATTTCACTTGTATGTGGAATTTAAGAAACAAAACAAAGGAACAGAGGGGGGAAAAAAACAAACCAAAAAACAGACTCTTGACTACAGAGAACAAACTGGTGGTTCCCAGCAGGGAGGGGGGTAGGGGGTAAGGGAAATGGGTGAAGGGGATTAGAAAACACTTACGATGAGCACTGAGTAATGTATAGACTTGTTGAATCACTATATTGTACACCTGAAACTAATGTAACACTGTATGTTAATAATCCTGGAATTAAAATTAAAAAAAAAAAGATAATGAAATGACTCAAGAACTGAAATGTTTAGGAATCTTCAGAAGAGGCAAGCATCTCCCTTTCAATAACATGTTTTTGCCAAATTTAAACTCGGTACCAAAGCTCTTAAGGAGCATGTCTGAGCTGAAAGAGTCCATTGTCTAATCTGCTCCTTATGCTTTGGTTTTATGTGACTTAAATACAAGCTCAGGGACCTGACAGCCCTTCCTTCGAGGGAACCGTGCTTGTCCAGTGTGTTGAACGCTAATTCACTGATTTTACTGAAGAATTTCCAAAAACCCGTTTCTGCCTGGCAGGTGGAAGGAGCGTTAAGAGGGCCATGGTGGTTGGAGAAGAGTCAACAAGATGGGGAGTAGATGAGGTCAAGAATGGCCCTGCAGGTGCTTTGTCTAGAGGGGCTCCTCAGGGAGAACACCTGTGGGAAAAGGAAGCTCCAACATTTGAACCCCTAGGAAAGGAGACAAAGGACCTCCCAAGTCAAAGATGGGAAAACCCTATAGGCTGAGAAAGCCACAGGAAGAAACTTTCCAGAGGAATTGTGACAAACCACTGAGAATTGAGAAAGAGAGAGAGAGAGATTTTAAATACTTATTGGATTTGTGACAACAGCAGGTTTTGTAGGTTATCCCGACAAAGGGGACTCTGCAAATATTGAGGCAGAATCCAGCTTAGAGTGGATTGATTCATTAGTGGAAAGTAAAGAAACAACAAGTATAAGAAACTTGAGAAATTGGCTTTGAAGGACAGGGAGAGAGAGAAGGGAGTAGCTAGAGCAGGAAGTGAGTGAGGGTACATCGAAGCATGATTGTGAGGAAGAGGAAAGGAGACCTCTTTTTAAACGGGGAAAGCGTGAGGCTGGGTGCTAATGAAGCTAGCTTTATGGTTTTGGTGGCAGGATGTTTGTTCCTTTATAAGAGCCTCTATATGTTCTATGAAGTAGAAGACAAGGTCTCTGCTCGAAGGTAGGGAGGTGATAGTGGCATCAAGGAAAGTTTGAAACAATCATTGTCAAGAGTGGGAAAGGGAGTTGACCAGAGAAGCTTGGTGAGGTCGCTGGGCAGTGCTGAGGGTCCCCTTAACACCAGTGATTATGAATCATTCCACGATGGCACCAGCCTGCCCCGCGGGGTGATTCTAGATAGTTAGACTCAGCTGCTTGGGTATAGGCGTCGGTTGGCTTTATCCAGCTTTGGGCCATTGCCCATATTTATTGAAAAAAAAAAATACAGAGGACTTCAGGATGCTGAAAAACGAGTTACTGAATGGATGAACCATGGAATCTTAGCTGGCTAGAGAAGGCAATGAAGACAGAAGGGGGATGAATGTAGGGAATAAGAGGAGGGGTCCAGAGCCTGATGGTCCTGATAAACTTGAATATCCACTGTAGTGCCAGTAATGGACTAAATGATGAAAGAACGGGTGGAAGGTGGGGCAAATCTGATCCCTAAAAAGATGTGACTGAATAGAAGGAAGAAGTAGCTTGACACAGACCATTTTGGAAATAAGGTCATGAAACTAAGAGGTGAGAGTGTCGGGTATGTCCCCACGCATGTGAGCACTGGTTTGCTGAAATGAGATTCAATATGAGGGAGTATGGTAATAAGATAATGTCAAAAAATCTAGTTGTGTTTACAACTTTTGATTTCATGGAATTAAAAATATCCAACTTTTGTTTTTGCCAAATAAGAACATTTTTTAGAATACCACCTATTATCACCATTATTCATTTTTTAAAAAAGACGTTTTAACTCCCCGCTTCTCATTTCCCCCTCCACCTCCAAATAAAGGAAGACATAATCTCAGATTAAAGGACCAACACGTCCCAAGAAAAGGTGGTGTGCTTATTATATACACACGTACAAACACATTCTACTATCTTCACTTTTCTCAGTTTGCCAGGATCAAACTTCCTGCAGGTTGAAATGGTCCAGGTGATACTGTGATTTATAACAAGAAATAGATGTTTGTTCTTCATCCCTGTTCTGACACAGAGCTCCTAAAAACCTTGGAATTTCCTAAATGATAAGAGAGATAGAGGTGCCTTTTATATATCAATGAGATGACTTTTGGAAAGTGGACAGGTAACCTAAGGATGGGGGCTGGTTGCTAGGAGAACCATGTGATGAGAAGGTTGGAACTTTCAGCTTCCCCCTCCTCTGCCTGACCCCTGGGGAGGGGAGTGGAGCTGCAGGTTGAGTTCAATCACCAATAGCCAGTGATTTAATCAACTACGCCTATGTAATAAAGCCTCCATAAAAACCCACAAGAACTGGGTTCAGAGAGTTTGCAGGTTGGTGAGCTCTGCACCCCTTCCCCATACCTTGTCCTATGCATCTCTTCCGTCTGGCTGTTTCTGAGTTATATCCTTTTATAATAAATTGGTAATCTAGTAAATAAAATGCTTCTCTGGGTTCTGTGAGGCACTCTAGCTAATTAATGGAACCCATTAGAAGGGGATCCCATTAAGGGCACCCATAAGGGGATCACTGGAACCTCTGATTTATAGACTGTCATCAGAAGCACAGGTGACAATCTGAACTTACAATTGGCATCTGGGGGGTGGGGGGTGGCGGTCTTGCAGAACCGAGCCCTTACCCTGTGCCTTCTGACACTCTCTCCAGGTAGATAGTGTCAGAATCAAGCTGGATTGGAAGACACCTTGGGGGTGTCCAAGAATTGCTTGGCGGGGGGAAAAAAACCATACATGTTGAAACTGGTATCAGAATCTGAATCTTTGATGTAGCATTCAAGAAAGGCTACTCTTACTCTAGTCCAATAAAATTCTATTTGCCACCTGAAATAAACTGGTACTCTTAAAAATGTCCTTCCTTGATGAGACTTGAGCAGTGAGAAGTGGCAGTGACTAGAAATGGCCCAGAACTGTCTTTTAACAGAAGTCTGGTGACCAAAGATCCTCCTTGTACACTGTTATTATATCATCATCATTAGCGATTTGCCAGAACTTTCCATAGATAAAATAAAAGATTCCAATTTAAGTCTTCATTTCTTTTCAGATTTATCTAACTTTTCAGTTGATTCTGAGCAAGAGAAAAAAGTGAATGTTGCTGTGGGAGGATCTCTGTCAGTCCGTTGCACAGATGATGAGGAAATAATGGCAGATGCAAATCAAATGCAACCACACGTGGTTGTTAGGAAGGAGGATATGTGGGTCCCAGTCTTACTAGGCCCCTAATAGTAGAGTGATTGTGGCCAAATTACAGCTTGTTTCCTAGTGTCCACAGGCATAAAGTCAGGGGGTTTCTAAAGACTCTTCCAGCGCCCACATCATATGTAAAAGTAAGTGGTACTTTGAGCACGTCTGGAGAGAGCTCACAATCTTTCAAACTTCACATGCCTCACAATCACCACGTGAAAAAGAAAATACCAGGACTCCATGCTTGGAGATCCAGCTTCAGGAGGTCAAGCACGACGGGGCCCAGGAATCTCCATGTTCAACAGGCCCTTTGGGTGATCCCTGCATCTTTGTTTCTAGGATCACATTTGGGTTTTTTGTTTGTTTGTTTGTTTTTATGCAAAAATTCAGGTTTTATTTTTACTTATTCTTACATTGGTGGGAGCTGATATCAGGAACTTACAGGCAAACAAGAACTTTTGTTTTCTACCTCTTAGCTGAACAAAAATACACACAATGTGGCATTATCATTAGGCAAGACTTGCTTTTTTATGTTTCACACAAGAATACAATATTATCCTTTTTTAAACAAAATGCCCAGATTACTAAGGAAACCATCTTTGGAGGAAATGTTTAGTAAGCATATTTTATTTAAATAATTCCTCCAGGAGGAAATGGGAGAATCATTACCTTTACTTAGAAGATGACTGTATAAGTAAGTTATATGTCGAATTTATCTGTGCAGCTCACCAACATTTCCTCATTGGAAACATCAATATTTCCACTTCACAGTTCCCAAAATGACTTTAAAGTCTTAAAATTCTGTGTCTCCTTTGGCTTGCTTCTCTCTTGATTCCACCCAAGCTTTATTAATGGCTCGCTTCATATCATCATCTCCATCTTCATAAATTTTCTTTAGAACATTCATCAGTCCCTTAGTAGAATCTGTTTCATTGTCATAGGAGGGCTTTTCTTTCTCTTTGCATTCTTTTTCAACCTGAGTCGGGTAGTCCCACCGTGTGTTTTCTGCTTTCTTTCTACATAACATAAGAACTGTATCTGTTTTGACTTTTTTTGAACTGCCTTCCACAGAGATGGGTTTTAAGAGATTGTTCACAATCATGGAGTAACTCTTCCCATTTAAATTCTTTACCAAAAGATCAAATGACCTCTCTGTGAAATGCACCTGCACATTCTCAGGGGGGACTTGATGAACTCCAGTTAAGGTAATGTAGATTTTCACAAACTTATCTGACCGATCCCATCCGTAATTACTGATTTTCACTGTACATCCTGTTGTAATAGGAGCAACCACAGCAGCTGGCTTTTCACTGTCAAGACGTTCTGCTTTTATCTGTGATTTCTGCTGCATCTTGTTCTTGATTTCTGTCTCAATCTTCGCTTTTTCAGCTGTAAGGGCATCACGTACACTTTTTCTAGTGGCCTTTTCCAGCAGCACCTTCACCTCTTCTAGATCTTTCTGTAGCTCACAGAATTGAAAATACGTGTCCACATAAGAAGTTGTACACAGTATTCATAGCGGCACAGTTCATAACAGCCAAAAATCAATCATCCAAATGTCCATCAACCCTTCCAAAGCTGAAACCATGGTCAGGCTGATCAGGCAAGGCCCGAGCTGCCGCCACACAGGGGAGAGAACAGGAAACACTGCGCCGAACGCGCTTACCCGGATGCAGGCCCGACCCGCACGAGTCGCAGCGCCCCAAGCCTGCGTGCAAACCCCATCCGGCGTGAGACCAGGCCCGCCTCCTGCACGTGGTGCCTCTGGAACCTTCGTGAGTCCGAGCCGCCGCAAACCCCACCCCCCCCTGCACGCGCGCACCGCCTGTTTCTTTTTTTATAATAATTTTTTATTATGTTACATTAGTCGCCATACAGTACATCCTTAGTTTTTGATGTAATGTTCCATGATTCATTATTTGCATATAACACCCAGCGCACCATGCAATGCTCTCCTTAATACCCATCACCGGCCTATCCCAGTCCCCCACCCCCTTCTCCTCTGAAGCCCTCACTTTGTTTCCCAGAGTCCACAGTCTCTCACGGTTCATTCCTTCTGTTTACCCCCCCTTTCTTCTTCCCTTCCTTCTCCTACCGATCTTCCTGCTATTTCTTATGTTCCATAAATGAGTGAAACTATATGATAATTCTCTTTCTCTGCTTGACTTATTTCACTTAGCATTATCTCCTCCAGTCCCATCCATGTTGCTGCAAATGTTGGGTAATCGTTCTTTCTGATGGTTGAGTAATATTCCATTCCATATATGGACCACATCTTCTTAATCCAGTCATCCGTCGAAGGGCATCTCGGCTCCTTCCACGATTTAGCTATTGTGGACAATGCTGCTATCAACATTGGGGTGCATATGGCCCTTCTCTTCACTACGTCTGTATCTTTGGGGTAAATACCCAGTAGTGCAATGGCTGGATCATAGGGTAGCTCTATTTTTAACTTTTTAAGGGATGTCCACACTGTTTTCCAAAGTGGCTGTACCAACTTGCATTCCCACCAACAGTGTAAGAGGGATCCCCTTTCTCCACATCCTCTGCAACATTTGCTGTTTCTTGCCTTGTCAATTTTTGCCATTCTAACTGGCGTAAAGTGGTATCTCAATGTGGTTTTGATTTGAATTTCTTTGATGGCTAATGACTTTGAACATTTTTTTCATGTGTCTGTTAGCCATTTGTATGTCTTCATTGGAAAAGTGTCTGTTCATATCTTCTGCCCATTTTTTGATTTGATTATTTGTTTCTCGTGTACTGAGTTTGAGAAGTTCTTTGTAGATCTTGGATACCAGTCTTTTATCTGTAGTGTCATTTGCAAATATCTTCCCCCATTCCGTGGGCTGCCTCTTAGTTTTTTTTTACTGTTTCCTTGGCTGTGCAGAAGCTTTTTATCTTGATGAAGTCCCACAAGTGCATTTTTTTCTTTTGTTTCTCTTGCCTTTGGAGATGTGTCATGAAAAAAGTTGCTGTGGCCGATGTCAAAGAGGTTGCAGCCTATGATCTCCTCTAGGATTTTGTTGGATTCCTGTCTCACGTCGAGGTCTTTCATCCATTTGGAGTTTATCTTTGTGTATGGTGTGAGAGAGTGGTCAAGTTTCATTCTTTTGCATGTAGCTGCCCAATTTTCCCAGTACCATTTATTGAAGAGACTGTCTTTTTTCCACTGGATGTTTTTTCCTGCTTTGTCAAAGATCAGTTGCCCAAAGAGCCGAGGGTCCATTTCTGGGTTCTCTATTCTGTTCCACTGGTCTATGTGTCAGTTTTTGTGCCAGTACCATGCTGTCTTTGTGATCACAGCTTTGTAGTATAGCTTGAAATCCAGCAACGTGATGCCCCCAGCTTTGTTTTTCCTTTTCAACAATTCCTTGGTGATTTGGGGCCTTTTCTGGTTCTACACAAATTTCAGGACTGTTTGTTCCAGCTCTTTGAAAAATGTCATTGGTATTTTGATCGGGATGGCATTGAAAGTGTAGATTGCTCTGGGTAGCATTTTAACTATGTTTATTCTTCCGATCCATGAGCATGGAATATTTTCCCATCTTTTTGTGTCTTCTTCAATGTCTTTCAAGAGTGATTTGTAGTTTCTAGAATATAGATCCTTTACCTCTCTGGTTAAGTTAATTCTGAGATAACGTATGATTTTTGGTGCTATTGTAAATGGAATCGATTCCCTAATTTCTCTTTCTTCAGTCTCATTGTTCGTGTATAGAAATGCAACTGATTTCTGAGCATTGATTTTGTATCCCGCCACATTACTGAATTGCTCTGTAAGTTCTAGTAATTTGGGGGTGGAGTCTTTTGGGTTTTCCACATAGAGTATCATGTCATTTGCAAAGAGAGACAGCTTGACTTCTTCTTTGCCGATTTGGATACCTTTTATCCCTTTTTGTTGTCTGATTGCTGTTGCAAGGACTTCTAGTACTATGTTGAATAATAGTGGTGAGAGTGGGCATCCTTGTCGTGTTCCTGATCTTAAGGGAAAGGCTTCCAGCTTTTCCCCGTTGAGAATAATATTTGCTGTAGGCTTTTCATAGATGGTTTTTATGAAATTGAGGAATGTACCCTCTATCCCTATACTCTGAAGGGTTTTAATCAGGAAAGGATGCTGATTTGTCAAATGCTTTTTTGCATCAATTGAGAGGATCATATGGTTCTTGACTCTTTTCTTGTTAATATGATCTATCACACTGATCGATTTGCGAATGTTGAACCACCCTTGCATCCCAGGGATGAATCCCACTTGGTCATGATGGATAATCCTTTTAATGTACTGTTGGATCCTATTAGCTAGGATCTTGTTGAGAATTTTGGCATCCATATTCATGAGGGATATTGGTCTGTAATTCTCCTTTTTGATGGGGTCTTTGCCTGGTTTGGGGATCAAGGTAATACTGGCCTCATAGAATGAGTTTGGTAGTTTTCCTTCTCTTTCTATTTTTTGAAACAGCTTCAGGAGAATAGGTATTATTTCTTCTTTCAATGTTTGGTAGAATTCCCTGGGGAATCCGTCAATCCCTGGACTCTTGTTTTTGGGGAGGTTTTTGATCACTGCTTCAATCTCCTCATAATTAATCGGTCTGTTTAAATAATCAATTTCTTCCTGTTTCAGTCTTAGTAGTTTATAGGTTTCCAGGAAGGCATCCATTTCTCCCAGGTTGCTTAATTTATTGGCATAAAGCTGTTGATAAAAGTTTCTAATGATCCTTCCTATTTCATTGGTGTTGGTCGTGATCTCTCCCCTTTCATTCATAATTTTATTAATTTGGGTCCTTTCTCTATTTTTTAAAATAAGTCTGGCCAGTGGCTTACCGATCTTATTTATTCTTTCAAAGAGCCAGCTTCTAGTTCTGGTAATCTGCTCTACTGTGTTCCTGGTTTCTAATTCATTGATTTCTGCTCTAATCTTTATCACCTGCCTTCTTGTGCGTGGGTTGGGCCTGTTCTTCTGTTCCAGCTCCAGCTTCTTGAGGTGAGAATATAAAAACTGCATTTTAGATTTTTCTATTCTTTTGAGTGAGGCTTGGATGGCTATGTATTTTCCCCTTAGGACTGCCTTTGCAGTGTCCCATAGGTTTTGGACTGATGTGTTTTCATTTTCGTTGGTCTCCAAAAATTGTTTAATCTCCTTCTTAATTATCTAGTTTACCCAATCATTCTTGAGCAGGATGGTTCTTAGTTTCCAAGTGTTTGAGTTTCTTCCAAATTTTTCCTTGTGATTGAGTTCCAGTTTCAAAGCATTGTGGTCTGAGAATATGCAGGGAATAATCTCAGTCTTTTGGTATCGGTTGAGATCTGTTTTGTGACCCATTCTGGAGAAAGTTCCATGTGCATTCGAAAAGAATGAATATTCTGTTGTTCTGGGGTGCAGTGTTGTGTATATTATCTGTGAGGTCCATCTGGTCCAGTATGTCATTCAAAGCTCTTGTTTCTTTGTTGATTTTCTGCTTAGGTGATCTGTCTATTGCTGAGAGTGGAGTGTTGAGGTCCCCTACTATTAACGTATTTTTATCTATATGTCTCTTTATTCTGGTTAAGAGTTGGCTTGTGTATCTAGCTGCTCCCCTGTTGGGGGCATAGATATTTATGATTGTCATATCCACTTGTTGGATACATTCTTTAAGAATAATATAGTGTCTTTCTGTATCTCTAACTACAGTCTTTAGTTTAAAATCTAATCTGTCTGATATGAAAATTGCTACCCCAGCTTTCTTTTGAGGTCCATTGGCATGAAAAATGGTTTTCTATCCCTTTACTTTCAGTCTGGATGTATCTTTAGGTTCAAGATGAGTCTCCTGTAGACAGCAAATGGATGGGTCATGTCTTTTTATATAATCTGCAACGCTGTGGCATTTTATGGGAGCATTTAGGTCATTCACATTGAGAGTGATTATTGAGAGATATGATTTTAATGATGTCATGTTGCCTGTGAAGTCTTTGTTTCTATAGATTGTAAATTTCTGTTCTGTATCACTCTTGGGGTCTTTTTACTTTTATAGAATCCCCCTTAATATCTCTTGTAGGGCTGGCTTGGTGGTCACATATTCTTTCAGTTTCTGCTGGTCTTGGAAGGTCCTTGTCTCTCCATCAATTCTGAATGACAGCCTTGCTGGATAAAGGATCCTGGCTGCATGTTCTTCTCAGTTAGAGCTTTGAAATATCTTGCCAACCTTTCCTAGCTTGCCAGGTCTCTATAGACATGTCTGACATTATTCTGATGTTCCTCCCTCTGTACGTAAGGATTTTCTTCCCCCTGGCCGCTTTCAAGACTTTATCCTTGGATCTAATATTTGTGAATTGCACTATGATGTGACGTGGTGTAGGTCTGTTCTCATTGATCTTGGGAGGGGTCCTCTCTGCCTCTTGGACACGAATGCTTGTTTCCTTTGCCAGATTAGGGAAGTTCTCAGCTACAATTTGTTCAAATATCTCTGCCTGACCTCTGTCTTTCTCCACCCCCTCGGGGATGCCAATGATTCTGACATTGGAACGTTTCATTGAGTCAGTAATCTCCCACAATCTACATTCTTGAGAATGGATTTTTTTTGAGCCAACTTTCCATTTTTACTTTCTCTTCTACCATCCCATCTTCCAATTCACTAATTCGTTCTTCTGCCTCATTTACCCTGGCCATCAGAGCATCTAGTTTAGACTGCATTTGATTCATAGCATTTTTAATTTCTGCCAGATTCACTCTCATTTCTGCCCTTAGAGAGTCTATATTCTTGTTAATATTTTCGTTAATATTTTTTCAAGCCTACACAATCTTGACCATTGTTATTCTGAACTCCCATTTCTGACAATTTGTTTATATCCATATCTATCAGTTCTGTGGCAGAGGCCACAGTTTCTGTGTCCTTTCTTTGCTGAGGGTTCCTCCTCTTCGTTATTCTGATGAGGAGAGGTTGTGGGGATGCACAGAGCCCAAATTGTTGACCAGGACCCAGGCAGTGTGCATTTGTTTTATAGGGACCTTAGGGATGTGGGCTTCTTGATTTTTCAGCCTGCCTTCTGGGGGAGGGGCCTGCCGCACTGATACTCAGGCAACCCTGTTTGGGTAGAGTTGCCCTGTCCCCTGAGAGGGGGGATGGGGATGGGCACAATGTGAACCAGTATTTCCGGGCTTTTGTTCTCTGGCGGCTTTCCCTGGCGGTTTTCTGTAACTCTTCTGAGAGTCAGAGCAGCAGTGGCCATATCCTAGCCTCTGTCTCAGAACAGAGAGATCACAGTCCGCTCTCCACTGAGCTCTCCTGGCCACTTTAACTCTGTTTCTGTCGGTGCTGCTAAAAACCATGCAATATCCTGGGATGTGCGCCCCACAGCCACTTTCCCAGCCCTCGCTTCCAGGGCCAGCACATTTCTGTCTTTTGTGCTTCTAACACCGCCAGCCACCCCTGGTTCCCAAGCACACTCCCGAGCTCCCTGTTTCAGTGTGGTTCGCACGCACTCCGGAGCACTGGTTTTCAGTCTGGTCGCGCGCACGCCCCCGAGCTCCTGGTATCCGACCGGTCTCAGTGAGCGCTCCAGAGCTCCAGTTTTCAGTCTGGTCGCACGCATATTCCCAGGGTCACGATCTCAGTCTGCTTTCTTGTGGGTGCCGGTCTGCAAGTCCAGTCCGAGAGTCCAGCCCGCTCCCCAGTGCAAGAGGCTACTGCTTCCCGGTGCCCGAGCGGGGCGGCTCCCTCCCCCTTCCATTTATCTTCTGATATCTGTGCGCAGATTCATGGCTCCCCGCTTCCTACCTCAATACTCAGCACTGGAGATGTTCGTTTGTAGAGATCCACATATATCTTCCTACATCTCGGGCTGATTTCATGGGCGTTCAGGATGGTCTGGTAGATATCCAGCTCGATTCAGGGGACCAGCTGAAAAAAGGGTCCCCTACTCCTCCACCATCTTCCCCCCCCCCCCAGGATCACATTTGGAGAAACACTATTGAGGGCCTATTTAATCATCTTTGGTCTTACCCATGAACCAAATGAGAGGAAAATCTTGGCCGACACCTGTTCTGCTATTTCTTCTCTCAACTCAGGTTTGGACTTAAGACTTTCATCTCCCTTTCTCTCCTACTCTCAAGTTGTATGTGGAAGTTCTGTGACTAAGAATTCATAACAGTACCTGTGGGCAGTGTAGGCAGTGATCTTTCTCACTAGCTAAAAATAGCCAGAACAGAAGCAGCGTGGTAAAGATGGATGGACAGCAGAAGAAGCCATGGCAGGAAAGGGGAAAGGTGATCTGCATTTGGAGGCTCAGAAGACGGTGGCGAGCCAGGGAAGAAACAAAACTTAATATTCTGTAACATAACCGTATCTAACGCTATCTAACAATCTTCTAAAGAAGTAAGTATCTTACAATATTTCCAGATCCTATTGTTCATTTATAGTATTTATTTCTGGGCCTTCAAGTTTTCCAAGACTTTTTACCATTTTTAAAGTTTAAAAAAACCTGATTCTGCTCAAAACCTTAGTGTGTATGTGTGTGTGTGTATTTGTTGTTGTTTGTTTCCAATTTTTAATCAGAACATAATAGAGTCAAGAGCACCATGTAGAAATAGTAGCTCCCTGTTTCCAGCCAATGCTGCCGTGTCTCTATTGTGAACATTTGCCTCCAGAGCCATTGTTGCCAGTGCAAATTCAGATGGAAAGGATTGAAAAATAAAATTTGCAAGTGGTGACTGTTGAGAGTTTCTACTATTTAAAAATCTGTAAGAATGAGTTGGACTACCACTGAGGTGAGGGATGAAGGCAGTATGTGGACTGAAATCTTGTTCTGCACCTGCACATTCTCACCCTGCCTTCTCCATCTCCTGCTCCCCCGCCACCCCCCATAGCTCTCTGTTTCCTGCTATGAACTTGAGACTTTGGAATGAGGGGGGGAAATCAGATTTGCCTGGCTTGCGCATACCAGCTGTGGTCTGATTCAACACTTCCTTGAACCAACCCAGGCTGATACCAAATTTAATGACTTAAATTAATTAATATTCCATCCTTCTATTTTACTTGCAGTTCTTTATCCCTATTGATCAACTTGTTAGCCTTTGAAAACGTTTTTTCAAAAATCTTCAATGTGAGAAATTGAATATGAACTTTCTAGATATAGCTCTCTGATGTTCAAACCAGTCAAAGATCATTTATATTTCACTTGAATTTCTAATATTAGTTTATAATCATACAAAATTAGGATCTGATTTATCCCTTCCCTCTCCCTCTCCCATCATACATCCCCTCATACACCCTCAAGCATAGAGCAGAATTGAAAGGTTGAGATGGTTGAACCAAAACAGTGGTTTGGTTTATCCAATGAGAGCATAAGAAAGGCTAGACTCAGAGCCACTATAATACATTCATATCCTTAAAGTTAACCACTAAACCTTTTAAATTATTTGTTATAGATTATCTTTACAAATTTCTTCTTAAAACTCAAGTCACTGATGGAAGCTTATTGTGAAAGTTTATCTGTGAGCTTTAAGGCCGTCTACTTTGTGTTGAAGAACTGATGTATATGTCCCTTCAAGTCACTGCATTTGACAGAGCTACCTTAGTTGGAGAGCAGCCTAATTTCAAGTAAATTCCAGAAAATGCTGAGTTGACGTGCACTATCTCTGGAGGTATTATGGTTGTTGGGCAACTCATTTTCCAGCATATGAAACTTATAGTTAAACTATGACTAAGAAATATTTTTCACAGAACATAGTCACAGTTCATTTCAGTTCAGAATTTCCCATGCCCACTCCACCGCCCACCGCTACACATCCTCTGTTGGGTTTCGTGTAGTTAAGTAGCACCGGTTCTATTGAGCTAACTAGCTACCTCTTCCCCAGTCTGAACTGTGGTTTCTCCTTCTCTAACATGAGGGCCATAATATCTTCCTTCCAGTAGGAGTGACATGAGAATTTGTTAAAAGATAATGACAGAGGGGCACCTGGGTGGCTCATTCGGTTGTGTCCGACTCTTGATTTCTACTCAGGTCATTATCTCAGGGCCATGGGATCAAGCCCCACATCGAGCTCCATGCTGGGCATGAAGCCTGCTTGGGATTCTCTCTCTCTCTCTCCCTTTCTCCCCCCACTGCCATGTATGTGTATATATGCTCTCTCTCTCTAAAACAAAACAAAACAACAACAAAAAACCCCACAAATAACAAAAACCAAAAACAAAAGCAGCAACAACAGAAAGATAATTACACAGAAGTTGTCTGACAAATTAAAGCACAATAGAACCATGGTAGGTTATTTAGATATCCATTAGTTTGCTGTCATTGAAAATGTCAGTAGAACTATGAAAACTATTTACTTATCAACACATATAGCTCTGAACTTTATGCCCCTCTCTTCTAAGTGGTTTTAAATATTAACTCATGTAATGCTCTTATCAACCTTGCAAGGCAGCCCCAATTTACAAAGGAAGAAACTGAAGTAACTTGACCAAAAGCACAGTGAAGTAAGGAGCAGGGCCAGGATTTGAACCTAGGAGTCTAGCTATAGGGTCTGCCGGCTTAACCACTATGCTGAGCTACCTTGAGAGAGATCCTGCCTGACCCTGGCAGCCATGTTAGCAGGTTCAGTGCTGAATGTGCAGACAGTCTGGGGGAATTTAACATTTTTATTCAACAAATACTTATTGAGTATTTATAATTTCTTTGCCAGGAGCTGTGCTAGGTACTAGGACTATAAAGATAAAAGACACATTTCATGCCCTTGTGGAGTTTGTCAGTGGTTGTTGAAATAAACGGGAGCATGTGATAAGAAGCTATTTCCCTTCCTTTCAAGTCAACAAGAGTAAGCTGAGTCAAAGAAAATTCCAGAGTGTGTGAAGTCTAACCCCTGCCTTATCCTAGGTAGCCTTTGACTAGCCTCCCAATCTTTCCCTATTTATCTGTCAAAAAAGAAAGCAAAGGAAACCTGGATGGCTCAATAGTTTAAAAGCGAGGTTGCTTCCGGCTGATCCTAGGGCAGGACAAGTGCCTGGTCCTGGTATAGCCTCCTTCCCCTCCGACTGTACAGAGACAAGGCCAAGCTAAGTCAGAACAGGTCAGCTTTTGAGGGAGACTGGTCTTAACACCCGTGTGGGGTACACAGGGTACGCTGTTCTGGAGGCAATGTTGATTTCCTCACCGGGGCTGGGTGTGGAGGGGAATGAACATCACACCATCGGAACAAGTGATGAAAAGAAACTGGCCATTTGTCCTCATTGCTAACAAACCAGTGCCTCAGAAGTACAGAAAAGGGGTATACTATCGTCTTCATGTTGTTGCGTTTTTAAAGGAAAATAGCAATAAAGGTCAAGATAATACAGGAAACATTTATGATATGTCTATGCTCAGGAAGTATATGGAAAAATAGCAAATGAAAAATGAGGGTTTAGAATACAGATGGAGGCTCAGAACGACCTACGCAAATAAGCACATTTGAAATCTCCTTGTGTGGGTCACAAATCTCTTCCCACTGACATCCAATTAGGTCTTGGGTTGTGGACAAGAAAGTGAAGCTGAGGAGTGAGAAGTGTGACCCCAGGTCACAACCCTATGTGTCATCTCTCAGGCCCAATGTTAGCCAATTACAGAGGCTTTCCCTGGAGGCCTCGTGCGGGGAAGTTGACCTTCCCATAGCACACCTCACGCAAAGCCAATGCGCAGTGTCTGCGTGCAGCGCACGGAGTCTCTGCAGGGATCCTCAGGCCCTCCTGTCTGGTGATGTTTACATATACCTGCTTCCTAGCCCTATCACCTCCATTTGGAGGCCTCCTTATTGGGGGGCCCATGGCTGAGTCATTTTTCAGGCACCTCTGCAGAGACCACCTTCTAGGCTCGGGGGGAGGGGGCCCCTGAAGACACTTGCCTTCACTCGGACTCAGTATTCAGTATTTTCACTCTTACTCTTCCCCAAGCTCTCTCCCATGCCCTCCTGCTCTCCGCAAACTGGCAGGAGCATTTTGTCTGGGGCTTCCTGTTTGTGCTGGCCCTGTTCCAGGGGGAAAAAATAAAACACTGGGAGAGCTAGTGCTTCCCTAATTTGCCTCTTGCTTCTCCGACCCAGTAAGCATTTGAACGCTCCACTGTTACTCTCACTTTGGTTTGTCCTAATTGATCACCTTGATACCTTCGGCTCTCTCCAGCTCAGCTCCTGCCAGGCAGGAGGCTCAAACAAAATGCTATTTCCCAATTGTAATTGAAAGGTATTTGGATTGAGGTGACTCTCGTTCCAAGGCAGCCTACATAAGCAGACCCAAACCTAGGCCGGTAATGCCTCAGGGCTAAGAAATAAAAACCTAAGGACAACCAGTCACAAACAGCCAACTTTTCCAAAGAAGGCAACTGCTCAAGCTAGAGCCAATCGAACAATTTCCGAGCTTTGCTTCTCCCTCTTTTCCATGCAAGTCTTGCCCCGAGGCTCCAGGGGGTTCCTAACCACTTATGGTTTGCTGCTGCCAGATTCAAATCCATTTCTACTCAAATAAACTCTTAAAAATATAATATGCCTCAGTTTATCTTTCAACAGAAGTATCCTAGCAAAAGTAACCAAACAACTTTCAAGGAAAAGCTGGGTCAACTGCTGCTTTTCTCTGAATTGCCCTGGTGCCATTGCCACCCTGATAAATTCATCGGTCACATGAGCTTCAGCTGAATCACATCGTTGTTTCTCAACCAGGATGTTTTGGATGACATTCAACTGAAGAAATTTTCTAGTGTACAAATAGTATCGATAATCTTTCAAAGCACGACATGTAAGGAGAGTTAGTCAAATTTTGCACCCCTCAAAGTCAACTGCACTTCAGACCACAGAGGAAGGTTAGTTAGCTGTTTCCTGAGTGCTGCTGGGACAGGCAGGGTGTCCGTGAGCCTGCTTTTCCTATGGCTACTCTGATGGGGGAGTACTGTGGGAGCTTCTCTTTCAGGGTTCCAAGCAGGAAACCAGCAGCAGTCTTAAAAATTAACTTCTCCTATGGCTCAAATTAGCAGCTGATTAGATAGAAAGGCAAATATCCTAGGTGAAAGAGAAAGCTGTACCTTCTGGTTCTTGGGTTACTTTGACCTAGAACTGTGTATGTTAGAAAAACTAAGCTGCTGGGGCGCCTGGGTGGCTCAGTTGGTCGGGCATCCAACTCTCGGGTTCCCCTCCGGTCATGGTCTCTCAGTGGTAGGATCGAGCCTCGCATGGGGCTCTGCACTCAGGACAGAGTCTGCCTCAAATTCTCTCTCCCTCCCACTCTCTCAAATAAATGAAATCTTAAAAAAATAATAATAAGCTGCAATAAACATGTGAGTTTGCTTTAAACTGTCTTTAACCCCAAGTATAAGAATAGTGAGAAAGTACAGGGTGGCAGGCCCTTGGCAAAAGAGGAGATCACTCCCAGGGGCGAGGAGAGCAGGGAAGGATGCCATGATGATGTGTGTGTTTGTGTGTGTGTGTATGTGCATGCCCATGTGCATGCACACTTGCTCGGAGGTTCAATTCACTGGGACAGCCTCTATTTTGTGGGGGTACAAATTAACTTCAGCACTCTGCTAATTAGTCAAGTTACTTGAACCTCAATTCTATTCGGTAGTGGAAAACTCATCAGTTTAGGGCAAACTCACTCCATTCAGAGTTAACTCGGCCAATTTGGGGCTCTCTCCTTGCTTGGGAGTTTGTGAAGAATCATGTCATGGTGGTAGGAAGAGGTTGGACAGTTGGAGGTATCTGGTCCTCCATTGTCACAGGTGCCCAGTGGGTCCTGCTGAGACTTACATCATTCCACTTGGTTGTCCTCACTTCCGCTCTCTGGCATCCATCGAGATATCTGCATTCCCATTGAGCTTCTGCTTTTATGGTTTACTCTGTTGCTACTCAATGTTCTCGAATCCTGGAGGTCCCTGTGGGGAAAGAAAGATCATTTTCCCTCTAAGCTTCTGAGTTCTTGGCTGAGACCCCTGTAATATAAGTCAGATTAACAAGAGAAAGAAACCCAGAAGTTTACTAACATGTATACCTCATGTGTAAACGGAAGATAGCCAGGGAAAAGTGAGTAATTACTCTCTGAGATGGCTTAGCCTCTGGCTTAAATACCATCTTCAGCTAAAGACAAAAGAAAGAAAGGTGAGGTGGGCTGGTTATGGGGGAGGTTATCAGGAAAAGCAAGGTAAGCAAGAGTAAGGTTGTTATATAGATTTAAGTCTGTGCCTCCTCCATCGATAAGTCTCTTATGTTTAAGAGTCATCCTTCTCTTCTTGGTATAGAGAGGGAGACATGCTTACAAGTGGCGGTTTCCTTTATAAATATAAATTTCTCTTGCAAAAGAGTAACTTCTATTCCATTTTCAGAGCTTCTCTTGAGTCTTCAGCTACTCGAAATAATCCTGTGCCAAAGAGGCCTATATAGGGATGGCATATTTTGCACCCCTCAAAGTCAACTGCACCTCAGACCACAGAAGAAGTTTAGTTAGCTGTTTCTTGAGTGCTGTTGGGACAAGCAGGGTGTCAGTGAGGCTGCTTTTCCTACAGCTACTCTGATGGGAGGGGGGTTATCATGGGAGCTTCTCTTCAGGGTTCCAAGCAGGAAATGGGCAGGAACCCACACCAGTGACTCACTCTGGCACTCTCCTCACTAGGTCTCCTCCCTTCTCCAGCTTGGAGGACTTTGACCTAGTGGCAGGAAGGCAGGGGTGGGAAGAAGGAGATCAGCCCTCTCATTCTGTGTCAGCTTCAGCTGTTAGACATCAGAACTCAAGAACATAATGCCCTCTTTCTTCTGCTGCAACAATTCTCCTTGGGGCCACAAAGACCTCTTGTCTAACAGCCAAATGGACGGTGTGGGAATAGGGAGCATAATAGAGTAAAAGAAAGTGGGGATACAGATGATGGGACTGCATAAGTTAATATTTCCTAACATCATTTTGCCACATGTGCTTATAGTAGTAGCTAGCTCTGTTATGCAATTTCTCCATGCCAGAGGCTTTACAAACATCATCTCCTGTAGTTTCCATACAAATCTTATGAAGTGGGTATTATTATCCTAAATACGTAACTGAGGAAATGAAAGCTCGGAGGTTGAACAACTTGCCTAAGGTCACACAGCCTATAGGTGATGGCGCCTGAACACAAATCCAGATATTTCTGACTCGACTCTTTGCTCTTTCTACTATTTACTTCTCCAAAAGATACAAATCAAAAACACCAGCCAAAGCAGGCGCTAGAATCTAGCAGAGAGCTGGTATCTGTAAAACAGATTGTGAAAACACCCTATCCTTGATTCTTAGAACTTTGGCCTTTTGAGATACTGAAGCAGCATGTCTAAGGAGAGTCTGTCAAGCGGATAGAAGCTCATAAAGGACTGGCCCTTCCTTGGGAATGGCTGCAGGAAGGAGCAGAAGGACAGATGATCTCAGATCCTTAAACACAGTCTGAGCAATTGGCAGAGATCATTTTCCAGAACCTGCCCTCCGGAGAGCTAAGAACTAGACTTTATGGCATCATTTAAAGAAGCCAAACTAAAGAAGGGTGAACAAGTCCCAGGACAGAGTTGGAATGCTACGGAGTTGGGGAGTCAACTTTGGTTGTAAATGGGCAGATACCTATTCATAGTTTTCTTTTTTTCTTTTTTTTTTTTAAATGTCTCTCCCTGATTTTCTATCCAACTTTACTCTTCTCTCACCTGTTACCATAGGATCCAGAAAGCAAAGGAACAGCAGCTGCTGTCGCTAGGGGATCGAAGCCAGGAGCATCTGTCCACGGTGGTGTGTGTAAGGAGCCGCAAACATATGAGCAAGGGGACAGAGGAGGAACGTTTTGGCTACAAGGGTTGCTCTAGGCAAGGGGTAAAACCGCATGAGCACTCCAGAGTCAGGCACTCGGGAGGTGGGTGATAACGTGGCCCTCGGGACTTCAAAAACAGAGTGGAAATGAGGAATAGGACGCAGCCTATAAAATGCAAAGCTCACTGACTTTGGAGTCATCAAGATCTGGCCACAAAGCCTGACATCTCCGCTTATCAACGACATGACCTTACACATCTTGATTAACCTCCGTAGACATCTGCTTTCTTATTCATAAAAGGGTTCTAACAAATACTATTATCCTTGTACAGTGGTTATGAAGCACACAGCTTAGGACCGCATAAACAATGGGTCCTGTCCTACATCAAAGGCTCATGTACTTCCACCTAAGGGATCCCCCACGGTTTCCATCAGATCCTTAGAGCTCACACCAGGTTGGACTCTCCGCCCTGCTATGTGCAAGGCCCTGTGCTAGGACTGTGAAATTAAGGGGCACGAAGCTGGGGGAGGGTATGTGCTGAATGGTCCCTGATCTATTCGTTTTCTGCTGCTGCAGACCCAATTACTACAAGTTTAACATCTTTAAACAACATGCACTTTTCTCTCACCATTTCCATGGTCTGGAGTCCAGGCACAGTTGAGCTAGATCACTGTTCGGGATCCCACCAGGCTGAAGGCAAGGTACCAGCTGGGCCATGTCCTTGCCTGGGCATTTGACTAGGAAAGAAACCATTTCCAAGCTCGTAAAAGTTATTGGTGGAACTCCGTTCCTTATGGCTGTAGTACAAAAGTCCCCTTTTTCCTGCTAGCCATTGACCAGAAACCAATCTGAATAGCTACAAGCCACCCTTGGGTCCTTGCCACGTGGCTCCCTCCACAGGCAGATTCTAAGGTGCTTCGAGGCCAGTAGGAGGATCTCTCTCTCACTTCAAACCTCTCTTCCCTTCAGAGAAGGCCCAGATCTGCTTTCGAGGTGTTCACCTGCTCAGGTCAGTCTCAACCAGAATAATCTCCGTTTTGATGAATTCCTAGTCAACTGATTAGGGGCCTTAGTCACATCTGCAGAATCCCTTCACTTTGCCAGGTAATCCAACCTCGTCACAGGATGAAATTCCATCCTATTCCCAGATCTCACCTACACTCAAGGGGGAGAGAATCACATGAAGCATGGACACCAGGGGGCAGACACTGAGAGAACATATGAGAATTCTTCCAGCTAGACCTGCTTAGTCGTACCCTACTCTAAGGGAGGACTGGGGGCTGAGCCTCAACACAGGGTGAGTAACACCTGGTGGACCTGTGAATCAGCAGTCGATTCACTCGGAAATTAACAAGGTGATTTTTCTCCCTGCTAGATGGTGTATAGAATCATGGCGAACATTTCAGATACCACACCCTGAAAGAATATTGTCCTTCTGGGAAATGTTTCGCCCTGGGGAAGCATTCTTACCATCTCAGATAATTTCCATTCCATCTGTCCTGCAGACATCTTAAGGCTATAATGGGTATCCAGAGGAATACAGGTCCTGTGGCCTGAGATCTAATTTTAGAAATACTCTCAACCTAAATACGGGGAAACTAAGGCCCAGATAGGACCAAACTCATCTGGCCCCCTGCTCTGGGATCTTGCTGTGAAGTCCTGATCAAAACCAGATTGGTTTGCCCCAGCTGTCAAAGGAGAGAATTATCTGCTAAGTAGAATTCCAGCAGGTTGTCTAATGAGTAGGTGACAATTAGGGAATTGACAAAATACTAGCTGGTGTTGGGTGGGTCGAGGGATTTTCCAAATAAAATTTAATATCCTGCATGATTATTACTGTAAAGAAAAAGAGATTGGTAAAAATTATTTTCAAATTAATTGAAACTGAATTAATGGAATTAATTGGGGAATATTTCCTTTGCCTAAAGACTTTTTTTCTCATTTTCAATGAAAAAACAATTTTGTATTAATATTAATAGATTCCATGAGACAAACCACATTTTGAAAGTAAGTAACTTGCAAATCTTCCAAGGTCTATTAGGATGAAAACAACTACAAAACTATCTTGCTCATTACCTCTATCAGATTACTGATAGCTGACTGATCTACTGGGCTCCACCACCCTTGCCCCTCCAAATGATTTTTTTTTTTTACATCTCTTTCAGGCTAGGTTTCTTAATGACACAGGGCAGTGTTAGTTTTCCCTTCAGGAAGGATCTCCTATGCTGACAAAAAGTGAGGTTAGGCTTGAGAAAGACTTGCTAGATTCAGAATCCAGAATTCAAAAGTCAAATGGGGAGAGTGGGTCTGGGTATGTATGTGAAGGGAAGACCCCAGAGTCTGACCTGACTCAACCCTTCAGTGCAAGGGAATTTAAAGAGCTGGCATGGTGGGAGCACGGGCTAGTTTTAGTAAGAAATGCCGCTGGCTGAGCCTAGCACTGAAAACACGCTGGCTTTGGAGGGATTCTCATCAGTGTTGGTGGCAAGGACCAAAGCCAGAGCCCAAGGAAGTGAAGTAGTCAGAATTCTCACATACTGCTGTTGGTAATGCAAAATTGGACAGCCACTTGTGAAATCAGTTTGGCAGTTTCTTATAAAGTTAAATATACATTTACTGTATGAGCCACTCATTCCACTCCCAGGTGTTTATTCAAGAGGGATGGAAATATATGTCCAGCAAAAAACTTGCACATGAATGCTCATAGCACATTTATGTATAATGACTTACATGGAAACAGTATAAATGACCATCAAGAGGTGAATGGATACACAGATTGAGGGATAGTTGTACTGTGAAGTAGTCATTATCAATAAAAAGAAACAAATACCAGTACACACAACATGGATAAATTTTAGCAGCATCTTGCTAAAAGAAGCCAGACAAAAGAGTACACATTATATGATTCCATTTCTTTAATTTCTTTTTTTAGAGAGGGAAAGATGGGGGGAGGAGCAGAGAGAATCTTAAGCAGGTTTCACACAGAATGCAGAGCATGACGTGAGGCTCGATCTCACAACCTTGAGGTCATGACCTGAGTGGAAATCAAGAGTCCAACACTTAACTGACTGAGCAACCCAGGCACCCCTATGATTCTGTTTAAATAAAGGATTAGAGCAGGCAAAATCAAAGCTGTATGGAGAGAAATCATCTCAATTCTTGCCTGAGGCAGGGATGGGGCTCTATCAACTGTAAAGGGGTACCAGGGAGATTTGGGGAGTAATGAGAATACCTCTTAATGGTGGTGATGGCTATACAGGTATATATATTTGTCAAAATTCATCAAACTGTAGTCTTATAATGAGTGCATTCAGTTGTATGTAAACTATTCATTATTATATGAATATTAAACCAGACAAAGTTGATTTTTTAAACACGACCCAGGCCCAGGGTTTCCACTGGAGAAAATTCTGATCTTGATTACTCTGCATATCTCTAGAGACATCAGAAATTCATGCTGTTTCTTAATTACAATGGAATTCCTATTTCATTGATATAAAAACACTGTAGGAACCAAGATGGAATAGGGAGTGCATCCAGTCCATCTTGGTTCCTACAGTGTTTTTATACCAACGAAATACACTAAAAAGCCTGGACATTATAAAGCAAATGTAAGACTTTTAAAGTGGACAGAAAAAGGAAGTCTGGGGAGAAGCCTCAGAACTCAGGGGATGATGTGACAGTGAATTTCCTGAGTTTTGTTTTTGTCTCATGTATCTGGGATCAACCAGGGAGGAAACTAGCCACCCATAAACATCAATGGGTACACACCAAAATAGAAAAAAGCCTCCAAAGAAGTCTGCTCTTTCTAGCCAAAGGACCAGGAAAGCATATGCCTAGCAAGACAGAACACTTTTAGACAATAACCACCCTACTCAAGCCAAACACCACAGAAACAACTGAGGCCGCACCCCTACCTGGCCATCAAAGGCACCCCCAAGCAGCAGAACTTGATGTTCTTCCTTAAGTGAGTACTGTTTCTTCTCAGAACAACAACGACAACCAAAAAACACAAAACCCAAAAAACTGTTAACATTTTCAATGGCACTGGCTGTGCTTTGGGGTAATTATGGCTAATGGTGGCTATAATACCATAAGGGTGCCTCGCTTCTGGAGGAGCCAAGATATCCAAATGGCTCTTATATCACTGTCTTCTGTGACTATTACATTGTCAGATCTCTAATACAAATATGCTATTCCTCATTCTCAGATTGGACCCTTGGTTAATAAAACATAACCAGTGTTCTCTGACAACCCTACATTCAAGGGGGGGGGGAGGTAATACTTAGCAAACTATCAGGGTGACTTGGTAACCAAATCATTTTTGGCACTTCCTAGATGGCCACTTGGTATTGCCAAAGTACTTACTTCTACTTCCCACTAATTTAACTCCTGGCCTGGCACACACGAACAAAGAAGGAATTCTGAGAATAATTAGATGTGAGTTACATGCTCCACAATTTTGCCAGTGTAGCTCAATAGTACCGTAAGAACTGCCTCATTTTTCAGGCCCACAGTATGAGAAGAACTCTAAAGACAGAGAAGGTAACTCGTCCTTTCTCTTGAAGAACATTTATAATTATTCAGACTTAATCTATTCAAATAAAATGTTACCCTTATAAATGTATGCTTCAGTATTTATTTATTTTCAGGATGGACAGAAGCAACTCCTACATAAATATCTGTCAGTCAATGTTGGAAAAGACCTTATTCCGATGTTTGAAATGCCTTGTCCATTAAGACTGAGTGGGCATTTTACAGGATGTTGTAAACAGTTTGTAAAGCTTTATAACGCCAGCGGTTGTCTCCACTACCCACATCATCCAGATCCAGCAGGAACAGTAAAAATCTGAAAATTGCATTTGGAAAAGAAACTTGCCATAATATATGTTAAAAATGGCCCTGCCCATAGCATGAACATGCAATTGATAGCTTATAAAAGACTGTCATTCTCCTCATAAGAAATACTAATTTGTAGGCCTTTGGGTCTTCCCAGAACTTCTGACAGACTATAGATTAGTTAAATGGTGCTGCGTTGGATTATAACAATACATATGAGATGCAACATCTCATTTACAAGGAGGAGAGGCTCTACAGGTTGATCCAGCTGATCATGAAATAACACTGCTTTCACATTTGGGTTCATCCATTTTCACATTGCTTAAGCCTCCCTGCAAGGGGTTTTACCAAGCCCCGCTAACTAATATGGCTGTCAGGTACTAAGTTCTTATGTCTTATATCCTACCTCTCACAATAAGCAAGTGTCAGTACCCCTCATTTTATAAATTTATGCTATTAATATCTCTTTTTCTCCCTAAACACAGGGATTAGCAACCTACTCTTCACCACGTTCCAAATCAGTAGTGGTACCATCATGTGTCCCAAGGGTGACCTTAGGTCACAAAGACAAATGACAGACCCGCTCCTCTAACCTACACCTGCCAAGGAATAAATTCCAACCTGTGTTCCTATGTTGTTCAACTATTTTCCTGAACACTAAGTCCATCCCAATACAATGAAAGACTGAAGAAAATCTCCGAGGAGATATTTTTCAACCTACCTGTCGTCAACAAGAAGATAGGTCTAGTGTCCATTGCAGGTATCAGCAGCACACGACGGTGATCAGACACCATGATGTTTGCTATTTTGCTGCATTGTTCCATCTGAACTTTCTGGTTTGGTCAATGAGTCATGACTAGGAGGTAAGGGGGATTCACTCTCAAAGACCAAGACTAACTCTCTCTGATACCATGCCTTGACCTAGTATACTGTCACTCTGGTCTTGTGTTCAGGAGCTAAAAGATACAATAACATTTTGTTCCTTTAATTGTCACATTAATACACAAGCTATTTAAATGCTTCTAAATGGTGGGTCTGCTCTCATGTGCCACAAGGCACTAAGGGAAAATCCCTATAGGAAGAGTGTCTTTCACATGCAATAGGAAGTGTGACAGTTAGGCAGCAAAAGTTTAAAAAAAACCAAGTTCCCTAAATGTTATGGGTAACACAGTTAGGCTAACCTCACAGAGTTTGTACTTTTCTTTTCCACCTTAGTGGAAAAATACAGAGATAACTAGCAGCTAATAGATTAGTGTGCTAGGCCATTGAAGAATCTGTGTTGTTAGAAGCCAACATCTCATCCTATCCTAGGCCACATTAAAAATCAACCCAAACACCTGTAGAGTATAAAGCCATCCTGTTTCTAGATGACAGTTACAATTAGAAAGGAAATCAAGGTTTACATGAAACATTAGTACTTACAACATGTTGCAGAAGCTGAACCCTGAAAAGAATGTATTCTAAACTTTCTCACCTAGATACTAACAGATAGTGAACACTACATATTTAAGAGTAGACTTGGAAAATAAATCTGAAGAATGAAATGTAAGAAATTTTATGAAAAATCAAATTTAAAATAAAACATTAATAAAGAGGCAACAAAGAGAATTGTAGAATAAGAAAAAGACAAGAAGCCCTACATTCCATTAGTTTAAAATTCTGTTGTTTTACTTTTCTTTTGAAAATGACTTAAAGTACATAAAATAGATAAATCATAATTCTTGGTTCATAGGACACATTGGTTCATAGTTCATCCTGGACTGTTCTTGGGCCTCTATATATTTGAATGTACTTGAATAATACAATGATCACCTGATATCACACCACACAACGCAAGAATTAGAACTGTGACCCTAGCATCTACTGATAACTACTCTTCCCCTGTGTTTTCCCCTGTTTCACACCCTCCAGCCCAGGGGTAACCACTATCCCGAATTTATGTTTATGATTCCCTTGCATAAAAAATATTTTATCACATGTATATGATTACCTAAATAACATATTATTTTTAAGTGTATAACTTATTTATCCATTCTCCTGCTAATTTACCCATTCTCCTACCAATGAACATTTGGTTTTATTTCTGGATTTTTGCTATTGTGAATGGCACTGGGTATTATTATTAGCACTACTGTTATTATTTTTAATGTCTTCTGATGCACATGGGGAAGAGTTTCTTTGTGGCTTATAGCAGAGGAATTACTCCGCCATATGATAGGAGAACAATCCAAATTGTTTTCCAAAGCAGCGGTTCTAATTTAAACTCTCACCAAATTATAAATAGGTGATCACTTGGTCCACGATCTCCAAATCTGGTATTATCTTCTTAATAGTTGCCAACAGAATAGACGCAAAATGTCTCGTTCATTTCCCTGATTACCGAGGTTGAGCAAAATTTTGTGTTTATCTGCCATATGTTTCCTCTTCTGTGAAATCCCTATTAATGTCTTTTGCCTATTTTCTACCAGGTTGTCATTTTTTTATTAATTCACAGGAGCTCCTTATACTGCATTGATATATTAACCCTTTGTAGATTTAATGTACCGTAAATATCTACTTCCAATTCAGAGTCTGTCTTTTCGCTTTTTGTTGAAAGAAGTTCAATTTTATGTTGCTACAATCAAAAATTTCATTCTCCTTTTATGCCTAAATGTCTTTTTGCATCTCATTTTCCCATATTTTCTACTAAACATTTTAAAGTTTTCTTCTGACACTTAAGTCCTTGATCCATCTGGAATTAATTTTTGTAGATAAAGATAAAAATATATTTTTCTTTTTCCTTTATCAATAACCATATCTTTTTCTAGTCCTATTTATTGAAAAGTCCCTCCATTCTTTGCTGATCTGCCATGCTACCCATATCACATATCAAAGACTAAATAGGTGGAGGTCTGTTTTGGAGACTATTCTGCGTTATGGGCCAGTTTCATTGTCAGTTGGTTTATCTTTGTGGCAATACCACACTATCTTAAGTCCGTAGCTTCATAGAAGTTCTGATATTTGGCAGGGTAAATCTCCCGTCTTTCTTCTTTAATAGTGTCTTGGATGTTCTTGGCTCTTTTCATTTTTTCTATTTTAAGATCTAATCTTCTAAAGGCTGTTTTTTCCTCTTGGTGCTGTTTGGAACTAGTGTACTTAAGCCTTGAGAATGCTGCTAGCAAACATTAATAATCGAAGGAATATAAAAAAAATAAAATATTTTCTCTTCTTTTTCCATTGCAGAAAGGCAGGAACTCTCCTGAATCATCTAGTTAGTTCTGATAAATTGGTACACTGAAAGCATTCACAGTATCTTGTTTTAATTTCTGCTTAACTATGGAGTCTCTTAACATACATAGACTTAAAAGGTTATTGCTATAGGCTAGGAAATGTAACCTATAACCACTACAATTCTGCAATTCTAGCTCATTGTCTTACTTGATAATCAGTTGCTCTGTTTAATAATATCTATATTGGCATCAATATCAATGAGGTTTCTTAGGTAATATAGAAGAAACCTCACCTTCATTTATCAATGTGACTTACGCATAAGAGTGATCAATCTTTCAGCTCCTTTTTTTTTTTCATCACAGTATGCACAGGAAATAACATTCCTATAACAGACAGGGATAAATGGACAATAGTGCTTGTGGCCAAGGTGAATGGCTTAGGGCTCCAGTGCCCCAGGCCCCAGGCCCCACTGAGCCTTCCTGATGGCTGAAAGCATCGGTCATCTCTACATACATAGAACACATGGTGCCCCAGAATATAGATCAGGAAGCTCTACTTTATTCAAATGAAGCATTGACTATCTCATTTTAATTAAATCAATAAATAAGCATTGGTATATACTTAAAATCTGGTTCAATTTATGTCCCTTTACAAAGCAAGTTGCTTAAACTGAACCACAGGCAAATACACAGTGAACGTAAGCTGAGCACATCTGCTTTCTGTGAGACAGTATTCCAAAATCTAATTTAAATCTAATTAGAAATGCCAATAAAAAGTTCAAACACTGAACTCATTAATTTCTACATTATTTTACTTTAATGTAGCTATTTCTTTTTATGCCTTTATTGTTTTTAAAAATGCTCATCTTAAAAAATATAGCAGACTAATACAGCAAAAGACAAAGAAGATGGTAAAGAACGACTCTCAAACCCCACAACCTAGAAAAAAACCATCATTAATGTAGGAAAATACCACACCATCCACCTCTCTGGGAACATAATAAATAGGAAGATAAAAAGATAGATGATGGAAGGATGGATAGACTAAAATAATTCTGAATAAATGGAATCACTATAATGCTAATTTTGAGTAAAAATTTTACATTTGCCTTTATTTGAATTTTGAAGCTCTATTGTTTGGTACACACACAATTAGTATCTTTATGTCTTCTTGGTGGATTTTTAAAAATAATTATATAGTGCGCTTCTTTATCCTTTTCAATTTTTTCTCTGAAGTCTACTTTATCTGTTATCTGTTATCAATATTAATATTAATGCAATATATTTTTTCATCCTTTAACTTTCAACCTACCCATGTTGTTGTGTTTGAAGTGAATTTCTTGTACACAGCATATAGTTGAATTATGTTTTCTTTTCTTATTTTAAAATCTATTCTGTTAATCTTTGTCTGTTAGTATTTTTAGATCACTTACCCTTAAATTCTTAAAATGTTGGAGGTTAAGTCTGCTATTTTATTGTTTGTTTTCTGCTTGTTTCCTCTGTTTCTCTTTTCTTGCCTTCCTGTGGGATGTTTGATCATTTTCTTAGGATTCCACCTTGTTTAATTTATACTGTTTCTGAGTAAATTGCTTTGTATAGTTTTCTTACTGGTTGCTCTAGGTATTATAACATACCTACATAACTTATCACAGCCTACTGGTATCAGTGTTTAACTCCTTTAAGTGAAGTATTGAAAACTTACTTCCATTTAGTTGCTTTTACCCTCCCTCCTTTTTATAATATAATTGTTTCAAGTCTTTGTACATGTTTTGAACACCAAACAGATGCTATTATAACTTTGGCATCAACCATAAAACATGATTTCAGAAACTCATGAGCAGGAGAGTTCATTATATTCACCCCCTTTTTCACCCATTCCACTGTTCTTTTCTTTCTGAAGTTGCAAACCTTCTGCTATCATTTTCTTTCTATCTGAAGAACTTTCTTTTACCATTCGTCAAGGGTAGTTTGCTAGTGACAAATTCTCTTAGTTTTCTTTCATCTGAGGATGCTTTTATTTTCCCTACCCTTCTTTCCTGAAGGGTAGTTTCTCTGGACACAATTCACAGTTTCCTATTGTTTTCTATCAGCAGTTGAAAAAATGTGCCACTTTCTGCTGACCTCCATGGTTTCCAACGAGTAATCTTCTGTTGTTTGAGTTGGTGCTCTCCAGCATCTTTCTCTGATCGCTTTTAGATATGCCTGTTTTCAAAAGTTTGATTACGATGTGTCTTGGCACAGATTTCTTTGATTTGGGATTCGTTTAGTTTCATGCGTCTATAGGTTTATGTATTTCACCAAATTTGGGAAGTTTTTAGTCATTATTTCTTTGAATGTTTTTCTAGCTCCCTATGCTTTCTCCTCTCATTCTGGGACCAATGATACAAATATAACTTTTATTATTGTTCCACAGGACCCCGAAGCCCTGTTTATTTTTTTCCCCAATCTATCTTCTGTTTTTCAGGTTGAGTAATTTCTATTCACTGTTCTTAAGTGCACTGCTTTTATCTTTTGTCATTTCCACTCTACTGTTGAGCCCATCTGGCCAGGTTTTTTCCCCCCAGTTGTTGCATTTTCTTGAATTTAACAGAAAAATAGATAACTGAAGTAAAAGTGAAATCAGTGCTGGCCTTTAGAAAAATTATTTTTTTCACTCCATGACAAGATAAAGCTATTCTCTCAGTCCCTTTCTTTTCAATATGGGGCATATTAGCAGGGCCATTTAGAAATTATGGTGGGTTCTGGACACTCATTTTTGGAGATGCTCTTGTTCTTTGTCATATTAAACATATCAGATCACATATTTTACAGTAAAAATAATTTTCCTATAAAAAATTAAAAAATTTTAAAAATATAACAGCATTGAAATTTTCATTAATTTAAATTCTTGTCTCATTTTGAGACAATAGCAAACATTCTTGGAGATCCTTGTGGTTTTGTGGTCTTAGACTCTGTGCCTGCACTGCCCAGTGGCTCTGGCCTCATTTTGTTGATGAGAGTAGGTCTGACATCTGGCAGAGCCTTGTCAAAGTTTTCTTTCTCTTTCGTTAGCCAGCATCTCCTTCTGAAGGTTATAACCTAACGTTATGCCATGTTTAGTTACTTTAGGGGAGCTCTGCTGTTTCTCTTCAGGTAGTTTATATCATTAGGGAGATATATCATTGAGGGAGGTAGATCCTGTGATCCAACTGCATTCAATCATTTTTACCCAAAAGTCTAACATTTTCTTAAAAAGTAGAAATTTCCATTTGTGGTCCTTTCTCAGTGATATGTGTCCAAATCAAGACATTGTTAGTTTTTGATATTTTAGAATGTGTCTGTCATTCCTTGTCATTTATTTAAGTAACATTTACCCTTACACTATTAATTAAATGTAATTAAATCTTAATTAAACTAAATTAATCCTACATTTTGGCCCAATTTAGTTTCAGTTACTTTCTTTTTAAATGGCTCAAAATTGCTTCCATCCTTTCAGCAAAGGTTGGTTAAATCTAAAGCATTATTCCTTTTGTTCATCTACTAAGGATGAATGTATTTCAGTCTACTTTTTACTGAAATGTGTTAATATATTCAGATCAAAGCATATCACCTCTTTTCCATCTTCCATTTTGCATGACAAAGACATCCAAAGCTCAGGTCACTGCATTTATTTTCTTTCATAATACTGCTTGCTAAGATTTTTGCTGTTTGCTTCATTACCAACCATTTTCTATTTAATTTGTAATTTGGCATATTTTAAAAGTTTGCCCTTTCTATTGCTTTATTCTGACAACTCTATAGTTGCCAAGTTATTTTTTTTCTCCCCTGATATCTCTGATGTTTGATGCTCTTAATAATATTAGTGGAAAAAGCCAATTTGTTGCTATAACAGGGCACATCACAATGACTGTAATGATTTGTTGATTGTTCATTCCAGGGAAAGAATTGTGTGTTCCTCTAGCTAAAGGCCCCATTTTATTGATCTTTCTATTCCAAGGGCCTAGAACAGTGCCTGACCCATGGTTCATTTCAGTAATGTTTGCTGAATAATACCTGGAATATTTAAAATATTTTTCTAAGACCTTGTATCTGGAGGTCAAAATTTTGATTTTTTCAGTGCTAGTACATAAAAGGTGTTTACTCATAACTATAAAGATAACACTTTCATTTCTGAAGAGAAGGACCAAATCTACAAGGTTATTGTAGCATTGATTATAAGGATGGGTAGGTGTCTATTCTTAGGTTTGTAAATGTTTCCTGGATGCACTAAGGGCAGGGCCCACTCCTGGGTGTGCCTCCCTACCTCCACCACTGGGGGTCAGCACAGATAATGAAATCAATTCCTTTACACCTTGCGGGATCCCTCCACACCAATTTACAATACAAAATAACCCCTTGACAAGATCATTAAATTGCAAATGGTTGCAATATGCAACCATTTAAGGTTTTAGGATTAATTTTACCAAATCTACAGAAAAACCCAATATATTATCTTAGGCTATAAGTCTATGGCAGAATCTCATCTGTTAAGTGAGGGGTTAGTCCTTCCAGCTCTAAGATTGATGGTTTACAGGGTTGATCCTCTCTCTGCCATCCACCCCATTTTTGGTTTTTAAATTGGGGAGGTAAATAGTAGATGGTTAAGTTCACCTTTAGGTCATGAGTGGCTCCCTCACACAGGGGCCAAAGTCTGGGTGCTACGGTCTCTACTCAGAGCCTGATGCAGGGGCAAGGTGGTTCCAGAGGCCAGTACTAAGCTGGCTTCAGAGGGCTTTCTGCAATAGGGTACCTCTGACAGGGCTAGGCTGTGCAAGAAGTGGTGTTTGTTGGTCTTGTCAAAAAGCTTTTTCCCATTGGCTTCCACGAACTGTACATTATGCACCCTGTAGGAAGCTGATCTTAAGGCCCTGGCTCTGGATAAGGCACCCAGGCAAAGAAAGCAGCCCCTGGCCTGGTCATGGCTGTGGATGGTCTGTGACCCTAGTTTCTGCAGCTTAAATCTGGACGACAGTCTGGCCAGAGGAATATGTTTATGAATCTCATGTCAAAACTTTGAAGTGGGGACTGTCCAGGAAATTCTGGGATATGCAACCCTCAGCCCAGCGGTCAATTGCATAAAGGGCCTATTTGCACTTTATCTTGCTCATTGTAATCTTTGCTGTCAAAATTACTAACAGCTTTTTGCTTCTGGTCTGCTTCCCTTCCTTCTTCACTTTCCATAAGCAGCTGCTTCCATCCTGCCTCCCAATAGGCTATGGTTGATTTGGGAAAATTTAGCCATGGGAGTGAGTTAGACATTCAAATAGAGGAAAGACCAAAGGGACCACCCCCTCAAAGGAAAAAAAAACACCACCACAAATCTCTCTGATAGGAGTTTAGGTTATAATAGAAACGTGTTGGAGAATACTTTTTACCTTCAGACAAGTTCTTAAATGATTGTTGATGAAGGACTCCAGTGAGCTTGGGCTGATCATGTGGTTGTACTTGTAAGGGGCTGGTCCTTTTATTTCTTAGATGTGTCCCTTTACTCTGTTGAGTATCCCAAAAAGCAGAGCCTGAGGCACAGACTTGAGTGTGGGGCATTTATTTGGGAAGTGATTCCAGGAAGCAAGAGTGAGAGAGCAGGGTGAATGAGTCAGGGAAGGAGGAACAGCCAAGATACGGGTATGTTGTTGAGGTGGCTGCTCTGAGCAGTGGGCTTGTTTCTATCAGGTTCTCGAAAGAGGCTCAGGGAATGTCCAGATTTGTCTACCTGAAGCAATGGGTTGAGCATTTGCCCTCCTGCTTCTGTCCTGTATTAGTTGAGGCTTTCTCAGAGATGGTTAACTCAGAGACATTTCTGGTCTGCATTTGTATGCAGGCGAACTCCTACAATGTTGGAGATGGCTGTGGGGCAGAAAGTTGAGCTTGAGCTTGAAGTAGCTTGAGCTTGTGCTGGCAGCACAAAAGAAAGTCTGTGCTTCCATGGAACTGTCCACTGGGGCTGAGCCTGAAATGAGAAGTGGGCTGAGAGGACATGACACACCGTTGGGTTGAGCAGTTGACTTGGGCAAGAAGGCCCCAGCCTAGACCCTGTGCTTTAGAAGGTTCCTCTCTGGTCTTCCCCTGACTGCACTCCTTCCTACCTGGAGCTTGCACCCTCTCTTCTAGACCACATTCTGGATAGTCAGGTCCCTGTCCAAATGGCCCTGAGCCTGCAGGGCCTCTTCCCTGGGTCCGTCTTCAAAAGACAGACTGTGCTTGCCCAAAGGATACCCAAGGTACTGCTGTCTGAAGGGAGTGAGGATGCATGGCTGGAGCTTGAACGAGGCCTAAGGAGTCCACACAGGGGGATGCAAGGACCCTTATGTGAGGTACAGTGCTGGGGTAAAAGGGAAGGGGACTGGCTCAGGGCTGGGGGCCAGTGTTCCCTCTGTCACCATAGTCCTGTACAGAACACCAAGGAGTCTGAAAATTCTAAGTTCAACCTTGGCTTTATAGGTCATTACCATGGTATATTTGTTAAGATTTAAGATAGGAGAGTAGAATGTGCTTCATTTAACAATTTGTTAGCTTGATTTATAACTCATAATTATCTAGACACAAGGCAAACGTGGGCTGGAAGTCAAGTTCCATCATATTCCAGTTCTTGTGGCCTTGAACTAAGAAAAAGGGACCTTGGAAAATAGGCTTTAAATGCTTGGATGATTTCATAGAATTCCCAAGTTTTTCGCTTCTGTAATGACTCATGGTTGTTACTAAAATAAACTTTATATTTAAAAAACTGGGGATAATTTTTAGGTCAGCAATTAGAAGGCACTAGACTCAACATTTTGGTGAATCAAAGGATATAAATGACTAAAAGTGGGGGAATTATTACCTGAGGGTTGAATCTCAGAATATTACATGTGGAAATTTTCCTGATGACTCAGTGCTGGCTGCAGGGGGCGCAGGGGAGCGCCAGAGCCACTGCCTATCTGGAAGAGTAAGGAATGTGGGAAGCAAAGTGGAGAAATGGGCTCTGTTTTAGGCAAAGATGAATCTTACAAGAAGAGAAGAATTTTAGAATAAAAATAAAAAGGTGGATTGTGCGGTTGAAGTCAAGGGGATTGCAGAAACTGAATGGCCAAGAGAAAGAACCAATTTAGCAATGTAAAACTCCGTATCAGAAATTGGACCCATATCTTACACCATATACAAAAATCAACTCAAAATAGATAAAACTTAAATGCAAGATCTGGAACTGTAAAACTCCCAGAAGAAAATATAGGGGAAAATCTTCATGACATTGGCCTTAGCAATGATGTTTTGGATATGACCACCCCAAAAGCATAGGCAACAAAAGCAAACATAGGCAAACATGACTACATCAAACTAAAAAGTTCCCACACAGCAAGAAAAACAATGACTGAGTGAAAAGACAACCTATAGAATGGGAGAAAATATTTGCAAACCATATATCAGAGAGAGGGTTAATTTCCGAAATATTAAAGGAACTCGTATCACTCAGTAGCAAAACAAAACAAAACAAAACAAAAACAAACCCAAATAAACCAATTTTAAATGGGCTAAAGACTTGAATAGGCATTTCTCCACAAAAGACACACAAATGACCAACAGATATATGAAGAGATGCTCAGTGTCACTAATCATCAATGCAAGTCAAAATCACAATGAGATACAATCTCATACCTATTAAGAAGGTGATTATAGGAAAAAAAAGAAGAAAAGATAGCAAGCATTATTGGGGATGTTGAGAAATTGGAACTTTGTACACTGCTGGTGGGAAAGCAAAATGGTGCTGCTGCTGTGGAAAACACTTCCTTAAAAAATTAAAAATAGAATCACCATAAGATCCAGCAATCTCACTTTGGGTACTTACCCAAAGCATAAAAATCAGGATCTTAAAGAGATATTAGCATTCCCATGTTCCTATTCACAGTAGCCCAGACGTGGAAATAATCTAAATACTCAATACAAGTAAATAGATAAAGAAAATGTGGAATATCCATACAATGAAATATTATTATGTCTTTAAAAAGAAGGAAATCTTGTAATACATGACACCATGGATGAACCTTGAAGACATTACGCGAAGTGATAAGCCAGTCACTAAGGGATGAATATTGCATGATTCCACTTACATGAGGCTTTTAAAATAGTCAAACTCATAGAAGCAGGGAGTAGAAAGCAGAATGGTGGTTTCCAGGGGCTGGAAGGAGGGGAAACGAGGAGCTGCTAATCAATAGGTATAAAGTTTAAATTACACGAGATGAACAAATACTAGAGGTCTGCAGTACAACATTGTGTCTATAGCTAACGATACTGTAAAGTACACTTAAACCTCTTAGGCGGGTAGATCTCATGTTAAGTGTTCTTACAATAATAGAATTTTTTTTTAAAGATTTTATGTTTAAGTAATCTCTACACCCAATGTGGGGTTCGAACTCACAACCCTGAGATCAAGAATCACATATTCTTCTGGCTGAGGCAGTCTGGTGCCCCACAATAGAATTTTTTAAAAAATCACATCAATGTCATTTCCTTTCACATCTCCTGTCTCTGCTATTTTTTTTTTTGAAGATTTTATTTATTTATTTATTTATTTATTTATTTATTTATTTATTTGAGAGAGAGAGTGTGTGCACAAGCAGGGCGGGGAGGAGCAGAGGGAGAGAGAGAAGTAGACTCCCCACTGAGCAGGAAGCCAAATGTGGGGCTTGATGCAGGACCCTGGGACCATGACCTGAGTAGAAATCAAGAGCCGGACACTTAAACGACTGAGCATCTGATGCTTAACCAACTGTGCAGGTTAGCCTGTTTGGTATTTTTAAAAAGTGGCTATGAAGTAGCTATCTCTGAGTCTATTATTACTATTATCATCATCATCATTATTATCATCATTAAATAGTAGATGACAATTATCAGGTGCTCACCATGCAACTAACTCTCTCCAAAGAACTTCACACGTATTGTCTCCAACCGTAAGTGTTAGGTATTATTATTACCCCCATTTATAGGTGAAGGAACCGAGGCCTAGAGAGTCTAAGTAATTTGACCATGGTCCAGCAGCAAATAAATGATGGCTCCCAGATGCAAATCCAGGTAGTTTTCTTCTATTGTATGAAATTCAGTATTTTTCTATCTTCATTCTGTGGTAAATATACCTGTTTCCAAAAGGGTTTTGAAGCTGCTTTAAAAAAATTTTTTTTTAACTTAAAGATTTCAAAGCTTAGCTGTTAAATAAGGGATGAATTCAACAAGCATTTGATGAGGACCTACTGTCTGTTAGCACTGTGAGATGCTTAAGGATGACCCAACTGTGAATAGGCAGCAGTTAATAATTCATCCCTCAGTCACTGAATAGATTATGACACAAGGCAGAAAGTCGCAACTGTTCAAAAAGAAGAGGTACAAAGTGCTATGAGAATGCAAAATTCAGTAGGGTTATCTCTCTGGGTTGTGGAAGGATTAGGGGCTGTCCAAGAAGAAGTCACTTTGCTCCTGGCTGGGTCTTTAAAGACGGGTAAGGTTTTGACAGTTGGAAACTGAATTTTGAGGTCCTGGCCATCTCAATAGATTGTACTCATATGTATTTTTATATCTAGCAAGATTTATTCTTAGTACATTTTTTTAAAAGTACTTACCGAGAACCTACTGTGTGCTCTGTGCTTAGCTAGGCATTAGGGGTACAGGGAACATATGACGCACTCTCTGCCCTCAAATAACTTATACTCTGGAATAGGAAACAGATATGTATATAATATAATGTGATACACATATGCAGCAAGTAAACCATTTTCTAGTCTATTTTATAGAATATGAAAGTATTTCCTCCCTCTTCCTAAAAAAAAAAAACCATTACATAAGCACAGAAGAATTTTCAATTTGTAATGTTCATATAAACTGCAGTAGCATCTGCTGGTGAAATATTGTTTTGTAACTATTAGAATAATCCAGACACTAGAGAGAAAATCCCATTATTTTAGAACTGTAAAAGGTACTGTCCACAAATCTCAGAAAAGGAAAGAAAGGTCTATGGTAGAGGAATAAGATGACATCCAGACTGTTCCCTTAAAGCTCTAAAAGTTCTAAAAATATCTTGTGGGCACAAAGCTCCAAGTATATGCCAACAAATCCTTGTGACATAAAATTGACACCTTTCCCATCCACTTTTTAACAACAGAAATTTCCAAATCAGTCTCTCCCAAGACTGTTCTTTTTTTTTTTTTTGAAGATTTTATTTATTTATTTGACAGAGAGAGGGAGAGAGAGCGAGAGCACTTGTAGGGGGAGTCGCAGAGGGAGAGGGAGAAACAGACCCCCTGCTGAGCAGGGAGCCTGCCATGGGGCTTGATCCCAGGACCCTGAGATCATGACCTGAGCCATGATTTAACTGACTGAGCCACCCAGGTGCCCCCCGCCAAAGACTATTCTTGATAGTAGCATATTTCCAATTTCGTAGTGCGAGCAAAAAAAAAAGGTGGGAAGGGGACCAACATTTGTTGAATGCCACCTGCTCTGAGGACTAGGCACTGCCCATGGTATTTGCTTTCATTCTCTTTACCCCCACATCAACCACGGATTTTAATCTCCTTTTTGCAGATGAGAAAATTCAAACTCTGGGAAAGTACATAATCTACCCAGAGTCATGCAGTTCATATGTATAAGGGCTGGAATTATAATCTAGTCTCTTTGATTCCCAAGTCCTACTCCACCAAAAAGTTCCCACTTTATTTTGCAATCAATGTAACGGAGCTATTTCTGCCCTAAAATAGTAAGTACGAATAATGGTCTCTATACCTCAACTTAACATCCATGGATCTGCTTTTAGTATTTATAGGTGTCATTACAGTACAACAATTTGCTTTTATTTCAATAGCAGTCATTATACCACTCAATCTAGAGATTTGTGATATTCTGGTCTAAATTGAATGAAAGCTAATAGGTTCTTTAAGATTAACCTGGTATGTAGTTTTATTTTTTTTTATTTTTTTTAAAGATTTTATTTATTTATTTGACAGAGACAGCCAGCGAGAGAGGGAACACAAGCAAGGGGAGTGGGAGAGGAAGAAGCAGGCTCATAGCGGAGGAGCCTGATGTGGGGCTCGATCCCACAACGCCGGGATCACGCCCTGAGCCGAAGGCAGACGCTTAACCGCTGTGCCACCCAGGCGCCCCTGGTATGTAGTTTTAAAGCAACTCCCTGACATTGTCAATTTTACTGAAAAAAAAAAAAGATTAACCTAGTATGGTATCATACAATAGAAATAAGTTAAATTGCTTTGGAGTTGCTACTGCTGAATTTAAAACTAGTCAAGATGAAGCAGATGTTCAGTATGGAGGTTACTCAAAAGGTTAAAAATAGAGCTACCCCACGACCCAGCAATTGCACTACTAGGTATTTATCCAAAGGATGCAAACATAGTGATTCGAAGGGGCACCTGCACCCCAATATTTATAGCAACAATGTCCCCAGTAGCCAAAGTATGGAAAGAGCCCAAATGTCTATGGACAGATGAATGGATAAAGAAGATGTGACATATAGATCTGGATACAGATAGATACAGATATAGAATGGAATATTACACAGCCATCAAAAGGAATGAAATCTTGCCATTTGCAATGATGTGGATGGAACTAGAGGGGATTATGCTAAGTGAAATAAGTCAGTCAGAGAATGACAAATATCATACAATTTCACTCCTACTTGGAATTTAAGAAACAAAATAGATGAACATATGGGAAGGGAAGGAAAAATAAAATAAGATGAAAACCATAAGAGACTCTTAACTCTAGGAAACAAACTGAGGGTTGCTGGAGGGGAGGGAGGGGGGGGGATGGGGTAACTGTGTAGATGGGCTTTAAGGAGGGCACGTGATATAAAGAGCACTGGTGTTATATGCAACTGATTAATCACTAAATTCTACTCCTGAAACTAATAATATAGTGTATGTTACTTAAATTTAAATAAACATTTTTTTAAAAAAGGAAAAAAAAAGATGAAGCACATGTTCAAAAAGATCTCTATAATTTTTACTTGAATAATACATTTTTAAAAAAGATTTTATTGATTTATGTGACAGAGAGACAGCCAGCAAGGGAGGGAACACAGCAGGGGAGTGGGAAAGGAAGAAGCAGGCTCCCACCGGAGGAGCCCGATGTGGGACTTGATCCTGGAACGCCGGGATCATGCCCTGAGCGGAAGGCAGACGCTTAACGACTGCGCTACCCAGGCACCCCAAATAATACATTTTTTTTATCAAACAATATATATGTTTATGTATGGGCAAATAAAACTGATCTTAAAATGCTAATGTCATTTTGAAACAAAAAACCTCCCAAAAAACAAAAAGCCAAAAATATGATGCTGGACTATTGACTATTGGACAGCAACACAATGTTTCAAGGAAACCAATTGACTTGAATAAGTAAATAAGATTCTCACAGATGGGGGCACCTGGGTGGCTCAGTCAGTTAAGCGTCTGTCTTTGGCTCGGGTCATGATCTTGGGGTCCTGGGATCCAGCCCCGTGTCAAGTTCTCTGCTCAGCAGGGAGTCTGCTTCTCCCTCTGTCTCTCAAATAAATAAATAAATAAATCTGAGAAAAAAAAAAAGATTTTCAAAGATGAGTGAGTCATAAACCTGCATAGAGCATGGAACCACATTAGTGTGTTCAAACTCCAGCTGCCTCACAGTTTTGACAGGAAGACTGAAGCATATATAAAAATAATCGTATATTAGTTACATCTGATCTGGAAGTCAGCGGACTACTTCTATGAACAGTGTCCGTGTTAGTTTGTTTATTCTCCATATTCTTCCAAAAAATACCTAAAATCAACTGCTTATTTAGCTTTTAACAGTGTGACTTTGAGAAAAAATGTATATATATTAGGTTTTCTACACCATACTTTTTTTTCTTCCTAAAAATACTGTAAAAAGCAGCAAAAATTCTTGGTGGATTTACTTGCATGTAATATTATTATTCTTTTATCTTTTGTTGTTTGCTTTTTGTTGTAACCACAAGGTTAACCTTCATACTATTCCACACTTCTAATAGCTGCTTTCTTATTACTTTCCCTCCAGGGTTCCTGACTCTCATGAAAATAAAAACAGGTTGCCTGGCTCAGTTGGCTGAGTGTCTGGCTCTTGACTTCAGCTCAGGTCATGATCTCAGGGTCATGGGACTGAGCCCCAGGTCGGGCTCTGTTCTCAGCAGGGTATCTGCTTCTCCATCTCCCTCTGCTCCTCCCCACTTATGCTCTAAGTCTCTCTCTCTCTCAAATAAATACATAAAATCTAAAAATAAATAAATAAAAACAGACACAAATTGAGTTTTCATAGAGCTCCTAGATAAACTGCAAGAAAGACCCAGGCAGAAGAGACATGGTGTTGTGGTGCAGGAGATGTGAGAAGACAGGAGGTCAGAGATTTTGCTGGTAATACTTTATTAAAGTGTGCACAGCTAACTGATGGAAATTTGGCTACACCTTCCAACCAGGAACCTGGGTGTCACCAGACTGGCATGTAAGAAAGCAAAATTTACCACCCCAAAATATGTCTATTTGGCATGTGGATTATTTTAAGCTGATTATTTTTAAGAACAGAAGGATCAGAACCTTTGACCTTCCCCCTACCTGCCTAAAAATTTTTATTTTTTAATTGTTTATTTATTTATTTTGCCTAAAAATTTTTAGATAGAGGACCAGCTAGCTCCAGGAGGAAGGTACCACCATAGATAACCACAGTATAATATGAACAAGGTATGGTAGACAGGGAGTAACCCAGTAAGGCCTATTTGATAGAAGTCCTCTCTATGTCCCATTCTTTCTGGATGGCCTATCAAGTATTTGTTTACTAACCATTTGCTCTTTCCATTATTTCTGTGAATTTCTGAAGCCTCAGACCCCCAACCCCTTCTCCTTAGTCCAGAATGACATATATACCTCATTTTGTCTGTCTTTGGATATCTCATGTTTATGTGGATTCCTCATATATACATAATCAAATTTGATTTTCTCCTGTTAATCTGTCTCTGTCAATTTAAATTCTTAGACCAGTCAGAAGAAACTTGTGGGGTATAGGAAAAATTTTCCCACCCTAATAAGCACCAAGTCCCCCAGTCACAATCATATTAGCTACACAGAAGTTTTGCCAGAAGAAAATCAATCTACAAGTCAAAGATGCTCTACAACAGATTGATTTTAGTAAATTTCCATCATACGTTTTCCCTGGTGTCCCTTAAATACCACAATGGACCCCTTTCATATCAAGGGTCTCACGTCCTCCCTGCCCAAGGTTTCCCACTGCCCCCACTTTTGCCTAGGTGGCTGGATTGCTACTGCCTCATGATCACACAGAGTGTGGCATCCCGCACTGGTGAAGTCAGCTCCTGGTTCCAGGCTTTCTTCAGTGGACACACGTCTGTGCTCTACCAATGAGAGAAGTCCCTTGCAATCAGGCTGGGGACATCATTAGCAAGTAGGTCACATCATGCTGGTTATCTTGTCCTCAGTGGAAACATTTCTCATCTGCCTAGGAGACTGTAAAGTAATAAAGCCCCGGGAGATTCAGAGCATCTAGAGACCTTCAGAGGCAAGCGATAATCACTGTTGACCTTCCTGCTGTATCCTATCCAGGTGAAGCTCTGTGTTTGTGGAGCAGTAGAAAGGCTATGTACCTTGGGAATAGCTTTCAATCCTCCAGAGGCAGCACAGGGGTGGGGTAGTTTGCTCTTAGGAGAAATGACTGGAAGATCAGCAAAGAAGGAACAAGACCCTAAAGGAAATACGTCTTTGACTGACTGTCTATCCAGAGCCGAAGTCTTGAGGAAGGCAAAGAATACGCCCAGGAGGAAATACAGCTGATTGAGTCTAAAGGGGAGGCCTTGCTCTCACCTGGGTCCCTCAGAGGGCAAGACTTCTGTCAAATCTCCTCAGGAGTTGATTGGAAGGTGTGAGCTTCTGCCCTAAACTTTCATATCTAGAGCAACCTGCTCCCATTGGCAGAGGGTAAACGAACTGAAATGTTAAGTTTGAATGTCTTAAGAGAGTGGGTTATAAAGGGCAACAGTGATCCAGAGGCCAAAGTGTCCTACAGTCTATAATGAGCCGACAGCCTTTAATGTCTTAAAGTACACATTTTAATACAAAATTTCAGGAAGAGGTCAAACCCTTCTGTCAGAATAAGCAAGGGTTTTCCGCCAGTGTGTTTACCACCTTGTATCCCTCAGCAAAGTGAAGCTCCCCTTTTTCAATCTTCTAGACAAAAGCCTTCCTAATATTATTATCTATTATCCATCTTATCCTATTTCATCTTATCTCAATCTCATCTTCACACATTGTCTATTTGGTCCCAAGAGGGCTTTGTGTACTGAATGCCACTCCTGCACTTTGGGGATTCTAAAACAAACTTCTAGGACTGATTAGTAAGCTCCTGGCATGCCGAACCCTCTGTTTGCACCTGGAAGATTAATAATTACCTGAGTTTTCCATTCCAATACTGAAATTATACTTATTCTCCACCTCAAAATGCATTTACCTCTGACCAAATCTTAGCAATTAAAAGGACCTCGTCCAGTGGTACATAAGAGGCAGGAGACGTGATATTTTTTTAAAATTAAAAAATAAAAGTTTTCTGATACCCAAAACACAGGCAGCAAAAGAAAAAATCAAAATAAGAAATTTCTTTTTTTTGTAAAGATTTTATTTATTTGAGAGAGAGAGAGAAAGAGAGCAAGCTCGAATGAGAAGGGGGAGGGGCAGAGGGAGAAGCAGACTCCCTGCTGAGCAGGGGGCCCAATGTGGGACTTGATCTCACAACCCTGAGATCATGACCTGAGTGGAAATCAAGAGTCAGACACTTAAGTGACTGAGCCACCCAGTGCCCCAAAATAAGAAACTTCTGTATATCGGGGCTCAGTCAGTTAAGCATCTGACTCTTGATCTTAGCTCAGGTCTCAATCTCAGGGTCATGAACTGAAACCCCGCATTGGGCTCCATACTGGGCATGGAGCCTACTTAAAACAAAACCAAAACCAAAACCAAACCAAACCAAACCAAACAAAACAAAAAACCCTTCTGTGCATCAAAGGACATTATCAACAAGAGTGAAAAAAGAATTCATGGAATGTGAGAAATTGTTTGCAAATCATCTATCTGATTAGGGATTAATATCCAGAATATATAAAGAACTTGTACAACTCAACAACAACAACAACCAAACGACCAATTAGAAATGGGCAAAGTTGGGGCGCCTGGGGGGCACAGTGGTTAAGCGTCTGCCTTCGGCTCAGGGCGTGATCCCGGCGTTATGGGATCGAGCCCCACATCAGGCTCTTCCGCTATGAGCCTGCTTCTTCCTCTCCCTCTCCCCCTGCTTGTGTTCCCTCTCTTGCTGGCTGTCTCTATCTCTGTCAAATAAATAAATAAAATCTTTAAAAAAAAAATGGGCAAAGTATTAAGTACATATTTCTCCAAAGAAGATATGCAAATGGCCAAGAAGTACATGAAAAGATGCTCAACATCACCAGCTACTAGGGAAATGAAAATCAAAACCATAATGAGATACAACTTCGCACCCATTAGGATAGCTATTATAAAGAAACCAAACAGACAGAATATCAGTGTTGGAGAGGATGTGGTGAAATTGGAACTCTTATACACTGCTGGTAGGGATGTGAACTGGTATAGCCACTGTGGAAAATGATATGGCAGTCTCTCCAAAAACCAAATGAATGGAAAGAAGGAAAGAAGGAAAGGAAAGGAAAGGAAAGGAAAGGAAAGGAAAGGAAAGGAAAGAAAAGAAAAGAAAAGAAAAGAAAAGAAAAGAAAAGAAAAGAAAGAAAGAAAGAGAAAGAGGGAGAGAGGGAGGGAAGGAAGGAAGAAAGGAAGGAAGGAAGGAAGGAAGGAAGGAAGGAAGGAAGGAAAGAAGGAAGGGAGGGAAGAAGAAAGAAAGGGAGGGAGGAAGGAAGGGAGAAAGGAAGAAAGGAAGGAAAGGACATAGAATTATTGTATGAGCCAGCAATTTCACTTCTGAGTATACACACGACGGAATTGAAAGCGAAGACTCAAATGGATATTTGCCAAACCATGTTCATAGCAGCATTATTCCTAATAGCCAAAAGGAAGAAGCGCTGAAGTGTCCATTGACAGATGAATGGATTTTTTTAAAAATGTGGTATATACATACAATAGAATCTTATTTAGCCTTAAAAAGGAAAGAAATTTTGATACATGCTACAATATGTATGAACCTGGACATTATGCCAAATGAAAGAAGCCAGACACAAAAGGACAAATACTGTATGATCCACTTCTATGAGATACCTAGAGTAGCCAAATTCATAGAGACAGAAAGTGGAATGGTGTCTGGGACAAGGGGCTGTGTAGGGAGGGTAACAGGAGGTTATTTGATGGATACAGAGTTTCAGTTTGGGAAGATGAAAATGTTCTGCAGGTAGCTGGTGGTGATGGTTATATAACAATGTGAATGTACTTAATGCCTCTAAACTGTATACTTCAGAATGGCTAAAATGGCACATGTTATAGATATTTCACCACAGCAAAAAACTAAAAGATTTTTAAAACTTAGAAGCTTTAAAAATTTAATTAAAATAAAACAAAAATTAATTACAATGAAATTAAACTTAAAAGTAAAATGAATTCCTCAGGCCCCATATCTATGTGCCAAGTGTGCTATTTCTGCTACTCTGATCATCCCTCTGACTGCAAGTGCCCATCTGTGGCCTTTCGGCTGGTTCATCAACATCACCTTGGATGAACATCCTTTCTTCTAATTCTCTTCCTCTAGCCCACCAGCTACCTCCTACATCCTGCAGACCACACCTGCCAGCTATTAATTATTGCTCTGCCCCTCCCCAATTTCCTTGGCTCACCACCTCCTGGTGCTCTAGGCTCAACCTCTCTGCATTTGGACCTGTGGGTATTGGTATCTACTGACCTGGATAAGCAAGAAACACAGTTAAATGGATGTTTCTTTTTGCAGATGATCCTGGAACAGGAGAACCTTTGGGTGGTCTACCCATGTCCATTTTTTCTTATTAGCATTGCAACAAATGTTTTGTGGCTTAGGATTTCAAAGAAAGGGAGTTTTATTAATTTATCAGCTGAATGAGCATTACAATAGATTACGCAGAGTTTGCAATTGTTTGGGTTTAAAGCACAGACAACATGAAACAGTTAATGAAAAACTTTCACAAAACTTCAACTATTTCCAGCAGTTTAGCATGTGAAAATCACTTTTATGTGCTGACACACCTGAAAATAAAATCATTTTTTACTTAAAGCAGTTCTAGTTGCTGTTTTAAACTTTATCCCAGGAACAGAGATGCTATTCAGTAAAGTGCAATTGCAGCCTTCTCAACAAAAAGGTTCATTAATTGTTACATGTTTTCTGGTGATGATTTTTTTTATTTGTGAATTTATAGTGATAGCTATGAAAGAGATTGTCGATAGTATTACTATAATTTACTTTCTAATAGAACAATTTTTATGTGTTAGTGCTATAATATTTCTGATAATATTAATAGAATTTATTTTGTGTTCTATAATGATACTGGGAAATTATTCTCAGCAATATTTTTCAGTGTTTCAGATTATTTTTTTAAAGATTTTATTTATCTGTTTGAGAGAGAGGGAGGGGGAGGAGAGCAAAGAGGAAGAGAGGGAGAAGGAGATTCCCTGCTGAGCAGAGAGCCTGATGTGGGAGTCAATCCCAGGATCCCAAGATCATGACCTGAGCCAAAGGCAGACACTTAACTGACTGATACACCCAGGTGCTCCAGTGTCTCAGATTATTAACAAAATTATCTGTGTTTTAAAACTATGGCATTAAAATATACCCTTAATAATACCATTATAATGTTCAGGTCTTTAAAACTTGTATGATGATGATACAAACATCTTTCTCTAAAAAGGAAAATCTTTATTTCTACTAGTATAGAGCCCTTCTTTGATTAGAACTGTGATTCCCGCAAGCTGGTACAGCCACTCTGGAAAACAGTATGGAGGTTCCTTAAGATGTTAAGAATAGAGCTACCCTACGACCCAGCAATTGCACTACTAGGTATTTACCCCAAAGATACAGATGTACTGAAAAGAAGGGGCATGTGCACCCCAATGTTCATAGCAGCAATGTCCACAATAGTCAAAGTGTGGAAGGAGCCAAGATGCCCTTCAACAGACAAATAGATAAAGATGTAGTCCATATATACAATGGAATATTACTCAGCCATCAGAATGGATGATTACCCAACATTTGCAGCAACATGGACAGGACTGGAGGAGATTATGCTAAGTGAAATAAATCAAGCAGAGAAAGACATCATATGGTTTCACTCATTTATGGAACATAAGAAATAGCGGGGAGATCGGTAGGAGAAGGAAGGGAAAATGAAGGGAGGGAAATCAGAGGGGGAGATGAACCATGAGAGACTATGGATTCTGTGAAACAAACAGAGGGTTTCAGAGGGGAGAGGTGGGGGGATGGGTCAGCCCAGTGATGGGTATTAAGGAGGGCACATATTGCATAGAGCACTGGGTGTTATACACAATGAATCATGGAACCCTACATCAAAAACTAATGATGTACTGTATTGTGACTAACAAAACATAACAAAATTTTTAAAAATGAAAACAGAAAAACAACTGTGATTCCCAAATTGTGAGCTAAAGCTCCTTGAGGTGACTCCAGAGGCAGTGGGGGGCCATTAAGTTTTTGAGGGACACAGTTGGACACCACATGAGCTGCTGCTATTAAGTTGTTTAGACCTAACTACTTAATAAAGGCAATTATTAGGTGTTTCTTTTGGCCTCAGGGCAGCAGAAATCAGGGAAATCTGGGAATCTCTGGATTAAAAAGATGAGTGGACATAAAATATAAGATAACTGAGAAGTACTTATTTAGTGTAACCTTGTCGTTTTATACAAGAGAAAACTGAGGTACCACAGCATGGTTAAAATCTGAAATCTGGTGAAGCTGAAACACTTAGCTTCCTGGTTCTCCGGCCAGGGCTGTAAGTCAAAAGATTTGAGGAACTTGAAGTCTGTTGAGGCTTCCATGCTTATGCTGCCCCTCTGCCTCGCTACTTTCCTGCCGCTAGATCCAAGCTTTGAAGCCCCAGCTTGACCATCTACCAGCTGAGTAGCTCAGGCCAAGTTCCTTGTTCTCTGTGAACTGTAGCTTCCTCATTTGCAAAATAAGTGGGACGATGATAACTGTTAGGTAAAACTGAGTCACTTCTAGAATCAGTAGAAATGATGTGTTTGAAAAAAAGACTTGTAAACTGCCAACCGCTTTAGAAATTGTTGGTTTTCATTAAATAGTATTTAAACATTTATGTTACAAGCACTGGGGAGACAAAAAGAAACTCGAAATCACCTCTATGTTTGAGAGGCTTATCTCTCCTGGAGGGGAGAAATAGAAATGATTATAATAAAAATTGATTAATGTTACAATGAAGGTAATGACCAAGTATAATATAAGTAGGGAAGAAGGTCCTCCTGAGGGGGTCGGGAAGACCTGGCAGAAGGGGCAGGGCTCCAGGTCTGACTTGGAGGGTGAGTAGGTAATGGATGGGGGACGGAGAGTAGGCCACAGAGCGGGAACAGCCTGGCCCAATGAGAGAGGTGAAGGATTAGACTACCTTCTGGATGGCACAGCATTCCATAGGGCTGGAGGGAGAAGGACGGAGATGAAACAGTACAGATGGGAGATTAACTGTGCGTGTTGGATCTTGGTTGTTCTGGGCCTGGTATTCTTTCAAAGGAGTGGACATTTCCCTGAAAACCCGGTGCAGTGCACAGCTCCTCCTCCCGACCTCGAACTCAGAAGGAGGCTCCGTAAATCTCCCCAGTTTCAAAGCTGACAGCAATACCTTAAGTTACTGGAATGTGGGTTTCATTTTCTTCGCGGCCATTCAATTCTGTCACACACACTGTCACTAAGTGTCATCTTCCTGTCAGGACGTTAAGGACGCTTGGGTGACAATGCCTGTCCTCACTGAAGCCGACCAGGAGGCACGCCAGCACCCTTCCTCACGGAGCGCCGGCGGAAAAAGGATCTTGTTATGGAATTCGTGATCAAGGGGACCCCAGCTTCTGTGTCGGTTCCCTCACCATGTGTCAAGCAGGTAGCCCCATTCTCTGTGTGTCTCAGGACCACAACGTGACAAGCAGTGGCATCATCACAACCCAGAATGGAGACGGAGTCATGTTCTGGGGAGCTCTCTCTGCTGAACATACAGAAGGCCCTGGGGTCCCAGCTGTGGAAGCGACTGACCTTTGAGAAGTCTGGCTCTTCCCTCCAGAAGCAAACGCGCCCTGTGGAATCCCCTGCATACGGGTTCAGCCTTCCGGAAGCAGATGCTCCTCCTGCTGACGAACGTCAGAGCGTCAGAGCGTCCACAGGGGCGGAGCTGCGTGTCCTGCGCGCGTGCGTCCTTCACCTCGCTGCCTCTCCTCGTGGGCATTTAATCGTCTCAAGACAAGAAGGCCCAGTACGGTATGGCAAGATATTTTGAGACATAGAAAGGCTGTATTCATATAGCTTTTATTCTAGCTGTGTTTTATTATTAGTTGTTGTTAATCTACTCTAATTTAGAAGTTAAACTTTACAGGTATGTGTATAGGAAAAAACCGTAGTGTATATGAGGTTCAGTACTAGCCACAGGTTCAGGCATTCCCTCGAGGTCTTGGAATGTATCCCCATGCATAACGGGGGACTTCGGTGCTTCCAGAGCCTGTCAGGACACAGGGCTCCGCCACCTTCTCAAAGAGATAGCTGTCTCGTTTTCTGTCTTGATCATTCACATTTGTTGCTTCCTCTCAAAGTCGCACATTTGCTTTGGCGAGCAGTGACTAACCCATGGGTAGATTCAGGCCTCAAAATCCCGGGGAGGAGGCCGGCTTCAAACCGAACAGAGAGGTGGCCGGTGTGCCCCTAGTTCAAGGCGCCACACGGCAGAGCATGTGGGGTACATGGCACCTCCCTCCCTCCTATGCTGCTGTCAGAACTGATCCACAAGCCTCTGTGGTGTACTCTGGGAACTGGGCTGGTCGGCCTCCTGGATTAAGGACTCCGTGATCAGGGAGTTGCTACCATAGTTTATTATTTACTCACTGTTTATTATTATTATATGCCAGGTGTTGCGTTAAATATGTTAATCCTCATAATTCACCTTTGCATTAAGTTCCGTTATCACCTTTGAATTAAGTTATAATTTTATTACCATTTTACGGATAAGGAAACTGCAGCTTGTAGAAGCTAAATAGTTTCTCCCAAATCACATAGCTGTAAGCGGCAGAGCAGGGATTTGAACTCAGGTCTGACTGACTCCAAAGCCCCAGGTCCTCACTGGAGGGATGGGGGCAAGAAGAGAGATTCTGCAAGAAGATTCCAGTATTCTGACATTCCTGTATGTGTTCAATATCACCGTGGGTGTGTTTGTCTCTCTTGACCCGGGGTATATCAGTGCTGAGTGGTTTTAAAACTGGTATCGGAAACACTCAGAATATGCACAGGAATTATCTCAACCCAGTAACTTGACCTACATTCCCTCATGTCGTCATTGATACTTGAATGATTATCAGGTACTTTCACATTCATGATCGCACTTGCTTCTCTAGAACTGAAATAGGTTAATGTGCTTCTTGAAGCCAACATAGAGATTTAGAAGAGTTAGGTGCATACAACACAAGACAATGTCCACTGATGATACTTCCGCACTGAAAGGTCTGGGTCAAACCTATGTCAAATTCTTCTCTGACAAACTTAGAATTCTCTATGGCTTCGATGAGCCTAAGTCAGCTGTTGGGGGGTGTGCTGGAACTGACTTATACTGGCTCATGAGAACCAGCCATGTACAACCCTTCCAAACTCTGCATTTGGTGAAGTCATATCAAATGGCCATGATAGAAGTGTTTATACCTGTCTCTTATTCCTGGGGTTGCCTTAGCGATGTACCACAAAGTACCATAATTGAGAGTTAATTATTACTATTTCCGTATTAGTTATTTATTATGTAGCATTATTTTCTTAACCAATGTAATGATGTAACTAATTGCTATTATAAAGATAATATCAATGATATACATGTACTGTATTCTCTTATAGTTCTGGAGGCAAGAAGTCAAGGTGCCAACAGGGCTATGTTCCTCTGACATTCTGGGTAGAATCTTCCTTACCTCTTTAGCTTCTGGTGGTGGCCATCAATCCTTGGCATCCCTTGGCTTGTAGATACATCTCTCCATCTCCAGTCTCCACCTCTGTGGGCCCTATCCCTCCACCTGTGGGCCCTGGCATTCTCCCTGTGTGTCTCTCTGTGTCTTTTCTTTTTATAAGGCCATCAGTAATATTAGATTAAGTGCACACCTGGCTCCAGCATGACTTAATCTTAACTAATTATATCTAGAATGACCCTATTTCCAAATAAGGTCACATTTGGAGGTACTGAGGGTTAGGACTTCAACATATATTTTTTGGGGGCACAATTCAACGCTTAACACCATGGAAATCAGAAAATGCTACAAATCAGGGCTTTTTTTTTTTTTTTTTTGAGTTAGTTTCCAGTGTTTCAGTGTATTGGTCTGTCACAAGACATCAGGAGAGGGCCACTCACCTCAGATATCACTTTTCCATGGGGGTCTTCATCAGAAATGTCCTCATACTCCAAATACACTATATTACCCTCCCTAGCAGAGTAAGAATTAAAGGTGGAAGCGTGCTAGTTGGGATTTACCAGCCATTTTTTAGCCCTTTAAAAAATCTCTTGTATGTATTTCCATTGTAAAAAAATTGAAAAATACAGAGAAGTAGAAAGAGAAGTTAAAAATAAATCCTTCATAGCTTCTTCATCCAAAAAGAGCTGTTATTAATTCTTGATATGTTTTCAAAATATTTTTGGAACTTTTTTTTGCTATTCATTTTTCTCTTTTTGTGCCTCACCAGTTTGAATGCTTTGTCCTCTCTTCTGCGTGCTTTTTATTTGACAAATTTTAAAGATGTATGAGTAATAATACCTGAAGATGGCATTCCAGTTATAAAAATCACACTATAAAATTAAGCAAAATCTGTTTTGACTGTCACCCCCAGTCCCAGTCCTCTCTCTGGAGGTAGACACTATCATCCATCTTAAGTGAATTCTTCCAGAACTTTTAAAATGCACTTTTATGAATACATTTCTTCTTCATATAAATGATAGTTTTTTTTTTCGCAGACACAAACCATAGCATACTATATACTTTATCCCACGACTTACTTCTCCCCTTCCCTCCTCCCACCACACTGTCTGTCCTTGAGAATTTCTTTTATATCAGATTTCACTTTTTCCTCTTTGATTGCTGCAGTCTATTTTTACTCTATGGATATGCCATAATTTAGTTATTCTCCTAATGCTGAGTTTTAGGTTGTTTTCAGTCATTCATGATTATAACCAAGAAGCAAGGAAAATCCTTGTACATACCTCTTTGTGCACATACACAAGTGTTTCTTTTCTTATATAACACATTTTTCGAAATTTAAATTCAATTAATTAACATATAGTGTATTATTGGTTTCAGAGGTAGAGTTCAGTGATTCATCAGTCTTATATAGTGCCCAGTGCTCATTACATCACATGCCCTCCTTAATGCCCATAACAGACTCTTAATAATAGGAAATACACTGAGGGTTGCTGGGGGGGCTGTTGGGGTAACTGGGTGATGGACATGTACATGTGTTTCTTTAAGATAGATAACAAGAAGCAAAATTTCTGAGTTGAAGAATATTTAAAATTTTAATTTCATGTCAACTTTCCGTGAAAACAATACCAATATACCCTTCCACCAACGGTGTAGAAGAGGATCCATTTCTCCACATTCTAACCCATATGGGATATTCTGTTCTTCTAAAAGCTTGTCTAGGGCACTAGAAACATGACCACAGCTTCTGCCGAGCTGGAGGGATTAATCGTTCTCAATGATTTGAACCCAGCCTTTCCCTCCCTTGATACAGACAAGAGATACAGAGATATAGAGAGTTAACTATTACTATTACTATTTTACGTATTCAGTAGTTATTTACCATGTTGTATTATTTTCTTAGCCCATATAATAATGCAACTAATTGAAATTATAAAGATAACATCAACACTACTAATGATTAACTATTAAATAATTGAAGAAATAAAAACCACAAGCCAGAGGCTCTACGTGGGATTCTATATTTGTTTGTTTATATATAAATTTCAAGGAAAAATCCAATTTGTCTTTTCTGAATTTCCTAGGTTTCATGAAATTTCTCTGAATAACCTTATCTTTTAGCTCCAACTGTATATTCTTTGATTGTAGGTTCAAATTCCGAGGTGGTCATCTTACCAGAAGCCATTTCTCCCCTTCCGCTGGCAGGAGCTTATTAATTAGGTTAAAGCACAGTCCCAATAAGACTAATTTTACTATGTTTCATTTAAGTAGTAAGGCTTCTCTCTTGTGATATCCTTCTATTTAATGCCAGGAAATAAAGATCTTCTTGTCAAAATTTATTAAGATGTTTACATCTGTCCTGTAATCTTCAACCTCCAAACGTAAGAGAATTGTCTGGAGACATGACGCATGTTTTTGTAAGAAACTGTACAAGCTTATGAAATGCATGACTGATATTTTTCTCTGAAGGTATAAATAGTGACCCCAAATACGTTTTCTTTTCTTCTTTGTTTTCCAATATTTATAAAACTGAGAACAGCTTTTGTTTTTTGGGATGCATGTTATGATTGGTTATCTTATTTTTGCAAACAAGTAATGAAACAGTTTATAATAATGTATATTTGGAGGCTGGCTAGCCCCAAATCTGCAGGATAGGCCAGGGCTAGAGACCCAGGGAAGTCTGAAGGTAGTTTGCTGCCAGAATTTCTTCTTTTTTCAGGGCGGTTGGTCATTTTTATAGTAAGAACTTCAACTTACTAAATGAGGCCCACCCACATTATGGGTCTGCTTTATTCCAAGTCTTCTTTTTTTTTTTTTTTTAAGATTTTATTTATTTATTTGACACAGAGAGAGACAGTGAGAGAGGGAACACAAGCAGGGGGAGTGGGAGAGGAAGAAGCAGGCTCCCAGCGGAGTAGGGAGCCCAATGAGGGGCTCGATCCCAGGACTCTGGGATCACGCCCTGAGCTGAAGGCAGATGCTTAATGACTGAGCCACCCAGGTGCCCCTGCTTTATTCCAAGTCTTCTGATTTAAATGTTAATCTCATCTGAAAAAATACCTTTGCAGAAATATCTAGAATAATCTTTGACCCAATGTCTGGTTACCCTGGCCTAGTCAAATTGGACACATAAAATTAACCATCAGAGATGGCTTCACTGGTGAAAAATAATGCTAATTTTACACAAAGTTTCTTCAAGAGGATAGAAGAGAAGATATCCTAATTCATTTTATAAGAATAACATTGCCCTGATGCCAAAACTAGAACAAGGCTTTACAAAAAAAAAAGAAACCTACAGACCAATATCCCTCATGAACACAAACACAATGATTCTCTACAGAATATTAGCAAGTAAAATTCAGTAATTAATAAAAAGAATAATGTATGATAACCAAATAGAGTTTATCCTGGGAATGTAAGGCCAGTTTGACATCTGAAAATCAAGCAAGGTGATTCACCATAACAAGGAACTGAACAAGAAAAACCACATGATTGTTTCAGTAGATGAAAAACAGCATTTGACAAAATTCAACATGTTTTTATCATTTATGACAAAAATTCTTAGAAGACAGTGAATAGACTGGAAAATCCTCAGGCTGATAAAGGCATCTATTAAAAATCCTTAGCTAACATCATATTTGATGGTGAAAGACTGAATGCTTTCCCCTAATATCATAGGAACAAATCAAGGATGTCCACTTTCATCACTTCTATTGAACAATATACTGATGGCCCTAGCTATTGCAAAAAGGCAGCAAAAATAAAGCACATATACTGGAAAATAAATAAAACTGTTTCTATTGGCAGATGACATAGTTGTCCATGTAAAAAAAAATCCAAAAAACCTTTAAAAAGCTATGGGAAATAATAAATGAGTTAAGCAAAGTCCCAGGATGCAATGTTAACATACAAAAACCAATAATATTTTTATATACTAGCAACAAACAATTGGATATTAAAGTTTTTTAAAGTACCATTTACAATATCACCAAAAACGTGAGGTATTTAAGTATGATCTAACAAAACATGTGCAAGATCCATATGCTGAAAACTATAAAACATATGAAGGGAGCAAAGAAAACCTAAAGAAATGGTGAGATATATAAATTTAAGGAGAGGGAGAAGGAAGAGGGAGGTAGAGAAAGGGGGATTACGAAGAATCGGTTTATGCAATTGTGAGGGCTGGCTAAGCAAGTGCCAATCCCATGGGAATGGCAGTTAAGATGGAAGATCACATTCCGGGGTTAGAAAGGCATGGGTCAAAGCTATTGTCCATAGGCAGAGTTTCTTTTTTTTATTAATTAGAAGAGTCAGTATTGTTGGGAGTCAATTTTTCTTTTTTAAATAATATTTATTTTGTTATATTAGTCACCATACAGTACATCCCCAGTTCTTGATGCAATGTTCCATGATTCATTACTTGCATATAACACCCAACGCACCATGCAATATGTGCCCTCCTTAATACCCATTGCCAGCCTATCCCAATCCCCCACCACCCTCCCCTCTGAAGCCCTCAGTTTGTTTCCCAGAGTCCACAGTCTCTCATGGTTCATTCTCCCTTCTGTTTACCCCCCCTTCCTTCTTCCCTTCCTTCTCCTACCGATCTTCCTGTTTCTCATATTACATAAATGAGTGAAACCATATGATAATTGTCTTTCTCTGCTTGACTTATTTCACTTAGCATAATCTCCTCCAGTCCCGTCCATGTTGCTGCAAATGTCGTGTAATCGTTCTTTCTGATGGCTGAGTAATATTCCATTGTATATATGGACCACATCTTAATCCAGTCATCTGTTGAAGGGCATCTCGGCTCCTTCCATGATTTAGCTATGGGAGTCAATTTTTCTAAAGTTATCTATAGATTCAACACAATCCCAATACAAATCCCAGCAATTTTTTTTTAAGAAATCAATGTTTTCTAAAATTTTTATGGAAAGCGTAGGAACAAGAATGGTCAAAGCAAATTTGAAAAAAAAGAACATTAGAGAACTCACACTGTCTGATTTCAAGATTTATTGTGAAGTCACTTTAATCATGACAGTGTGGCATTGGCATAAACATCGACAAATAGATTAATGGAACAAAACAGAGTCCATGAATAGACCATACATAAATGGGCAGCTGATTTTCAACAAGGGCAATTCAATGGAGAAAGTATAGACTTTTTAACAAATGGTGCTGGAACATTTGGATAGCAATATCCAAAAAACAAAAACAAAACCCTTGATCCAAACTTTATATCACACACAAAAATAATCCTCAAAATTTATCATAGACCTCAATGTAAAAACTAAAATTCTAAAACTTTCAGAATATATGTGATACAAGCCTTGTGACCTCAATTAGATTTCTAAGAGATGACACTAAGATTGATCCATAAAATAAAAAATTTAAAAATAGAACTTTATCAAAATTTTAAAGTTTTGCATTTTGAAAGACATTCTAAAGAAAATGAAGAGACATATAAAGACTGAGAATATTTGCAAAACACATATCTGATAAAGGACTTACAATGAATTTATAAAGAATTCTCAAAACTCAATAATAAGAAGCCAAATAAGTCCATGATATATATATCCATGAAAATAGGCAAAACATTTGAACAGACACTTCATTAAAGAAGGGTAATGGAGGCACCTGGGTGGCTTGGTCAGTTGAGCATCTGACTCTTGGTTTTGGCTCAGGTCATGGTCTCAGGGTGGTGAGATGGAGCTGAGCGCAGAACCTGCTTGAGATTCTTTCCCCTTCCCCCTTCTCCTCTCCTCTGCTTTTGCATGTGTGCACGCACGCTCTCTCTCTCTAAAAAATAAATAAACAAAATCTTAAAAAAAAGAAGGGTTATGAATGGCAAATAAACAAATGAAAAAATGCTTATCATCTTTAGTCATTGGGGCAATACAAATTAAGACCATAATGAGGAACCAGTACACACAGAGTGGGGAAGAAAAGGACACCACCAGGTGTTGTCAGACACAATTGTGGGAATACAAAATGGTACAGACACTTTGGAAACAATTTGGCAATTTCATATAAACACTTTTAATTATGACATACCAAACCCACTCCTTTATATTTACCTAAGAGAAATGAAAGTGAACCTTCAGGGGTGCCTGGGTGGCTCAGTCATTAAGCATCTTCCTCAGCTCAGGGCGTGATCCAGGCGTTCTGGGATCGAGCCCTATGTCAGGCTCCCTGCTCTGCTGGGAGCCTGCCTCTTCCTCTCCCACTCCCCCTGCTTGTGTTCCCTCTCTCACTGGCTCTCTCTCTCTCTGTCAAATAGATAAAATCTTAAAAAAAAAAAAAAAAGAAAGTGAACCTTCACCCAGTCACCTGCATGCAAATGGTCATAGCAATTTTGTGTATATTTGCCCCAAATTGGAAACACCAGAAATCTCCTTCAGCTGATGAACCCATGAACAGATTGCCATACATCTATGTATTGGTATACTACTTGGCAATAAAAAAAAATCTGATACATACAACATGTTTAAATCTTAAATGCATTTTACTGAGTCTCAAATGGCTACATAATATATGATTTTACTTTTCCCACTGCTATGAACTGAAACTATGTGTCTCCCACCCCCAGATTCCTATGTTGAAGGCCTAACCCCAAATGCAATGGTATTTGCAAGTGGAGCCGTTGAGAGAAAATCAGGTTTAAATGAGGTCATAAGTGTGCCCCCCCCCCACACCAGTATGGGATTAGTGTCTTTACAAGAGGAAGAGAGATCAGAACTCTCTCCTCCATGTGAGGACAGTGAGAAGGTGGACATATGCAGGCCAGGAGGCAGGCTCTCATCAGAAACAAAATTTGCTGGCGCCTTGGTTCTGGACTTCCCAGCCTCCAGAACTGTGAGGAATAAATGTTTGTTGCTTAAACCACACAGACCATAATAATTTGTTATAGCAACCAGAGCAGACTAACACAATCACGGTCTCAAAAAAGCGAAACCATAGGAACAGAAAATGATAAGTGGTTGCCAGGGCGTCAGGTTGGAGCAGTTGTTTACAAAGGAGCATGAGGGAATATTCTGGGCAGGATGGATCTGTTCTCTCTCTTGATTTTGGTGGTGGATACATCACTATATATGCTTGTCAAAACTTCTGGAACTGTACACTAAAAAGTGTGAATTGTACAATGTGCTGATTTTATGTCAATACACCTGATTCCTAAAATGACAGCAAGGTATGGAGTCAATGCCTGAAAAAAAAAATAAGAGAAAGAATGAACTGATTTAGACGGAAATGGGCAAAGCCAAAAGATCTAGGCCAAATAATCAGAAATGCTGAAAGTAAACAGAAGTAGGAAAAGCTAGTTTCTGGTGGGAAGCCTTTCAGGAGAAAAATGTGGGTGGCTTTCTGCGGCCTGCAGGTTCAATATGTACACGTACTCTGAGTACAGGGTACATAATACACAATACCGTCTGTTGCCATAATAGCTAAAAATGTAAGCAGCCTTAGGCAGAACTCATTAGAAATATACTGTTCTCTACATTAGCAAGGAAGCGTTGCTTAGTCCTTGACATTAAAGAAAGATAGCAAATAGTATAATAACATTAAAAATAACTAAAATATACAAGTAATGTACAATAGTACATAAAACTTAGAATACAGAGAAAAAGACTCCACTATCACAATGCAATCTTAATCTAAAATAAATTATCTTACTATATAAATATACATGTTTCTTGTAGAAAAGTCCCGTTTTCAAAATTTAAAAATTCTGACAAAGTCAAGTAAATGTACGTTAAAATAATAGATACTATTTTAAGTCAATGAAGCTAACAATGAGGAAGTTATGGCAACACTCAGTGATGGCAAGAATGTGAGTCACGGGGAATTCACAATCAATTTTGATAGAGTGAAAAGAGGTTCAACTACTTTGTAAAGCAATCTGGCAGCATCTTGTGAAGCTGAAAATAGGTACAATACCAAGACCTGGCAACTTCAGTCACACGTAAATGCCTTAGAGAAACTCATGCATCTGTTTAAGAATGTACATAACAATATTGTTTGTAGGAGCAAAATATTTAAAACAGTAAATATACCTTACTAGATTAGATAATTAAATTGTGCTGTTGTCATATAATGCAATGGTGTATAGAAGTTAAAATGAATTATTTAGAACTACACGTATTGTGTTTGATAAATCTCAAAAACAGAATGCAGAGTAGTGAGAAAAACCAATTACAGAATGACACATACGTAAGTATGACACCATTATCTGAAAAACATAATACACAAACATTTATATGTATACACAGAGACACATACATACTTTGCAGAATGTATGTGTGTGCATATGTGTCTGAGTGTGTGTGTACGTGTGTGTATTTCTGTGCATAGGAGAAAGGGCTACATGAGGGCATCTGTTTGTAAAGTTTTTTTTTCCTATATATTTTTTCCTCTTAGAAAAAGGAAATAGAGGGAGGAAAGAAGGGAAGGAGGAAGGAAGGATACTAGTATATTTAAAAAATTGTTCTGTATACTTTTTTTTTCCATATTTGAGGCATCTTTTATCAGAAAGGAATACTTAGCCCTTGTGAACGATTCAGAAAACACATAAAGGTGTAAAAAAAAAAAAGTAATCCCAAAGAAAAATAATCTTAACGTTTTGCTGCATATTCTTCCAGACTGCCATACTTTCATTAGCCTGCATGTCATAATTTTTTTGTATCCTTTTTGAAGAGGCCAAAATTTCTGAAAAACGTTCTTCTGATTCATGAAGTGAATACTGAGGTCTGTACTTTCTCTGAGTCTTTGGGGCGGCTTCCTTGATTCCACTGTATTTTCTCATCGTTCCATATTCCCGTTTGCAAATACGTTATGGGGCTTGTCTTCGTCCCATTCTCTCCACTTGGGGGCTATCTCAATCCATCTCAGATCTCCAGCTGAACGGAGGACGACCCACAGCGTTCCAAACTAAGTCTCCCTGTCCCACAGGTATTCATGCAGGGTACCTTTACCCTCTGAAATGAGAAGTCTTCCAACCGCACCGTCTGATTTTCTGACGCGACCTAATGTGTGTAATTCATAAAAAACTACAATCCCCGTAGGGCTCTGCTCCTGGGTGCCCGCCCCTCGCACCCCCCCACCCGCCTCCACCCCTGCGCCTGCGCGTTCTGAGCACGGACCACAACTCCCAGGATGCATCATGGTACAGCCCTCGCAGCCCTACTTCCTGCCCAGACGTTTCCTGGGTAACAGTGGCTCGGCCAGTCCGGGAAGTTTAAGGTGGGAGGGGCTTGTGGGCCGCCTGGAAAGCTTTGGGAGTAGCTTTTTCTATCCTGTCGCCAAAAGGCAGCAGGTCTACAGCAGAGATTCGGCTGCCTGGTTTTTTATGGTGTGCCCAGACTTTGCTTTTCTGCACCGGGAGATGGTTCTTTGCACCTCACTTCAGGCAGGACCTGCACAGGTGGTTCGCGGCTTGTTCTCGTTTATTGTCTTTCGGCCCCTTCTGGCATGTAAGCTCCACCAGGCTGGAGTTTTGGTCTGTGTTGTTCACCGATGTACCCTCAGCACCTACAACAGTACCCACCACGCAGTAGGCTCTCAACTCTCAGTACGTATGAATGCCTGGATGGAGTGCTAAGATGAACACCCAGTAAAACATTTGTGAAATGAATGATGACTACTGACTTCAGAGCAGTGTCAGTGGGAGCCAGGTAGAAGGGTGGAAGGATTGCTGAGTAATATTCCATTGTATATATGGACCACAACTTCTTAATCCAGTCATCTGTTGCAGGGCATCTCGGCTCCTTCCACGATTTAGCTATTGTGGACATTGCTGCTATGAACATTGGGGTGCATATATTACTCAGCAATCAGAAAGAATGAGTTCTCAACATTTGCTGCAACATGGACGGCACTGGAGGAGATAATGCTTAGTGAAATAAGTCAAGCAGAGAAAGACAACTATCATATGATTTCTCTTATCTATGGAACATAAGAACTAGAATGATCAGTAGGGGAAGAAAGGGATAAAGAAAGGGGGGGTAATCAGAAGGGGGAATGAAACATGAGAGACTATGGACTATGAGAAACAAACTGAGGGCTACAGAGGGGAGGGGGTGGGGGAATGGGATAGACCGGTGATGGGTAGTAAGGAGGGCACGTATTGCATGGTGCACTGGGTGTTATACACAACTAATGAATCATCGAGCCTTACATGGAAAACCAGGGATGTACTGTATGGTGACTAACATAATATAATAAAAAATCATTATTAATAAAAAAAAAAAAAGAAGGGTGGAAGAATAGCTGACTGTAGGAAAGAAGGGAGGAGTTTCGGTTTGATAGGTTGGTGGTGGAAGAAGTAGTGAAGAAGCAGCCCAGAAAGACGTGGGTGAGCATTCCCTGTACCCCCCCACCCACCCCCTTAGCTTTGTGGCTTTGGACAGGTTCTCTAATCTCTCAGAGCCTCGGTTTCTTCATCTATAAACTGAGAATAATAATATTTACTACATAGGGTTGTTCCAATTACGAAGAGTTGATGTATGAAATAGGTTCAGCCTAAGGCCTGGCATGTAATGAGCACTTATTAAGAGGTGGCTGTTGTCATTCTGGTCATTATTCAGTATCAGAGTGGGGACATTAATAAGAATCACTGATGTAGGGGCGCCTGGGTGGCTCAGTCGTGAAGCGTCTGCCTTCAGTTCAGGTCAGGATCCCAGGATCCTGGGATGGAGGTCCCATCGGGCTGCCTGCTTCTCCCTCTCCCGCCGCTGGTGCTCGCTCTGTCAAATAAATAAATAAATAAATAAATAAATAAATAAATAAAATCTTTAAAAAAAAAGAATCATTGAGGTAGACTAAAAGTAAAATTATTGGAATTGCAAAGATAAAAGACATGTGAGATTGGGATGCAAAAGTCAGAATTGATATTAATACACAAGGTTGGGCTCCATAGGCAGTTTGGTTCAATGTCTTTTTATTCAGTTGCAAAACAGAACGAAAATCTCTCAGCACATGCAGCTCAGAAAACAGACTGACAGCAAACATCTCATTTTGCCCCGGACTGCCATTTTACTTTATTTATCTATCTATCTATCTATCTATCTATCTATCTATCTATTTATTTATTTATTTATTTATTTTTAAGATTTTATTTATTTGAGAGAGAGAAAGCACATGAGCAGGGGGAGAGGAAGGAGCAGACTCCCCACTGTGCAAGGAGCCCAGTGTGGGGCTGGATCCCAGGGCGCTGAGATCATGACCTGAGCTGGAGGCAGAGGTTTAACTGACTGAGCCACCCAGGCGTCCCCCAAGCTGCCATTTTAAGTGCAGGGCTAGTTGGTTCCAGGTCAGAGGTCCCATTCATTTGCTTCCTACTGATGCAGGAGGGAAAATGTGTACTCTTTGCTGCTGATGTTCTGCTCACCAGGATTCTTTTGTTTTCTCCTGAGGTTGTTGCTCTAGACAACAAAAGAGATGTTAGGTTCCAACAAAGCTGTATAAATAACCCTGACCTAGCTCCACTATAGTTATTACCACATATAGCTAACAGGCATTTAAGAAAATATTCAAAGGACTGTACACTCATATTGCACCCTGTCCGTGTCTTGTTCCTGGCCTAGTGATACAAACAGAATTTTTAGTTTTGGTTGCCTCTGATAAAACATAATTTTTTCCGATCTGCGAGTTGTGTGCTTTTCAGAAAAATATTAATTTTGAGAAAGATAGTGTGGACCTGGTCATTCTATGACATCATGTCTGATTTTAACTTTTTGTAAGGCAATATTTTTAGTCATGAAGCAAAGTAGATTTCATGTGGAAGAAAGATGAAGGCCGGATGTTTGAGGTTTTTCTTCTGGCCTTGCTGTTTCCTGTAGTATCTGACTGCAGCTAGTTATAATGTTTCATGTTTATTTAAGGTGTGGGCAGAATGTGAAAAAAAATAGTTGGCTGCAGCATTTGAACTATGTTTTTGCTGCTTGATTTCTGCTTTGCTCTGTTGTTATAAGAAATAGATGGGAGAGAACGCCATGTTTCAGAATGACAGATGCTTTCAGCAATTCTTGTTTTCACCCGAGGCCATTTATTTCTTCATGTAGATAGGACTGTAGAACTTGCAGGAACATTTTTTGAGTGTCCTCCAATTCAGGATGGCTGGACTTTGGTGGGTCACAGTGGTCACGTCGACCTTACTTCAAGATTACAAGATAGCTTCCTATCTAAATGCTAGGTGTGGTCATAAAAGGATCACTGTTCTGTGCTGTTTCCCAAGTGCGGAAAAAACCCACTGATTTAAATAGAATTACTCTTTGCTCGCCTGTGTATTTTGTTGTAGACATGTTCATAACAAAGAATTAAAACAGTACTTTCAAATTTATTATTTTTTAATTAAGGGTAATTGAATGTCAATGTAATTCAACGTCAAATTAAGACTAATTGATGTCCTGTCCAAAACAATAGAATATCTTATTAAATCGTTTCCTAATAGGAATAGCCTAGTCTAAAATTGAGTAAGACTCCAGCACTTGACTTTGTGTTAGCGGTGGGACATCCACATCTGCATCCTCTCCGATAATGGAAGCATTTAGCCGAGTTGGAAGTCTACTTTCTGTTATGGACATTGCTGCACTGCCTCCCACCTTTCGCTGCATGACCCCAGGGGTCACTGTTCACATCAAATTGTGGGTTTGGTTTTTTTTTCAAAGAGGACACCTTGATTATTTATTTCCATCAGTTTCTTAAAAGGTGGAAAGGAGGATAATGAAGGTTGTATTTATACATTGCTGCTTTCATTCCTGAGATATGACAGTTATTGTCACTTTTTGAGTAAAATTGGGTTCAAGTTCCCAAGATTCACAGCCTGGCTCTGAGTTCTTGTTCTCACTGAACTTGCTCTCTCTCTCTCTCTCTCAGCCTCCGTGGATGGACTCTGTGCCTTCTCTTGCCATGTTCTTACCAGACATCTTATTCTCCAACTCTTGCCTCCTCCACTGTAGCATGGTTCTCCTTATCTTTCCCACTTTCGTGGAGCCCCAGTTTTTATTTCTTGGGCTTTTTTCCTTCAGACTCTCCAAGGAAATTATATTTTTATTCTTTGTCATACAGAGCAGTTTAGACTTGCATACCCATCTCAGTTTAGACTTTACCTTTGCATATCCAAAATCATATTAATGTCACCTGCTACCAAGGGTCTTATATTAGGTCATCTACTCCTTAGCACTGACAAAGTTTTGTTTGTTTAACTTAGATTCAGTTAGCCAACATCTAGTACATCATTAGTTCCAGATGTGGTGTTCAGTAATTCATCAGTTGCATATAGCACACAGTGCTCATCACATCACGTCCCCTCCTTATTGCCCATCACCCAGTTACCCCATCCCCCACCCACCTCCTCTCTAGCAACCCTCAGTTTGTTTCCTAGAGTTAAGAGTCTCTCATGGTTTTTCTCCTTCTCTGAGTTCTTCCCATTCAATTTTTCCTCTCTTCCCCTATGATCCTCTGTACCGTTTCTTATATTCCACACATGAGTGAAACCATATGACAATTGTCTTTCTCTGATTGACTTATTTCGTTCCTCATAATACCCTCCAGTTCCATCCACATTGATGTAAATGGTAAGTAGTCATCTTTCCTGTTGGCTGAGTAATATTCTACTATATATGCCACATCTTCTTTATCCATTACTCTGTTGATGAACTTGGCTATTGTGGACATTGCTGCTATAAACATTGAGGTGTAGGTGCCCCTTCAGATCTACATTTGTATTTTTGGGGTATATACCTTGTAGTGCAATTGCTGGGTCATAGGGCAGCTCCATTTTTAACTTCTTGAGGAACTTCCATACTGTTTTCCAGATTGGCTGTACCAGCTTGCATTCCCACCAACAGTGTAAGAGAGTTTCTCTTTCTCAGCATCCTTGGCAACATTTGTTGTTTCCTGTCTTGTTAATTTTAGCCATTCTGACTGGTGTGAGGTGGTATCTCATTGTGGTTTTGATTTGAATTTCCCTGATGCCGAGTGATGTTGAGCATTTTTTCATGTGTCTGTTGGCCATTTGGATGTCTTCTTTGGAGAAATGTCTGTTCATGTCTTCTGCCCATTTCTTGACTGGATTATTTGTTTTTTGGGTGTTGAGTTTAATAAGCTCTATATAGATTTTGGATACTAGCCCTTTATATGATATGTCATTTGCAAATATCTTCTCCCATTCTGTAGGTTGCCTTGTAGTTTTATTGACTGTTTCCTTTGCTGTGCAGAAGCTTTTTATCTTGATGAAGTCCCAATAGTTCATTTTTGCTTTTGTTTCCCTTGCCTTTGGAGACGTGTCTAGTAAGAAGTTGCTGTGGCTGAGGTCACAGAGGTTGCTGCCTGTATTCTTCTCTAGGATATTGATGGATTCCTGTCTCACATTTAGATCTTTGATTGATTTTGAGTTTATTTTTGTGTATGGTATAAGAAAATGGTCCAGTTTTATTCTTCTGCCTGTGGCTGTCCAACTTTCCCAGCACCATTTATTGAAGAGACTCTCCTTTTCCCATTGGATGTCCTTTCCTGCTTTGTCAAAGATTTGTTAACCAGAGAGTTGAAGGTCCATTTCTGGGTTCTCTATTCTTTTCCATTGATCTGTGTGTCTGTTTTTGTGCCAGTACCATGGTATCTTGATGATTACAGCTTTGTAATAGAGCTTGAAGTCTGGAATTGTGATGCCACCAGCTTTGGTTTTCTTTTTCAACATTCCTCTGGGTATTCAGGGTCTTTTCTGCTTCCATACAAATTTTAGGATTATTTGTTCCAGCTCTGTGAAAAATGTTGATGGTATTTTGATAGGGATTCCATTGAATGTGTAGATTGTTCTGGGTAGCATAGACATTTTAACAATATTTATTCTTCCAATCCATAAGCATGGAATGTTTTTCCATTTCTTTTTCTTTTCTTTTCTTTCTTTCTTTTCTTTTTTTTTTTAATTGAAAGAGAGAGAGAGTAAGTGAGAGAGAGTACAAGCCAGGGGGAGAGGCAGAGGATGAAGCAAACTCCCTGCCACGCAGGGAGCCTGACACAGGGCTTGATCCCAGGACCCCGGGATCATGACCTGAGCTGAAGGCAGATGCTTAACCGACTGAGCCACCCAGGCACCCCTGTTTTTCCATTTCTTTGTGTCTTCCTCAATTTCTTCCATTCTGTAGCTTTTAGAGCACGGATACTGTACCTCATTGGTTAGGTTTATTCCTAGGTATCTTTGGTTTTTGGTGCAATTGTAAATGGGATTGACTCCTTAATTTCTCTTTCTTTTGTTTCATTGTTAGTGTTTAGAAATGCAACTGATTTCTGTGCATTGATTTTATATCCTGCCACATTGCTGATTTCCTATGAGTTCCAGCAACTTTGGGGTGGAGTCTAATGAGTTTTCCGCATAAAATATCATGTCATCTGTGAAGAGTGAGGATGTGACTACTTCTTTGCCAATTTGGATGCCTTTTATTTCTTTTTATTGTCTGATTGCTGAGGCTAGGACTTCTAGCAATATGTTGAATAACAGTGATGAGAGTGGGCATCACAGTCCTGTTCCTGACCTTAGGGGAAAAGATCTCGGGTTTTCCCCATTGAGAATGATATTCACCTTGGGCTTTTTGTATATGGCTTTTATGATACTGAGGTATGTTCCCTCTATCCCCACACTGTGAAGAGTTTTAATCAAGAAAGGATGCTGCATTTTGTCAAATGCTTTTTCTGCATCAGTTGAGAGAATCATATGGTTCTTGTCCTTTCTTTTATTAATGTGATGTATCACATTGATTGATTTGCAAATGTTGAACCACCCTTGCATCCCAGGAATAAATCCCACTTAGTCATGGTGAATAATCCTTTTAATGTACTGTTGCATCCTATTGGCTAGTATCTTGGTGAGAATTTTGGCATCTATGTTCATCATGGATATTGATCTGTAATTCTCCTTTTTGGTGGGCTCTTTGTCTGGACCAAGGCATTGCTGGCCTCATAGATCGAGTTTGGAAGTTTTATTTCCATTTCTATTTTTTGAAACAGCTTCAGAATAATAGATATTAATTCTTCTTTAAATGTTTGGTAGAATTCCCCTGGGGGGACGCCTGGGTGGTACAGCGGTTAAAGCGTCTGCCTTTGGCTCAGGGCGTGATCCCAGCGTTATGGGATCGAGCCCCACATCAGGCTCCTCCGCTATGAGCCTGCTTCTTCCTCTCCCTCTCCCCCCGCTTGTGTTCCCTCTCTAGCTGGCTGTCTCTATCTCTGTCGAATAAATAAATAAAAAAATCTTAAAAAAAAAAAAAAAAGAATTCCCCTGGGAAGCCATCTGGCCTTGGACTCTTGTTTGTTGGGATGTTTTTTATTACTATGTCAATTTCCTTGCTGGTTATGGGTCTGTTCAGGTTTTCTATATCTTCCTGATTCAGTTTTGGTAGTTTTTAAGTTTCCAGGAATGCATCCATTTCTTCCAGATTGCCTAATTTGTTGGCATATAGTTGCTCATAATACATTCTTAAAATTCTATTTCCTTGGTGTTGGTCATGATCTCTCCTCTTTCATTCATGATTTTATTAATTTGGTGTTCTTTCTCTTTTCTTTTAATAAGTCTGGCTAGGGGTTTATCGATCTTATTAATTCTTTCAAAGGACCAGCTTCTAATTTCATTGTTCTGTTCTACTGTACTTTTGGTTTCTATTTCATTAATTTCTGCTCTAATCTTTATTTTTTCTCTTCTCCTGCTTGGTTTAGGCTTTATTTGCGGTTCTTCCTCCAGTTACTTTAGGTGTAAGGTTAGCTTGTGTATTTGAGACTTTTCTAATTTTTTGAGAAAGGTTTGTATTGTTATGTCCTTCCCTCCTAGGACTGCCTCTGCTGTATCCCAAAGGTTTTGAACAGTTGTGTTTTCATTTTCATTTGTGCCCGTGAATTTTTTTAAATTCTTTAATTTCCTGGTTGACCCATTCATTCTTTAGTAGGATGCTCTTCAACCTCCAAGTGTTTGAGTTCCTTCCAAATTTCCTCTTACGATTGAGTTCAAGTTTCAAAGCTTTGTGGTATGAAGATATGCAGGGAATAATCCCAGTCTTTTGGTACCAGTTGAGACCTGATTTGTGACCCAGTATGTGATCTATTCTGAAGAATGTTCCATGTGTACTCAAGAAGAATGTGTATTCTGTTGCTTTAGGATGGAATGCTCTGTATATATCTGTGAAGTCCATCTGGTCCAGTGTGTCATTCAACACCCTTGTTTCCTTATTGATCTTCTGCTGAGCTGATCTGTCCATTGCTGTAAGTGGGGTGTTGAAGTCCCCTACTACTATTGTATTGTTATCAATGTGTTTCTTTACTTTTGTTATCAATTGGTTTATATATGACTGCTCTCAAGTTAGGAGCATAAGTATTTATAATTGTTAGGTCTTATTAGATAGACCCTTTAAGTATGATATGGTGTCCTTCTTCATCCCTTACTACAGTCTTTGGTTTAAAATATAATTTGTCTGATATGAGGGTTGCTACCCCAGCTTTCTTTTGATAGCCATTGACACGATAAATGGTTTTTCACCCCCTCACTTTCAATCTGAAGGTGTCTTTAGGTCTAAAATGAGTCTCTTATAGACTACATGTGGATGGGTCTTGCATTTTTATCCAGTCCGATACCCTGTGTCTTTTGATTGGGGCAGTTAGCCCCTTTACATTCAGAGTACCTACTGAAAGACATCAATTTAGTGCCATTGTATTATCTGTAAAGTCCCTGTTTCTGTAGATTGTCTGTTTCTTTCTTGTCTATGTTACTATTGGGCTCTCTCTTTCCTTATAGGATCCCCTTTAATATTTCTTGCAGGGCTGGTTTAGTGATCACAAATTCTTTTAGTTTCTATTTGTCCTGGAAGCTCCTTATCTCTCTTTCCATTCTGAATGACAGGCTCTACTAGATAAATTATTCTTGGCTGTATGTTTTTCTGATTAAGTACCCTGAATATATCATGCCAGCCCTTGCTGGCCTGCCAGGTCTCTGTGGATTGGTCTGCTGCCAGTCTAATGTTCCTACCCTTATAGGTTAAGGAGTTCTTGTCTCAAGCTGCGTTCAGGATTTTCTCTTTATCTCTGAAATTTGCAAGCTTCAGTATTATATGTCAGTGTATTCATCTATTTTTTATTGATTTTGAGGGGGTTTCTCTCTACCTCCTGGACTTGATCGCCTGTTTCCTTTCCCAGATTAGGGAAGTTCTCAGCTATGATTTGCTCAAATATACCTTCTGTCCCTCTCTCTTCTTCCTCTGGGACCCCAATAATTCTGATATTGTTTTACTTTATGGTATCGCTGATTTCGCAGAGCCTCCCCTCATGGTCTAAGAGTTGTTTTTCTCTCTTTTCCTCAGCTTCTTTCCTTTCCATCATCTTGTCTTCTATGTCACTGACTCTCTTTTTTGCCTCATTTACCCCAGCTGTTAGAGCATCCAATTTAGACTGCATCTCAGTTAAAGCATTTTTAATTTTGGCCTCATTATATTTTATTTCTGTACTAAATGGTTCTCTAATCTTTTATTCTTTTTGCAAGCCCAGCTAGTAACTTTATAATCATTATCCTGAATTTCAGCTCTGACATTTTACTTATAACCATATTGATTAGATCCATGACAGAGAGTATTACCTCTGGTTCTTTCTTTGATGTGAATTCCCCCTTCTAGTCATTTTGCTCAGAGAAGAATGGATGAACGAGAGAACAAAATCAAAAATACCAACCACGACCCAAGTGAAATATACCCTAGATGAATCCAAGTCAGAAACCAAAAAGAAAAGGAAAAAAAGGGGGAAAAGACAGAATGTAATATCCCATGTGGACAAAATAGGATGATCCACTTGCTCTGTGTGTATTTTGGTCTGTTTGTTAGCAGACACTGAATCCCAAAATTGTAAATAAAGCAAAACATACATATACAAAAATAAAATTCAATACAGTGAAAGGAAGCCAAAAATGAAGAATAGATCTATGAAATGTAAATGTAAGAATGAAAGTTAAAAAAAGACTTAAAAACAAAGAATTGATAAAATAAAAAACTAGTTGATAAGGGAAAAAAGAAAAAAAGAAAAGGGAAAATTTAAACTGAAAGATAAAAGAATCATGAGAAAAAGCCTCGAATTCTATATACTGTTTTCCCTCAGCACTGGAGTTTGCAGTTCTGTGTCCTCTGTTAACTTGGTATCGCCTGATGTTGTAGCTGATCTTCCCAGGGAGGGGCCTGCTGCACTGATTCTGAGGTGCCTTTGCCTGGGCGGAGTTGCACCACCCTTTGCCAGGGGGCCAGGCTCAGGGTAAGCTGCTTGGGGTTGCTCTACGTGGCTTTTGTTCCCTGAAGGCTTTCCATTCCACTTTAAAGGATGAAAATAAAAATGGCTGCGCCCTGACCCCCCAGTCCCAGAGCTAAAAGATCATGGCCCCCCTCTCTTCAGTAAACCCTCAGGGAAAAGCGGTCTTCACTTTTGTGTGAACCAAATTCTGCAGACTCCTGTGGTGCACTCCTGTGCTGATCCTCCCAGGGGAGGGAGGAGGGTTGCCCCAGGCCTGCTGCTTGCAGGGCCCCTTCATGGAGAGCAGTCATCCGATTGTGCCATGGTTCATGGTTTATGGCAAACAGAGCTAAGACCCCCCTCCTGGGCTCGCTGACTGTAGCTGGTTTCCTGCTCCAATGCTTGGGAGCTCTGCTGGCTCAGGCACCCCCGTTCTTTCCGTGACCCTGGGGATCCTGTCCCCGAGGATTCTATCCCACTTCATCACCTCAGCACCTTTCAGGCAGGGATGTCTCTCACTGGAGCAGACTTCTAAAAGTTCCAATTTTGCACTCCGGGGCTTTATCACTTTCTGGTAGCTGGCTTATGGAGGCTCCCTCCCCCCACTGTTTATCTTCTGATATATCCCTTCTGATTCACTTCTCCACACCTCCTACCTTGAAAAAAGTGGTCGCTTTTCTATTTGTAGAATTCCAACAATTCTTTTACATCTCAGGTTGAATTCATAAGTGTTCAGAATGATTTGATAGCTATCTAGCTATATTCAAGGGACCAGATGAAATGAGGTCCCCTACTCTTCCACTGTCTTGCCTGCCTCCCTCCCTACTGACAAAGGTTTTGAAATTTTGAGTCTTTCTTCCTTTTCTATTTTAAGTGAAGGTGAGCTTTATATTCTAACTAATATGAATTATGCCATGCTCCCATAGAAAGAAGAAGCGGTTAAAGTCATTTTTATTTAAAATATTTTTCACCCCACTATGCACATTATTCTCTTCATTATTTAATTAAGTAAATAAATAATGTGCACCTATCAGTTCCCAGGCACAGAAAATAGGTATGAGAATACAACAAAGAACAACAAAACATGAGAAAGTCCCTTCCCTCATAAAGTTTACATTCTAGTGAGAGACAGTAAACAGATGGGCAAATTATATAATTACAGTCAATGGTAAATGCTGGGAAGGCAAATGATCTCAGGTAAAGAGCTAAGAAATGATGGTACCATTAGTTTAGATAGGATGGCCAGGAAAGGTCTTTTAGAGAAAATGAATAGATTCCAGAATAAGGCGAGGAAGGGAGCCATGCTCACTTCTTTCAGTTAGCAAAAGAACATTTCAAGTAAGGACATAGTAAGTCCAAAGGCCCTGAGCTGGAGAGGGCCAAGGAACAGCAGGTTGGGCAGAGTTGGCACACATGAGAGATAGCAAGAGTATGTGTGAAGACACTGCAGAGGAAACCCAAGCCCAGAGCACATAGGGTCTTGCTGGCTAAGGACTTGGATTTTATTTTAAGTGTGATGGAAGTCATTGGAGGGTTTCGTGTAGAAGAGTAACAAGATCTGGTTTTATATTTTATTTTTTTATTGTTGAGACATATTTCATATACTGTAAAATTTACCCTTTTAAAGTATACAACTCAGTGGTTTTCATATATTCACAGGATTGTGCAACCTTCACCACTGTAATTCCAGAACATTTTGTGACCCCAAAAGAAACCTTTTTGCAGTACCATTAGCAGTCGTTCCCTTCCCCAGATCCTTGAAATGCCTAACATACTTTCTGTCTTTACGGATTTACTGATTTTGAGCATTTCAACTAAATGGTGTTTTACAACATGTGGTCTTTTGTATCTTTCTCATTTAGCATATTCTCTGGCTTCGTTCATGTTATAGCATGCGTCAATTCTTCATTCCTTTTTCTAGCTGAATAATGTTCTATTATATGGACACACCACATTTTGTTTGTTCATTTATCTGTTGATGGATATCTGGGTTATTTCCAATTTTTGACTATTATGAATAAAGCTGCTATGAGCACTTGTGTATAAATTTTTGTGTGTATGTGTGTTTTCGTTTCTCCTGAATATGTAGCCAGGAGTGAAATTGCTGGATGTGTGGTAACTCCACACTTCACCTTCTGAGGAACTGCCAGACCGTTTCCCTAGCAGTTGTACCAGCAGTATATGAGGGTTCTAATTTCTGTCTTTTGATTATAGCCATCTAGTAGTGTGTGTTAAGGGTATCCCATTGTGGTTTTGATTTGCATTTCCCTAATAACCAATGAAGTTGAGCATCTTTTCATGTGCTTATTGGTCATTCAGATATCTTCTTTTGAGACATGTCTACTCAAATGCTTTCCCCATTTTTAAATTGGATTGTGTATTTTCACTGTTCAGTTATAAGAGCTCTTTATATTTTCTCAGTACTAGGGTCTTATCAGATATGTGATCTGCAGATTTTTCCCCCATTTATACTATCAAGATTGTCTTTTCACTGTCTTGATAATATCTACTGAAGCACAAGAATTTTTTATTGTGATTAAGTCCAGTTTATTTTTTCTTTGTGCTTTAGGTATCCTAAGAAGACATTGCCTAACCCAAGGACATGAAGATTTATATTTATTATTATGTTTCCTTCTAATAAGACTTGTATAGTTTTAGCTCTTTATTTAGGTCTTTGACCATTTTGAGTTAGTTTTTGTAAATGTTGTGAGGTAGGGTCCAAATGCAGTCTTATGTATGTAGATATCCAGTTGTCCCAGAATAATTTGTTTAAAAGGCTGTTTCTCCCATTGAATAATCTCTCTTCTGTTGTTGAAAATCAGTTGTCCATGATGTATGGGTTTATTTCTGGATTCTTACTCTATTCCACTGAGTATATGCTTATCCTTAGGCCAGTACTACAATCTTGAAAACTGTAGCATTGTAGTAGGTTCTGAAATTGGGAAATGTGAGTCTTCCAACTTTGTTCTTCTCTTTCAAGATTTTTTTGGCTATTTGAAGTTTTTTGAAATTCCATATGAATTTTAGAATCACCTCATCAAGTTCTGAAAAAAAACTAAGTAGGATGACTTATGTTTTAAAAGTAACACAATGGCTGTACCGTAGAGAACATATTGTAGAGAAATCAGTTAAGAGGCTATTTTAATAGTCTAGGTGAAGGATAATATTGGCTCGAAACTAAGTATTAGTCATAGAATTGGTAAGAAGTGGTTGAAATTTGAATATATGATTCCCTAGGTTTGCAGATGAATTGGATATAGGGTGTGAACAAAAGAGAAAAACTAAGGTTAATTAAAGATTTTGACTGAGGTAGCTAAGTGATCACTGTTGCCATTTATTGAGATGAGACCCCTGAGGAAGAGTGGGTTAGGGGACAAAAATCAAGAATTTGTTTTTGGATGTGCTTAATTTTAGATATCTATTAAAAATCCTTATGAAAATGTCAAGTAAAAAAACCTATATATAAGTCTGAAAGAGATCAGAGTTGAAATAAATGTGAATGTACAGATGATATTCAACATCTTGGGACCGAATGAAATGAAAGAAGGAAGGAGTATGCATAAACAAAGGGTAAGTCCTAAAGACTGATTGTGGGGTGCTCCAACCTTTAAAGGTGGAAAATGGAAGAGGAGGCAACAAAAGAGAGGCTGATAGCAGCAAAACCAAGAGCACATGGGTGATATCTTGGGTAAAAAGGAGGAAAAAGTGTTTCAAGATGGAGGGAGTAATTAACTGGTTACAATTTGAGGGTCAGTGAAAGGAAGCCTGAGAATCATGCTGTGGAGGACATTGAAGAGCATGATTTCCACAATGTTGGGGACAAGAGATTGAAGTGGATTTGAGAAAGCATAGGAAGGAGTGAAGTGGAAACAGAGAAAACTCTTGAGTTTTCTTTCCTTTTTAAAAATTTTTTCTCTTAATTTGTTTTATTTATGGACATTTTCATGAACAAAAATAGCAAGAATAGAGCCTTTCAGCCAAGATTGAGTAACAGGGACTGTATTTACTTTCCCACATGAAACAATTTAAAAATGGGCAAAATACATGAAATAGTGGTTTGAAAGACTGTGAGTGACAAAAGACAGTTATCCTTGAGAGGTAAGAAACAAATCGTGTGAGCCACATGACTGCTGCAGCTTACTGCCATGAGAGAGTTTTGGGGCCTCAGCACAGGAAGGGGGACAGAGCCTGGTGGGGCCCTTGAATTGAGGATGTGGAGCTGAGAGTCTAGGGAGACTAAGGTGACTAGACATCACTGGACAAAATACTGTAGAGGAGAGAGCCACAGAGAGAGAATTTCAAAGATCTGCAGAAAGTCTCACTTTATTGTTAGCTGAATACACACCAGCACATGGTCCCTTTAAAAGGATTAGCAGAAATAGTGTCTGGTGCTCATACAGTGCTGGGAATGGTGTCTTTTTCCTCCAGCCAGAGTGGAATGCAAGATTCACGTGGCATTTGTTATGGTACTTAGAAGATTTTGCCTCAGTAGTGAGATTAATTAGCCATAGACTCTGCATTTTTGCCTAACATATATTAAAAGCAAGATCCGAAAAGGTCAAGTCATTGTAACTTAATATCCTAGGATAAAGCTCAAGAATCATTATAGGAATATAAAAATACCCAGTATCCTTCAAGGAAAAATATGTAATGTCTGGTATCCAATAAAAGATCACCAGGCAAGAAAATACTCCTCGTGATAAGGAGATAAGTCAATTGGTCCAAAATCAGCTCAGAACTGACACAGATGTTAGAATTAGCAGACAAAGACTTAAACATGATTGTTATGTCTCTATTGTATATGTTCAAAAATTTAAATAGAAATATGGAAGATAAAAATATACCCAAATACTTATAAAGATGAAAACTACAATATCATAGATTAAAAACATACAGGATGAGGATAAATAGCAGATTAGACACTGTAAAAGAAAAGATTAGTGAACCTGAAGACATAACAATAATGAAACACACTAATGAAAGGAAATAATTATAAAAAATAATAAACAGTGTATCAGTGAGCTGTGGAAGATTTTTGAATGGCCTAATAAATATCTAATTGGGAGACAAGGCTGGACAGAAAAAAATTTTGAAGAAGTAATAATAAGCAATTTTTTTCAAGTTTAATGAAAACTATAAACTCACAGTTTCAAGGCACTCTCAACAAGCCCAAGTTCAAGAAATATGATGAAAATCACACCAAAGCACATCATGACCAGACAGTTCAAAACTACTGATAAAGAGGTAATCTTAAAAACAGAGTAAAAAAGAGGCATATTACATACAGTAGAACAAAGATAAGGATGACAGTAAATTTCTTGCCAGAAATAATGCAGGTGATAAGACAGTGGAGCAATATCTTTAAAGTATTTTAAAGAATCTAAAAGGCTGCCTAGAATTCTGTACCTGGCAAAACTATCTTTGAAAGATGAAATTGTGACAAAGATTTTTTTCAGATATACAAAAGCTGAAGGAATTCAGCACAAGCAGACTCACACTACAAGAAATAATAATGGTAGTCCTTCAAAGAGGAGGAAAATGATAATAGATGGAAACGTGGATCTAAGCAAAGAAAGAAAGAGCACCAGAGATGGAAACTGCATAGGTAAAAATATAAGATTTTTAAAAGTATTTAAATATCGTTAAAAGATAATTGGCTGTTTAAACAAAGATAATAACTATGTACAACATATATAAAACTAAACCATGTGATAATAATAACAAAAAGGTTGGGAGGGGAGAAATGGAGGTATGTTATTTTTAGGTTCTTTATCCTTGTGCTGACTGTTATAGAAAAAAACCTCTTTATTTGCAGATAATATGCTTATCTGTCTGGTCTTTATTGTAACTACTCAACCTTACCACTGTAGTGCAAAAGCAGCCATAGACAATATATCACCAATGAGTATGCATGCATTTCAGAAAAACTTTACCTAAAAATCAAGCATCAGATCCCATTTGGCCCATGGGCCACTGTTTCCTAACCCTTGGTCTATGTAGAAAATCCCGTAGAACCTACAAAAAATTTCTAAAACTGATGAGGTTAAAAAGGTTACAGGACACAAGACCAATATAAAAAAATTTGTTTTTATTTAATGACAAAGAACAATCAGGGTAATTACATATATTATTATTAATTATACATATGAAATATGTAATTATTCATTATTATACACTACTAAAAATTGTACATTATTAAACTGTACATATGACAGACATACGATTTACTGTGTTTCAATTATAGCTTAATAAACTTTTCTTGTTAAAAAATGTAGCAAGAATAATGTAACATACATACTCCCATTAGTCCACTTCAGTAATTTTCAGCATTCTTCTGTTCTCTTTCAAAGACTTTTGTCGTAAAGGGGAGCAGAGAAATGGGCCGTATCTAGAAGGGATTATGGGATAAAGCGAGGATTTTTGCTTTTTATTAAGTTGGGAAGCGCTACAGCCTGTCTATAAGCGGATGAGAAGAGAGGACAAATGGAGGCATAGGGAAGTGGACCTGAGTCCTCGAGTGGGCGTGTGTCCTGTGCTCAAGGAAGGCACGGGCCTCGGAGAAGAGCATAGCTCCTCTGTAACACACAAAGACGGATAGGACTTGCTTAATATGCCACAGCGGCTCTTTGTTAGTCATGATGATAATACCAACAATTACAGGATTGCGAGTCATTGGGAGGCCTTTGTATTCATTAATAAAATGAGTCACACAAATTCAGCAATCCTTGATTTTCTTTGATGAAGTTTTCAACCAGCATGCTGAAGAGTACCTTACAGGTACAGATTTCTAGAGGTCTCCAGCTAAGAAAGAATAATGCCCGCAACCCCAACTCTCCCTTGAAGCAATGCTCACTTGGTCTAAATTGGAGGAATCCATTGATAGGGAGGATGGAAAATCCTCTGCCTGTGTATTCAGTGTAGAGTTATATTGCCATTCAAAGTTTGCAGTACTTGAAGTATTTTCATGAACAAAAACCTCTGTCCCTTTCCCTGTTCCCTTGTCAGTCCCACCGCCATGAGTCCCATCACTGTTACTCATGCAGGAAAAAATAGCAGTAGCTTCCGTTTATTAAGTGGTAGTAGGGGCCGCTACCTCACCCCCCTCTTCACAATAGCCCTGTGCAGTAGACAGTATTACTCAAGGAAAATGAGGCTTACAGAGCTTAGGTCAGGGTCTCAAGTCACATCTCAGTAGTACCAGAGCCAGAATTAAAATCCAAGCCCGCGTGACTCCAAAGTCTTTGCTCTTGACAAGGATTGTATGCTATGCCACCTGCCCTTCTGAATGAAAAGTTTCACTCGTGTAGATATATGCATGTTTCCCTCCAATTCTAATTTATCGTAAGGACCACATTTTGACATAATAGAGGGTAAAAATAATTCACGGTTCCAACATCCTGTTGTAGCAACTGTTCATTTTTCTCCATTTCCTTTTGATCTTTACCCATATGTACATGTTTTACATAGCTGTAGATATAATTTTGTATTCTGCTGCTACGGTTAATATGATACCAGGCATCCTCCTTGCTGCTCTTTGGTCTTCAATGGACGCATAATACTCCATTTTGTTAAAGTACCATGATTTCATTAACCAATCCCCACAACGGACAAAGTTGTTTCCATTTTTTTAGGTTGTATAAACTACACTGCAGCAAACAATTTGATCTCCGCCCCTCCATCTTTCTTAATTGTTTTAAGGAACAAATTCCCAGGAGTGAGATTATGAAACAAGAATTGGAACGCGTTTATGGCTTTGACACTTTAAAAGAGAGTCAGATTAAGAAAGTTTGTACCTTCGGTGATAGTAAATAGATATCCTGCCCCACAAGAACAGATTAACTACATGAATCATGGTTTAGGGGGACCAAATTAAAGACAGATAGGGAGTGATTGCTCATGCATACAGGGTTTCTTCTCAGGGTGATGAAATGTTCTGGAATTACATGGTGGTGATGGTTGCACAGGTTTGTGACTATACTAAAAACACGGAATAGTATGTACACTTGAAAAAGGTGAATTGTACGTTGTGTGAATTATATCTCAATAAAGCTGCTATAAAGAATTAAAAAGAATATTTCCAATATTCCAAGTAACAGTTTCAACCATTGCTCTCAAATGTGCTATGTTCGTTTTTATATTTGGAAGCAGCACATCACAGTGCTTGAGTGTCAGACTGCCTGGGTTTGACTCATGGCGTCACCACTCAGCTGCCGTGTGACCCCCCGGCCAGCGCTATAGAAGTTGGGTCCTGCAGAAGCCCACGCTGAGACAGAGTTTGGGGTACAGGATATGTATTGAGGCTCAGCACTTACGAAAGCAGGGCAGAAGCAGGGCTGGGCAGAAGGGGTAGGAATGACACGCAGGTCTGAGACAGCTTCAGTCAACCCTGCGGGGAGCTCCAGGCGGTCAGTGTCCTTCACTGAGCTGCAATGGCCTGACCTTTATACACCGACCTTGTATGGAACTTGATGTGTGTCACCAGGAAGGGCAGGACTGCAGGCCAGGCGTGCTCTGCATCTGTGACCAGCCCTGGGGGGAGCACCCGGCAGGAGGCTGACTGCTCTGCTCCAGCCCCACCACAGGTGAACCACAGGACCAAGCCTCTGGGTGGCATATCTCCATGTCTGTCACAACACGGGGCCCTAACCTCTTGCCTCAATTCCCTCACCTGTAAAATTGGGACAGTAATAGTACCTACCTCTTAGGATTGTTAGAGAATTAAATGAGAAAATATATGGGAAACACTTAGAAGATATATGATATGATATCTGTTCATATGATAACTGTTCAGAAAATTCTAGCTGTTGTTATTTTATTATTATCCTACTGAATAATAAAGTCTGTTTTGCCCAGGATAGCTGAAGAATTTCGATGCAGCATGTATACTGAGAAGGTTCTGAAGACTTCTTTTTTATCGACTCCAGTTTTTAGAGCATTTTCATGTTCATAGCAACATTGAGCAGAAGGTGCAGAGTTCCCATATACTTCTGCCCCTCCCCCTCCTGACAGCATCCCCCACTATTCTGAAGACTTTTAAGAAAAGGAATAATACCTTTCTGTGGTGGCTTGTTTATATTTTGAGGCCAGAATGGGCAGAACCTGCAAGGAATGAGTGGAATGATATTGTGAAAGCTTCCCTGCCCCACATCTCCCCATTGTCTGTCTACTCCGGACTAATATTTCTATCCCGTTCGATCGTTCTTGGTTATTAACACCTCTGTTTGTCAAGCGTGGGTTTAGTAGATCCTTCCTGCTATGGCAACCAGCCGAGAGCAGAACCTCATGTCAAGGAACTGACTTTCGATAAATAGATGAGGGTTATAGCTGTAGAACGCACAAGCTCCCCAGTGCAGGAATCCCAGGGCAGTGGGCCTGGATGTTACCCATAGCAGATCCTGTGCACTTGGGAGGAGGGCAGCATGAGCCCATGGGCACCCTGCTTGCAGGGTTGCAAGAGAGGATCAGGCAAGGAGGGCAGATGCTCAGAAAGGGAGTTGGAAGGGAAAAAGGAGCCTTTGCTTAGTCACGATGTGACCCTGGGTACGGTTTTCCTAGAGAGGAAAGACAGCTTAGACTTTTCAGTTTCTGATTTTTCGGTCAATTTCAGTTTTTATCCATATCGGATGGGAGAAATTTTTTAAGGGTTAAAACAATTTTTCTTCTTTTCCCCCTCCCCCTCCTCCCCCACTCTCCTTCCTCCCCCCCACCCCCCTCCTCCTCCTCTTCCTCCTCCCTCCTCCTCCTCCTCCACTTCCTCCTCCTCCTCCTCCTCTTCCTCCTCCTCCCCTTCCCCTCCTCCTCCTCCTCCTCCTCCTCCTCCTCTTTCTTCTTCTTCCTCTTCTTCTAAATCATCAGAGTAAAATGGACTTTTTGGGGGAATACATTCTGTGAACTTTAACATGTATAAATTTAGGTAGCCACCATCACAATCAGGATACTGAATGATTGTACTACCACACGAAATTTCCTGTGCTATGTCTTTGTAATCACACTAATCTCTGGCAGCCACTGGTCTGTACTCCATTACTATTGTTTGAGACAGCGCTGCTTTTAATAATCTAATGTCTTATCCTCACGGAGTTTGCAAAGATCGTGGGCTTTGGAGTGGGAGAGAAATGCTACCTCTTCCATTACTAAGCATGCAGTTTGGGGAGGTGAACTTCATGAGACATGGAAAGAAAGGTAATGTATCTATAGGGTCACCTCTCCCACCCAATGAGGATAAGCCCATCTTCGCCATCTTGGTAATTGGGCCCCACCTGATAGATCAGGGTAAGAGTAAGGGGCGGGGAGGGTCCAGACTAAATGAGATAATATATATAAAATACTCAGAACAGTGCTTGTCATATGAGAAATGTCCAGAAAATGCTAGCTGTTATTTTATTCCTCTACTGAATAACTCAGTCAGTGTTGTGCAGACGACACCAAAAAACTGTGACGCAGCATATAAACCAAGAAAGCTCTGAAGACTTGTAAAAATAGAGACTTTATTTTTTAGAGTGGTTGTAGGTTCACAGCCAAGTTGATTTACAGTGGAAAGGGCAGAAAGTTACTTGGGGAAAAAATGGATTTGGCAGGGGAAATGGGAGAGGCAAAAAGAAAAAAGAAAAAAAAAAGTCAACACAGGCTGTGTTTGAAGGGAGAGTTTTGTTTGGTTTTCTTTTGGGGTGGGGAGAGGTTGAGACATAGGCAGACAAAGATGGGACAAAGATGGGAGGTACTTGCGGGCTTTGATCTGTAGGGCTTTAGGCAGATTCATGCTAGATGAGAAGAATATTACAGACATTTCATTGTGTGTTCTGGATGAAATCCTCCTTGGCATTTTCAAGGGATGATATAAAGATTTGAGTTGCTTTTAAATTATTTGTGGGTATAATTTATTGACATCTTCTATTGTTGTGCAGACCATGAAGCAACACAGCAGTCTTTTCTATATTATTATGTTTAATTAATGTGATATATACATATATATACATTTTTAAATGTGATATATAGACATAGCTTAATATATGTATACATGCACTGTTCAAGTTGCCTTATCAACACTATCTTACTTAACCCTCACAACAACCTGTAGAGGTAGGTATTGTTATTATCATTCCATTTTTCAGAACAGGAAACCCAGATTTAGAGAGGTAGAGTAACCACTCAGAGCTGTTAAGTCGATTTGAATATAGGCTTATTTTTTTAAAGATTTATTTATTTATTTTAGAGAGACAGAGCGTGTGGGTGGTGGGAGGGGCAGAGAGAGAAGGGGACAAGCAGACTCCCTGCTGAACAGGGAGCCCGACTACGACTACACAGGGCTTGATATCAGAACCCTGAGATCATGACCTGAGCCGAAACCAAGAGTCGGGACACTTAACAGACTGAGCCACCCAGGTGCCCCTGGAATACAGGCTTTTTAAAGGCAGAATCTTTTCTTCTAAGCATTATGCTAATCTGCTACTACTCTGAGCCTCAAATTTCTCATCTGTAAGATAGAGAATAATTCCTGACTCATAAAAGCATTCTGAGGATTAAATGAGATCATTATAAGCTACCTGAAGGGATTTATTTTTATTCTTCTTTGATCCCAATTGTCTGCTACCCTGCCTCGCACATAGGAGAGATTCAATAAAAGCTCTACCATTTTATGACTAAGCATATTCCATGCTGACGCTAGGTTTTATGCAGGACAATTTGGAGTTAATAATCACTGTGCTAGCACTGGAGATACAAGGATGGACCCTCCCCTGCCCTCAGGAGCTCATAATCCTGTGGGTTAAAAGCATACAAAGACATCATTCCCGTAGACGGGGGGTAGGTGCAGTTACAGAAGCAGTACAGATGTACCGTCTGCCTGAAAGTTGTTTGAAGGGATCATTTGGAGTTGAGAGGGCAGGTGAGAAGAAAAGGATAGGTATAGGAAGGCAAGACACAGTTTGGCGAGTGGAAAACCACTGGTACTCGGTGTTTGTTACTGAGGCATAAAGTGCTGGGCAAGAAATGGCCAGAAATCAAGTTGGAGAGATAAGCACCTTGTGTGCCACGTGGAAAAACCTGAACTTCATCTTGTTGGCCCCTCTTCCCAAAACATCTCTTTTTCCCCAGGCTTTTCAAACGTTTTGCCATATCCGTGTTGTCACTGTAATATTATTTGTTTGATATTAACATCAGCTCACTTTTTACTTGATCTTGCTTAGTGTAATGTCCCTGAAATCACAGTTTCGTTATGATAGTTTTATTTTTCTGATACAGTTTACTTTGCAGTTAAAAATTTAGAAAATATTTATCCATGGATGACTTAAAATCATCTCAGATACTACCCAGGGTATGTGTATCATAGTTAGATTTACTTTCTTTATAAAAAACAAATTTAAAATGTTTTCTCAGGAGACGGATGAGCACATTGTTATTTCTCATTACAAAATGTCTTCTTTAAGACTTAGGGTTTATACTTCCCTCTTTCTACTCTGGCTCCCAGACAAAAACTAGTTGGTCAAGTTAAGCCACAGTACTTCTTTTAAGAAGGTTTAAATGGAGCATTTGTTTATTTTTATAAGCAAATACAAGCATTGTGGAAAAACCATTTTATTTGTATGATTTTGTGAACATATTGTTTTTTATTTTAAGAGTTTTCTTTTTTCCCTCTTACTCCAATTCAATCTTGTTTTATAATCATGCTTCTAAAGTAAAATCTACAAAACAAAGTATATTTGAAGAATCTAATTTCTACCTTTCACTTCTAAGCGGTTCCTTCAATTCACTCTATAGGGAGTCATTTTGTTTATTAGTTTTGTGGTTTACCCTTCCATTTAAAAGCATATATAAATTGCATTTCTACCTTGCTTTTTTCACATTGTTTTCTGGGAATCACTCCATGACAATGTAGAGAGATAGTCTTCATTTACAGTGTAGTTTTGAGGAGAAAAGTATGCAATGCAGAAATCCATACATGGTAAGCTTTCTTATCACATACAATTAAAGTATAAATCAATAACAGAGATATCTGGAAAAACTTTAAATATTTGAATATTAATCAACCCTGTCTAAATCATTTATGTTAAAGAAGAAATCACAAAGATGAGGAAATATTATAATTTAATCAATCAATTAAAATTATAACATAATTATAATATGAATGATTGATATGCTATATATATATAAAATTTCTATGATACAATTAAAGCAGAGCTTACAGGGAAACTTATGGCATTAAAAGCTTATATTGGAAAGAAAGTTCTCGAATTATTAACCTAAGCTTGCACCTTAAGATAAAGCCTATAAAGCAAGAACAAGTCAAATCCAAACCAAGCAGAAGAAAAGAAATAATAAAAATAAGAGCAGAAATCAATGTACTGGAAAACAGGGTGGCAAATAGAGAAAATAAATAAGACAAAAAAACTGTTTCTTTGAAAAGATCAATAAAATTGATAACCTCTAGCCAAACTGATAAAGAAGAACAACAACAAACACACAAATGAGCAATATTAGGAATGAAAGAGGGGCATCACTACAAGTCCTACAGATATGAAAAAGATTTTTAAAAAAAGAAGTAATGTGGTCAACTTTATGCCAATAACTTTGATAGTAAGATATAATGGACCAATTTATTGAAAAAAAGAAAAAAACTCCACAAACTATTAAAGTTCACTCAAGAAAAAAACAACCTGAACAGCCTTCTTTTAAGGACTTGGACTTATAGTTAAAACTTTTTCACAGTAAAATTCCAGACCAGATGACTTCAGTGATGAATTTTACCAAATGTTTAAAAAAGGAATAGTATCAATTCTACATAAATTCTTCCAGAAAATGGGACAACATTGCACTCATACCAAAATAGGAAAAAGATGTAAAAAAACCCTAGAGATTAATATTTTTCATCAACACAGATGCAAACATCCTTAACAAAATATTAGGAAATAGAATCCAGCAATATGTAAAAGGAATAATATATCATGACTAAAGAGGGTTTACCTGAGGAATGCAAGGCTCTTTTTTTTAAGTTTATTTATTTATTTTTAAGTAATCCATACACCCAACATAGGGCTTGAACCCATGACTCCTGAGATCGAGAGTTGTGCTCTTCCAGGCACCTCTGCAAGGTTCTTTATTTAAATGGTTGAAAATCAATCCATGTAATTCATTTACCAACAGATGGTAAAAGATAAGCCATATGATAATATGAATAGAAGCAGAGAAGATGGTTTACAACATTTAGCATCAATTTATAATAAAAAAAAATTCTCAGGAAACAAGGAATAGATTATAACCTCCTTCATCTGATAAGGGACACTAAATTTAACATTATACTTAAGGGTCAAAGTCTCAGTGCTTTACTCTCCAAAATGAGGACAAAGCAAGGATGTCAGTTCTCACCACTTCTGCTCAATATTATTATAGGTCCTGCCCAGTACGCTAAGGAAAGAAAATGATAGTAAGTGCATATCAGTTTGAAAGGGAGAAGAAATAATGTCTTTGTTCACAGGTTATAGGATCACTTGCATAGAAAATCCCAAATAATCTACAAAACCTTCTAGAATAAATAAGTGAGTTTATCATGGTCACAGATGGCAAGGTTATAAACAATTGGATATTTAAATAGAGAAATCATTTCCCATACCTTTTAAAAAGGAAATACTTGGGAGTAAATTTAAGAAAAAAGTAAGACATACACAGAAAATTACAAAATATTGCTCAGATTAGAGAAGGCTTAAATAATGTTCATGGGTTAGAAAACTCAATATTGTTAAGATACAAATTCTGACCAAATTGATCAATAGATACAATATAATCCCAATAAAAAGTCCAGCAGGCTTTTTGTCAAAATCAACAGGCCGATTTTATATCAGATGCAAAATACCTAGAATAGCCACAATAATTTAGAAAAGGAGGGATAGAGAAGTTAGACTACCTGACTGAGACTTATTATAAGTTAGAGTACATAAGACAATGTGGTACTGGCATAAAGGTAAGATATAGATCAATGGAACAGAGCGAAGAGACCTGAAATAGACCTATACATATATGGTTGATTGATTGATAAGGGTACTAACATAATTTAATGGGGAAAGGGTGGCCTTCTCAAAAATGGTGTTCAAACTATTGGACATCCATAGGCAAAGAAATAAACCTTGGCCCTTACCTTGAATCATATGGAAGTTAACTCAAAATAGATGAGAGGCCTAAATATAAGAGCTAAAACTATAAAACATCCAGAAGAAAACATAGGAGAAAATTTTTGTGACCCTGGCTTTGGCAAAGATTTCCTAGTAAGAAAGAAAAAGCAAGAATCATAAAAGAAAATAAATCCAGAAATTGTACTAATCAGAATTGAGAACTAATCAGAATTAAGTGTCTTTGAAAGACCCTGTGAAGAAAATGAAAAGTCAAGCCATAGATTTGGAAAGAGTATTTGCAAACATGTATCTAATAAAGACCTTGTATGTGAAATATAAAACTCTCAAAACTCAATAATCAAAAGACCAATTTAAAGAAATGAGTTAACGGTAGATACTTCACTAAAGAAGACAAAGGGATAACATATAAGTACATTAAATAGATTCTCAACATCACTAGTCATTAGGGAAATGCAAATAGAAACCGTAATGAGATACCACTATATACATACTAACATGGCTAAAATTTAGAAGCCTGGCAATACTAAGTGCTGAGAAGGATTTAGGGTACCTAGAACTCTCATTCATTGCTGGTTGGTATGCAAGGTTATATAGCCTCTTTGGAAAACCAGTTTGAGAGATTCTTAAAAAGTCAAACACACACATACATTTTCTATATGACCCATAACCCCATTCCTATATATTTATTTAACCAAGAGAAAGGAAAACATGTATTCATACAAAGACCTACATGTGACTATTTCTAGAAGCTTTATTCACAGTAGCCCCAAACTAGAAATAATTCAAATGTCCTTTATCTGGGAAATGGATAAGCCAGCAGCGGTGCGTCCATGCAAAGGAATATACTCAACCATAAAAGGGACCAAGCTATTCATACCCACAGCAACATGGATGAAGTCAAAAGCTTTATGTAAGTGAAGGTAGCCAGATGCCAAAGGTTATACACCATGTCATTCCATTTACGTTACATTATTTATTTTTTTATATTGCTAATTCTGTATTTTTATTTTCATATTTTTTATCTATTTACATTTTATTATTTTTTTATAATTTTTTTTATTATGTTAGTCACCATCATTTACGTTACATTCTTTAAAAGGCAAAACGATAGAGGGAAAAATCAGACTAATAATTGTCAAAGTCCAGAACCAGGAAAGGGCTTGACTCATAAAAGGTCAAGAAGAGCTTTTTGGGGTGCTGGAAACTACAGTATAATTTGTCAAAACTCATCAAACTGTACTGAAAAGGGGTGAATTTTATTTTTATATATTATACCTTTATATACGTGACTTTAAAAAATAAAATAAAGGTAAAAAAACGAACAGGGGAAAGAAAAGAGTGAAGGCAGAGAGACAATAAGAGGACAGAGGGAGATACAGAACTTAAACCAGGACAGTCATTGTTAAGCTAGAGGCTTAAGGTTTGTAACCCCTGGTCTTTGTAATTGGAGAAACCCGAGCTTGAATATTGGCTTTGCCATTTAATAGTGTGTGAACTTGGACAAGTTGTTTATCCTCTGTAGCCCTATTCATTCATCTGTAAAATGGGGTGATAATAGTACCCATCTATGAATGCCTAGTGTGATGTCTACAGAAGAGATCACATATTTTTTGAGTAGTGCTTAAAACGTTAAAGTGATCTGATGTTGACAACTGAAGTGATTTTGGAAGTGAGGGAGTAGAGGGAGGTAAGGCGGGTGCACAGGTTTGGATTCGGGGGCGATTGACGGCCGCCAGCTGACCTACAGATGGGGAGGGCAGACAATGAGTTCAGGTTTAAAGAGCCTCTCTGACAGACATCTCAGTGAGCATTCTGCTGAGAGTTGCATATAGGCACCCAGACCTCAGTGGAAGTGAAAGGCTGTAGTCCGTGTGGATCTCACTTTCAGAGCAAAGAGATTAAAAGAAAAAATTCACGAAGTAGAAAACGAGTTACATTTTTAATTTGGGCTCATATGCGTCTTTGGGGTTCCCACTAATAGTCCAGGGGTTAATTTTATTAGGCTGATACACCAACTTTTGCGATCATAATCCCTTGTGTCTCTGTGCTGAAACATGGTAGGCACTCAACAAATATTTGTTGAATGCATCTGTTGAACATTTCCAGTTGCAAAGTATTGGAGGCTTCTGGAGTCCCTGGACTCGGACTGCACAGAGGCAGCTAAGACCCCTTTAAATTCACGGAGTCGCGTGGAAGGATGGGAGGAGCTGGTGCTACTTGCTACTTGGAGACTTTGCACCAAATTGATGGTTTCTTTTTGTCATGTCTTCCCCCAATTGTCTCTTAAATGCAGCTGCAATTCTGCTTTATGCATTCATTGCATTTTTTATTGCACTGGCAGTTGGAACTATGCAGGAAAAGACTGGAACCTTCTCTGATTTTTTTTTTAACGTTCCTTTTGTGACTTTGGCCACAGGTCCTGGAAGTGTCACAGGGAGAAGAAGTTTGAGCATCATGACTTTATGGCTGAAAACCATTTCAGCTCATTGTTACCAGCTCAGTCCACCTTGGGCACCAAAGTATCCTGTTCCCAATCCTGCAGGAGCCTGCAAATTCAATTAAAATCTGGTGTGACTTCCTGAAAATCACCAGTTAGGATGACTGCATTCCCTTAATTGAGCAGGATGGCTCATGTCCTAAAACTTGCTGCTGTATCTTATTAGTAGTTATTTCTTACTCCCCACGGTCCAAGGAAAAAGTCCTTGCTCTGTGGTCATCATTTCTTCTGTGGACCTTCAGCTCTCACTGTGTGTTTTCTCAGTATCTTGTGCATGGAGCGGGTTGCCTTTGAATGTCATAGTTATTGAGCAAATTTGAAAATAAGTGGGTTTGTAGGAGTCAGAGTGAGAAGTTAACGGACTGTAGGAGGCATGAGTCATAGCTGCTCTGAGCTTCAGAAACAGCTCAGCATGGCCAGCTGTGGGCACTTGCCTCACCGTTTTAGCAAGTGAATCTATCCGTACTCCCCCAAAAGGGGTGGGACAGGAGTGAGTTGGGAAGTCCTGAATAGGAAAGTCCACGTTTAAAAACTGTACCTTAGTATCTCAGTTTCACTCAAGGACAGTCTTTGAGGGCTGGTCAACCGTCTGAGCTCGCAGGAGTGACCGGAAGCAGGAACTACAGGTCATGGAGGCTGGAATACAGAGTCTCACTTTTTCTGGTAGAGGTGCCCTGAAGGGTCTGCTGGTAGCGCATATTAAAAACTGGGACATCCTTCATGCTTCATCCTTTTTCTTAATTCCGACATCAGAAAATTCACATGTTACGTTTACACACCATGCCCTCAAATGTCTTAGGAGGAAAAAGTTTGTAATAGAAAGAAGCTGAAAAAAGAGGCATAGCCACGGGGTGAGGTTCCATTTGTACCATAATGATCGCACCAGAAAGAAGTTCAGACATGTCAGAGATGCAGAGAGAAGAAAAGGCAAGCAGTTCCAGGTTGGATCCACCATTCGGCACAACAAGGGCATCTTCAAACAGGAGTTGTCGCAAGAGACTCCTGGATTTCGTAGCTCCCTGAAGAATGCTGTGACCGGTGATCTTGGTGAGGCTTGGAGGCTAGGTATAGAGCAGGGGAGTAGATGGAGGAACGTTCCTTTTTTTCTGCTTCATTGCCCTCCTTCTTTTCTGTGTCCTTTTAGCATACCTTACAAGGATCCCAAATCGTCACTCCCTTTATGGTTGAAGCACTGACTCTACTATAAAAGGCCCTTCAGCTCTTGGGCAAATGCAGTAAGTACACATGCCTCTGAGTCACAGCTCTGTGTTAAGATATTTGCCCTTGGGATCCCAGTGTCAAACTCTGGGAACTGTGCGGGCTCTCATACCCCTGTGTCTAAGCTGCTTGGCACTAAAGGTACATAGATAGATACTAGCTAGCCCTCACATGAGAAAACCCAGCAAGGTTGGCTTTATCAGGCCCATATCTAGTTTCCTGTGAACATTACAGTATGACAAGTCCCAGGGTCTCTTCTTCTGAATAAGAGCCTCAGGGTTGGGACAAGGAGAGAGAAGGAGTCAGCAGTAGCATCTCCGTGCACCAAATCCTCTGTGTAACCTTGCATCCCAGGCCCCAAAGGTCACCTCCGTCAAGGACATCATGGTTTGGGGGAAAGTAAATATTTTTCTGAAAAGTTGCCACTTGCCACCTGGGTCTCATCTGGGAGGAGAAAAATTAAATTGATACATATGACAACCCAGTGGCAAAAACAAGACCTTGACATTTTGTTTCTATTCTATCTTTATGACAGAAACAAAAGCAAGACAGTGGGTTTGAATAGATAATAGAAGATCATGGCAATCATACCCATTATGTCTGTTTTCTAATTCTAGAACCTATAACCATTACTCAAATATTCCTCCAGAACACAACTAAATACCATTGTTTTACACTTAGTGTTAAAAATATTTGGTGCAAGTATTTGGAATGTAACCAACTCTAGTGTGGTCAAATCCTAAACAATTTGAAAAGAAAAACAAATGTTAGCCTAGCAATGATCCAGGGTCTAATGGCCACCAGAATGGAAATGCATGGATAGAAAAGGACACAGGGTATAAAGGATATCTGCTGGGACCTCTCTCACCCCATTGGTTTCACTAATCTAGCTTGCCAAGTCAGGTTTGGTTCAACTAATCTGGCATGCCAGGAGCATACACCCTTCCCCGCTCTGTGGGTGCCCCTCCCAGAGCGGTGTTACAACCTTGCAGCCATGTATTTTTAGAATTTGAAGGAAAGACTTGGACTTGGACAGAAGAAATTTTATAAAGGAAATCCTCCCTAAAGTTATGGTGTTCACTAATTACTTCATTCAACGAACAAGTTATCGTCCATCCGCGATGCATACCGCTTGTTTGTCAGGCATTCACTTCCAGATGTTGACCATTCGATAACAGCACAGAAAAATCCACAAACTTTTCCCTCTCGTTTTGCCTGGAGGGAATGAGGGCTTTGTACTCCCCCTGCATGCAGGTGTTTCCTTATTCAGAAAGAGGGCTGAGGGCTGCTCCGAACATCATCGAGCTTTGTCATCTCAAGAACAGCCTTTTTTTTTTTTTTTTTAGAGCAACTCTACTAACTCCTTGTCTCTTTCTTCTCACATTCAAAACTGACTCTCTAGGTCTGGGGCTTAATTGGAGAAATATTTTAAATTCCACTGATAGGTGGCCCTTCACTGGTTCTTGGAAGTGGAAAATGCTTTGCTTTGGTTTTGAAGTAGCTCCAGGGACAATGCAGGACATTCAACCTCTTGCAGAGAGTTGTCAAACAGCTGCAGGTTATTACAGGAGCCGGAGAATATTCTGTGTTTCAGCTGAAATCTGTGCACATGACAGCAGCTGCGGAAGCCACTATGCATCAGGGGAAAGGGGCTCCCACGAGTGAGGGCCTGGGAAACGCTAGGCACCGGGACCAAGCCCTCCTACTGTAAGGCAGGGTGAAATCTGCCTGCATCCCGCAATCGTTCCATGTGAAATCTCTAATTAAATTTACTTATTTGGGTCTCCCAATTTTCTTCTCCAAGCAAGCACAAGGGTTTGCTTGCCATCCGCCTACTCTTGCTTTTGCAAAAGCCTGTCACGCGAAGAACCATAACTATTAATGAAGATACTCACGAAACAAAGTAATATATATTTAGAATATTCATCCCTGCTGAACTTTCCTCCATTAGCATCAAAATGGTTGGAAAAGAGAAAAAGCCGTAAGAATTCCAGAGAGGGCTTTAATCCTAAAGCACAGAAAACCAAGTGAATTGTATTTCCAAGGCACTCGAGGGCATATTTCTCCTGCCTTGCAAAAATATAATCCTGGTCCCTAAGAATCTTACACCTGACATTTCTCTTGATTTAATTAGATACAAGAAAGGAACAAAGCCACATTTAAATGAATGAACATGAATGCCTAATTATTTGTGTTGCAAATGACTGCATGTTTTCCTTACATTTGTGTGGCTTGCCAAGCCTTTCGCAGTATTTTTAGCTATATGCTCTTATTTGAATTTCACAGCAATCTTGTGAAGAAGACAGGTGACAAAAGGGACTGTCACCATTTTGCAGGTGAGGAAATTGAGGCCCCAAGAAGTCTCCCGGCTGAAAATTGGCAGTGGAGCTGTGCACCGGAAGCAAGGATTTCATCTTTGCTGCTCTCCAGAAGGAAGTGAGGCAGTTTGTCAGGGCAGCTAATAGCTGTGTGTAAGCGCCGTGGTACAAATATGCGGGAGCAAAGTAGCCAAGAGATTCAAAAAGAAGGAAACAAATGGAAAGTGGACTAAGGGAGGGGAGGTGGGAATAAGTGGAGAAATTATGCTAAAGGGTGTTTCAGTGCAGCAAAATCAGCCCCATGTGCCACAGGGTGGAAAAAGTCCCAAGCGAGCAACTGTAATGTGTGTTAACCTTCATGATTTCCCCAAATCAGGTCAGTGAGAATTCTCTGGGTGGCACCCAAGCGAGTCACTAGGCATTGCTTCTAGAAGATTCTGTAGTCAGTGCATGACACAGCTTTGAGATAAAGTTCATCTCTGGGGCTAAGCCAGGAAGTATCAAAAGATAGCGAGTGAAGTCAGGCTAAGGATAGTCGGTAAATTATTGACTAAGGAAATAGAGATGCCCCATACTAATCAATGTGTTATAGCAGGACATCTATATAAGCCTATCTGAGATGGGACATCCTAAGTGTTATTACCATGGAGGAATAGGAATCACTTGTGTTTGCTCTATGTAGGGAAGGACGAGTGTTAATAGGAGAGGGATGGCTGAAAGACAGCGCTTTCAAGTGAGGAGCTGGACAGCTGAATTCAGCAGCGGGCGGGGATGGGGGGTGAGAAGTAAGTGGTAGTCACAGATCCCCTTTTGTGAGCAGGATTTTTGTCAGGTCTCACAGAGCCTGGGGTGCTCTGATTTCACGCTCCTCAGGTTAGCCCCTAAGGGACCTGGATGACTGGAAGGGGCTGCTGAAGATGGAGGAAATAGTCCTGGGGAAGTCCTACCCGCTTATAAAGGAATAAATTGGTGTTCTGGTTTATATTTCAGGTCTTTGGCGACAGCTGGTGTGAGTTTGTCCTCCCATGATGCAACCAATTCTGGGGTTTCTGGATCAGCAAAGCAGAACCCTGATCTTTAAATGTGATGTGTATGCCAAGGCCCTTTGCCCATTTTGAGCTTCCTGCCTGGTGGCCAGCCAGACTTCTTGGACTACAGCCCTGCTGATTTCCCTTTGTGACAGTGGACATGGTGCTTTTTTTTCTTTTGTTGTTTAAATGAGTAATTTACTCATGGCAGGCAGGGCAGTAGTCTGGTTCAAGGGCAGTGGCAGCCTCATACTGACAATGGAGAGAACAGGGGCTGTAGTCTTGGTGTTACCACTAGCCATGGCTTCGATATTTCAAACTGCTTAACCCCAGTCTAGGCTCCTCATGGATACAGTGAAGGGACTTCATTAGATGATATTTGTAATTTGCTCAAGGTCACTTAGCCGATGAGTGACAAACAGGCCTTTACTCCATTACCCTTCCCCTACCTTAGTCTACTTCTCCCCACATAAATTTGGGAGTAAAGCCTAGATTGAGGGAGGATTCCACGTGGATAGTAAAGTAGTTTGAAGTGGATTTCCCTTCTCCTTACCTAGCATGGAATCAGGGTAGATTATGCATAGACTTGTTACCTACAAGAAGGCCTTGCCAATAAATGATCAACTCAACTACAACTCCCAACTTTCTCCACCTCACTGGACACATATAGAAAATCACAGTGATACAAAATGTTTGTATATTCCATGTTGGGGTAAATGCACGGGGTTGCACGTGGCCACTCCCAGGGCTAAGGGACTCAATATTTTGGCCCACTTGTACCCCATTTGCTCAAGCACACTGGCTGGAATGTTCCATCAAATATCCTCTCAAACCAGGGTGCTATGAGAAGTAAAGCCAGATTATGTTATATCTTCTCTTGGGATCTGTCTCAGATTAGTAGGATGATTTTTTTTTCTCGCTCAAGGGCTATAGGTAGGAAAGAACATGCTTCTTTGGTTGGGTGTCTTGCTGTAAAGTGGGGCCACATTCTAGAGACCGTTGCTTTCTATCGTACTGCTTAGTTTGTTATTGCTTTTCTTGACCTCTGTCATGGCTCGCATTTTCTTGCAGCATGATTTATTTAATGGTCGAGCATGCTTTGTTCCTTAATGATTATCACCCTAACATAGGTCGGGAAGCCAACTTCCATCCTGCAGTATTCCACATCAGTGTTGTACATACCGTTGAAAGCAGAGTCGTCCTTATCAGATCTCTTCCTCTAATACACTCAAAATTTTAGGTCTCATCTCCAAATCTCATAGTTTTGCATTATTATTAGATATATAACTGACTTGAATGTCAAGATCAGTATACATTAGTCCAGTTAGGGCTGTTTTTTTCTTCATGACATAGAGTAAAGTGCTAGCACATTTTTTGCACAACACCTTGTCTGTCTCGGAGCTCCACACATGTCTGTATGCCTCAGCACATCTTTTCAGCTATCTCTCAAGCATTAGGCACTGTCCTGGGTCTCTGCCCTCATTTTCCATTTCTCACCTCCTGATCTTATCTCTTCCCCCCATTTCTCAGAACCCTGTGTCTATTTTTCCCATGCTCTTGCCATGTCCCTTTTATTTCCTCTTTTCTCTTCTTCTGATTTTTCTTTCTTCTCTTTAGGATTTATTCTGTATTTTTGACATTTCTTTAGATTTCTGTAGTATGATAATTACAGTAATTATACTCATTACTCTCTCTCACTTTCGCAAGGGGCTACTAAGCTTCTGACCTCTCTAGGCTTATTATCCCCAAGTCATGACAGGTCCTCCTTCCTGCTCTGCTGGTCCCACATCTGAAGGGTGAGGCTTGAGGGTGGATCTTAGAGGCAATGCCTAGTGTCGGTGTCTGGGCTACGGGGTTTCCCAGTCATTGAGGATCAAGATGAGAAGTGTGAACCACAGTGTGAGAACGACAGGGTGGGAAGCTTTGGCAATCAATATGCAGGGCTGGGTGTTCCAAGTGGGAGGTAGGAGAATAGACTTGGAGAAAGTCCAAAGAGCTGTTGAGCAAGAAACTGGAACAGCTATTTTCATGGTTCCTGTTCTAGTTACCTATTGCCATATAACAAACCACCCCAAATTCAGTGGCATAAAACAACAAAAAAATACTTTCTATTATTAGCTCTTACAATTGTAGGGGTTGATCTGGCTTTGGTAGGCGGTTCTTGCTTGGGGTCCTCCATGTGGTTGAAGTCTGGTGGTGGCTGGGCCTGGAATTTGAGGTTAACACTTCCTATCAGCAGGGATTTCAGCTGGCGCTGCCGTGAAACACTCATGCATGGCTTCTCCATGTGCTGTGGGCTTCCACACAGCATGGCAGCTGGCCTCCAAAAGCACATGTCCAAAGAAAAAGCCAGGAGCAAACTGCATTGCCTTTTATGATGGAGCCTTGGAAGTTCCACAGTATCACTTCTGTCATACTGTATTGGCTGAGGTAGTCACAAAGGTCCACTCAGATTCAAGGGGAAGAGATACAGACTTCACCTCTTAATGGAGATGATAAGATCACATTGTCAAAAGAGTACGTGGGATGGGGGATACTGTTATGGTCGTCTTTGGGTGATACAGTCAGCTATAGTCTGCCCTCTGGCCTCAATGACTCACACCCCTCCCACAAGCAAAATATACCCATCCCCTCCCCAAGACCCCTAAGTCTCAATGCTTTATGGAATCAGGACAGGTCAGAAGGAAACAAAAACAGATCCCTAATGACTCTCTCTTTTATGCAGGGACTACCCTTTCTATTCTTTTTTTTTTTTTTTTTTTTTTTTTGAGAGCGAGAAAGAGAGCCCACCCGAGCTGGGGTAAGGAGCCAAGGGAGAGGGAGAGATCTCTAAGCAGACTCCCTGCTGCGCATGGAGCCCTACATGGGGATCAATATCAAAACCCTGAGATCATGACCTGAGCCAAAATCAAGAGTCAGACCCTCAATGGACTGAGCCTCCTAGGTGCTCCACCCTCCCTATTCTTTTGATCAGAAAGAAAGGGTTTCTCTTGGATCTTTTCTGCCTGTGCAACTTAAGCTGTTCTGAGTTTCAAATTGCCGTGAGTTTATGCCAAGAGATGGAGAAGGAAAAACACCCCAGACGTCTCAGCACTTTATTGGCCTTTCTTGGAGTTTTGATTTCCCTCCCCAATTCTCCTGCTATTATTACCTTTCAGAGTTCTCCTTAGTTGTTTTATGTGTTCCGTCTAGTGTTTTTAGATGTAACCAGTGGGAGAGAGACTATGGAATCTGCTCACTCCGTCTTTACTGGAACCAGATCCAGAAGCCATTTCTTAATTTTAGATTTGTTTGCCATCTGGGAACGAGAAGCCATTTTGTTTTCAAACTCAAGAAGTCCTGTCACCTTTATAATTAATTGTTTGTTCTTTAGCTTATCTTTATAACTCTCTCATTTTATTGTAGGCAGCTGGAAGAGGCCAGGTGGCACTTTCAACACAGTGCCTGGAAATGTCCCGGGCCAGCTCACACGTTCATTGGTACGTTTTCTATTTTCCAAGTTACCGTGGGTGTCAATGTTGCTAAACTTCCCTAAGCCACTCCATAAAAATGTCTCCTTTCTTTCAGGTTCCAATAATATTTTCCTCATGTTTATTTAAGTCTTTGCTGACAGACTTTTCAAGGCCAGTCCCAAAGCCAGTGCACGTGTTTTAGGTTTTTATTACAGCAGCCCCACTCTGGTTCCAAAATCTGTATCAATTAAAGTTAGAGCGGAGAAGCAAAAGCACTTTGAGTGAAACAAGGAGTTTATTGTAGGGATTAGAATGTACATGATTATGGGAGCTGGTTAAGCAGTCTGTGCAATCTGTTGTCCCTCCGACAAGACGTGGGTCTGAAGTCAGTGGGCTGGGCTAGCTTCAGGAGGGGAACACGGACGCAGAGTGGAGCTGTGAGGAGCGCAGGCACGGACTGGAACCTGTGTCGAGGAGGTGGGACCTGTAGGTCCCACACTGCGCTTTTACGCCTCCCGTCCTGACTTCGACGATGAAGCACACTTGCAGAAGAGCTGGTGCACCTCGTCATGGAGTTATTCACAGACCTAGCCAGGATTCAGAGAAGGTGGAGAAGCAGCGAGCCAGCAGACACACGGCATTGTGTGCGAGCTGCCACTTACGCCGATCTTCTGCTACAATCATGGCTGCCGCGTCACTTCCGCCTTCCAAAGGTTGCTCCTATTTTCTGGGAAACATGGTTCTGGCTTAGCTCTATCGGTGTACAAAGCCACCACAGTCCCAAGGGCCCCGGCTAGGAATTAGGAGTACAGCCCGAGAATGCGCCGTTTGTCTCTAATGGCAAAGCCTACCCCTTTGAGCATTTGCGTGAATCCAGGGAAAAGAACTCACACAAAGCTAGGGAAAGTTAGTGCTTATAAACCAGGGCTACTAGGTAACCAATGCATAAAAATGAATAAATGTCCACAATAAATTTTAATATAATAGTATTGCAATGATTATTCATGCTATTTCAGCATATCCCAAACTGATCATTAAGATATTAGTTTGCTAGGCCTACCACAACCAAGGGCCACAGACCGGGTGGCTTCAACAACAGAAGCATATTTTCTCATAGCTCTGGAGGCTAGAAGTCTGAGACCAAGGTGTTGGCAAGGTTGGTCTCTTCTGAGGCCTCTCTCCTTGGCTTGTAACTACCTTCTCGCTGTGTGTCCAAATGGTTGTCTCTCTGTGCCTGGACCTGTTTGGTATCTCTCTCTGTCTGCGTCCTAATGTCCTCTTTTTATAAAGACACCAGTCATTGTAGTAGGGCCCACTCTGATGCCTCCACTTGAACTTAATTTCCTCTTTACAGGCCCTATCTCCAAATACAGTTACATTCTGAGGTACTGGCGACTCAGGCTTCAACATATGAATTATGAAGCCCATAATATTTTCTATTAGTATAATAAAGTTTTATAAATGCTACATGATATCTTTTCTCGGAAATTCACAAAGTACATTTGTAATGAAAGATTACACAAATTCCAGTATTTGTCTTTTACACACCCCATTGTTTTATACATTATTGGTAATCCTAAATTGTCTTTCATCTTCTATACATTGGGAATATTGAACTACTGCGTGGTGACCTTCTCTGCCGGCTGGTGCCAGTGGTCAGGAAGGGAAGCTGGACATGAGGTGGAGGAAAGGCCTCACACACTGGACCCCAGGTCTGTGAAGTTGGTCTGTCACCACCTCCAAGTCTTTAGAGATGCTTGGTGAGATTCTACAGAGATCTGTGCGGAGGGAATTGGGTTTGTAGGTGGACAAGGGAATTGGCCTTTGATACGTAGAACTGCCCCCTCCATCGTACCAAGGAGACCTTCCAGATTGCTAGGGGCCTGGACCTTCCTTGCTCACCTACAGTTGCTGGCCAGTGTGAGCAACCTCTCACCTGGCCCAACCTCTGCTCCCTACTCTCTTCTTTTGTTCTTTACAGGTGAGAACAAGAGCAGAGCTGTGGATGTCGTTGGGGTGTGACAGACAGTGGGGCAAGGGTCCATCCAGGAAGGTGTGGGCAGGTTGGCTAGCTCTGCAGTGGCATGGAAGAAAGAGCCCCACCACACCCTAGCGTGGACACCCCATGTCAACCATCTACAGGTACCACCTGCTTAGGCCTCTCCTGGGTCGTGGCCTACTTTCTGCTTCCTACTCCTACCTTTCCAACCACCTGGAGCTCAGTTCAGCTTTTCTGGCTCAGGCTTTGGTTTTCCTTCTTAACTACAGTGAGGGTTGCTTCTCTAGGCCTGTGGCCCCATGCTGTACAATCCCTGCGGCATCAGTCTTGCACGAATTATCTAAGTCAGACCCTGGACACTTCACTCTTCAGTCACGTGAAGATCCTCACCGTGAGGCTGGCCCAGGAAGAAGCTGAGGGTTCCGTCTATTCTTGCAGTACTCTTACCGCGAATCATCTCCAGGGCCCCAGATAAGACTTGTCAGCTTCTAACGTTGGCTATGCTTTAACACTAGTAGCTTTGCAACCTAGTGAGGACAGGACTTTTTTTTTTTTTTTAGATTTTATTTATTTGAGAGAGACAGCACAAGCAGGGGGAGAGGGAGAAGCAGACTCCCCACTGAGCAGGGAGCCCGATGCGGGGCTTGATCCCAGGATCCAAGGATCATGACCTGAGCGGAAGGCAAATGCTTAACCAACTGAGCCACCCAGGTGCCCCTGAAGACGGGACTGTTTTAACAAGTGTACATCTCTGTGGTTAGTGACCCGGCCCATTCGAACAGCAGCAATAGCTTCCCTTTGAGCAGCGCGCAGAGTGCTTATCTCTACTCACAACCACCCTGAAAGATAGAGCATATTGTCCCAATTTCACAGATGAGAAAGCTGGCTCCCAGGGAGCAACTTCATACGGCTAGAAGGCGCCAGAGCGTTCACTGGGACCTGCATCTCCTGACCCCAGGGACGGGGCCCTCACGCAGGCTGTAACAGACATACGGTGTTGATGTTAAAACCCGCTCTTGGCCCAGCACTGTCCCCACTGACTATGGATTTATTGCGTGTTTCTTTATTTTCCAATTCACACTTTCCCTTGGTAGCCTCTGTCAGATGCTCCCCGGGGCGGTGGGTACACTCAGTTGCACGGCAGCGCTTCCCAAGGCACACCCCATTCGCTGACTTGCTTTGAGAAATATATTGTTTTTAAATTAAAACTGCCACATAAATGTGAGAGGAGGTACCATGCATTTCTCCCTCCCACTTGACCTTGATCTGTTATCTCTGTGGCTTTCTTTTTCAGAATCTCCTGTCCTCATCTCACCTCAGGCAGGCTGCCCCCTGCATCTCACTGAATGTACTTGCATTTTAAGCTGACAACCCCTAAAATCTTACATGTATCTTTTCTTTATCTGTTTTTCAAAAGATTTATTTATTTATTTTAGAGAGAGAAAGAGCATAAGCCGTGGGGTGAGGGCAGGGGTAGAGGGAGAGAGAGAATCTCAAGCAGACTCCGAGCTGAGCACGGAGCCCGAGTCGGGCCCGATCTCACGACCCTGAGATCATGACCTGAGCCGAAATCAAGAGTCAGACACTCAGCTGATTGTACCACCCAGGTGCCCCTTCTTTATCTATTTTGAGAACAAAATAATACATTTAAGGACATACCAATTTAATTAAAAAGTCTTAAAATACGCACAAAATTGTTGGAGTTGTCACCGTGGGATTTATTAAGCAGAATAAGGTGTTCTTGTTCTATGGTATTAAGAGAGGGCTCATGAAATTCTTTCTATTCTTTAAGACTTAGTTTGCAAAGCAGTTTTACAAATGTTTTCTCATTTGATCCTTAGGACTCTGAAAGAGGATTAGGCAAGTTGGTATTTTGCAGAAGAGGAAGCTGGCTCCGAGTGGGCCAATGACAGGTATGGTCCTGCAGCTGATCTGGAGAGGGGACGTCTCTTGATCCAAGATCTGTGCACTTTGACGACACCGCAAACTCAATGTCTTTACCTTTAATCCCGAGGGCGACGGTCTTCCGCGCACCAGTGTGCTGTAAGGACAGAAACCTCATCCTCCTTTGCATTCCTGCGTCCACAGATTACACCAAGAATTCTGGACCTGCTTTGCTGGCTATAATGGGACGGAAGTGTGGCTGAAACAGCATGAGAAGAGTCTCTGAAGCCGCCTTTGTTCCCTTGAGTCCGGAAGATGGGACACACAGTCTCTCCTCCAGCGTCTTAGAATCTTGAGTGCGACAGGCGAGGCACAGCCATTCGCACTGGCTGCGGAGAGAACCATCAGGTCAGTGGAGTCCAGAGCCGACCCTGGCCTCCAAAAAGTTTGTTTCCTTTTCGATGCCAGACAGGAAGGGACAAGTCTGAAATCCGATCTCTTTATCCAGGGATCGGAGACTGACCCTTTCATAGGTGAGAGATACAATCGAACAGTACGTGACTTTCTGCTGGTTTTGTCCATGATAATGAGACCCTGTGAGAACACACCAACCATGCGGAAAGCTGGAGAACATTCCAGGAGGAGGGAACAGGAAATAGAAAGCCCCGAGGAAAGAACGCACAGGGCGAGTTTCAGGAACAGAAAGGAGACCAGTGTGACTAACACAGGGTCCAGCAAACTTTTCTTGCCAAGGACCACCTAGTAGAGATTTTAAGCCTTTGTGAGTGGCAGCTACTCAGCTCTTTGTCGCACAAAAGCCACCCCGATAATGCCTACACGAATGAGCATGGCTGGGTTCCAATAAAACTTTATTTATGGACCCTGCGATTTGAATCGCCCATCATTTCCACGTGTCACCAAATCTTGTTCTTCTGGTTCTTTCCAACCTTTTACAAATGTAAAATCCATTCTTAGCCCAGGGGCTGCTCCGAAACTGGTGGTCAGCTGTTTGCCAGTGAGCTGCTGTGGGCGGCCCCCTGAGCTGAGGCGCCGGGAGGGAGGGGGAAGGAGGGTCGTCCTGGATGAAGCCAGACAGAGCTAAGTAGGTGCGGGCCGACCCCATGCCAAGGTTTTGTAGGCATTGAAGGGAGTGTGGGTTTCATTCTAATTGCTCTGGGAAATGCCCAAAGGGGCTGAGGCAGGAAAGCGAGGCGATCTATTTTAATCACACCCGGGTGCCTCTGAGTCCAGAATGGGCTGTCTGGAAACCGAAGCCGAGGCAGTAAGGAGCCTGCTCCAGCAGACCAGGCAGAGATGATAGAATCCTGACACGGAATTAGGGCCTCAACCTCAAGGGCAATGGCCTATCAGGGTGACAGGGCGGTTAAGCATCCAGCAGAGTGCCTGGCTCCGAGTAGCCTCAGTAAAGGTTAGTTCTGTGCACTTCCTTCCTTCTTTGGTGGTCCAAAACCCGGGAATACTGGTTTGGTCTAAGTCTCTCAGAAAAAGGGGTCATTCTAGGAAAAACAGGTCAGATAATCTCATTAAAGCGAGTGTTTGAGTTTTGTTAATGAGTCCGTGATGGGATACGTGTGGGGGTGCTCGAGGTGCATTCATATTTTTATTGAGACACAGGGAATAGCTAAAATGTGTCTACTGATGAGGGTTTATCAAGATCGCTGGCCTTGCTGTGGCTCTGAAAACACATTTAATCTATTTAGTTGTCATCACTGAAAGTATTAATATATCAAAAAGATTTTAGAAAATTATTCTTAGGTATAGAGAGAAAAAAAATCGGAGCAAAAACTATGTGTCGTTCCATTTTCTCCCAATCTCTTGATCTTTCCTGGCATTGAATAGGCATAAAGATGTAAAAAGCACCAAGGTCAGAAATTTGTCCCATAGTGACAACTGATCAACTTGGAAAGGGGATAAATCACCCAGAACCCCATATGGGACCACATGGGCCCATGAAGTTGAGATGAGGTTTGATGAAATTCTAACCAACCCAGAATCTGGGTGTCAAATGACATAATGTAGACGCTGTAGGGTTAAAGATCTTACATCTATTTGATTTCGTGTACTTTGAAAGGTAGGGGTGGTTAATCAGTAGTTAGTAACATTATATATATAGCAAAAGCATCAAAACGACCATAGTTCTTCGCCTCCAAAGTTCTGGAGGAGAAGCCTTCTCTGCCTCTTTCTTTTTCTGGTGCTCCAAGCATCCCCTGTGCAATCTCTCTCTGTCTTTGTCTTCCTGACACTTTTTGTTCCGTGAGCATGTCTTCTCCTCTTCTGTCTCTCACCAGGACACTTGTCTTTGGATTTAGGCCCACCAGAATAATCTCGAATGATCTTATTTCAATTTCCTGACCTTAACCCTGTCCGCAAAGGCCCAGTCTCCAATAAGATCATATTCACAGGTTCTGGGTGCCAGGACATGAACATGTCTTTTGGGGAGCCACAATTTAACCCATCAACGGTGGACTCTGTCTTTTTTAAAAAGTTACGTTCGGGGGTCAGCAGCATACCTTGCCTACATATAATGCGCAAGTTGATACAGTGCCCTAGGATTATTTCCTAATTGATTCCACTATGTAAATCTTGTCTTTTCAACTAAATTCGAAGTTTTATGTCCACTACAGGGTTTTTTATTTTTTTAAGTTTTGGATTATTTACACATTTTTATATGAACAACACTGCTGCCATGAATACCACATGCCTTAGCTTATATCTACAAAGATAGCAATACAATGAATATCCAGAAATGCTGCGTTCGAGGTTATGGGAATTTACACTAAGGTACGTATTGTCAAGTTGCCCTCCAAAGGGGTGGCACCAATTTCTGTCCTACGACAGCTGTGTGAGAGCATCTTTTTCCCTTGAACTTGCAGAAAATTATTTCCTAGCAGGCCCTTTGATCTTTGCCAAAATCATTTATTAAAAATTCTTATTTCAAGGGTCAGTTATTTAATTATAGCTGCAGTAAATATCTTTATAAAGTGTCTGTTACCCATTTTTTATCTACGAAATCTCTCCCTTTGTTTATGTACGTGCCCATTTTCCTTTTGGAGTTTTGGTCTTTTTATAAGTAGACTTTGGAAGAAATCTCATTATTTTTTATTTCACAGAAATTAGGACCTTGTTATATATGTTGCAAATATTTGTTTTCAGTTTGCCATTTGTCTTATTATTTTGTTTTTTCTTTCATGTTGAATTTAAAAATATTTATATATAGTTAAATTTATTCATTTTTTTCTTCAGTGATTTCCAAGATTTTTATTTTATCCACTCCAAGATATTTTCTTCTTATTGTTTTACAATATCATTTTTTAAAAACTTTAATTTCCACTTTCTGGTTTTTAAAATGTCCATTTATTTAAACAAAAAAACAAAGAACAGTTCACCTATGTCTCCACCCCTATGCCTTGCCTCTGGCAATCACCAATTTGTTCTCTGTGATCTATGAGCTTGTTTTGTTTTCTTTTGTTTTGTTTTAGACTCCACCTGTAAGAGAGATCATGCAGTATTTCTTCTTCTCTGACTTACCTCACTTGGGATAATGCCCTTGAGGTCCATCCATATATTTGCAAATGGCAGGATTTCACTGTCTTTCATGGATAAACAGCATTCCATTGTATATATATCATAATTTTCTCATCCATCCACTGATAGACACTTAGACTGTTTCTGTATCTTGGCTATCATAAATAATGCTGCAATGAGCATGAGGATGCACACATATTTTTGAGTTAGTGTTTTAATTTTTTTCAGATAAATTCCCAGAAGTGGAATTCCTGCATCATATAATAGTTCTATTTTTAATTTTTTGAGGAACCTCTATACTGTTTTCCATAGAAGCTGCACCATTTTCCATTCCCAGCACAGGGCTCCCTTTTCTCCACATCCTCGCCAACACTTGTTATCCTTGTCTTTTAGATACTAGGCATCCTCACGGGGGTGAGATGATATCTCATTGTGGTTTTGATTTGCATTCCCTTGATGATTAATGATGTAGAGGATCTTTTCATGTGTCTGTTGGCCATCTGTATTTTCTTTGGAAAAATATCTATTTAGATCTTCTGCCCATTTAATTGGATTGTTTGATTTTTTTTTTTCCTTTTGAGTTACAGGAGTTCTTTATCTATTGGATATTAGCCCCTTACATGATACAAGATTTGCAATTATTTTCTCCCATTTCAATAGGTTGATGGTTTCCTTTGCTGTGCAGAGGATTTTTAGTTGTAGTTCCACTCGTTTAATTATGCTTTTTGCTTTGTGCTGCCTTATAAATTGAATTCATCAATCTGATTATTACCTAGTACCATTCCATTGTCTTCTGGGCTTGCAAAGTTCTCATGAGAAATCTGCTGTCTTCTTTATTTCTGTTCTTCTCTGTATAATATTTTTTCTTCTCTTGCTGCTTTTAAGATTTTTCTCTTTATCATGTGTTTTCAAAATGTGATTATAATATGCCTTACATGTTTCTTGCTTGTTTGGTTGGTTATTTTCCTTAGCGTTTGCTGAGCTTCTTGCATTTGAGGGTTTCATCAAACTTTGAAAACTTTTGGTCATTATTCTTTAAAGATTTTTTTTTCTGGCCTTCTTTCTCCTCACCTTCTGGGGCTTCCCTTACGCATGTGTCAGGTTGCTTTGCATTTTCCCAAAGATCACTCAGTCTCTGTTTATTTCTTCTTTCAGTTTTTTTTTTTTTTAAGAGTGGGAAAGAAAGAGAGAGAGCCCATGTGAGCAATGGGGGGGGGCAAAGAGGGAGAGAGAATCTCAAGCAGAATCAGTGCTGAGCGTGGAGCCCGATACAGGGCTTGATGTCACGACCCTGTGATCATGACCTAAGGTGAAATCAAGAGTTGGATGCTCAACCGAATGAGCCACCCAGGCACCCTTTTCGGTCTTTTTTTTTTCCCCTTAATCTCAGTGCTTTATTTTGGATAGGTGGTATTGCTACGACTTCATATTGCCTCGTCTTCTGTTTTTAAACTGCTGTTAATCCTATCCAGTGTATTTTTTAAAACTTATTTTAGTACATATTTTGATTTATATAAAAATTGCAAAGACAGTGCAGAGCGTTCCTGTATATTTCTCACCCAGTTTCCCTTTTTGTTAACTTTTTACATTACTGTAGTACATTTGTTACAAATATAATGACTCAATATTGATGCATTACTATTAACTAAAGCCCATGCTTTATTCACATTTCCTTTGTTTTTCTCCAAGGGCATTTTCCCCATCTAGGATATGACATTACATGTAGTTATTATGTCTCCCTAGGTTCCTCTAGGTTGTGAGTTTTTCAGACTTTCTTTGTTTTTGATGATCTTTTTTTTTTTTAAGATTTTTTATTTTATTTATTTATTTGACAGAGAGAGAGAGACAGCCAACGAGAGAGGGAATGCAAGCAGGGGAAGTGAGAGAGGAAGAAGCAGGCTCCCAGCGGAGGAGCCTGATGTGGGGCTAGATCCCAGAATGCCGGGATCACGCCCTGAGCCGAAGGCAGATGCTTAATGACTGAGGCACCCAGGCGCCCCTGTTTTTGATGATCTTGACAGTTTTGAGGAGGTATCTTGTGGGATGTCTTTCATTTTGGGTTTGTCTGATGTTTTTCTCATGGTTAGACTTAACGTATGTGTTTTTTATTGCTGTGGTAACAAATTACTCCAAACCTAGTGGCTTAAATAGCACAAATTTATTCCTTATGATTCTGTATGTCAGAAGTCGGACATGAGTCTCACTGGGCCAAAACCAGGGTGTCAGCATGGCTGTGACCCTTTCTGGCAGCTCTGGGGAGACTCTGTGTCCTTGTCTTTAGCAGCTAAAGGCCATCTACAATTTCTTGGCTGGTAGTTTCATCCTCCTTCTACAAACCTAGGAGCTCTCTCTGACCCTTCCATCTCTCTGACCCTTTTCCACTGTCACGTCTTTCTCTCTCTCTCCCTTACTGACCACAGAGCAGTAAAAGGTCTCCACTTTTAAGGACTCATGGAATTCGATTGGGTCTGGCCAGATAATCCAGAATCATCTCTCCACCTCAAAGTTTGTATCCTTAATCTCATCTCTGAAGTCCCTTTTGCCATGGGTAATATATTCACAGGTTCTGGGCTTTGAAAGGTGAACGTTTTGGGGGCCATTGTTTTGCTTGCCACATTGGAGTTACGGGTTTGGGGGAGGAAGACCACAGAGGTAAAGTGCCATTCTCATCATATCATATTAAGGATGTATGCTATCAACATGACTTATGACCAACAGTGGTAATTTTGACCACCAAGGAGCCCTGGTTTCTCCTGTTGGAGAATGGATTTGGAAGCCAAGATCTGCGTGTGGGTTCATCTAAGCCTTCTTTTCACATGGTGTACTTTTTATCTTAGAAATTTCACTATTTGGTTCTTTTTGATATCTTCCATGTATTTCCTCATTAGGTTCATATTTTCCTTTAAATATGTGTTCACAATTCTAATAGCTTAAAAAAATCCTTTCTGCTAGTTCTATCGTCTGTGGCTTTTATTTGTATCTGTTACTATTCCTTGATTCCCCCCCTCCCCGCCCCTTGATTATGGGTCACATTTTCTTAACTTCTTGGCACGTTTGGTAATTTTTTATTTGACTTTAGACACTGTGTATTTCATGTTGTCGAATGTCTGGATTTTGTTCGTGTTTTGTCTTACCTTAATGAGTCTTTGACTTTGTCTGAGCAAGTAGTTTTACTTGCATATCAGCTCTATCCCTTTAAGTCCTGTTTTTAAGCTTTGCTGAGACATACAGGAAGTAACCTTTACTCCAGGGATTGTTCAGTCCTACCTGAGAGGCATAAATGCCTTGGATGATCAGTAAGGCCTCTTCATCCTGCCTGTTGGGGGATGAATGTTCAATTTCAAGGTCTGTGTGAGCTCTGGGAATATTTAGTTTGCCAGTCATCCTTTGTTCAGCATTTTGGAGTCCTGGTTTCCACATGTCTGGTTCAGGAGTCAGCAAACACTAAAGGGGACCATACAAATTTCTGGGCCTTTTTTCTATATAACTACCTCTTTTGAGAGCTTTGCCTCACAACTCCCGGCCCCTCAGCCTCTGTGACCTGTCATATTTGTTTCCTTCCTTCCTTCCCTGGTTCTGTTGGGTTCCCCCCGCCCCCATCACTGCAACCACAGTTAGAAATGGCCTCTAACAGAAAGCACAGCAGCGCTGGCTTATTTGTTTCCTTTTTTCTCAAGGATTCTAGTCAATGCCTGAAACCAGTTGTTTCATGTTTTGTCCAGGTTTCTAGTTGCTTACTGCAGGAGGTCAAGTATAGTCCTTGTTACTTTTTCATTGCCAAATGGTCTCTTCAGTTCTTCATCGTGATGGTAAAATTGGTATGGATCTTCACATATCTTCCTTTACACATTGTGCTAGACACTGGGGTACCTTTTAAATTTGGGAAATCACGTTCCTCAGAATGTCCCGAGGAATTTTCTTATGCTTTTACTAATTTTCTGTCCACTGTTATCTTAATTATAATTTTTCTGGAATTTCTTCTAGATATTGGATATCTTGGATGAAGCATTCATTTTTCATATTTTTTCCTATTTTCCATTTCTCTTATTTTATTATACTTTTTGTGAGATTTACTTGACTTTATCTTCCAATTATTCTATAGAATTTTAAACATTCTTATTTTTAATTTCTAGGAACGTTTTCTTGTTCTCTGATGGTTCCCTTTTATATCATTTTGTTCTTATTATATAGATGTAAAATCTTTTCTCATATCTTTAATGATGTTAATGAAAGGTTTTTTAAAGTTTTCTCTCCTGCATCACCTTTGTTGGAGGAATTCTTTATTTTTTTTGTTTTCACTGTGGTTATGTTAAGGCATTCACTCTTAAGATTAAGGCACCAAAAAGCCGACCCAGCCAGAAGCTCTTTGGACAGGAGCTTATACACCGGTGGTCTTCACTGAGGCAAACTGGGGGGACCATTTGTTTTTCTACTGAGGCCCTCCAAATATCACTGTTGGCCAGTATCTCCTCTGGGGTCGCATCCAATCTCCAATCTCGGAATTTTACTCTGCATGTGGGTGTTCTGGGTCTGAGCAGTGGAAGGGAGATGGAGATTTCATGTTCAGCATACAGACTACCTCAATTCACTTGCTTTGGAAGGAAGTCCGTCTCTGCCCATTTCAGTATTTGGAGGGAAAGGAGAAGTCAACAAACTGTTTGGGAACTAGATGAGGGTGGAGAACTGTAAGGATCTAACTGCTCCTCAGATAGACTTGGAAATTAATCCTGCTGCCCCTGTCCACTTTTTCCTTTTCCTGTGTCTTTTCTGTGGAAAATTAGCCCACTTCTCATAGATATCCCTCCAGTTCCCTTTGCAGGTGTTAAGGTTGGACTTTCCTTCTCTTTGCTCAGCCTTTGCTCCTTGCTCTTTGTTATTCCTCTTTCCAAAATCTGTTTCCTTATATTGTGGGTATGGACATCACTTAGTTTCCCACTAATGGATATACATTTCTGTTACCCGTTCTCCCTGAAATTTCTTGATGAATTTTGATAAAAGGTGGTTGGTTTGGTATATGTTTACTCTGTGATTCTGAACTCAAGAGTGTCTCACATTTTTATAGCAGAAAACATGACTCACCACACATGGATTCTTAGAATTCCTTTATTTTTGTTTAAAGCCTAAACTTGGAGATAAATTGAATTTTAATCTAATTTGGGCTTTATAATGGCTAACAGGAAGAAATAAAGTATATAGTGAAAGGGTCATAGGCACACACCATCAAACATCTGGATAAAATACTAGGTCAGTGCACAGGTGTTTTGCCCACATGAGCACAAGCTAAACATCTAGACAATAAGTATTAAGTTTCCCACAGCTGTTTGGTATCATGGACGAGACACAGACTTGTAATCAAAGTCACTTGTGCGTGGAATGCCGAGTTGATAAGTAAGTTGAAACTATTCTTCTATACGTCCCGAACACGGCCGGGAATAGGTTCACCCCCATCATTGTAGCAGCTGCCCACTGCGGCGCGCCCTCAGAGCAGCCAAGAAATTCACATCCACAGGCACGGACCTGGTGACTGTAACTTTTCTCTTTCATTTCTAAGGAATCCGTTGAAGTATCACAGGGAAATAGTTTTCCATCTATAGTTTGAGAGGTGAAAGATCTGCTTTAGAGATCTTAGTAAACACACATATTTCTTCCACATGTGGGACCTAGGGGTCTTCCTCCTCACCCCCATCTCTAATTTTTAGTGGAAAAAGTTAGTTCCTAACCCTACCAATGCATTTAATGTATAATTCAACAAAATTTCTTTGGCTTAAATACAGAACTAGCTTGGACTATAGGCCCTGATGAGTTTGTTAGATGGGTGTTCTCTGTGGGATGAGAGGACATTTTAAAGTCTGAAAGCTTTGTCAAGGTTTTTTAAAGCTGGCTATTAATCACACACACACAAATATATGTTTTTAATTACTCTATTTTTAACCTATTCTTTAAGGTACAGCTCAAATCCTACTACTTCGGGGAAGTCTTCTGAATTTTTCCTTTGGTAGTGCTGGTTACGCTTTGTTGTTTACTATCTGGAATTTTTCGTTTTTGTGCTGATGAAAGTGTCATATTGATATAATGGACGTCTATTTCCTGGTGAATAATTCTTCAGAAAAAATACAGAGAAAACTGGACTAAGCTACTCACTTTTTCAGAGGCCACTGAACTAGTGTCATGGACTTACAAGTAATATTGAGCAGAAATGTATACACCATTTTCTTAAAATGTAGTTAGCGGACCGACTCTATTATCTGCTTGCTTCCTTCCTGTGAGTACATTCAGCTTGCCTGGTGGGAAGCCATGTTGGTTCTTTAAGATGAATTTTGGAAAATTCATGAGTATAAAGCAGAGAACCCTTAACAAGAGCAGGGCTCATACTGGCGTGAGAACAACACCCTTTATTCTCACATTTTTACACTTTAGGAATTCTTCCTTTCTCTTCAGGTAGGAGAGATACACAGAAAGGACTAAGATGGGCCATTCCCACAGGGAGAGTAGGCAGATCCCAAAGGGAACTGAATTGCCTTCCTGCTTAAAAGTGTCTCCATTGTGGGTCTATTGGGTGGCTTTGGATTAAAGCAGTTTTGCCAGAAGTTCCTTGAAGCGACGTAAACATAGCGGACAGTCAAGAAAAATCTACTTACAATGAATTATCCAGAGTAGTTCTCACACACACACACACACACACACACACACACACTCTCTCTCTCTCTCTCTCTACCCTAACAAAATAAAAATCAAAGTGATTTTAATTTTTTTCTTTAATCTGCTCTGTATTTCCAGATTTTCATCTTAAATTTTTCATTTTCTTCTCAATACAAAGGTAAATTAAGAAAAATAGTAACCCACTTGTCCTCAAGGTGGCCAATATTTACAGCTTTGTATATATATCTGTATCCTTTTTAATTCAAACACTTTTTTGGGAGAAGGGGGGGTCACTGTTGTCTTTGTAAAAATAAGATCATAATATGAACATTTCTTTACATCATCTTTTTCTCTTTAAAATACAGCCTGGTCTCCTTTCTAGATCAACAGAAAGGCTTAATGTGTTCTTTTTTATTTGTGCATAACATCCCATAGAATAGATCAACCACGGTTTATTCAATCATTTAGTTACCAATAGACATTCAAGTGCTTTCTGATTTTGTCACTACAAAATAGGCCTGTATTGCTCTAATACTCTACTATAATCACGTAATACTTATATTAGAAAATACTATGTAAAATATAAAAAGAGATAATTAATACAGAGTCAAGAAGCACACTGAATCTGTTTGCTGAACAAACAGTAAATAAATGTATTAAAATGTTACCTGGGTGTGGAGCCACCAACCATTTCTGTCTTGAAATAATCATTTCATTGCAGGCCCTGTCTCCCAATGGAGCCTGCAAATGCACTGAGGTCAGGAACCACGCCTCCTTCCTCCTTGTCTCTTCCAAACTGCCGAGCACAGCCCTGCAGAGGGCAGGCAGTCCCAGACCCACACAATCCAACGTGCTCCAACACTGGGCTTGAAAGACAGCTGTTAAGATTTCAGAATGAAAATTTCCCATGTGTATAGTGTTGTAAAACTGGATTCCCAGGCCACATATATATTTATTTATTAAAATAAATTCTTATTTTAACCCACAATGAAGGTAAACTATATTACTTATATTGTCATAATTTCTTATTATTTCTGTGGTTAAAATATATTCTGAATTCCAAATGCGCATTTGCATGCAAAGAACCCTCCTCTCCTGTGTGTGTGTGTGTTTGCGCGAGAGCATGTAGGAGAGAGGGAGAGAGAGAGGGATAGATAAAGAGAGATTCTTTCCTTCACTGCCCTCAAATGAGATGTTTTCCCTCCCCTTCTGCTGATCTGGTTGTATGTGGAAACTGAGCAAGCAGAATAGGAAATGTGATGACTAAATATGAAAGTGCCAGAAAGACGAAATGCAAAAAGAACAAATTTAACAGAGAAGTTTGATATTTTTCTTAGAGTCCTCATTCATGTTTGAGATCTAAGAATTTGAATTTGATTGCTAAGAATATAGTAACGGAAATTTGCATATAAGTGAAATGAAAATTTATAATTAGAAAAATTTCTTTAGTTGTAGTAGATTTCCCTTAATTCTTATTCTTTTTCACATACCATATTTAAGCCATGATGTGAATCAAAGCAAAGGGTTATTTAAAAATTAATGATCATGGGATTTATCATTTATTAATAGCTATTTATCTGGACACATTATAAGAGACACATATGTCTTTTATATGTTCATTTGGAGAGTCAATATTTGAACTGTTAGGATAAAAACACAAATGCATTTGAAAAGATGAATGTTTTGATAAAATAAAAGATTAGGAGAAACTCCACGGCATTTGTAGGAAAAAATTATCTTCCATGTAACTTAAAGAGACATAGGTTTAAAAATTCTTAAAAGAATGTAGTGTAAGATATAAGATATGTTAATCAGTGCTTTCTTTTTGGAAGTTCCATGGAAAAAACTAGCTAAGACTCACAAGTCATTTATATAAACATCATATATCAAGAAATACTTTTCTGAAGTCACCTATACAAATTATTTAAAATTTTACATTAATAAAAGTAAAATCTGTTCTCAAAAAATGTCAACTTTTCAAAAGGAGAAAAAAATCATCCCTAGTTCCATCACCCAAAGACAACCGCTGCTAATGTTTGATGTAGTTCCGTTTGGTTTTATTTACAAGACATCTTCGGGGTGGTCACACTGTACATATAAACTTTATTTTCCTTCTCCCCTCAATGTGGAGTAAATATTTCCTACTATCTACTTAAGTTCATCATAAGCAAAAATACCAACAAAGGAAAAGTGCGTATGCGGTAAAACACGTACGAACATTGTGAAAGATGACAGGCTTGGGGGTCACGTTTCTCCAGTTTCTCAATGAGGGAAAAAGGTCTGTCCAAACCTCAACTTTCATGAATGACCTCAACTGCACACATGAAAACCAGTAGTCATGATTCTTTGGTTCTGCATCACTGAAAAGATGAGAAGTTCTGATCAAGATGGGAAATAAAAACAAAGAAAAATGGGAGACAACTGAGCAAGTCAAGTGATGATGAGCCTGTAACGTTGGTACCTCTAAGATGGCCGGCTCTGCTCTATGGACGCTCACAACTGCCTCCCATCTCTTGGTATCTGTATTCTTTCTCTCCTTCAATCTTTAGTGGTTTTCCACTTACAGTTGGTTGTGTTTTCTTTTTTCTCTCCGATTATCTGAAAATGAAGTAAAACTAACAGCCAGTTTTTGTGGCTGTTAGTTTTTAAATTAAAAAAAAATTTTTTTTAAAGCAACAGGACCTTCTCCCTAAATTAAGTCTTATTCAGAACCTCAATACATAAAACAGAAAAAAAGTTGACCTTTTTTGGTTGTCAAGAGAGGAGTGGTGCAGAAACCAGGATCCACAGCTTGAGGTTGCAAAAATACGTGATGGGCTGTTTAAACCAATATTTGCTTTCAAATTACAAAACGTTCAAGGCAAACCATGAAGTTTTACTTACGTCGATTGTTCTGCCAACAAAAATTCAGTCTTGTGAAAACGATTTATTACACAGGAGTTTCTGACAGAAAAAAAATTGGAAAATTTTTAGAAATTAAAAAACTGAAATACTTTGGAGCCATTGAACTTTGGAATGAATATTGATTTTTGTGGTGACACAATCTCTGAAAATGATCACTGTTCACTCAAAACAGTCTGAGGAAAATGCCTGGAATTTATAGTTGAATATTTCTTCTCTTTTTCTTTCTTTTTTAAGGAGAGTTTCTTTAGGGGTAAAAAGAATGAAGTAAAAACTTCATTTCTGGAGATGGAAATCAGGGAGAAAGTTAACAGGAAATAAATATTTTAACTGAGGAATTAAAAATGAATATTAAATAGACAAAACTGGGGACGCCTGGGTGGCTCAGTCAGTTAAGCGTGGGCTTTTGGCCCAGGTCACCATCCCAGCGTCCTGGGATGGAGTCCCATGTCAGGCTCCTTGCTCAGCAGGAAGCCTGCTTCTCCCTCCTCCTGCTTGTGCTCTCTCTCTCTCTGACAAATAAATAAAATCTTTAAAAAAATAAAAAAGACAAAACTGTTTCAGAATATCTTAAGTGTGTTGTATTTCCTCAGTAAATTCAACATGTAATGAATTGAGAGGGCAAAGAAAGAACAGTTGTCAACTCTCCTAAGAAACCAACAAATTAAGAAACCCTTGCATTGCACTACTGAAGTGACAACTGGGAAATTTATAACATGACCTTTTAAAACCACAGAACTTGTGGAAATCTTCCCATTGATCCCAGAATAAAACCCAAACTCCTTGATCTGGTGTCTGCTCGCCTGCCTCTGCTCCAGTCCTTCTTACCCTCATTTGCAACTCTGAAGTCACATCTTCCCTTCAGTTTTCCAGAATTCCCCAGACCCTTTCCCTTCTAGAGCCTTTGTCCCCACTCCTTCCTCTGCCCCAGGGCTTTAGGGCACAATTGGTACCTGTTATGTGTTGCACTGCGTCCTCCCCATTCCCCCAACCAAATTCATATGCCCAAGTCCTAACCTTCAGTACCTCAGAATGCGACCTTACGCAGAAACAGGTCTCTGCAGATGTCATCAGTAAGATGAGGCGATACTGGAGTACCGTGGGCCTCTAATCCAATGACTGGTGTCCTTATAAAAAGGAGAAGTCTGGACACAGGCACACTCCCCGGAGAACACCGTATGAAGATGAAGGCAGAGAGCAGAGCTCATCTGTAAGCCAAACAATGCCCAAGACCCCTGGCAAACCACCAGCAGCCAGAAGGCACGGAGCAAATCCCTCCCTCAGCCGCAGAAGGACCCGACCTGTGCCACCTTGATCTTGGCCTATCAGCTCTCACAACTGCGAGACGATACATTTCTGTTCATTGAAGTTGCCTGGTTTGTGGTGCTTTGTTATGGCGGCCCTAGGAAACTAACACAGCATCCTCTAGTTCTTCTTCTCATTATTATTTTTTAAGATTTTATTTATTTATTTGAGCAGGGGGAGGAGCAGAGGGAGAGGGAGAAGCAAACTCCCCGCTGAGCAGGGAGCCTGACGTGGGGTTCCATCCCAGGACCCAGAGCTCATGACCTGAGCCGAAGGCAGATGCCCAACCGACTGAGCCACCCAGGCGCCCCTATCTTCTTGTTCTTCAAGCTTTGACTTACCTGTCACTTTCTCCGAGGAACAGTCCTTGACCACCTAGACCCGCCAGTATTTTCAGTCAAAGCTCTTGTTTATTTCCTTCAAAAACACCAAGACACATCTGTAACTTTGTTGGTTGGGTTGTCTGGAATGTAAGCTCCGGGAGACCAGGGCTTGCCTTGTTCCTACCGCCCTCCCAGCAGCTCGAGTGTCCGCAGCATGGCCAAGCTCCGCACACAGGCCTGCGAAATGTCGCCCTCTCGCCTCAGAGGCCAAGGAGGCAGCGCCAAGAGTCCTGTGTTGTCAACTGTCACGCACATTTTGGATTTAGCGGAGGGGAAGTTTTTGGAAGAAGTCAGAGACTTAAAAACACTAGCAATGCTTTGTTTCATGACACTCTTCTGTCTTTCTGACTGGCAAATTTCCAAACATTTGCAAATAGAACGAAGGGGTGTCATTCAGAATGCGGGGACGTTTGGGAAGAAAGAGAACAGGCTGAGTGTCATCGAGCTTCATACGCTGGAAGTGAGGAGCTGACAGAGAAAGACTGGAAGCTGTAACACAAAATTCTTCAAGTATCCAGATCCAGTGAATTGTGTGGTTTGCTGAATTTACGTCAAAAACTTGAAATTTATTTCTCGTTTAAAATATTTTTAATACTTGAAACTATTATAGTAATTCTTTTCTAAAGAACCTCAAGACAGAACTATGGACGCCTTTTCCTTCTGACTTTCTTTTTTTTTAAGGATTTTATTTATTTATTTGCCAGAGAGAGAGTGAGGGAGAGAGAGAGAGAGAGTGAGAGTCCAAGCAGGGGAGTGGTAGGCAGGGGGAGAAGCAGGCTCCCCGCCGAGCAAGGAACCAGATGTGGGACTAGATCCCAGGACCCTGGGATCATGACCTGAACCCAAGGCAGACGCTTAACCCACTGAGCCACCCAGGGCCCCGTCCCACTTTTTAAAAAAGATTTTTATTTATTTTAGCAAAATTTTAGCAAAAAACAATGTATAAAGTTTACAAAATTGTAAACCTTCCTTTTAGACAAGATAATATCTTTCTCCCCACCCCAACACAAATACCCTGGCAATTTTCTTTGCTTTTATTTATTTACTTTAAAAGATTTTATTTTTAAGTAATCTCCACACCAAATGGGGGGCTTGAACTTGCAACCCCGAGATCAAGAGTCACACCCTACACTGACTGAGCCAGCCAGGCACCCCTATCCTGGCAATTTTAAAGAATATTTTTTCCCTTACTTCATCAGAACAGGACAAAATTAATATTTATTACTAAGGACTGGGCAATAGATCACTCAATTGAAATTCATAATTTTCAGAGGATAATTGCAACAAAATGAACCTCATTTCAGAGTTTCTAGTAAAGTGGGAGAAACCATTACATGAGGTAATAGTTAAGAATTTCTCCAACCTGATGCTTCTGATCCTTGAACTTTGATTGAAGGTTTTTTCTTTTTTTTATTATTATGGTACGTTAGTCACTATACAGTACATCATTAGTTTTTGATGTAACGTTCCATGATTCATTGTTTGTGTGGCTTTTTCAATGTCATTAACAGTTCTGTTGTCTCAATTAAAATCTAACTCCACTGTATATTCAATGTGGACTTCACAATAATATTCTTTGGAGTTCAGGACTATAGTCTATGCCTCTGTATTGGTCCAACTGCTCTTGCAAGTGTGGAATATTCATTTTCTATGATTTTATAATCCCCTGAATTATAGCACCATGGGGGAGAGCCTGTGTGGCCAGGACAGAGTGGTACTGATAAGGTGAGAAGACTGGGCATCAATTGACGGATGGATGATGGGCTACTGATTTAATCAAAACTATAAATACTTAACAGTTTAGTGAGAGAGCCATTGTATTGCACATTCTTAACTTTAACGTACATTTCTAGAGGCTGTGGTTACGGATGGAGGGGATGCTGGGATACTGGGATGATGTAACGGAAATTAACATGCCTAAATACTAGACTGTAAGAACCCGACTCAGGAGCCAGAGATTTCCCATGTTTTTGGTTAGGTGCTATGTTCCCAGTGCTGAGAAGGGTTTGTGGGCACTTCATAAATGTTTGCTATTTGAATGATTATTTTATGAAACTGTTCTTGTTAGAAAAATAAATGAAAAACCCATCTGAAAGGGGTTAACCTTGAATGTATCTTTAAATTTCTGCTTTAGTTGAAATCCTTCAGGGCAAGATCAATCACTACGTGCCCAACTAATCACCACTCTTCCTCAACTTCCTTGAAAAGAAATTAGTCCTAACGCGTGTAGGTAGATCTTCTTTTAGAAGGTCCCATGCCACAGGTGAACATCAGCAGGCCTCACTCAGGAGATCACTCTGCTTTCATCATATAAGACTGCTTGAACAATGGTTTTTGTATTAGATCAAGGTGTCTGGTCAGATTTCTTTGGTATGGCAAAGGTTACTTTTTTTCAGAGACTTTCGAAAAGGTTATATTTTGCTATACTGGTCCATTTTCCACAGAGATTTATGACTGTATGTATCTAATCAAAGGGCTAAGATATATTTCTTGACTGTGTATCAATACCACATGGATTCTGGGGGCGTATTTACACTTTGGGTCTGTAGCGATAGGTCATCGAGGTCACAAGAACAGAGCGAAATTCATTCTACGCTTTATGTGTTTAGGGGCCTGAAAAATTGGAAACAGTACCCATGCCTCAGGGAGCTTCACGGGGCTCAGGAAAGGCAGGAGTCAGTGATGTCTGCCAGTTTGCTGGTGGGTCAGTGAGGTGACAAATATACAAGGTTGTTGGGAAAGATGTGATGAGTTTAGTTTTAGACATGCATAATTTGTTGAGCCCGAGAAACATCTAGGAGGTAATGCAACCAGCCCTCAGAAGCTACAGACTTTGGAGCTAACGCCAAATAGAGCTAGCTGAAGCTTTGGGCACGAGTGAGAGCACTCAAAGAGAAAGCACGTGGAATGAGAAAATGGAAGGGTTTAAGATGGAATGTCTGGAAACACCATAATTGAGTGGGCTGGCAGCAGAAGAGGAGCCAGCCAAGAAAGAGAACAGGATACAGGGAAGTCACACAGACATGGAAAATGGGCAGCACAACCGGCATTACTACATGAGACACAGAGACTGCGTCGATGAGGCCTGGAAATGGCCCTTTAGAAAAATTAAAGAAGGAAATACACAAAAATATCAACAGCTCAATTCCTGACTGGTGAGATTCCAGCTGGCTTCTTTTCCTCTTCCAATTTTGCTGCATTTTCTGCATTCTGTACAATAAATATCAGTTATAATATATTAAAAAATACAATACTCTAATAAAGTCTAAAATATTTCATGAGAAAAAAAGGGCAATCATTAATTACAAAGGGTAATTATTAATTCACCCGTATTTGAGCACCTGTGTGCTGGGTACCACGTGAAGGATAAAACGACGCACAAGAGGCTGGCTCTGTTGTTTTACAGGAAGGAATGGCAGCTGGTTTGATAAGGGACGAGTGAGGGCTCGTGGGGCCCAGTGGCAGGAGATGAGGCTGGCAAAGTAGCTTGGTGCCGGATCATAATGGATTTTATATGTTTTGTTAAATAATATGGACTTTATGGGGTGCCTGGGTGGCTCAGTCGGTTAAGTGACTCTTGATTTTGGCTCAGGTCATGATCTCAGGTCATGAGATGGAGCCCTGCGTCTGGCCCCGTGCTGGGTGTGCAGCCTGCTTAAGATTCTCTCTCTCTCTGCCCTACCCCCTTCCCACCTGTGCTCACTCTAGCGCGTTCTCTCTAAAAAAATCAAAAATATATGGACTTCATTCTGAAAGCTACAGAGACGCTTATGAGAGGTAGATTTAGGGCTGGAATCGTGCTTTATTTGAAGTTAATTTCCCACTGAATTGGACGGCAGTGTGGCCAGTAGCCCGGAGGAGCACAACGGTGGGCAGGGCTGGAAGCAGCTGCATAAGGCAGGTACAGCGGGGAGGGAAAAGGGGCCGGGTCCACACGTTTGGGAGTAAAATCAACAGGTCAGGAGGATGCTACCGACTGGATATATGTTGGGGAAAGAAGACATCAGGAATGACTACTGGGGTTTTCAACTTGGGTCCCTAGGTGGGTAAAGAGTGACAGCTGCCATACAGACTTTGTCTATAATGACTCTCAGTGCCTGTAGCGGTCAGTGTTCTATGAAATGAGAAAGCAAGTGTCTGTGTCAGTATTATAGGAGAGGGGAGAAGCAGCAATGTGTGTACATGAGATCTATTTCTGACATCACAGCCACAAAACAGAATCCTAAACACTCAGCTGTCTCCTCATCACATATGCATAGTCAGAGACTTTTCTTTTTTCCAATCCATAGAAATCAATACTTCTGTGGCAAAGAGGGAAGTTGGAGCCATGTGTTTAGAAGTGTTCACATATAAATAGCTATGGCCTCCCAGGAAGGGTCTTTCTGGGTTGGGTAGAGAAGTTTGGGGGAAGGCTGATTAAATTGCATGTGGGGGAAGAAAGAGGTGTAATTATATGAGAATTGATACTGTTAAGCCAAGGGACCCAGAAGTGGTAGGTCCCAAATGAATTGTATGAGCATGAACGAACACACCTTGAAGGTGACAGGTGCTGTACTTGTATGCTTGCATTGTGTCATGCATCTAGGTTTCACGGCATGGAAAACTGAGGCCTTAGGTCATGCCACTTGGCGGAGCGTGCCCAGCTGCTAAGTTGAAGAGGTCAAATCTGAATCTGGCCGAAGGTGTCGCAGTATGAAGCCCCTGTCCTGGACGGGCCACGATGAAGACATCAGAAGTACAGTTAACTCACACCCTTTAGCATCTCCTCCTGCAGTAAAGTACTTTCTGTTGCGCGGGCGATAATTCAGTCCCGGGTGCGCTGCTGTAGACCGACCAGGGCAGGGCCTCCCTTATCGCCCTCGCCCCCAAACAGAGAGCCAGGTGGTGCCCGAGATGGCGGCAGCCCTCAAAACGGTTACACCCTCAATTCCCGATGAGGGTTCAACTAAGGTTAGGGTCGCGAGTCCTCGCCTGGCCCAGTTCTTGCATCCGTATCTAAGTAATGCTGTCTCGCCAGTTCATTGTTCCTTAGTCCTCGGAGGCGGGCATGTTAAGCGAATTCTTACCCACTCTGAAAACAGCGGTGCTACACACCCCTTACACCTGCCCCCCACCTGGATGACAAGCGCCCCCTCTGCTCCCCTGCCGCCCTCCTCCTCCTTCCTCCCCACCTTCGGGTAACCCCGAGGAGGGAGGCTCAGGTACCCGCCTTCCTCTCCCACCGCCGCGAGCTTCTGGCCTGAAACGGTGCTGGCGCCGGGTCGCCCCCGGCCCCCCACCCCTGGCCCCCCACCCGGCTCCGAGTGCGTGCGCGGCGAGGGTGAGCGTCCCGGGGTGCCAACAACAGACTCACGAGCAGCCGCTTGTTGCTCCCGCTGCCGCGACGTGGGGAAGTGAAAATGAAATTGACTTTTCCGAGAAATGATGACAGCGGCGCGGGCCGCCAATGAGCGGCCGCGGCGAACTTCCGCACCTCCCGGCCGGCCGCTCGCGCCCTCCCTCCGCCTCCACCGCCGGCTTGCACAAGCTCGAAACAAACACTGGGGAGGAAGGGCGGAGGGAGGAGGGCGGAGGGGGGAGGCGAGGGAGGGAGGGAGCCAGGCCGGGAGGAGGGCGGGGGGTGGGGGGATTTCCAGCCTCAGCGCTTCGCAGTTTCCTCTCCTTGTTTTGCTTTCGATCTGGACTGTTCTCAGGCAAGCCGGGGAGTAACTTTTAGTTTTGCTCCTGCGATTATTCAACTGACGGGCTTTCGTTTCCATTTCACACACCCTAGCAACACTTAAACCTTGCGGAATTGTATTGGTAGTGTGAAAAAGCACACTGAGAGGTAACATTTTTCAAATAATGGTTGTGACTGTGCGTGTGTGTTTTTCTCGAGGGCATGTTTGTGAGGACTGGAGGGGATGTGTGTGCGCGCGTCCTGGTGCTTTGACACAGTGTTTTGCAGACGGAAAATGCTGGGGTTCATAAATATTAATACGGATATTCGGAGGGACAGTCGGCGCTCCTCGGGATCATCTGATTTTAGGGGAAGCAGGTTCTGCTGCTGCTGCTGCTGCTGCTGGGGCTGCTAAGGCTGCGAGGAGGAGGAGGAGGAGGAGGTAGAGAGGGAGGCGGAGGAGGAGGAGGTTGGTGGAGGTTTAATTTCACTTTTGGATTTGCAGATGCGGAGAGGTGGCTCCATGGACGCAGACCTGCTCTGTGTGATTCTGCGCCCCAGGTGCTGTGTGTGTGTGGGTGCAGGTCCGCTGGAGTCGGGCCTCCTTTTACAACAGAATTGTCGTGTGCATGTGTGTGCGTGTTTACAGACGCCGTCGCCACCGAAGGAGGGGAGCGGGTCTTTCTCCGGGTCCGGCAGCGGCGCCTCTCGCCGGGCAGTCCCAGCGTAAATAAGCCGGAGCCCGCCGTCCGCCCCGCTGCCTGCGCCCCGCGCCCGGGCCGGGAGAGGTGCCTCGCGCCGCGGCGAGACGAAACTTGGTGGGGCGCCCCGCAGCGGCCCCAGGGCTCGTCCGTCCGCCGGACTGGGGGAGCGGCCGCGGGCGTCGGGTGCCAGCGGCCGGAGGCGGCGGGCGGGCTCCGAGCGGGGCTGGGCGCCGGGCCTGGGCGGCCCGGCCGGCTTCCTGGGAGCTGGGCCGCTGCCGCCGCCGCCGCTCCGGAGGGACGCCGGGTCCTCCTTTCCGCCGGCCACCGTCCGGCCTGGCCCTGGGGCTTTGTCACTGCACTTGTCCAGGCGCGCTGGGGGCTCCGGCGGCGCGTCCCGGGAGGGCGCCGCGCGGAGGGGGTCATCCGCCCCGGCCGCGGCCTAGCGCCGGGCGCCGCCGGGTCCCCGCAGGCGCCCCCGGGGCCGGCCTGGCGCGCTGGGCCTGACCCGCCTCGGCTACGGAGCGAGCGAGGTGGGGGCGGGGAGCCTCCGGGGACCGAGCGGCGCCCTGCTGGCAGCCGTGGGGGCGGGCGTCCCCTGGGGGTCCAGGGGCGCGGGCAGCGGCGGGGTGGGGACGCGAGTGCCCGCCCCGCGCCCTCCGACCCCGCTCTGGGCGCCGAGTGGCATTCGCCCGCCGGCCGAACGTGGTTGGTGCACAGCCGTGGCCGCCACTTCCTTTCCGCCTCGCCGGCCGGGCTCGCCCACCGAGCGCTGCCCGCCGCGGCCAATCGTGGCGCCCGCCCGCCCGCGGCCGCGCTCAGTGCCCCGGCCTGGGGGCCGGCCCCCGAGAGGGGCTCGGGAAGCCTCCGCAAGTTCCAAGGGCCTCTGGATGTAACTACATCCCCTCGCCAGGACGCGCCGGCTTCTGTCTTTGGCCCCAGGTCTCGGTACGTTTGCAGCCCTACCCCCTTGCCCTGTTAGAGGGGGAGAAGGGAAGGAGGCTGGCAGCCCGAGCTGGGCGCGGAGACCGTGTTCCCGGCGCCCGCTGAGGCGCCCCGGTCCGTGGGTGTAGGCAGAAGCCTCGGGCATCAGCTGTGGATGTGCCCCCTGGGACTGGCAGTCGGGGTGGTCAGAGAGGAGCGGCGCGGCTTTCACTCGTTTGCAACCCCTTAGAGGAGTGTTTGGAACTTGGGAACGTTTTTACCCGCTCCGTCCTTCTTCAGCCTCCTCCCTCCAGCGCGGGCGGTGGGTAGTGCTCCCCGTCCTTGGTTAGGGAACAAGAAAACGCAGAGTCTTTCTAGGGGAGGAAAAGTGCTGGCATTTGCCTTCTTCCCCTGGCCTCCCTGTTGCTGTGACTTGGTCTGCTTTTGATGAATGGCTAGGGAGGGTGGAGGATAGTTACATTTCCTGTTGTGGATTTTCAGGAATCACCAAGGCTGCTGTCAAGCCTGCAGTCATTTATTAGTTTTCAGACCGATTGCAAATTGCATTGGCGCTTAGGACCCTGCACTTTTTGGTGCTCGCAGGGCAGGTGCAGACAGGGGTCTGGTGACAGACTGAGTTCGAAAGGTGGATCGTCTTGATGTTAGACAGATGCGCGCTCCCCTTCCAGGACGTGGAGGGTGATCCCTGTTTCACTTCAGGGTGCGCACAGATTCAGGATTCTCTAGTTTTCCCAACGCCCCATCCTTCCTTTTTGAAGGGGGAAGGGGTAGAAATAGAAACCTAAAATATCCTGGAAAAAATGGTCTTTTCTAAGGAAACTTTGGAGATGGAATATTTAGCAATTAAATGGGCATTTCTGTGGGGTAACCTTGGAACATCTATTGATTGATAGATGGCAAAGTCCAGAATTTCGCTGTAATTAGTGAATGATTATAATTTATAACTCAGCCTGTTGTGTAAGAAGTTAGATTTTGGCCTCTTGGATTCAGGAGTTCTGTTCTATGATGATTCGTAATTGCTTCCAAATATTAAACATTTATATACTTCATCCTTGGTGAGTTGTCTTTTTTCTTTTGATCTTCAAAAGTTGAAGATAATTTTGCATATTTCAGACTGACTTACCTGTAAAAATGCCATCTTAATCAAAAGTGAGGGTTTGTAGTTAAATTGGAAGCAAATTATGGCAAAGAAATTGCCCTAGAGTACTGACAGTTCTATGACCCATGGCCCCAGTTTTCTCTTACTCTGCCTTCCGAAGTAGTTTATTAGGCAGATACTCAATATACCAAAGCTAGTTAAGGCCGTTAAACTCAAAACTAGTAGTGGAACACTCGAGACTTCGGATACTTAACTTTTGATGTGCATCCATTGCTTCGTGTTTGCAAGGACACTGTACTTTTATTCTTAGGATTGTCGAATATGAGCTCTGTTGTTTCTAGAACATTTTCACACAGTTTCCTTTTGATAGAGAGCAGAACTCTAAATGGGGTATCTGGGACATGGTTCTGTTTTGTGCTTTGTACCAAAAAGGGCGTGAAGCAGATGAAGGACGTTATTTATTCATTTAATAATATTCCTGGGACATTCACTAGGCACCAGACACAGTGCTAGGCTCTGTGGGTTCAACTGGGAACAGGAAAACAACTTCCTCACCCACTGGGGAAGTTGTATTGTGGTTGGTGAGCTGGTAATACACAACCAAAAGATAAATAACAGTGATTACCTTTTGGGGTTAGTTCTATGGAAGGTGATTATGATAGTTAACTGCCTATCTGATAGGGTTACTTTGGGGAACAGATGAGATCCTGTGTATGAAAGAAGGTGGTGTAAGTTACAGCAGTCTGCTAATGTGTAAGGCACTAACTTTCAGAATCCTGTCATTATTATTAATAGGAAAAGGCCAGGAAATCGGGACTGTGGATTGAACACTGACTTTCTCTTACAGAATTTGCGGCGAAAAGGGATTTACTTCTTCCAAGAGTATATGGATAATGGCAAGGAATTAAACACAGAATAGCTGTTTTTTATGTAAAACATCAAGGAATTTAACAGTGAAATATAATATTGTCAGTGAATTTTTTCCTGTCAGAAGTTAGATGGTATCCATGGAGATGAAATGATATGGAAATAACAGTGATACCAATGTATTTTTTTCCTCTCTCCATATATATATATATACATATATATATATATGTATGTATATGTATATGTATATATGTATATTTATATATATATAAATCTTTTCAGGCTCAGTGTGCTTTAGTCTGAATTTCCTTCGTTGCTTCAGACTCTTTAATTCATTATCTTTATTACAGGTACGCCCCTAGCTGATTGTAGTATTTTGCTATAACATCTTTAAGGGAATTGGGTTAACTTTAATTTATTGAATGCTTAGTGTATGCCCAACACTACATATGTGAAAATAAATATAATAAACATATATATTTTTTATAAAATATAACCTCTAAAAAGTACATAAAGTAATACATAAAGAGAATGTAAATTGCTGTGACGTGTCAGTATTATTAATAATCAGTTCTTCTCTTCGTCAGGATGGGACATAAGGTTCTTCTCTCACAGGGGATAGCAGGTCAGGGCTTTCTGCGCATTTGGCCCAGATGTGTCCTGTTTTTGTCCTGAGTGTGATCAATATCGGACGCATAATGTCTGCCCAAGGCAGGGTTGAGGGATGGCCCTCAAGGAAGTGGCTGGTGGGAATGGAAGCGAGGAAGTTTGAATAAACCTCGATTTTTCAGCAAAGATTGATAAATTCTCTCTAGGCTCCAGATTTCAACGTGACGCCAGTATTTTGTGTAATATACCAAGGGACATACACCGGCAGCAGATCCAGCTGTCTGGCACCTGATGCCAAGCCCTAGCCTGTCCTGAGGACTCCACCAGGCCCCGTGGGCTGCAGGCAGCAGGCCCCCAGCTGCCAACATTTTACCTTCAAGCATCCTTTTTAAATGATTTTCTCCCTCACCAGTTCCATCTTTTGACAAACTGTCACTGAAATAGATTGTGTTTGGTTAGGAAGACTTTGATGCCTGTTTTTATTATTAGAATTGCATAAGACTTCCAGGCAGAACTCCTGATTGACCTGGGAGAATTAGCATCCTCGAATCTGGTTGATCTAATTCCAATCCAAAGTAGAGAAACTTGACATTTTAGATCCCGGGCAGCCTTTTTTTTTAGATGAACTCATAGTCCCCGTAGGATTTCTGAGTTCTGAAACAAGCCCAGGACCCCTGCTGGCAGCAGGCGCTTTGAATTCTGCTGGGGATCCAGGGATCCCAGGATGTGAACCATTGTAGTAACCCGGGAAATTATTTTATTGAATGAACACAAACCTGTACCCTTCTATCACTAATTTCTTAAGTACTTGTTGACAGCCAGCTGTGTTCAAGGCTCTGTGTAGTGCAAGGTTCATGAACTCAAGCGTCCAGAGGCCTGGAGTTGACTTTCGGCCCTTCCATTCGCTCTCCCAATCACTTCTCCTTTTGGCACCTTAGTTTTCATGTCTGTAAAATGGGGTGCGTAGTGCTGTTAGCTATGGGGTGTGGGGCTCGTGTGCGTCTCAACATCACCTGGGCAGAGGGGGCTCTCAGAAGCCACTAGGATCTTCTAGACTTAAGACTGTCTACAATGCCTTCCTCTCCTTGATTCTTTCACCCAAAGTACCCCCACCCCCCCCATAGCCAGCCTCTGTTATCTGCCAGGGCCTTCTGGATCCCTGTCCCTCAGATGTGTGGGCCAGAGTGAAGGCAGAGAACCACCGAATCAAGGATTCCTTCTAAGGGCCAGATCGTTTATTTCTCTATTATCTCAGGCCATGCTATGCAGACCTGTGTTCCACATTTTAGACAGGGCTTTGAGTTGGGAATCCGTGGTCACTCTCCATTGGCTCTGCTTTTGTTGACCTTGGTTGTCATATGAAAGAGATATTAGTGTGATGGTTGTAATCCTTTGAATTTTCCATTCTGAAGAGGCAAGAAGGACTTTGTTTTATGGGTATGTCTCTTGGTCTGGGAAGGCCATAAAGAGTTATGGGTCTGTTTTTTGTTTGTTTCTGTTTCAGCTCATATTCCGCTTTATCAGTGTAGTATTCAGCTCTGATAAACAAGAGAAAACTGGAGTCGAGCATCGTCCCCACTTTTATGAGAGACAAGGCTTGTGCGATTCTTTCCGATGAGGGATTCTGAGCATGTTTATCTCAAGGGCAAGGCCAGTGTCGTTCAACAAAATATCATAATTTAGGATTTTGTGTGATAAAGTTCTGTCGAATTTTATTAAACCAATATTTTTGGGAGTTAAGTACTTGCTATGTAATTTTCATAAGTAATTTCTTTTCAGGCATACTTAGCAATCTGTTGCTGCACTCGCACACCCAGTGTGATGCAAGCAAAGATGAGCTTCCACTTTAATTTGTTCTTATTGAGCTTATAAATGTCAGGTTTGTGTAGGATCTAAAGAAATGTTTTATAGATCGAATACGCTGTCCTGGCCCCGTAATCTTAGAATCCTACTGACTTGCCCATTTCATGAGGTTGACATTTTGACTTAGAAGGGACTGCATACAAATTGCTTTTTTTCAAGTAATATCTAACGTGTTTTTTTGAAGAGAGCTTTTTTTGTTCTCCTTACCCTAGAATTATTGAACCGGATGAGAAGAATTACAGTGTTGAGAAGAGTGTCCTAACACCTGGGTCGGGTGTTAGCGGGTGTGTAGGATGGGTGGGATAGGAGTGGGAGGGCATTGGAAGGTGACACTTTTGGGGGGTGAGGTGATGAAAAGAGACAATAAGGTGTAGGGTGGAATAGTGCCTCCTGAATTCTGGAGTGGGAGGGGAGAAAAGAGGGAATCAGGCAGGTGGATTTTCTGTCTCGTTAACCAATTTCGGGGTAGCAGGGAGCAAGTCGGTAGTTAATTGATAGGAGCTCAAGGTCATGTTGGCATACTAGAGGACCCCCCCAAATCCGACTTTGGAATTAAGCTTTTTTATCCTGCGGGAGGTAAAGTCTGATGGGAAACCGCTAGGCATCAGCCGACTTTAGGCAGGCGAACAGGAGGTTGCGGGTAGTTATCCCTTGGGCATGGTTGAAGCTTTTTGAGGTAGGAGTGCTGGGCCTGGAGCAGGTGGAGGAATTGCTACCCTCTACTGGAGGCCTCAGACTCCATCCAGAATTGCCTTTGGAGGCAACCATGGGCCCCGAAAGGAAGATACGTGGTGATACAAATTTTTAGAAATATTGTCATCGCTCTCTTAGACCCATGCTGGTCTTCCTCCCTGCTGTTTTATCTTCTGTCAGGTTGTAGGAGGTGACTAGGCATCAGGAAAGCAGAATGGGCCGATTCTGTGTTCCCCTAAAGAACAGGTGACAAAGTTAAGGTGAGCTGCCAGTGCCATCACTGGGTCAGTCCCGTAGGTCACTGATGGTGAAACTAAGTACTCTGTGGCAGTTGGGATTGTATGTTGAAATGAACCTTCTGGAATTCAATTTGGTGTTACACACGCAAAAAAAAAATGTGAAACTCTTTGTTCCAGTAATCCCACTTGTAGGAACGTACTCATGTGAAGTGAGCAGAGATGGGACAAGGATTTATTTTTGAGGATGTTTATTGAATTAGCTTTTGTTATATTGAAAATTTGGAAACACTCTAAATGGCCACAATGGGAATACATGTAAATGAATTCTGGCACATCCGGACGATGAGGATGGACAGCTCATAAAATTCATGTTTTTGCATTTAATGATGGAAAGATGCTTGCGATATATGTTGAGTGGAGGAAAACAGATACTTAATTGTGACCTTAATTTTATTTTAGAAATGTGTGTGTATTCGTATATTATCATTAAAAATAAATTGGCAGAAAACATTTGCATGGTGGGATCAAGGGTGCTTGGCTTTCTTTTTTTTTTTTTTTTTTTTTAATGATTTTTTATTATATTATGTTAGTCACCATACAGTACATCCCCGGGTGCTTGGCTTCCTTTTCTCCCTTGAAACACTTGGATTTTTCCAAATTAATATAGCAGTACGATTGCTTTTATAACCAGAAAAATCATCTCGAGACAACTCTGAAGTGTCCCCTCTGACCTCACCTTGATAAATGTAAGATCAGGACATTGCTGAGGACGGTGCTGTTCGTGGACGTGGCCATTCTTTTTTTTTTTTTTTTTTTAAGTAGGCTCCACATCCAAGCATGGAGCCCAACACAGGGCTTGAACTGATGACACTGAGATCAAGATCTGAGCTGAAATCAAGAGTCAGATGCTTAACTGACCGAGCCCCCCAGGCGCCCTTGGATGGGGCCATTCTTGAGCTCTTTCTGCCTTGGCGTATGGAGCCAGGCTCCAGAATCCGGGCTTTCCTCGCTCGTGCTAAGAGATACCCTTGTCCCGATGCAGCGCTTGCTACTTAAGCCACCGAGATTGAGGGCTCCTTGGTGAGGGTGGGACACGCTGTTTTGTCAAAAACTGTTGGGGGGGCACAGATGTTACCCTACTTCACAGATATCTCCTTTATGTACGTGAATACCGCAGAAACGAGACACTGGGGTGGGAGCAAAGAGTTCTTTGTCGATCCTTGCGGCCAGGTCAGCAGCCAGAGCGATGTTGCAGCAATGGAGGAACACGAGTTTGGGCTACACTCTGTGGATGACGTCAGAGCAACCCAAGGGAGAAACAGAAGGAAAAAAAACTCCACCTTTGCTCAGAGCTGATGGAAAGGATTCAGGGTTCTCATCCCAACCTTTTGGAATGTAAGGCTCTTTTTAGAAGTATTCCTGAGATCTGGGCTTCATCCCCTTTGAAATGTTCATGCTTAGAGACAGGTCTTCCTGGCATCCTGGGAACTTAACCCAGGGTCCTAGTCCTGGCTGTCACCAGTTGGCCCTCTAGAGTGGATAAGAGTAAAATTATCCTCTTGGATCAGAGCAATTAATATAGACAGATGGCTACGGATCCAATTCTCATGGCAGAGTGAGGAATAAAATGTTTCTAGGGGACGTGAATGCAGACATGTCCTGTCTTTAGGTCCTATTCATTCTCTGTATTGCATACGTTCCCGGGTCTCGGGTGGTGGAAGTGTCTCACGGGAGCACTGAGGGATCCGGGGAAGTTCTATTTCTTCACGCAACCATCTTTATTGGAGAATGACTTCGTGTGAGTCCATCAGAGTGTGACTTAAGATTTTTCACAACTGCAGAAACCTCCAAATCCCTGATTTGTATCCGAAAAAAAAATTTAGAATAGTTTTGATCCCTTTGTAGATCCTGGAGACCTTTTGGGGTTGTTACGAGCTAGTGTTGGATATAACCGTTACCCGTTTAGAGACAGAGTGCCAAAGCACAACTTTAAAAAAAAATACTGACTGGACAACACTGTCCAATACAAATAAAACATGAGCCGCATGCATAATTTTTAATTTTCTAGTAGCCATGTTAGGAAGGTAGAAAGAAAGCGGAGAAATTCATTTTAATATTTTATAAAGCTCAGTGTGTCCAAAATATGATCATTTCAACATGTGATTTATAGGAAAATACTGATGAGGTCATTTACGTTCTTTTTCCCGTACCGAATCCTCAAGATCCAATGTGTCTGTTATGCCTGGAGCACATCTGAATTCAGCCTGGCCACATTTCAAGAGGGCAGTGGCCACGTATGGCTGCCACGTTAGGTGTGGTGCAGGATGAGGACATGAAGAGAAGTGTGGGGAAAAGTTGTCACCCAAGGACTGAACCTAACAGGCCCGAGAGAAGGCAGGTTTGAGCGGTCATTTAGGTGTTGTGGTCATTCGGTGATAACTGCACGCCCCCCCCCCCCCCCCCCGCCTCCCTGGACAAACCCCACCTTGATCTCTTCAGCCTGAGACACCAAAATGCTCTGGATTCTTTAGAAGCAACACATGGCACGTGCCATTCCTTTGGCGATCAGCCTCAAACATCTAGAACCTTTTTGGCCCCTTGAACTGTTCAGAAAATTGTCGATTCGTTGGGTTTTTCCGTTGATAACACTTACAGGGCGAGTGATTTGGGAGCTGGGCTGGTGTTGTCTTCCTTTGCATTCCCCACCAGGACTTGATACCCAGTAAGAACTAGATAAATATTTGTTGATTTGATTTTCAGCGCTGAAGCAAAGGTTAGCTCAGACGGCGGGATTCCAGTGCAGGGTGGATGGCACGGAGCTGCTTTGTGTTAGAAACCTAATGGTATAAGTCCTGGGCACATACGCATTGGCTTTGTCGCTTTGTGTTAGGATTTGTCACTTTGTATTAGGGGTTCAACATCCAGAAGGTGAAAAAAAACTTTTTTTTCTTCTCCTTTGTACCTAGAACTTTCAAACAATCTTACCAGCCGCTTTCTTTGACATTCAAGTTCCATCGAGTTTACTAATACCTCCCTGTACATATAAATAAGCTACAGTCACTGATAAACCTGAGATGGGTATTTGGGTGCTGCTACTTTCTTGGTGGGTTAGTTATTGACAGTAACTTTATCATGAACAAACACTTAGCCGTGACGTATACGCAGTGAAATTCTTTTAAAATCAAGTACAATATTTGACAGTTACCATTATTTGTCCCCTCTGCCTATAACTGTTGGGTTGAAGCGACAGACTTCTTCTCCCCAGAGCCAAGGCGATTTATTTTTACTGAAGCCTACCTAAGAACTGCTTCGGTAGCTTTTCTGCACGAGATTAAATACGACCTTCACTGAATCATGTTAGCAGGGCCAGCAGCTAGAAAAATAAAGACTAAACCAAACCCTCAGCATAGAAATTCCCAGCTGCTCAGTGGGTCAGAGCTTTCCTGATTGCTTTCTACCAATGAAAACACTGTAGATTAGTTTTAAGTGAATTCTAGTAGGTTTGGGGATTTGCAACTGACAGAAGTACAGGAAAGTATAATCTCACTTTAAAATAGTAATCCTGAAGGTAAATCTTTATTGACTCTTTTTGGGGAATGTTGGGATTTTGTTCATATGGGAAAACTTAACCCATGTGCACTGTTTAGCTGACCTTGGAAGTTAAGGTCCTCGGGGTAGAGAAGTTGGACATGAGGCTCTTGCCCCAAAAGGACACCGTGGGCTTGTGGGATGTTCTGGGTACTCCCAGGGACCAACACAGATGGTAGTGCTCCCTTTTCTTCTGTCGGTTATAAAATGAAAGTAGAAATGGGGAGCCTGCCAAGAAGGCCCCAGTAGGGAACGCATAGATAGATGAACTGTATTCCAGTTCTGGGTGCGCTCATGCTGGTGAGTCGAGAAGTCAGGATGAATTTACGATATTATTGGGGAAGATTTGCCTCTCTTACGGGTGCTTTTCATACATTAAGACTTTAAAAAAATTATTTTTTATTTTTTTTAAAGTCAGGTTGCAGTTTGGTTTGAGATGGGTCATTCAGCCGGAACAGTTGGCTGTTTTGGTCCACTTGTTCGGTTATGTATCTCACAGACATTTAATCGTGCTGACTATACGGGAAGGGAGGTACAAACAGGTAAAAAGGCAGTAAGCTTGGGTTTGGGTTAGCCGGGTGGAGGGTCTGCACTCCCCCCTACAGGGAAACGACTGCACAGATACCACTGATTTTAACAGCTGCGTAAAACAGAGTCAAGCACTTGGGCAAGGAGGACCCCAGTTCCGGAAGGTGCTATTAGATATGGGTGAATCCCCTCTAGAGGTCTTCATGGGCCACATGGCCTTGTCTCAGAGCGTAGAGGAAGCCACGGTGCTGATAGGACACCATTTTGGCCAGGTGTATACATTTTAATTCCTAACAGATTCTTAATAAATTATATAATAGGCATAAAACAACATATTGCTTGGTTGTCACCATTTTTCTACCATTGTTCCACACTTCGTTTGGCCTGTAGAGTTCAACTGTTGCTTGGTATCTTTTATCATTCAGGAAAACCATGTGGGTAAGTCCTGATGGCTATCTCTGCTCTCTACTTCCCTTTCCCCTCAAGGTAGGCTCTGGGACTAGCAGTGCTGCTAGTAAATTTTGCTGCTCTCATCCCTCTCCTGACGTTGGTGCTGGGAGAACCTAGCCCTTTGCGTGTCCACGAGAGGCTTTCTCCTCATTTGGCTGGAGGTGTCATCACCATGAACAGGAAATTGGCACTTACTTGATTTTGAAAATCCTCATTTTCCCTCACTTCCCTCGTTTCCTCTCATGCTTTGTGTGTGTGCGCATGTGTGTGCGTGTCTGTGTGTGGCCCGCAAGCGCACGTGGGCGTGCGCACACGCATTTGGCTAGTGAATACTTCAAGTTGCCTGGAATCAGGGAATACCTACCACCCAGGACAGGCCTGAAGGAAACGGTGGAACCTGCAGTGAATTCATAAATGCCTGTCTACTAATTTTTTTATTGTGATAAAAGTTACATAACATAAAATTTACCATTATAAACCTCTTTAAATGTAGAATCTGGAGGCGTTAAGTGCGTTGGCGATGCTGTGCAGCCATCACTGCTCTCCACCCCAGAACGTACTTACCGTATCAAACAGAAACTCTGCACTCATTAAACAATAACCCCACCGCCCTCAACCCCTGGCGACAGCCATTCTACCCTCCATGAGCTCGATCCCCCAGCTCCCTCATAGACGTGGAATCACACAATATCTGTACCTTCGTGTTTGTTTTTCTTCACTTAGCGAGCACTTTCCAGGTGCATCCCTGTCGGAGCAGGTGCCAGAACTCCTTCCTTTTTAGGCCTGGCTAGTGTCCCCGCACTTTGTTTACCATTCACCTGTTGATGGTCGCTCGGGTTATGATGACCATCTAGCTGTTGTGAAGAATGCTGCTGTGATCGTCCGTCTAAAAAGTAGCAGTTTGAGTCCCTGCTTCCCATTCTCTCAATCCAGCGGATCATATGGTAATTCCATGTTTTAAAAATTTGAGAAACTACCAAACTTTCCCACAGTGGCTATACCATTCGGCATCCTTCTAGGAATGCATGAAAGTTCCAGTTTCTCCACATCCTGGCCAGCATTTGTTACTTTCTGTTTTTGTGTTGTGTTGTGTTTTGATACTAGCCCTCCTAATGGGCGTGAAGGAGTATCTCATTTGCTTATTCATTTCTTAGAGGGGGGGGGGCACTAGAGAGAGCACGAATGGTGGGGAGGGGCAAAGAGAGAGGGTGAAGCAGACTCCCTGCTGACTGGGGAGCCAGTCTGGGGCTCGATCCCAGGGCCCTGGGATCATGACCTGAGCTGAAAGCAGTCGCTTAACCGCTTAACTGACTGAGCCACCCAGGCTCCCCTCTCATTGTGCTTTTGATTTGTATTTCTTTAATAGCTGGTGATGTTCTTGTCCATTTGTATATTTCCTTTGGAGAAATGTCTATTCGAATCTTTTGCCCATTTTTGATTTGGTTATTTGGGGTTTTTTGTTGCTGAGTTGTAGGATTATGTCATTCTTTTCTGTGGGTTCCAAAATGACATGCTAGCTCGTCTGAAAAGCGCACCATGATTCCCCTCCTGTGTAGCTCGTGGCACAAAATCCTTCGTAACGTTTTGCGATGTTGTACAGTCGATAAAGAGCGCGTGGAGGAACTCAGTTACACTGCATGAGGTAAATCAGGGTGGATCGGCGCAAACGGGGTCAGATAGAAGGATTTAATCTTTTCTCCGAATACTGAAATTGGAAGTTTCCATAGAGAGTATAGTCTGCTGCTTCAGTTTTTTTAGCTGGAGACATTGAATGACCTGCCCAGGATCTTGTGGCCACGTGAAGTACTCGGTGTGTTGTGCTGAACTCTGTAGTAAAGAATTCATGTTTTTTTGTGTTGTATTTTGAATTTTAAAATTTCTGGTACAAGGAAACACCTAGCAGCGCTTGACTACGGTAATGAATTAATTGTAGGGGGCTGCTCCGTGGTGTTTGTGAAAGAGACCCCCAGGTTCATCAGCGTGTGGTACTAGGACACAAGTGGGTAGCAGCAGTCTTAGAATAACACTTGGGGCATGTGAGTTTAAACAGAATACATCCAGGAACGGTTTAATACTACTACTTGTGTGGATGGAAAAAAACGTATTGCTGTAGTAGCAGATGTGTAAAGTAAAATGAAAGCATTTGTGTATTTATTTGTGAATTATCGACCAAATGAGGAACCATTTATTTGTTCTTACGCAAGCTATAGGAGATGAGGAAATTCAGTGAAATATCACAAATGTGCCGCAGCAAATTTATCGTTGGTTTGCTTTTACGTTGTGCCCAGATTTTTCATTTCACTTGATCCTTTTGCAGAGTTGGTCTTTATTAAATCAAACAGCCTGGCAAGGTAACGGGTTATAACTAGGAGCGAGTTGGGACTAATTGGGAAGAAGATACATAATGTCTCTGACATAAGGCGGAGGGGGGGCATTTATATTCTCTTCAGGTTGGGGGCCCAGGCTTTTTAAAAAGAGGCCTCAAACTTGGCCGCAAGGACTATGAAAACAAATATAATCATGATGAAATGAAGTTGAAGACTCCCTTTTGCAAGCACGTATTTTAAGTGAGACTCTCAGGAGAATTAATTCCTTCAACAGACCTTTTTGAACGGCTGTGTGCGGCGCCTGGTGCTTGTGGAGACGTAAAGTTGACAATTTCGTGTTCTCAAAGAGCTTATCATTTACTTAGAGAGACAGGCGGTAGATAACCATCTGTCATAACAAAAAGAATGAAATGTGTGCTTAATAAAAGCACAGCAAGCCAAAGGATCTGTGTCTTTGCCCAGAGAAATGGGGGTGTGCTTCACCGTGGACTTTGCACCTGCCACAGGAGGATGGCCATGGCCACTGGTGGCAAATAGTGAGCAGGGCGCCTTTGGTTGAAAGCACAGAGCGAAGAGAAGACGGGCTGAAGATTCCCTTCCACTCTTGGCGCGTGGAGAGTTGTCCGGTGGGGCGGGAGCAGATGGATCACGGCAGTGACCGCGTCAGTCCGGGTGACCACAGCTACCTCAAGGCATGTGCTCCCTTGGTAAGGAAAGGCTTTGTTCTGAGCGTAGAGCAAGTTTTCGTGGGGGGAAAGGTGACTGAGGATTTGGAACATTGTCCCCTTACATTTTAGTGAGAGCTCGACGATGACTGTCGGCCGGGGGGGGCAGAGCTGTGAGCTGCCACATTGGAGAGGAGGTGAAGGGGGTGTGCGTTCGTCATTTCTACGCATGATGGGCATTGCAGAAAGGACCAGATTGTGCTTTTGATGAGAACCAGGCCTGCCTTTGAGGTGCTTTCATAGGTTCCCAAGAGGAAGTAGTACACAGGTATGAAAATACTTCTCTGTGCTTTCTTTTGTTTGTTGCGATCTGGGTTATAAAGAGAGTGAGTGGTTATGAACAGGTTTATCGTAGATGCTTGTCCTTAATACGGATGAGAAAGCCGAGTCAGAGAACCAAGACAGCGGGTGCCGGGCGCCCCGGAACAGTGCGTTAGCACAGCAGAAGTTTTCAGGCTAGGGTGTCCTGTTGGCTTAAAGAGTGATGGGGATCTCGCTCTCCCCTCGGGAGTGAGACTGGCAGCTGGCGGTTGGGTTAGGGCGCTCCTCCCTGCTCGGGCATGAGGTATGCTTGGTCACGTTCTCTGAGTTATGCCCGTGGGAGGCCATGGATCGTTAGGGTCAAGCCTAAACTACAGGGACTCAGGCAGCCCAGAGGAACTGGTGAGATCGGCTGCAGCACGTGGCGGCTCCTTCCCATCTGCATTCCCTCAGCATGGGTGAAGTCAAAATGGCACCTGGCATGTCAGGTGTGGGGAGGCCATGTCAGCCTGGTTGACTGGCTGCCTTGACAGCATATCATGGATATTTGCTGGGCTCTCCACTTCACTGTAGGGATAAGGTTTGAAGATCTTATTCAGCAGCCCTAGCTTTTTCTGGGTTATATTACAATATATCACGTTCTACATCTATTATTAATGACTGCCTTCTCGACCATGCTGATAAATTTTGGAGTGCTGTCATGTGTTCCTCAGGGCTCAGCAAAATGACTTGCATATACCCAATACTCAATAAGTGTTGACTGCATTAAGCTGTAATGACTGACCTAGTTCTCCGTTTGTTATTTCCTGTCCAGACATGGGCCCATCTGTAGTACCTTAGAGCCAATAGGACTCGTGTGCTGTGTTGCCTAGTAAGGAACAGGACCAGACGGCAGGTGGAGAGCACATCAGCCATGTTTGCATGTGTCGTGGGGTGTATCGGGGTGTTTCCCCTCATTAGTCAACAGGGACCCTGGTTAAGGTGCAAGGACAAATGGCTCTCTGTAATGAGCCAGCCTTAGACAAGCCTTCCAGCTGTTTCTCTGCCACTTCCACCCTCTCCCTGGGGCACAGCTTCTCCCTGTTACTAATGGTTCAAACATGCCATGCACACTTCCTCCCTCTTGCCTTTATTTGTTATTCTCCCTTTTGTCTGGAATATTCTTCCTTGCTTTTTACCTGAGGATCCCTTACCTCTCCTGGCCCAGTTCAGATGCCCCCTCTTCTTGGAAGTCTTCCAGAGTTAGCTCTTCTGGGATTTTACGTAATACAGTAGAACTCCCCCAGAATGCCTTGCAATAAAAATCCACCTGTCTAAAACTCAGGGTCACACTATTGTGAGGCTAATGAAATGGTGCTGAGGGCAGGGGAGTCTGATGATGCAGGGAATGAGCCGTGACCCAGTGGTGCTGAATGCCCCTGTCCAGTTATCAGGGGCTCTCTCAGATCCTGAAGCGCATCATCGAAAGTTTTACTGTCCTTAGTTTGTTTCTCTCGTGTTACCTTCAGGACAAGATACCTCATTTTGGACTTGGTTGCTTAGGTGCATGGGTCCATTATTGCTGGGTCAACGGTGAGGTTGGAGATCGTGTCCTCATCTCCTTTGTATTCCCCCACACCCCCCCGCAATGTTTGTCCTGGTGCTTGGCACATAAGACTCTTTACAGTCCTGGCTCAATACGATTTTTTGAATGAAAAGTTGAGTAAATGTAATTCAGAAGTTTGTTAACATACTAAGTTCAATTCATCTGGAAAATGTCATGAAAATAGTAGTTCTCTTTTTTAGGTTACATGCTTTTTGTAATCATTCCCCCACCCCCACCCCGGCTTGTTTATCACTTATTTGTAACAAGTTCCTTCCATCACAACATGAGTTCATATCATCTGCTTTTTCCTCCCCATCCCCTGCCCACCGTGGAGGGATCCGTCCACTTCCTTATCGCTGGGTCGCAACCCTCTCGGCGCTTCCCCCCTGTAATCTGAAACCGGCCCCTCTACTTAGAGGGCAGAGGGAGATGGAGGAAGAAGCAGCCGCTCCAGGTTGGTAGGTGGTGGTTTCAATAAAGCAAAGGCAACTTGCATATGAGGCTTGTCTCGGAGGCAGCAAGACGATTGGATCTCTGCACCTACCCACCAACCGTACCAGTTTCTCTAGAGGCCGTAACTGGGTTCGGTCACATACACTGTGCAGGTGTTCTCAACATCACTTCGCTATCTCAAGGCTGTGACCTTGGAGGAGCTTCTGGGAGCAGGAAGGGCAAGGAGAACCCATATTCCAAGGACAGGGGATGGGGCGAGGAGTGTCCTACTGCTGGGGTCCCGCTCACAGTTCAGCCAGCAGTTCCGTCTTTTCCGTGACGTTCTCCAACATTTATCAGTAAACAGTTCCTACATATTATTTGCAAGGCACTGTGCTTGAGATCTGGGGAGGCTTAAAGATGAATAAGATGAGATTCTTGCTCCCACGGACTTTATACAGAGATAGGCCTATTTTCAAATTCACGAAGCTGTGAGCTTCGGAAGGAATCGGTGGGTGGGATACGGAGTGGGGAAGGAGGGGCAGGCTGAGTTCTGGCTCAGATTTTATTCAGGGGGCCTTTTGGAGCCTCTGGAGGACGTTGTACCAGGTGATATAATAACAACAAGAAGAAGAGGACAAGGAGGAGGAGGGGGAGGAGGGGAGAGGGAGGGGGAGGAAGGAGGAGGAAGAGGAGAGGAGGAGAGAGATGGAGAAGGAGGAGGAGAAGAAGAAGTAAGGGGAAATCTTCAAAGGAAAAGTGGCTGCAGGAAGGAGGCTTTCGTGGCCCCAGGACACATAACAAGGACCTGAGCCACAGCAGCCATTGGGGGAGTTCAGGTCCTTTCTGTCTCCAGACGTGCCGCGCTCCTCCTCCCCACGCGAGTGTGCGCGGCTCACTGACCCACTGGTTGTGCACACTTTGCTGGCACGCACCGCCTTCCTCTCCACGCGAGTGTGCGCGGCTCACTGACCCACTGGTTGTGCACACTTTGCTGGCACGCACCGCCTTCCTCCCCACGCGAGTGTGCTCGGCTCACTGACCCACTGGTTGTGCACACTTTGCTGGCACGCACCGCCTTCCTCTCCACGCGAGTGTGCGCGGCTCACTGACCCACTGGTTGTGCACACTTTGCCGGCACGCACCGCCTTTCTGAACATCTTCCCTGCTTTCCTGGCATCCTTGAGGACCCAGATGTCCTTCCCGGGCTTTCGTTTCGCTGGCTTGCACGCGTAGCCCCGGGACAGCAGCCTATTCATGGAAAGAGGGACAGTTTGGAGTGACCGGTTCCCTCGACTCCCCAGAGAAGCCATGCCTCTCAGATGTTACACTTCTGTGCCGCAAAGGCAGCGCTCAGAGGACATGCTGATTAAGGGAAAATTAGGGTCGCTTGTTTTCCTGTTTTCCATATGGAAAGAAGGTTTGAACATGCAGGATGCGCCCGAGTCCATATGCTTGGAAATCTGTCCATGATTCTTGCTTTGCTGAATTGCAGAATCCGTGCCATCTAGGTACTGAGGTCCGGGCCCACACTCACCCAGCAGCCCAGCGTGATGTCTGCCCTTTGAGGTCCTTATTGCCTTCTGTGAATTCTTCTGGAAAATACTTGAAAAAAGGTGATGGATTTAGAAATGCTCATAGATGTTCGTAATTTAGGTGTATCTGGGGATTAATTTATCTGTGCAGCTGCACACCACTTTCTTATCTTATGTTTTTAATTCGAAGGAGTATTACCTTGCATCTGTAACAGATTTCATGATTGTTGTAGGTTTTTGTTTTTTTTTTTTTAAGAAAGCATGTTTCATACAGCCTTGTTTAAAGAGCTTGGGAAACATTCCTAGAAGTGGCGTGGTTGGGTCAAAGGATGTCGTCTAAAATTTTTGATACCAGGATTCCTGGGTGGCTCAATAGGTTAAGCGTCTGCCTTCAGCTCAGGTCATGATCCCAGGGTCCTGGGATCGAGTCCCATATCGGGCTCCTTGCAGGGAGCCTCCTTCTCCCTCTCACTCTGCCTGCCGCTCCCCCTGCGTGTGCTCTCTCTCTGATAAATAAATAAAATCTTTAAAAATAAAATAAAATTTTTGATACCTATGGCCAAGCTGCTATCTGGAAATTTTGTACTTTTTTATACTCTAAACCATGTGAAATAGAGCTGTTCTAGAAGTTTTACATGTTTCCTCATCTAATCCTTGCAGAGGCCTGTGAGAACAGATAGGGTGAGTAACCTGCCCAAGGTCACACAGGGAAGAAGCGACAGAGCTAGAGTTGGGAACGAGGCGTCTCCGCCAGACTCCATATTGCACACTGTTGCCTTTTCTGCTCTGTTACCTGCATGGCAGCTGGGGGGGGGCGATGAACAAAGTCGTGCTGCGATGAGACTCTTCCAGCCTCCTGTGAGTCCCTAGGTATGGATATAATCTCCTTCGGCCTCATTCTCGACGCAGCACATAGGACAGGTGCAGAATGATTTCCCCGGACCAGAACCTTTGGTCTGTACGTTCGTGATGAACTGTGTAATTCAGGAGCAGTCACTTTGAGGAAGGGAGCCCCAGGCCTTGCCTCATTCCTCCCCGCCTTGTTTTGTAAGCTGCAGGCTAAAAAAGGGGCCAGGGGCAGCATTCAACCTCGGACCCTGACGACCCCTCTCCATGCCTCTGTCGTCATGTGGTTTGCCCACAGCACCCGCTGGGCAGTCGTCAGGTGGAGAGGGGAAGGGTCTACGAGGTTCTGTGTAGGGACGTCAGGTGTTAAACCCCTGCTCGTCTCTGCTGCTGGATCGGTGCGATAGATCGCACACCCCGAAAAGTGTTTTCGTCAGCGCAGCCCTGGGTCGTACAGGGCCAAACCGCTCCCTCCTCTAGAAGAAGCCCCAGACGGCTCATTTATCTCCTTGTCCCATCCTTGTTTGTGGGTGATCTGCAGTCTTAATCGTACCTCCCTCAGAACAAAGAGCAAGTGAAACGAGTGTTGGGAAATGCTCGAGTTCTGGCTCTGGGTTTTCTTTCTGATCCGCAAGCCCCGGGTGGCTGACTGAAGGCTCCCGTTCCTGAACGTTCCTGACTTGAGGCGGCAACTGTCCGACGGAGGGAGGAGTCCCAAGGCAAGCTCGGGACACCCGCCAGCTTTCTAGCTGTGATGCTGGAGGACCCCGCGGGCACGTGAGGAGGAGTGCTGTCTGCTCGGGCTTGGCGCCTGGGTTGCGGCCTCGGTTCCCAGGCTAGTGGAGCTCAGTGGTGGGCCGTCAGCTCGGGCGGGGGCCGAGCCGCGGCTTCCTCTCCCCCGAATGGCAGTGATGGCAGCGCCTGCCCCACGGGGTTCCTGTGACGGCTAATGAGATCGTGCGCAGAAAGCAGAGAATTCAATCCCAGGGGCACCGTGGGTGCCCTGTAAGCAGTCATTGCCCTCCGGCGCCACCACCGTCATGATCTGCTTTTTTTTTTTTTTTTGAGGCAAGTTTTGACTTTTTAGTGTGGATATTTATAAACAGTTCAAGTCAGTAAATGTAAACACTGGGATAAGTGTTTTGGCCCTTAAAGTAGGAAGGTCTCTGGGGGCTCTTCACCTTGACCGTCGTTAGCCGTTAGTGTGTTTTCTTTCTTCACGCCTCACGCAGGAGAAACTGTGTGCCCCAGGACCTCTGAACTGACTTTCTGCCCAAGTTCCCCGGGACCGGGACAGTCTAGCGTGTATCGTACTTCTCACATGGCAATGGGAGCGAGGCTCTTTCATTCAAAGTTATTTTACGTGATTAAAAAAAAAATGAAGCAGGTAAACCTTCCAGACAATTCTTTGAGTAAATGTGCATTTGTGCCACTATAAGTATTTAGTGTTTTTGGTTCCTACGATGGTTGCCACAGAGCAGTCGAGCTTAAATGAAATGGAAGTATGGGTCCTGTACCCATCTCCGTGGATGGTGCCGTTCTCGCTCAGTCGACACAAACAATAATAAAACGAATAAACTTGCTCTAACCTGACACGCCTGAAAGTATTTTTTGTCATAAAGTTCATCTTGGAAATGAAATATTTAAAATGTTATAGTAGAAGGAACAGTGTCATGACAAATACCATTGTAAAGGGATGGATATTTGAAAGACCTTTTGCATTTTATTTAAGGCTTTTCTTATTTTATAAATATTTTGTGTATTAGATTGGTAAAGTGAAAATAGGTCCATATTGTCAGGGAGGTCTAACATAAAGGCAAGAATAATTTTTAAATGGCTGCTTAAGATTTCGAATTTTATAAAAATATTCCGCAGAAGTATTTCCCTGCTTTTTAATGTGCAAAAGAAGTTTGCATGAAACTTTTCCATTTTGGGACTAAAACAGTGCTATTATTATTCACTAATTTAAGCATAGTGCCTGCCAGATTGATTTATAATGTAGCTACAGTTTAAGGAAGAGGATGCTGATTTCCTTGTATAATATGGGAACACTGATATATTCCAAGGGTAGAAATAACCTGAAATTAATTACAGATCCCACATCTCTTATTTGCAACCCAAAAAGCCCTGGAAACTGGAAGTTTTTATCATGACTCACTCGGCAGGATGGTGTGGCCCGAACTGTCATGCAGCTTATTCGTAGCTTTCACTCATCCCAGTCAGTGCGAACGTTCACGTTTTCCTGCGGAAATATTGCTGGGCTGGAAACGGGGTTCTGCTCTGGATAATCCTGGGGGTGTTCTCGTTCCATGTGGCATATGCGTCGTATTCTCTAACACCCCCGCATGGCTGAATTCTGAAACCTCCCTGGTCCGAGGATTTTGAATAAAAGAGCAATATTCCGGGACGCCTGGGTGGCTCAGTCAGTGAAGTGTCTTACCTTCGGCTCAGGTCATGATCCTAGGGTCCTGTCATCGAGTCCCGCATCGGGCTCCGGGCTCAGCACGGAGCCTGCTTCTCCCTCTGCCTGTTACTCCCCTCCTGCTTGTTCTCTCACGCTCTCTCTCTGACAAATCAATAAATACAATCTTAAAAAAAAAAAAGCACAACATTCTCCTATAACCAGAACACCCCCATGTCCTGGTTTTTCCGGGTACAGTCCTTCTTTTCATCTGTTCAGAGGCAAGGTCTGACTCTTAGTAAGGCCCTGTTCACACTTAGAAGTGTTCCGTTTTGGACAGTAAATGAGTTGGTCACCATACTGACCATGGATGAGTTCTTGGTAACAAGCGGTGCGCGGGGCTCATGGGCATTGATAAGTTTCTAGTGAGCTGTCCCATATACAGCTTTGAAATAAACAAGGTTCCACATTACGTCTTGAAACCCTATGATAATTTGAAGCATTGCTTATAAGAAAGAAGTTTAAAGGGTGTGTACCCCCCTGCTTTCTTAGATGGGATTCCCCACAGCGTGTACGGGTTCCTTTTTATTCTGGTAGGTCCTCGCTTTCCTTGCTGTGATCGCTTGTGCCCCAGCCTTCTTCGCAAGCCCCTCTCTGTTGCCCTCGTGGTCGTTGGTGCCCGGCATACGTAGGAAGTTCACGGTTTATTTATGAAGCCTCCACCTTTGCCGTGCTCGAGGACCTGGGAACAGAGCGTGGTGAGCAAGCAGAAATGCTTTGGGGCCTCATGGAGAATCTGATCAAGTGGGGCACACGGATTTGGGGGCCTGGCCCAGAGAGCCTAAGGAGGCTTGCTCGGGAAGTGGTTTGGGGAGCTAGGATGGGAAGAATGGGAGGTCAGGCAGTGAAAGGGGACGCTGGTGAGGCGAAGGGGGACAATCGGGGCAGAGGCCTTGGGGGAGCCCCACGGGCTGGAGGTCTGGGGAGGAAAGACGGTGGAGGGAGAGGAAGCAGGAGCCAGCCCTCTTGGCAGCAGTGGTCTTCAAACAGATCTTATCTGTGCTCTCGCAGGGAGGGTTTGTGGCTGCAGGGTAGCTGTGGGATTGGGGCCGGAGCCTGGGGCGGAGCTCACAGAATGGCTGCTTGGGCCTGGCTCGGCTGAAGGAAGGAATTGTTCCTGACCCACTGGTGGCACTTTCTGTTCTCGCAGTGTGAGTTGCTCTCTTGCAAATCTGTGCTCGTTGCTGCCCTGTTCCGCCAAGTCAGAGCAAGGAGAGCTGAAGGTTATTCAGGCTTCCGAATTCTGCAAGTTGAGGAGAAGTTGTAAATGAGAGGCAAGCAGCAAAACCCTTACTCACGGTGGGCGTTTCTGGAGCCAAGTGCCTGACGGGCCGAGGGAGGGGGGCCCGTCTTCACCAGAGGGACGAAACTATGCCGGGAATGCCAGCTTTGGGGGCACCGGCTGACAACCAAGAGCTGGCCTGAAATGTCCTCCAGAGGATATGCTGGTATGGGGCCTCTGAAGGCTGAACTGTCTGGAAAAGGCGGTCGGTGGCAGCCCAGGCATGGGGGCTTCTGACTGCTTTCCTTTGCTGCTCACTTCACCGACGGGGTGAGGCAATGTCGCTGGGAAAGCACCCTCGAGTTTTCAAGTTTGGATAACCGTTAACTGCTGTTAAATATTAGTACAAAAGTTAGGAGGTCAGTGTTTCATGCTTAACTCTGAGAGCCGTCTCCAAAATATGCAGGCGAGCTCCTGGTCACTTCTGGTTTTCCCAACAACCTGCAATTTAAGTGAATTATGGACCATCACTCCTCATCTTCCCCAGGAAATGAAGCTTCTAGGCTCCTCACTGAGATAATTGTTGCTTGATTGCACTGCCCCTGATGGCTGGACGGATATCGTGATTGATGCGTTGACTTAATCCAGTCGTGGTGCCCAGACTGAGAAAAAACTGCTGGCAGTTTGATTGAAGCACCAGAGAGGGACTTTTCTAGAATTTGTTGTGTTTGCAGAAAAATGTCCTCTTTGCTGTTGTTTCCCCCTCTGGACGGTAAATCACTCATGTACTTTGCTCTTGTCTTTCTCACCAAGTCTTTTTCCTTGCAACTAATTTCAGACTTACACTGAAGTTGCGAGAACACTGCAAAGCATTTTTTTTTCCCCTGAAGAGAGTCACTTGCCACCACGACGTCCCATCGCTCCTGGATGCTCGAGTGTGTCTTTCCTGCACACGAGGGCACGCTCCCACATGACCACCGTGCAGAAGCAGGCCATTAGCATTAGTGCCACCTAATCCACAGAGCCCATTCAGGTCCACCAGTGACCCTCATGGCACAGGGATCCCACGCAGGCCGGTGTCCTGCCTCCTCCATCTTTGCCTAACTTCTGTGATCTTAAGATTTTTGACAGTGACAAGCCTAGTATCTTAGAGAATGCCCATCCATTAGGGCTTGCTGGCAGTTCACTCGTGATTACATTGAGGTTGCGTATTTTCTGCAGAGTATCACAGACACGGTGCTCCGTTCTCACTGCATCCTCTACGTGGTCAATGACGTTGACTTGTTCCTTCACTGGTGATGTTCATTTGATCATTTGGCTTAAAGAGGTATCTGCCAGGCTTCTCCTTTGTAAGGTTATTCTTTTTCCCTTTGAAATAAGGAAATATTTTGTGGGTGGGGCACCTGGGTGGCTCGGTCGGTTAAGCGTCCGACGCTTGATTTCAGCTCAGGTCATGATCTCAGGGTCGTGCGATGGAGTCCGGCTCCGGCTTCACGCTGGGCATGGAGGCTGCTTAAGATTCTGTCTCTCTCCCTCCACCCCTACCCCCCTTCTTAAAAAAATATTTTGTAGGCCGTACTTCAAGACCCTGTAAGTGTCCCAGTGGTAGTGAGCCGTTCCCTCCCCGGTGTTAGCATCCATTGATGTTCCCTGGTGGTGTGGTTACTTCTTCGATAGCTGCCAGATGGTGATTTCTGGTTCCGCACTCTGTCCACACTTACTACTTGGCATTCTGCTTTAGAGAAAAGCTTTCTCTTCTCCCTGTTTCCTTTTTCATTGATTCCTGTTTCATTCAATGGACCTTAACATACTTTTATCAGTATTTCAATGTTCAGATCGTCCCTGATGGGGCTGGTGGGAGCCCCTTGGCTGCTGTGCCCTCTTGTGTGCCCCCAGAGTTCTTGGGGCACTTTCTTGCTTTCTGGCCCCGCAGAGTGGTTCATGCTCATCTTTGGTCTTCTCTGCCCTAGACCTGCCCTCAGCCATTTTCCCAGGAAGCCTTTTAGTGGAGAATGGTATTTAGAAACTAAGATTTGGGCATGATATGTGCTCACCACCAGTGGCATGTGGCCACCCCCAGACCCTCTTAGTGGGCAGGGGATATATGTGCTGTACACAGATTTTTACATCTATATTTATTTCTGTATTTATCGAGATATATGATGAACTATGAACTCAGCCCTTATTCTCTTCCAACAACCAGGGTTTTTCTAGATTTCTTCCTCTGTTTGAACTTTCTTCTCCAAAGTGGAGAAACCCAGCTCCCATTATCCTTAATGTATCAATTAATTTACTCAGTTGTTTGTATGTATCTAATCTCGCATCTCCACGGCCTCTTCACGGCAGTGAAGCTGCCTGCCCCCTCCCCCACCTTATTCCCCCCCCCCACCTCATTCCTTGGCTCTGGATGGGACTGCTGCCCCTGGACAGGAGCCCAGCTACCCCACTTGGCCCTGACACCCCACTCTAGGCTGCCGTCTCCTCCAGTGTCTATCCTCGCTGCCCCACATGGGCTTCAGTACTCCGCATGCTACGTGCTACTGCTTCCTCCCCTCCCCAAAGGGGACACCCTCTCTATGCCAGGACCCCACACCAGCATGCTTCTGTGCTGCTCCCCGAATGTCTACTATTTTCAGACTGTTAGGGCTGCTGTAACAGAGTGCCACAAACGGGGTGATTTAAACAACAGAAATGTATTGTCTGTGTTCTGGACGCTGGAGGTCTGCAATCAGGGTGTTGGCAGGGTTGGTTTCTTCTGGGGGCTCTAAGGGAGAATCTGCTCCCTGCTTCTCCCCTCGCTTTGGTGGCGGCTGGTGGTCTTTGGCCTTCCTTGGCTTGTGGACGCATCCCCCCAACCCGTCTCTGTCTTCACACGGCCTTCTCCTCTCCGTATATGTGTCCAGATTTCCCTCTTCTTGTAAGGACACCAGTCATGTTGGATTTAGGGCCCATCCCAACCAGTATGACCTTATTTTAACTTGATAATCCAAATAAGGTTATCTCTAGCCACAGGTTCTGGGTGGGCATGAATTTTGGGGCCACACTCTTCAACACAGTACACCTGCTTTGCACAGTTCCAGCGAATGGGCTTTTGGACTCCATCATCCAGGAAGGGAGGGAGAGGGGAGGAAGGATAGATGGAGGCTCAGTCGTTCTGAGAACAATGTTCTTTACTGCCATATTATACTTATTCTCGAATCTAAAATTAGAGCACTGTGCTGCCATCAGGGCTGTTGGAAACCTCAGGTTTTGGACTGAACACAGGATGGCACTCATTACGGTGTGGCTTTATGATTCCTACTGTGCCCCCTCCCCCCTGCCCCGAGACACCCTATGCTGTAATGGACGGCAGCTTTTTACTCAGCGTTGGGCGAATTTCCTCCCCTGATCTGGGGCCTCTGGGGTTGGGGTGCTCCCCTGGCCCCTGGAAACCCAGTTCCAGGCCAGACATCTGTGTCTTGGTCCGTGTTGTCAGTCCTGTACCAGATGGTTCCAGCCTCAGTGGGAGTGGGCTGGAGCGTTTGTGCGGGTGAGCTCTGGCGGTCGTCAAGAAGGGCACCTGTGTCAGCACCCCGACTCAGCAGCCGTGCCCAGCATATCCTGGAAGTGTGGTGCCCTGCTTTTTTTTCACTTACTAACTTGTATTATATTCTGAACTATGTTAACTTACATATTACTTACATGGACTATAGACAAATACATAGAATATATACTTACGTATATATGCTGATCACTTTCCCATGCAAATGAAATACTCCTCTAGAGTCCCGGTTTTTCATTATTTGTGTCTTCCCTGTGTTGTGTAACCATCTCCCTACTGTCTAGTATTTGGATCAATTTAAATTTTTTGCTGTTGTAAATGATGCCCCATCAGATATCCTTGACCAAATTTTGTGTCTCTGGAAACAATTATTATATCCACCGTTGACCAGATGGTAGGCGAGGCACTTTACACATCTTATTAATCCTACTGCAAACTCTAAGGAAGTTATTATCCCCATTTTACAGACGAGAATACTGAGGCTTAAGGATTTGGGGTTCTGCTACCCTCTGCATTTGGTTCCTGAGGGAGTGCCCTGGAGAGTGGCCGGGGTCGCTGAGGGAAATACCCCTAGACCTGCATGGCTCCTCCAATCGTGGAGAAAGTGGCAGAGACTAAGAGATTTCTGAGTTTTTAGGGGAATGGCAGGTTGAACTCTCAGGGTCGCAATTCCCCAATTCTAGTCTCTTATAGGGCATGGTGATAAGGATGTGGCCCTAGGTCCTTAGGACACAGGAGACTCCAAGGCCTTCTTCCCTGGTCTCCATCCTGCTCATGGGTGGCCGTGCTGTCCCTGAGTCATGGTGCCTGTCAGCCCTGCACTGTGGCCACTGTGCTATTCGGTGACAAATACCAGTGCTAGGACGTGTGGGGATCATAATCACTTACTCGGAAGTTCCAGGTCAACTTAATTAGCGAAGAGTCACACAAGATCAATTGTCATTAACATCCAGCTGTTTCCAACATCCAACTATATTCCGTGAGTATGAGCAGGAAGGCTGTCGTGGGAGGAGTTGAACCTACATGGTCAGGGAAAGCATTTTGGGAAGGGTAGATTTAAAACCAGCCCTTCATTCCAAGAGGGAAGTGAGTTGGTGTGGACAGATGTGGGATACACAGGGTGCGGAGGGATGTACAGATGTAAGCAGGTTGGCCTGCCGTTTTGGGGGCATGAGGGTTGGCACTCGCTAGAGGTCCTGGTACTAAAAATGAGAGAGAAGCAAAATGCCCTCCTAGCCCGTGTTTGCTCTGCATACACACTGACGGGGTGGAGATTGACAGGTACCCCGAACGCTTACCACCTGACTCGTTTTCAGTACCTTACACGAATGTTCGTGCAAAGTGTGCGTTGAGCCCACCCGACTCGTTTTCAGTACCTTACACGAATGTTCGTGCAAAGTGTGCGTTGAGCTCACCTGACTCGTTTTCAGTACCTTACACGAATGTTCGTGCAAAGTGTGCGTTGAGCTGGTGAAGCATCTGTGGGTCTTCTGCGTGCTGCTGAAATAGTTCTCGGGGCTCATCAAGAAACCTTCGTATGTGGAATTAAAGGAACAAAACAGATGAGCATAGGAGAAGGAAAGGAAAAATAAAATAAGATGAAATCAGAGAGGGAGACAAACCATAAGAGACTCAACTCTGGGAAACAAACTGAGGGTTGCTGGAGGGGAGGGGCGGGGGGAATGGGGTAACTGGGTGACAGGCTTTAAGGAGGGCACGTGATGTGATGAGCACTGGGTGTTGTATATAAGTGATGAATCTCTAAATTCTAATCCTGAAACTAATAATACATTATATCTTAATTAATTGATTAAAAGAAAAAGGAAGAAGAAGAAGAAAGAAGTGTAGGCTGGGCAGGGCGCACTTTCTCCGCCCCGCCCCCCCTTCCCACTTTCTAAAGATGGCCCTGGGACCCAGGTGGCCATGCTCTGGGCCAGGTGACCCTGCCTTAGGGCAGAAGCAGACAGCTGGAGAACACACCCAGTGACAAGCACACAGGTACAAACCCTCGGGTTCTCTCCTGTTGATTTCTGAAAGAGGAGATGGGGGTGAAGGGGTGGAACGGAGGAGGGTGGTTTCATTTTGGAGCGGGGAAATACTGTTTTCCTAGTACAAATTACAAAAATAAAGCTCTAGCTGGACAGGATACGCAGTGCAGCCTGCTGATCTCCACCAGCCAGGAAGGCACCAAGAGGGGCAGGAAGTACGAATTAATGGGGGTGGGGTGGGGTGGTGCTGGGGAATGGAGGTCGGGAAGCTGCTTTCTATGCACGGGGCCCCGCCAGTGTGGCTGGAGCAGAGCTTACTGGCCACGGGGCTCTGTTGGCTCTGGGAGCCCCCTCAGCACAGGCTCCCTGTGCGGACACTGCGTCAGACGGGGAGGTCCTGGGCCCTCCATGCCTCTTCATGTGGACCCCACTTTGGCCTCGTGGTCCAAAGGTCAAGTAAGGGCCTAAGACCCCTTGTGTTTAAATGTGAACTCGGCCACTCTATAGCTCTGTGACCTTGGGCAAGTTACCTACCAGCCTTACATGGCTCAGTTCCTTCGTCTCTAGAATGGAGATTTTAGGAGCACCTGCCTTACAGGATGGTGGTAAATCAAGTGAACTAACTCATAACAAGCTGAGAACTTGCCTGACACTGGCGAGCACTTAAGACTCCTGAGCTATTGCTCAGATCGTTGTCACGTGGCCTGAGATACTGGGCGCTCTGGACCTGCCAGCTGGTGGTGTGTTCAAGGGCCTGCAGGTCTAAACAGGGATACGAATTACTCACACAGAAGCTCCCCCATTTACCAACAGGTTGCCTTCCAAAAGGTGATTAAGCTTGGAGAGCATTGGTCAGGCCTTTTAAAACCAGGTTTTTCTCCAAAAACAAAACAAAACAAAACAAAACACAAACAAAACAAAAAAACAGAGAAAACAAACCAAAAAAAAAAAAAAAACAAAAAACCCCAGGCTTTTCTCAAAACAAAACAGTTTCAAGGTCAGGTGGCTAACCTGCCTCTTCTAAGAACACCACCAAGGTGTCCTAGGCAGACGCTTGTTTTGACCAGACACCTGACTACTCACTATGATTTGGAAAAACTAGAACTGGCCTTGAAACTCCATGTCCATCTTTGGGGACAAATGGTTCCTCATTCACACGAGCCCCAGTTCAGGTGTTCAGCAGCCACATGTGGCTGGTGGCTCCTTGTTGACTGTGGGTACAGAACGTGGGCAGAATTGCCGGTTAGGGCAGGTCTGTATTTATCAGGTGCCAGCTGGATGCAAAGTACAAGACAACACAGGTGTCCATACTAACTTACGTAGCAGTGTTCACGCAGGTGTCCGGCTCGAAAGGAGCATAGGATATATACTGAAGGCAGTGTTTCAGGAATTCAAGGGAAGTTTTGGCTGGCTATTTCCAGACCAGGCCTTTCTCCTGAGCTCTAGCCTCGATGGATCTAATGGCCCACCCAACACCTGTTTTTTTTTTTTTTTGGTATCTCAAAGATCTCTCAAAGCCAGTAGACCCAAAGCCAATCTCAGTATTTCTCCTCTTGAGCCTTCCACATTCCCCTCGCAGAGAGCCGCATCACCACCCGCCTGGTCTGAAGAAGGAACGAAGGAGGGCATGGAAGTCCAGACACGTTTGAAGAGGGAGAGGAGTCAGAAATTCAGAAAGAAGAGCCCCGTGGCTTCTGTTTTTCTCTCTGAAGTGCGAGGCAAGAGCCTTTGCTGGGATTGATGAGTGTGGCTGTGAATTAGGCAGCGTGAGGCTGGAAAGTTCCGAGACCGCTCCTGTGGGGAATGGCCACGGGGGCCGATGAGGGAGAAGCAAAAAAGATGTGCAGAAATTTGAATGCTCGGGTGAGGTGATGAACCATCCCCGTGTCGTGGTGGAGTCGGGACTGGGCGTTCCTCGGCCCCAACGTGAGTTTGTGCCGCACAAGCAAGCAGGAGGGAGGAAGTGAGACCCGTTTGTAATGGAGAAGGACTAGAGCTGCTGTGTTGGGCAGAGAGTGGGCGCTGGGGACAGGGGACAGGGGAGCGGGGCTCGTTGGGTGGGGATGGACGGCAGGGCCCTGGGCCCCCTCTCTGAAAAGCGCATGTCTGCATAGACAGGGCGTGGCCCGTGTTTTTTCCAGGCTTGCTCTCTGGAAGGAGAGAACTCCTGCTGTCTTTAGGCTGCATTGAGAACTGTTTCCTAGAATGACCGTTGGCTCGCCGACATACGGAAAAGCAGTGATGTATTTTGGTGTCTTTCGAGCACACATGTGGAGGCCAGAAGTGAGTTTCGGTGGCAATGATGCAGCGCAAGTTACTATCAGAGGCCCAATCACGCTGTTTCAGGTACCAGAGTAGCTTGTGGTCAGAGACAGGGAAATTTTTGTGAAGCAGCTATGGTAATATCTTTTGAAAGGATATAAAAAACACGTCCAATAAGAAAATTGTGGGTAGAATGGCGAATATGCAAAACTATAATTTGGATGATTCTCAGTATGGCAAACTTGTTCCGTGGTATTTAAAGGCATTTTAGAATTCTAATTTCATATGTATTTATATTCTATTCATGATGAAATCTATTCACCATTGGCGTCCCCGTTTTCCTGTGACTCATTTGGAGATGTTTATTATACATTTGGGATCTGGAAGGCCGTTGAGCTCGTGGTGCTGAATGGCAGTGATATCCACACGTAGCCATATACCCGAATTTTCCTGGGATAATAAAAAAAAAAAATTCCTGGTTCCTAATCCCTGAAAATTCTTATTCAGTGAGTCTAAGATGGGACCAAGGAGTCTTTTTTTTTTTTTTTTAATTTTCCAGGTAATAATATAGCTTAGGCGGTTTGGGGATGCTGGTATAGGTGAATGGAAAAGTATAGAAAAGTATTACTAGGGGTAATGATACATTGAGGGTAGCGATTTCTGGCAACCCTGCCCCCATTATTCAAGGTTGAGGTCTTTTTTTTTTTTTAAAGATTTATTTATTTGAGAGAAAAAGAGAAAGAATGAGCAGGGAGGAGGGGCAGAGGGAGAGAGAGAGAGAGAAGCTGAGCAGGGAGCCTGATGCGGGGCTGGATCCCAGGATCCAGTGATCATAATCTGAGCCGAAGGCAGACACTTCACTGACTGAGCCACCCAGGTGCCCCAAGGTTGAGCTCTTGAAAAACCCACATAGTAGTAGAATTCATGGTTGAATTGTTTAAAACCTTGAGAAGAACTGGGCTAGACACTAAAATTATTAAATGAATCTGTGACCACGCATCTTCCCTAAGTTCAATAAAATAAAACAGCAAGTGCATGGAATGAGGATTACATCACTGATAACAGTGGATATCCCACAATCGATTTCCCTTGCATATTAATGCTCCTGAGGTTTAATCACACTTTTTGAAATTGGTTTTGCATTGGTGCAGGTAACATGTACACTGAGAGGCATGCTTTTTCTGGGTCTGGCCCTCATCTCAGTGTTAAAATGTCTTCCTGACTTCAAGACTGGTAATCGTTGACTTCATCCTCCAGGGTCCCACCAGAGTGTGCAGAGTGATGTGGATACCGTAGCTGGGCGGGTCTCAAACCCCACCCTCAGATACAGACAGAGTCCTAGTGTCTTAGCTCTGAACACGGTATTTTCATGCTGGGCACTTGCTGTCAAACTTCTCTCGTGCTTTTCACTTCTGTCTTCCAGGAATCCTTAGGGTTCTGAGATTCGCTGTATCCTTCTCTTCCGCTTCCTTCTTTCTACTCTGACCTCGCCCTCCCCCTGCCACCCACAGGCGCGCACACATCTGGGCACACACCTGGGGAGAGGTTCGGCCGAGTAAAATGCTTTCTGTACCCTTTTTGACCACAATACTAGGATAATATGATATAAAATTGAAAACAAAAAGCTTAATCAAACAACTGTACCCTTACTGGGGCCTCACAGTTTGTATTCTGTGTGCACACACATTAAAACTGAAGTACCATCAATTGACTTCATGACCCAGTGTTTGAAAAACCCTGGCCTGGGGGTTTTTGGCATCTTCTCTGGAATCAGGTGGATCCAGATCTGAATCCTGGCTTCACCACTTAATAGCTCTGTAAGCAGCTTCATTTCCTCATCTGTAGATTGCAGATAAGATTCTCTACCTCATATAGCTTGTTTGAAGATTAAATGCAGTAGCGCATGAAAAGCCCCTGGCCCAGGGTCTGATTCCTGGAAATCAGACGGGGACAAGGATGGCGATGATGATGGCCGGGATTTTCAGTTTTCAACTCCAGCTTCCCCTCAGTTCACATAATTTTGAACTGGAATTTTTGACTTTTGCCAAAAGGGTAGAGAGGGCGGTGTGAGGAGTATAGAACATCATGCAAAGATTACCGCGGGTTCAGGAAGAGTTACTACTAAATATTGCTAGTACTTTCTTACACGGGATTTGCCCCTTGTGGTACTTCCTGGGCGTTCCCGCAGCCCCCACCCTGGATCAGAGCAGTAGCCTCTGGCTCGTCTCCTTGCCTCCGTTTGCCCCTGTGTCACTGCTGCACAGGATAATCTCAGGCGCGCGCCCAGCCTTTTGGCAGCCTCTCTGCACCAGCTGGGCGATGGCGGAACAAGACGTGGTCCCTTCTCCAGGGGCTTGGGTGACTGGGACGTGGTTTTCTTTTTTTCTTTTTAAATTACCTTTTCAAGCCATGCTTTTCCTCCTCCCTAAAATGGGGACAACAGTATTTAACTGATAAGGGCCGGTGTGTGGGTTACCATGATTTCTGTAACCCACCCAGCCCGCGCTGCTCACCTGCTCACCTGCTCGCGGACTCTCACGAAGCTCCACCCACGCTGGTGCCTAAGTCAGTTGCTCCGCCCGCATCAGCGAACCCACCTTTCCCCGTCCTGCCTCTGCCCTTTATACCAGGCTTCACCTTTGCCTGGCTTGCGTGCCACCCTCTCGTGCCTGGACCCTTCTTCCCCATCCTAGAAGGTCTTCCCCGGGCCGCAAAGCTTTCCCTTACCAACCCGTCCAATCACGATTTATGGATTCCGCATGAACTGGTTCGCGTAGTGAGCAATTAATCGTATACTGCCTTCTGACCTCTAGCGCAGTTTTTTATTCTCATAATTACAGTATTATGAGGTCGCTTTATAGGATTTATGTCTCATACCCCCGGTTAACTTATTAATTCCTGGAGGGTAGTGATCGTGGCTCACCCATCTCCGAATCCTCCCTAGCACTTAGCAGAGTTTCTTGCAATGACGTGTGTTTAATAGAATAGTGTCCGTACATGGACGACTGGGTACTGCAGACTGTCCCTGCTGTAGGGTTAGAGGGGTCCGCTGGTCGGAGCTGTGAGAGGTTTTGTGGATGAAAGGAGGTTGGAGCTAGCTTTGGTTAGGAGGGCTGCATTTCCTTGGGTTGGTAAGAGGGGTGGGCACGTGGCTGCACGGGGAGGGCTATTAGGTAACAAGAGCCCTCGCAGGTTACTTGTAAAACAAATCAGTGTGGCAGGTGGCAGAGAAAGGGGATGGAGCGCTGCTGTGGTCAGCGCCTGCGACAGGGACTCAAAGTGAAGCCCTCTTCTTAGCTCCCCAGTGCCCGGACTCTTCGCCTTCCCTCTTCCCCGATTTTGACCCACCTCCGGTGCCCCTGCAACTGGGGATGGAGGAGCTGTGGGGCTGCTGGTGGAAATTCTCTCTTCTTCTCTGGGTGAAGACGCTTTTATTTCCACTTCATTCTCGAAGGAAATTTTTGCTGTAGCTCCGCTTTTAAAAAATAGCAGCTTTTTCTTTCAGTCCTTTACAGACACCTTTCCATTGTCTTCTGCCTTCCCTGGTTTCTGTTGGGTAGCCACCGTAGGTCTGCGGGGTCTTGGGGATTTTGTTATTTGTTCCTTGAAGGTGACGCCAGTTTTTTTTTCCTCTGGCTTTTTCGGTTTTTTGCTATGGTTTTGGTTTTTGGCACGCGACTGTAGTGTGGTGGTGTTTGTATTTGTCTGTTTGGGGTTTGTAGTGAGTTTGAATAATTTTATTCAATCTGTGGTTGAATAATTTTGGTGTTTGTATTTGTCTGTTTGGGGTTTGTAGTGAGTTTGAATAATTTTATTCAATCTGTGGTTGGAAGATAATTGGTCATTGTCTCCAATATCGCTTTTGCCTCATACTTTCTCTTACCTTCGTGGAACTACAAACCGCTCCATTTTAGATCTTTTTACCTCTAAGATAAAATCTGCTTTGGATTTTATGTTCTTTTTAACATTTTCCACCCTTTTGTCTCTTAAGTGCTTCACTCTGTTTATTTCCTTCTGACCTGTCTTCTCCTTCTTCTTTTTTTATCGTGGTGTCTAATCGATTAGTAAACCCATCTGTTGAGTTCTTAATTTTAATTATTTGCCCTTTAGTTTTAGAATTTCTCTTTCAGTTTCTAGTTCTCTGGCAGCATTGTCCATTTTGTCTTTTATGTAGGCATACATGTTTAAAGGCTGTTGAACAAGTTAGGTATACTTGTCTTAAAGGCTGTGTCTGAAAACTTCTGATATCTGTGTATCCCTTACGTCGGTGTAAGACCCGTGTCTGAATCCCTGTGGGTCTGTTTTTGTTGTCCATATTTCATTGATTTGTTATGTTGTTGTCTTTTATTCTTGTATTCTCAGCTATATTGATTGTGTGTATGAAAACCTCCAGAGATAATATAAATCCTAGGATAATGTTGTCTTCCTCAAGATATGATTACATTTACTTCTGGGAGTTCCGGATCATTTTAATTTGATCAGGTATTGAGGTGATTCAAAGCTAGTCTTCAGTCTTTGAGGTTAGTCTATTTCCATTTAGTTTTATCCCAAGCGACGCTTGTGTGTGTGTGTGTGTGTGTGTTGCTTCCAGGATTCCCTTTTCCCAGTTAGGTCCTGATCTTCAACTCTTGTCCCCCTAGTCACCTGAACGTGTCAGAAGCTTTGCTCAGCTGCTGTGCCCTGCAACCTTCTATTCAGGAATCGGCAGAGGCCCCCAGGCTAGGAGAAGAACGCCCCAAATGTCAGGCTTACCTGCTTGGGTTTCTTTCTTCTCCCAGATCCTGCTCTCCTAATTCTTTACTACTTGGTTAGCTCTCGGATTCTTCTAAACAGATTTTTAAAAAACATGTTTTGTGTAGGTTTTCTTGTTATTCACCTTGGGAGTTGGGTCTGAATTACCTATTGTGTCATTACCAGAAGCATACCGCCCCCCTCTCAGCCAAGGATTTTAATATCTTAAATCCAGCAGGGATGTTTAGAAGTCTCTGGAACAGAACATTAACATGATTTAAGGGGTATTTTAGGAAATTTAATATGTCAGTGGTATGCAAAACAGACAGGAGTTGGGAAAGGCTCAGTAAGAAGAAGAGTTAAAAAAACCATCATAACCGAGTGCTTTCTAGAGTAAGAAAAAACCAGGGGTTAGGGTTTCTGAAGCTGGGCATTTCCGAGAAATCCGAATGAGAGTCTTGGCTCTCCTACTTACTAGCAGATTGCCTGTAAGCAGTTCCTTTACCTAGCCCGTCGTCTGTAGTACGGAATACTAAAGTCCCTACCTTCTAGGATTATAAGAATTACATGAGAAACTCGGAAAAACTCTGGTTTTAATGGGTTGGCATATAGTATGTGCTCAGTAAATAGTAGCCATTGCTGTTACTATTCCAAGATCCAACATTCAGTTATTTAGGTTAAAATTCAAGATCACTGTTACTGGCTCTGAGCATGACCATACTATTGTCAACGTCATGGGGGACTGTTCACTTCCTGTGTATCACAGGGAAGAGCTTGCATGCGTTTATGCAGGTCACTGGTGCCAGTAGTATTCTAAATACCCACCACGTACTGAACTGATTTAAAGGCTGATGCCAGGGTTTTCAAGATGATGCCAAGCCCACATCTCAAAGGTGTAATGATAGGTGGTTTTAGAAAGTGCCTTTTGTCGGGCTTGAGGGTACATGCTTCATATTTTAGGCTTAAAGAGCCATAATTTTAGCATTTCACTTAAAAATAAAAGATTTATTTATTTGAGAGAGAGAAAGAGCACACATGAGGGGGGTGGAGGGAGAGGGAGAGAGAATCCTTGAGAAGACTCCTTGCTGAGTGAGGAGCCAGACGTGGGACTCGATCGCAGGATCCTGAGATCATGACCTGAACCGAAATCAGGAGTTGGACCCTTAACTGACTGAGCCACCCAGGTGCCCCAAGCATTTCACTCTTAACAACAACCCACTGCATAAGCATAGAAGCTTATAAAAAAGATAAATCAGATTATGAGCCTTCATGTCACAAAAGGATTCTTAGAGTCATAGATCCCTTGAGAAATTATCTTTGTGAAACCTGTCATTTTCCTAGATGACCGAAGTGCAGACCGGAGGGTTTGAGTGACTAGCCCAAGGACACACGCTAGTACTGACTGGAACACGAGTGTCTCGATTTCTGGCGGATTATGGTTCTCTTGCCGAAAATAGCACCTCTTTGTCTTTTCTAACCTGTTCCACGCCTTCCCCAACTCTGTTCGAGTTTTCTGTGGCCTATGGGACTGGGTGCCTATGGGAAACTTGCCTTCCAGAAGGAAGACCCATCTGTCACTGTGAATTTCATTGACAGAGCTAGAAAATGTATGCCAAGGAAGCCTCTTTTCTCAGTATCTAGTCTCTGACCCTCTGTGACTGTCCTCTCAGCTTTTTAATCTCTGGAAATCTCATTTATTTTTTGTATCAAACTAAGTGATGAGTTTCTGGCGCTAGGCTCAATATAGAATTTCACCTTCATTTTCTTCCGCACAAGTCAGGATGTGCAGTCAACTTGTGATAGTCATGGGAAACTTATGTCAAATGGCAGCTGTTTTCTTCTGCATCGTGTGGCGAGACCACTGGTCATTCATTACCTGTGTAGTGTGTGGGACGTGGGGCAGGGCTGTAAGATCAAGTATACATAGAGGAAGTATCTTCATGTAAAAGGATTAGTTTTTTTTCGGTGTGTAATATCGGGGAAGTCCTAGATGTTTCAAACAAAGCAAAACGTAGAACCTGAAATAAGAGAAGCCCTTTGAAACAGAGTTTGTCCTACTCTGATAAGGTGATACTTGCTATCTTTGCTTTTCCTAAAAATCTGCTTAGGATTAATGACAGTCCTGACTCAAGATTTAGAACATTTTTACATATGTGATTTCCACAGTATTTTGGCTAGGTGAGTGATAGACCGAGGTTTGGCTAAGCTGTGTCCTTGTTAGAAAGGCACAGCATGGAAATGAGGGATGAACCGATGGATAGGTGATACAGAACATGATACACTGAGCCTAATGGGGAGCGTCTGCCTGCCAGAATGACCAGACTCTGCAGGAAGAGCACAGAAGAGCAGGTGGCTCATAATTAAAAATAGAAGGCAATCTAGAGCCTTGCTGTTCAGAGTCTGGTCCAAGGACTTTGGAGCTTATTAGAAATAGAGAATCACAGGGTTCACCTAGACCTGCCAAATCAAGATTTGTGTGCCCATTAAAGTTGGTAACGTCCTGGTCTGGATTTTATAATCAGCTCTTCCCTTTCCTGTCAGCAGAATCGATGGTGTCATTCATCTGCATCAATCCCCAGTTCCCCCTCCAGTCTTGGGATGAAGACCACAATCCCTAGGCATGGTTTTCCAGGCTCTGTGTCGCTGGCACTCTCTCCGTTGCCAGCTGCTTTCTAGTATCATTCCATACACAGGACTCTGCGTGTGTTTTGGTAATCTCTTCCTTCCCGTCTCCTATTAAACTAGGAGTTTCTAGATGCTAGAGGATGTCTTGCCTTTTCCTGTTCCTGGAATATCATTCTCAATAAATGATCTTGAAAGGGTGGGTGAATGCATGAGGGACTGGAATGACTTGTGAACCACTAAGAGCAGCGGTGTTGGGGGCCCCTTTGGGCCTGTCCCTGAGCTTCCTGTTACTTATGTCAAAGAATGGTGGCCTGAAGCCTCTGCAAGAGTGGACAGGGCCAACCAGCAATGGCAGCCCAGCTTGGCTGACCTTCAGAGCTGGCCTGGATCTTGTTTGAATATCTCCTGGGTGGAAGGCAGCATTTGGGCTTTGTGGGAATATAAAAAGACCTATGAAGGGTAGAGTTCCTGCTCTCAAAGAACTTACGGTTTGGTTAGGAAGGGAAGTATTCGCAGTGGAAGAGTTTATAGTTACGGCAAGAGTTGGGTAAGAATAAAAACAGCATAGAATGGCTGCTCTCAAGCAATTTTTGATTCTCAAACGAGCAATGTAAGATCAGTGAGTATTGGGGAAGTCTAGGAGGAGAATTTCTTCAGGCTGGAGTGGTCTGGGAAGGCCTGTGGAGAAGGAGGGCAGAAACTGGGTCTCGGAGGGTGGGGAAGGATGGGCAAGTCCTGAGAAGGAGGAGCAGAGAGCGTAGTGTGAGCAAGGATTCCGAGGAGGCATCTGCAAGAGAGTGGATCTGAACGGAGTGAGAGGTGCGGGTTCTAGAATAGAGTTCTAGAATGTCATTAGGCTCTCAAGGCCAAGGCTGTGGTCCCACGTGGTTCACGTAGTGATGCTCGCACACTGGCATGAGCTGGGGGAGGCACAGAGAAGAGAGAAGTCCTTTGCAAGCTGGAAGAGAGAGTGACTGAGACTTTGATCACCACAACCCAAATTCATCTCATTAGAATTTTCGGAGCTCATTTTTGTAGGAGGAAATGAGTAAAAGAAGGAAGATACAGCTAAGGATTGAAAAGAGGATGATATCACACTGCCCATGAAGTTTATTGATAGAGTGGAGGCTTGAATGGATCTCATCTTTGCTTTTGAATCCCACATTCAACTTAAATTAACATGCAAATAAGATGAAGATGAGTGCTAGACAGTTCTTTGTTCGTGCTTGCGCTCTGGATGTATTTCAGCGGACAAGGGAAAGACTATCTAGAAATGTATCTGGAAGGAGGGAAGAGAGGCAGTATGTGGGCTGGTGGAGGAACTGTGTTTAGACCAGGCAGCTATTTTCAGAGGGAAGGTTGGTTAAAGGAAAGGGAGGACAATCTCAGGTCAGAGGGAGGTGGCCTTGATGGGAGACCCTTCAGGGAGGGAGCAAGAGAGTGCGTGAACGTGAGCACTGAGCTGAAGCCGGAGCAAGATGCTGCTGGGCTCTGAAAGTAGATAGGCTGCGTCTGACGGGAATAGCTAGTTGGTCAAAGACCTTGGAACCAAAGTGCATAGCATATCAAGTGAATTGATGCATTTAGACTTTCAGGTGCAGAAATTGGTGGTTCAAAACATTTGTCATCCTGATACCCAAAGCCACGAATTGGTTCTAAGCACTGTTTCCCAAAACTGTTGTTCTCTGACCACCCTGGGCTCTTGGAAGGGTAACACCCAAAGGTCTTTGTAAACTACTGGTCCTCCCACTACCCACCTAATACACCGAAGGGGTCTGCTACACAGCCGGGTTGGGCTGGGGCTAAGACCTCTCTTTAGGCCAGGTCACTTGGGTGTCCAGGCCCTCGAGCTAGCAGGGTTTCTGCCAGTCCAGGCTTCCTACACCCATGGGACCTTCTCAGCTGAGAGCAGGCTTGGCCCGCACCATTGCCTCACTGAGATGGCTCCTCAGGACTGAGTGTGCTCCGGTGGGTTCAGAGCCCCTCATGCCCGCCCTGGCCCTCGATGCCCGTCCACGTCAGCTGTGTGGTTTTTGGGGAAGGGGACAATGGAAGAGGGTCAGGCAGGGCTGTAGAATTTTATGATTCAGACCTGACAGTCACTAGTAGAATTACCTGATGCTGTTTCTCTTCTGCAAAGGGTACCATGCCGGTGGAAAGGATGCGGATGCGCCCGTGGCTGGAGGAACAGATAAACTCGAATACGATACCAGGGCTAAAGTGGCTTAACAAGGTAAGCGTGCTGGGTGCCTGTGTGTGTGTGGAGGTGGGGGGTCCTTACTAAAAGACGTGCATGGGGACGGCCAAAAAGTAAAATTGTGTTCTTTGTGTTTGAAATCTTATGCTTATTAATTACAAAACCAACCAACCAAAAATGATCTGTGTTCTTTAATGATTCTTACCCCCTTCCTTCTCTAAATGCCTCTCTTGCTTCTCCTTTCTTCTAGGATTAGAGGGCGTGGAAACCCTTGCTCCATTCCCAAATGGAGCATATTGGCTTTCTTCTCAGGATTGTCTGTGTAAAGAAAACTTTTTGTTTTTTCTCTTAAAGAAAGTCTTCTCTTTATATCATGAAACACTGTTAGTGTGCCTACCGGTCCTAAAAAAACAGGCTGTCATTTACAACCCCCACATATGTACACACACACACACACACAGGTCCTCTCTTACTTGATCAACCTCAAATTCTCAATCTAATTGATCCTACTTGTTAGGAGTGAATCAGGAAGGGAGTGGACGTCAAAGAACACCTGAAAATATACAGTTATCACCTGGAAAAGCAACTAATATATCGTGCCTTCTTTAAGAGGGCCCAAGGGAGAGGTTTCCCTCCCGCTACCAGGAATATCACAGTTCTTCTGAGTAAATTTCCTTTTCCTCTTCTGCCTCCCCCTCCTTTTAATCTTAAGGACCCCATGAATAATTCAGCTGGTCAGGCTTTATCTTCACATGGCGTGCCTGAGAGCTTAGAGCCCGATCGTGGCCCACTTGTCACAAGTGTGGAGGGTCCTGCGGCATCATCGTGCCTACTCATACCACTCCTGGCTTCATCTTATCTTTTCAGATATCTCTCAAGCCTCATTTCTTGTTCCCTCACCCACTAATTTTTTTTCACTTATTTTAAATGTAATGGTATTGTGTTGAGTGCCTCGGTTTCAGTGGGCCCTTTTCTGCAACAAGGTGGGGTAAGAAATGAATAGAAATAACTAAACCACATGCTTGCTTCATGGGAACTGGTCTATATCTTCAGGTCTTATGGCAAATAATTTCTTTTCCTAGGCTTGCTATATCCAAAGTGTTTCAGATTTGTATCCTGGAGGGGGTTCGCAGTTAGTCTGCTCCAAAGACGCAGACCAGAAGTCAGGTTGGGTCTTGGCTAGCAGGGCCACGGGTGGTGGTATAAGGAAGGGGTGACTGTCGTCAAGCAGAAGGGAGGAAACACAGGGTACTCAGTAGTGATCGTCATCATAAAAACGAACGTCGACGAAGTGCCTGGTGCTCCTCTAAGCAAGACACGTGCATTAACTCACATAAGCCCCACAATGGGGGGGCTGCTATGATGTTTTCCACTTTACAGGCAAGGAAGCCAAGGCCGGGACATTAAGCAGGATTATATTTTAAAGACCAAGATAACATTGTCTATATTGATGTAGAGTGTCTCATTAAAACAAAAGTTCTGAGTTCTGAAAAGAAGTAATTTTTTTTTCTTTTTAAAAAATATACCCACCAATTTCGGCTGGCTTGATGCAGGAGCAAACTTACATGTTACTGCGTCCCCTCTACGAGCAGGCACTCGGTATGGGGCGGTCAACTGTCCTTCGAGTAGGTTGAGCTGTGCACCCACCCCGCTCCTCACAAACAGTATATCCACGCCTAACCCCCAGGACCTGTGGATGTGTCCTTACTTGGGAAAAGGGTCTTTGGAAAAAGTGCAGGATCTCAGGATTATCCTGGATTATCCAGCTGGGCTGGTCCGATGACGAGCGTCTGTATGAGACAGAAGAGCAGAGGCCACGTGAAGACAGACGTAGAGATCCCAGTGATGCTGCCATGAGCCGAGGAGCACCCGGGGCCACCAGAAGCCGGAAGTGTCGGGAGAGGTTGTCTTTACAGCCTCGGAAGGGAATGCGGCCCTGCCGACATCTTGGTTCTAGATCTCCGGCCTCCACAGCTGCGGAGCGTAGATTTCTGGGGTCGTAAGCTGCCCACTTGGTGGCAGTTTGTCATGACAGCCCTGGGAAGCGAACACGCCCTCTTAGGGTGCTTCCTCCCCAGGGCTCTCCATTCAGACACCTTTTCTTCCACCCACTTTGTCCGTGTTTTTCTGATAGGCTACTGGAAAGGCAATGGGAACGCTTGGCCCCTCGCAGGTGGCCCTCCCCGCTGAGCTTCACTCAGCCGGCTCTTGGCTTGTGAGTTCTCTTCCCTAGTGCAGAGGGACAGGAGACCCCTTACCCACCTGGTCTGGCTGCTCTGCCTGCTCACCTCTCAGGGCACCACTGGCACAGGAGGCCGTGGGCGCCAGGGCTGGTCGGGCAGGTGGCCGACGTGCCTGGGTGGAGTGTGCATGTGGCTGTGTCTGTGCGCGAGGGCAGGGCCGTCCCGGTCACTGTGGACCTTGGATGGTGTCAGGGACGTTTTCTCTCCACACCCACACCTCCTCAGGCCATCTTTTTATATGTTTCTGTTAACTTAGGCTTTGGCATTCATCTGCCCACATAAATATTTCACTGGAGACCTTACTGTTATTTCCTTCTTTTCTTTTTTTAAAGATTTTATTTATTTATTTGAAAGAGAGAGAGAGAGAGAGAGCACAGCCACAGGGAGGGGCAGAGGGAGAGGGAGAAGCTGGCTCCCCGCTGAGCAGGGAGCCCAGTGTGGGACTCGATCCCAGGACCCTGGGATCATGACCTGAGCCGAGGGCAGATGCCGAACCGACTGAGCCACCCAGGCGCCCCCTGTTACTTCCTTCTTATTCAGAAGCCTTCTGCCTCAGAATCCCTGCTTGTGAGCGCAGTGGTTTGAGGTCATTGTAACATCTCTTCTCCCACGGAAGACTGGCTGCAACTCCGAAAACGGCACTGTCTGCGGGGCTTTATTACTCGCTCACGTCTTAGCTGCCTCGTTCAGAACATGGTGGTGTTGGCGGAGAAGTGCCCCGTGTTGGAAGGCCCCGGCGGGCAGGCCAGGGATGTCTTGATGGTTGCTGCTCACTGGCTCGGTGCTAGGCCACTTTAGAACGTACCAGGTGGGTGCTGTTCCTGCGTAAATGGGAGAAGGATGTGTACTTGAAGAGAACAACGCCGATGACCGTGTCCTTGTTCTGTTAAGATAATCGGACTTAAGAACATCGGGTTGGCAGTCGTCATGTTTCTCTCAAGTGGAGAGCCCATCATACTGGGGACAGTCTCAGTAAGAGACAGATAGGCGGTGAATGAGTGCCTTAGCCCGTTTCCATCTCTTAATCTCCGTACGTGTTGAGGACGGTGGTGACGGCGTGTGTCCTCCGAAGGAGCCGTGAGGAGGTCTGGTGAGGCGGCATTATCACGAGCTCCTGCAGGGGCCGTGGCTTGGGCCCGTTGCTTTTTATTATGAGTGTTTGCAAACAGACAGCAGGTTTGAATAGCCTAATGCCTAGAAAGAATAGTATAGCCAATTCTCATGTAGTTTCAGAATTCACATCCAGATTTAAAAATTATTAACCTTTAAAATCTCTGTGTGTGTGTGTGTGTGTCATTTGAAAACAACTCCATGACAGCATACATCTCTAAGACTTAAGACCGTTTTCTGTATATTCACAATACCATTATCAATTGAATAACCATAAATTACTCATCATTAATCTTAATTTGTATTATCATCGCTGCTCCGTCCGTATGCAGAATGCCTTGCGTATTCCCCAGCATGTGTTTTTACGATTGGTTTGTTCAGTCAGAATCCGGAAGGCTGTTCCTACTTGAAGTGTCTCCTGCTTGTCCTCATTATGACAGTAGCCCCTTCTTGCCTTTGACTTGTCGAAGAGACCAGGTCCGTGCTGGACCAGTCCAAATGCTTGCTTGTGGTTTTTCTGGGCCGTCTTGAGGAAGGAAGGAGGCAGCCACAGCCAGGTTCATCGTTTCTCTCGTAGCTCTGATTGATTCCCACTCTGGTTCTTGACACGCTCATTGCACATGGGAGATCGGCCTGGACCCCAGGGCCGAGGCCACTTCCCAAGCGTTCAGTGTCACCACGTAGTTTCAGACCTTATCCTTCTGTTCACTTTGAAAGGAGGCTTGTGCTTGTGTACATGTCAGGCCGTCTCAGAACAAGGTAAGGAGTCCAAGCAAAAATAGCAGAGTAAATTGGAACATCTTACGAGTACTGGGGGAGAGAAGAGGCAGAGGAAGTGAAGAGAGCTCGTGGCCACTTGGGGCCAAGGTACGTTCTTCATTCCTCAAGATAATCTTAAATGTTCTTCTCAACTCAAGCACTGCTTACTCTCTCCTTCCCTCAGGTGGCCAGAGTCCTCCCTCTGAAAACACGGGCAGGGTCTGGAACATGCTGTCCCTCCAGACACGATGTGCACAGACCATGTGGATGGGGCGCTCAGGGCTTCACAGAGTCTGCGCAGACACAGAGTGACGCCGTCACCATCCCATAGGACACACTGATCGATGACCAGAATATGTGCTAGTCAGAATCTCTTCCAGTTTTAAAACGAGTCTCACCTTCTTTATCTTTCCGCATCGTCTTAAAAAAAAAAAGATACATGTGATGCGTTTATTAGCAGTTTATTTTTTGCAATACGAAAAACTAGTTAAAAGTTACATGTGGTTTCTTTTTAATTTACCACTCTATTTTTAAATGTACAGTTCAGTGGCATTGTTTACTCACAGTGTTATGTACAACCATCACCACCGTAATGCCATAATTGTCATCACCCCAAAAGGAAACACTTGGGGTTTGGCCATTAAGCAGTCACTTTCCATTGCAAAGCATTTCAGATCCTTTCGTTGTGCAAGGCGTCCACTAATCTGCTTTCTGGCTCTTTGGATTTGCCTTTTCTGCTCATTTCACATAAATGGAGCCATTTGGTATGTGGCCTTTTGTAGGAAGCTTCTTTGTCTTAGCGTGATGTTCAAGGTTCATTCGTGTTGTGGCACCTTTCAATACTGCATTCCTTTTTGTGGCTGAATAATATTCCATTTTATGCATGTACAACGTTTCCTTTATCCATTCACCAGTTGACGGACACTTGGCTATTGAGAGTAGTGCTGTTACGAACATTCATGTATGAATACTTGTGTCAACGCCTATTTGTAAGACTCTGAGTGAAGTTACCGGGTCACGTGGGCACTCTGTGTTTAGCTTTTTGAGGAGTAGCCAAATTGATTTCCGCAGCGTCTACACGGGGTGGCATTCCCACCAGCAATGTAGGAAGGCTCCAGTTTCTCCACATCCTTACCACCAGCTACTTATTTACTTATTTAAATACTTTACGCTAGCCACCCTGGGGGTAGGAAATGGTATCTTGTTGTTTTAATTCGCGTTGGCCTGATGATTTGTGATGTTGGGTGTCTCCATGTGCTTATTGGCCATTTATTTGTCTTCTTTCGAGAAGGTCCATTCAGACCTTTTGCCCAGGAAAGAGGATCCATGGATGTATGGTGGATAATTGCTAGGTTTAGTCATTATGTTTGTGGGTTCGTGGTTTGGGCATAGTTTCTGTGAGACTAGATTTGGTAGGGGGTGTGTGTGCACCCGTGTGTGCTCACGCAGCTGCCGGCATGCAGATGCTGAAAAAGATCTTATCAGAATCAACTTTGCGTTTTATGAGATAGACTTTAGATCGTGTCCCGTCTGGAACTCCTCTGACCTGCAGAAATGTGCCAAAAATGTGCCACACCAGATTCTGTGAAAGGTCTGCATCTTTACGCGCAAACCTTTAGCTCCGGTTGAACTTTCGGGAGAAGTTCTTTCACCGAAATAAATTTATTTTTTTCATTTTCACGTAAACATCAAAAAGTGCCAGAAATGACTCTGCTCTCTGATTTTCATCTACATTAAAAAATAAAATTTCACTCAGCCCTCGGCTGATCCCTGCCCTTTGGAAATGGCTAACCTGAAACCGTGCTCTCTCAGTGCATGATGCAGAATGAACAAGGAGGGGTTTATGAAAAGTCTCTCGCTTTCAGTTCTTTATTAGCTGAGTTTTAAATACAGTAGAATTTTCCCTTTTAACAGTTTTTGGGGAACTCTCAAATATTCTGAAATATTTTTAGTTCAGGCTTCTACAGAGGCATTGAGTCCCTTTGGGGTCAGTTGGGACCCTTTCTGTCTTTCATTGGGTGAGACCAACATGGTGGAAAATCCCTACTGACATTCTCTTTCCTTCCTCAGAGCCCCGTACCTAGAAACTACCTGAACTAACTATAGGGCTTAAAAATACACAGTTTTCCTGGGCTTGGTTTCCACAGAAGTCAAGACAACAGATGTGTCATAGGGTGGGAAATCTCAATCTGACCTCTGGGAGACAATGTGTGGTGTGATGATGTGATGGAATATGGGGTCACATGGCCTGGTTTTGAATGTAGACACTTGCTAAACAAGTTCCTCGGCTGTAGAATCAAATTCTGTTCCTCAGTTTCCTCAACTGTAAGGCAGAGATAATTACATACATGGAGCTCAGTAGGTTCTCGCAAAAAACAAAACCGAGACCACGTGAACACGTGGGCAGTCACGTGTAAAGCGCCTTGGGAACTTAGTAACTGCTGGGACTGTTGGGAGAGCTGGTTGAAGAAGTTGCACGTGAGTGAGACTTTATTTCCAAGGCGCTAGTTTCTAATCCTGTGTTTAAGCGCCAGGGTTGATTGAAGCTATTTTGAGTTACCTCTTGGGCAGGCGCTAAGAGAGATGGAAGGGGTCTACTGTAAGAATTGTACCAAGAGACTTTTCTCTAGAAAAGTAGCACCGTCTCCACACACTTAATACATCTTTTGTGTACTTCCCGCTGTCTCATGCAGGGCAGTAGACCAGATCTTCTTCTTCTGTTGGCCACCCAGTCGATTGAGGTATTTGATCTCTGTGGCAGTGACCTCAGAGAACCCCGATTTCCCTTCAGCGGCACAAATGGGTGTAATTTTGGAAAGTCGCCGAAGTTTTCATTTACCTAAGGCAACTAGAGTTCCTCTCTAGCAAATGGTGGAAATCAATGATAATAATAAGCATTAGAAGTTTCAGTCCATGGGCAGTTCTCAGTGGTCCTTTAAGAAAAAATGGCACAAATAATGGAACACATTAGGTATATCCCAAAATCAGCTCCTTTGACCTCGGAATGCATTCCTATTCTGCCAGACTCCACACGACTCTGAATCTTTCCAGAATAGACTGTCAAGATCTGGGGCCCAGTGGCAAAGTGGGGTTGGTTCCTAGTGGATTTTATTGTAGACACTCGGCAAACCCAGTGTCACTTAACAGAGAATCTTACTGGCTAGGATGTAAGGACCTTTGGTAAAGGTGGTCTGAATCCCATGGCTACAGTCTTTTTTTTTTTTTTTTTCAGGAAAAGAAGATTTTCCAGATCCCTTGGATGCACGCGGCTAGACATGGGTGGGATGTGGAAAAAGATGCACCACTCTTTAGAAACTGGGCGATCCATACAGGTATTAAAGCCCCCCCCTTCGCGTATAGAAGCAGACCCTGTTTGTTGGTGCTTTCATACCTCCTTCTTTTTTTTTTTTCTTTTAAAGATTTTATTTATTTATTTGAGAGGGAGAGAGAACAAGTGGGTTGGGGGGAAGGGGCAGAAGGAGAGGGAGAAGCAGGCTCTCTTCTGAGCAGGGAGCCTGATGCGGGCACTCGATCCCAGGACCCCGGGATCATGACCTGAGCTGAAGGCAGATGCTTCACTGACTGAGCCACCCAGGCGCCTGGGTACCTTCTTCTTTTTTAACTGACGTATAATGGACAAATAAAATCGTAAGATACTTAAGGCCTCCCATGATTTGATGTATGCACTGTGAAAAGATTCCCCCCATCAAATTAATTAACACATCCGTCACCTCTCATATTTGCCTTTGATTGCTTTTGGTTTTGGTGAGAAGGTCCATGTTCTACTCTCTCAACAAATTTCGATTATACAATACAGTGGTAGCCATTTGAAAAAGTTTTTTTTTTTTTACTACTACTCATGAAGATAGCTCTCAAAAACCTGTGGCGTGTCCCCAGACACATCCAGGACACGTGGGGCACAAACTCCATCACTCAGAAGTGATGCTTTGCCCATCCTATGGAAACTGTCCTTAAATTTCCTGTAAATGTGGGATTCTGATTATGTTCCCCATGAACTTACTTGTTCTGGAGTGGTAAACTTGGTTTGAATTTATCTCTCCAAAACGTAGTCAAGAATATATTCATTTATAACAGAATTTGAGTAGGGAGCGCTGTTTACAAGCATAGACTTTTTACTAATATTTGAGAATCATTTGGAAAAGGGACACTCTAGTTATCTGGGCTTGAAGGCGTCCCTAGCCTGCCGGCTTTCTCTGTTACTTACCTTGATTCTCCGTTCAACCATTATTAATTTTTTCTCAAGCTCTTAGGTAGAGCTGGGGTGACCAGTTTGTCCCAATTTGCCCAGAACTGTCCAGGTTTTAAAACAAAAATTCTCACATCCCAGGAATTCGGTGTCGGTCCCAGGTAAACCAAAACAATTTGTCACTGTCGTAGCCTGAAATTAAACAGGGATCTCTGTACTACCCATCCAGCAAGCCTATGTTTCCAGAAACTTCTCTCTATTTTTCCCCCTCTTTTTCTTAACCTTCGTTCTTTTGGCTATTTTGTTAGGAAAGCATCAACCAGGAGTAGATAAACCTGACCCAAAAACATGGAAGGCGAATTTTCGATGTGCCATGAACTCTCTGCCTGACATCGAAGAAGTCAAGGATAAAAGTATAAAGAAGGGGAACAATGCATTCAGAGTGTACCGGATGTTGCCCTTATCTGAGCGACCTTCTAAGAAAGGTAGGTATTTGCTGACTAAAACAATGGGCATGTAATATATATCGTCATACCTCTGAGGTTTCTTTAGTTCCACATCTGTGGTCACTCTGAGGTGAGAACACTTGTCCACACTGTGGTTGACAGTCTTCCCTTTGCCTGGCTGGGGGAAGTGACCGTCGGGTCACCAAAGGCGGTCAGGGAAACATGTGGAATTTTGACCACATGTGGATTAAAGCGTGTACGGGTTCCTCGAGAATTCCAGAAAGAATTGCGGGGAAATGGTTCTCTGTACGTTCCTCATGAATTAACCCCAAACTATTGTTTTTGTTGTTGTTGCCACAGGAAAGAAACCAAAGACAGAAAAAGAAGACAGAGTTAAGCACATCAAGGTAATCTTTGGTTGTTCAGAGAGAAAGCCAAAGTTGTGACCATTTTAATGATTCCTGTTCTGTCTCATAAAACCAAGTAACGTGATCTCTGGGAAGTATTTAATCTTTCTTCTTTGGCTCTTGTGTTTTATGTGCTTTTCATGTCTTCTCTTTGGCTTGTCCCCTCGAGCAGACTCCGGTACACGTATCCCCTGCTTAATCCAGTTTCACTGAGCAGTTTATGAATGAAATCACAAAGTCACACTGAGCTGGACCCCAACCTCCATCTGGTCCCCACGACGGTGGCCAGCTGGTCCCTTCGTTCTTGCTGAGCTCCAGCAGCCAGCTACTCTCTGATCACATTATTAGGTTTTCAGGCTATTAAATAGATCTGAAAGTCTACGAAGTATTATATACTTATATTAAAGTGTATCAGCTCTGTGTTATGCTTGTATGCCATGACAGGCCCTCAGGGTGGAGGCATGGAGGTCCGTGTGAACACCCTATTAGTGTGGTTCTCACTAGCTCTCTCTGCGCCACCGCAGAACTAGCTCTCGCGACTCCCCAGGCCCTTCCGTAGGGATGTGTGTGCGTGCGTGTGTGTGAGCCTCCCAGTAGGGCTGTTGTGGTCTGGAGTCCCCTGCGGTATGAGGATCCTTGTGCCTAGATGGCGTGGCCCTTGTCAAAGAGTCAGAGAACAGCCAAATACCTGTGCAAAATTGAGGACGAGCTCCGGTTGCTAAGGGAAGAGCAGACACCACGCTCCCGGGCCTGCAGACCGTCAGAGAGAAGGTCGTCAGATTGTCTTAGGGTTCACGGCACTTGGTTTGCAGATGGAGAAACTGAGGTTCAAGGGAGTTGAGTGACGTGGGCCCAAGGGCGGTGGACACGTGGCCAGAGTCACGTGGTCATGCCAAGTATTCTGATTCCTAACCCAAAATCGCTGTCGAAGGAGCAACCCAAACTGTCCAGACAGCACGATGTTTAAAAACAAGCTGGTTGGTCCAAATAGTCAGACAACATACAACAATATTTACTTCTGATCTAAAGTCAGACTTGTGAAGGTAGATAGAATTTGAGGGGCAGCTGAGATAAAACTGTTAAAGTTTCAGAAATATTCACCTTCCCTTCAAAGTGGAAAACAAATATTTTCAGCAGAATATTTCAGTAGTGACACGTCCAGTTTCACTCTAAATATTTTTAGTTTGCGACTTATTTTAAATATAGCACAGTACTGAGACCTAATTTCATTTTAACTTTTTTATTGTGGATGAATTTTATGCACACAGGAAGGAAACGACTGAGGAGAATTTTCTCTGTGACCGTCACCCCAGTTTCCACATGAATAGCTCGTGGCTATTTTGTTTCAGGAGTGGGTGCCTCCATCCTTGTCCCTCCAGCCCGTAGGGATGACCAATATTCGGCCATTTTTGACTCACAAAAACCATTTCATATGGTTCAGCGCACTATTCGAAGCAAATCCCACATTGTATCATCTTTCCCCCATAACTATTTCAGTATATACCTTCAAAATATGGGCATTCTCTAAAAATAACACAGTATCATTATTGCATCTGAAGAATTAACAGTAATTCCTCAATCTCGTCAAATATCCAGTCAGGGTTCAGATTGCCAGTTGACTCATGAATGATGTCATTTTTATACAGTCTGTTTATTTGAATTAAAATCCATATAAGGTTCACATATTGTGATTTGCAGGTATGTCTCTTACATTTTTGTATTTTATTTTATTTTTAATTTTTTAAAAAGATTTTGTTTATTCATGAGAGACAGAGAAAGAGAGGGAGGCAGAGGCAGGGGGAGAAGCAGGCTCCCCACAGAGCAGGGAGCCCAATGTGGAACTCGATCCCAGGACCCTGGGATCATGACCTGAGCCAAAGACAGACACTTAACTGACTGAGCCACCCAGGCGTCCCTCTTACGGTTTTTCTTAATCTATAGGTCTCCTTTGACATCACTTTTTTAAAAATTTATTTTTCCTTGCAGTTAAAAAAAAAAACAACTAGTTATTAGTTGTATCAAGTTTCTCAGAGTTTGGATTTTTTTCTGGGGCCTACATTTTAGTGAGTGTTGTTTAGTCAGAAAAGTGTGACTTCCCCACAAATAGGTGACTTTGAAGAGTTTGCTACAATCTTGAGTATGACTATGTCATATTTACTACTATTTTTGTAGCATTTAGCTCAATGCCTGGTACAGAACAGATAATACACTTTCGATAACTAAATTGGTGTACAAATAAATAGAACGTGTGAGGCACGAGCGGGGGTTTTACACGGCAGTGCAGGTTCAATTTCCCAATCTCAGTTAATAGACAGTGAGAGTGGGGTCACCGAGGTTCACTTTCAGCAAATGTTGCTCAAACGTACCTTCCATACCCCATCGGATATGAGACGCCAATAATAAGAGAATACCACTAGTTTAGGTATGTCTAAGCAAGAAAAACTGCTTGCAATGAAACCACGGCCCATAATTGATTACGAGGCACATCCTATTTTAGGGCTGTGGACATTCGAGGAGACGCGCAGTTTAGAATTGATGACACGGGCTGTTCTCAGAAGCCCAGGACATGGCAGTGTCTTCCCTATGGCTGCTCCGTTGAGCAAGCTGTGGAAGGGGCAGCCCTGGGTGAGGCATGGCCGTGGTGGCCCAGGGAAGCAAGTGAGAGCTTCCTTCTCAGATGGAAGTGTGTGGGTCAAGTTCCGTCCCGGCAAAGTGTCTGTTGTGAAATCCTCCGGTGACGACAGTATGGTCAGTACCTGAGACTTGTCCCTCAGAGGGACGCTGTTGCTTCAGCAGAAAGCAGGCGATTCAACGTAGAGAAGGCCAGTAGCCTTCCCGAGCTCTGTGGTTGCGGACAGCTAAGGCCATAGTGTTCATCAGATGTTTCCGTAGAACGTTTCCCAAGAGGACTCTCCAGCTTGTCCGGAATTGTACGGTTGAAGGACTTTATCCTTACCGAGCTGTTAATATGTTACTTTTCGTTGTCGCAGCGCCTCAGCTCTGAGTTAATACGCCCTGTGCAGATGTGCGACAGGAGAGACTAGACGGGCTTCCTCCGCTGAGAACGTGTGTCTCGTGTGTAGGAACCCGGTGGGAAAATTTGCTATTGGGAAAAGCTCCTCCCAGTCTTCATTCAGTTCCAGCTGAAGTTTTAACTAGCAAATGATGTTTAGACCATGTGGGCTACGTGTCAGAATTTTTTGGGGGGGTCACTCAGGCAATTTATCTCCATGCTGCTGTGTTCCCTCAGCAGATAGCTTCCCCAAGACTGGGAAACTGAGGCCTACTGGCCATGGAGTAGGTGCAGAAACTCGGCCTCCATATACCTCAGTGTTCTCTTTGTGGCTAGATAGGCTCTGAACTCAGTGAGCTGTGTTTTGCTTGAGCCGGGCCTTGCCTGTGTGGGGGTCACTGGCCATCGAAGGAAATAAGACGAAGACACACTATATGGTGTGTCATCAGTGCATGCACATGTTCCAGAAAAATGTCACAGGGCCAAGATCAGTAAGGAGAGAAGGGGATAAACAGAGGGGTGGTAGCGGACATTTTTGAGCCCCTACCAAGTTCTGAGCTCTAATTAATATGTCATCTAGCTCTTCCTGGGGTGGGCAGGTCATCTCCTGTTTGCATATAGGAATTAGAGGCACAGGGAGGTGAGTAATTTCTCCAAGGTGGCACTTCCAGGATTTGAATCCAGGTCAGTCCAGCTCCCAAACCCACACTTTCACCACACCTGGTGGCTCTGGGCCTTTAGGAAGCCGTGGGACTGAGCCAGGCTTTGGGGCATGGATTGAGTCACATGGTGGTCCGTCCCCAGCTCCAGAAGCATCACAGGAAGGCCAGGAAGTTAGAGTTGCTGTTTGGTCTTCCCTGGATGAGTCAGGAAGCTGGCTTAATTAGAGCAGGAGTCTGCGTGAGGCAACAGTGGGAAACAAAAGACCGTGGGCGGGGAGGATCAGAAATGAATACTTCCCGCCTCCTAGGATTGTTTGCAGATGAAGCATGCACGCTTTGGAACTAAAAAGTGCTTCCAGATCAAAGCATGGGTGCTGTGATGGGAACTGTATTTGAGGAGGGACAATTGAGAGCAGGTCACCTGGCAGAGAGCAGGTCCGGTCTGTATTAGTTCTGAACACAGACCTCTGGGTGGAAGTTACAGAAAAGCAGGTACTGGTTTTTAGCAGAACTTTCTAATCGAGCTGTGGGCTCTAACGGTGACTTGAGCGGGTCGAAAGCAACATGCTCCCTGTCACTGTCCGAAGACCACCTGCCAGGGCTGGTACTGGAGCAATCCTGTCATTGGTTGGAAGAGGGCTTCAGTTTTCAAACGTTAATCAGATGGAAACACACACTGGCAGCCCCGGTGAAACACAGACGGGGTCAGAGCTGCCCCGGATGGAGCAGGAGAGAGGGCTTGCCTGCCTCCTGGTGCTGGCCCCCACTCCCCCCCCCCGCCCCTGGCGGCTCGGGAGGGTACTGCTCAGGGCTCAGCCCGAAGGCTGGGGGGCTGAAGAAGCTGGATGGGTGATGTTGTGCAGTAAGGCTTGGCTGAACTCCTCAGGCAGAGCGGAGCATGACAGAGTTGATATTTAAGGGGGAAGGGCTTTCTCCTGGCGGTAGGAAGGGAAGGAGGGGAGAAGAGCGCAGTGGCAAGTTAGATGAAGATGGTGGCCCTCAGAACGGAGCGGGGGAGACGTTGGAGAGGATGCAGAGGGTGTAGACAGGAGTGGATCATGAGCGAACGTTGGGAGTGGAGCACGGTGTGTGAGGAGGAGGATGAGTTTAACTTGGAACGTGTTGAGTGTGAGATGACTGAGAGCTCTCTGAAGCAGATGTCAGGTAGAAAGTGGGAAATAGTGGGCCCAGAGCTCAGGTAAGTGTGGGAGCGCAGGGGTGTGGTCACGTACGCAGGAATGGTACCGCAGGCCTTGACCGCAGGTGCCTCGTCCAAGGAGAAGCTGTGCGAGAGGGACACGGAGACTCAAGCACAAGACGAAGAGGAAGGGGAACCAAGGAGAGAAGTCACAGGGAGGTTGCAATGAGAGTAGGAAGAGAATGAAGTTCCAGGGAAGGGAGGGAGGGAGGAAGGAAGGAAGGGAGGGAGGGAGGGAGGGAGGGAGGAAGGGAGGAAGGTGTCATAGGACCGGGCAGGAAGTGTCAGCCTGTTTTACTAGCGGCCTCATGATGTGGAATGTGCATTCCCTCTGGGCTACTTTTATTTATTTTTATTTTTATTTTTTTAAGTAGGCTCCACACTGGGCTTGAACTCACAACCCTGAGATCAAGACCTGAGCTGAGATCAAGAGTTGGGTGCTCAACCGACTGAGCCACGCAGGCGCCCCACCCCTGGGCTACTTTTATGAAGCCCAGCTGTCAGCCTGAAGTTTCAGTTAGTAGACAGACCTAGAGGTGTCCTTAAATTTGGCTGCAAGGAGACCGGCTTTGCACAGATGACTTAGGGCATCTCCGGCAGCGGGGGCTGGGTTGCAGATGGAAAAGTTCCGACGGCCATTGCATTTTGCCTCAAGGAAAGGGACATCTAGACAAGGGGCTGTGGCACAGGGATGAGGTGGAGTGGACTGGGAGTAGAGGCCCAGTGGCCCTTTCTGTCCTCTGACTCGGGCCCACCCCAATTCCTCCAGCAAGTGCAGCTTTTGAGACCAGTCGAGGATGTGTTCCGTTAGAGGTCTCAAGGGAGTGGCTTCTGTCCTTGGACTGACTCTCTTGTGTCAGTGTGCTTTTGCCCCAAACCCTTAAACTGCAGGCCAAACTTTAGAGAAAAGGTGCTTGGGCATAAAGATTTGGCAGAGTGAATGCGCCGGGAAGGGTCTGAACCTCCGCATAGTCTCTGTTTGGTTTTCTTTGGGGCAGAAACCAGAGTAGTTGACTGGAAACCAAAACTAGTTGACTCACGGGAGGGCCGATGTCTAAAGTCAGAAAGGGAACAGAAAGAGGAGGCCGGCTGAGGGTGAATCCAGGCCAGGCCATGGGACAGCAAGGTAGGGGACAGGGTGGGAGTGGGCACCATACAGGGCCGGGAGACGCTGGACAAAGAGCTGTCTGCACAGGTTCCGTAGAGAACTGGGCACCCCCCCCTTTTTTTTTAAAGATTTTATTTATTTATTTGACAGAGATAGAGACAGCCAGCGAGAGAGGGAACACAAGCAGGGGGAGTGGGAGAGGAAGAAGCAGGCTCCCAACGGAGGAGCCTGATGTGGGGCTCGATCCCAGAACGCCGGGATCACGCCGAGCCGAAGGCAGATGCTTAACCGCTGTGCCACCCAGGCGCCCCGTGCACCCCTTTTCTTAAGTTGAGTTCCTTGCTTAAAAAAAAGGTATGTAGTTGAGGTTTCACTGAGTACAGTGAAGGTCCTTGTTCTGCACCCCGAGTGGAGCCCTTTTGAAGAGATGCTGACTACATCTCACTGGGCAGTTGACTCTCCTGGCCTTGCAGAGTGACCGTACCCACGAGATGGTTTGCACTGAAGACTTCAGAAGCAACAGGGCATTTTTTTGAAGTGGGATGGGAGGAGTGAAACCATGTCCGAAGTAGTCCGACTCGGTCTCCATTGGTAGACTTCTCTCAGAGAAGGAGTGCAGGACTCAAGGGAGGGATGGGGTGGCAGGAAGACCAATAGTTCTGTCTGAATCTCTGTTGGGATTCGGGCGGGCTCCGTGAAGGCAGAAAGCTCCTGGAATAGGCTCGTGTTGCGGAACCAAAGATTGAGTTCAGTTCTTGTCGCTCCTTAGGCTAGAAGTAGTGTGATCTTGGAAAATTAATTTAGTCTCTGAGTCATAGTTTTCTCAAGTGGAAAGTGGTAGAAGTATCACTTGCCACTAATTAAACGGTAGATCATGTGAAACTCAGAGGCCTTCAGTTGAGATCAGAATAATTTAGGTTTTTAAATATATGCAAGTCTGACTGCCTCATTACTTTTATCAGAAACCTAGAAGCAGAATGAGTAAAATAAATAAATAAATAAATAACTTGACAACAAAAGAAACCCATACAGATTAGCAGGTCTTTTGATAATTCCTTCAGATGTTCTGTACGTGTCTCCTTTTGGGCAATCGAGGAAAAGGAAGTGGCGGAATGAAATCAGGGGCATGACCAGGGGGCGGGGGGAGACATGGGAAAGGAGCCCCGAGGAGGCAGCGAGAGAGGCAGGTGCCGTGAGAAGGCAGAGAATTGTAGTAACATCGGACAGTCATGTTGTCAAGAGGGACAGTGCAGTCCTTCCTCCCTGTTGGATGTGGGGTTGAGGGACAGAACTTGAGGACAGGTCACCGTACTTGAGAGCAGTTTTATTGGCCGTCTTTATTTACGCTTGCGTAATGGAAAGCATTAACTTGAGAGTAAGTGCCAGGTGCCTATTTATCGCATTTAATCCTCACATCATCCCTGGGAGGTGGGTCCGTTCTGTCCTCAGTTTACCACTGTCTGCAGGGCCCTGGAGGAGGCTCCGAGAGGGTTCAGTCAGGTCCTGCATCCAGCGTGCAGTGGAGGAGCCAGGCTCTGACCCCTGTGCGACTGCAAAGCCTGACAGACAACAGGCTTGTCATGCCAGCCCTGCAGGAGCCCGGAGCTTGAGGCTGAGGCTGGAGTGGCGGCCAGAGCAACCGCAGGCTCTAACACCGGCGTAGGGGAGGAGGCGAAGGTGGGAAGGGCAGACCCTTGTTCAGAAGTTCAGCTATAAAGGAAGAGGAGGGATGGAGACTCAAGTCACAGGCACACGACTTTCCCCAGAAAGGCCTCGTAAAAGGTGGAAATGCAAGGTGCTCCAGGAGAAAGGGGGGCTGGCCTGGGCCCCTCCTCTGTTTGCCCTTTGGTGCCTCCTGTCAGCCATGCACGTGGGAGTTGTGTGAGCACCGAGCTACGTACTGAAGTGATGTCTTCCACGCTACAGTTGGTAATCATGTGGGAGTTTGCCGGGGTGGGGTCGTGCAGGAGCAGGTAACTCCCCCTCCTTCCCTCTGTGGCTTCCCCAAGATTTGGGGTGGGTGGAGGGGGTTCATCACTGATTGCAGGCAGCACAGAAATAGACTGGTAAGTACACCCCACATGCCTTAGAGATGCCCACCACTCTGGATTTTTCAAAGCACAGGCATATCTCCCTCTGACGATCTTCTGCTCCCGTCTTGTGTTCTTTCTGCCCCACTCTCCATCTTGGTTTCCCAAAGGAGCTGTGCTGTGTGGCTTTTGTTGTCTGACTCGATTGCTATCATAGATGCAGGTGCAATCTTACCTTGAGGAAAAGCTCTCTGATCAACATGCTGAAGGTCAATGTGTACCTCGGGACTGGCTCCCCCACAGGTGCTTGGCTCTGTCAGAGGTTGGAGGGTTCAGGGACTTGAATAAACACAAGTAAGAGCTACACTAAGGACGAGGAGCTTGTTGCTTCATTAGTTAGGAATGAGTAGCCTCTCGGGCCCGCTGGGACATTCAGACACTCGAACACTCGAAAGGCATTTGTGTGAAGCCACGGGGTGGGGTTGCCCAATTGGACTCCGCTGGGGGAGGTGGCCTTCTGCGCAGTCTGGCCCATGTTACCGGCCACCCGCCCAGTGACAGGTGCTCAAGTGGCCAGGGTCCAGGGCAAACCTTACCTGAGGAGAAGTCATTCACAGAGTCCCCTGACTTCCTGTTCTTGGCCCAATGGTGGAGGCAGACCTTTTCCTCGGAAGTCATGGTAAAAGAAGTGGCAGGATTCCTTCCTTAGAAAGCGGGAGTTGACCCTTGTGAGCGCTCCCTCCCTCCGAGAAGGAGGAGCTGGCAGCTAGACACGAGGTTCTTTCCACAGTTACACAGCCCCGCTGAACCCCCAAACTGTCATCTACAGGTGTAAGCCTTTCATAAAAGCAAACCAGATGTGCTCTTACCCTTTCCTCAAAGGAAAACGAAAGTAGGCAAATACCTGGCAGCATATTCCGTGCAGAAATGTGCTGCTTTAGCTCCAGTCTGATTTAAATTCGTAGGGAATGCATTCAGGGAATGATCGTGACTCCAGCAGTGAGAAGGAAAAAAAAAAAAAGTAGACAGAGGGTAGAATTTAAGCTAAGAAAAAGGAGGGGAAAGGAAGTATTCTCAATTCTTTTTTCTTTTCTTCTTCCTAGCAAGAACCAGTTGAGTCATCTTTGGGGCTTAGTAATGGAGTGAGTGATCTTTCTCCTGAGTATGCCGTCCTGACCTCAGCTATAAAAAATGAAGTGGATAGTACGGTGAACATCATAGGTAAACTGTTTTGACATCTCATTTTTTCTCTACACGAGCAGCCCCTGGGGTCTAAAATTTGTAAAACGTGATTTGAAGTAACATAGTCAGTGGGAGGAGGTCTTGGAACCATCTCAAAATGCAAAGTTCCAGCCCCCAGACTTCAGGGCTGAGAATAAAGGCCTTTGAGGATCAGATAAAGGAACTTTTGATGGGTCAGCCTCAAGAAAATAGGCCAAGAGTGACTTCCCAGGAGACTCCAGTAGATGAAATGGGTTTTCCCCCCCAGTGATTCCCCCCCTTGATTAGTGGTTCTCCAGCTTTCAGTAAGCGGCCACATGGACAAAAGTGTTATTCTTCACTTGGGAACAAGGAGACGGGAGACCTGACCTCACGGGTCCCCTCAGAACCTGCCACGAACGTGGCGCTCATCTTATAAATGAAGGTACTGAGGCTCAGAGACCTGTGGCCAACGGCACGCTCTGATTCCCCAAAGATTCTCGAGCGCCTTCCCCAGACCAGACTCGGTGCTAGAAATAGGTTGCGGAACAGGACAGGCCCCATCCCTGGTTCCGTGGAAGGAGACAGCAAACAAATATGGCCGCAGATAACTACAGCGCTAGCACGTGTGGAACATGCTGCGAAGAACAGAACAAGGGAGGATGTCGGGGCCGGAGTTAGATGGGACGCTTCTCGAAGGACTGGCATGTCCTCTGAAGTGGGTGGGTGAGGGGGAGCCCCGGACTGCTAGCCGTGGACCCCCACGTAGGAACCCGCTTGGAGGGCTAAGACAGTCCAGAGTGGCGGAGCAGGGGTGAGCCTGGGGAGAGGGCACGGTGGTCTGTCAGGGAGGGACCAAGGGTGGGGCCCTGGGACTTTTCCCCAGGGAGAGGACACTGGGCTTTGTTCCCAAACCGCTGGAGGGTGTGTTTCAAAACAAAATCTTTTTTTGTTGAAGTACAAGAAACAGTCAAGTGCGCAACTGTTTTACACACACACACACACACACACACACACACACACACGCACACACACTGTAAGCCCCAGCCCTTGGAGGGTTTTAGGCAGGAAGGGGGCCAGAGTGAACTTCATCTCAGCCAGATGCCACTGGGCCACGGCGCTGAGTGATGGTGGAGGCCCTGCGGTGAGCTCGTCTTGCAGCTCCAGCCCCAGAATCCAGAACCGGGCTTTGCCCTCGGGCACCTTGTGGTCCATTAAACTCTTCTCCACTTTGTAGACTGTCAGGGCTTCCGATGCTGGTAAGAACCAGCGAGATCACGCAGAACTAGGAGAGCAAACCTCCCACCCAGGTGCCTTCATTTCCTGATCCTCGGCCGAGTACGGACAGGAGGCTGCAGATGCTACGAATGTTAGCCCCCACCTCCTCGCCTGGGCTTTGGCGTTTGGGAAGTAGGGTGATGTATGCAGGGACTCCCTCGAACGCTGAGGGCTTTGGCAGAGCGCAGAGTGAGGGAAGCACGGGAGCATGTGCCTGCGGGTCCCGCTCACCTCAGTGTCGCTGAGGTCTTACAGACGCAGTGTTCTTCCCGCGTCCCCAGGGGAGTGAGGCCTAGCCTGACCAGCACTCCCGCCCCCCGGAGCGGCTTCACCCCCCCTGGGTTCTCGGCTGTCTTCCTGTCCTCAGCGGGGGCAGCCTCTGGAAAGCCTTGCCCATTCAGCCCTTTAAAAAAAAAAAAAAAAGAAAATATTGGCCAAGACTCCAGGCACTTTTTCTTAAGATTCAGCCGTTTTGACCGAGCTGGTTGGTTTTGAGCTCTCCTTCATTTATGAGGTGAATTCAGCCTCAGATAAAATGGCAAACCAAAGTCACAGTGGTACAGAGGTTTCTTCACTTTTTTTTTTAAACATCTGGTTGAGTCTATGGCATGTAAATTCTGTCGGGGTGATTGTTCTTTGCGCTTCCATACGATTGCTGCTGTCAGGATTGGTGCTAACTTAATGAGTCCTTAGCTCCAGGGCAAAGGCGGATGCCCAGTCTGGTTAGAAAATCACCTGCTGGATTCAGTGGGTCTCTTCCTTGGCGTAATAATAAAATAATAACGGATGGCAGTACGAGGAATCTGAATATCTCTAATTAGTTGGTGGCCCTTACAAAGGTGTGTAATACACCAAGTGCATCCGTGCAAGTATTTTAAAGAAGGGGTAATTTGTGATCATTGTTAACAGTAGCACGACCTCGGATTTTAAACCCTCCACACCGCTTTTGTCTCCACTCCCACGGTGACCATTAATTAGCCGTCCCCAGCCTTTGTGATTTGGGGACAGAGGTGAGGAACACACGGATTCTGACTCCAAGGCCAAGACAGCGGAATTTGAAAGACTCTGTCTTGACCTTTTATAAAAGTGCTTTATTTGAAATGATACCATTTCTTGCTTTCAGTTCCTGTGTCTCTGAGCCCGGAGTTCATTCCAGTTATGTGTTCAGGCACCAAGAAGAAAGCCTCCAGGTGTTTCTTTCTGCTTTTATAAGCATATATGTGGATAAGTGTTTCAAAACACTGAAATGAGTATTTTATATGGTAACTGTTTTTCACATGATCTGTCGGTTCTTAGTGAGGGAAATAGATTGAAAACCGGTAAATTAATCCGGCGAAGGCCAGCCTCCTGGTGCGTTTTTATTCCAGACGGGGCGAAGGTCATTGTGAGTGAATCCAGTAAGTGGACAAAACGGGGAGTGTACAGTGGTCCCGACATGGGAACTCTTGCTTGATGGCTGCTGTGGTTTACTTTTGTTCTTGCCGTGAGTGATACAGCACGCACGCACACACACACACACGCGCACACACACACACACGCACACACACACACACGCACACACACGCACACACACACACACGCACACACAAGCAGGCACACGCACACAGGCACACACACGCACGCACACGCACGCACACACGCACACACACACACACGCGCACACAGGCAGGCACACGCACACAGGCACACGCACACACACACGCATGCACACACACGCACACACAGGCAGGCACACGCACGCAGGCACACACACACACACGCACACACAGGCAGGCACACGCACACAGGCACACACTTGTGGCTGTCAGCCGGCTGGGCCCGGGTCTTGCCGTCGTCTTGTCCTTAACAGCTCAGCGAACTTTCCGACTGAGCCAGTTGTGCTGAGACACCAAAAAGCAGCGCGGTGTCTCAGCACTTAAGACTTCTCTTCCCATGTTCCTTCTCTCCTGGATGATTAAATGGCCCAGGCGAACACGCCCAAAGACCTAACCCTGCTTTCCTTTGAAGGGTGGCAGAAAAAGAAAAATACTCCTTATTTTTATTTTTACTTTGCTTTAGCATTGAATTCTTTTCTGTATGTGGTGACTTCTGTTTTTAGGAAGCGGAAGACGCCAGCAACATGTTGAATTGTTCTGACAATACCCTGCTGGCATCCTGCCCAGGTTAGCAGTGCTTTTGCTGAGCTGTATTGAAATCTTCTCCAGGCCAGTGTAGAAAGTTTGCAGGTGTGGATGCTCTGTCTGAGTTGCCCAGGCAGTGCTTTATAACCCCATTGTGTTTCTTGATAAAAGGTAACCCCGCCCTTCAATAAAGCAAAGACTGCCATGAAACAGGGAGGCTATTCATTACTCCCAAGTCAATCAGGCAATCCTTAGTGACTAGACATATAGCCATTAGGAAATAATGCAATTGGAATTTTGTCTGCCCACAATGCACCTTATAGGATGTGCTTTTTTTTTTTTTTTGGTAATGGCTTCCACATTTGACTGACTTGAAAAGTAAAGCTTGAGTAGCTCTTTCAGACAAGCTTAGAAACTCAGCTATCACCAGGGAGGACTTGCAGTTGCAAGAGAACAGATTCACAGCGTAGAGACCACCTTGGGGTCCCTGCGAGGGCGTCATGGTTATGACTCAAGGTTGGCAGCCTCTGGCACCAGAATTCGTCATGATTTGGGGGTGGTCAGAGGTGACGCGAGGCTGTAGACCTGTGTCTTCATCTTTTTCCGGTCCGTTTGTTCACTCTTCTTTTTTGCTATTTTTCCTGGTGCTTAAGATGTAAAAACTCCATCTACAAGATAAATAAGAGCTTGAGGTGGATCTTTAGATGAAAGGCCCCCCCTCATCAGGGGGAGGGAGTGAAGGTCTTCGATGCTCCTTCTCGGTGGGCTGTGTGCCGTGCTTCGTGCCTTCTTTGGGGAGGGCTGAGCTCTTTGCGTCTCAGGAGACAAAACATCCAATTGGACCAGAAGTCCTAGAAAACTGTGAGCACCATGAAACTCCATGTGGGATGTGAAACCCAAATGTCCCTATATATCCAGACTCAGACCCGATAGTGCACCTTATTTTTCTTCAGGGGACTGGAGCTGGGGAAGCCTGGTCACAGAGGTGGGATGGCACGGGACACTCTCCGTTGCCATGTGCCAGCACGAGCCTTGGCAGTAGTTTGGCTATTGCCTTTCAACCTTGAGAAGTTTTTATTTGCCCAAGAAAACTGCCATGTTTTTTTATGAGGCTATATATTTCTCACCCTCCCCTCTCCCTTGCCCCCCACCTCCTTCATAATTAACCATCAGCTCCTCCTGTCTCCCCTCATATTTCTCAAATCCAGCTCCTTTTTTCTCCTTTTGGTATTTCCCCGTCACCTTCACCCTTGCCAAGGCTCTGCTTCCATTCTGCCCCCTCCCCATTCATTCACTACATGGAGGGATTTTTTTTTTAATTTTTAATTTTTTAAAATTTCTTAAAAAGATTTTATTTATTTATTTCAGAGAGAGAGCACGAGCACGGGGGCGGGGGGCAAAGAGAGAGGGAGAAGCAGACTCCCTGCTGAGCAGCGAGCCAAACTCGGGACTCGATCCCAGGACCCCGAGATCATGACCTGAGCCAAAGGCAGACGCTTAACTGACTGAGCCACACAGGCACCCAGGATTTTTTTTTTTTTTAATGCCTGTCTCACCATGTCACCATTGCCCCCAGGATGAAGACCCAAGTCTCTCGTGTCCCCAGAGTCCTGCTGACCTGTTCCCTGCTGACCCCTTTTATATTTGTTTTTGAACTTGAATTTTTCTGAACATTTTGACTTCCGTGTACCTTTCTCTTGAGAAAGCGAGGTGGGCTGTGTGTGTTGTCCTCGGGGAGCAGCCGTGAGGGCTCGTCCACACAGCACGGAAAGACGTGCACGTTTGCCAGGGAGGGTAAGCTGCCACCCCGAGAAGTCTCACCCACATGTCCTCTCCCAGACCATCGACCCTTGAGATGTATTGATTAACTCGACTGAGATTTTATTGGGACAGATTATTTGCTCGCCTTTATGATAGCGCGTGGCACTGTTTTCTCATGGGAGTGCAGGCTGTGTACTGCCCCAGCCCCGCTCTTGCTTCGCCCTGACCTAGGTGGGCACCAGCTGCAGCTGGGGCGGGCTGGCCTGTGCAAGGCCCGAAGTCCATGCTCTGACATCATTCACCCCATGGTAACTGTCTTTCCTATCGTTTCTCCTGGGCATCTCACCCAAATCATGGCTGAATTTTATTAAAACAAAACAAAAAAAACCACACAGATTAGAAGTTAAAAGACATAGGTTCTAGACCTACTTCTGCAGTTTTTTACTTACCACATGACCCTGGGCAAACTCCCTAGCCTCTCTGAGACTCGATGTCCTGAAATATAAAATGGAACTAATGATACTGCTCCTGCCTGCCTCCCAGGGTTGTTGGGAGCACAAAGTGAGCATAATGGAGACATCACTGTGTAGTTAGAAGGTGGTAAGATAATATGGTTATGATATTATCAAAGTCATATTAAACTATATTTGAGTAAGGAAAGTAGCCTCCATCTGTGCTGCATCTTCAACGCTAATATGAACAGTTTCAGTTCTCGAACTTTCGGGTGGGATCAAGAAGAAATTTCTCTCCCTAGGACTGTGGGTAGCCTGATTTTCTATGCCCACTGATAAGCTTTATGCTCAACCCTACAGACCCCTGAGTGACCTTGGCGGTCTACCTGGCCTCTCTGGGTTTCAGCTTTCCTTAGCTATAAAGTAGTAGGACCCCCGCCACCCCCCCACCCCTCTCCAGAGCCCCTTGTTTTCGTTTCTAATAGTCTCTGCTCTGAAGAGCTTTCTGTGAGGCATGGGGGCACTGCTTTCTCAGGGGGAGGCCTACATTAAGTCAGCAATTGTTCCTAAAGTTGGAATGACCTTTTAAGGAACCAAACTGGTTCATCAGTAAGCAGCCATGAATAATATTGTTGTAATTCTTAGCAACTAGGTCCAGATAAAATTACATTCCTGTGGGTGACTCTTTTCCTGATGGGCTGACCTGATGTGCCGGAGACGCTTAGTGGATTGCTAGCCCCCTAACCATTGGAGAATTTCCCTGGCACCCAATACAGAGCTGCTGAAAAGCAATTTCACTACTGGTGACGAGCCCAGAGTCTCATTGAGGTGAGATTCCTAAGTTTTTATCCTCAGATGGGCTTAGAAGGGCAGGAGCAGCCCGGTGGGAACTTGGTGAGCTCTTCCGGTTGGGGAGACCACCCTGCAGCGTGTTCGAGTCGAGCCTCCGGGTCAGGGAGAGTGGAATTTGGTTCCAGGTTCTGCCACTTACCGGCTATCTGACTTTGAATTAATATTTAACTCTCCACGATGCCTTTCCTCATGTCTAGAATGGGGACGATAATTGTACCTTCCTTGTGGGGTCATGGAGTCTTCCAGGTGGGAGGTCAGGGGTGAGTGGGAAAGGCCATGATGAGTGCTCGGGAAGCATTCGGTGTCGTTACTATTATTTCTCAGTCAGGGTACTTGGGCGCCCCTCATGGTGCCACTTTTTTTTTTTTTAAGATTTTATTTAAGAGGGAGGGAGGGAGAGAGAGAGAGAGAGCACAAGCAGGGGGAGTGGCAGAGGGAGAGGGAGAAGCAGGCTCCCCGCTGAGCAGGGAGCCCAACATGGGACCCGATCCCAGGACCCCAGGATCCTGACCTGAGCCGAAGGCAGACGCTTCACGGACGGAGCTCCCCGGGCGCCCGCACGGCGCCCTCCTGACTCGTTTGCTGTAGCAGATTGCGGACAGTTGGCTACGTGTGTGTCTTTTTGACTGTCAGGAGTCAGTGTTACCGTGTGGGTTGTCACTTGGGGCAAAGGCTGGTGGTTTGGGGAGCTCATCAGTGAGAGAGAGAGATCGGTCAGATGACTAGGGCTAGTGCCGAAAGCATCCAGGGAGCATCTCGGACGTTGGGAATTCCTTGCTTTTCCTTTGGGCTTGCAGCTTGTGAGTTGGGCTCCCAATGATGTTCAGATATTAAGTGAAATAGAGGAAAATGAGCCCCTTTTCGGTGTACAGTTCTGTGAATTTTGACAGAAGCACTCGGTTGTGTAACCACCACTATATTCAAGACCCAGGACATTTTACCACCCCCAAACATTTCCTCCTCTTCCCCCCGGCTTCTGGCGACGATGGCCCACTCTGTCTCCATCACTTCATCTAGGTTCTGAAAAGCCCCCTTGCCGGAAGTCTTGACATTTGCTAGGAAGCGCTCATTGTCACATCCGGTGTTAGCAAGTGGTCGTCATCTCCTGTGGGACTCCGGCTCCGGTCGCTGAGCCTCGGTCTGCCCCCTGGTCGGTTTGTTCAGCAGATCTTCCAAGGAGCTGCTCGCGGGCGTAGGCCATGAGCCTGTGCTGGGACTTGGTACAGAAAGTTCTAATCCCGGTTCTCAAATCTCTCAGGAGCTGCAACTTGGTGGGGAGATGACGCACCCAAAGAAAAAGTTAAAGGGAGATACATAGACTTAACTTGCGGTATGAGGCAGAAGGTCAGGCAGTGTGACAAGGTTGTGCCATGTTGCTGTTAGGGCCGAGCAGTGGGGACAGTGAGGGAGAGGCGCTCTGGAAGGAGAGGTCCGTCTGTTGTGAGGTGGTCAGGAGAAGGCTCCAGAAAGACAGAGGCATTCAGAATACTGCCTGTTGCTCCCCCTCCCCTTCCAACCCGTGTGTTACTGCCTCAGTGAAGCCTTTGAGTACTCAGACTGGAGAAAAATAATCCACTTTCTCAACTCTTTTCATGTGGCCTCTCCCCGGCCCCCTTCCCTTCTTTTTCTCTTCACAACTGTCCTGAACTTAACCTCTAGAGCGTTCTGTGCTGGCCCGGAGCCCTACCAGAGTTCTCACAAACCAGGCCCTTGACTGGATTGATCGTGCTCTGCCCGTCCTCCTGCTTGACAACAATGTCTCCCACAAGTAGGTGCTCGGTCAATCTTGCATGAGCTGAATGAATGACTGAGCTGGGCGTTGTGGGGAAGAGCAGCGAGGGCGAGAATTGCTGGTCAGAGCAAGGGGCTCTGTTAGGGTAGGAAGACATTGGAGCTGTAGCCGTTGTGTAGACCCCCAGCTCGCTCGCTATCTACTCGAAACGACAGGGCAAAAGAGAATTGAATTTTGGAGTATTGGAAGTTAGAGCGGCTTGGATTTAAATCGAATTTATAGAAGAGCTTTATAGCCTTCGTGGGTAGGGTATCTCTTGTAGCCAGCCCCTCCTCAGACACACGTATGCGCCCACACGCACGCGCCCCATTTGGTTTCTGTCCGCCAGCTGCTCAGGACTTGGGAAATCTTGTGTTCCTGCCGTTTTATCTTCCGTGGGAGAAAAGGCAGAAGAGGCTTGAGAGAGGTCAGTGTCGGCGCTCAGTCTGTGTCTGGTGAACTGCATAATTGATGCCCTTCGTGCTCAAGTAGGGTAGTCCAAAGGATAAAATAAGACTTCGGGAGTCGGCCTGCCATATATAGCCTGCCTTCCTTCTTTAATTTTATCCCGTCCAGGAGAACCTAAACAACATTCCATTTCCCTTCCTCTCTGAATGCTGCGGCCTTGTGGAGGGTTATCACATCCCACATCTCCTTCCCCCAGCCTCTCGGTGCCTTCCCTCTCTTCATTCCAGAACTCGAGAATTCTCACTCCCCTCTCGAGCCTTCTCTGAATAGAATCAGGTCATGTTCTCTCTACCTCGTGCTAGTCATTTCACTTCTGTCCAAAAAGCAATTAAAACAGGAACTCATTTTTAAACAAAAATACTGGAGCAATTAAAATACCGAGCAGTTAAGACCAGAGCTTGTCCGTGGTGGCAAAGTTCTCGAGAAGATCGGGACGTGGTGGCCTTTTTGTGCCTAACCCGATGGTCGAGAAACCATGAGGGACAGAGAGCCCTGCCCATAACCCGAACTGTGTGACTTTGGGGAAGTTAATCTCCTTCTCTGTGCCTGAGCTTCTTAATGGATAAAAGGATTAGGACGGCTTGCCTGTCGTTCTCGCAGGGGAAATGTTAAAATAACTTACACAGGCATGAGTAAAACGTCGATTATGATGCAAAGTATTTTGAGACCCTTGGGAAAACATTGTTATTCCTTTGTTGTTTCCATTTGTTTGTTGGTACCCGTTTTCAGGGATATTTCATTCAGTCAGTTGCCAACAGAAGTACAAGGTCCGTTCTGTTTAAAAGCAGGGGAGGGCGTTAGGGGCTTTCAGATTAAAACCACACTGAGACACCACTCGAGGTAGCACAGTAGCGACGACACCAAGGGCTGGTGAGCATGCGCGTGAACTAGGTCATCCATACGTCGCTGGCAACGGGAAACAGGACAGCCACGCCAAGCAGCAGCTGGCAATTTCCAGTAAAATGGAACATGAACTTACCATGATCCAGCAGTTGCACTCTTGGGCGTTTATCCCGGAGAAATGGGAACTTGCATTTCTACAAAGCCTGTACACGAATGCCTGTGGCAGCCTGGTTTGTAATTGCCCGAGAGCGGAGACAACCCGGAAGGCCTTCCGTGGGCGAACCGGTAAACAGACGGCGGTGCCGCCGCACCGGGAGCATTACTCAGCAGTGGACAGGAGCCGGCTGTTGACAGCACGACACCGCCGCGTGCGTGACTCTCCAGGGAGTTATGCTGCGTGAGAAGAGCTCCTCCCACAAGGTTACTGTGCGAGCTCATTTTTGAAACATCTTTGAAAGGACAAAAATCATGGAACTGGGGACAGATGAGTGGATGTCAGGGGTTAGAGACGGTGGGGAGGGGAGGCTGACGGGAGGCGGGTAGAGGAGATGCTTGTGTTGATGGCCCTGGTTTGTATTTTGACCATGCTGCCGGACACATGAAATGACATGTGTGAGAAAATTGCATGAAACTAATTGCACGCACACACACACACCCGCAGAGCAGTATGAGTGAGACTGCGGACATCTGAACAAGATGTGTAGAATGTTATCGGTATCAGTGTCCCGATACAGTGCTAGAGTTTTCCAAGATGTCTCCATTGAAGGAAACTGGATAAAGGACACCCAGGATCTGTCTCTGTTATTTCTTGCAACTGTATGTGCTATCTACTACAACGAACTCCAACTAAAATGTCTAACTCGAGGCAGGATTCAGAACCAAGGTGGTGGGGATTCATCTTATCCGTGTCCTGGGGAGCTGGTGGGCTCATCTGTGTGAGGCTTGGGGAAGCGTTCTGTCCCGTTGTTCTGATACTTCCTCCCTTGGTCACATTGCCTGGAGGGTAGGAAAGGGCTGGGAGCATGAACAGAGCCCCCACGCTGGAAAGGATACAGTGGAGTGGCTTTTGGTGGTCCTTTCTCCTTAGTAAGATTTGATTATGTCTCCCTGGACCCAGGACCTGGAAAACAGCACAGCAGTCTTCCTTTGGAGCAAGAGCAGGAGACAGAAATGGGTCAAGTTTCAAAGCACTGTCTTTCTGGCCCTGGGGATATGGCTCTGGATATGGCCTCTGGTCCTGCAGGCTTGGCTATGACTGGGTTGAGTTTGGGACATTGCCACATGGAAGCACCGCTGGCCAGCCTGCTAGAAATAGCCCCGGGGAACCAGGTTCCTGGCAAATGTCTCCTGCTTCTCTGGAGACATTAACCCAGAGCTAAGGCCGTTCTTCGGTTTCACGGCCGATGACATGTGGTGACTGAGGATCTGATTCGGCTCTTTTGGGAAAGGTGGTCTTTCTTGAGAGTGCATGCTAGAACGCTGAGTCGGGCCTTGGTGCTTGACTGCTGTCTTTTCTTTGAAGTTGTAGGACAGTCACATCTGGACAGCAACATCGAGGATCAAGAGATTGTCACGAACCCTCCGGACATCTGCCAGGTTGTAGAGGTGACCACCGAGAGTGACGAACAGCCGGTCAGCATGAGTGAGCTCTACCCTCTGCAGATTTCCCCCGTGTCTTCCTATGCAGGTAAGAGGGTAGGAGGGAGCCTTTGGAGCTGAGCAAGGATTGGGGAGGAAGGGGTAGCCCCTCAGTGTGGGGCCACCCGCTTGACTGCACAGCCAAGAACCTCTCCTCTGTCCTGGGGATTATTCTTGCTTTATTTTCCCCACGAACATCTTCTTGGGTACTTGTGTTCTCAGAAGACATGGCCACAGCATTTCTTGACTTGATCACCCATAATGTTTTCGTGCATGACTAACAATATTTCTTTGGAGAAGTAGTTCATTGAAGTCTGTTTTATTTGCATAAATTATCGGAAATCCAGAAGGGTGTTTTCAATGGAATCTGAGTTTAACCAAGCTGGAGAGAACCTTGAAGACCATTCCTTCCAGCTTCTTCAGATTTTTTGGAAGTGAAGGCCCATATTCTGGGTCACATGGCCAGTGAGCATTTGGGTCAGGACTTGAACTCAACCTTTAGACCTGGAGCCTCATTCCATCCCGCCATGTTTACTTGTTTCCACTTATTTTGCCTTTCTCTTTCAATTCAGTGCAGCTTCGAATCAGGCCAGGTGCCTGAGCCCAGATCTGATTCCCCAGGGAACAACCATAGAACGACCCAGGAATTGACCCAGACAGTCCTAGGATTAGAACCAGAGTCAGGTGGTGCTTCCATCTTTACAGAACAAAGTGGTGGCTTCTTTGTCTGCCACCATTACATCATCTTACGCTGTCCGATGAGCTCCGTTTAATTTTCCAGGAGTCGACTATAATTAGAAATATAAATTCTGAGTCAATGTTATTGCTTACAAACATTAAAAATAGAAAGCAGAGGCCCTCTCCTGAGGAACCACAGTCAGCTCTAATACGCGTTCAGGAATCTTCCCAGTGAGCTCTATGTGCGTCCAGGCAGTGTCCTCCAGCTAGGGCGCCGCCCCGTCCCTGGCACACAGTATTAGAATTAGGTTGATTTAAATGACAGGTTCTTGGTGAATTATCAGCCACTCACCTAACCTTCTATTTTCTGAGCACGAACTTTCTATATTTTTAGCTTATTTTTTAAAATTGCGGTTAAGTGGACATAGCCCAGAATTTGCCATTTTTGCTATTTTTAAGCACACATTTTGTGGCAGTGAGCGCATTTGCATTGTTGTGCAATCATCACCACCATCCAGCTCTCTAACTTTCTCATCTTGCAAAACTAAAACTCTGTCCCCATGAAACACTCAGCCCCCCTCCCCCTCCCCGCAGCCCCTGGCAACCGCCCCGCTCTACTTTCTGCCTCCGTGAATTTGGCTACTCTCGGTAACTCACGGGAGTGGAATCATACCGTGCTTGTCCTTTTGTGATGGGCTGATTTCATCCAAGGTCCTCAAGATCCTGACTCCCTTCTATGCCAGGAGCATCGAAGGCACGTGAGAGCAAGCCTTGGCTACAAGAAGCTTATAATCTGTCAAAGAGGATAAGCTGGTCATAGGTTGTTTCGTCCTCCCCTACCTGGGCGAGATCCTTGGTGGTCTTTGCCAGGCCCCAGTGATAATAACTACTATCTGCTGCGTGGTTACGGTGCCCTGGGAACTGTGCTCCAGGCTTGGAGGCAGCCGACTTGCTTCATCATCAGGAGAATAACTCGGTCAGCCTGGGGATCATCGTTATTCCCTCTCTAAAAATTAGGACCCTAAGGCCAGTGTGGGTAAGGCGCTGTGTCCGGGGAAGAACGGTGGCACCACCCACATGTGGCTCAGCCCTCCCCCGGAACGCTGCCCTAGACCTTGCCCAGGCTCTGTGGTGCAGAACGCATCCGCCCCGCTGATCTCCAGGGCCCTCCGAAGGAGGCAGAGTGGCGGCGTGTTTATGCCTTCGCTTTACAGTTGAGATAACACCGGGCTACTTGGCTTATGTTTACACAGCCACGGCTGAAAATGCGTGACTTTCCCCTACGTCGTGCTGCTGCGGGCGTTCTGCCCCGGACAGCTTTGGTCATTGTTTTAAGGGTTGGAGCTTCAGAACAGACTTTTCTGTTTATCTGTTGAAGACTTCCTGAAACCTTCTCGAGGCTTCTACAAAGACGGCGTCTTGCTGTTTTGCCCTGGGTGGCATTTTGCCTCAGCAGCAGAATCCCAAGGACAGCTGATACTGTGCAGAGAGAGATGAAAATTTCAGTACCCTTTTCAGGACATTTGCATAGATTTGAAAAGAAGGATCGCAGTGCCAGGCTGGAAGGGAGCGGGAGTTTTGTTGGAGGCTGGCTCTTCAGTCTGGCCTTTGGTTCTCTCCCTTGTTTTCATTGTCTGAATTCTCCAGAACCTTCTGGAGTGAGGCTCATTGGTTGGAGCCAAGATGTTTCATCACTGCTGCTTTTCCAGAGCTTACAGACCCAGAATTGACCTGCGAGGGACTGTGGTTGAGGTCTTTTGGTCAAGGAACTTCATAGCGTTCTGCTAGGAAAGGCAGCTCTTGGGTCGTCTTTCACCCTTCCTACTTGATGTTCCCCGATAGGATAGGCTGCTTGTCTGTTTTTTTGTGATAAGTTTCCTTGTTTTGGACTGAAATTCAACTGAATTTCAACTTCCTCTCACCATTTCATTCACTTGCTTAGGAAACTGGTATTTGGAGGCTGTTGTTTGTGATTTTTTTTTTTTACCCTTACCGATCATTGAAATACAATCCAGTAGTGTTCCAAAACCACAGTCTGTTTTGCAAGTCCGTCTTCTCTATGGTCTACGTTTTGTGGTGAGCAAGAAAAGAGGAGGTTTCTTTGAGTGGATGTACTTGCATGGGATGTTCTAAGACAATATAAATTTCTCGTTGGATTCTTACAACTTTCATCCTGCAGAGAGATATCCCAGAGCCCAACCGTAGGAGACTCTGGAGGACAGTCTTTTTCTATTTAAAGGTCTAAATATGGTGGCCTTTTGCCTGATGTATGTATGGCATCAGGATTTTACTAGGTTATTGATGGTTTAGTAAAAAAAAAGCCATGGTAGTATTTTGTGGAAGGCTGGACGAGAGGATGGAGAAGAGAGCGTAACAGAAAAGATTAATAGGTCATAACCGAGAAAATGGAGATTGCCTACTGACCAGCAACTGGCTGTAGCGACTTTGGGTCCTCATGGAAACCATCGCAGCCTTGCATTTTGTTGGGTGGACAAAGGTAAAAGTGCTTTGAAACCAAGAAGACTCTGATTTGAACCTTCTGATTGAGCTTTCTGCTGAGTTGAGGAAAGGATCGAGGGAAGGAAATCCTTGTCAATCTTATTACTAAAACTTGTTGAACAAGAACCTTCCAGAATATGTAGTAGGATGTCCGAATGCAAAAAAGGCTTTAACATGAAACCTCCTGTCTCCCTCCCCGGGATGTTCCCGAGGTGATTTGACAATAAAACCTGGTCTGAAGTGGTGTGTGAAGCTGAGACTAGTGTCCCCCTAGAACCACAGGTCGGGAAGAAGAATCTCTGAGACCCGCCTGTCCCAGGGTTGATCCCCGTCCCTCCCAGCAGTCACCTGCAGGGAGACTGGGGCCACAGTGTTGAAAGGAGCGACTCGTGGACCTGTTAACTGCTCTGCAGATACTTTCCGCTTAGTCACGCCCCGCTAGTGAGGCAGCTCCCGTTTTTTTTTATTCCATTGTATTCACCACCAATAAAAAGACAAATCTAAAGTCTTCAAAAGGGACAGTGAAATAACAGGGCAGACGCATGCTCAGCGGTGGTATTGATCTGGACGCAGCAGCTGCAGGGAACTCATTTGTGACATGAGAAGGGATCTTGAGAATGGCAACAGTGAAGGAAAACCAAGGAGACGGAGGAAGATGGGCCTGTGTGCACCCAACAAAGCCGTGAGCCGGTGATGTCAGGGCAGCTGTGAGAGCCACGCTTATTCCGGAGAGAAGGGTCTCGGGTCCTCAGGCTGGAGCTGAGATGGCGCAGTGCTCCTGGGTGAAAGGCACTCAGGGCCATTCTTTTAAACAGTGAAAACTAGCAATCTCAGCTTGCTAATATGGAGAGCCTTTAGCCTGCCTTCAGAAGCAGGTGATCTTAATGTGGAAGCCAGGCTCTCGGCGCACGTTTGCGTCAGCTGGAAATGTCAGTTCAGAACACATACGTCTTTTCTTGTCTCAGACTGGTTCCCTGCAGTTTTGAAAACTGGGTCCTTAAGGGCAGTGAGCCCTTCCAATCTTGTTCATGGTCTCTGCGAGGTCTTAGCAAGGAGTCTGCCCAGGATCTGCCTGCCACCCCTCCCATAGCTGGGGCTGGGGCAGAAGGAATCCCAGAACCTTGGTGTTAACTGCTCATTTCCGTGGATTTCCAGCCCCCCCCTCACCCCACATGTCTGTTGGCGTCTGTTTGTTTCTATTTGAAGGCGAAAAGGAACAGAAGATGATGGTGTTTACGGAAGGTAATTAGGAGCAAGGAGGGTCTAGACATGTGTGAAAGGAAGAGGAACCCTGGCTTTAGAGCACAGAGAGAGCTAAACATAAAAATGGAAAGGGGATCTTGACATTTCAGCCGGAGCGGCAGGAGGGGGTGCGGGCAGCGCGGCTGCTCTGTGTCCAGCACCCAGAGCCCCGGAGTCAGACGGGCAGTTTTGTTTTCTCTCCTCTGCGCTGACTCAGGCCACAACTTTGGCAGGTTTCTCAACATCTCTGTTCCTCATTCTGCTTGGGAGTGGCCATATGGATTCCTGCCTCCTTGGGATACTGAGCCAGCACGGGGGCTATGTGAGCAGGGTTTTTACCTTGTTTGTGTGCGGACATTGCTTGTGGCTGCTGTCGCCCGTTGGCCTTGAGAGCTAGGGTGACCGTCCGCCGAGGCGAGGCCTGCTCGGGGGCCACTGTTGCTCCCAGCTGGGGATGCTTTGGGGAAGTCTGCTCAGTCTGAGGAGAGGAGAGGCCAGGCCCGAGCTCTGGGTGCTCCCGGTCGGCCCTCGGGAATCACTCATGCCCTGGGGGGAACGTCACTGGAGAAAGGCTCCAGGGCAGGCCCAGGGTGGTCAGCATTCTCGGTTGTGTGTTGAAGGGTGAACTGTGGCTCAGTTTATCCATTTGTTAGCCTGTTAAGTCATAAGAGATCCTGCTCTGGGGCTAGGGCTCCGAATGGGCGAAAGGGCTCGGTCTGGGCTGGAGGCATCCGGTCCCAGCTGTACCACCAGCCAGATGTGAGCCTGGAGGTCAGCCGATCTGTAGGTTTGGGACAGAAGAGGTAGAAGGTGCTAGAACACCTGAGCTCTTCTGCATGAAGCGGGGCGATAGGAGCTGCTTCCCACCGAGGATCTCTGCGGGGGCTAAACAAGGCCTCTATAAACGCTCGCTGTGATGCTCTCTCTAGGCCTCGTGTAGAGAAATGGCCCAGACTTAGGGATCTCTAGGGCTCAGTGTATTTCTCTACCCTCTGTGCTTTCATTTCTCAATGCTGTAAACACTGAGGAGCTGCACACCATCCATTTTTTATTTTAAAAAATTAAAAACATTTTACTTAAAAAAATAAAAATTTTAACTTAAAAGATTATTATTTTTTTAAAAATCTGGTATTATATGCACAGGTGCTGTGTGATCGCTAGCTATCGACTTAGACTCTGTCAATGTAGCCTGTTGTGCAAATCCAGTGTCGAGCAAGGCCCACGAGCTCAGGACAGAGGCGTGCTGTCATTTGAGTGTACGCTGTGGGCCAGGCCCTGTGCTGGGCTTTTTCCCACACATCCTCTCACTGATTCACCACTTAATCCTCTTTGGGAGGTGTTAATGCTCCCATCATACAGATGAGGAAGCTACCCTTCGCGAAGTTAGGGACCTGCTCCGTGTCTCGCAGCTGGGAGACGGAATCAGGATGGTAAGCGAATTAGTTACCTGTTGCTGCGTTACAACATAACCACAGGCTCAGTGGCTTAAGACGACACACATGTATTATCCCACCCCAGATTCTGGGGGTCAGGAGTGCAGGCACGGCTTAGCTGGGCTCCCTGCTCAGCATATTGCCTGCACAGACCTGTGGTCAAGGTATGGTCTGAGGCTGCTGACTCGTCTGAGGGCCGAATGGCGGGGAGGAGGTCTACTTCTAAGCTCACGTGATTTGGGGTGGAATGGAGTTCTCTGTGGGGTGTCAGACTGAGAACCTCAGTTTCTTGCTGGCTCTTGGCTGGAAGCAGCTCTTAGTTTTTTTGTCATGCAAACCCAACATGGCTCCTTGTTTCCTCAAAGCCAACAAGGGAGAAAGTCTCCTCACAAGACAGGATTCAGTCTTACTTAACGTAGTCACATATATCCCATCGCTCACTCTGTTCTGTTGCTTCAAACCAAGTCACAGGTGCCACCTACGTTCTGGAGGAGGGCATCCCAACATGCAAGTAAACACCAGGAGATGAGGATCCTGGGAGCCACCCTAGAATCTCTCCACCACCGTAACCCTGGTGGAGAATGCAATTTTATAAACCCAAGCTCTGAGTATGAAAGGGATATGAGGGAAAGGAGGGATCTGAGTAAGTGGGGGTGACCCAGCAAGACTCTGAATTGGGATTGAAATGAACTAACCCACAGGGATTGGAAGAAAGCATGAGTGGGGTGTGTGGATAGAGCAGCCCTGAGGAAAGGGGGTGACGTGGATGCAGGAGAGAGCAGAGGTCCTGGGGAGCAGAGAGCAGATTGGCACCGTGGGGGCCAGCACCCCAATCCTGGGAAGTAGCGGCCGGGAGAAATCATAGCCCGGCCCTTGGAGAGGGAGCTTCCTCCGACTCTAAAACCTTTCTCGGACGAAGGGCCAAAATCAGGGAAAGAAAATCTGCTCTAGCGTCTCCCAAGTGCAGATGTTCACTGAGCCTCACAAAGAGAGTGAAGGTCATGAGTTCGCTGACCCATTTCTCTTTTGAAAACAAGAAGTGCTGATGTATTTTTTAAACACTGCCTGAGCCTCACCACAGTCTGAGCGGCAGGAATGATGGCCCTGTGTTTTTCTCTCTGTGAACAGAAAGCGAAACTACCGATAGTGTGCCCAGTGATGAAGAGAGCGTTGAGGTAAGCATGGCGGCCGCCACTGGGCTCCACCAGACGCGGTGGGAAAGCCTCCCCACCAACACCTCGGGGGCCCTGCGGCTAGTTACGTTTCTCTACGTCTGATCACGAGTTCTACTGGAGGAGTCTGTGCATGCCGTAAAATAGACATAACATGAACTTTTACCGTCCTTTTGCATTTTGAATGATACATTTAAGCTTTGGGAGCTGAACGGGAGGAAAGAGAGTAAAGTGTTCCTACTAGAAAAAGAGGCTATGACGGCAGGAAATGGAGACTGAAGTGGAGGCCGGGAATCGTTGCTATTGTCACCACTATACACATCCCAATTCACCAGCAGAAACGGAAGGGCCAGGTGGCCAAAAGCAGTGACCGGAAGTCACCGTCAGAAAGTGCTAAGCAAAAGAATCTCCGTGTTTACCCAGAGTCCCCTCCCTCTGTGGTCCATGCCCAGAGGCTAGGTGTGTGTTCAGTCTGGATTTGGAGTCGCCTGCTTCCCATTCCCCTGCTCCAGGCTGGGCTCACACAATGGCAGGAAATGGCTGTAACCGCCTGCTTTGTGTCTGTGTTTGAGAGAGAGAGAGAGAGAGAGAGAGAGACTGATTGACTAATGGTTGTTTCAATTCGTGATTTCCCAGTGTACTAAATACTTCAAGTGGAGTCCAGGAACTCTGAAAAGACAGGAAGTGTAGATGCTCACAGACAGTCCAACCCTGTTTCGTCAAGGTCAGAAATTCCAGCTCCTTCTTTGAGTGAAGCCACCCCCGAGACCCCCTGTTTGCTTGGCACGCTGGAGCCCTAAGCCGTACCCACTTAAAAGCAGTGGAAAGGCATTCACCCTCTGGGTTCCTCACTTCCCTTTCTCTTAAAGCACATATTTGACTCAAAAGACTGGATTGGGCCATGAGTGAGGAAGCAAGACTCTATGACAAACCAGCCGTGATGACCTAAAACCTACTTCATGATCAGGCTGGGGGGCTGGGGGAGAGGGGAACCAGAAACCAAGTTGCTATCTTGTTTTCCTGCCTTCATAGAACACTTTGGGCCATTTTTCTGGGAGGTAGCAAATGGGAATTGATAAAAAGGGAAGAGAAACCGTTGCTTGGGATGTGAACAGCTGGGTGTGGATCTCAGTTGAGGGATGTCGAGTCGCTAAGCTTCTGTTCATTCCACGCCTCTTAAGAAACTCAGTTAACACACCAACATGTGGGAACAGGGGTGCATTTTTTTTTTTAAGCCATTCGATAGACGGCAAAGAAAAAAAGTACATATCTTGATTCTTTTCTTTGAAAGGGACGACCACACTGGCGGAAGAGGAGCATCGAAGGCAAACAGTACCTCAGCAACATGGGGACGCGAAGCACCTACCTGCTGCCCAGCATGGCGACCTTCGTTACTTCCAACAAACCTGACCTCCAGGTCACCATCAAAGAGGAGAGCTGTCCGGTGCCTTTCAACAGCTCGTGGCCCACTTTACCAGACCTCCCCCTCCCTCCCTCCGTGACCCCAGCGCCCAGCAGCAGTCGGCCGGACCGGGAGACTCGGGCCAGCGTCATCAAGAAGACATCAGACATCACCCAGGCCCGCGTCAAGAGCTGTTAAGCCTTTGACTTCCCCCGGTGGTTGTTGGGATTTCTTGGCTTTGTTTTCTTGTTTGTTTGTATTTTATTTTTCTCTCTGATACCTATTTTAGACAAATCTAAGGGAAAAAGCCTTGATAATAGAACATTGATTGCTGTGTCCAACTCCGTACTGGAGCTTCTTTTTAACTCAGGACTCCAGCCCCTTGGTAGACGTGTATCTCTAGAGCCTGCTGGATCTCCCAGGGCTGCTCCCTCAAGTTCAAGGACGTCATAGGACCAACACTCACACGGGCAGCGAGGTGCTGCATTGCCTGCGGTCAAGGCCAGCATGGTGGAGTGGATGCCTCAGAACGGATGAGAAAATGTGAACTAGCTGGAATTTTTTATTCTTGTGAATATGTACATAGGGCAGTACTAGCGACGTTGCAGTCTGCTTCTGCACCTTATCTTAAAGCACTTACAGATAGACCTTCTCCTTGTGATCTTGCTCTATTTCTCAGCACATTCAGCGCCCCCAGCCCCCTTTGCGGTCCTTTGTCCCGCTTCCTGGCCCATCCCCTCCAGTTCCTTTCCTCCTTTTCCTCCCCGCAAAGGCTGTATTCCACACCCCTGAGGAGGAGAAGAAGAAAATGAGCTTCTCCACAGATGTCCCATTTTTAAGACTGCTTAAAAAAAAAAAAAAAGAAAAAGAAAATCTAATCTGCTGTGCTTGAATGCCACGCGGTACAAAGGAAAACTATCATGGAGATATTATGCAAATTCCAAGATTTGAAGACAAAAATATTCTAATTCTAACCAGAGCAAGCTTTTTTATTTTTTATACAGGGGAATATTTTATTCAAGGTAAAATTCTAAAGAAAATATAATTGTTTTTTATCTTTTCTACAGCAAATTTATAATTTTAAGATTCCTTTTCTTGTTTATCAGCAATTGTTATTACATCCTTGTGGCACATTTTTTTTTAATTTTGTAAAGGTGAAAAAGCTTTTATGAGCTCATGTAGCAATCAAATTATCCTGTGGATTGATAATAAATGAATATGATATATAGTTAAATTTTTAATGGGCATCATGCCTGACTTTGTCTGTGTCTACTTGAGAGTACCACCGTGGGACAGGGCTGGCAAAGTGTCATTGCTTCTTGGGGATCAGAACTTTCTCCCATTTCAACCACAAGGAACCCTGAAGGGTTCGCACCATGAAGATCGAATGGCCGCCTCTTTCGAGTACTCACCCCGAGCCAGGCGCCCGGCTGCGTGTTTAAATGAACTACCTTCACTCGTCAAGGTTATGTCCCTGATAGGGACTTAGCTCCATTTCACATGGAAGAAATGGAGGCTTCAAATGAAAATGCCTTTACTCCAGGTCACGTGAGTAGTAAGAGTCAAGGGCATGAGTTAAAGCCACGTCTGGTGTGACTGCGGAGAGAGTCCAAAGCCACCCCACTATCTCCTTCTCTACTGTGGGCACATTCCACCCACCTCTGTGCTTTTCCTGTTCTCGTCCGTAGGCTTATACGTATGACTAAAATTTTGTATTTATGTCACATACCAGGCCCATGGGCAAAACATTTTCAGTAATAGGAAATACATGTTGGGTTCCTGGTCTACCTCAGTCTTCTTTCCAGGACCTGGGGCCTTAGAGAAGCCGTCTTCAGTACTTAGGGCATGTCTTTTTGCATGACAGAACTCCAGACTCCCTCCCCCATTTGTCATTTCAAGGTGTGTCCCTGACCTTGGGAAAGCCCCTGCACTAACCTCTCATGCATCCATGATGTCTATAAAATCAGAAAACTAAGACCTACGTGCCTGTCTACTACCTCTGGGCGTTGTTGGAGGAGATTGCTAAGTTAATATTTGAAAAGTTTCCTTCAATGAAAGGACAGAGAGCTATTTTTATGCTTTTCTCCATGTGTGGCTACAGACATAATTAGTAGTCATAAAATTATCCAGCTCGGAACAGAAATTAACTGAAGCATTTTACTGGCGGATGTGTTGGGTTGAAACACCACGTCTTGATGGTTGACTGCTTCTGTGAGGGGCACTTTGCTGACTGTGTGTTGAACCTCGATTTCATGGGAAAGCCTCACTTGCTGAGCGAAAGAAGTCCTGAAGAGGAAGGAGAGGCTCCCGGCCTCCTAAGCACTATGTTCTTCAGTGAAAACCCCCTCTTGTCCTGAGTCCTAAATAAACGAGTCCAGTTTGTTGTGACTTCTATCTAAGTCCTTTTATTTAGTCATCCTGTTTTAAAATAAATGAAAAAATAATGACAGAAAGTGGCCCTAAGTCACGTGGCTGGCAGTCAGAGGTTTAAGGGTGGCTTCTCATCCCTGTCGCCCTCCCCTCTTCCGACAGAAGAGGAGCCAACTCACATCCTGTCCCCTTTGCGCAGCTCTGCAGGTCCCAGACGCCATCCCCGCTCACGTCCTCCACCTCCGTGGCTGTCACCAGACTTACAGAACCTGATCGGCTGAAGGAAAATTCGGGATCTGGAAATGCACCGCTGAAGTACTAAAGAGAATCATCCGTGGCCAACAGGCCACGGAGAACGGAATCGTGTTGAAATTATTTCTGAGAGAGGCTGTATCGTTTCCAAGGGTTACTTGCCAGTAGTGTAGGAAAACGAACCAGTCCTACAAAGCCGAGGGTTGACGTGAGGAAGAAAGACAAACGAGATGGGGCATCTCAGGGACTCAAGCTTCAGACCTTGTCAGTTAGAGGAAGTACTGGGAACACATGCTTCATTCGGCCAGGGTCTGTGGGAGCTGATACGCTTTTATGATGGGCTTGGGGGTGTGTGCGTGTGAGGAGTGAGTTCAGTGTAACAACCTTCGGGACAATCATCGCCGTTCTCTGCAGCCGGCACTCAGGTCTCTCCTGATAACAGGAGCGTGGTACACTGGGCACTGTGAATCCAGGGACAGCAACTTCCTCCCAGTCAGAACGCTGAGAGAACCCAGCCCATTGTGGAACTGCAAAGGGCTTCCAGAACACCATTTGCAAATATCTAAATAAATCCATGCTCCACCCTAGCATTTTTTCAATGTTTTGATGAAGTAGCTGCCAAAGGAGGTGTTTAGTCTCTTCAAATGTGTTTATAGAGAAGAAGAAATACACACGGGTAAGAAACACACACAGATCCACTGGACATCAAAACCCCCACACGGTACCCCTTTCTTTTTCTTCACATCTGCAGTGTGCTAAACTATACCCACTACTGAGGTAAACGTTGTAGGAATGAGGAAGGTCATTAGTGATTCGGTCTCAGGATTCTGAATTTGAAAACTTGTGCTTTTGAAAATATTTTGCATGTGAATGAAAAAGATGCTAAGCCCCAATGGCCTCCTGCCTTAAGTTCCAGCCATGGAACATTAGACATTCCATTTGCTTGAGGCCATTCTTTGAACATTGAATTCATTGGGTTTTTAAAAGCCCCTGTTATTCTAGCTGTGGACAAACAGACCCAGATAAAAGGTGAAAAGAAGAATCCCGCTCTTCTGCCAAATTTCTACTGAAGAAAGACAAAAAGCCCGCTAGGAAGAGGTCTGCAATGAGGTAGCCAAAATGGGTCCCTGGCATGCAATGCCAGATATCCAATGTCTCGGTGCTAGTTCTGGTTTGGAAAGAGCACAGAAGCACAAACCGGTTTTTACCTGGCAGTGCTCAGCTACCTCCTGCTAAAATTCTGTCCAGTGGCGGACCCAGGGACAGGATGATCCGAGCCAGTGGGACCCGACCCTGACCAGTCAAGGGGGCCGGGAGCCAGCTCTCCATCTGTTCCCAGAGCAGTGGACCCCTCCCCAAAAGCGTCACAGCCCGTGCGACTGTAAGCATCTCAAAGCTGTGTCTCGGTCACATTTGCATCCCAACATGATGAACGAGGTTGGCAATCACCCCCAGAACCTTCTCCTCCTCTCCTCGGATCCACCATTCCAGTATCAAAAGAGCAGGGCTGGAATTCTTGGCTATGCCCCCCGCCGCCCCCCTCCCTGGGGAATGTGGCCAGCCGCAGACCCAGAGAGCAGCCCCAGGGTGTGCCGAGAAGGTGCTGGGTGAAATGTTCCCCTCCTGAGGCTGCCTGGCCTCTGAGTCCCCACCAGCCCCTCTGGACACGGACACTGGCTCCTGCCGTAGCCCAGGCATCCCTAGCTGTGCCGTGGGGACAAATGAGGGTTTGTAGAGGTTTCCTTCTGTGGCTGCACCAGCAACAGGTGCAGGGGCTCCGTGTCTCTGCTGCCGAAAATAGTGCCAGGAAGGAAGGAAGTGGCCAGGCCTAATAGCTGGTTTTAGCAGAGATGTTAAGTCTGTCCAAGAACTTGAGTCATGCTGGGGAAGGATCAAGATGTAGGACATTTCAGAGTGCACACGGTCTGAAAAGCATTTTCTGGAGTCCTCTGACCAGTTTCTGAAGGAGAGAAGCTGCGTGTGCACTTCTGTTGCTCTAAGCAAGCTGCTCTCTGGAGGTTTGGCCCGTGTCTCTGGATCTGCTTTATAAACATGTTGGAATGGTGAATGCTGGCTCTGTGAAAGGTCCCGCGCCGGGCCTGGATGAGCGCCCCACGGTGAAGCCCTTACGTGCCCGGCTGGAGAAACAGCACCATCGCATGCGGCAGCCCGCGCGGCCAAAGCAGCTGAGTTTAGTAACATAACTGTTTTTGCAGGTGCAAAAAATTCCAGAGTGATTGCACCTCTCGGTTTCAATTTTGGTTGAGAAGAACGTTTTTAAAATCTAAACACCCAGGCACCCATCCACATGAATCATCAGGGAAAGAGAATACCCGAGATGTTCCATCTGCTGGGAGCTTGGGTCATAGATCAGAGAACGCTCATGTTCTCCGCATTCTCTCTAATGCACCCGTTCAAAGGTGTGGACATTTTCAATCCACAAGTTCTGTTTGAACCCACTGTCTGAAGTTTCAGGATAACCTTAGCAGCTAAAGGGGGTGAGTTCCTTAGCATTAGGGATGACTAAGAAATAGAAATGGCTTAGAAATAACATTGATAAATATTCTCTGGGGGCGCCTGGGTGGCTCAGTCAATTAAGCGTCCCACTCTTAGTTGTGGCTCAGGATGTGATCTCAGGGTCACGGGATGGAGACCCAAGTTGCGCTCCATGCTGGGCATGGAGCCTGCTTAGGATTCTCTCTCTCTCTCTCCTTCTCCCTCTGCCCACCCCCCCCCCCCCAAATATTCTCTGGAGTTCACGCTCCTGACTCTCCTGACTCCCGAAGAGATCATGGACTTGGACTTCTCGTGCCTTCCCCACGGGATCTGCTGCAGCACCTTCTCTCTGGGAAGTTGACGAATCGTAGTTTTAATGTAACTAGGAAATACAGAAGAGATTTCATTTCCTAGGCTGAGCCCTGACACCTCCACTGTATAGGCGAGCAGGAATCTTAGTAAAAGGGCGAAATATAGCTCAAAGCCTTTGCTCAAATTTCACCTGATGGCTTCAGGGATCGTTTGCAACACGGCTGTGATACGGGAAGGAAACCACAGGCTGGTTTCACAGATTTGAGTTTGCAAACTTTGATTTGCAAGGCTGATTTAAAGTAACGTAATTCCGGGGCACCTGGGTAGCGCAGTCGTTAGGCGGCTGCCTTCGGCTCAGGGCGTGATCTTGGCGTTCCGGGATCAAGTCCCACACCGGGCTCCTCCGCTGGGAGCCTGCTTCTTCCTCTCCCACTCCCCCTGCTTGTGTTCCCTCTCTCGCTGGCTGTCTCTGTCACATAAATAAATAAAATCTTAGAAAAAAAAGTCTTAAAAAATAAAGTAACGTAATTCCAAATGCCACCTCGTGAATTTAGTTAGGGTAGCCAGTCATCCTGGTTTGCCCAGGACTGAAGGCGTTCCTGAGATGTGGGACTTCAGTGCTATAACTGGGAAAGTCTCAGGTAAGCTGGGAAGAGTTAGTCACCTTAAATTTAATGCTAAGATCCAGAGAACAGATGTCACATTGTGTTCTTTCAAGATGTTTCTAAGCCTAGGTAGAAGCTTCATGGAGAGTCATCATGGAGGGCATATTGTTGATGAGTTGATTAGGAACACGTTAATTTAATAGTAGTGTTCCGTTAACATAGATTTGGGGCACCTGGGTGGCACAGTCGGTTAAGCATCTGACTCGGTTTCAGCTCAGGTTGTGATCTCAGGGTCATGTGATCGAGTCCCACGTGGGGCTCCGTGCTCAGTGCAGAGTCTGCTTAAGACTTTATCTCCCTCTCTCTCTGCCCACTGCCCTGCCCCTGCTCTCGCTCTCTCAAATAAATAAATAAATCTTAATTAAAAAAAAAAAGAAAAATAGATCCATTCATTCAGCACTGTGTATTACGTTCCCGGTCTTTGCCGGGGCTGTTCTAAGCCTTAGAGAACTGTATAGACACGAACAAAACCAAGTCCTTGTTCCTGTGGAGCTTAAATTCTAGGAGGGGTGGACATTCAACCAATAAATTATCTTTGAGTGACAATGAGTACTATGGAGAACAATAAAGCTGGATAAGAGAGATAGGGAGTGAACAGGGGATACTCAAACTTTCGTTTTAGAGCTTATAGGATCGGTTGAAGTGTTGGCAGTTGCAAAGACCCGCAGTTAGTGGGAAAGAAGGAAAACAGTATGTATCAGCAGGGTTCCGTTGCAGGAAACAGAAACCACTCCAGCTATTTTAAGCAGAAAGGCATTGAACAGAGAGAAGCAGGTGTTTCTAGCATTGTGTGGAAGGCTAGAGGAGCCGACTTTAGGGCTGTTTCCTCATCCGCCATGGCTGTGAAGATTGGTGAACAGGAGGTTGTCACTGGAAGTGGTGACTGAAAACATACGTCTGCCCTTGAAATGTAAAAATCAGAAAGTCCATGTCACCCCCATTCTGACTATCTCCTGGTGCCCATTAAATTAGTGACCCAAAGCCCCAGTGTCTCCATGATCATGTTTGCCGAGGGTTACAGCCAAATCAGCTGGAAGGTGGATTTTGCTGCCATTCTGACTTCCGGTCTCATGAAAATGAATATAATTAGTTGAACATAATTCACAGTTAGAAGCCCCAGCTACAAAAAAGACTAGGAAACATGGTTCTAGATTTCCAACCTCTGCATTAGAGAAAGACATACTAGAAAGAATCGGGAATGGGTACTCGGGGCCTACTCAGGACATCCAGGCACCTCGAAGAAGCCAGTCTTTGCCAACAACCAAAGGAAGTAGGAAATCCCAGGTAAGACTGTCCAGGGAATGGAAAGATCCCCCTGTGCACCCACTGCATATTGGAAGGCAACATTGTATAGTGGGAGGAGATTAGGTTTTTGAAATCAGATAAATCTAGGTTCAGTTCTCACTTGTTGATGACTTTGAGCAATCTCTTAATATCTATGAGAAGTGGATTCTTTGTGTATAAAATGGGGTATTAGCACCTTACTTGGAAGGATGTTGTAGGCATTAAATAAGATAATGCTATGAAAATATGGAGCATATTGTAGGCATTCAATTTTATCAACCATACAACTTGTATATAAAATAGCTAATATCCATATTTTGGAGTGCTGATTCTAAATGACCCATCTCCCAGACTTAGATTAAGGATTTGTCGCTGAGGACCCCAGAGCTCAAACATGCGACCCTAGTTTCTACGCAGCTGAAGTTAGTGGGTCTTGTTTTTTGTTTTTGTTTTTTAAGACCCTGGACCATCCTTTATGGGGACAGGCTAATTCTATTATTGAGTGGCTTAGAAGGAGCTAAGAAAACATTCCTGTTTGGTAGAAGTTGAAAGGGTCAGAACCTGCTGGTAGTTACTTTTAATTTTAACAACATAGACACAACAAATTTTTTAAATGCCTTATAAAACCACCAAGTGGAATTAAATAAGCTTTTGATTATCGAGGTGGTTCTGATTTGCTTCATTCTGGGTCAGCAGTATAATACCCTACTGTATTTCCCACAAGATTCACGTGATGCATGATATTTGACTCAGCAATTTCGAAACTAGGTGTATTTCAACATACATATAAAAGAGACAAACAATTAAGCTTTTGTGCTTTCTTGATATATTCCTACCCCCCTAGAATGTTACCCCACTTCGTGGATGGGACGAGGGAACTTATATGGCAGATGCTCTGTCAGAGCCCAAACATATGCCAGGTGTGAGCGCAGGAGTACTTCCTTCCAGGGCCTCTGTTTGCCTAAACTGATTAACACAGGCTGAGAAGGCTCTGGAAAAAGAGCTAGAAGGGTGTGTCAGAGACTAGATCCTGGTATGTGACCAGCTGGAGCCAAACAGACTCTGAAGATGGTAGGCGAACAGATGAGCTGTTCTCAGTAGTGTCAAGACTGTTGCTTAAGCCCATAAGGACACCTGTTCCCTGAGGAGAGAATGACTGAGGGTGGGGAAAGCTACCACCTGAGGGCCCATCCCCCTTCCTTATTTCCTGAGCTAGTGGTTTAATGAGCTGTGGCCTGAAGCTGAGTGGCCAGAGTGACAAGAATTACCCGGGAAAGGGCAGAGGCAGGTGGCCAGGAGAAGCTCACAGACATTCTGGAGTAGGATCACATCAGCAGAGCATGTAGCAGCCATAGCCAAGAAACGGGAATTTGGCTAAAAGTGGCAAGGCCGTGGGGCTAGCAGCCGGCCCAGGGAAGCAGCAGCTCCAAGGCTAGAGATGGAAGAAGTGTACTTAGTAGATTGGTACACAAAGCAGAGAGCCTAAGATACAAGAGCTGGAGAGACCTCAAAAAATGGGTGGTAGGAGTGGCAGGGGGTTATGCTTCTGAAAGCCTGAGGTTGCATAGGCTGGACTTTCAAGTTTAGGGCAGCTAGTCTATGTGTCTTATGGCATCATTTGTATACAAGTTGGGAAACACTGGGACGTTCAGATTATAAATGAGTAACAAAAACAGTTTTTTCATTATAGTGTGACCATTATGATGTAAAAGCATATTTCTTTCGTTTCTTCAAGATTCTCAAGATTTCCCCTCTTGTCTTTTTCTTCACTTCCAGAACCGCAAGGAACACCACTGCTTCTCTATGTGTCTGATTCTCTTCCAGAAGCAATGCTTCTCTTAGTGCTGTCTTCACTCACATTGAAGACCCTTCAGGGAATCAATACCACACACACGGGCTCTCCTAGGGAACTCTCTTGAAGGATGAGCTGCTTCCAGCAAGGGATAAGTGGGGAAATTTCAACAAAAGCACTGATCGTGAAAATGCATGTAATTGTGTAGCTAAGACCAAAACAAGGGTGGGGACATGATCAAATAATAGTATGTAAACATCATGTATTCTAGCCAAGAGGGAAGAATAGTAGAAGGGAGAGAGAAGGAACAATTGTCATGTTCATTATTCATTCTCTTGTATTATTCATTATACCAATGATATTGATAGATATGGGGTATAAGTCCTATCATACCACTTAAAATGGACAGAACAGACAGTAAAAAGCTAAAAAAAAAAAAAAAAGAAAAAAAAGAACCAAAGTATTACAAAAGGCATAAGTCTAGAAGTATCCAAACATTCCTGCATCAAAACAACTATGGCAAAATATCCTGATCCAATATTATGGCTGCTACAGACTGAATGTTTGTGTCTCTCCAAAATTCATATGTTGAAACCTCTTCCCCTAAAAGGATAGTATTAGGAAGTGGGGCCTTTGGGGGTGATTAGGCCATGAGGGTAGAGCCCTCATAAATACTATTCATGCCCTTATAAAAGAGGCTCCAGAGAGCTCCCTCCTCCCTGCCATCATGCGAGGAGAGAGCAAAAAACAGCCATCTGGCACCTTTATCTTGGACTTCCCCCCTACAGAACTGTGAGAAATAAATTTCTGTTGTTTATAAGCCACCCAGTCTATGGTATTCTTGGTATAGCAGCCTGAATGGACTAAGACAATGGCTCTGGAAATTACTCAGTTCAGTGATTTGGAGCAGAGGACAAGGAAATGTTCACACACCAGAATCTGACGAGGGGAAAGTGTGTGTCTAGAAGGAAAATAGTAGTGCTTTCTCTCGTTGCTTTGATTTGGTTTTAGTAATATGATTTCTTCTATTTTGAGTTTTATAAACATTTCAATAGTGTATGAGATTTTGTGATGATACAAAGAGAAAATGGGCCCAAAGGAGTTAAGAAGCACTAATCTAAGGGAGTTTCCATATTTGGAGGAAAGGTGTAGCCACCTGAAATCGAATCTCTTCATACAGACCTTAAATTCAACAGGAGCACAAGAAAACCACCCATGGTTCATGACTTCAGCATTAGAAGAGAAAGAATACCTCAAACTTCAAATTACCAATAAGTGTAGAAATGAACTCCATATCCCAAGAGAGTTCCTATCACTTGTCACTGTAAGCTGGGTACAGAGTGTAGGAGAGAGGAGACTTATAATCTCCAGGGAAAAGAGTAAAGAGACACCGAAAGAAACTAAGGAGAAAACGTAGGATCTTGCAGAAATGACATATAAATGTGGCATGATGGCTCTGCTCCTCTTACTGTCCACTGAAGACATTTTGCTTCAGTGTACTGATAGCTGAGGGCTGAGGACATTCTTGAACTAGGAACTCTGTTACAAAATGCCCAGGAAAATAAAGAAAAATCAACCTAACTCCATAAAGAGTTGCTATTAGAAGAACACAGAAAATAAGAATCACAACAGTTGAACTGATAAAAATTCTCCACCCCAAACCAATCACAAAGCAGAAGAAAACTGTACAGCAACACTCCAAACTAAAGTAATTATTTTCAAACAACTAGAGATGTTTCGGAAAACACCAAAATCATACATTTAAAAAGTAAGGCTGTAAATGGGCACAAAATAGGAAGAAATTGCAATAAGAGTTGATTGACTTAGGGAAATAAATTGAAGAAAAATACAAAAACTTTTTGAAAATGAAGAATAAATACAAAGTGCTCAAAAGAAAGTAGATTTGGATATTATATGATTTCAACATTGGAGGAAGGCAGAAAAATAATCAAGAGAATGAAAATAAAATTAAGAAAGGTGTAACCAGAGTTCAAGACAATGTGATTGAAATGGAACACAGGCAAATAAGGTCCAACACACATACAGTAGCAGCTCCTGAAGAAGAAAAACAAAGCAATGAAACGTACCGACAACTCAAGAAAACTCTCCAGAAATAAGAAAAAATGTAAATCAATATTTGAAAAGTCTCACCATATATCTAGGAAAATTTATCTAGAAAGAGAAATTTTGAGACAGTTTCTAGCAAACCATGAGATTTTAAAGACACACACACACACACACACGCACGTGCACACACACAAAATCCTCAGTGCTTGTATTAATAATAACATACCTCAAACTGGTGGCTTAAAACAACATAAATTTATTTTTCTACAGTACTGGAGTCCAGAAATCCAAAATCCAAATGTCAGCATGGCCACGTTCCCTCTGAAGGCTGTAAGAGAGAATTTTCTATGCTTTCCTCAGCCTCTGGTGACTCCAGGTGTTTCTTGGCTTGTGGTCACATCACTCCAATCTCTCTTCTGTCTTCATGTGGCCTTCTCCTCTTTATCCCTGTGCACTTATTCCATTGCCTCTCAAATTTATGTCCCTGTCCTTTTCTCTTATAAGAACACTTGTCATTAAATTTAGGGACCATTGGGTAATCTAGAATGATCTAATATCAAAATTCTTAATTACATCTACAAAGACCCTTTTTCCAAATAAGGTAAGATTCACATGTTCTGGGGACTTAGATAGATGTATCTTTTAGGGTTGCTATTCAATTGAATACAGGGCCTCCTAACTAAATGACCAAACTCCTTATAAGGGTAAGAATGTTAAAGGGACATCAGACTTCTCATGAGCAACTTATAAAGCCAGTCAATAAAGGGCAGCATTCATAAGAGGCTCAAGAACAAAGAGTATGAGCCAAAGATTTTGTATCTAGCCAAGCTGTCCTTCAAATACCAAGGTTACAGGAAATGGTTTTAACATGCAGTAACCCAGGGAACACTGTACACGGGCACTGTGGGGCTCTTCTAGAAGATGAGCTTTATCTACCCAAGAGATAACTGGAAAACTTTAGCAAAAGGACTGGTGGTAAAAATGTTATTTTATGGGGCGCCTGGGTGGCACAGCGGTTAAGCATCTGCCTTCGGCTCAGGGCGTGATCCCAGCGTTGTGGGATCGAGCCCCACATCAGGTTCCTCCGCTATGAGCCTGCTTCTTCCTCTCCCACTCCCCCTGCTTGTGTTCCCTCTCTCGCTGGCTGTCTCTATCTCTGTCGAATAAATAAATAAAATCTTTTAAAAAAATGTTATTTTATGATGTTGTTTTATTATACTATTCTATAATATTAATTAATTATTATATTATCTATGTTGTAATATATTTAATTGCATAGCTAAGACTAAAACAAGGGTGAGGATATGGAATGAAGAGTAGTATCTCTATATTTTATGTTTTGGAAAAGTAAAAATAAAACAACCAAAAAAAGACAGGGAAGGGAGAGAAACAGGAAGGGAGAACAGTAAAACTGACAGTTGTATAGTTAATGAGTGAAGAAGGACATACCGGAGGGCAAAGTCTCAGTATGAAAAAAGAAAAAGGAGATTAAGGGCACCATAAATGGAACAAATACCAAGACAGCCGCTGGAAGAAACATACACACATTCTGAAATGGCAAAAATGATGAAAAAATAATTAGAATAAATAGCGAAGAAAATATGCCCAATTAAGAAGGAAATACAGTAAATACAACATGCCTAATTATAACGTGATGTGACAGCTTTGAGACTAAACATGTAAGTCATGTCAGGTAATGGAATGGACTTCGCTGGTTTCTTCTCCTTTCTTGCTATAGGGACAAATGAGCCAATTCTCAAATTAGGTCACAAGGCAGAAGCGGATCCCATATTATATTTAATAGACACACCCCAAACACAGTGTTTCAAAAGACCCAAAATAAAGAAATGGCCAAAAATATACCAGAAAAATAAAAACAATAAGAAGACAGGGTAGTGACTCATACCAGTTAAAGTGAATTCAGGCCAAAAAGCTTTAAAGGAGACAAAAAATACACTTACGGCTGATCACCACAATTCACAATGAAGAGAAATTACAAATATCTATGCACCAAATAATACAGCAACCACCAACATAAAGCAGAAATTACATGAGATGAGAACCGAAGACAGAAAATAAAGATTTTAACACGACGCACTCAGCATGACAGGTCTAACAGAAGGGAAATAAAGATATAAATGTTTTGATTCACTTAATAAATAATAAGGTAGAACTTGTGTATATATTTTATACTGTGCCCTCATAATAGAGATTCTATCTTCTTTTCAAATGGAAGGACATGGATCGTTTTGAGACCTTGATCACATACTCATAGTTACAGCCACGTTCAATGAACCCGGATAACTTTTATCGTATGAGATGCATGGGCACTGAAAACAGTTCTTACTTTAACATGTATCCCTGACCCTTTCCCGACACAGCACAACGAATACCTCCTTTTGAAGGACAGCACGTGGGGTGCTTAAAATACAAAATGCTTCCAGACATCCGCGTCTAGGGGTCGATGACTCCTCCAAGTCTCCGGACCTCCTGAGAGTTGTCGCTTGGGCAGGCCGCTTGGTAGGCCGGCCAGTTGTGCTGTGTGGTCTGCGCCTTGGCCTGTGAGGTGTAGGGCGTCGTCACGTTGCCATTCGGCAAGGTCAGTGGCAAACACCGGAAACTATGCGCTAGTCGTGCGTGTAATACGGGCAGGATACCCAAGTGGAGTGTGGCCCCCACAGCACGTAGACCAAGTACCCTGAACGCTCTTGCTGCGTGGTTTTGTCATATATCGTATGGTCTGAATCCACAACTATTTATTTTGGTATTTAGTAATTCCTTCTTTTCTTTTATAATGAACAATTTGGGGAGCAAGATGTGTTTTACAAACTATGTGCTTAATGAAAAAAAAAATATTACTATCTTTCTGATTCTCAAGGAAGTTACGATGAAATGTAATTTACACCGAATTTCTGTTGACATTTACCAGCCGGCCAGGGACTGACCACAAGAAAACCTGTGGACGAAATCTGCTCAGGAACAATCAGCATCAACGTCAAAAGTTAGTTGTTATTTTGAGAAGAATGTGCTTGAAGATGGCGAGCTAACACGAGTAGATACGAAAGATGTGTTTCTGTATCTCACTGTGACAGTGCGGACTTTTTATTTAGGTCAAGGGTCTGTTCTCCTAAATGAATTTTTTCATTTTCAACAGTGGTGCCCCTGGGAAGGGCCTTCGGTTCAGGGAGGATGGCACTGCTGTTCAGCCTCGGCCGTGTCAAGTGCCAGAAAATTCCACGACTTCCAAGTGTGCCATGCAGAGACAGTCGGTAATGGAAAAGGAGTCCTTTTCTCGTGGAAGAAATCTCGGTAAGATAGATCTGAAAGCTTGCATCGAATGTGGAGGATTTCGTGGCCAGAAATGAGAGGAAAGGGTTTCTAGCCGCCCCAGGAGCGATGTTGCACTTTCCTGTCCAGCAACCAAGTGCTGCTAAGGCGGGAGGAGCAGAGGCCTGTGGTCCCGTGTGCTGTCTGTCTGTGTGTGACACGGCCGCACGTGCACCAGCAGGGGCGCGTGGCTGCAGGGGACAGAGGCAGGGCACTCATTCTCACCCTGCGGCTGGCTTTCAGGGAGAAGCGCTGAGCCCCCACAAGGTGACTCTTTCTTCCGGATACTTGCATCTTGGCCTGGTTTGGCTTTGCCCTCCCGTGTGGGTTCTTGTCACGTATTTCCAGACTGGGGGGCTTACTCGGCCTTCTAAAAGCTGGGAATTTTTCCAGAAGCAGCAAGGCAAAGCTCTTACTACTAAAACAGGAAGGGAGGAGTTTTGCCGTCCGAGAGCTTGGAACCACGTTTCAAAGTTTTGGCTTTATGATTTTATTCAAAAAGAAAGAAACAAAATACACCCCAAACAAAAATAACCATACACGTGAACACACAGACTGCAGGCTACTTTTCTAGGATTAATTCCTAATTCCTGTTATCACCGGTGAGTTGGTGTTTCACAAGAGCTAAGTCAAGTGAGGTTCAAGGCCCCAGAAAAGGGAGCTGCCATGTTTTAGCAGAGCCATGAAAATACATATTGGCCCACGAGCCTTCCAGGAAACCAAGTCCGATCTGAAAGGAATTAGGCTTATGGCATTTCAGGCAGGAAGTTTAAAATAAACGTTAACTATTGTCTTCTTCTTCCTTTTTAGATTGGTTTTCCCTCCAAACTGTGATGTGAATTCTGCTATCTCCAAGGTTGGAGCTGGAGGGGGAGTGGGATTACAGAAAGTGTAGACAGAACTTTTTGGTTATGGATTGGTTTGGCTCGTGGATAGGGCTCCAACTCTGTGGGCTAAAGAGAAGTCTCAAGGCCTTGTGAATTTATTTTTATTTATTTATTTTTTAAAGATTGTATTTATTTATTTGACAGAACGAGAGAGCAAGAGCAAAAGCAGGGGGAGTACCAGAGGGGGAGGGAGAAGCCGGATCCCCACTGAGCAGGGAGCCCAATGCAGGGCTCGATCCCAGGACCCTGGGATCATGACCTGAGCCGAAGGCAGATGCTTAACTGACTGAGCCACCCAGTCACCCCTGGCCTTGTGAGTTTTGAGAGCTGTCATATTTCCTCTAAGACTCAATTTTTTTTTTGTATGTTAACACTTACTGAATCGAGATCTGTAATGCACACTCTGTCAAAAATATTTGCCAGTTGCTGGGCAGAAGAGTGAGGGGCCTGCGTGGTTGACATGGCCCACGGCCACATAGACTGAGCCAGTGGTACAAGTACCTCTTCACTTCGCCACTTCTGTTTCTTTATTTGGTGGCACCCTTAGCTTAGATTTGTGTCTGGAAATGTCTTCACCAAGATTACACTCCTTTGCTGGATTGAAACAAACATATGTCATATGTGCATGAGATTGCCCAGCGCATGCCAGGCATCGCAAATCGCCCCACCACACAGAGAGGGTTAAAAAGTTTTCAAAGCTAGGAGAAATAGTTATGACCATTTCATGCAGCATTTAAAACAAAACCCAAAAAACCAAACCCTGTTATTCAGAACTCAAAATCTATAGAAAATTTTTAGTGACTTCCAGTAGAAGCCGTTTAACGTTTATCCTTAAAAAAGGAAAAACAAAATTATAAGTTTATCCAAAGAGGAAATGCCAATAAATCCCTAGGAGTCTCCACGATGCCTTCAAATTACATGATCAATCTTAAGTGTGTTAATAAGGCCAAGCTCTTAAGTGTGGCTGAAAAGCAGCAGGTCCCCACAAGATTATGAATAACTGTGGGGATCCAAAATAATCTGGAAGAATATTTAATCTCTATGAAATAAGCCAGAGTGAAGCTTTGGTAATTGTGAATGGTGGTGGGGTCTGTGTCTAGAAACTTTTTTTTTTTTTTTTTTTTTTTGCATGTAGACATCCATTGTTCTAGCACCATTGGTTGAAAAGACTATGTCCTTTCCCCCCTGTATCACTTTGCTCCTTTGTCAGAGATCAGCTGACTATATTGATGGGGATCTGTTTCTGGGTTTTCTGTTCGGTTCCATTGGTCTGCTTGTCCTTTTCAACAATACCACACCCTCTTCTTTACTATAGCTTTAGAATAAGACTTGAAATCAGGTAGGGTCAGTCCTCCAATTTTGTTCTTCCCCTTCAATACCGTGGTGGGTATTCTGGATCTTTTGCCTCTCCATAGAAACTCTAGAATCAGGTTGTTGGTGTCCACAAAATAACTCGCTGAGATGTTAGTGCGATTGCCTTGAACTTATAGATCAAGTTAGGAAGAACTGGCATCTTGAAAATACTGAGTCTTTCTATCCATGAACAAGAAACATCTCCCCATTTATTATTGGTTTAGTTCTCTGATACCGCTCATCAGAGTTTTATAGTTTTCCTCGTGTCGATCCTGTACAGATTTTGTTAGATTTGTACCTAAGTATTTAATTTTGGGGAGTGCTGAAGTACATAGTATTATGTTTCTAATTTCAAATTCCACTATTCATTGCTGGTTTATAGGAAAACAATAGCAGCATGTAATTGCATAGATAAGCAAATGCTAAAGAATTTAAGAGAATATGCAGTAAATTTAGCCCCCCACTCTCTCCCTGTCTTTTTCCCTCCCCCTTTCTTCTTAACTTCTCTAATTTCCTTTCTTCCTTCCTTTCTCCCACCAAAAGGCTTCTATTTAGTGATAGGACAGCTTACTATCAATAGCATCTCAGAACTGGGGAAATAGCATCTCAGGTTGCTTGAGTGAAGCTTTATGGGATGAAGGGCTGGGGTGCCTTCAGACAAGTGAGATTACTGGGTCTCTTTAGAGAAGAAGCTGAAGAAATAGAATCACCATAGCAAAGTTGAGTGCAGATAAACATAAGCAAGGGCCAGGTTCCTCCAGCCTATTTGGGGTGAATGGAGAAAGGGCGAATCTTGGTTTTGTGAGCATGGCAAGTGGGTCCGATGGGCAGATCAGCAAGTGGCATTCTCAAAAGAAGAGAAGGCAGTAAAGTGTGAGCATTTAAAGATAAGGTATACAACCTCCCTCAGGGCCTTTGCACCTCCTGTTCCCTTTGCCCAGACCATTCTTCCCCTAGGTAGCCTCATGATTTTCTTCCTCATCTCCTACAAGTTTTTGCTTAAATTTCAATTGCTCATTGAGGTTTCCTTTGAACGCTATATTAACAATGACAAATTTCTACTCCCCACATTCCGTAATCTCCTTCCCTGCATTTTCTCCCATAGTATGGCAAAGGACAGAGAAAGAAATTCTGAAAGAACAGGGGGAGGTGTCTCTTCCCTTATTTTCAACAGGGATGATTGAGCCTCTTATTTTTAATTTTCATTTGCCCTCACAGCATGTAGAACAATGCATATGGTAGGTCCTCACTAAATATTTGTGGGATGAATAAATGAATGATGGATCCTAGTGTGACTGTCGGAATGTTTAATCTGTGATTTCAAACCCCAGTTACAAATTATGTTCCATGTAAACATAGTTCCAAGGGATGTGAATGGGCTTTTTTTTTTTTTACTTGTTTGACATTCATTCTCTGTCATTTTTTCCTTTATCCCCATTTAAAATGATTGTGACACAACTTATATGCAATAAAATTAACCTTTTAAATGCATCCAATTCTATGAATTTTGACAAATGCACAATTGTGTAGCCATCCCCTCAGTTATGATGTAAAATGTTTTCTTCACCTCCCAAACTTCCCTCTTGTCCCTTTCTAGTCAACCTTTGGCAGCCACTTGTCAGCTTTCTACTCTTACAAGTTTTGCCTATTCCAGGATGTCATATGAATGGCATTATACAATATGTAGCCTTTCAAGTCTGGCTTCTTTCCCTGCATACAATGTACTTGACATTCAGCCGTATGGTTGCATGTGTCAGGAGTTGATTCTTTTTTGTTGCGGAGCAGTATTTCATTGTACGAATGTATCAGTTTGTTCGTCCATTCATTCCTTAAATGTGTAGGGGAAGAAAAACACTTTTTCCTCTACCTTCCTAGGTTCAGTGGCTGGAGGCCTGCAAATTGAACTGAGAAAAGACAAATTAACAGGGGAACAAAACGTTTATTTCATGTGCATAAGGAGGGCCTCACAGAAATCAAAACCCTAACAATGCAGTCAGCCCTGAAAGCTTATATACCATTTTAGCAAAAGGGCAATAAATTTGTGGAGATGTAACAAGACACAGGAGAAGGATTTGAGCTCCTAGGGGTGGTAAATTGGGGGAAGGTAAATATATGGGGAAACTAATGGAAGATAAGGATTATTTAATACAGATTGCTTGTGTAGGTCCCTCTTGGTGCCAACTTTCCGTCTTCTTTCTGGCCATAAAATTCCTCCAGGAGAGGGGATTTATGGCAGTCCTCATTTCTCAGAAGTTTCTGTTCTTAGTCAGCTCTGAGAAGGCTTCTTTCTTCATCTGTTCATTCATTCTCAGTTGCCTCCAGCTTATACAAAAGTGGCATATTTTGGAGTGGCATATTCTGGTCCCCTTCAGAGGACATTTGGGTTGTTAGTAGGTGATGATGAATAAAATATTTTAAGCATTTGTGCCCTAGTTTCACATGGATGTAAGTTTTCATTTCATTGGTTAAATACCTAGGAGTGAGATTGCTGGGTGTATAGTAAGCATAGATGACAGACTGAACGTGAGGACAAAGAGAAGGCGACCGTCTGTAAGCCAGGAAGAAAGTTCTCACCACAAACCAACCATCCTGGCACCTTGATCTTGGACTTGCAGCCTCCAGAACTGTGAGAAAATAAATTTCTGTTGGCCAAGCCACCCAGTGTACAGTATTTTGTTACGGCAGCCCTAAGCTAAGAGAGTATGTATTTAACTTTATTTTTAAAAACTGCCCAGTTGTTCCCCAAAGTTGTGGTACCATTTTGTACTCTGACCAGTAGTACAAGCGTTCCATCTGCTCTGCATCCTCACTAATACTTAGTATTGCCAGTTTTTTTTAAGTCATTCTAATAGAGTGTTATGTTTTAGATTTTCACTTCCCTAATTAGTAATGATGTTGTACATCTTTTCATGTTTAGTAGGGCTTTAAACCAAGTTAAACAGATTTCTTTCTTTATTGCAGGACTACTTTAAAGTGCAGTGTGAATCACCTAATGGAAAGATAGCTGGGACTGTGATTTTTACTTGACCATGGAACTCTTTTCTTATGCTCAAGATTATAAGGCTAGTATTCCAGTGAGACTATTTTGACAAATGCTGGCCTGTGTGTGGTCAAATACATACCCTGCAGCAGCGCGTTTAATCTATTTGCAGTCAAGTCATTCAATCTTACTTCCCTTTGTTTCCTATTCCTAACAGAAACACTTTTGAGGTATCAGTTATGCTACCTCTGAACCTTTGCTTGTGCCATTCCAACTGCTTGAAATGCCTTCCCCCTGCCCTTCCTCTCCCTTAACTCACCCAGCTTTGCCCATCTGGCCCATGACCATAGGGAGCTTTTCCAGCCCACAGTGATCTTTCTCAGACCTCCCCAGTGACTGGGCCACTCATGGGGACTCTTGATCACATCCTGCCTATCTTGTTTCGACATTTTCCCGAAGTTGCTCTGCTCTACTTTTGTAACTGGATAGTTAGCGGAAAGCTCTGATATCCTAGATTTTTTTAAAAGTCCCCCGATGCATTGAGTTGTGTGCATAGCTCCTACTTAGAAACCCCTGTTGACTTCAGCTAAAGTAAATTAATAGGCATTTACATCAGTTCACTTAAATGTTAACTCTCCATTTATCCAGGCACCAAGGACAAATGTCAAAAAGAGAAGTTTGTTCACAGTTCCTGACTGAATGGTGAGAAGAAATTTAATGGAAATACGAAGCTCATGCTTAGGTCTCCTGGAACTTGTAGGTGAAAGTAGGAGTTTGTGGCCAAGCCTACCAAACATATGTCCCAACTGTGTCTTCTCCTTTGACACGCTGGTCATGAAATCAAAAGGCTGGAGTGGAGAGCACACAGTCCACTCTTGTCTTTAAGTTGGATTACTAGAAGAAACAGTGGAGCCTGTGGCATTCAGGTTTCCATGTGCTCTCTCCTCTCATTGGTTGTCTTACAGGGCTCAGCAAACCGTCCACACCCAGTTCATTAGTCAGAGGACTGGCTAGCCTAGCTGGATGGTGAGTCAAGAGTGCTTAGGGCTCAAGTGGCCCAGGATGACTGTCAGGAGTGGTACAGCTGCTCTCCCACATATTAGCCTTTACCGAGCACTCTAGCCCTGAGGCAGCGTCAGACTCGGTGGCACAAACTCTCGTGCAGCCAGAAATCAGTCAGTGGAACACGATGTGTCCAGCTCTGCAGAGATCACATCCTGTAGCTCTCTATCCTTTGTCCTTTCAACAAGCACAGATCGAGCATCTACTGTAGTTCGGGCACTACGGGAGTTCTTGGGGGATACAGGCATGGATGGAACATGACCCCTGACCCAAGGAACTTACAGTCTTGATGGGAGACACATATATAAATAAAACCTTCCAACACACCCCTGGATGTAAGCCATGATTCCTAGGTTATGCCACTGATGGTGATGGGAGTTGGGATATGAGATCCAACTAGTAGTCAGAGATTGTATTGCTCTGGTTCTCACTCACACAAGTCTAGGAATTTCTAAGTTCTTCCATAAGGTTATGAAGACATCATGGCTGCCACAGTACCGCACAGGTCTTTCTCTGTCTGCCCTTGCTCCCTGTGGGTCAGCGCTCCTGGATCCTGTGGCACGCAGATATGAATGCCCACCCAAGGCACCCTGCGCTCCAGATACTGGCTGAAGGCACTAGATATATGTCCCCCCCCCAGTTCTATGATAGGACACATGCCACTTGCTCCAGCCCACTGCTCCAGCCCCAGGAGCATTCTCTCCTCGAACCTGTTTCATTGGTCACTTCACTTGGGCCTGAGTCCTCTTCACCCCGACTTCCACTCTATTCTTTAACTGTGCTCCAGACTGGTACTTTTTAAAGTATAACTCAAACTGCAGTGGCATTTGGGCTGCCCTAGTGCATACAACACCCCTCTGAAGATTGGAAACATGCACCCGCTTCCTCCAAGTAGACACAGCCCCATGCAAGTGTGTGTGCTTGGTAGGTGGAGGATAGGCTGGGCTTCAGCCCAAACTCTCCCCTTTGGCTGGTTGTCCTCAGCAGAGCACAACCTAGCCAAGTGACAATCCTAATGACATGGCCCCTGTCTGTATTATTGCAACACATTGGCTGTCTTCACAGTTGTTTGCTGGCTGTTCATGGTTGTTTCCCAAAGTTTGGTCTGACCTGAACTCAAGGGTAGGTCTCACAGGACCTTCTGTCTTGACCTTCTGGTCACACTGCAATCGACCCTCCCAAAGATCATGTCTCTACTGGGCACACCTGGCCTTTTCCAGCGATTGCTCCTGCTACCAGCCTGAGGGAGGGGATACCACTCTGTTCTGTGTTCTGTCTATCAACTGCATGGGCCTGGGTTTTCATTAATTCCTCATGGCATGACCGAGACTACACTATAGCGTTTAACAAGGTTTTACTCCGGGGGCACCTGGGTGGCTCAGTCTGTTAAGCATCTGACTCTTGATTTTGGCTCAGGTGATGATTTCAGGGTTGTGAGATCAAGCCCTGCATGGAGCCCCGTGGAGCCTGCTTAGGATTTTTCTCTCTTGCCCTCCCTCTGCCCCTGCCCCTTTCTCTTAAAACAAAACAAAACAAAACAAAACAAAACAAAACAAAAAACAAGGTGTTACTCGTTTCAAAGATAAAGGAAGGAACAAAAGACCACACACACATATGTGTTTCCTCCCCCATCCCCAGAGCTGTAGAGATGATAGATAGATAGATAGATAGATAGATAGATAGATAGATAGATAGATAGATAGATGATAGATAGATAGATGATAGATAGATAGATAGATAGATAGATAGATAGATAGATAGATGATAGATAGGGAAAATGGTATAGATACAGATAGAGACTTCCCAGGAGTTAATTTATAAATATAGCATAAACTAGTATCTGCCCTTCTTGGCTTACTTGCATGTGACAAGGGGAAGCTCATCTCACTGTCAGAAATAACCGGGACACTTCCATCCTCAACCGAACTGAGCCTTGGCTTCAGAGACGAGGAAGTTGTATCCCTTCATCCCAGCGCTGGGCCCTTATTTCCTGTCCCAGAATGTATCTTTTGCCAGGATGACTGCCAGCTGCAATGTTACACCCTTTAGAGAACCACAGCCCCACGTGCAAGAGGTGGTCTGGCTATAACAAGATAACCACACCAAGAGGTGACATCAACATATTTTTCAAAGTTTGGTCTCAAAAAGTCTAAGGATACAGGGTCACCCAGGGCTTTGTTTACAAAGATTTCAGCAAAACCAGGCTTTAAATTGCTAACGTGCTGCCACGATGGTCTCTCTCGACAGACCCCAAGAAGACTGAGCTGCAGGAGAGTCACTGTGCCGATCTCCAGACAGAGCTAACGCAGCCCCCGTAGGTTCCGAATCCGAAATGATGGGCGAAGTCTTGGAGCTCAAGAGAAGTGACTTTTGGCTGCATGAAATTATGTGTCACATTGTATAGTGGATGGGTGAGAGACTTGAAGGGACTTTGGCACATGAACGATGTGGGTTAAGAAAGGGCTATGTGGGGGCGCCTGGGTGGCACAGCGGTTAAGCGTCTGCCTTCGGCTCAGGGCGTGATCCTGGCGTTGTGGGATGGAGCCCCACATCAGGCTCCTCTGCTATGAGCCTGCTTCTTCCTCTCCCACTCCCCCTGCTTGTGTTCCCTCTCTCGCTGGCTGTCTCTGTCTCTGTCGAATAAATAAATAAAATCTTTAAAAAAAAAAAAAAAAAGAAAGAAAGGGCTATGTGTGTAAACAAAGAGGCAATCTCCAAACACATAAAAACCCTTTCTCTTTTCTACTCTCAAGGATTCCTAAAATGATTTGGTGGAATAGGAACTTCAAAGTGATGCCAAGGTCCTTTGGTTTCTTGGAGGAGTCGTTGAACAATCATGTGGGAAACTTCAAGTCTATTATTCAGAGAAGTGATAGAGAGCCTGTCTTTGGAAGCAAAGGCCTGGGTCTGAATCTGGCCTCAGCCGCTTACCACCTCTACGTTCTTGGTCATAAAGGTAATTCTGTCAGGACTCGCAAAATGGAGGCCGCCCCAGTGGCCTGGCCCACTGCACAGATTGAGACCTAAGTCAGTCACACTTAAGGGAAATGCGTCACTGTCAAAGAAACCTAGCATACACCCGTCACCCTCCAACTCAGCGTTAGCTTACCTTCGCCTCGAAAACAGGAACGTTTTGCCTTAGAAGGAAGTCCCTGACCTCCTAGCCTGTCACGCTCTGCGTCTGAGTTACTGTTTCTTATGCTCTGAACGATCTGCTCTTGCCCAAATTCCCTTGGGAAGAGTGCTTTACCGCTCAAGAAGCTCTGTACCCTCCATCCGTGGGTTGTTTTCCTTTAAATAAAGGACATCAAACTCATTATTGTTTTATTTTTGTCATTTGATATTGGGAAAACCATTTACCCTCTCCAGATTTTAGTTTCCTCCTCTGTAGCATGGACATGAGAACTCTTTTGTGCACAAACTCATAGGCTATTGTCAACATTAAATAAGAGACTGTGTGTAGGACCTAAATGCTCAATGAATGGTTACATCTTATGAGCTCATTTGGACTGTAAGTTCCTAAGGCTCCCGCTACAAATAAAATATAATGAAATAGATATGTATTTTTACATGTGAGCATTCTCACTTGAAGCAATTGAAGCAATTTTTGGGGAGTTCGTGACCTTGATCTGTTTATTTATTGTATATGAAGAGACATGTGGCAGGGGTCCTTCACATAACTCCATCCCACGGCTGTCCCCATAAGTGGTTACGAATCTTAAGTGGGTGACATTGGGGTTCACTGGGAAGCACCAAGATCGTTCCATCACACCTCCTGAAGTTACTTTCATCAACAAATGCTAACTTTGGGATTTTCCCTATGAAAGCTGATTCTAGTCTTCCCTGGAATTCTGAAAGAGCTCAGCAAGCATTTGAGATCTGGTGTAAACAAGGAAACCATTTGCTTAGGAAGAAATAAATTTCCTTTAAGTGCAAACACCTTTGCAAACTCAGCCATGCTCTCAGCACTTTTTCCCAGCATTTTGGGGGCCAATCCACCTCGTCAAATGCTATGCAAGAGACTTTTTTTCTGGAAACAACTTCCAGCAAGGGATTAGCACCACTTCTGAGATTCCATTTGTCTTGTTTACATTCCTTGTGCAATGTCAGAACACTGTGTTCCCTTTCTTGTCATTGCACAACAAAAGCCCTGCCACACAGCGCTGGGGAGTCTTCCTCTCCACACCAGGACTCCCTTCGGGCTGGTGATCTTTGCGGACAGCTCTGGGACCCCCAGGTGGGCTGGTTCGGGGAAAGGAACGGGGGCTTCAGAGACAGTCCGAGAAACCTGGGCTCGAGCTCTGCTGCTGCCTTATGTGATGAACTTGGTTACTCTGACTCGGGGTTTGTTTTTTTTTTCTGTAAAATGGAAATAATATTACAGTCTTTGCGGGATCATTGTGAAGGTGGAGTAAGGCAATGTGTGCAGGTCCTTCAGCACAGCGCCTGGCAATCTTAAGTCCGCCAATAACAGAAGTCTTTAACTACGGCACTTGGGGACTGTGCGGCCTTCTTTCGTCTCTTGTGATCTCCAGCACCGAAAGGCTCTGCCTTTGCTTAAAGTCTCCAGAGAAACACACACAAATGTTCCACCAGAGAAGGTGCTAAGTGATAGGGATTCTTGGCTTTAGTAACGATCTTTTAGAATATTCCATGGCTTGGCAAAAAAGGCTGTCCTGGTTCACTCTTCGGATCGGTGCTGCTTTTGTAACATCTCTAGAGATGGAGGGAGGACACCTGACTGACGGTGAAGAAGCTGATATGTGAAGGGAGGAGACATGGGCCTTGTCAGGATCCTGACATGAACACAATGATCCAGAACAGCTGCGGCCGAGTCTGCGGCTCACCCTTCGCGTGGCTGAAAAGGAGGGGGTGTGGCCACGATCATGGGCTATTGCTGTGAGTGGTTACGTACAACGAACACTCGCTTCGCAATGAATCCATTGTCATCAAGCTTCCTGTGCGTGGGGCTTACTCTGTCCGGGGGAAGGCCCCAGGCTGGCCCCCAGCAGTCTGAGAGGCCTTCCGCGGGTGAGTCTCGCCAGGCAAGGATGAGTGGGTTGGTGTTTGCCTTGGGTGTGGTAGCGTTTGCTCTTGGCAGTTGGCGGTGAGCACCTCCTGGCGTGTTCGTGGGGAGCTGGTGGTACTCATGGCAAAGCGTGGAGGAAGGAGAGCTCGTTTTCGACCTACACAGTTCTGGACTTGAGTCTCAGCTCAGCCACGCTTCATCCACCTTGAACAACCTGCTTAACCTTGCTGAGGTTGAAACAAAATCCATAATGTGATTTTACAGAACAGCTGTTCCCAGTATACATGAAAAGCTGTATACTGAACTTTGCACGGTGCCTAGTACCCTAGGATCACAATAAATGGGGGTTTACACGGCCATTACTTAAAAGTAATCTAGATCTACATAAAAGGAGGGTGATGGGCCCACAGAGCAGGCCACTTTATTATGCAAATGAACAGGTTTTTACACAGGCCTGGTTGTCCTGGGCATTATATCATTAGTAGCTGCTCGCAGAAGAATGAGGGCAGCTAGAATTTATTACTAGGTGAGATCCTGGCCGGGGCCTAGTCCCATGGCAAATCTTCTTGACGCCTGCTGCTGGCTTCCCAAAGCTGGCTTGCAGGTACCCACCATGCCAATGTGTCCATCTGTCACTGAGGATGGAAGGAACGCTCTCCTTCTTCATAAAGTCCTCGCACACATGGGAGAACCCCTTGGAACTGGGAACATGAAGGGTCATAGCACCTCTGTGCTGTGAGTGTGAGCTGGGCCAGCACGACCTCCCCCATCTGTGCCACATCATCACAGGAGGGACTGTCTCCCAGCTCCATAGCACTGCTCCAAACTGAATACAGTGCTGACCAACCGACCAAGACAGCAAAGCATGGGTCTGGTGGCACTGGGCTTGAGCTGATCATCTGTGGCACTACCCACTAGGCTTGGGATGGATGGCATCCGTAGTGGAAATGAGATGGTGGGCAGCAGTGTCAGCGGTTCGCCAAAGAACTGTGCTCCCTTCTGTGTTGCAGGGAAGTGGATACTCAGCCTGGGGGGACATTGCCCAGCAACACTTGCATCTAATTTGGGCCATAAGATGAGTTCTGGCCACTAGAATGTAGGCAAAAGGGATGTAAACCCTTCCAGGCTTGGCGTCTAGAAACATGATTCTTTGCCCTCCGTATCTTGGGGTGCGTTGGATGTCAGTGCCGTGGGCAGTGCTATGGTCCACGGGCTGAGGACTCTCACGAATTTGCTCTTCCAGCTGGGGTCTCCACCGGACTGTGCAGAGTGGAGCCTTGGTCAATTGGACACCATGGGAATGGGAAATAAATTTCATAAGTAACATTCTGTATTTTATATAGATTAATACTACAATTTTGTCCATAAGTTTTGATGGTTTATGTGTGATAGTAGCCAGCCCCATCATAACGAATACAAGATGATTTATGGGTTGTTGTTTTTTTTTTTTTAAGATTTGTCTATTTGAAAGAGAGAGAGGGCATGCGGAGGGGAGGGGAAGAAGGAGAGGGAGAGAGAGTCCTAAGCAGACTCCACACTGGGTGTGGAACCTGATGCAAGGCTCGGTCTCACGACCCTGATCAGGACCCGAGCTGAAACTAAGAGTTGGACACTTAACCGACGATGCCACCCAGGCGCCCCAATCGTATGATTTATAATTGACTTTTCCCAGAATGTCAGCACAGGTATGCTGGAGATTTCTCTATTTAGTGATCTGATAATTGAGGGTGTTGGGTAGGTGATTACACTAGGAAACACCTACATACCTTAAACCAATACTCAGTTTGTGTTTACCCTTTTTAGGATAAGAAGAAGGAAGCCTGGTATTTAAAATGTAAGTCTGGAGCCTTGAATGTTAAGTAGCTTTATAATGCATAATAAACCACAGCTAATATGGCAGGAAACGTCCATTTACTACAGATTTCAAAAAGTTCTCTCTTGGAATTTCTTTATCCAAACGAATAGTTTTGGAGTTTCCTGCTCAGTAATTACTGCTTGATTGATTAATTTAATTGGGGAACATCATCCAAGAACTTTAGATTCCCAACCTGGTCTGTGCAAAATTATTTAGTTGTCTTAAGCAAAGAAAAAATAGTAGTCCAAATAATAATTTCTTAGATTCCTAAATGTCTTCACGATATCGGTTGACGACTACTTAACTGTCAAGACAACATTACAAAGCCTACCGACTTTTGTTTTTCTTTTCAAGTCTTCCCTGCATGAGGACAGGGTCCCCTGTGAGGACAGCTCACTTTCACTTCAGTGACTTTGCTGGGGATTATTCTCCTCTCCTTCACGGGCCTGTCACAGAGCCTCCTTGGACTGCGGAGTTTGCCGATTCCTCACACGTCAGCCACAGAGGGTAGAACTCACCGGAAGCGTGCACTTCCTTTTTCTTCCCAGCAACAATTACTTCGTCCAAACCCCAGGAAGTCCTGTGCACTGTCAGCTGTACGTGTGCGTGTGTGTGTGTGTGTGTGTGTGTGTGAGACCCACAATGTGGCATAAAAAAGACATATATAAGAAGCAACAGAAAGGGCTTTCCTCAGAACTGCCTAGAAATTCCTAACCTGTCTGAGATGCTTCCTTTGCTGCTTGCCTCCCGCAGGGACCCCGCCTGCCTAAGCTGGGTGGTGGTCCTCCCTAGAGCAGGGGCAGTTCCCCCCCAGGGGGATCATGGGGAAGGAGTTGTGCCTATTTTCAGCAGACCGTACGCACCCACATTCTGCTCACTTTTCCCTTCTAGAAAAGTGATATACTCCCCCCAAATATTTTTTCTTGCTTCAAGTAAAATAAGTGTCTTAGAGTCGATCCTCCTCATGTTCTTCTCTCATCCAGCCGCTGACTGTCCTCTAATTTTCCTGCTTGTTAGCCTACCTGATATCATCATGGCTCTAGTAATGACTGATTCAGGAACACTCCCAAACAGTAAGTTCAACGAAAATACGTATATAGCTCATACCTGGTACCCCCGTTACTGCTGCTACAGAGGAAGTTACCTCCAAAGTTTAGCGGCTTTAGACAGTTTTCTTATTATGCTCATGGATTCTGAGGCTTTGAAATTGAGACAGAGGGAATGACTGTTCCATAACATCTGGGGCCTAGACAGCTGGGGGTGACGTGAGATTGGGGGACAAAATCATCTAAAGATTCCTCCACTCGCATATCTGGTGTCTGGTTGGGAGCATCTGAAGATGAGCACTGTTCACTGACATCCATCCAGGGCCTCTCCACGTGGTGTCGTTTCCACACAGCATGGCAGCCTCAGGGTAGATGGACGTTTAACCTGGAAGCGCAGGGCTCAAAGTGTAAGTGCTTTGGCAGCAAGATGAAGCTCAGTGAATGGCCTTTGTGACCTGGAAGTCATGCAGCTTTGTTTCCACTGCATTCTGTTGGCTTCAATCAAGCCACAACCTTGCCCAGATTCAAAGGAAAGAGAACTAGACTCTACATCTTGACTGATTAGTGGCAAGGTGCCAGAAGTGCCTGCCTGGGGAAAGATGTTGTGATCTTTTCATCTTCGGAAAATACCATCAGCCACAGCGGAATCAGCTTTTAGAGGTTGTGTGGGGATTTGTGTTGCAGAATTTGAAGCCACACGTGGTCAGTGCCCTGCACTTTGTAAAGAAAGTGCTCTGGGGGTCCAGGAGGGGAAGATCTTTATGCATCAAGATGAATCTGGTAGCATTTTAGCTAAACCTGGAAAGGTATGGCGGACAGCACTTTTAAATACAGGGAGGTGGGATAAAGAAAATAAAGAAGATGTGGTATGTATATACAATGGCATATTACTCAGCCATCAAAAAGAATGAGATTTTTGCCATTTGCAACGATGCAGATGGAACTAGAGGGTATTATGCTAAGTGAGGTAAGTCAGAGAAAGACAAATATCATCTGATTTCACTCACGTGTGGAATTTAAGAAACAAAACAGATGAACATAGGGGAATGGAAGAAAAATAAAATAAGGTAAAAACAGAAAGGGAAGCAAACCATAAGAGACTCTTAACTCTAGGGAACAAACTGAGGGTTGCTGGAGTGGAGGTGGGTGGGGGGATGGGGTAACCGGGTGATGGACATTAGGAAGGGCATGTGACGTAATGAGCACTGGGTGTTATACACAACTGATGAATGACTAATCTCTACCTCTGAAACGAATAATACACTATAGGTTAATTTAATTGATTTTAAATATAAATAAATACAGGGAGGTGGGATGTACTGGGAAATGTGACTGCATCATGCGACCACTGTCTTGGAGAGCGGTTCAGGGGCAGATGGAGACAAACTTGAAATGTCGAGGGAACCCGGATTCATTTGAGCATTTGATGGACAAAGCAAAAGACCAGGGAAGCTGCTTCTGTCAGTTCCTCCTGCCCTCCCCCGCCCTCCAAGAGTCTTTACATCTTAACATTTGACTTGTATCTCTTTAAATAAAGTGTGCACTCCTTTGCTCTTTGGATATATTTATTTAGGCATAAACATACTTTGATATCTTTTCGGGGCGCCTGGGTGGCTCAGTCGTTAAGTGTCTGCCTTCAGCTCAGGGCGTGATCCCGGCGTTCTGGGATCGAGCCCCACATCTGTCTCCTCCACTGGGAGCCTGCTTCTTCCTCTCCCACTCCCCCTGCTTGTGTTCCCTCTCTCGCTGGCTGTCTCTCTCTCTTTCAAATAAATAAAATATTTTTTAAAAATCGCAAAAAACAAGAAAACATACTTTGGTATATTTTGGGTTCTCATTTTTATACCACTACATCTTTGCACACTTTATCTTGGCCCCTCCCTACCGCTTCAGTCTTCCCCAAGACCTTCCTCAAAATGTGCAGAGAATGGACCCCCTTTGACTCTCTGCCGCCCTGGGCGTCTGCTCCATCAGAGGCAGCTCTGTCCTTGCTCTGTAAAACTGCGCTTGATCCCGTCTTGCACTTACTTCTATCTTTAGTTTTATGTGTTATTCATGTTTTTAAAAGCCTGGATGCTGACCAGTCATCTGGAACATTTTGCAAGGCAAATTTATTGAAAATTGGGGCAACCCATACCTGGAAGTACACCTGGGTGTTATTCAAATCAAGAGTCAGGAAGGAAAGTTAATTTAAAAATACCCTCTTGGGGCGCCTGGGTGGCTCCGTCAGCTGAGCGTCTGCCTTTGGCTCAGGTTATGATCCTGGGGTCCTGCGGTCAGGCCCCGAGTCAGGCTCCATGCTCAGCGGGGAGTCTGGTTCTCCCTCTCCCTCTGCTCTCTCTCTTCCTCTCTCGTTCCCTCTTGCACACGCATGCTCTCTCTCTCTAATAAATAAATAGAATCTTAAAAAAAAAAAAGAGAGAATACCCTCTGACTATCTGAATTGGGCAATTGCTGTGGGGAATAAAAAGATAAAGCAACAGTCCCCTTAATAAAGTAGGAACACACAGAAGGGTAAATAACAGAGCGGTAGCAGAATAATGTCCCCCGTAAAACGTCCACGCCCTTGTCCTTGGACACCGTGACTATGTTACTTCACGTGAAAAAAGGGACTTTACAGGTGTGATTAAATCAAAGCTCTGAGATGGGAAGTTATCCTGGATTATCCAGTTGGGCCTAAGGTAATCACATGGGTCCTTTAAGGGAGAAAGAGAGACAAGAAAGTCGGTTATGCAATGAGAATGACTTGACTGGCCAATGTTGGCTATGAACCAAGAACTGAAAACAGGCTCTAGCAGATGGAAAAGGCCGAAGGGAACAGAGCTCTGTCTAGCCTTGATTTTAGCTCAGTAACACCCGTTTTGGACTTCTCATCTTCAGACCCGAAGATAAGATATTTGTGTTGTTTTTAAGCCACTGAGCTTACAAGCATTTGTCAGAGCAGCAATAGACAACTAATAGAAACAGCAAAGGTAAATGATACAAGAATCCAGAAAATGGCGTCATGGGTCAATAGCCACAAATTTTCAAATATTGGGGTTTCTACGATAATGCCATATATACATTCTCCTCTCCCCACCAAAACCCGTTACTTCTGCAAAATCAAGCGTGAAAAATAGCTGGGCTTATAGGAAAAGTATGGTTGGGGCAGATCATTCGAAGCTCATGGAATTTATAACCAGAGCACTAATAAAAACAGTAACAATGCTAATAAAGATGTCAGCTCAGTTCCTCTCTGCTGACATGGCCTCTACGTCAGCCTGTCCATCCCAGGCTCGTGCTTTCTCCTGGAGAATGGAATGTTCAAAGGGCAGTTGTTTCGGACAGTGACCTGCTCCATCAAAATTCACAGTACAATGTTGAGATAGCCTTTGCCGGCCAATCAGTTCTTCTTAGGCACTAGGGGCAACGTCTTCGCAAATCCTTCATTTTCACTTACGACTTCCCCAGACACACTGGAAAGTCCAATTTCTTGAAGTTATGAAACCAGCTCTTACCTGCACCAATGGGAGATACTTCGGCAGGATATTCAGATTTTCTTTTCTTCAAGTTTTCATTTAGTGCTAAAACTTTCTATGTAACTCCGAAACCCTTGCTGATCATTGATTTCAAATGCTGACCTGCTTGGAAAAATTGAGCGAAAGCAGACTGCAGTGGGTAAAAGCAATGAGTGCCAGGAGTTCAAATAAGGCTGGCAGTGCTGGGAAAGGCCTCCTGCTGGAGGTGGTCTGGAGCAGAGCCTCGAGCACGAGTGTGGACGGTCCAGATGAACTTCCAGGCGGAGCCAAGAACGATGGCGGCACCATCCAACATGGCGTGTCCCTGGTGAGCTGTGCTTGGTTCCGGTACTACCGGCGGGCGCAGTCACGATGGCCAGAGCCAGCGGACCTCCATTCCCGTGGCTGCTTCCATGGTGTCAGAGTGCAGGCACCGAGAAGGTCCTCACAAAGAGGCAGTGTCACCCCTGTGCTCATACTTACATACACTGCGGCTGCCTCACGCACCCTTCCAGCTGCCTCGTCCCTGTAATTCCCCCTTCAAATCAGCCTCCTGTGAGTTTGTGGCACTGGAACTCTTGGGGGAGATAACAATACAGAAGAGCAGGTTCCAGACACCCGTGCTTTCCCAGTTTTTCCAGCCAAGTTCCTTCAAACGACTTCAATGCCTCTGCCTATCACAGGATCTTGAGAGAAAAAGCCTCACCAACAAAGCCACCTGTAGGATGAGGGGTGGCCTTCAAATGCGTACCCCGCTGACAGATTCTAGGACCTCCTGTGCATTAATGCGTACAATGAATCTATAACATCCTCTGTGACCTGTGGGGTCAATTCCCACGCCCCCACCTCCTCCCCCTGCCCACACTCCTCTCTCGGTGCCTCTTTTCCCCTTCGCCCTTCAAATACATCCTCAAAACTGGAAGATGGCGATCAAGCTGGGGAAGAGCTGGCAGTGCTCTGGGTGCAGCCGCAGAGCCCCCCGTGTGGCCACCGGCTCCCTCCCCAGGGTGCACCCTGGAGGATCTTGGTGTCGTGCTTCTGTAATTGCCAGCTGCCACACGGGTCCTGTTGGTGCTCCTGGACTCAGGCTTGGCCTTGGCCTTTGCTCCAAAAGAGCGAGCATTCATCACAGCTTTTTCAGAATCTGTCCTGCCTGTTTGCCTGCTGTTCACTCAGAAGGAACTCGGTGACCCCTTGCTGTCTGGGCTGCGAAACACACCCTGTCAGGGGTGACATAAATCCTGAAGAGCGTTCAAAGGAGAGCCACCAGGACGACTGAGGCCACAGAGGCCACACAACCTGGAAAAGAAGGCAGGGCGCTGGGGGACTTGTAAATGGGATTCTTCCACAGAGGATGGGAACCCCCTTTCTTTCTGCACAAGCAGCGCGAGAGAGTCAGCGTTCACGGAACTGCTGCTAAAAGGGAAGCACTGCAGGGAGGGGAACACGAAGGATAGGGAAGCTGGCCTCGCTCTGTCGCGATCACAAGATGCAGAGAGAGACCCACGCGTGAGATAGGCACATGCAACTTCTTCACTCCCGTATTCAGGAAACAATGGTGAAAAATGAATTACATGGAACGGACTAGTAAGGGCCGACAAGGCGCAGATTCAACGTGTAAGTGCGCTGGATTTAGATGACACAGGAAGGAGCTCCATCAAGGGCAATTCTCAGTCCTTCTTTGGAAGGCTTTGTAAGGAGGGTTGGTTAAACGCGGTTTAAACGGGGACTTGTTGCAAGCAAGAGGAAAAGAGTCCTGGAGGGAGCCCTCTGGGTGCAGCGCCCTCAGTCCCGCCTCCCCCCCCCCCAAGCAGCGCCTGCAGGTATAAATATTTTCCTGCAAATCCTCGTTCCGCCGCACCCACCCGCTTCCAAGGGAGCCGATGTTAAGCCGGGGCGGTGAGAATGGTACTGGCCTTAGTGTTCTGAACGAAGTACAGCGGACCTTGGCCTTTAATTACCATCACAGGGAAGTGATCTCCATAACCCACGGAACTCCCCTCATCCCACTGTTTAGCAAAACTGTCAGGTGGTTTTTGGTTTGTTTTTAACCCCGCACCATATTCCAGGACCGTGCTCTAGAGAGAAGCTGGGGAGTTGGCACCTGTGTGGTACAGTAGGGGGCGGGGGCGGGGCTGCAGGGAAAAGCAAAGGACTTGCATGTTTTTTAAAACCGCTGCCAAAAGATAAGGTTGTTTATTCAACTTCTAACACTGATGAGGGCAGGACTCTGCGAAACCACGACAGAAAGAACTTCGGTCAGCAAATAAATACACAGTTCACATTAGCCAGGCAGGGAGAAGCGTTGCTCCGGGTCTGGGTCTGTGAATAGTCATGGAGCAGTCACTTGAAGGCGTATCTGGGGCTGGTGTCTGATTGAATTTCGTTTATATAGAGTGATGATTTGGAGTTTACATTCAGAAAAACAATTTATCTCATGAAGCACCAGGCTACAAACACAGGTCTCTTAAGAGACCCAGATGGTCAATGGGTTAAAACGATGACCTCCCACGTCCTGGGTGCCAGATGGCTCTCCCACTGGCCTCACACTGACCTCTGCGAACAGAGCCTCGCCATCAGGGAGCAGGCTTCGGGGAGGCGTGGAGGCCAACTGGGGTGTTATAAAAGGAGTCAGTTATCTCTGTGAGTCCTGGCGATTACCAGGAAGCGATCTAAAACATGAAAATAGATACGCATATCAGAAGCTCAAACAGTTTACTGAAGGGCAGTTTGGGGAGGTTACATTGACTTCAAGGTATTAAACCCACTTCCTCTGGGTGCGGAGACACTGAAATCTCCTTGCTGCTGTGGGCTCTGAGTGTGAACAGACCACGTAGGGGGCCTCTCAGGTGGGCAGGCCCCAGGAGGGAAAGCCTTCCTCGGGGTCATTTTGAAGAAGAGCAGAGACTTTGATGAAAGCTTCTTTGAGTCCGTGACAAGCTCTCGCATCTACCGTTGGAGAGTCCGGGAGGCAAGTTCCAAAGTCCTCCTTAAGGGGTCCTCGAGGAGATCCAAGGACATGTCATAAAGCCTGGGGAATTTACCCCACATGGGGGAGTGTGGCTCTGGGACTCGAATCCAGCCATGGTCAGGGCTTTCTCAGCAGAGGGCCCCCCACTGGCTGTGCCCGGGGGCTCTCCCAGGGAGACCCCAGCTCAGAGGAGATGGTCTGAGGTGTGTGAATACGCATGTGACTGTCAGTGACTCTGGATACAGCTCAGTGTGGGACACCGTGAGACCTCGGACTGAGGTTTCAGTGTTGGCCGAATGCTGACGTGGGCATTATATTTTTAAGTTGTGACTTCCTTCCGCGTGTTGTGGCCAATGCATAAGCCAGCGGAGGGACCGTGGGTGTCACTCTACCAGAGACGTTTCCCCGGACTTCTGGGTGGATTCTCGGGTCGGCAGAATCTGATGGTGCTGAGATACAAGGCAGCCCCTCGAGCACAGCGTCTCGGCCCCCAGACCGAGCAGCAGGCACATCCTTCCATCCACCCATTCCTGTTTGGAGCTGAAGACTCCAGAACAGTGGGGAGGTCACTCCTGCAGTAGCACCTGCTGTTCCAAGGCTGAAAGAGGAAGGAAGATTGAAGGCAGGAGGGCAGCATTTTGAAAACACTGTGGCGTTCACGGAGAGTGAACCAAGCAATCTGTCTCTAAAGCCTCCCAAGAAATTGTCGCTGGGGAGATATTGCTTTCCGACTCTCGGGATGGTCTGCCTTGTAGCTGGGGTGACACGGGAGAACTGCCCCGGCGCCCTTCATGCTTGTCTGCTCCCTGCTGGAAACGCGGTGGGTGGCAAATACCGAGACCAGCACTGAACTCCCGGCCCAGAGGAAATCCCTGGTTCGCTGCTTCCCTGGGAATGCTTTTTCATCAAATGGTGTTTCAAACATTTTTCTCTAGATGATATTCACCTGCAGTGGGAAACCGGGCTAAAGCAGCTTGTTCTCTGTCCTCAGGTCATCTTATGTTCTTTCCCTCTCCTCTGTTTCTGAGCTCTGTTTGGCTTAACCTTGTTGAGCCTTCGGCCACTGAGATCATGCACAGAACTAGGTTAGGAGGGCAAAATGTTGGGATAGAAGCAATTTTTTTTTTTTGGCAGTGATTTCCCAGGCACACGATTTCCTTTTTCTAACCTTTTTGTTCTTCTTCAGAGGGGAGCAGGGTACGTGCAGTGAGGACATGCAGGCTGCCTAGGCAGGAAATACTGTCCCATGGCACCGTTTTTAAAAGAAAGAGATTTTAGAAAATGATAACGTATTTTGGGTTACTTCTTTCATTTTGTTCCATGCCACTGACTTCGTCATGCTTTGTGGTTGTCCAAAACGTTGCTTGCAAATCCCAAAGTGAGCCCGTGAAACTGACGTTAGTTAGTGGCTACGCTTTTCCTAAAATGCTGAGGATTTTTTTTTTAAGTTAATGTGTTTTTTCAGTTGGTCAGAAGATATTTAGAGACCATCCCCTGGGTGCTATGGTGATGCAATGGGTCTTTAGGGACAGCAATTAAAGAGCAGGCCTAGGCTATGCCCAGCTGTATTTACAACCTTTTGAAAAGGGAGGGCTCCTGTGGAATGAAAGGCTTTACCCCTAGAGCTGGTGAATTGGGATGCAGGCAGCGGACGCGGCAGGGAAGGGGCCCACCGTGGGGGAGATGAGCAGAAACGTTCGTCCGGGACCCCAAAATCAAAGTTATACAGGGTTCTGGAAAAAAATAGAAGGAAGTGGCCCAAGCCAGTCTGCACCTCTGAGAGCCACAAGCAGGGAAGGGGGGACATGAGGAGTAGGGGAATGGTGATGCGCGCACGGCCATTCCAGCCCGGGCTCTCCCCTCTCCTCTGTTGCTACACACTTCTGTCCAATCCAGTCATCCAGCTCCTGTCCAGCTCCGCACAGTGCTCTCTCAGAAATGGAGTGGCTACCGTCATGGAAACAATATGGCTTTGGAGGAAGTCAGACTTAGGTTTCAAATCCTCTGTCCGTGCGCCGTCACAATGTGAGACTCTGTGTTCCTTTGCTGTAAAATGGGCGCACCGAGACCTACCATTCAGGGGACTGAGGAAGACTACAGTAGACCACGTGCGCCAAACACACAGCGCAGTGCCTGGCACCGGACAGACGCTCAATGAAGGCTTGTCCCTCAGGCCCCTTAGGGGGAGCCTCTCACAGGGATTTGTCCTCACTCCTGTGTGGGTGGAATAGACAGGGCATTGATTCTGGCTGTGTTGCTTCCCAGATGTGAGGTGCCCCCAGCTTCCCTCTTCCTTAAGAGGAGATGATGTCATCACGGCGTTGTCAGGATTGAAAAGGGAAAGCGATACAGCTGGCTTCCATCTTCAGCTTCTTTGTAATATGCCATCCCTGCACCCGAGACGCCCCCACACGCAGCTGTATCCCTGTCATTGCCTTCGCGGGAGCCCCATCGGGTGCTCAGCCAGGTATGGAAGCTGCCTTGAGGTTCCAGGGGACTGCCCCTTCCAAAACGAGCCCCGCTTCACTTTCCATTTTTACAACCACCTTCACTGCTGAGTGTGACCTGATTTTACCTGAGAAGCCAATTCCAGGGTCCAGATAGAGTTTTCCCTGTGCCCTGATCAAGCCTCATCTGACAGAACGGCTCTGCCCTATCACTCTTGTCCCATCCCTTCCCCTCTCCAGGGCTTGTCTTGCAGATAAGGAAAAATCAGGCTCAATATGCCTAAAAGAAAACCGAAGAAAAGTCTGAAGAACTCGGTGCTCAGGTGTCGAGGGGAAATGACCTTGTTTCATAAGGGGCGGTTACCGCTAGTTCACTAGCATCATTGTGGATCCAGCAGACTCCACGTGCGTAGGGGAGGAAGAGTAATTTCCCTCTATCCTTCTGAGTTCTTAGCTGAGACCTCCGAAATCCAAGATTAACAAGACAAAAACAGATTTTTATTAACGTGTCTACCTCATGTATATGGGGGAGATACCCAGGGACAAATGAGTAACTCAAAGAAGTGACTTCGAATTCAGGTTTAAAAAACATCTTTTTCTTTTTTGAAGATTTTAGTTATTTATTTGAGAGAGGGAGAGAGAGAACAAGTGAGGGGAGGGGCAGATGGAGAAGCAGGCTTTCCACTGAGCAGGGATCCCGGTGCGGGACTCAATCCCAGGACCCTGGGATCATGACCTGAGCTGAAGGTCTAACCGACTGAGCCACCCAGGTGCCCCTTTTTAAAAGCCATCTTAATAGAGAAAGGGGAAGGAAATGTAGCCCTCTTAGGAGAGAGGAAATGATTTTTAGGAAAGACGAATGGGTCCGTGAAAGAGTAGGTGGAAGGTAGGATAGTTTGTGACAACGTGGGGCTGACTTCTAGGCTCCCCTCCTGTGACAAGAGTCAGTTGTCCCTGATGGATGATGCTCCCGGGGGAGATTTATGGCAGCTGAGCTCGTTTTGGAGGCTCTCTCTTTAGGTAGATGAGGGTAGTCCAGAGAAAGCCTCTCCCTGCGTCTGCCTACAGCTCAAAATAGTCAATATAGCAAAGCCGCACATCTGGGGGTGACACGGCCTAAAGTCCTCCAGTCCTCTTTTGGGGTGGCACAGTCTGTTATCCTTCATGTGCAGTCGCTGATTAAAGGTTACAGACGCTTTTGAAGAGAAAACCAGGAGCACCTTTCGGGCCCATTGAAGGGAAAACAAGGAATGTGCTGCCCTTTGCACAAGCTGCCCCTTACGAACGACTTTAAAGAAGCGCTTTCAAGCGGATAAGAGGCAGGAGACTGGAAAGATTTCACTGGTAGTTTGCACAGGGGAGTGTAAAATGCAAGTGTTTGCCAGTATTTACACATCCCCGGCCAAAACCCTAGGAGGAAAGGAGGAAAGGGCCACGAGGAAGTCGGGTTTGATTATCAGATGCTTCGATGTGGCACGAGAGCGTTCTATCAAAGTTTTAAAACATTCAGCATACGTTCCCTTTGCTTCTCACAGACCCGACTGGAAAACATCTGGAGGTGCACACAGCGGTCCCACGTGAAACATCTGTGTATAAATGCCACACCGCGCTGCTTGCCCTTTGTTGGCCCTCGGCTCCGTTCCCGCCCTGCCTGCCCTTCCTTCTCCGAGCGGCTGGAAGCCTGTGAACTACACTTCCCAGACTCCCCAGCCAGCCGGCTTCCACTTAGGTTCTGCCCATGGGACACGCTGGTGGGAGACTGCAAGGTAGGTGGAGGCAGAAGCCCATTTTCCTTCCACTTCTGCGGGAGGCTGGGGCGGAGGCAGCAGCAGCAGCTGGGGAAGGTGGGTTTGCGCTCAGGTGGTGGAATTTCAACAGCGGCGGGGGGGGGGGCTCCTGCAGCTCAGAATTCCTGAACTCTGGCTCTGGCGCAGTGACAGGCAACCTTGGGTGGGAGTTCAGCCCCCCTCCAGCTTCCTGGAAGACGTTCCCGCAAGAGCAGTGGAGCAGCGGGTATACCAGCAGCCTCAGCAACAGAGCAGTTGTGGATTCCGGATCAGGCCATTTTCCCGTACTCAGTCCGCCTTAGGACGGTAGTAGCTCCCTGCTGTTACTCATCTCTGAATGAACTCAGCCTCCTTTTTTCTCCTCCAGCCCTTCACATTTTGTTAACTGCCCCTCTATTTAAAATTCCTGTAGTAGTTTCCTCTGACTGGACAGTGACCAGTACGTACACATATAAACTAAACACAAAAATTGAAGGCAAATTGGGCGCCTGGGTGGCTCAGCGTGTTAAGCGTCTGCCTTTGGCTCAGTCATGATGTCAGGGTCCTGAGATCTGGCCCCACGTGGGGCTCCCTGCTCATCAGGGAGTCTGCTTCTCCCTCTCCTTCTGCCTCTGACTGCCCCGCCCCCCAGCTCATGCTCTCTCTCTCACAAATAAATAAGTAAAATCTTAAAAAAAAAAAAAATAGAAGGCAAATCAAGGTACTATTTCAATGTGTTTAATCCCCTACTCCACTTGCATTTTGGAGTTTACGAAAAGGAAGGGATAAGCAAGATTTTACCCTAAAAATGCAACAACAAAACTCAGTTCCTTGTCAGATGTCCTTCAGCCTCCACCAAGGAAAAGAAGTTAGCACAACAAGTATTTTAAAATAAGAAATTTTCCTTGAGGGAAGCCTGTCTATAACCTCAGTCTTCAGCGGCATTAATAATAGGTATGCTTTCTAGTGTTTTTTAGATGTGAGGCCCATCAAATATGTTATTTTATTTAATTATCCAAATAACTCTAGAATTTAGAAATTTATTCTGATTTCATAATGAGGAAAAGAAAGTATTTTTAATGGCACTGGTTGATTGTTTAGTGGCTGTGTACCCCTCTCTAGGGTACGTATTCTTCACCATGGGACCTAGCCGTCCCTCCCATGCAGCAGCGTAGTTAATTTCTTCACTCCCCAGAATTTGTGATGACCCTTGTCACCTGCTCGGCCTAGAGAATGTGCCAGAAGAGACATGCATGTGAGTTCCAGAGCCCAGGCTCAAGAGGTTTGGCAGGTTCTGCCTTCATTCATTTGGACCACTGGCCTGCAGTGTCTGTAAATGCAGCGTGTCTGGCCCTATTGGAAGATGCGAGGCCATGTGAGGAAGGAACGAGATGCACCAGCTCCTGGCCAGTACCCACTTCCTTCATGGGAGTGTGGCCATCTTGGCCCATCCAACAAGTTGCCTTTCACTGAATGCACCTATCTGAGCAAGCCAGGTGAAGCTAGACCAGGAACCACCCAGCTAACCCACAGACTTATGAGAGAGAAGAAATCCTTGTTTTCTTAAGCCACTAAATTTATAGGCAGCAATACATAACTGATAAAGTGCCACTTGTTTTTTGCACCAAGCATCTATCCTTACCATCATTTGCTGATAGCATCCCAAGTCCCTCTTGTTGTACTTGCCAGTAGGATACTTGTCCCTCCCCTGGTCAAGGGGCAGGCATGTGGCTTGGACGGGTCCACTTGGATGCTCTGTCTCTGGAATGTGATTCGTGACCAGAGGGAGGAAAATTCTGGCTGAAATTATCGAGACTTGGTTTCTGCTATCGAGATGCTTTGGAGATGCTGGTTCTTATCTATTCCACATTTTAGCTTGAATCAATTTCTGATGCTTGTGACCAAGTATCCCCAAACTGATATACTGTGACAAATTAAGAAGCTAGCTCTAAGTCACACCACCATGAATAGCAGCACTACGACTTGAACCCACATCTGTCCCATCTACCTTCCACCTATCCATGTTGCCTCTCCAATTCCTTCCAATCCAGTTTCCTTACTCATTTGAGCATCTTGAAGACACCTGGCCTTTCTCAACAGGTGCATAGCTTAGAAGGGCCAGTGATCCCACTGTGAGCTGTAACTTGACATCAATAGTGGGTCTCTCACCCAATAACCAGGTGGTAGTAACCACAGAAGGGGCTTTTTAAACTGGAGAAATAGTGTATTGAGCACAAAGTAGTGGATTTTTTTTTTTAGATTTGTTGAAGTATAATTGACATACAGTAAAAGGTACAATACTTGATGCACATGTTTAAAGTGTACAATTCGTGGGACACCTGGGGGGCTCAGTCAGTTAAGCGTCTGCCTTTGGCTCAGGTCGTGATCCCGGGGTCCTGCATCGGGCTCCTTGCTCAGTGGGGAGCCTTCTTCTCCCTCTGCCTGCTGCTCCCCTTGCTCGTTTTCTCTCTCTGACAAGTAAATAAATAAAATCTTTAAAGTGTACAATTCGAGAAGTCATACGTATATGTAGACACCCACAAAATCGTCACCACAACTGAGATGGTGAACATCCGTCTCTACCAGTAGTTTCATTTCCTTGTGCCCCGTTGTAATTCCCCCACGTCTCCAGCTCACACCGAGTAACCCCAGTCTGCTTTCTGGCATTAGAGATTCGTTTTCACTCTCCAGAATTTTATGTAAGTGAAATCACACATTCTGCATTTCTTTCTCCAGTTTCCTTGACTCGGCATAATTTTGAGATTCATCTGTGCTGTCATATTCCAATAGTTTTCTTTATATTGCTGAGTAATACTTCAATGCACGTATACACCCCAGTGTGTTTATCTGCTCATTTTTGAAGGACCTTTGGGTTGTTTCTTGTTTTGGGCTATTGCAAAAAAAGCTTCCATGAACATTCATGTACGAGGCTTTGTATGGACATTGCTTCCATTTCTCTGAGGTAAATATCTAGGAGTGGAATGACTGGATCATATAATAGGTGCCTATCTAAATTGTTAAGAAACTGCTCAACTATTTTCCAAAATGGTTGTACGATTTTACACTCTCACCAGCAGTATATGAGGGCTCCAATTCCTCCACATTCTCACAAAACTTGTTGTGTTTAGTCTTGTGGATTCTGACCGTTCTAATAAGGTGGAATGGTATCTCACCGTGGTTTTAATTTACATTACTCTAATGACAAATTCTGTTGAGCATATTTTCATATAATTATTTGTTTATCTTCTCTGGTGAAGAGTCTGTTAAAATATTTTGCCCATTTAAAAATTGCATTTGTTTTTTTATTATTGAATTTTGAGGATTCCTTATATGTTCTGGATATAAGCCCTTTCTCAGAGATGTGCTTTGAAATTATTTTCTTCTAGCCTGTGACTTGTCTGTTTTAATAGCATCTTTAGAAGAGCAGATGGTTTAAATTTTGATGAAGTTAAATTTATCAATTTATGTTTTTAATGAATCATGTTTATGGTGGTGTATCTAAGAGATCTAAGCCGAGATCACAAAGATTTCCTTCTAGAAGTTTTACGGTTTCAGGTTTTACATTTAGATCCATTTTGAGTTAGCTTTTATATATTGTGCAAGCTATGCCTTGAGCTTCTTTTTGCATACGGATTATCAATCACGCTGGCATCATTTGTTGAGATGAAACAGTAGAAACATAGAAAAGACTCATTTTCCATTTACTGGCTGTTGCATCTCTGTAAAACATTGATTCTCCATATATGTGTGGGTCCCCTGTCCCGTCTCAACTTTCTCTTCTGCTCCCTTAATCTATTTGTCTATTTTCATGCCAAAATTGCACTATCTTGATGACTGTACCTCTAAAGAAAGTTTTGTGATCTACTCATATTTGTCCTCTTCTTTTTAAGTTCATCTCTTTGTTTTAAAACTGTTTTGACTATTCTAGGTCTTTTGCATTTCCATAAAAATTTTAGAATCAGCTTATTAATTTCCATACCCATGAAAACCTGCTGAGATTTTTATTGGAATTGCACTGGATCTAGAGGCCAGTTTTGGGGAGAACTCTCATCTTATTAACGTTGGATCTTCTTTCCCTGAACATGGTATATCTCTGTTTAGATCTTCTTTAATTTCTCTCAGTAATATTTTAAAGATTTACTTATTTATTTGAGAGAGAGAGAGAGAGAGAGAGAATGAGCAGGGGTAGGTGCAAAGGGAGAGGGTGGGAGAGAATTTCAAGCAGACTCCCCACTGAGCACAGAACCCAAAGTGGGGCTCCATCTCAGGACCCTGAGATCATGACCTGAGCTGAAACCAAGAGTCAGACACTCAACTGACTGAAGTCACCCGGGTGCCCCTCTCTCAGCAATATTTTATAGTTTTCAGTGGACAGATCTTTTGGAGTTTTGTCAGATTTATTCTTAAGTATTTAATATTTTGGATCCTGTTTTAAAAGGTGTTGTTTCTTGGGGCGCCTGGGTGGCACAGCAGTTAAGCGTCTGCCTTCGGCTCAGGGTGTGATCCCGGTGCTCTGGGATCCAGCCCCACATCAGGCTCCTCTACTGGGAGCCTGCTTCTTCCTCTCCCACTCCCCCTGCTTGTGTTTCCTCTCTCGCTGGCTGTCTCTATCTCTGTCAAATAAATAAAAAAATCTTTTAAAAAAATAAATATATAAAAGGTGTTGTTTCTTGTAATTTCAGTTTCAATGGTTTGTTGTTAGTGTGTAGAAATGCAACATCCATTCTTAGTAAAACAAGAAAGAAAAAAAAAAAACGAAAACCCCAAACTCTTAGCAAACTAGGAATAAAAATGTCCTCAATCTAATAAAAAGCATCTGCAAAAAAGCTAAAACTGATATCATACATAATGATAGGACTAAATTTTTCTCCCAAAGATCCAGAACAGTAGGCATATCTATTCTCATCACTGCTATCAAACATTGTACTGCATGTTGGACCGTATCAAGATAGTGCAATTAAAAACTCATCTGGATTGCAAAGGAAGTAGAACGGTATTTATAGACAACATTCTCAGTGTAGTCCAACGGAGTTCAGACAAAAAAACCCACTAGGAGTAATAGATGAATTTAGCAAAATTGAAGTATACAGAATCAATTGCATATATCAGTTGCTGTTCAGTTTTACAGCTGTCGCTGATAGACATGACGTAATGGATACTAAGGAATTCATATTTATTGCATCTTTACTTGTACACTTGTTCTTATATTGGATTTATAATTTTTATAATCTTAACCATCTTGTAGATATAACAGTACCTCATTTGATTAGTAAACCCAAGTAGAATGAAAATATATCATACTTAATGCTGACAGTTCAGAAGGCATACCTGTTTTTACTAAACCAGTAATATCAGACTAGTCTTGTTTATCAAAGATTTATTCGAATCGCATGAACTTGAAAAACATTTGGATTAGTATCTATATTTCTGGGAGTTTTGGGAATATTTAAATTATATAAGCATTTTTTAAACATTCTTTAAGCTAATTTAAATAGAGTTCCTTCACAGGATTTTATAAATTAATTTGGTAATACCATCGGAGGTAGAAAAATACCATGTGTACATATAGAGGTAGATAGAGAGATATATACATCTCTATAGATATATATATGAACAAATACAAATGGAGAACTTATTGTTTTCATTCTAAAACCTTAGCTATGAGTCAGGTAAATGCAGTAATTCAAAACTCACTGGTTTATATAAATAGCTGGCTTTCATCTTTGATCCACTTTATACATTTTTTTAATCTGAATTGTTTCTGGCAGATGGTAAAAGTTAAAGTTACCTGTTTAATATGAGGGCTAAGTCTTTCCACCAATATTGGTGGAGGAAACTTTTAAGATTTTCTTTGGCCCTGATATGTAGTTGTTTTGGGGGGGGGTCCTTAAATTCCTTGAGAGCCCTTGATGGGGCACAGGAGGCCTAAAGTTCAAGTGACTGTGGGAGCTGAGGGGCCAGAGTGGGAAGGGGAAAGTCTGGCAGGGTAGACAGAAGGACGGAGCAGGTAGGGGCTTAGAGAGGGACGTAGGAAAGGATTCAAGGGAGCGGAAGGGAAGTTCGAAAGTGATAAAAGGAGGAATGGGAGTGATGGGAAGGGAGAGGTCTTAGGTAGTCAGTCTAGAGAAGCCACTGAAGTCCAAATTCTCCAGAGTGAAATCATGGCAACAAGCAGTAACGGGGACGGACGTAGCAGGGTAGCGGTCAGGAGGGATTTGGCGGTGGGGGGAGGGGGGTTCAGCCGACTGAGAAGTTCCTGTAGAAAGAGCAGAATCAAATAAAATGAAGAGGCACAAAGAGCCAGGAAAAAATTTCTAGCCCAAGCATCAGGGAGTGACTTCCCATGAGAAAGGAAGAGCGGGAAGGACTTCCAGCCCAGCAGTTAAGGGAGTGTATTTGTGCTGGAAACAAGGAGCCAGGGAAGAGCGTCTAGCCGGAAGGTACCTTTCAAACAAAGAAGCCTGAGACTAGCCCAGCCTCGGAGAGTACTTTCAGAATCTTAAGAATCCAAATCTGTCCTTACCATGCTTCAGTGGGTTGTCATCAGGAGTACTGGCTGAGGAGCTGGACTCACCAGTGGGTCCTCAATCCGTGAGTCAGGAGTGAAGACAAAGGCTTCAAAGATGTGCATTTGGGGTCCTGGGTGAGAGGCCCAGGGGTCCAATGGGGAATCCGATCTTGAATCATGGTACCATCACTGTTAAAGAAGAAATTATTCTGAAGCTTGTTGAAATGGTAAGGATGATTTATTCAGGACTATTGTCATAGGTGTCAAGACTATTACAATAGGGGAGATAGATGGGGCCCAAGTCTGAACACACAGCTGGAGATTTATAGTCAAGGAACTGAATGGGGGTTTGAGGGGTTGGTAGATAGAAAATTGCTAAGAGGAGACGCCAAGGGTAGGGGGAATTCTTGCTAACTTGACTTAGGATTCTTGCTGAAGGCAGGCTAGGGTGGTCAGATATTAAGAGTGGGGGAAATCTCACCAAGGCAACTTAGCAGGATTCTTGCTATAAATGGTCTAGGGAGGCCAGAGACAGGGCTCAACCGTGAGGTCCAGTCAGAAAGCTGGCTCGGAGGGGCCTGGCTAAAGTGTGGTTAAGAAGAGTGTCTTTGCCTAAGCTCCCCCCCACCCCAGTGTGATATATTTATGATGGTGTTTTGGCTGGTGTTAACTGGGCTGATATTCTGGTACTTTCCTGGCAAATCAAAAACATCAGGTCACGTTAAGAGTTACAGAAAGAAAATGTTGAAATTCAAATAAATTGCTTGAGTCCGTGGCCTAATTGCACTGATGAGCCTGTGAAGGAACCAAGCTCTAAGCCTGGTTACCATCATCTTCTAAATAGGGTTGGTCCGAGGAGCAAGAGTGAGGAGATAGGCCTGTTTGTCTCTGGGCAGATTCTGCCCAAGACTCGAGACCACGGCAAGAGGAAAGATAGGGTTCTCTTAAGTTTAGAGCCCAAACTTGTAGCCCCTGTCCCTGTCTGGGCTCTGACTAGAAACAATAAAATGCCCTAATACAAATGCTGTAATATCTGCAACGAACTTCGAAGAACTTCAGCACAGGCAGTGCGGTACCGGTCTCTGGGGCGCTAACGGACAGCGCAGGTACAGGCAATGCTGAAGGACTCTACCCACTTCGGGGACCGTGTGTTGGTATTTGAAAGGTTATCAGGATGCTTTTTCTCTAGAGGCAGGTCTAAGCACGTCCCCTCTTCAGTCCCCATAAGAACCAACGTCTTTGTGATTTAGCATAATGGATCTTAGAAGTAATAATGCTCATGGGTGACACTGAAGGTGTTCAAAATACGTAAGTTGGTTGAAAATACTGTATCAGACACTCCTGACCTTACTGAAGCAGGGTATTATGATCTAGAAGCCTCCATGATAGCGCATGCCCTTCCGAATGCTGTCTCCGTCTTAGGATTTGAAACAGACCTGTATCCAGAGCTTGTAGGAAGTTTCTCACATCCGATTGACTAGACATTGGGCTACATCTTACTGTTTGAATGTTGTCACATCTGCCTTGAGCGAGTCTGTTATGCAAGGAATTTGTCAGACAGCCAGTAGGACAGAGAACTGTACTTCATTGAGTTTCCAGAACTGGTTGTACAACTTTTTTGTGCCTGCTGGCTTCCAAATGTTTATTTTACAGCCGAGTTCAGTCTGAGACTGGCTTTCATTGTAACAAAGCACCTGGTAATGAAGCCGAGAGAACTATAGTCCTCACCGACTTCCAGGGCAGGCATAGAGGCCCACATCTGAATGTCTGTGTCCCTCAGTTTTAACAAGTTCCCCACAGCTCTGGGGCCTGAAGAAAGCCTGCATGTGTTGTTAAGGACCTTTGTTGTGGCAGGTGTTCTTATATTTCTATGACCCTGCATAATGGCTCTTCACCATTAAACCCTTTTATACTAAACCACCTCAGCTCATTTATTAGAAGGACTCATAAAACTCACTAAATGGCACTGAGCTAGGGGGTGAATGAAAAGAGCACGCTGCCGCCTCCAGCGCCTCCAGGAACCATTTTTTTTTAAATGCCTGTGTTCCTGTTTCTATGTTAATATATGTGGGTGAATCAGTTTCAGCTTTTGAATGATCCTAAAGACGAGGCTGAGGTCCCGCAGCCAGCAAAAGCCCCCTAAAGGCTGCAGTTTTCCCCCTCTGGCCAGAGTCCAGTGTTCTCTTTACATAATTGCAAAAGGCACAGAAAACCTCCCCCACACCTACTTATTTTTACACTGAGTCAGTTATTTTATTTGTTTGTCCTTTTCGTATTTGTAGGTGCCAACGCCCAGGCTGGGTGCTTCTCTCTTTGCTCCCAAGGTCACATCTTTGTCGCACGCGTATACCGGTGTGTGACTAGATGTCTGTGTTGTTCCACTTTTGTTTTGCCAAGTAAGAAATGGTTACTTCTGGCCCTTAAGTACGCTGTGAAATTCCTTTTGGGAACCCTGCAAATAAAATAAATAAGAACATCAGGAGTCTTTAGACTTATTAAAATTCCAGACTCTCTGAAAACGGTATTTCCTGTCTAATCTTAACGTTAACGAAATGATCAATTGCGAGCCAAAGCATGATTGCGGGATGAGCTCTTTTGGACATTATCTGCCTGGCGTTGAGAATAGCCAAGTCATCGTCTCCATTAACTTGTCAATGTGAAACTCCCCTGTTTCTGATATGTATATGTAATGGGCAAGCGTACACACACCACAAAACAGCAGAGAAAGCTGACAGTCCCGTGTCACTACCAGGAAAAGTCGTACCTTGGGTTTAACTGTTGGCCTTGAACTTAGCTTTGTGGCTACTCTGAGAACAACACCAACATGAATATATCGTCACACAAAATTCTCATGTGTGGAATGATTCCACAGAGCTGTTACTGGACAGCGAAGTTTTCAGAAAGGGCCTTTGCTCTTTGTTAGTGGCAAAAATAAATAAATACATAATAAATAAATTTCCTTAGGAGGGCAGTTACCTCTTTAAAAGCCAGACGATGGGAACGGGGAAGGGAGAGGGCTGTCTGATGGGAATTTATGCCAATGGAATGCAGACGAGTTGTACTTAGAAGGCCTTGTGCTTGTTTAGCTGGGAGCGGTGCTGTTCAGGAAAGCCAAGGAGATTGTGTTTTTTTAGACACATCAAAATACTGTGATCATTTTTTCATTAAAACTCGTGATATTTATCATTAGGTTCGATGTCGTAGAATGATTCCCGGGTTTTGAATCAAAACTCTGGGTGAGAGGACCCTTACCTCGTTGCTTAACCATTCGGAGCCTGGAGCTTTCTTTAGTAGAACGCAGATCAGTATCTCTCACCAGCCCGGCAGCTTATCAGGGGGCTAAACGAGAGTTCCTATGCCAGTACCTGGGACATAGCAGATCCTCAATAAGGGTTAGTGCTCTCAGTCTTGTCCGAAAACCAACAGTGTATGTGTACTCTGTGTATAGCCTTGGTTCACTTTTTCAAAGATTACTTATTTATTTATTTGTCAGAGAGAGAGAGAGAGAACAAGCAGGGAGAGCAGCAGGCAGAGGGAGAAGCAGGCTCCCCGCTGAGCAAGGGCCGGTGATGGACTGGATCCCAGGATCATGACCTGAGCTGAAGACAGACACTTAACAGACTGAGCCACCCACCCATCCCTAGCCTTAGTTCATTTTTATGTTTGACTCCCAGGTGTAAAATCTTTGAGGGTAGGGACCTTATCATTTTTTTCCCTGAAAAATTAATAGCAATAGACATAAAGAATTGGTGTGTATTAAATTTTTATCACATGAATTACACCTTTTCTTAAAAATACTTTAAAAATGCTAGTATAAGGCAACTTCCTCTCACCTCTGGAGCTAGCCTGGAGGTTGCCCCTATGACTCAGTGAAGAAAACCCCTCAGTACTGGGAATGGGATAGCCGAACTCAAGTTAGGAATTTAGGGAGTAATAGAGCATTCCATCTCCATATTTACGTTTGTAGAATCCCTTCGTCTGTACTCGTGAGACAGAAATCAGAGTGCAAATAGTGTTTTGGTCAGCACCAGATCAAAACACAGGCTGCGTCTTTGCTTTCACTTTTAACACACTGGCACCTGGGCAGGAAAAGAGCAGAAAAGGCACACAGGTTCTTCAGGCTTCCGTGGCCCCTTCTGTGTTCATCAGTGAACTGGAGTTCAGAGACTCTCCGTGCTATGCGCACAGAGGCATGCGCACAATGGACTCCTCCTTGGGTACCGGCTGGACCAACAAACAGTATGTTACGCTCTCTGAGGTCTACATGGTTGAACTCGGGTCTGACAAAATGTCTTGTCTTACGGGCTCACCCAGCTTCATCTTAACATCAGGACGGCAAGTAGTAGCGGCTCTCCGTCACTGACACCAGGAGTGTCCATGTTGCTTTGCCTCGACCAACTGGTCACCCTGAGTGTTGTAGAAACTGGATTTATTCTGGTTCACAGAGGCATGGGTTTTCTATCTTACTCTCTTTACTATAACTTCCTTCACTAAAAATGAGGTTGGGAAAGTATGTTGAAGTCTAAATACTTGAACAGGCTCTCAGAGTCAGGAGGCTCCCAATATTTCTGACATTCTTTCCGTTTTTCCAGAATCTATCTCCTTTCTCCATTTACCCTGTCATCCCACTAAAACATAATTCTCAGGCACCTGACTGGTTCAGTCCGGAGAGCATATGACTCTTGATCTCGGAGTCACGGGTTTGAGCTCCATGTTGGGTGCAGAGATTACTTAAATAAATAAAGAAACTTAAAAACATAAAACATAATTCTGTGTCTTTGCCTTGGAACCACCTAGCCTAGGGTTTGGTAAACAATTTTTGATTCCATGACTGCCAACCATTCATCTATCCATTATTCAATGGCTCCAGCTTTTCCGAGCTCCTACTGCATACCACTAACTCAATTTTATAGATGAGCAAAACTGAAGCTCAGAGAGTATGTAACTCAACAGATCTAATTTCAACATCTAACAAAAATAAACTGGCTATAATCCACCCATAATTATGGATCATTTTGCTCTCAAATACTTTTCCAGCTTTCTACCCAATTAGCTGCCTGCATTACCCTCCTAAATATTTTTGTCTTTATTTTCTCTAGGTCAATACACGATCAATTCAAGAGAAGAATAGGTTTGAGATTGGAGATTGGGGATATCAGTTCAGAGTGGGCCATGCCTTAATCGCATGGTCTCCTATATTTTTAATGATACCGTGGGGAAGATAAACTTTTTTCTCTACCGCCCTACACCCAGTAGCTGGAGGACCTGTGAATTAAGTCCGCAAAAGACAGATTAACAAGGAAAAAAACCCCAGATTTAATTAGGTAAGGATGCATTGGCGTTCACAAAGAAATGTGACCCAAGGAGGGAGTGTTAGTATTTGGGGCATATATACCGTCTCAGGCTAGACAAAGGGAAAGGGGTTGGGGGCTTCTGTTGGTAACTGACTGGGAAGTTAAGGGAAGGAAAAGTTAAGTAGGGCTGTTTAGTAAGGTTTGTTGTGTAGATAAGAGTCAGCTCCTGTTGGAAGAGCTCTCTGTGGTAGTTCTCTTCTGGATGGGAAGAGAGACACACCTTTAGTTTTTTTAATTTTTTTATTGTTTTTTTTTTATTATATTATGCTAGTCACCATACAGTACATCCCTGGTTTCTGATGTAAAGTTCGATGATTCATTAGTTGCACATAACACCCAGTGCACCATGCAATACGTGCCCTCCTCACTACCCATCACCGGTCTATCCCATTCCCCCACCCCCCTCCCCTCTGAAGCCCTCAGTTTGTTTCTCAGAGTCCATAGTCTCTCATGCTTCATTCCCCCTTCTGATTACCCCCCCTTTCTTTATCCCTTTCTTCCCCTACGGATCTTCCTAGTTCTTATGTTCCATAGATGAGAGAAATCATATGATAATTGTCTTTCTCTGCTTGACTTTTTTCACTTAGCATGGTACACACCTTTATAAATGGAAATGTACATCCTGCTTTTAGACGAGAGGGGAGAGAGCTAGTTGCCCTTAGCTCCCAACAATCCTTATGCCAAGGTGGCATATTTTGGGGCAGTGTGTTTGGTTTTTTTCAGACCCAAGAGCATGAATGGGTAGCATTACTTATTTGGTATTGGTACACAGCACCTCCATTGTTACTTCTCTCTCCTGCACGGATATAAGCTCCTTAGCGGGAGGAGAAGTGGTTTCTTTAGTTTCAGGTTTGTAGTGCTCCCTCTTAAAGGCTACTTTTTGTTTAGCTTCCGCCATCCGTCGTGTGCTTTGAATACATTCTCTCCAGCCCACTTCAAGGTAATATAAAAATCTCCATTTTACAGAAGAAGAAATTCAGGCTCAGGTTAACTGACTTGCTGAAATGTTCAGCACATAGTTAGCAGAGGACTCGGAACTTGTTCCCTAGATCTGTGCGTTAGGATTTTCCAGAGAAGCAGAACCAAAAGGATGTGTGTGCATACAGAAAGAAATGTATCTGAAGGAATTAGCTCACAGGATGACGGAGGCCGGTGAGTCCACATCTGCAGGGTGAGCCAGCAGGCTGGAGACTCAGGAAGGAGCCACCACTTGTAGCTCAAGGCCCGTCTGCTGCAGAATTCCCTCTTGCTTGGGGGAGGGTTCAGCTTTTGTTCTAGTCAGGCCTTCAACTTTTTGGAGGAGGCCCGCTCACATTATGGAGGGCAATGTACTTTACTCAAAGTCCACTCATTTACATGTTAATCACATCCAAAACACCCTCCCAGAAACATCCGGAATCATGTTCCATGCCTGAAAGTAACTAGCACCATCTGTTAACAGCCAATTTCACATTGCTTTCTTTCTTTCATTTTTTTTTTTAATCGTACTAGGTTCTTCTCAGCATGGGTTAACCGGTGACCTTGAGTCAGGTTCAAGCCATGCACACTAATCGTAGGTAAAAACTTCCCCATCGGGGCGCCTGGGTGGCACAGCGGTTAAGCGTCTGCCTTCGGCTCAGGGCGTGATCCCGGCGTTATGGGATCGAGCCCCACGTCAGGCTCCTCCGCTATGAGCCTGCTTCTTCCTCTCCCACTCCCCCTGCTTGTGTTCCCTCTCTCGCTGGCTGTCTCTATCTCTGTCTAATAAATAAATAAATAAATAAAATCTTAAAAAAAAAAAAAACTTCCCCATCTCACGTGAAATGGATAATCAGCACTATTTAAAAGGTCTTTATTTACAAAGAAAATCTTTAAGGGATTTTCTGCCTCCTGAAACTTAAAAAGCAATCTGATAGGAGTGGTTGTAAGGAACACAGACATTCTCTAAGTACCCTAGCTACGGGCCAGCTTGAGGCACCTCCAGGCAAGTTTTTGAAAACCATCTAATACAAGGAAGTAAACACGATCAGAAGAGGCTAGGTTGTTACATTTAAGCAAAGCCATTTTATTCTTACTTTCTGAAATAAGAGAAAAGGAGAACAAAAATGGGCTGATCACGATGGGCTAGGAATCGATACCATGTGTTGCAGTTATATTTTACTTTAATTTTTTTAAAGATTTATTTATTTACTTGAGAGAGAGGGCTCGTGCATGGGGGAGGAGTAGAGGGAGAGGGAAAGAGAGTCTCAAGCAGACTCTGTGCTGAGCGTGGAGCCTGATATGGGGCTCCATCCGTCCCACAAAGCTGAGATCATGACCTGAGCTGAAACCAAGAGTCGGTCACTTGACTGACTGTGCCACCCAGCCCCCACCCACCCCGCTTACTTTTTTTTTTTTTTTAAGATTTTATTTATTTATTTGACAGAGAGAGACAGCGAGAGAGGGAACACAAGCAGGGGGAGTGTGAGAGGGAGAAGCAGGCTTCCCGCTGAGCAGGGAGCCCGGTGCGGGGCTCGATCCCAGGATCCTGGGATCGTGAGCTGAACAGAAGGCACACGCTTAACGGCTGAGCCACCCAAGTGCCCCTGCCCCGCTTACTTTAAATAGCAATATTGCTTTCAAGACAATTTAAAAATTTTGATTAAAACCAAAAACGAAGGCTTCAAACAAACTTATTCCCCAGTTGTGAGGCTAGAAGCTGAGAGTAAGGTCAGCAGGAATGTTCAGGTAGGGGATGTCCAACTACAAGAGGAAGTTTGCAAGCGATCAGTGATAGAAAAGCTTTGGAAACATGGTCTTGTCTTTCTTTCAGCCAGAGGGCCCTAGGTGAAACTCCATGGTCCAAGGCATCCAACCTCTTATTTATTTTTATTTTTGTATTTTTTTTTATCGTGGTAAAATACACATAACAAAATTTAGCATTTTAACCACTGTTAAGTTTACAATACAGTGGCACTAAGTACATTCACAAGGTTGTACAACCATCACCACTATTTCTAAGACTCCTTTGTCATCATTTCAAACTCTGTACCCATGGAAAATGACTTCTCATCCTTCCTCCCTCAGCCCCTGGTAATCTCTGACCTACTTTCGGTCTCTAAGAATTTGCCTCTTCCAGGTCCCTCACGTGTGCGGCATCATACAGTCTTTTTCCTTTTGCGACTGACTTCTTTCACTTGGCATCAGGTTTTCAAGTTTCCTCTGTGTTGTTCCATGTGTCAGAACCTCATTCCTTTTTATGGCTGAATAATATTCCATTCCATGGGTACACACCACACCTTGTTTATGCATCATTTCTCAACCTGACTTATTATTTGAGAAAAGTTTCACTGAGAATGAAAAGGACATTTTCTCAAAGGATGATGAAAAGCCAATCCTTTCTGTTGAAGAAGATGTGGGAGGCAGGTATCAGTGTGATAGCTCATAGCACACAGATGGCATTCCTCTGATTGGCCCAAGAGCCTAATAAAAGTTATTCTCTCCACCGTATTTCCAGAGTGAGTTAATTTCCCAGGTGACCAGGTCTTCAAGTTTTCCCCAGACCCTGAGGAAAGCACATTCTTTATGTCCCAAATTTTGTGTAGGGAGAAAATGTTCATCTGATGAAATTTTTACAGCTGATTATATTTTTAGGGGCTGTGAATTCTTTTTAAATAAAATCTCTACACAAATGATGATTTATTCTTTAAAAATCAGGTAAAACTATTTGAAGCTTTAACAATGCAGAGAATTTATTCTAGAACAAAATGTGTATTCTAGTTCCAAGACCCATATTCTTCCTGTTCTCTGGAAGCCTGATGACATGAACTGCTTTCTCCCTCTGATTCTATTGTATCTTTTACCACAGACTCCGGCAACCCACTTCATCGTTCATTCATTAACAAATGTGGCGGAATTAATTATTAATCGATTGATAAGTATAAAAATTATTTTAATAAGCTTATTTTGAGCAATTATTAAATAACTAGTAATATAATTAAAATTAATCAAATATAATTATCTGCAATAATTATATCATATTTAATTATTTAGTAATTAATAATGAAATAAAATAATTAATTTTTGCCATATTTATTCATGATTCTCTAAAAGGCCTCTCACCAGATATGACTGATTTGCCAATTGGCCTCATTCTCTTGGCATCCCAAGAAACTAGCCTTTTAACCCTGGACACATTTATGGGACTCGAGAGTTGTGCTGCAGACCCACAGAATCAATGTCTCAGGAGGCTGCGTATGCCCAGCAGGTACATATGTAACCAGTACAAGTCATTGCACAAGAGACTTCCGTTCGTTCTCAGCGCTAGTTACTAACTTCATCTGAGAATTTCCAATGGAGTTGTTCGCCAGTGTTTGGTCATTTGAGCCTCACATGGGCTAGGGAGAACAGATAGGTGAGGAAAGCGAGCTGTTGAGAATTAAGTTGCAGAGAAGGACCTGGAACTCTGATGTCCACCCCATAATTCCTGCCCGTTTCCTTCTCTTCTAATGAGTCCATTTATCTCGCACTGGACAGTATGGCTTTGAGAAGGAGGGGGGCACAGGGCTTGGCTTGGCTTAGCTGAATTAGCAGATGGAAGCTCTTCAGGGTTAAGAAGCCCATAGCCGATTCAGCCCTCTGTTCATGTGAAAGCTTGGATAGCCCCACCCAGGGCAGAATTACATTTCTAATGGAACCTCGAGGGTCCCACATCAAGCACATGAGTGTCTAGGTCTAATGGCTGGGCTCTGTCACTGGCGGGGATTATCTTGTTTTAGCCTGAAAATTAAAATTGATGTCATGGTCCATCTGGGCACACGTGGTCGTCTTTGACACAGATGGACTTTCCCGTTGTGAGTTACTGTGAACTGGCTAATCTTCAGAATTCAGAAAGCGGGCTTCTGGCAGGTGAGAGAAAAAAATCCTGAGGTTTTTCTGAGCCTAACTTCTTGGGTCTGAAATTTGAGGAACTGAGAAAGACTTTAAAGGATTCTAGGTGGTAGGAGTTCAGTATGAACCCAGTCTGGAAGGCTGTTTGCCCATCGTATGCTGAAGATTAGAGTGGTGTATTTTCTAATTCAGGACGTTCAGAATTTTCTGTGTATTCTCAGAGAGTTTCTATCCCATTCTATGACGAACATTTCAGTTAAGTGGTTCAGTGTTGTGTTAGCTGGGTAGCGTGGGGGGGGGGGGTAGAGTGGGTGGGACAATGGGAGGAAGGATATTAGCTTTTGCTGTGTTGTATGCCTACCCTTGAACCAGGTTGTTAAATAAGGGAGAGGTGCTTCTCCCTACAGCCCATACATGAGGTCAGCAGACCTCCAGGGAGCAGGAACCTGTGGCCCAGCCTACCTGCCCTTCTCAGTAAGGACTGGAGAAGACATGGGATTTCCCAAAGCTGGTACATTTTCGTGGTTCTGTTTCAAGGTCGAGCACGAGGGACACACTGTGCATCTATGTAAACAGAAGTTAAATACATCTTCATTCTTGGTCTCTTTCTTGCCCAGAGTAGGCCAGATGTTCTAGTGTTATGGGAACCATCCCCTCTCCCGCCATCTTTATCTGGGTCTGAAGTTTTAGTGTCTGTCACCACGCTCCACCCTGCCGTCTACTCAAACACCAGAGTACATGACATGATGTTACTAGGGGCGAAACCTTAAGTCTTTCGTTTTGTTTGTTTGTTTAAATAACTTTATGGGAAAGATTCTGGAAAACTGACCCCTTAAAAATTGCAAGCAGGCGTTTCCTGCAAGAGATTAAAATTAAGTGTGCCTTTGGGGCAGACTGTTCCCACTTAACCGGGCCCTTGCCATTAACCAGATGGAACACTGCATGCTGTGCTGGGGCCCTTTTTGGTGGACTGACGGAAGATGGCACGAAGAGGGCAGAAAGAATTCCTGGCTCCATGTGGACTTGGAGCGAGTTGTACTGAAACCCTACACTATTGCCTGGACTATAAGTGGCTGGTTCTTCTTACTGTGCAGCTCTAGGATCCTCTGAGCAGTTGCTCATAAGGGCTGGGAAGCTAGGAGTGGCCTTCTGCAGGAAGGACAAACAGACAGGATCGTCATCCCATGCGGAGGACTAAATGTCACCAGAATGGGCTTTGTTTGGCCCAGTGCTCCCCAGATTGGATCTCTGGGACCCACTAAGTAAGCATGATCCCACCAACTCCAATGCCTGCAGGGGCCAGGCAAGCAATCAAAGTAGTTCAAAGGGACCGGGTGGGATTCTGGCAAATTGGAGAACGTGGCTCCACTGGGAGGGAAGAGCTGCTGTAAGCAGGACCTAGTTGCTGACACACAGACGAATGGGCTGAGTGTTGCTATGTCTTCTTATTCAAGAGGAGATGGAAATTCTCTTCTGTAATGTGAAATATCTCAATTGGAATATTGATAGCAATTCAGTTTTTTTAACTGCTTTGCAAGTTGATTACATTGAAGTTGAGAACCTTTTGTCTCAACACTCTACCGTCATACGTCGTTCATGTACTTGTCCCTGACAACAGTAATGAAATTGACCCTGATTCTCCTTCTCCCTTTTCAGTCTCCCGGGACTTAGGACACGCGGCTTGCTGAATTGTCCAGAATGTCCTGTGAGGTGGGTGGGGGTGACACTTCAACAGTTTCTGCAGCGAAGCAGACTCCCAGGGCCTGATGGGTGGCTGGGTGTGGCACTGCTGAGGCTCTGCTTGCCTTCACGCCTATGACGTGCGCCTCTGGGCATGGGACAAAGCCTCCCATTGCTGTCAGGCAAGCCGTGCTAGAGTGACACGGGACGCATGGTGTCCACTGCATCAGTGATAACAGTGTTCAAAAGTCTACAAGAGGAAGCGAAAGGAAAGCGCCTCAAACCCCCTCGGTAACAGCAGGGGAATCCCATGTAGTTAGGGTCTACCCACACACACACACACGGGTGGCCGCCCTGCTCCGCAAGATCCCCAGCTCTGCGGCTATCCTGCGGGGCCTCTGAGGCGCCGACAGAAGGAGCACCCATAGCGGTGTGCATGGGCTGCCTTAATGTGCTGATGCAAATATCAACGCCAGCCTCCATCGTAATCTAAGGGCTAGCACGAGTCCTCTGGCATCCGGGGTCAGCAGGGGCAGAGGACTGCTGTAAACCCCTGCAGTGCTGAGGCCGTGTCCGCCCGGTTGGCTTCCCTGGGGCCCGGGGCCAGGCTGGAACAGTGCTGGGGGATGCAGGAGGCCTGCCGACGGGTGCAGATGGGCCTGGGTCTCCAGTGGGCCGTGCCAGTGGGCTCTGCTCCCCTGCCCTGCAGAATGAGTTCCGTTAGCCTGCTTTCCTCCCTATCTTGAGCACAGCGTTCAGGGCAACCACATGTCCTCTGAGAGGTGACAGAAATAATGAGTCCAGGACAACAGGACCAAAATAGATTTTACTTTGCTCAGACCCCGTATGTGTGTCATGCAGTGAAGGGAATGGCCTGCGGTCCGGAGCCCCTCCTCTGCCTCCGGTCCCCACTGGGGAATAGTTTGTCTGGAGCACTTTATTCTTTCAGGATCTGGTCTGCCCTCTGATTCTCCCTCGTGGTCTTCATAGCCTGGTGCAATTTTGCTGTAATATAGCAGAGAAATATGAATGGGAACAGAAACACAACACAGACGTCCACGGCTTCTTCCCCAATGTCACAGAACTACGTGCTTCGAGCTAGCGGTTTTGCGGAATGATGAAAAACATGTGGTTTTATCCCAACTTCCAAGAATTAGAGGCAGATTCTAGGAGGGTGGGGATTGTCTGGACTTAAAAATAGTAGCACGACACATCTGGTGAGGACATATTACTGCCCATTAAAAGGACAAAATAGGAGTTGGTTTGTGGGCCGTGCATCGACCTTCCCAGCTCTCCCCGGCAAGGCCCAGCCCTGGGGGTGTGGCCTCCCCTTGAGGTTGAGGGCTGATAAAGAAAGATCTCCAATTTCTAATGTCCACAAAGAGCAGTGAACCTCCTGGTGGTGAGTCATACCCCCCCATAACCTATCCTCACTTTGCCAGAGAGAAATTTCTAGAACTCATGCCTGACCATGCATGTCACTCCCCTATTTAAATTCACTCTTGGGTTCTCAGACTCAGCAGGTCATACAAGAACCCTCATGATCAGGCTCCAGCTTATCACAGTTCATGCTCTCTCTTGCTTTTAGGTTTTGTTCTGCTTGTTCCAATTCTCTTTCTCCACTTGACTAACTCTTACTTCAAGACTCAGGCTATGGGAGATTTCTGGGATGGCTGCCCAGCACTGCCCACCCTCTCTGAGTTACGGGCTAGGCACTCAGAGCAGTCTGACCACCCATGTCTCTGACCTGGCATTAGGCATGTACTTTGGTCTTTTTCCTTCTCTGGGTTTTCAGTCATACGACGAGAGCTTCAAGTACAGGAACCACAGCTCCTCTCTGTTCTCCAGAGCACAAGTTTTACTTTCAGTAAATATGCAGTGAGCTCTTATTATGTCTCAGCTGCTGTGCTAAACTCTACAGACGCAGTAGCAAAAGGGAAAAACTGCGGGGCTAGAGGGAGACCGCCACCTGTGTTCGTCTCAAGGGCCGCCATAACAAAGTTCCACAAACCGGGTGGCTTCGACAACAGACATTTATTGTCTCACAGGTGTTGGTGGAGAGTAACGTGACCCGCATCGACCTTCAGGAAGCTCACAGTCTCTAGGAAAAGCGGATCTGCCAACCCATCAATACTCCTGCATAACAATGGCCATGCTACAAACACGAGTGGGGGCAGAGGAAGCGCACAGGCCAGAGGAGCTCCTGTCGTCTGGGAAGGAATTCGCGAGAAAGGAGCAACAGCGAGAGGGGGCCGGTCAGGGAGAGCCACTGAGTGGATGTGGCTGAAGTCCTTCTGCCTGGAGCAGAGAGGCCCCCCGGAAGCTGCTCCCAGTCTGCACAGAGGAGTTAGGAGACTGTGTCCACGCCTACGCTGGGTACGTTCTTGGGCATTGTTTGGGTTGAGACATAGAACCCATGTCTTTGTTGTTGTTCCTGGGGAGGGGATGTGGAAGTGGACTGAGCAAAAGTGCCTAAGGTAATGGTCACAAAAGCCAGCCAGGATTCTCTCTTGCGGGCTCTCCCTAGGGATGGAAACCTGCAGGGGCCTGTGTTCACAGATACCAGGTTGTAGAGTAAACACAGGAATGGAAATAATGTGGGGGGTATGGAGGAAGGGGATGGTGACTGGACAGGATCGAGAGGAGCAGGGGTTGGGACTGACTGCCCGAGGGAGCGCACGCTTCCCAGCGGAGCCCCAGGAAGGTCACGCACGAGGAGGTGGTGCGTGACTAAGGGACACAAGAGGGGTGCCCAGGGTGGAACGCGTCATTGATTGCATAAGCCTGAGAGTGGAGAGATGCTTCTTTGTGGCACGGGGGTGGGTGCATTTGCTTTTCCAGTCACCTGTTGGGCTTGGGTGCCAGCTAAAGAAGGGACCGTGAGGGCTGACTCCCTATATGTGGTTAGGAACCCTAGTCAAAGCCTTTTTTTCCCACCTATTGTTTCCCTAAGCCTCTATCAGCCCTGTGAGATAGGTGGGGCAGGGATTATTGACTCTGCTGCAGGTGAGAAAACAGAGAGGCTAGGCCGGGGGCCAAGGACACCAGGGGTAACAGAGCTGCTCCTAAACCCAGTCTGACCTCTTCTTGACCTCTCTTCCCCGGGGGCTCACTCCTATTCCAGTCACTGTCAAGGAGATGGTGTACCTCGTCTTTTTGCAAACCATGGAAACAGGATTGATTAAACTGGCAGGTTACTTTCAATGATACCTTGGAAAACAACATACAGAGAGCGGAAGTCCAATGTGTGGGTTTACCCAATGGAGGGCATAGAAACAGTGCACGGATGTACACGGGACAGCACGTCTGGGTCTTAAGAAGGCAGTGCTGAGCGAAAAGGGTAAGAAGTAGCAAGAGATACAGGACCCAACAGGCTTTAGGGAAATTAAAAATACATGCATAAAACTACATTTTTTAAAAAATTGGCGCAAGTTAAAATTCATCATTAAACACATTCCAGTGGTTATCTATGCGGAGGTGAGCAGGTAAAAGTGAATAGATGAATAATCAAAGGAAAGGCCTTGCACAGACTAATAATGACAATGTGTCATGAATTCTGTCCTCAACCTCTGTAGCCACATATTAAAAAACCCAAAACAAATAAACAAATAAAACCAAGACGACCCCCTCAAAAATACCACAAAGAGGTATGACCCGTGAACTTAAGCTTTCGGTGACAATGAATGGCAAGGCAAAGCAGGCGAACTTGGTGCTTTTCCTTTCGTGGAGTCACTTCACAGAAAAACTGTTCCTGGTGTTTCCTCAATGAAATGACTTATAACATCCATCCATCCATCCGTCCATCCATCCATCCCTCCATCCCTCCAACCATCCGGTTCATCCATCCCAAACATTTATCAAGTGTTCCTAAGTGTAAGACCGTCTGCTTGGCCCTGGAAAGGGCCAAGAGGTAAAGAAATCCTCTACTCCCTGGAGAAGTTTTTCATCCAGTTTAAGGCTGACGTGTCAGCGACTATGTGAATTTGGGTTTTAAAACTTGCCTATACATGGAGCTTGCAAAAATAGCACTAAAAAAATCTCATTTTGGTCCACTTCCTTTAGGCATGGCAGGGGAGGGGTGAGAGAGAACTAATCGTTGGGATTAGGAAGTCACATCGCTGACTGGATGACGGAAAACCCAGAGCAATTGAGAACTGTCTGCCTCTCGATGTAACGTGAAACTTTACAAAACTATTCATTGATGCATTTCACTTTCTCTGATGACATTTATGGTTCCGAGCTTTTTTCAGTCTTTTGCTTCCTTCAACCCCTGTGCGGACCCATGAGGAAGATGCCGAGATGAAGCCCATTTTTACAGACAGAACACAGAGGGTTATGTTAAGTGAATTACTCAAGGTCACACCGTGAGGAGGAAGAAGGGCTTTGAGCACAAGGATTTCAATTCTAAACTATTCTATTTTTATCCCCTACATCAGGAGGCAGCACATTTTTTTCTATGAAAAACTGGATAGTAAATACCTTAGGCTTGGGGCCACAAGTCTCTGTGTTGACTGCTCAACTCTGCCCTTGACTGCAACCAAACGGGTGGGACCATGGCCAGTACAATCCCGTTCCTTTCGGGCGGTCCTTTCTCCAGCCCAGCCCAGTTTCTTCACAGGCATGTTCTCATCAGTGTTCCGGCAAAGTCTCCAGGGTGAGCCTCTGCAGATCTCTGGGGAGCTCTCTCTGCAGCTGTCCCTCTCTGTGCTCTGCCCTGAGGGCGCTAACTGCCTGCCCTCAGAATCCCATGCTTCCCCCCCCCCACCCCAGAATGCATGCATGCAGGGGTGCCTGGGTGGCGCAGTCATTAAGCTTCTGCCTTCGGCTCAGGGCGTGATCCTGGTGTTCCGGGATCGAGTCCCACATCGGGCTCCTCCGCTGGGAGCCTGCTTCTTCCTCTTCCACTCCCCTGCTGTGTTCCCTCTCTTGCTGGCTGTCTCTCTGTCACAAATACATGGGTAAAATCTTTAAAAAAAAAAAAAAAAGAATGCATGCATGCATTTAATACTCGAGATAGAATGTATTAGATCAACTCCTTCAGACTACAGATTCGGCCTTTCTTCAAGCCCAGGATAATTCCCCTCTACTTTGTTACCTCTTCTCCACGGACACCCTTTCCTTGCACTGGAAATCCTAACAGAGGCTCACAACCCCTTATCTAAAGCACCTTTGTTTTGTTTTTGTTTTTGTTTTTGTTTTTGTTTTGCTTTGTTTTGTGTGTGTGTATGTCTTTTAAAAAACAAATCTCCAGCAAATATATTTATTGGAAAAACATAACCTGAACTGCTCTGAGACTGTTTTTAGTCACTAAAAAATACCAGTGTGAATATTCCATGTATTTTGCTGCTGAAAAGGTTTGATTTTCGAGTGCTTCCCATATTCTCCTGGGGATGTTATATCGTACATATGACAATGATATAAATATATATAATGTAAAGTGTATGTAAAAACATATAATAAGCATAAGAATACATATATATATACCTAAAAAAAGACATACCTAAAAATATATGGAATATTCAGTATTATTTTTAAAAGGCCAAAACAATCTAAATTCCCAAACTTCTTCTGGCTTCAGTGGTTTCAGATAAGAGACCGTAGATTCACAATCACGTATCTGCTCTCTGGTACCATCCCCAAGGCTAACTTTTTCCTCCGTATTCCTCAGTCTTTGACTTTTTCCTCCAACTTTTCATCTCCTCCTCCACTGGATCTTCCTACCTACTCATCAAGTCTCAGGACTCACCATCATCAACTTCAATTTATTTAGGCTTAAGGGAAATCATGATTTTATTTATGGTATAATTCAATCTCTTGTATGCCCTCTCTCTCCCTCCCTGATTTTGATCAAAATGTTGTCGGCTTCTTCCAGAAGTTCTATTTTACCAGAAAGTGGTAAGACTAACAGTCCTTTATAATAAGTTCCATGATAAGTGCTGTCAGAGTCCAGGTTTGGTTGGATTACAAGTGACTGATCCCCTTGACCACCAAATAAATATACCCAACAACTCAAGCAAGACAGGTGTTCGTTTTGATGTGGACACAGACAATTCTGGACGGAGTATGCTGACTCCATAGCTATCAAGGAACCAGCCTTCCTGTTACCTTGCCGTATTCAACTTTTGGCTTCTGTGTGGTAGATGGAGGTGACCATGACATCTATAATCCATTAGCAGGAATGAGAGGAAAAGCAGCACAGCACGGAGCTTCCCTTTCAGGACATTTTCTTGAAGCTGCATTCGCCAATTCTATTTCCATCTCGCTGGACAGAACTTAGTCGGTGACCACACCTAACCGCAAGGCTGTCTGAGATACGCAGTAGTCCCTATTTGCATAGTCATCTCCCCAGGTAGAAATCCTTATAGAATATGGGGAGAATGGATATAGGAGAGTTCTGGCAGTCTCTGCCACTTCCTACTTGAGTACCTTCTTTTCCTTCCCCTATTCATTCACGCTGTTCACCCTTCATGCTCAGATCACATAGCTGGAGTGCCTTATGTGGCGCAAAGCTATGAGTGGTGGAGGTCAGCAGTCTACATCCCCGTGAGCATGGATTACACCTGACTGTCTCCTAAGATGTACGTCTTCTTGGGAAATGGTAAAAAGGACGACAGTATAGCTTTGTCATCCAAGGATAAAATAATAGGAAAATACTGAAATATAGAGTTTAGAAGCAGCAGACTTGCTTTAAATGTAAGCAGAATAAAATACGAACACTGATGATAATCATCTTCATATGGCAATTTACAGTCTTCAAAAATGTTTCCACATCTTGAACAAACATTATTGTGCTTGATAATAAAAACCACTGTTTGTAGGAAATTGTGTTAGTTTCCGGCTGCTGCTCTGACACATTGCCACAAACTCAGTAACTTAAAACAACACAACTTTATTGTCTTATAGTGGTCCCAGAGGTCAGAGTGTCAGGTACGTCTCACGCGGCTAAAGTCAAGGTGGTAACAGGCTGGTTCCTTCTGGAGATTCTGAGGAGAGTCAATCCTTTGCCTATTCCGGCTTCTAGAGGCTATCTGCATTCCCTGGCTGTGTCCCTCTCACTTCAGTCTCTGCTCCTCTGGTCGCATCACTTCCTCCTACTACTCATTCTGATCTACTTCTCTCAGGTAAGGGTTCTTCTGATCACACCAGGCCAACCTGGATAATTCAAGATAATCGCCCATTTTAACATTCTTGATGTAATTACCCCTGCAAGTCCCTTTTGCCAGGCAAAGGAACATTCATAGGCCCCAGGCACTAGGATGTGGACATTTTGGGGGGTTGTTATTCAGCCCACCACAAAAGGCAACTGTATTCCACACACTGTGCTCACTCCTATCTATATGTCACCTCTAATCCTCACAATACCCTTTTGATGTGTGATATTCAATGTTTTTTTTTTAAGATTTTATTTATTTATTTGACAGAGATAGAGACAGCCAGCGAGAGAGGGACCACAAGGAGGGGGAGTGGGAGAGGAAGAAGCAGGCTCATAGTGGAGGAGCCTGATGTGGGGCTCGATCCCAGAACGCCGGGATCACGCCCTGAGCCGAAGGCAGACGCTTAACCGCTGTGCCACCCAGGCGCCCCTGATGTGTGATATTCAATGTTATATTCAGTTCACAGATGGGAAATCTGAGACTCAGAGATATTAAATAACTAACAGGTGTCACGTGATCTCTAAGGAGTAGAGACAGAATTCAAAGCCAAATCTGCACAACTCAAGATCATGCTCCCTTAATAGCTATCAATATCCCCAGTTTAGAGACCATAACCAACCATCATCGAAAACAGCCCTAAACAGGTCAGGAAGGCATCACTGACTTCATGAGATCTTCCCCCTTTTTGCACAGTTCTTGTAATGAATCCCGAAATCTGGGCCAGTATGAATCATCCATCTTCACTCCATGCGAAGAAGCATCCTTCAAATGACAAGAGGGCAAACACGACCACAGGACATGGTGAAACTTAAGACAGAAAATCACCCACAGTGTTGAAGAAAGAAGACCTCTGCCACCCTTTCCGTGTGAGGAAATCCTGATGGAGTCGTGGAGGGCTTCTGTCAGTGCACTGAGGACACTCTGGGAGGTCCTTGGAAAGGACATGGCTGTGTTTCTTGATGTGTTTTGCAGTCATTCCTGTCTTCTGGCCTCAAGGACATAAGCACAGTCATTTAGTTAACTCCGGAGCCATGGACTCCCTTTTCTTCGGTAAACACTGCTGTGAGGTCTTTCTGCTTCCTCTCTGCAGCCATAGTAACCATTGTTGGCCAATCCAGGGTTGCCAGACTCCTCCACCGGAGAGAGATTTTTTAAAAACCTATGTCATATCCAGGACAAACAAGGTCCTTTTAACCGTACGGGACTCCTTCTTAGCTATGGTGTTTCAGAAGAAATTTGTATGTCCTGATATGCCCCTTACTACCTGGAAAAGTATAATTCACACACGGAGATCTGTCTCTGTTCTGAGAAGAGATGGAAAACTAACGACTGGGGACGTTACACATAAAATGTTTATTGGGCCAGGACCCAGTTAATTCTCACAACTGCGCTAAAGTAGATACAAACATGATTGCCATTTTACAGATGAGAGAGCTGACATTTCGAAACCTGAGTCCTGTGTCGAAGCTGTGTATCAGTCAGGCTGGAGCTGGGGTTTGAACCCGCGGCGGATGATTCTGGGCTACAGTCTGTGCTGTAAAAGGAGCTCGCTAGTGAGCCTTAGGCTCAGTTTATGTGCTGTCCCCTGTTGGTGTGCATGTCACCACCAGCCAGCTTTCTAGCTCTAGAGGTACAACCCAGGATAGGTTCTTCAACTTCTCGTCGAGTGAGCTTTTCCCTAGAAAATACAGCCTTTCAAGAAATAAGTAAAATCAAGGCAAACTTTCTCTAATGTGGAGCGAGGGAGGATTAATTGCCAAAAGAGGAAGTGAAAGGCTGTAGCTACCCCTCCAGCTGGATGTGGTGCCCGTGTTCCAGCCCGTGTGATGGCCGACGTAGCCCTGGGGCCTCTCCTGGGGCCTCAAGCAGTCCTGGCTGCTATGAAGAGTGGCCAGGCACTCGGGACCTGTGACGACCTGGCATACGTCACTTACTGACCCTTTAACTCTGAACATCTGGAGTCTAATCACACTCAAGCATTCAAAATCCACTGCTTTATCACGACACTATCTCTGCCAGCTTTATACATTAGGAGACAATATGGAGACCCAAGGAGGACAGTCTTCCTAAAAAGTTATATTTATTTGTTTGAGGGGCTCTAGTCCCCCCAGTGGATTTTCCCAGAGGCCCCTTCCATGGCAGGATGTTACTATACTGTGAGGAATTTATATTATTATGTATAGTTATTTATTATATTAATATATTAATGTATTATATTAAATATTAAGATATCAAGATTATTTTTATTGAACTATCCAGACCCTACTTAACCCTCAGACATAGGTTAATATTTTTAAGGCTTGCGAAGAGTTCTTACAAATCCACCCAGAAATAAAGACGAACAGCCCCACACAAAAATGGGAGAAATAAATTAGCCACTCAGACACAAAAAGAAATATAAAATGCCCCAAGTGATAAGAAAGTAGAAAACCTTACTCTTAATGAAAGCAATTTAAACTAAATAAGACGCTATATTTATCCACCAAATTGTCAAACAGAACAAAAACAACAGATTTAGAACTCAGTGCTGTAGAGAGTATGAAAAAAATAGAGTTTATATATTCTTTAGTAAGAGTATACATTTGGTTCAGTCATCACAGAAGGGCATTTTGGGAGAAAGACACATAAACCTTGAAAGCGACAGATACATACATACATAAATACATAGCTATGGACATACAGACACACACACAAACACACACAGGGCATACGCATCGACCCGGCAACTACACTTTCAGGAATGTGACTAAAACGGCCAATAAACTTGACAAGGTACTGAATCTCAGTAGAAATCAGGAAACTGCAAATAGAACACAATAGGGTGCCATGTTTAATCAGGGTGGCAACAAGCCAAAGTGTGATCAGATAAAGCGCGAGTGGGGTTGTGCGGCACAGACGCCCTCACTGGATCTCTGGTGGGAGCGCTACTGCACAGCCACCCTGGGGGGCAATTTGACGGTATCCGTGAAAACAAAAAGTATCTCCGCTACGATCCAGCAATTCTACTTCTCTGAGTCTCGGCAGAGAAACACGTGCATTGTGCACGAAGAGAAGATCTCACGTAGCATTGCTGGTTCTAGCAAAGAACTAAAGAGTCCAAATACCCAGCAAGAGGGAAGTAACGGTGGTTTGTCCTTGTTATGGGACCCTACGCAGCAGTTACAGAGAGGGATGCCCATCGTCATGTGCTATCTGGAAGCATCTGCAAGAGAGTCTGTGGAATGAATATAGATAGCAAGATAGCATCTGTGCACCACTCTCTGCCTCCCAAATAAGAACCATCCAGCACCATATACTGCACTTAGATACATGGACATACATGTCAACCCACTGAAAAACGTGACGGATATGCACTAACGAGTAACAGTACTTATCTCTGTAAGAGTGAAAGTGATGAGCAGTGCGTGGGTGGCTCAGTCGGTTAAGTGTCTGCCTTTGGCTCAGGTCATGATCCCAGCGTCTTGGGATGGAGCCCCGTGTGTGTCGGGCTCCCTGCTCGGCGGGGAGTCTGCTTTTTCCCTCTTCCTCTGCCGCTCCCCCTGCTTGTGCTCTCTCTCTCTCTGCGTCAAATGAATAAATAAAATCTTTAAAAAAAAAAAAAAGAGTGATAGTGACCAGATTGGTCATTAAGGGGGACTTTGGTCATATCTGTAAATGTTTTAAGTTTTTACTGAGAGCATGTTTTCATTTGTCACATACGTATTTTTAAAAATATTTGAAATAATGGTTGCAAAGATTTTGTGACACTAATACGTAACAAGGCATTAGTTCTGGTGAAAATTTGGAAATAACCTAAATGTCCAACAGCAAGGAATACGTCATAAGGTATCTCATGATGTGTTCTAATACAACCATCAAAACAATATGTCGAAGTCTATGAAATAGTGGAGAGGAAATGTTCACAACAATGTCAAGGGGAAAAGGCAGAATACCAAAGAGCGTGTGCATTATTCAGTACTTGCCAACGGATGGTCCAAAGCAGAGGTGTCAGATTCCAAAATGTCAGCTGGCTAGCCAAAGAGCTTTTTAAAGGCTCCCTAATACCAAAGCCAACAATATCAATGATTGAAATGATGATCCCGCTGAGATGACAGCACAACAAGGGCCAGAGAAACTGAGGCAGAAGGCTTGGCCAGGCAGCCCAGGGGCAGACGGAAGCAGCAAAGTGCTCATGGCCCGGCTGAGGGTGAATCTCTCAGCTCTCACTGGAGCTGGCCCCACCGTACCCAGAGAATGTGATCCCTCCCTGGTTTGGACCAGCCCGTGGGCGGTCTGGTCTCCTCCCTCCAGCTGCTTCAGCAGGCACCAGGTCAGGCCAAGGACAATGGCCTCCCCTTGCCATAAGGCCTTTTCAGACTACCGTGTGATCCCCAAGGGCACAGGGCCACCTCTGATCTGCTGGATAGCAACATGCATTCCAGGCTCAGCTCTTCATTTCCTGCAAGGAGCACAGAGCACTAGGCCCCTTTCTGGGGGGTGGGGGGTAGGGGGTGTTGGCAAAGCTAGGTCCTTGATACCTGCAAGCCCCTTTCTCTTTGGCTTATCGAGAAACTGGCTCATAGTCATTAAATCATGAAAAATGCCATACAAAACAGCAAGTCTCCCTTGAAAGTGAAGATATTAGAAAATTAAGTGGGAATTAGGGAGAAACCCTTTAATGGAATAAATTGATTTTACATTTTGGAAAAGGAGCAGAGGAAAAGAGGAAAGAACAGGGGAAAAAAAGGGTGGGGGCGGGGAGAAAGGAAGGAAGTGAGGGAGAAGGGCGTGGGGCGGGGGAGCAGAGAGGTTTTCAAATTCACAAGTGCCCAGTCTCCTGCCGCACTGGAAACCGTGTGAATTCCTGCCCTTCCACGGGGTGGAGGATGGGAAGAACGGTAAGATAAGATAAGGGGGCAGGCTAGAGTTCAATCTGAAAACCCAGGTAGAAAATAATCTGGGTCCTAAGCACGAGGCCGTTGTAGTTAAAACGAGCAACTACCCACACAGATGGAAATCTCTACCCGGGTTTGGGGATAGAGAAGCAGAGGAATACCGGTGGGTATAAACAAGGAAGAGGCATTTCTGATCCTGGAGGTGAATGCCAGGTGCCTGGGAATGATTCCAGGAGCTGTGAGCCTGAGGTCAACGCATTTCTTTTCATTGTTCATTTTTCCTCTACATGGTTTAAATCCCTTTGCTCCTCCTGCTTTTACACCTGCATGAAGCTACTCTTGCGGAAGGGGACACACAATTCCAAGTCCCTCATTCGTTTAAGGACAAGGGGTCCCTGGCATGGGAGGGAGGCTCCCAGAAGGGGCAGATGGCGTTGGAAAGTCGCTGTTTCCCTGTTTCTAACAGAACTGCAGACGCGCGGGCTCAGGTGGAAGAACGGGTGAGACCCGCAGGCCAGCTTCGGAGACGGGCACAACAGTTTCCTTGGCTTGTGCGGTCAAGTTGGCAAACATATTCGAAAGCTTTCCTGGGTGATAGGTCGGGGGATTGACTTCAACTCCTGATATCCTTTCTCCGAGAATAGGTCTGTGCTTTTGTGCAATACTGCCACCCAGCGTTTGAAATTTCAGGACTGACAGGAAAATAAAAATGTGAAGGGAGGAGGAAGAACGGATCCTAGAAGTAACCGCTGTCGTACGTCCAGGACCCACTCACCGCACCAGCGCACCAGCGGAGGTTCAGAAAGGTGATGCGGCGCTGAGTTTGCCCACCAGGCTCACCTTACGCAAAAGTGAATGTGGACGGCACTGTGAATTTTTGGAGGGGGTCCTTTTTTTACAGAAAAGATTTTTCACAGACTATCTGGTTTTAAAAAAGAATATTCAACTTATTAAATTTACAAAATTTAAGAACTAAGCTTGTTCTTCCTTAAATTTTAAGTTCAACTTTCAAACCTGTTATTTTATTTATAATTAAAACACGTTCTCAATAGTATTTACTATTTGGGAGCGTCTGTCAATCAGCAATTGAAAAACTTAAAGGGGGATCTCCACAAACAGTTTGATTTCCTTTATAAATTTACTTATCTATTTATTTTTAAGATTTTATTTATTTGAGACAGAGAGAGATTGAGAGGGACAGCACAAGCAGGGAGAGCGGAAGGAGAGGGAGAAGCAGGCTCCCCGCTGAGCAGGACCCAGGACTCAATCCCAAGACCCTGGGATCAGGACCTGAGCCAAAGGCAGATGCTTAACCAACTGAGCCACCCAGGTGCCCCCCTTTATACATTTATTATATTCAGGTATCTTTTTGAGCATATCGGACTGAATAACCTTACCAAATACTTCAGATAACTTTTTAAAATCAGACAAAATGAACATATAAATAAGGCAGTTTGTTAAGTTGCTGAAGTGACTCAATATTGTTTTCAAACTAAAAAAGTTATCCCATTATTTTTAAAATCATAAGTGTAAAAAACTGAAAAACGTGTCTTTAAAAACTTTTTGAGTAAAGTTGGCACACAACGTTATTGGTTTCAAGGGTACAACACAGTGATTCAACAACTCTACACACTATGCTTTATGCTCACCGTCTGTCACCATAAAACATTATTACATACCATTGACCGTATTCTCTGTGGTGTGGCTTTTCTCCTGGAGACTTACTTGTTCCACACTGGCAGCCTGTATCTCCCACTCCCCTTCACCCATTTTGCCCGGCTCCCCACCCCCCTTCCCTCAGGCAAACCATCAGTCTATTCTCTGTATTCGTAGGTCTGTCTGTTTTGGCTTCAAAAACACACTTTCAGTTGGAATCGCAAGGCTCATTATCCTTCAATAGGGCAAATTATCTTTCATAGTTAAATTCCAAGTAAACAGATTATCTTGAAATACAATACAATAGTGTTAATAAGGAGTTTGATATAAGTGTTAACCCCAATTTTCCTGGTGTTAAAGAACACCTATCCTGTACAGAAGCCGTGGTGTCAGCCCAAACCAAGTCCATGGCGCTTCCTATATTGATGCTGCAAAGTTACACGCCAGCCCACTGGGGCCTCAACACCGACCCTTGTCTAGGACATTGGTGGCACACAGGACACTCATTTATAGCCACCATTCCAGTAGGTCCATGCCCTCCAGTTTATCTGGTCTAGTAATCCACACCTCCGGGTTTGAGACATTCGGTTATTTTTCCTTCTCAGTCACCAGAGATTGTAGATAACTTCCCTTTCTGCTGTAGTTGGACTTACATTTCTTTGACCCCTTGTGTACCGCCAACAACTAAATTATGAACCCTGATTTCTTATTACTTAGAATTTTTATTTTAAATTTACTGAAAGTCCTCTCTTGGACTTATATTTCTAATATTAATCGCCTTTTACAGAGGCTAAAAAATAAAGGTGAAATAAATTGGTGAAGGCATTCAAAACTTTCTTCACATTCAGAGCCCAACTCTTTTGAATCACTCTTCCATTTAACTGTTGATATGTACACTTTTCAAAAAGTTAAAAAACATGATTCTCATGCAAATACAGGATGAACAACTGTCAAACAATAAACAACTGATTTGGAGGAGACTTATAGGAACAAGCGTTTTATGAGCTTTGAAAAAATATGTTGGCGTGTGTCAACTACACTCAAATTTTTAAAAATAATGAAACTGGGAAAAAAAAGAAAAAATATGTTGGAATAAGATGGCTAGCTTAGAAACAAAACTGGCTAATGTCCTACAGGGCAATAAAACATGTATCTTTTTCACTAGACAAAGATCATCTCGATCTCTACCAGACAAAACTTACGAGTTAACACGTGACTCCACAAAACATGAACTTTTACCCAGCAGTACACAGCAAATCAAACAGAAGAGCATCCCATTAGAAAACTGAGTGACCTACATGATATCAAACATCAGTGAGGCGGCGATTTCTTAAAATAATCCGTTGAAGAACCAAAACCATTGGTCTGACGTGTAAGTTGGCTTTGCAGTTGGTTACGCAGCTTTGGCTAGTTTTCATTTCCTCCTTCAGAAATGTTGCTGAACACAACTGTCTAATTCATCATTTCCCTCACCTCTTCTTCGCAGTAATTAGATCCCTACAGTTGAAAGTGTATTATATTATTTTTCCTAGGGCTTTCCTCCAAGTCACCATAAATTTTGGGGCGGACTCTTTAATGTGCTACCATTTTTAGGCAATGGTAACTGTATCATGACTGCTATGTGGCAAACAATGATTGTATGAGGCTGTTGGTTTTAAGGTGTTCTCAGTTTCAGAGATGTCAAGTGGTGGGGAAGAAACATGTGTCTTAGAATCAATGAAATATGGTGAAATGCGGCATATCAAGAGTAGCTGAAAGAGTAAACTGAGAGACTAGTGCATACATGGAGCATGTATATATATATATGAACAATAATTGTTGGGTTTCCATAACTCTGTAAATGTCAGTTTCTCTTTCCCCCTCCACGGTCTTAAGTTTGAGTGACTTATCACGGTACATCTTCCTCCTAAATGAGCAATGCGGGACACCAGAGAAGAGTTTGTTTTGGAGGGATTCCCCGGCGGCCAGCTTCTGTAGACCCTGGCTCTCCCTTTATGTTTAGCTTTGTGGCCACCAGGTGACAGGGCAGGAGGAAGGGTCTGAGGTCTCCCTGCTGCCATGAAGCAACAAAAACGTCCTTGAGAGCCAATACGTACGACAACTTCCATCACGATGTTCCTAGATTTTGGGGCAATGATGCTTCTATTGACACCGTAACACTTCCCAAGATCTCATTTGCTGTGAAAGAGGGCTCAGGGGTGCTTCTCAGTCTTTCATGTCATGACACACATAGCATACATGCAAACATGTATGCAGCCACTGAGGTCAACGGAGAGGCTTCTCCAGACTGGAAGTAACTGGGTACGGGGGTGGCAGCTGCCCAGGCCTACCTGACCCCCTGAAAGCTGGGGGCTCCGTGACTATACTCTGTAATCCATCTGTAGCACTTTGACCTGCTACTCTCTCATCACTTGCAATCTGCCACCAGTAATAGGCCTCAGTGTGGACCCAGAGCGAGACCCTTAAAATGACAAAGCAGGTCCTGCTCTTGCAGAAGAGTATAGTTTCTGTCTATAGAAAAAATGAGTAAGCAATCTTTCAAGATGAGTAGTCATAATTCAACTGTAGCATGGTCATAAAACTACTTACCCTTTACTCAGATGGACATAGCAAATGTTTCTACTTCTCTCTGGCAGATCTGATTTTCCTTACGAGCCCACACCCACTCAGTAAGAGGAAAAACAAACAAAACTATGTTTAGAATGATTTGGTGAACTTAAGTCTGTTTGCAATAATATAAACTGTCCCAGTTTTTTAAAAATGCTCAGTCCCTTTAGCAGAAAATGCTCAGGCTTTCAGTTTCTACTGTCCTCCCTGGCTCCTCTTCAAGATGATACCTATATTCTGAATAGACGGACCATTATAATTTATCTTCCAAAAGGGACACTTTTTTTTTCATTTGTAAAAATACATGCCTGGTATAAGCAGCCATGCGTATAAAAACTTTCCATGTCTCTGTGTCTCCTCCCAATCCCCAGGTAATGACCGTGAGCAAGATCCTTCTAGACACGTCCTCTACAGATGCACAGACACAAAGGAACCTTAAACATATAGGTGCATTTTTTTTCTCATCAATAAATGGAATCACAATATACACCTTATTCTGTATTTACTGTACAACCGCTCATGTCATACCACTTCAGGACACCTGAGAGAAAGGGAGCACGTTAAGAACTATGCCAGGACTATAGGCATGAATTGGTGAAGTTTGTTCACCTGGTATGGAGGAGGGGGTTGGCTCGTACGGTCTCACTGCAGAGCAGACCCCTGGGTTCTTTTCGTGTCCACCGTTCACACTCCAGTTTGTTGCAACAAGTGGCTGGGTTGGACTACTTTCTGCATTGGTCCCTCTGAGGGGCTGCCGGTCTCATCTAACCCCTTGGGGTGATGTGCTACAGCCCCCATGGGAGTCTGGGGACCTGGCCATTTTTTCTGATCTTGATGTCTGGAATCACCCAGGCTTTGCTGAAATAATCCAAGCTCCCTGCTGGCTGATGGCATTCTCAGCATGGCTGTGTCCCCTTCTTGTAGCACCTGGGACTCTTGGGACTCCAGTATGCCACATGCAGGCCCAGGACATCCAGAGGCCCCACCTTAGGTTTATCTGTCACCCACTTGCCATTACCTTGAGCCATTTCAGCTGTGGTGTTGAGCTGAAGGCTCGTGTTCTCTGAGGATCTGAAACTCCCCTTCTCTGCCCAGAGAAGCAGACTACTGATCCTGGGGTTCCAGGCTCCCTTCAGTGATCTGGGTGTTTCCAAAGTTCCTCTCTTCCTGCGCAAGCAGGTCCTGAGAGAGGAGGTAAGCCAAAGCCTCAGAGTTTGTCTACCTTAATCTATCTCTTCCCCTTCCTCCTGCAACCAACCCCTCACTTCCAGGACGGGTAGGCTCTGGGTTTTCCATTTCTTCCATGTCACAACATCCTTCTCTCTAAGAATTACAGCCTCATCAGCTTAGCTGTCACTGAAGGACAGGGGGATTTTCTCTACCTGTGGAAAAATGATCTGGGTCATCTAATTTGGTTTTTGACCTACTAAAAAATTGAGAAAAATATCTCTCCCAATAGAAATGTGTTTTCAAATGGACAACCTTATTGCAGACACAAACAAGCCCTTAATTTAATAGTCAAAGTTTAGCAAAGATGTCACGGTATGGTAGATACCTGCCTTTCCCCCAAAGCACTCAACCCATGGTGTTAAAGGGCAGGAGACAAGAGTTGTTACCACACAGAAATGGTAGAACAAGCTAGGTGTTGTTCAAGCCTGCCACGTTCTTTGTCTGTTTATGGGTGACTTATTGCCCCTGGTCTCAGGACAGAGAAAGAAGGAAAGAAAAGTGAGAAAGGGGGCTCCCACCACCCACATAACCACTATCATTCCAGCTCATCAAAACAGAAGTCTAAAACAGTTGCTGGAAAGTACCTTGAATGATCCCTTCATAGAAACAACAGCAGAGGAAAATCTGCACAATGAATGTTGGGCACCAAGCAAGCATTCTCCCATCAGTTGTCTTGCTTTGTCCTCCCTGTACTTTGCTTCTTTCACTAGCCAATCTTTAGGTCCCATTGTCCCTGGATTATTCTCTTTCTCCCAGGGTTTAGGAGAACAAAGTCCTGTTCCCAGAGCTTCTGGGCAGTGCTCCTGGCACATTCAAGAGGGGAACAGCAGGGTGAAGGAGCAGGCAGAGGGTGGAAGAAGTACAGGATTTGGGAGAAGGCAGGCCCAGGTCTGAATCCCAGTTCAGCAGGTATGTAACTTACTGCAATTTACCTAATCTGAGTCTCAGTTTCTCTGTCTGTAAAATGGGAATGCCACTATTGACTGTGGGAATTAAATCTGCTCATCAGTATATAATCAGTTCTCTATTGGAAAGACATGTTGTATGAACAGTCTAAGCACAACTCAAACTGTGCAGCTGTCCACCGGAGCCACAGCTAGGCTCTGGGGGACATGGTGATGGCCTTTTTTGCTGATTTTTTCCCCTGGCCACTGCCTATGTAGTTTCAGAAACAGAGTTTAAATTAATTCCTGGGAAAAAAATTTAAATACATAATTTCACATACAAGAGTTACTGGATGTGAGAAACAACACGTTTAATTGCAAAGAGCTCAGGACCATGAGTTCAAAAGCCAGCTAAAATCCTCAATGATATTATGACCTTGAGCAAGTCACCCAACTTCCTGGATGTTAGTTTCTTTATCTGCAAATGGAGGCTTAGGACCAGATGGCCTCTGAGGTCCTTCCGCTATAACTTGTTTTGATTTCTAATAATGTTTAAGAATGCAGCTGGCTGATGTTTACCCCCCTCCTAATGTTCTCTGGCCAGCAGCGTGATCACAGACTCTTGGGTCTTGTTCTTCACTGAACATCAGATTCCTAGTCCCCAGCCCTTAGCCCCTAGGGTCCCAAGGTCCCTTCCATAAGATGCATCCCCCAACTTCCCTTTTTAGTTCATATGTGTAGGAAAGGATATGCAGATTCAGCTGGAGGATTAGCCCAGTGGCTCCCCATTACTTTGAGACTCTTGCCTTATCTCTCCTGCTGAAAAGCATCATTCACACTGCTCTGGTCTCTTGCTCCAGTGATGTCTGAGAAGTGTTCTAAACAGAGGCTCCTTGGATCTTCTGACAAATCTATTCAGAACATTCTTTTAAATAGTCCTTGGATCCTGATTCATTAAAGACCCACAGAGAAATGTCCTAACTAGTGGCTCTCCCAGCCAACATGCCTGTCTGTCTTAGGCAGAGCCTTTCATGGCACCATCTCTCACAGACTACCCACTGGCCAAAGAACTCCAGTGCCGGCTTCAAATCTATGAGGAGGTGAATTCATAGGACAAGCAGGATTTCTTCGGTTGCCAGACTGTAAGTAAGAGATGCAACGATGAAAATAATGTCAATAACCCCACTGTAGCATTTCTATGGGCATTACAGAAAAAATGAGGTTATCTAAACCCTGCCACTCAAAGATCTAAGGATCAGCAGCTTTGGCCATCATATGGGAGCTAATCAGAAATGCAGGATCCTGGGCCCCACCACAAAACTACTGAATTAGAATCTGCATTTTAACAGGATCTACAGGAGACATTAGTTTGAAAAGCCTGATCCAAAAGGCTTTGAGAAATTAGAGAAACTCTGTGTTGAAAGGTCAAGGATTTATATTGCTCTTTAAGTAAAATAGCATCTCTTGGGAAGATGTCATTACATGTGCGTTTAGATTCATACATGACAGAGACAAGTACAAGAAGGCCTTCCCCTCCTCCTCCTCCCTTTTAGTGGTAATGTGTAGGGTTGCAGAAATGGAAAAGCTTAATGCACGGAAAGAGACAGTCTCTTGGGTGGGAAAGAATAGCCCACAAGTTTGGGAAGTGGGAAGGGAGAGGAAAAGATGAACAAATTTGACAGAGCAGCTTCTGGGATTACTGGAATTTAATAAAGTTTTGCTGAGATGGGTGATGATTTTGCCCTCACTGCTTCTGGAGTTAAATTTCTATTTCTTTTGGAATACTCCAGGACTCACATGTAATCGTTCCATGATTCAACTTCTTACCCCACCACTGTTTGCCCAGCATAGTGCCAGGAAAATATATATAAAGTGTTTGACTATTAAAGTTTAAAGATGCTTTAGATGTCCTAACTCCAAAAAACTCATAGTACAGATGAACATCCTTCTTTAGTCTAGTGACTCAAAGTACTAGCCCAAATTCATAGAGCCTGGCTCATGTGCTGGACTATGCTCTCAACACTTGGACACAAACTGAAGTAATAACCTAACAAAACCTAAGATACCTGACTCTTCTGAAAGCCTGAAAGCATTAGACATATTGGGTCTTGGGCACAGCTCAGGAGGAAACCCTGAGCTATCTGGAAATTACCCAACTCCCATGGAAACTCCCAGTTGACACCCCATTTGTAGATGCATGAAGAGGTTTTGAAGAGCAGGCAGCTAAGACTGAGTGTAGAAACCAGCCCTGAAGAATTCCTCCCCCACGAGGTGGCCAAGAGCCCAGGAGTGTGGCTTCCTTCCCCACCAGAGTCCTCTTCTTCCCCAGGGGTGGGTGCTGACCCTCGCAGAGGCTGCTCTAAAAGCACCGACGCATGGTGGCCCTGCTTGGACTCTAATGTGTGCTTTCTCCCAATCTCCTTAATAAACTGCTCTGTAAGATCTGAAAGAAGGGGGCTTGGGTGTGCTATTTCAGTAGCCCAAACACTCATCTGGCCCGAACACTATTCTATTTCATGCCACAGCCCAACTCAGGCAATTCTTACTTTTTGTCCTGGAAATGAGAAGTGTGAACCCAGGAGGAGGGGCAGAGAAGGCAGGAGGCAGGAGGGTGGGGGAAGTGGAGGCAAGGAAGAGTGATTGCCAAGATTAGGGTTGGGGTTGGGACAGTGGAGGCAGCAGCTAGGGTGGGGGGCAGTGGAGTACTGATAGTGACAGTCACTCGGGGGCAGCTCTGTCTGCCCCAATTGACTGGTGTCAGAGTTACACAGAGCTGGGCACTAGTTACAGTGGTAAGGACAGATTTTAACCAGTGGTATGGACAGATTATAATCAGTGGTATACCACTGTAATAGGGAAGAGGCCAGCGTGAACTGGACTCAACTTCCATTTGTACAGAAGTAGCTGAGAATTTTAAAGGGAGAATGAGGCAACAGGGATGGGCGTGAGCAGGGCTCAGTAGAGTCAGGGAAGTGAAAAATTACAAGAAGTGAGAAGTAGGGGTTGGTCCATGTGAAACCCATCTGGGTTTGTTAGCTGCCACTTATCAAAGTTAGGCTCCTACCCTCCCACAGAGAAGGGGAAACGAGAGCCCCATCTTCAAGTGTTGGCGGGAGCAAAAAGTAAATTCTTTTGGCAGCCTTGAGCTTTCTCAGGCAAGCACTTTGAGGGGGACTTAGGGTCATCTTAGGAATGTGGCCTTGAACTGTTAGAAACTATGTTAGTGTTTTGTTCAAGTCTTCATAGGCCAAGGTTGAGGACTAGTTGAGAAGAGGGCTCAGAGGAGCCTGGCAGGAGGGTCAGGGAAGACTTGAGTTTTCTGTCAAGGACAGAGTCTTTGTCACTGGCCTGAGGTGGTCCCCTTCACGTTGAGTATCTTCAATAGTGGTTTGTTTTGTTTTGTTCATTTGTTTTTTGTTTGTTTGTTTGTTTAGTTTTGGTTTTTTTTTTTTTTTTTTTGAGATAGGGAGAGAGATAAAGCATGAGCAGCAGGCAGGGGCAGAGGGAGAGAGAGAGAGAATCCTAAGCAGGCTCCACACTCGGCACAGAGCCCAAGGCGGGGCTCAGTCTTAGGACCCTGAGATCATGACCTGAGCTGAAATCAAGAGTCAAACACTTAATCAACTGAGCCACCAAAGCACCCCTTCATTGTGGTTTTTAAAGCAGCATTCCTTTTGATTCTGGGGTTAGCCTCACTAAAAACATACAGCTGATATTTAGGGTTGTGCTGTGCTGGGCACTCTGACCACACGGTATCTCCTCACTGTGGGTGCATTTGGGACAGTGATGGCCCACTTTCAGCCCATTCAGGGGCACTCTGCATGGGAAGGACACCAGTCAACCCACAGGGGCCACAGAAACAGTTCAGCTTTGTCATCAGAACTTGGTTGGGATCTGGATTCTGTCATTTGCTGTGGTTATGCTTCCATTTGCTCATCTATAAAACCCCTCCTCCCCCTTTGGGCTGCTGGATTAGATGGAATCATTCTGTAAAGTGGGTAGAATCCAGAACATTCAATAATGCTCATTCCTTTCCTTCTCTTTTAGAATACAGTTCAGAAAGCGCCCGATTTAATAAACAGGCTAAAGACCAAAATTCCCCCTGTAAGTCGGTTTTAGCTCTGAAACAAAATGCTTTATATTTACATTCCCAAGACCGCTCACAAACGCTCATTTATGCTAAATATAGATGGTTCCCTACATATTTAAAACAAAAACGCAGCAGTAAAAAACATTTTTCTACCAGCAGTTTCAATGTGCAAGGTGTTCACAAGGGAGACATCTGTTCCCCGAAGGGCGCCCGTGGTGAAGATTTCCTGGGGCGCAAAGCCCAAGCCACGTGTGCTGAACTCTGGTCACCCTCACCTGGACCTGTCTGTGGAAAAGAACACATTTGAGTACCAGGCAGACTCCGAGTTCATGTCCTACCTCCTCCTCTCCATAATGTGTGCTGTGGGCAAGACATTTAATTGACCTAAGCTTCGGTCCCCTCATCTGCGAAAGGGGCGACCCACACACAGTACGTGCCTCCAAGGGTTCTTTAGAAGATCGAGTAAACGCATGGGCACTGCTTGCTGGAGCGTCTGGTCAGGTACTGTCCCTAGACCAAGCACCCCTTTAGCGCGTTCATCTTGGGGCTGCAGGAGCTCCCACAAAACCGGCACTCCGGGAACGTTTGGAGACTGGCTCTCCACTATGACGGAGAGGAAGGGGACTCATCCAGCCATTACGACAGCCACGCTTTACAGCAGCCGCCTTTTGCAATAGCTGTATTTTACGACAGCCGCACCTGACGGTACCAGCCAAAGAGGGGAAAATGTGGTTCTCGACAGAGCGATTTCTATTTCTATGTTGAGTACGAGTGGAGCTAGAGGAAGCAGCCGTCAAGAACAATGGTGTTCCCGGGCATAGGTGCAGATTCTCTGCGGAAACCCACCCAGGAAGCTGCATGGCTCCCAGGTCTCCGAGCTCTGAAGCATACCAGAGTCAAAACTCTGGTCTTGGCTAACAGTGACTGAGAAGCGGATGGTACTCGAAAACATAGATTCGCGAAGGATATATATATTTCATCTCAAGGAAGATGTGTTGTTGGAGGAAGGGTGAGATTCTAGAAGAATAATTACCCGTTGTTGGTACCCCCGCGAAGCATCCAGAAAGCAACAGGCTTTGGCCTGTAACCCTGGTGGGCTTTAAAAATGTGACGACGGCGACAGCGTTCTCAGGGCCGTTAGCTACTTCGTTCATTCGTTCATTCGTTCATTCATTCAGCAAACACTACACCCACTGTGTGCCTCACACGGTTCTAGATATAGCAGGCACGGCAGAGAACAAATGCCTGCCCTCATGGGGCTGACATTCTGGCATGCACCTGTTTTGCAAAAAGAATTCTGGAATATGAGATTCAGGAAAGAATCAAGAAAAGGTGAGTGGACAGGACAATTAAAAGGAGTAAAAAGCAGAAGGGGGAAAGAGGTGAAGAAGCCCATACCAGGGCCGGGAGAAATCCACCACGCTTCTTCAGGGCGCCGCTTCTTCAGGGTGCTGCTGGTGTTGCCATGGTTACTGGTCTGGAGGGGCAGTCCTTGAAGTTCAAAGTGCATGTGTTATTTTTGTGACATTTATATGTGACAGTGACAGAGCCTCTGCGTGGGTTGACTAAAATGCACTAATGAACATCCCATACTGAGGAAATGACTCAGAAATTCTCAGCATTCAATTTTCTCCTGGGTAGATCTACAAAAAAATCCAAATCTCATACATAAAAAGTGGTAAGGACTTTATTTGACCATGTGGTGAATATATCAGAAAATGGCTGCAAATCCAGAAACTGGGCCCTATATACATAGAAAATAAGGAATCCAGAGGTGGAGGGAGAGTGAAGGTCTAGGAAAACCTGAAACATGGGCATTGCTAGGACAGGTGAAGGTGCGATACCATGATTAGATGCCCAAGTTGGCATGAAGCCTTGAATCAGTGGGGATTGAATGCCCAAGGTTTCCGAACAGGGCATGGCTGCATGTGACAATGGTTAATTTGCCCACTTGCCATTTTCTCAGGGGCAGCTCCACTCACCTGACTTCCCAAAGGATTCTTCCCATCTTATCTCTCCCAACATGTAAATTGACTTCTAGAATTCTGTTGGAGGATGGAAAGGCCACTCCCCGCTTCCAGCACGGAAGAGCCAAGCCAGTGGGAAGGAGCTCAGCCCAAGCTGCTGCCCCTCCCTGCCCCCTCCCCTGTCCCACCTGGGTATGCCCCATGTTCTCTCAGATCCTGCAGCCATCATACCTGTCCTCACAGAGCATTTGTATCATCTGAGCTATTCTGGTGCAAATGTTGGAAAACAAAAGTATCCTTTTCCTCTGATTTCAATCAAGACAATCAAGAATTTTTTATAAAGATTGTTCAATAGAACAAAAAGGAAAAGGGCAATAAAATTCAAGGGCTTAGAAGTTGAGTGAGTATAGGCCTCTCTGACAAGCATCTAAATTCTCTTCACAGGCTGAGTTGGGCTCAGGTCACAGGCCCCAGGCTGTTGGAAACTAGACTGAGCTCTTCGCCTTTTCAAGTCCGTTTAGCTGGCACCAATTGGACTTCTTTTTCTTTCAGAACCTGCCTGGAAAGTTACAGGAATGGGAGTGAGGCAGTCTTGGGGCTATACTGTAGTTTCAGTCTCCTGGTTTTGCCTATTGGTTGAGGACAACCTCATTCTACCTGACCTGCTTTTCCTACTGCCATGCCTCCCCCCTCCCCCCCAGAATGACTGATAGGTAGATGATGGGAGGCACAGCCGCTGTTTGAATGCTCACAGTAGTGATTCAGTAGAATCACCTTGGAGAGAGAAGGGGGAATTGTTGGGAGTGGTGTCCTTAAGTAGAGAAGAGGTCATGGGGTCTAGAACAAGCGAGGCAGTAGGTCACAAGTGAAGAAGGTAGGAATGTGTATAGGGAAGAGGGAAGGCCGGGCTGGAAGGCTGGGCTGGCTGGCATGTGTTTGTAGAACTTTTATTCTGATAGCTTCTAATTTTACAATGAAATGATAAGCCTTGTCATGGGCTTGTGATGGTGGTGGAGGCGGTGCTGGTGGCTCATGGAGAGAGAAGGTGAAAAGTCAGAGTGGGAAATTGACTGGATTAGGGAAATGGCACAGAAAGTGCTCACTTGAAATTTATGGCCATGAATTAAAAGGGCCAGTGAGTGTGGCTTTGGGATTTCCTCCAGACCCATTCAGCTGCACAGTGTGTGGAGATTTGGTTTAAATAGGGGTGTAGTTTTGCCAAGTGAATGACAAAGCAAAAGAGGGTTGAGATAGCTGAAAATTTATGTAAAGGAGGGATTGTGATGATTTCCTATGGGATTAAGGTCTGTAGAGGAGGGCAAAAGGACAGCAGGGTCTGAAGGACAGTATAGAGAGGGCAGGACCAGTGGGTTGAAGGACCTGATGGGGTCAAGGGATGATATGAGTCACCATTCTTTCCTAAGCAGTAGAGGTAACAGTGGTGGTCCTTGAGTGGGGCGGATGGGTTGAGGTTATGGAGAGGTGTCAGTTCTTAGTAATGGTGTGCTTGTGCCTCTGGGTGTGATCACGAAAGTGGCTGTGGCAGGGCAGGGAGGATGATCATTAGAGAAATCAGTTCCGTGAACTGAGGGGGCTGGTTTAGAAGAATCATCTAAATCATTGGTTGGCAAACTATGGCCCCTGACCAAATCCAGCCTGCTACCCATTTTTAATACAAAGTTTTATTGGAACACAGACATGCCCATTCATTTATGTATTTTATATGGCTGCCTGGACAAAAATGTTTACTCTCCGGCCCTTTGCAGGAAAAGTTTGCCCACCTCTGATCTAAGTGAATCTCCAATTCACCACTGTTTACTATTTTGAAAGAACAAGCCGTGTTCTAGAATCAAATAATTTAAATCAATGTAGTGTCCTCTAATAAATATTCATGGTGTAATGGTTATAAGCCAGTTGCCCTTGAAACTATGAAAACAAGCTTTTCAATATTATGGAAAAGCTCTTTGCCCTTCTTTATAAACAAATACTCAGTTCAACTTTATGATGACAAGATGCAGAATAGGTATCTAATTAACTTGAATGATACACCTATAGTATGGTACATATTCACCACACATTACCCTGCTTTAATTATAAGATGGGTAAGCTGCCTGCTCTGTTTGGCCGATTCAGGAATAAAGTGCTTTTAATTTCCATTTCTGGATTGGTTATGAGTTCTGGTTTTGCTCTATCATTCCAACTAGGTCAATTCTAGACTTAATTAAATACTGTGGGGCCAATATGTAAATGTTCTGTCCTTTCAGAGCACCTTTGCTCCATCTCCAAAAAAGTAAGGAAATGGTAGTTCTTTAAACAGATCCTCCCTGGCTATTTCATCTGAGTAGGTCACCCTGTTATTGTCTAAACCGTGACCCTATTATTCATTTTCTTCATAGCAGTTATGCATCAAAACAAGTCAGAGTATCTTTACTTCCTGAAAGAATTTTCACTCACATTCCTGATTCTTGTCGATATGTGGGATTTTAGATACAATTTTTATTAGTAGTATATTTTTTCATTGTATAACTTTTCTTTCAAGTACAATGTACATATTCATTTGCTCTCTATTTTGAAAGTATATTTAGTACATCCTTTTAGATTTATTTCTATGATTGAATTAAAAACATTCCTACTCATTCCTTCTGTATCATAACTTCTCCATTCTTGAGTCACCCCTTTTTAGACAGGACCTGAGTAATTTTTCTGTGGGTCCTGTTAGCCCTTGCAGATGTGATAATACCTTTTTGTTGTTTTCTCACATGAGTAACAATATTGGCTTGCGGTAGAATTTTTGAGTCATACTTGTTATGTTTCAAACCCCTAGATGTCGTTCCATGGCGCCTTCTGGGAATCCCTGTCATGGAGCCAAAGTCCAAAGCCATGCTGATTGCACATTTTTCTCTACAGAGAACTTTGAACAAATCTGATTATTTATGTTGTAAATTCAGGCATTTCTCAAGGAACTATCCAGTGGCTGGATTCTAATTTTCCTTGGCAAAGGATGAATTTTTGCTTTTTTAGACTTAGGTATTGTTTGTTTCAGGAAATTGTCCTTTTATCTCCGTCGTTTTCATTCAATGGCTGTGGTTTCTCCTTTAGAAATACTGGTTATCCAGAAAATAGCTCTGTATTTTCTGTTATCTTCCTCGTGTTTTTGATCTCTGCTCCCGTTTCCTTCGCATCCTGGGAATTGCGGTCCACCTCTTTAAACTGCCACTTTGTCTCCATTGTGCAGTCTGTTATCTCTTCCCTGATTTGAGACCCTTGATCTTTATGCTTTCTCTATGGTCTCTCCTAGCTCATTCTCTATGAGGTAATGAATATATATATTTTTAAGTACATATATATACACATATATATATTTAAGTATATTTATATATGTGTGTATGTATGTATATATGCAAGTAAATACATATAAATATATACAAATACACACACACACACATACATGTACATAAATATTCACACTCAGTAACTTCCTTTCGTACTTAAAATCCAAAGGGCTCTTCCTGGTCGTAAAGGTCCTATGTGGCTGACCACTGCTTATGTTTCCAAATTCATCTTCTGTTTACCAGGCACACTGCTCTTTTTTCGGTTCTTCAAGGACACAGAACTCTTTTTCGCCTTAAGGCAAGCTGCTTTCTCTGCCAGTAATGCTCTTTCCTTGCTCTTTTCAAAGCTGTCTCAGAGTAAATCCTACCCCATTACAGAAGCCTTCCCTGATGCCTTTATCTAAGTAGGTGCCCCCTCCCCCGTTATTCCCTAAATCAGCACCCTGTTCATCTTCTTGATAGCCATTATCACATTTTAAATCATTTGTTTATTTTATCATCTGGGAATCTCACCAAAGGATGAGCCGCCTCAAGAGCGGCCTCACGTCTGTTTCACCCAGCTCTGGGTTCTCCGCTTCTAACACCGTGCTTGGCTCATGGCAGGTTCTTCATTATCTGTGGAAAGCGTTAGTTTATCTCGTATCCCTCGATTTTCATTTCCACTTTTTCTTTCTTTATGTTTTTTTGTTTTTGCTTTTGCTAAATAGAGGCAGTATCTTTTTTATATCCTACAGAGGATGCCATTGTTGAACCTTCTGGATCCTACTCTAGGTTATTTATTACTTTTAGAGATATTATTCTACTGGATCAAGATGAATTCCCTTTCCTGTTTTCTGTAGTTTTTACAGTTAGCTCCCCCTCCCAGGCCCCCCATGTACTCATCCTTGAATGAGATGCACCTGTATAGATAGTATTTGTTAAGAGACAAGGCGAGCTGATCGTCTGTGGTCACATCTACCTGTGTGCAGTCACATCTAGCAGAGGCTAGATGGACAAATAAGTTCCTGTTCCCAGTTCCTGGCAGACATTCACCTATAGAAACTCCCTGTTATCAACCTGCCAGCTTCTCCTATCCAATTGGTTCTCTGATACTGGATTCTGAGTCCAAGACGTGTTTGAAGACCTTAGGTTTCTCTGTCCTGCCAAACAGGTTTCTTTCCTACTCTTCTATTTCTTAAGGAACTTTACTTTGGGGGCTGGTGTTCCCTCCAATGTGATGAGCTACCCCCCTGTTCCTTCTCCTTCTGCACAGTCTGGGTTTTTCTCAGTTCCTATGTCTGAACGAATCTAGATTGAAAGGGGAATGGATGGGGAGTGGAATCACCAGGAGGAACCAGGTCTCACAAAGAGTAACACCTGTGTGCTTTTCTGGTGGTTTCAGAGTTTGGATCCAGGGTCCTGCAGGGATGTATGAAGTATCTTCCAGCCTTTTCTAGTGGTCTCAGTTTCCTGAAGTGAAACCTTGGATATATATGCCTTGACAAGAAGCCTGTTGGTAGGTGTTTTTTCTGCCCAGTTCCCTCTGCCATGTAGTTAGTGGAGTCTGTCTGTATCTTCCATGAGGTTGTCTATCAAGCTTGGTTTTGGTGATGGTGGGAGTTTTTGTTTTTCCCTGGGAGGCTGAGGAAAGTTACATTTTAGGGTCGCTGACCAATCTCCTTAAAACCTCCCAGTTTATTATTTTTCATGTTCAACGCAGATGATTTTCCTCAAAGCAGCATAAATAATAACTGCTAAATATATGCTCCCCCACCCCAATTTGTATGTTAAAACTAGCACTGAAGGAAACTAGAAGAGGACTGTTGTATTTTTGTATTTGGTGGGGACTATTTAAAGCCTTTCTTCCTCTAAGCTACAATAGACTCTTGTTTTCCTCTGTGCTTTCTGTCCTAATTTAGCGAGGAACAACAGTGAATGACTATTTCTCTTTAAATTTAATCCCTCCCTTTCTTTTCTGTTTTCAACTATATGTGAACAGATGTGGGCTAGAGAAGCATAGAACTGAATACCTTGAATGGGTCAATAAAAAAGCTACTCTGTGTTTTGGGGAGTTTCTGTGATTATTATGGGGAAAACAGAGCAAGAGGAGTTACAAAGCATATATTTATCATTCAGCAACAGAAAATATTTTAAATATATATATAAAAACTATTTTATTATATTATATAAAATATATATTTAGTATATTGCATATAAATATATAGAGTATATTTAATAGATAATATATAATTGGGGTTACAAAGCATTTGTCACTTAACAGCAGAAAGAATTTTAAATACATAATATATAAAATTATATAAAATGTAATAAGTATATATTTTATATATTAAAATATATTTACATATATAACAAATATAATTACATAAACATTAAGTATATTTTACATTTTATTTACATAATATAAAAATATATTTTATATGTTAGAATACATTTTAAATATATATTTAAAATTCTCTGTTGCCTAGATAAATACATGTTTTGTAATTTCTCTGGTTCAGTTTTATTTTACACACACACACACACACACTCACACACACAGAGGCATATCCATTTTATTTACTTTTAAGACAATAATCTGGGACCAAAATGGAAAGGTTTAGCTCATGGGGCACTACAGACTATAGACTTTACATTGGCATAAAATCTGGATGGGAGCCAGTGGACTTGGTGAGCAAATCCTGGCACTAAGTCTTTGACATTTTCAAGCTAAGGCCATTTGAGCTGAAAGCCAGTTCCTAACTGAGGGATCAAGACTTTATTTTGAAAGCAGAGCTCCGCCTAGTGGTCATTCATAGGCTGACTTTAAAGCTGAGCGCTAAGAGCTTGGCCAGGTTCAGAGGAGCATGTCCCAATTTGTTTTCTTTCTGCTTTTATTTTCTCCCCCACTGCTTGAGCTGGATTTCAGCTTCTACTCATGCCCTGGGTCAGGGGCCCTTGTGAGTTACTCTTATATCTGGATGATGGTGACACATCCTTTCCTAGAGTGTGATCAGACAGAAGGATGAAGGGTAAGGGTTCACTTTGGCTGCTGTTTGATGGTTATGGAGGCAGCTGGAGGCTGGCAGTGGGAAGAACACGGGGCTGGGCCCCCAGGACACGCAGGTCTTGGTCCTGGCTGTATCATTAACTGGTCCGCTGGTTTCCCACTGCAGGGCTCAGAGCCTTCTGAGACAGAGGGCCTGAAGGAAGACTACTCTTCAGGGCACCATCCAATTCTGAGATTCTGTGGTTCTGGAGAGTGTTTCAGGAGGGAGAGGGGCGGTAGACCTGCCATTTCTCATAGAGGCCTTCTTCCACAAGTTTGGCCCTCTCTGAAGTCAAGTCATGTGGCTGGCCTGGGGCCTTGGGAGAAGAAAATGCAAGCACGTGCTATAGGACAGCTCCAGTCACTTTAGTGAGAGGGTATCCACGTCCTCACAGGGGAGTTTGCTGATGGAAGGGTTCTTGGAAGAAGTACCGAAGGAGAGGATCAGCCTCTAAAATGGACAAGCACAGTGAGGGTCTGTAATTTAAATCTATCAAGTTAACAAAGAGTATTTTTTAAAAATTCTGCTCCCTGCAGGCAAGGGTATGGTGAGATGAACAAGCTGATTGGAGTGTAAACAGGTTGACCTTTGTGTCAACAATTTGTTGCAGTTTGGCAACATCAAGAGCTTTAAAAAATGACCATTATCCCCAACCCTCCATTAGGTTAGAGAAAAACTGGGAACAACTGAAGTGTTTAGCTTTAGGGAAGAGGTTGAATGGGGCAGCCTTCCCTTGTGCCGTGTGCACTTGCTTGGCCATGGAGCCTTTCTTTAAGTGGAATATTAGGTGAAAGTCTAGAATGCAAATGGATTGATTTGACGTGGAGAAGGGGGTTCTGTTTCCGGTCCCCCACCTGGATGGGAGGACTCAGTCAGTCCCTGCTCTCTACCGTGATAGCTCCTGAGGCACTTCCATGGCAAATGTAGGGCTCCGTGGCGTAGCTCAAAGCCACTGCCTCAGTCACGGGATATGAATCGCATTTCCCTCTGACTGGTGGAATTCTGGATGATTCTTTCTCCGATATTTTTACTTTTCTATACTTGCCAAATTTTTCATCGTGGTCTTTTTTTGGTTTTTTTTTGCCACTAAATATTTATATTAAGATATTAAAAATAATATCAGTTTATTATTTTAAAGTTGTATGTATAATTGTCATAGGAACTACGTGTCAACCTGGCCAACATATTCTTTCTTCTTGGTAGATCTTCAGGCTTATTTGGGAACCTCAATTAACAGAAGAACAGGATTAAGAAAATAAAAGCCACTCAAAATTCCACGACCTAGAGAAACTACTGTTAGTGTTTTTTAGTGTATTTCCTTCCAGATGTTTTTCTGTGTGATATGTGTATGTAAATATAATACATAGGTATTATTAAATATAAATGTACTATGTATCTTACATATGACATTTTTTATTATAAAGTTTTACCTCCTATTTATTTTTGTAAACATTATATATTCCCAAAACGTGAGGTTTTGAAAACATGCTGTTTAATGGTTTCTCAATATTCAATTCTATTGACAAAACATAATTTTATAACCAATGTTTTTGCTATGATAACACTCATTTGAACATATTGTCCATATATCTTTTCTGTATCTAATTCTTTCTTTAAATTGGATTCCTAGGGAGAAAATTACTGGGCCAAAGATTGTGAATGTTTTCCAGGCTCAAGAAACGTATGGCTAAATTTCCCTCCCACCAGTGATTATGACACAACACTTCGAGAAAGTCCTCCCAAAAGTAAGTGACCCAGTGACCTTTATTTTGGTAGTGATTGATGGATTTAGGATTAGAAATATGTGTATGATGTAGCCTGTTCCTTAGGGAATAAGTTAATTTAGATAATAATTATAAGCCTATGAAATGACTTTACATGCATTGTTGCAAATTAAGCTATAATCTCTTGAATGTTAAGGAGTTCTTTTGCTTTTGTCAGTTTATAGTCTATTAACATTACATAGTTAAAGCAAATTACTGTTTTTATGTTTTCTGTGACTAGCCTCAGTTAAGCAAAGACTGACAGCATTCAGTTTTGGGCAGAGAATAAAGGCAAAAGCAAGCACGCAAACCAGCAACCCCCACACTCACTGAGTGCAGACAAACCGCCCTGTGAGCTGCTGTTTTCTGAGCAGTCGTTCTCAGAAGCTTGTCTCTGCTGTTGCTTCACATCCCAGTGCCGGCTCTCCTCTGGGGACACTGTGCTCCTTCCCTGGCATGCGGAGAGTCTCCGTGTTGGTGGAGCATTTCCCCTCATTTTAGAACTGGCAGGAGAATGTCCTTATGTCTGTGCTCTCAGGAATTACATGCTGCTAGCGAGTAGTGCTGTACACAAAAACCTACATATACCTACACATTCACAGTGTTTAGAAAGTGACTTAGTAGGAACTTCATGAGGACAGGAATCCGCCGAACCTAGTACAGCATCTGACAGAGGGGACGGGCTCAATAAAAAAATTGTAGAATTGAGAACTGGGAATGTAAAGGTGGGCAACATTATGGGAATATTTTATATTGATTCTTATTCATTTTTCTAAAATAATTCTAAAATAATTGGAAAAAAAACTTGGAGAAAATGAAGCTTTTTGTCTTGAATTTTGGACAGTTTTTTTTTTTTAAACCTCCTCAAGTATTCATATCTCTGCTCTGTCCTAATCATGAACAGGAAATTTCAAACCATAACAAAGACCCAGTTCTTGCTGCTTCTGTGTTTCCGTTCAACCTTTAGCTGCAGCTTTGCCGGCTGTCCTCACTGATGCCACTAGTTTTAAATGTTGGTAAAAATTTAAACAGTATAATGATAGTATCTGACATTGGTAGTTTACAAGGATTCCGTCATGTATATTATCTCATTTAATTCTCAATTAGTTAATTAACTAAAGCATCTCAAATTAATTAAAGCACAAGGCTGTACATTAAGTATTAGTTCCCTTGCTATTTCTATTTTATAGCTAAAAAAGTAGATATTTAGAGAGAATGACTAGCTTACTCACATAAGTGTCCAAGCTGGGAGTCACTTTTTCCTGCACCGTAAAGCTCTACACAGTTGAAATAAACTTGGTTTTGTAAGTACAGAGTCAGATTGTTGGCAAGTGCAGGGAAGTTGTAAGAACATCTCCTTGGTTGTAAAAAGTAGAGAAACTGCAACACTCAGAAAATTACAGGAGTCCACCTAGCTCACAAGGGCATCGTCTCCTACGTTGTCCTTCAGTGTCCCTGTCTGTTCGCCCCAGTAAAGAACAGTTTAAAAGTTGGAGAGTCCGCATAACCCAGATCCCAGGTCACGTGTTGGGAGGCAAAGCCTCTCCCATTGCCCTTTCCTTTCTCCCTCCGCTTGGCTGGTCCTGAATATCATAATGTGACAGGCACCCACGTTGCAGTTATGGAGGGAGGGTTGAAGGTATTCTTCTAGCAGGTAGGGCAACTCTATGATATCCTGCTGGAACTGGGGCCGTTTCTTAGTGGGGTGCCCACACAGGCTCATGCTGGCAGCGAGCAATGAGTCTATTGCTTAACGTTTCTGTGCTTTTTGGAGCCAGGTGTCAAATACAGCTGCTGTTCAGTAATGCGGAGTCAGACAATGTTGTCATCCCTGCAACTGTGTAGATAGTTGGAGCTGATGCAGTCAGTAGCGCACCGGAGCTGAGAGAAGTTTCTGTTTAGGATTTCTGAATGTAATTTGTACAAGAAATAGACACAGTTTAATGGTAGATCACCTATTAGATTTAATGACAATAAATTTATCGGGAAAAGAATTAGCAGCTTTCTACTAGCAATTTCTTGGGAAAAGAATGCAGCTCCATTTTTCAAATCATGGTTGAACCAGAAACTACAGGTGGGCTACGGATACAAGATTTTGGCAAAAACCAACAGAAGTGTTCTCTGAGAATCAGGTGGGCAGATGGAACTTTCAGTAAAGAGCAGTGTATGTTTAGTATTATTTGTAGATTGCGTACTACACACGCTTTATGTCAGGTGTGTGGTGTGGGTATGTATGATCCATACATACCACATACGTGTCTATATTGAGACCTGCTTTTAGACGTCTACCAGCACACCGCTGCTTCTGAGAACGAAAGGAGGTGCTAGTAATACGTATGTTGGAACAACAGGTGTATCAGGACTGCTCCCCCCCCATCAGACTTCCCACATTTTACTTAACAAGCCTCCCCACCGCGAGGCTCTTCATAATCCCTCCAAAGAGGCTTTCTGTCTGTAAGCACATTTGCCCCAGGAAATCACAGAAACTTAACTTCCTGAAAGATCTGCTTGATCCTTTTTCCAAGCCCTTCTCGCTTTAGAACCATTTCTGGTGCTTATTAGCTCTTATAGGAGAGTCTCTTGATGTCTGGTGAATCTTAATTTTCTTACTGCAAAATGGGCCCAAGAGCACCACCTTGCAGGGTTGTAGAGTTAGAAATAGTACATGTAAAGTGCTTTTATATGTTTGGCACAAAATAGATGCTCAGTGAATGGTATTATTTTTCTTACTGTGACTACCTCGTCTATTATGATTATTACTACTCTTTTGTTTGATGCTCCTGCCTCAGACTTGGTTTTGAACATACTTCCATTACCTAAAGCCCCTGGACTTTGATGATTCTGAGCCCTCTAATCTACCCTATAAGTTGAGGGCTGCTTTCCCCCTTCCCATGCCTAGTCCTGGCTCGTGGGGGCCTGGTTGCGTGAAGGGGTAACCTGTGGTCCCTCTGCTCATTTTCTAAGAGGAGCCCTGATACGTAGCGGTAGGCCTCTGGAAACAGCTCCGGGTCCCAGGGCTGTCCCTTCCCTCAGCTAAATGATCCAGTGTGGCACCTGTAACTAAATTCAGCCAGTCAGACTACTGTAGCCCTGAGGGCCTACCTGTGCAAGCCAGACTGGGGAGAATCCCTCTCTGCGGGTGCCTGGGACGCTCAATTGGTTAAGTTTCCAAGTCTTGATCTGGCTCAGGTCTCCATCTCATGGTTGTGAGTTCAAGCCCCATATTGGGCTCCACAATGGGCATGGAGCCTACTTAAAAAAGAAAAAAGAAAAAGAAAAAAGAATCCGTCCATGGACTTTCTGAATTGGATTGAAGGGAAGAACAGTGCCAACTGGGGCCTGGAGGCCCAGGGGCTGACAGAGACAGGTTACTTATCTAGAAGAGCCAGTGGGAGTGTCTAAAGCCAATGACCTAGAATTGGACTCAGGAGATGGTGGGAGAGTCCTGCTGGGACAGTTGTCACTGAGGTCTAGTTGCTTCCTGTTACTCTCTGGAGATATCCTGATATCTCCACCCCTCGAGATGATGGTCTCCCACCTCACCTAAGCTAATTCCAGCCAGCTTCCCTTTGCTTGCAGCAACAACAAAACTACTAATTAGTACTTCTGGAGTCTGCGGTTCCGGAGAGGGGAAATCGGATACTTTCTGCCCCTGCTCTCTGCAGAATGGGTCCCCATTTAAGGATGGGGCTGCCTCTTAGTGTTTTATATCAAATACTCAAGACAAACACATAGCTTACCCCAGATAAAAGGAATGGGACACTAGTGTTTATGGCCCAAGGAACCTGGCTCTTGAGGGCTGCTGTGCCCCGGGTGGATCAGGAGTGACTCCTATGACTTGCTGGCTTGCTCCCTGGATCTGAGCTCCCAGAAGCCCTTGTGAACAACAGACTGATTACGCTGCTTTGCTCCGAAGTGGACATACAGTGTTTAATTCAGGGAGAGCATGTGCCTCCACGGCCTCCCCCAGGTCTGTGGCAGGCATAGCCAATCGGTCACAGCACTCCACAGTCCAGCTTGGATGCAGCCTCCGAGCCCCTTCCATCACAGGTGTCCTTGGTTCTTCTCAGAGAAATCACCAAGTCTGTCTTCGCAGTTGAGTGGGCCTCCGTGTTTGAAGGCCGCATAATATAAAATGGCAATTTTGGATTTGGCTCTTTGTGAGGCCTTTCCGTGTGGCTGTTCTGTGTCCCATGAAGCTACTTCAGCTTCTGAGTCAAGGTTAATACCCAGGGAAGTTGCTAGTGAAAGGGGCTAGGCAGTAGGGATATACAGTTGGGCTTATGGAGCAGTCTGTGTTTCCATAGAAACAAGATGTGGTTGAATCAAACCTGTGAGTCAACTTTTCCACACTGGTTTTGAGCCCGGAATGAAGCCGGAAAAGGGTATTTACCAACTGTGCAGGCAGAGTGAGGACTTCGACAGCAAAGCCCCTCAGAAAGACAGCCAAAGCAAGTGGCAGTGGCTCCCCACAAAACTCATGTTGGAACCCCAGCTGCAGCCTCAGGGGCACGGCACAGATGTGAAGTAATCCGGCTCGGGAAATACAAGTTTTTGTATTCTGGGAACTTCCCACCCTTAAGATAAGCCTTCCTCAGCACAGGGCTGGTGATCTGGGGACTCGGAATTCGATGAAAATACAGTACCGCACTTTGCAGGCCCAAAGCCTCCAGCTTCTCGGAGACTTCGTTAAGAAAGCCAGAGGTGTGGTGCTGCCCCAGGGGAAAGATTCAACAGGAAGGCTGCTGTGAGCAGTGACCCCAGAGCTGCGGCCCCTCCGTCACAGCCTTTGTTCCCCAGCAGCCTGTGTGTGGGGGAGGGCACTTCGACTCACACTTTCTTCAGGCAGTGCGTGTAAACTTGTGAGCCTGTGGGGGCTGCCTTCCTGAGGGAGCAGAAGCTGAAGGAGAGCCCTTTGGTGTGTGTGTGGGGGGGGGCGGGGGGGTAGGGATAGTTTGGAAGGACATTCCCGGTTTTCCTCGAGGCAGGAGAGATGGACTCCCATCCAGCTAAATGGCTCAAAAGGGCTTCTGCCAGAAGCCCCGGGTCTTGCTCTGATACAAGCCATCATGGAACAGGTAGAGTTGCAGAAACAAAAGTATCACTGTTATTTTATCAACTGCTTGCAAAGCTAAGAACTCTAGTTTCATAGACTGTGGAGAGCTGGAGGGGACCAAGAAGGTTTTTAATCCAACCCTCTCATTGTGTAAGGGAAGAAACCTCTTCAGCTTGCTGATGCGCTTACTACCTGGCCAGGCTCAGGGAGGATGGCGAGACTGTGCCCTCTCAATGTGGGAAGGAGCACTGAATAACTATCCTCTTTGGGGGGGGGGGGCAGGGATCCGTATTCTCATATCTGAATCTCAGTTAGATTTGAATCTTCAGAGCCCATGCTACAAGCTCATGGGCAGGTCATTTCTGAATAGATGAATTCAAGGTCTGACAGTGTTTCGCATTTCCTCCAGGAAAGCAATTAGGGCATGTATCAGTTTCCTATTGCTGCCATAACAAATTACCACCAATTTCAGGGCTTAAAACTATACAAATTTGTTATCTTACAGTTTTGGATGTCAGAAATGTAAAATAAGTCTCACAGGGCCGAAATCAAGGTGTTGACAAGGCCGTGTTCATTTCTGAAGACTCTCAGGGGGCATCCGTTTCCTTGACCTTCCCACCTCTAGAGGCTGTCTCATTCTGTGACCCGTGCCCCCTTGCTCCCTCTTCAAAGGCAGCGACATTGGTTCAGGTTCTTCTAGTTCTCACAACACATCACTCTGCCCTCCTTTCCGATTTCCCTCTTTCACATATAAATCCCTTGTAATTTCATTGGATGCACCCTGATCAACCAGGATAGTCTCCCTAGCAACTTTAATTCCATCCACTCACTACATTAATTCTGCTTTGCCACGTAACCTACCTAATACACATGTTCCAGGAATTAAGACGAGGACATCTTTGGGGGAGCCATTATTCTGTCTACACCAGTTTGTCAGGAGCAGTCCCTACAGCAGACCTTTGACATCCATAGTCTTGACCTCTGAAGATTTGAAGGTTCTTGGTTTCAACTGTTTAGGAATGATAGTGAGGGTTCATGACATATAATCATTTGCCATTTTACTTCTATGCTATTGTGCCAAAGCCAGTATCTTACCAGTGAGTGAGCCTAGCCTGCCTCCTAGCTGCAACGTTCCTCTGTTGATTTCATTTAATAGTTCAGATTAGTTCTCACAATAACCCTTTGAAATTGAAATTATCATTCCCAGATTTATGGTGAATACACTTATAAAATTACATGCTATAACTCTATTTCCAATTCAAGGATAATTTACACATTCTCCACAAAAATGTAAAGGTTTTATGTTCTTGGTGGACCCAGACTGCCTTGCATGCAGACCGGAGTCTTTCTTAAGAAATCTTTGGCCACTAGAGGGAGACAACTCTTTGAAGAACTGAGGCCATTTCTTGTGTCTCTGGGTATAGATGGATGAAAACACTGTTTCTGTTTAAAAATAACATCCAGGGCTGACCTCACAGGTGGACAATGAAGGGGCAATTCCCCCACTTACCCCCAGGGCAGACCTCAGTGATCAACTTTCACCATTATCTCCTTGGCTCCCTCTTCCATAGAATTCCATGCCATCAAGCAAGGGTCCTTTTTATCTTTTCACTGGCAACCTAAAATTTAAATAATCTTCTTTGTCTTTTCTTCCTGAGAGAAAATTTATGGAAAGAAAGTGCAATAAATTTTCAGAACCGACACTGTATAAAAACAGAATCCCAAAGATTTCAAGTCTCCAAGTGCTGCCACTAGGGTCTGAAATAAGGGCCACTGCTCACCCACACAAGCCCTGCCGCAACCACATGTCATCTGACAATATTGTTCTGAAATGGGAAACAGATACATTTTCTCTGTGAGAGGGTTCTGGGTTTCCTGATGCAAGATTTGCTCCTGCCATCTTAGAGCCTAAAAAAAACGCAGCTTCTGTAATAAAGAGGTTGCTCTCCATGAGGTAGGATGGCTAGTATGGTAATCACATGAGCCCCGTTGAGGCATGATGGAGGGAAACCAGGCACAGGTACTGGACGATAGGACCCGGTAGGAACGAAACAGGATGACTTTAGCCCAAAGCTCTGTGTGATGGATTTCAGACACTTGAGAGTTTATTAGATAATAACACATGCCCTCCTTCCCTCCCTCTCCTACATTTACACAGAAATTCTGATTCATCCCTGGAAGCATTGTTGCAAAACCACTGTTACTGACAGGGATGTGCCATATTGCTTGTGTTTTGAGGAGGTAGAAGGGTCTCAGTTATGCTGTAGATTTATAATGCACCTTGGAGAAGCCAGTCCTATTATTTTCTAGCCATGCCTTAGAAATAGAAAACACGATACATAATTGTAAAAATATGTGGGAATCCAAAGAACTGCAAATAAAATGCATATTCTTTTAAAATATAGGTGGGCACGTGGAAACAGGACCTGTGTGAGGCACATCTCTCTGCCATGACAAAGACATGCTGAAAGAGGATGGCTTAAACAAAACAGAAGCTTCTTTGTTTATTTTTCTCATTAACTTTCAAAGGTAGTGGAGTGGTTTGGGGATGGCAGGCTGGCCTTGCTTCACAAGATCCTTCAGGAATTCAGGCTGGTGGGACTCTCGGCTATGGAGCGCTCATCTGTGGATCCACTGTGACAGCTCCTGTCACTCCCTTTTCTCATGCCACGGGAAGGGGGAAAGAAGTACAGAGAGAACAGTTTTACCTTTAAGGGGATGTAACTTCTATTCCTATTCCAGATCTAGTCACATGGCCTCTCTTGCCTGCAAAGGAGACAGGAAGAGAGGGTCTCAAGCTAGGGAGGCACTATGCCCAGCCGAAACTCAGAAGAGGAGACTAGATGCCAGGGGACAGTTTAGTAGCTCCTGCCACAGTTGGCCTTTCTGGCTACAGACTTACTCACGCACACCCCTCTTCACGTGGAGAATAAATGCACCCATCCCCCAGGGAAGCAAGCCAGAGTGCCCTCCAATTCATGGTCCAGGAACTTCAGGCCATGGAGAGTCCTTCGAACAGGTCCAGCTGGGTCTCCTTCTGGCCCAACAACCTATCAACCAAAGGACAAGTTGTCCGCCTGCCTACCTCCTCCATGGAGGAGTAGGAACAAGATCATCACAATACAAACTCCATTCAGGAAATGGCAGAAGGGGAACACACAGCAGCCACTATCCGTGGCATTCAGGTCCTGCAGGGTTTGCATAGAGTAACCTCCCTGTCACGCTGTACGATAAGTTCTGTGATGTGCCCACCTGGCATCTCCAGCTACCCTCTGGAAGACACTCCCTTGTCCGCCATCCTGTCTCGTCCCAATTCCTCCCCTGCAAGTTTCCTTCTTGTCCACTTTCCTCTTTGGCCACATTTGAAACAGGTATCATAAGTCTTCCCTTTGTCAGGCTGGATGGCGCTCACCACCCAATTCCTATCTCTGCATTTTCAAGGGCCTGGGGAATGATTTATGGGTTTGAATCATCATAGGCTTTTGCCAGGTTTGTGGTTCCTTTGGCAATATAATTCTTTTAAAAATATAAAAAGATGTCAGTCTGTTTTAGTCTGTCAATTTCATGAGCAAGTAACCACAGTCAAGGATCTTGACTGACATGTAATTATTTTACCTGCAGATTCTGGCCTTTTAATCATTGTCCTCAGAGCTCAGTTCATTTATTTCTCTTGCTACCAAGTAACACTTACCTTGAGACCATCCAAAAAAATGAGCTTGAGTGGGGAGATACCCCCCCTTAATTGCCTCCCCCCAAAAAAAGCTCATTGCTACTGAGATGACATTGCTTCTAGGCCTTTTTGGTGAACAGAGCTATCAGTTTAAAAAGTAATAATATAGTCTCTATGGACTCTGAGAAACAAACTGAGGGCTTCAGAGGGGGAGGGGGTGGGGGAATGGGATAGACTGGTGATGGGTAGTAAGGAGGGCACATATTGCATGGTGCACTGGGTGTTATACGCAACTAATGAATCATCGAGCCTTACATCGGAAACCGGGGATGTACTGTATGGTGACTAACATAATATAATAAACATTAAAAAAAAACCACCTAGTATTCTGGCTCAGTGGGTGGAGCCTGCAACTCTTGATCTCGGGGTCGTGAGTTTGAGCCCAATGTTGGGTGTAGAGATTACTTAAAAAAAATAAAAATGAAATACTAAAAAAAAAAAAAAAGTAATAATATATAAGGATTTTTACTGACATTTTCTTTTCACATTTTATGTAGCATGGAATTTTAGCATCTTTGCTTCTGTGATAGTATCTCTTTTCTATTATTTAATTTCTATTAGAACCCAATTTTTTCTTTCTAGTTGGCACTCAATGTGACATTAGTTTCAGGTGTATAACATAGTGATTCAGTAAGTTTATATGTTTTGCTGCATTCACCACCAGTAAGAACCTAATAATCTTGAGTCAATTTTGTTAGCTTTTAGATTTCTAGAAATTTGGCAATCTTCTCTGTTTTCCTCTTTTTTCTTTTTAAAAAAGGATTCAATTTATTTATTTGAGAGAAAGAAAGCACAAAGAGAGGGGAGGGTCAGAGGGAGACACAGATTCCCCACAGAGAGGGGAGCCAGTGCAGGACTCAATCCTGGAACTCCGGGATCATGAGCTGAGCCGAAGGCAGACGCTTAACTGACTGAGCCACCCAGGTGCCCATCTCTGTTTTCAACTTTATTGACTTTCTTGACATTGTTGTTCAGGACATCTTACTAATTTTTGATCACTACAGGATCTGCACTTCTGGCCCTCTTTCCGTTCTATTGCCGTGTTTGTGTGCACTCTCTCTCCCTCTCTTTCTTACTGAGCTTGCCGACTTTGGGTTTTGTTGATGATCTGTTTTATGTTCATTTCTATTTCTTTAATTTTGGCTCTTTTTATTTATTTGCTCTCAATTTTGTTGGGTTTATTCTGTCGTTCTACCTCTAATTTCTTGGGCTGAGTACTTGGATCATTAATTTTTAAGCTTTCTTTTTTTATAATATAAATATTTAAAGTTATAAATTTCCCTCTAAATACAATTTTAGCTGCATCTACTTGTTTTATCATGTAGTATCAATATTATCATTCCACTCTAAATATTTTATAGTTCTCATAATGATTTCTTCTTTATTCATGAATTATTCAGCATTTTCTTTGTTGCCAGACATATGTAATCCAGAGTGTTATCATTAGAAAAATAATTAGAAAGTTAGCTTTTTACCATTGATTTAAAATGTAATTAGGTTGTGGCCAGATAATATGGGCTGCATGGTATCAAATTTTGGAATTCGGTGTGTAGTGTTTTGGTCCATTTTGCATAGATGTTCCACGTATGCTTGGAAACAATATGAGTTCTCTGCTTGTTTGGTGCAATGTTCAGTATGCCTCCATTACAGCATCCCTGCTGATCGTGCTCTTCAACGTGCATCGTTAGTGATTCTGAAGCATCGATCATTTGGAGAGTGTTTTGGAATCTCCCATTGTGGGGTAGATTTTTAAATTTCTCAGAGTTCTGTTAGTTATGCCTCCCTATCTTTGGAGACTGTATTATAAATTATTAGAACTTTGGAACTGATCCATTTTCCTGGCAAACTAAATTTTTTATTATGCAGCTTCTCTTCATCTCCTGTTGTGATTTTTCCTTAAACTCTATTTTATCTGATATTAATATAGCCACGCCTGTTGATTTTTGTTTAGAATCCGTGTGCTACCTTTTTGTTTTCAACATACTATATTTTCAACATTACTATAGTCTTGCGTGTTAAATGATAGTCTTATAAATGGCATATAGTTATATTTTTGAAATCCAATTTGATAAGCTGTGCTTTTAAAGGGAAGAATTTAGTCCTAGCATTGGTTGTGAGTACTAGTACACCTGGATTTGTGTCTGTCACCATGTTTTGTTGCCCATGATATTCCTGTTCAAAATTTTCTATTGTGTTCTATCCCTTTTCTTGTTTTTGGGTTGGTTATTCTTCCTCACTTTTTCCTCCCTCCTACTAGTTTACATTTAAATATTTTAAATGCATGCTTACAAAATTTACTATGACTTACTCAGTTAAAAAGAAAGCCAACAAAGATGACCATAAGTCTTCTTCACTTTCTCTGTAATTGTTGTATTTCTGATTTTGACCCCATGAGGCCTGACCATCAATACCATTTTCTATACCAAAGTTTCTTCTGATTTAGGCACATATTCATTATTTTCTTTATTTTTCCTTCCTTCTTTTTTTTCTTTTTTATTAAAGATTTTATTTATTTATTTGACAGAGAGAGAGAGACAGCCAGTAGAGAGGGAACACAAGCAGGGGGAGTGGGAGAGGAAGAAGCAGGCTCCCAGTGGAGGAGCCTGATGTGGGACTCGATCCCAGAATGCCGGGATCATGCCCTGAGCCGAAGGCAGACGCTTAACGACTGAGCCACCCAGGCGCCCCCTTCCTTCTTGCTTTGGAAACCTAACTGGGCCAACTTGCCTCGTGTCTAAAGCACATCCTTTAGAGTTTCTTTTGGTGAAACTCTGTGAGCCAAATTCTCTCAGTCTTTATGTGCTTGCAAACACTTTTATTTTGCTCTCATTATTGAAAGTTATTTCCCCTGATTCTAGGTCGATCATTATTTTTTATTGAGCAACTTGACGATATTGCTCCATTATCTTCTGGCTTCCACTGTTGCTGTTAAGAAGTAGTGTTTTTTTTTTTTTTTAAGATTTTATGTATTTATTTGACAGAGAGAGACAGTGAGAGAGGGAACACAAGTGAGGGGAGTGTGAGAGGGAGAAGCAGGCTTCCCGTCAAGCAGGGAGCCCCTTGTGGGGCTCGATCCCAGGACCCTGGGATCATGACCTGAGCCGAAGGCAGACGCTTAATGGCTGAGCCAACCAGGCGCCACAAGAAGTAATTTGTTATTCTACTTTTTGTTTCTATTGACTAATCTCTCTTTTTTTTACCATGTCTGCTTTTTGAGATTTTTTTCCCTTTGACGTTCTCTAACTTCACTATAATCTGCCTAGATGTATATTACTTTTTCCCACCCTCAGCTTTATTGAGGTGTAATTGACAAATTAAATTGTATGTATTTAAGGTATACAATGTGGTGTTTTGACAGATGTGAACACGGTGAAATGATTACCGCAATCGAGCTGGTTAACATCCATCACCTCGCATAACAATCATTGTTTTGTATGTATGGTGAAAATGCTTACAATCTACTCTCTCTGCAAATTTCAGATATATGATATGATATATGATATGGTGTTATTAACTATAGTCACCATGCTGCACATTCGATCCTCAGAACTTATTCATTGTGCATAACTGAAAGTTTGTTCCCCTTGACCAACATCTCCCCATTTTCTCCACCCCGCAGCCCCCCGCAACCACTATTCTACTCTCTGCTTTTATGAATTCAACTTTTTTTAGATTCCACATACAAGTGAGATCATGTAGTATTTGTCATTCTATGTCTGGCTTATGTCATTTAGCATAATGCCCTCCAGGTTTATCCATAAGTATTACTTTTTATTGACCTATTGGGAACTTATTGGGCATCCTGAATCAGAAGACTGTTGACCTTTGTCACGTCTGGGTAAGTCTCCACTATTACCTTTTCCAACATTACTCTTCCCCATTTCCTCCTCTACTTTAGGAATTATGCTTAAATGTTTGGTATCCTCCAAACAACTTTGCTAACCATGCTTTCGTATTTCCTTTCTTTTTTTCTTTCTGTACTGCATTCTGCATAATTTCTCAGCTCTGTTTTCTAGTTCATTAATGCTTTATTCAGCTTTGTCTAATCTTTTATTAAAACTTCCTCTGAGTTTGAAATTCTATTTTTTTTTTTTACTTTTCAGCTGTGGAATTTCTATTTGGTTCAAGGCAAATTACTTCAGCATTTACCTAAGCATTATAATTAGCATTTACTAATTCTAGATACCTGTGGGCACTATCAGTTTGGGGTAATTTGAAGCCACATCCTTCGCCTGGAGTTTACTTGACTACACAAATGGTGTCCAATGGGGCTCAAACTCACCTGGGGGCTAGATTGTCATTAAGAATTCTCATGGACTGGGGCGCCTGGGTGGCTCAGTCGTTAAGCGTCTGCCTTTGGCTCAGGGTGTGATCCCAGAGTCCTGGGATCAAGCCCCACAGCAGGCTCCTCCACTGGGAGCCTGCCTCTTCCTCTCCCACTCCCCCTGCTTGTGTTCCCTTTCTCGCTGGCTGTCTCTCTCTCTCTGTCAAATAAATAAATAAAATCTTAAAAAAAAAAAAGAATTCTCATGGACTTTTCACCCAACAGAATTTCAAGAAAGGCAGTTTTCCTTTCTTGTTTTCTCAGAGCGATGGTGATGGGTTTTTTGTTTTGTTTTGTTTTATTTGTTTTTAGTGATGGTCTTTCATCTGTTGTTTAGAGTCCCTTTTTTATGATTCTGTTAGACTCCGCCTCATCTTTACCTGGCCTAGGATTTGTTTCTTGTTCCCTGCTGGGAGTGACTCTTTAAAAAGTAGGAAAAATAAAATAAGGTAAAAACAGAAAGAGGTAAATCGTAAGAGACTCTTAGCTATAGGAAGCAAACTGAGGGTTGCTGGAGGGGAGGTGGGTGGGGGGATAGGGTAATTGGGTGATGGTAATTAAGGAGTGCACTCATTATAATGAGTACTGGGTATTATGTGCAACTGATGAATCACTAAATTCTACCTCTGAAAGTAATAATACACTATATGTTAACTAAATTGAATTTAAATAAAAATTTAAAAAGAAATAAAAAGTAAAAAGCATGGGGCGCCTGGGTGGCACAGCAGTTGGGCGTCTGCCTTCAGCTCAGGGCGTGATCCCAGCGTTGTGGGATCGAGCCCCACGTCAGGCTCTTCCGCTATGAGCCTGCTTCTTCCTCTCCCACTCCCCCTGCTTGTGTTCCCTCTCTCGCTGGCTATCTCTATCTCTGTCAAATAAATAAATAAAATCTTAAAAAAAAAAGAAATAAAAAGTAAAAAGCAAACCTCCAGATCACAACTGCCTGGCAAGTGTGCTCGTGGTGAGAGCTGATCTTAGCATTCTGACCAGTCTGGCTTCTTATGTTCACTTGGTTTGGGGTCCCAATGATTCTTTTCTTTCTTTTGAGATTATTAATGCATTTAACAAATATTTTAAAGAAATTACTTGGTAATTTTTTTCAGTTGCTTTCAGCAAGCAGGTCAGTCCTGATATTTAGTTCATCATATTCGTAGAAATGACATCACCATCAGGCTCTTTAAAGGTTTTATTTACTTCTGTAACCAAATTTAAAATTCAACTTTAGTTGCAGGCAGCATACATTGACTTGGAATATACATTCTCTGTGATATGCATATCTAGCTCTTATATAACGTAAAAAAGTGCTGCACAAATTTTGCATAATGATAGCATTTGGTGTTCAAAATAGTCTCTGCTTTTAATAAGGTAAGCTCTCTGTAATAAATGCATATTTGCAAATTTCTCTGATCCATGGGTATCTTCAGAGGAGAGACTCCCAATAGCTGGACATTTTGGGTCAGCCCCTTGCAATAAGGGGAGAGCTTGGGTCAAACCAAGACCTAGTCCTTCTGCCTGGATAAACATAGGCCTAAAGAGCATATCCATGGGTGATCTGGGCCACCGCTAGCCCCACTTGAACTAGTTCAGGCAAGTGCATAATTAACATTGTTTAAAAATTTTCAAGGAAGGAAATTGGAAACTTCTTTCTGGACTCCACTTGCCAGACCCCCAACTGGAAAGGGGTACTCTGTGTGACCTGGCAGCTAGTAGCCTTAGTGGTAGTTGTTGGTACAAAGGTCAGAGTCCCCCCTCCGACCCCCTTATGAAAACGGGGGTCATTGGAAAGATACCATGAACTCAAGATGGAGCTGGCAAGGATCCAAGGTGGAAGTAGGACTGGCTGCATCCTATTTCTCTCTTTTATGGACATACAGTATCTCCCTCATCTGTTTCTGCTTCTCTCTTTTCATTTGCTCCTCTCTACCATCTCAATTCCTCTGCTTATTCAATGGTTTCTGCTTCGTCATGGCTTCAGCTTACATGTGTCTCTGGCACTGATCCAAATGCCAGTTCCCAGAGGGGGAAATCTTGTGACCATGTTCATCATATCTTGTGAAGCCTACACAAGCCGTTAGACTAGCTTCCCTTGAGTCATGGGCCCACCCCTGACAAATCAGCTGTGGTTAGGTCGTATGGCAGAGTCCACTGACACAAAAATGGCTAATAGGAAGGCTGCCTTCCAGCAGAGGCTGGGGCCTGGGCGAGGCTATGTAGAAGAGAATACTTCAAAGGGGCTTGGTCCGTCCAAGAGAGGACAAATGCCTATTGTTGAGATTTGAACCAGTATCCTGCAGAGCAAAGGTAGTTGGTGATTGCATCCTAACTGACAATCACATACATGTTTATGGCTTTCCAAATGAGCAACTCATTCCTCCTTCTTGCTAGTTTCTAGGCACCTTTACCTTCTACAGCTTCTCATGGCACTGGGCATTTTTTAAGGACATAGAGAGGGCCTGTCCTTTCTGTTGTTCTAACAATGCTCTACACTGACAAGGCCTCACCAAGGCCCAGGGACTAGGAGCAAAGTATATATCCTTGCCTAAGAACATTTAGAGGTTCCTCCAAAACATCAAGTTTATGCCCCTGTGCACAATTCTGGAATTCAAAAAGCTCTGAAAACTCAAAGATTTTAATAACTTACTCAGGGAGAATCCTGATCTTACCTGAACTCACTGGGTGGCATACATTCACCTTGATCTAATGTGAAGCTGCTTCCGGTTTTTATTTATCCCACTTAGTGTGAATGTATACATTTTCTGTAGGAATGTTAACAGACTTGATTGAATGGTGCCTCAGATGCTGCAGGTGTTTATATAATATACTCTATTTGCACCACATTACCTTTTTAAATCAGAAAAACACCTCAATTTCAAAAACATAGCTGGCCCCAAGCGTTTCAAATAAGGGATTGTGGACTTGACCCATTGAAAACAAGTAATAAATATACGACAGACAAATAAACAATAAAAGGGAGTTGGAGTGGAAGGAGACACAGAATAAATAAAGTTGAAATCTAAGAAGCATTAATACGGGAGGCGACTCTGCCATTATTTACCTTTGCGTTCCCATAGGCAAGTTCCTCCACCTGCTCGACCCTCAGCTTTCTCTTCTCCAAAATGAAGAGATCACAGTTGGATTATTTCTGCAATGCCTTCCATGTTTACAGTTCTGTAATTCTGTGGTTCTAATTCCTTTTTTCAAAGCAGTTCTTCCCATCTGGCAGCAACCAAGATGTGGCAACATTTTGTCAAGGCATTTTCGGTGGACGTGCTACTGCATTGTCCTTTCGCATTTCACACAGTTAAGATAAACTCAAACATACTCATCGCTTTGACTAACCATTTCTCCAGTTTTCTTAAAAAAACAAAACAAAACAAAACAAAACCAAAAAACAACACTGAGCACTTTCAATTGGTTATAAGTGAGTTTTTGCATTCAGCTGTTGCATAATTATTAAATAATTGATTTTACTTCCTTCTGCATACATGATGATTTCTATTTATCCTGCAAAGACATAAAGAGAGAGCATTAGGTCATTTTTACAAGAGTATTTGAGCCAGGACTCAGAATTGCTCATTCTTGACAGGTGTGCTGAGATCACTTCCCTAGTTCTATTTTGAAGATAAAGTTCCTTTGTTACCTTGGATCATGGTTTGAATTAGGTTAACTTCTCTCTTTTTTTCTGATTTATATGACGAGGTGATTGCTTAAAGATGGCAATTCTCCTACAGTACCGATCCTGACAAATGGTACCACTCTGTCATCTAAGGCAGAACCTTGGGATTCATCCAGGACCTTTCCCTCTCCCTTACCACCCACATGTTCAATTAATCACCAAGACCTGCTGATTTTTTTTTTAAGTTACCCTATGTTTCTGGCCTACAAAAAATCTGACAGCATAATGTAAATGACATCCTTCTACCAATCTTCAAGTTTGTGAAATTGTAGCATTTTGTCACAAATCTATAAACCTCAGGTTTTTGTTTTTTAAAAAATAAATAGAACATTACAGACAAAGTTGAAACCCCCAGTGTAACTCTCTCCAATTTCATTCTCCTCTTTCCATTCCAGAGGAAACCTCAGTCCTGATTTTGGTGTTTATAATTTCTTTGGTGTTGGTCCTACTATATATTGTGCTGGATGTTTTAATGTTAGTATTTTATATTGTTTGTATTCACCTGCAGCTTGTTTTTCCCATTCAGCATTGTTCTTGAGACCTTCCAAGAGCTAGACATTTAAGTCTACGTTCGTTCCCCCCTTCTCCATGGGAGATATGTTCCAGAACCAACCGCAGATAGTTCTGAACCCTTTATATACTGTGTTCTTTCCTATATATACACACCTCTGATGAAGTTTAATTTATAAATCAGGCAAAGTAAAATTAACAACAATAACTAACAATGAAATAGAACAATTATAACAGCATGCTGTAATACAAGTTGTGTGAATGTGGTCTCTCCCTCTCAAAATATCTTACTGTCCTGTACTCTCCCTTCTTCCCGTGACGCTGGGGGACGATAAGATGCCTGCCCATGAAACGAAGTGAGGTGAGTGAGGTGGGCGTTGTGGCACAGCTCTAGGCTAGGCTACTACTGACCTTCTGATACTGTGTCAGAAGGAGCATCTTCTGCCTCCTGACCACGGGTGACCACAGGTAACAAACTGTGGAAAGCAGAACTACAGATGGGGACGGTGGGACAACTGGGGTTCATTCTTTTGAACAGCCGTATTGTGCTCTGTTAGACGAATATTGACATCACTTATTCATACTCTCGCTAATGGACATTTAGATCATTTCTAATTTTTTATCATTAGACACTGCTGCAATAAACATCCATGTGCCCAGATCCTTGTGCAAACAGGTGTATGAGAGCTTCTCTAGGGATCAGTGGGGTGTAGCACCAGTGTCCACACACTAGTGTGATGCAAAACCATGATTTCTCTTAGCACACTTTTTGGTCGCAGGGTTATAAGCTTCCTCTTTTTGGAACCGCTAAACAAATCTTTTGATACTATAGAAAATCTTTCTGCCTGTTTCAGGAAGTAAGCCTTAGAAGGGTTACCAGGACGTGATGCAGCGTCAGTATGGGTTGACTGGTAGTAGTATGTGTGTATTTGAGGTACCCTTCACTCCCAGCTCCCAAACGAAGGGCCGTTGTGACACCATTGCTTTGTTTTCTCGTAAGTGCTTTTATCTTCTCAAGATTCCTGTTATTGATGACCAGACTTCTAGTTTCAATTTAATTTTTTTTAACTTTTTATTTTGAAAAAATTTTGGACTTACTGAAAAGTTGCAAAAAGAATGCAGAGTGTTCCCATAAGCCTTTCACCTAACTTCACCTAAGGTTAGCATTGTGTGTAACCAGAGTACAGTTATGAAAACTAACATTGGTACAGAACCATTAACTTAATGGCTTTATTTGGATGTACCAATTTTCCGTTAATGTCTCTTTGTGTTCCAGGATCCCACCCAGGGTCCTATGTTGTATTGCAGTTAGTTGTCATGTTGCCTCCACTACCTCTGGTTTATGACCCGTGTCTTGGTCTTCCCTTGTTTTTCGTGACCTTGACATTCTTAAGGAGTACTTGATAGTTATCCTGTAGAAAATCCCCCAATCTGGGTTTGTCTGGTGTTTTGCTCACAATTAGATTGGGGTTGTGGATTTTTGGAAAGAAGACCTTGCAGAGCCAAGTGCCTGTCTCATCTTATGAGATTATGGGGGCAGGGGTACATGATGTCCACATGACATCGCTGGTGATAGTAACCTCCATCTCTCTAGTAATGTTGGGTTTGCCAGATTTCTCCACCGCAAAGTTACTTTTCCCTTTCCCTACTCTGTTGTTTGGAAGTGAGTCTCTAGGTCTGGCCTAACCTTGATGGGGAGGAAGTAGGGATCAAGTTCCACCTCCTGGAGTGAGGGTATCAACATGTATTGTTTGGAATTCTTTTGTAAGGAGTATTTGTCACTTCTCCCCTATTTATTTGTTTATTCAATTATTCATCTTACATTACGGACTTGTATATTTATTTTGTACTTTGGGTTAATATTCCAGTATTGCATTGCTTAGTTTATGATTCAGATTGTTCTGGCTTTGGCCACTGGGAGCCCTTTCAGGTTGGCTCCCGTGTCCCTTTGACACACACTTCCTTACTTTCTTCCACCAAGTTTAGCCTCCATTGGTGGGTGTTCTGTGACGGTTATGTCTGTAGGGCCCTAATGGTGATTTCCTATTTCCCTCTCTCACTTCAATCAAGATAAATGAAGGAGACTTAGGATTTATTATTTTTTCTTTTACACAGGCTTTGATTCCTCTTCCTAATTTCAGAAATTGAATGTATTCCCCCCCAAATATGGGACTATAAAAGAGACCTGGGCTTGAATTTCCATTCTGACAGTTCGGGCTATTTGGCATTAGACTTCTCTGAGCCTTTAATTTCCTTTGTATCCCAGAGGTATAAATACCTACCTTACAAAATTATCAGAAGATCTAAATGACCATATAGAGCCGAGGGTCCATTTCTCGAGTCTCTATTCTGTTCCATTGGTCAATGTGTCTGTTTTTGGGCCAGTACCATGCTGTCTTGGTGATCAGAGCTTTGTAGTAGAGCTCGAAGTCAGGCAACGTGATGCCCCCAACTTTGTTCTTTTTCAAAATTTCTTTGGCGATTCGGGGTCTTTTCTGGTTCTACACAAATTTTAGGATTGTTTGTTTCAGCTCTTTGAAAAATGTCATTGGTATTGTGATTGGGATGGCATTGAAAGTGTAGATTGCTCTGGGTAGACATTTTAACTATGTTTATTCTTCCGATTCATGAGCATGGAATGGTTTTCCATCTTTTTGTGTCTTCTTCAATGTCTTTCATCAGTGTTCTGTAGTTTCTAGAGTATAGATCCTTTACCTCTCTGGTTAAGTTTATTCTGAGATATCTTATGATTTTGGGCAACTAATCTTTGACAAAGCAGGAAAAAACATCCAGGGGAAAAAAGACAGTCTCTTCAATAAATGGTGCTGGGAAAATTGGACAGCTACATGCAAAAGAATGAAACTTGACCACTCTCTCACACCATACACAAAGATAAACCCCAAATGGATGAAAGACCTCGATGCGATACAGGAATCCATCAAAATCATAGAGGAAAACATAGGCTGTAACCTCTTCGACATCGGCCACAGCAACTTCTTTCATGACACATCTCCAAAGACAAGAGAAACAAAAGAAAAAATGAACTTTTGGGACTTCATCAAGATAAAAAGTTTCTGCAGCAAAAAAAAGTCATCAAAACAAAGAGGCAACCCACGCAGTGGGAGAAGATATTTGCAAATTAAACTACAGATTAAAGGGTGGTATCTAGGGGCACCTGGTCAGTTGTTAAGTGTCTGCCTTTGGCTCAGGGCGTGATCCCGGCGTTCTGGGATCGAGCCCCACATCAGGCTCCTCCACTGGGAGCCTGCTTCTTCCTCTCCCACTCCCCCTGCTTGTGTTCCCTCTCTCGCTGGCTGTCTCTCTCTCTGTCAAATAAATAAATAAAATCTTTAAAAAAAAATAAAAGGTGGTATCCAATATCTATAAAGAACTTCTCAAACTCGATACTTGAGAAACAAATAATCAAATCAAAGAATGGGCAGAAGATATGAACAGACACTTTTCCAATGAAGACATACAAATGGCTAACAGACATGTGAAAAAGTGTTCAAATCATTAGCCATTAGGGAAATTCAAATCAAAACCACATTGAGATACCACCTTTCGCCAGTTAGAATGGCAAAAATTGACAAGGCAGGAATCAACAAATGTTGGAGAGGATGTGGAGAAAGGGGAACCCTCTTACACTGTTGGTGGGAATGCAAGTTGGTACAGCCACTTTGGAAAACAACGTGGAGGTCCCTTAAAAAGTTAAAAATAGAGCTACCCTATGACCCAGGAAGTTCTTAATACCAAAGAAGGTGGGTATTGTCATCCTTGTTTCCACCAACACTGTTCCTGCCCCCACACAGCCTCCAGAGACTATTTTCTAAAACACAATCTCTGATAATGATGTGACCGTGCTCGGGTTTTTCCATTGCTGCTTGGCACTGTCAGTGGTGTTTCCCAAGCCTGGCTATTGACCAGAATCAAATGAGGAACTTTAAAAGCCACATGTTAACTCAGTCTTACTGACTGGGATTTTGGTGGGGTGGGTTCAGCCCTTATCTGTACTCCGGAGAAGTGAGCCTGGGGGGTCCACCACAGTAGGCGTGAATCTGGGGCCTGGTCCGAAGGCCAACGGTGGTTCTCACTTGGGCTGCTGACGGTAGTAAAGAGGGGATCCCTGACCCTGACCTTGAAACAGCAAGGTAGTGCCAAAGCGTGAGATGAGGAGTCAGGCTAATAGTTTCTAGATATTCCACTTAGTATTCGTGTGATCCTGCTTAGTCAGCTGCCTTTTATAGAGAGAGTCTGTTCTTGGGGACCTTTTTCATTTAAAAAGTGCACAAAGACTACTTTTCTAGCGGGAACAAATAGACTGATTATTGTATGCACTTTCTCTAATACAACCTTGGACTCCTTTTCACCTTTAACTCTCATACTTGCCAGAGTGCTCACTCTCTCTTTGATTCAGTACACACACACATACACATATTACAAGATGATTAGCGCAATAAGATTAGTTAACACCTCCATCACCTTACATAATTACTGTTTTGGGATTTGTGTGTGTGTGTGTATGGTGATAACATTGAAGATCTACTCTCTTAACAACTGTCAAGTATATATGATTAATTATAGTCACCATACTGTACGTTACATCCTGGAACTTACTCATCTCATAACTGGAAGTTTGTATGCAACATCTCCCCATTTCCCCCACCCCTCAACCCCCACCAACCACCATTCTACTCTCTGTTTCTATGATTTTGTTTCTTTTTTAGATTCCACACACAAGTGAGAACATACAGTTATCTGTCTCTGTCTGACTTCTTTTGCTTAGCAAAATGCCCTCAAGGTCCGTGCATATTGTTGCAAATGGCAGGATTTCCTTCTTTCTCATGGCTAAATAATACCCTATTATTATACACCACACCACATCTTCTTTCTCCTTTGGTTCATCGATGGACACTTAGGTTGTTCCCATTTATTGGTTATTGTGAATAATACTGCAGTAAACATGGGCGCAGCTAGCTCTTTGGGATAGTGATTTTACTTCCTTCTCCGTATCCTCACCAACACTCGTTATTTTTCATCTTTCTGAGGCTAGCCGTTCTGACAGGTCTGAGGTGACATCTCATTGTAGTTCTGATTTGCATTTCCCTGACGATGAGTGACATTGAGCATCTTTTTATGTGCCTGTTGGTCATCTGATGTCTTCTTTGGAAAAATGTCTATTCAGATCCTTAGCTGGAATGGACCTGAAAGCTTCTGTCACTTTTCAGAGGAGAAAACTGAAGCACGGAAAGGCAACTTTCTCAGAATCACACAATTGCATAATGCCAGAAGCCAGGCCGTGGAATCCGGTCTTCTTTCTGCAAGCTTTGGTTTCTTTTCTTCCACGTCACCTTCCTCTCCGTGGAGGTGAGGCCCCAGAGTGCTGACAGATCTGGGCAGCACACTCCTGAGAGCTCATGCATGTCACTGGCAAGACCTGGAACAGCTTTCAACACAAAGGTGGTTCCAGATTCTGGAGGAAATTTTCCATTTTTCTGCATTGTCTGGGTTAAACCACTGTGACAAATGACCTTATAGCATTGTCTACCTTTGCAAAACAAGTAGCAAGAAGTACTCTTAAGTATTAGGTGTCGATACCCACATCCAAACAAGACCCTCCAGATAACAGACACGGAGACTTTGAGCAGTTAATATTAACCACGTTTTCTGATCTGTTGTTGCCTTTTCGCTTTTATTTCCAACCTTTTGCAGGCCAGAAGGTAAAAGGTTAGGAGGTGTCTTACTATAGGCAATGCTGGGATTTGGTTTGAATTCCATCCCATATGTTTCTTTCTTTTCTTGTATGTTGGTATGCATGTTAGAGGGACTTATTTACACTAATTCATTGACCCAAACCTTAGAGAAACTGTCTAAACATGATCATAAAACATTAAGATCCTCGTAAAACAAGAAGGCCACATCAGCAGTGCCTTCACCCAGACACGTCACAGCACTGTCAGTGGAGACTTGGGAACCTCTGAGGACCTGTGGACACTTAGGAGCCATACTTTGGGTTGTGCCTCCCGATGGTGGCAGAGGAAAGTGGATACCCCATGTATACTCATCCTTAACATTTGGAGTCCTTAACCTTTCCCCAAGTGAACCCAGGCCCCCCTTTCCCCAAAGGGTGAGAACCACCTCCTCCTGCAGATGGGTTTGGACACCAGCAACTTGAAAAATAGGACAATAAACACTGTATATAGATGCATAGGAAAAAAAAATAAGTGGCTGAGACCTAGACAAGTAATTTGTTTTTAAATGCGATGGTGACAGAGGCGCCGCTGAAAAGTTCACAAATGTGCCCACCTAATTTTATCATCTCTTGTTTATATCCTGAATGAAGAGGTTCGTGTTACTAAATTGGAAGTGAAAAAGTCAGTAAGAGTTTAAACTGGGCAGAGGTGCGGGATAGCAGCACATTAAAAGGTTGTCCTTTTCCTTGGCTCCACCCCTTGGTTAGCCCAGCTGCAAAGTTAGTGTGGACTTCTGTCATCTTCTAAAATTCTACCTCTCTGTGGGTGACTGTATTTCTGGAACACTCACCCAAAATAATAAGGTCACCCTGTCTCCCCTGGTGTTGATTCTGGGTTGTTTGGGGACCCAGCTTTTCCAAAGGAGTTGGTCTCCTGACTTTCTAGTAAAGGGTGAGTATAGATGTTTTTAAAAGGGGGTGCTGTACCTTTAAATTCTGAAAGTGAACTTGGCTCAGGAAGGCCAGCAGTCAAGGTCCAGCCCCTAGAAGAGAGAATAGCTACAGATTCTCCATCCTCAGTCTTTGCAAGGGGACGGCTGTGCCAGCCGGGCGGGCAGGCTCCTGGCAGCATGGCAGTGAAGCTCAGGGCCCTCCTGCTGGTCCTCGCGCTCAGCCTGGTGCAGCCAGCCGCTGCTGGCCGGAAGCTCCTGGTGTTTCTGCTGGATGGTTTTCGCTCAGACTACATCAGTGATGAGGCCCTGGAGTCCTTGCCTGGTTTCAAAGAGATCGTGAGCAGGGGAGTAAAAGTGGATTACTTGACCCCCGACTTTCCCAGTCTCTCTTACCCCAATTACTACACCCTAATGACTGGTGAGTACTGTGTCCTCTTCTGGGTGGGGTGGGCTGGAGTCCAACAGGGAATAATTAGCTCCTGGCATTGAAGTCTGATTTAAATGTTCAGGTTTCCCTAGCCCTTTGGTACACCAAAGTTCTTGGCTGAGACTTTTTTTTTCACAGTAGTGTTGTTTCCCAAAAGTTGTCCCAAGGACCTGTTTTGGTGAGGAGAACAGAAAACTACATGAATAGATGGTGTTAAAAGTAGTTATTTGTTTCACAAATAAAAATTCTAGTTAACTCCGTACTTTCTAAGTTCAAGCTAAAAAGTCAACAGGTCTTTATGTGTTTGTACCAAATTCCTTCTGTCCCTTTGCTCTGCAGTCATCTGTCATCCTGGAGGTGTTTTGGCTTGTTTGCCAATGTGCTAGACTATGAAAATTGCACATGGGATTCCTGGACTAAATGGAGAGAATTTGTATGTCATATCCTGAAGTGTTACTTAGCAAAGCCACTTGCCCCTCTTTTGCCTTCTTGGGCCAAGTAAAATGAAGAAAAAAAAATTGTTTTGTAGTTCAGATTCCCCTCTTTAACTTTTAGTATCTGTTAAAACAAAGCAAAACAAAAACCCTAGCCAACCCAGAGTGTGCTTGGGTTTGGGAAGCTGATTTTTGCCTCAAAATGATCTTCATCAGGGATCGCCAGAACGCCCAATGTGATTGCACAAACTCAGTCCTCTATCTGCGCAATCGAACGTACTTTCTGCTCTCACAGTTGGATTCCTGGGTTCTGGTTTGTTTTTTAGCTAACCTTTGTAAGGGCCAGCAAGAGGCTCTCAGAAAGAATTTAGCAAACTGTCCAGGGAGGCTGTTAAGAACGCACTGTTACTGCTGCTTATGCAGGACTTAGCTGTGTGCTCTGAGCACAGGGAAAACTCTCTAAATTATGTTAACAAGAAGGGGATGAGAACGCTTATATCTTATCATGGCTGTCCACACCGAGGCAAACCCAAAGCAGTCTAGAAAGACAAATGGATATCTCTGACTTCATGTGCGGGTACTGGGTACATGTGTACATAAAAATGCCATAAAATTAAGGGGGGAAGATACTTTGGAGAATTAGAAATGAAAAAAAATCCAGACAGCACACAGGCAAGGAATTTATTTGCTTATTTTTTAATTTCCCCCAACAGACAAACAACCAGCCTCTGTAAGATCAAGAGGATGAACAAAAGTCCTCTCGTCCTCACTTGGCATGCTTCTCCCCTTGCAGGGAGCCGGTTCGCAGGCTGCTGGGTCACACATAGATGTTATTGTGTGTCACAGCCTGACTTCAGTTCTGTCCCGGGAGTTTCACACACGCAGACCACCCCCCTCCAGTTGTCTTTCAGAGCCTTGCTGGGAGACCCAATTCATAAAGTGCCACGTGCAGTTTTCTCCATCCCAGTGGAAAATGAACAAAATCCATTTTAGAAAGCCAGGCTCCAATGAGGAAAAGGGGACCATTGCAGCCTCCACAGAGAAACCAAGCCAGTGGCATGGCCTTTTGTTCGTCAGACCCACATTCTTGATATTGGCACAAGGGATAATTGGCACCAAGCATCAGTCACACAGAGACACACCTTCTTCTCAGGCTAGGGGTGTTTTCCCTTGTGTACTCATGACGGAACAGCCCTTCCCGTGGTGGTACAGTCAGTGCCCATGAGTGTCTGGCAAAGATGTCACCTTCACTGTCAAACTGAGGCTAGCCTGCAGAAGCCATAGAGCTCTATGTGTGTTCTGCCTCAATATTTCTAGATGATAAGATGTATTGTTTGAAAGCCTTACTTACGTTGGCTTTCCCACTTTTATAGAAGCAATGTTTTTTTAAAGATTTATTTATTTGAGAGAGAGCGAGAGCATGAGCAGGAGGGACAGAGGGAGAGGGGGAGAGACTCTCAAGCAGACTCCACACTAAGCACGGAGCTCCAAGTGGGACTCGATCTCATGACCCTGAGATCACCACCTGAGCTGAAACCAAGAGTCGGATGCCTAACCAACTGCGCCACCCAGGCGCCCCTTTGGAAGCAATATTGTACACAGAATGTGTCTAGCAAGGCTCATGTTCACGCGCACATGTCTTTGGGTTTGTCTCATACCTACCAAGTGAAGAGTGAATGTATGGCTTAGAGCAGACTGGGGGCCAGGAGGTGCCAGGCCATGAAGCTGCTATCATCTCCACTGCCCTGGAACAGACTCGGGGCTACATTTAGACTATTCCTCCCAATAGCCATGCTTAGTTTTCCACCTGATGTTGAAAAATTCCTCTGTTTTCATTTAAGGAAGGATATAGCCATTGGGAATTGTACTTAAACATATGGTTTGAGCATTTGAGCATTTTATGAATCGACAAAAGATCCTTTTGGTACTAAAAGATATACTGTTATAAGGTTCATCGGAATTCCTAAGAGAGACTATGATCTCACTTCATTACATGAATTACTGCCCACAAGACATAAAGCCTTTGGTGTTCTTATCTTTGCATAATGAGGAATATTAGGTTATTGGCCTTGGAGCTGGAAAAACTTGGTTGAAGTCCTCTCGGGGTCAGTATGGTGCTGACGACTTCGGGTAGCCCAGTGCACTGCCCTGAGCCTGATCCCTCAGCTTCCAGGTCCCAAGTCAGGCCAAAAATCAGTAACACTTCAGGATATGACATACAAATTCTCTGGCCTGCTCCCAGATGCAGACATGAAAATAAGCAGTGCATAGGGAATTAGAAAAAGTTAGGACTGGCAACTCTTGGGAGGCTGAAATACAAGAAATGAAGCAATGACTGAAACTCTAGAGAGGAGAATTTTGGGGAAGTCACATGGATGGTGATGGGAATGAACAGTCACAGGATGCTTAAGGAACCTGGGAAATCTTCTAGCCCAGTCACTGACATGAAGCCCCTGTGGCTGACTTCTTTTCTCCTTCAAAATATGTTCTGGCATCAGGACAAATGTGAACAAAATCCCAAAAGTGATCAAGAAGATCCATCAAACAATTGATTGCTGGGGATACACAGAATCTTAAAGTAGGGCCTTTCATCCAGGGAGCCCACAATCAAGTTGAGGAGGCGAGACATACCAGGTACCTACTAATACTCTAAGACGAATGAAAAGGACTGAATTGTTTCCATCCTAAATGTATGTATTGAAGTCCCAACCCCTAGTAGCTCAGAATGTAATGTATGTAAAGATACAGTCTTTAAAGAGGTAAGTGGAAGTGAGGCTGTTAGAGAGGGCCCAGCTCAGTCTGACTGATTTCCTTTCAAAAGAGGGAGAGACACCAGGAGTAAATGTACTCAGAGAAAAAGCCATGTGAGGACACAGTGAGAAGGCACACTCTGCAAGCCAAGGAGAGAGGCCTCACCAGGAACCAGGCCTTCGAGCACCTTGACCTTGGATTTTCAGCCTCCAGAATTGTTGTTTGGCTACCCAGTCTGTCCTGTTTTCTTACTCATCTCCAGCAAATGAATGCACAAAGGACCTGAAGGTCATTTCCTTTTTTTTTTTTTTTAAGATGTTATTTATTTATTCGAGAGAGAGAGCACGAAGGGGCAGGGTCAGAGGGAGAAGCAGACTCCCTGCTGAGCAGGGAGCCTGATGCGGGACTCAGTCCTGGGACTCCAGGATCATAACCTGAGCTGAAGGCAGTTGCTTACCCAACTGAGCCGCCAGCTGTCCCCTGAGGGTGCTTTCCTGATATGCCCCTGGAGACCGGAAGGGAGGAGAGTGTTCTTGCAGTTGTAGTAGCATGTGAAGCATTTCGAAGGAGGTGGGCTCTGAGCTGGAATGAAGAGTCCCAAGCATGGCACGTATGTCATTATATCTAACTTTATGCATCAGCTCTCTTTCTGAAGAGCTGTGTGTGGATCAAATTAATTTTAGTTAAAACACAACCACAATGTAAACACAACCACTGCTCTGCTTTCTGTTTCATTTTTAAAATTTAAAAAAAAAAGATTTTATTTATTTATTTGAGAGAGAGAGAGAGTGGGGGAGTGGAGCAGAGGCAGAAGGAGAAGCAGACTCCCCACTGAGCAGGGATCCTGACACAGGACTCGATCCCAGGACCCTGGGATCTTGAGTTGAGCCGAAGGCAGATGCTTAACCTACTGAGCCACCCAGGCGTCCCTGCTTTCTGTTTTAATCTCTTACTGTTGATCTTGTTGTAAAGATCTCTCTCTGAGGTAAATCCGCATTTAAGTAAAGTTTAACATAAAATCCATGGAAAAAAGGCAATGATTTGTTCAATCCAGATCATGGGTAAGAGAAAATGAAAATGTTGGATATTTTTGAGGAAGTATAACTTAGCATCATTTTGTCAAGGCCAACGGCAACACTTGTTTGAAATTCTTGAATACTTCTGATCAAGCATTTAAGTGGTCCAGAAATGTCCTGAGTATAGCAGGGAAGCTGGTCTAGAATTTAATCTTTACTGAAGATAATCTACCAAGAGACAAACATATGCTGAAACTAGTTTGTCCTGCAATATGTTATTATCAGTTCAACATTTAAACACTTGTAAGTAAAATACAGGGAGTTTGGGTGCCTCACTCCCAAAGAATGTCAGGACCAAAGAATGTCAGGACCAGGACCGAGATTGGAGGGCAGGCGTCAGAGACCAGGTTCTCACACAGCAATTAGCAGGGCTCTGACCCCAGTCCTGGAGTGCCCAGGAGGTCATGCATCAGACCTGGGACCTGGGGACAGAAGTCCCCCCCAAGACCAGTCCGGGAGCCTGAATAAAGGTGCTTTATCGATCTTCTACTGGAATCAAAGCAAAGCCAAGGATGTTAACCATTAGAATTAATATTTGTGCCAATCTATTTCCTGTTGCACTCCTAGAAATTACAGGGAAACAAATTCTTCCCAGATATCAAGGATCCAACATTCTGGAGTAAGAGATTGCAGGGTAGGTACGCTTTTCCCTGCTTTTGCGAAAATAGCTGATTTAAATTAAAACCGGCTGTCACTTGGACCAAAAGAAATCAGTGCAGAAAGTACTTGAGAAATCACGTTTTGAACAAAGCCCACCTCCTCAGTCTTCTGGAGAATTCAGGTTTTACCTGGTGGGCTGCCTTTGAACCCCTGCACGCCCACAGCACAAGCAGTGTGGATGCAGCCTCCAGAGCTCTCTCCCTTCCCCTCCCCCAAAGTCAGCATCCGCTCAGAGACATTCACCCCAGCATCTTAGCTTCCCTCGATTTAGAAGCCTCCTTGAATGTATGATATCTGGTGTGCCCTCTACTTTTCCTCTCCTTCTCTCTTGTACAAAATCCAATTCCACTTTTCATTTTCACCAAAGATCTCCTATGGTCAAGCGTCAATCCTTAGGCTTCGATTTCTGGCCCAGAAACAGTGCTGGGCTGGGCCCTGCTTCTCCTTCCTGACAGCTCTCTAGGTTTCCTCTGGTTTTGCCGACCGCTCCTTGGTCTCTTCTGTTGTTCCTCCACATCTTCCTTACCTCGCTTTCTCTGACAACCTGAGAGGGCTGTCCTTTCCAGGTGGATGGCAAAGCCTGTACTCCTCCTACCTCCAGCCCTAGAGTCCACACCCTCTGTTGCCCAGAGCTCCCTAACAGCCCCAGCTCCCTCCACCCCTCTGTCCTACCTTCTGTCTGTCTCCACAGACAACCAGAGTCATCCTTTTACAGCGTGCATCTGATCATACCACTCCTCCATTCAGACCCTCCCATAGATTCTGCTTTCACTCCAGGTAAAACCTGGAGTTCTTTGAGAACTGGCCCATGTGGCCATCCCATCCCTTTCCGGCCTCATTCCTGACCCTCCTCCTCTTGCTGTCTCATCTGTTCCAGGCAGGTGGCCACCTCCAGACACTTCAGCTTGCTGTTTCTTTTGGCTGGAATGCTTTTCCCTAGAAAGAACCCAGGTTTGCTCCACTTCTTTTTTCAGATTTCTTTCCCAAAGTCACTGCAGTGATCTGCCTTCCCTGCCCACTACCTGACAAGCCTATGTGACTCCATCATTTTCTCCTTCCTCCCTCTCCTTATTTTTCATCTCTGCACCGCAGATTATTTATTCTGCCTTCTTCAAAGAAAATTTATTTTTGTGAAGTGGTATTATAGTAATGAAAACATTCAGAGTTTCAGGGAACTTGTCAATTATTATTTTGGTTCTAGATAACTCCTAAACTAATAAGAAGGGGAAAAAACCCCTCTGAAATTATGCTTTGCTTTATGAAGGCAATTAACAGCCATTTAGGAGAACTGATTACTAGTTATGTCTAATAATCTTATGTATCTCAAAACATTCATCAATTTTGTTTTAAATTTTGACTATAAGGCTGGAGGCAGCAAGAGGGTGGAAAGGAGAGTCACCACGAGGAGGAGGCTGTGCCAAAGTAGGAGATCAAAGGCCTGGGGCACTGGGAGGAGATTTAACCAGAAAACTAGTCAGCGTAGCCCAAGAAGAGAACCTGATTCTCACCAAGATCGCCGAAGCCAAGAAAGCAGAGGCAACAGCAAAGCTCGAACAAGGCGAATGGTTCAGAACCACCTGAACATCTGTGAGAGGACAGTGAAGGCCAAGTTTCGTGTGGTCCTGGCTGTCAGACCATGGGTCAGGTCCGGCAAGTTAAAGGGCTGGCAGGGCCATCCTTACGTCTGAGCCCCATCCCAGATTGTTTAAATGGCCAGGCTGGGAACGCAGGTATCATGAGAGGCTCTGTTGACATTTGAAAACATGAGATAGCACTGTAGGCTGTATCGTGTCCCCCTGACCCTGCAAATTTATATCTTGAAGTCCTAACCCCCAATGCCTCATTTGGAGATGAGTGTCTTAAAAAGGTAATTAAGTTAAAATGGGGTCGTTAGGGTGGGCCATAATCCAATATGGCCGATGTCCTTGCAAGAAGAGATTAGGACACAGGTGGGCACAGAGAGAAGCCTGTTTGAAGACACGGGGAGAAGACAGCAGTGTACAGGCCAAGAAGAGAGGTTTTAGAAAAGGCCAACTTTGATGACACCTTGATATCAGATGTCTAGCCCCAGAATTGTGAAAAATAAATTTCTGTTGTGTAAGCCACCTGGTGTGTGGTACTCTGTTATGAGAGCTCTTGGAAACAAATACAGTCAGGAGGGTGACACAAGTCGGCCGACGGAGGAGTGAGGTATTTTTAGACAGACCTCTTCTATCCCCCATTTACTGGGAGTTTCTGGTGGTTTCCGCCCCAAAATTGAGTTAGTCATGGTGTATTGATTTCCTAGGGCTTCTGTAACAAATGATAACAAACTGGGTGGCTTAAAACACAGGAATTTTTTCCTTCACAGTTCTGGAGGCTGGTGATCAGAAATCAAGGTGTCGGCAGAGCCATGCTCTCTTGGGAGACTCTAGGGGAGAATCTCTTCCGTGCTTTTCTCTTAGCTTCTGGTGTTGCCAGCAATCCTTGGTCTTCCCTGCCCTGCAGATGCACTGATGTCTCCCTGTGGTCTCTGCCTCTGTTGTCTCCTGGTGTTCTCCCTGTGTGTCTCCGTGTCTCTTCTCTTCTTACGAGGACACCAGTTATACTGGATTAGGGCCCATCCTAGTGACTTCATTTTAACTGGAATACATCTGTAAAGACCTTTTTTCTAAAGAGGGTCCCACTCACAGGTACAATTGGATAGGACTTCCACATGTTTGGGGGGACACAATTCAACCCCTAACACATGGTGGAGTGGAAAGAGCTGTGAATTTGTTGCAGAAGACCTGATTTCATCTATTCTGTCACCTCTTAACTTTCAGAGTTTGAACAAGTTCTTTTGAGTTTGAACATTATCTGTCAGTAGAATGGAGAAAGGAAAAGTAACCCAGCAGGCTTGTTGGAGGACAGAACAGGACACCTCGTGTAAAGCCACCATTATAAAAACTGTACCTATCACACACTTTATCACTAAGATCAGGCTAAATTATGTTGTAATAACAAGCTGTATCAGAGGCTTACAACCAAGGTTTATCCCTCACTCATGTACACGGACTTTGAGGATTAACTCTGCGCCATTTCCTCTTCATTTTGAGACCCAGGCTGAAAAAACAACTTCTACATGAGACGTGCTGCTCCTGTGGCTAAGGGAGAGAGGGAACATGGCAGAATGACGTGGTAATGCTTAGGACCTCTGCTCAAGGCGGCACAAGCCGCATGCACTCATTCCACTGGCCAGTGGCTCAGGGGTGCATCATCCTCTCACAGTGGGGGCAGGAATTGTCCTGATCATTAATGCAGTGTATCACACGCACTGAGCGGGCATTCGTTGCCTTTTATAGGAAGCTTGTGGGTCTTTGTGAGAAGGAATGGCATAGAGTGCCTGCAATGCAGGAGAGGGAAGTATTATTGGGAGTTACAGTGGGCTTGAACTTTTTCATTTAGTTCCAGTAGAACTAAACATTGAAAGATGAGTGGAAAGATTTTTAGCAGGAGATGTATTTTGAGCCAGATCTTAAGAGAAAAAAAAGAAATCTATGAAGTCTGCCAGATGTGAGGGCCACAGCACAAGCAAATCAGAGAAGCAGAACAAGGCAGGTGAAGGAGCACTAAACCCATTCACCACTTGGCTGTGGGTTGAAGGACTAGAGAGATGAATTTGAAAAAAAAAAAAAAAGACACGTAGTTGATGGAAGCCTTTGAAAGCTGAATTGAAAATAACCCAGTAAACTCCTTTCTTTCTCTTCCACTTCAAATGTTCAAGCATCTATTCTTCGTGATGGGCTGTAAGTGAGGAGTTGAATTTGAAGAGCAGCTTGGAGGCAGCACTTGCTGAGGCTGACAGGGCACTGAAAGGGGAGGAGGAAGTAAGAGGAAGGGAGCCTGAACCGAGTCCAAGACCAGGAGGTGTTCGGACTCTGGGGCTCCTGTGAGCAGAGACCAGAGACAGGAAAGTTTGGAGGCCTGTCTGTTTGGGGAAGTGTATTTTATCAGAATAGATTTCGAGTGGGAGTAGAATCTTCACCTGGAATTGGCCCTTTAGGGGATCAGAGACAGAGTTCCAGAAACATGTGGAGTAACTATGCGAGTAAAAGAGAGAAATTGCTCCTGTGGATTCCAGGGGACCCCCAGAGAGTGGACTGCTTATCTCTCTGTTGCCCCAAGCTGGTGGAGGCTGTTTCTCACAGAGGCACGGTTAAATCTGTCTTCCCATCTGCATGAACTGGTCTACATTTTGTCACTTGCTTCCCAAGGACACCTAACCACATCTTTCTAAGGGGTCCCGCTCATGCTGCCTCAGGAAGCAGGCTGGCTGGGTAAAGTACCGGACGGCAAAAGCAGGAAGAGCAGTAACCGGCTCATGGCCAGAGAAAGAAGTGTGTTCCAGGAATTTACAAAAATAGTCTTTCCTGACACGTCATTATTTAAGCTCCCATCAGCAGACCTCTCTACACCAAAGTGCCACTTTTCAAAAAGTCTGTTTCTCTTGGCTTCCGTGGTGATGAGAGGGCGTTCTTGTTATATGGCATTCAGCCGCTGGAACCTGACTCCCTGAAGAAGGGAATGGTTAGGACCATGGGTAAAGCTTAAAAATGTGATGAAAGCTTTTGATTATAATAACAGCAAACCCTTTTCCAGAAGGTTCACCCGCACAGTCCTCAAACCATGGCTGCTCTCCCCTCCCTCTTCCCCTCCCCCCAGTGTTGATTGATAAGACCTTATTCCTCCTGCCAAGGCTTCTGGGAGTTTGGCTGAAACACGCTGCTCTCAGTACCTGCTTCATCATGAATGATATGTCAAAAATGGGTTAAAGGACATTTAAAATTATTTTGGAGGGAGCCTGAGTCAGCGTGCTAACATTTATTTCAGAGACACTTTAAACAACACATACTCAAGTTTCAGAGTCCCCTTCCATGAATAGCACCATTGTGTCCACCATCCTCAAGGCGAGGACCTGGGGAGGTCTGGGGCTCCTCTAGCTCCTGTGTGTAGCATTTGGCTCTCGTTGGATATTGTGCTTGATCGTAACCTAGTGCTACCTTCAGCCATTTCCATCCCAGGGACAAAGGGTATGGCAGACAGGTCATGGAGCCATGGGGAGCAGTCTCATTTGGACCAAGGGCTGCTCAGGCTGGGATCATAAACAAACTTATATTCGAGGTTACTGCAGATATTTTACCCCTCGATGAATAACTCGCCCTGGGTGCCTGCCTTCTGTGGTCGCCAGATGTGCAGCGGGAGGACAAGTGGGGTCGCCGTGAGAATGCATGCGCATGTCTGCAGCAGAGTGTCTTAGCCTGGGTGCTGGGGCCACGAACGGATTGCACGTGTGCCCAGAGGCCCTGTCCCCTGCCCGGTCACCTGGGGATGAACAGCCTTGTGTGTTCGTCCCATGTTGTCCAACCCAAATGTCTGATGTGAAGCAGGTTGGGAAGCACTGGTAGACCAGAGAGAGGACAGAAGGGAGGGCAGGGTGCCAGGTTCTTCTCCTGACTCTGCCAGGACCTGCTGGGACATCGGATGTCATATCATCTTCCTAGTCCTGAGTTCCCACGGCTTTAAGATGGGAGGCCTGGGAAAGAGGAGCCCTGGGGTTAACTGTGCATTTAGTGATGCCAGATATATGCTGGGAATGTTCTAAGTGCTCTGTTCTAGGTGCTCGAATAGTCATGAGGCTCAGAGGAGATTCTCAGGGGCCGTGGTTGGACGGAGGGAAAGGGTGATCGGATGGGGTTCTCGATGACATTCTGCATCCTTCTCCTGTTAGTGAGTCCCCTTTGACCTCTTTTATGCATTTGAAGAAAGTAGTCTGTAGTTCACCCCACAGGCTGCCGATGGCCCTGGACAAGGACCCTGGCCTGAGGGGAGGGTGAGAGGCAGCAGATGGAGGTGCCCACATCTAGGGATGGAGTGGGTAAGCCACCCATAGAGTTTGCCTCAGGGGTCCCTGGGCCTTGGCTCTTCTTCCAGATTCTGCACACAAGGCAAATAAATCAGCCCACTGGCTCTGCAGCCTGTCTAGTTTTCCCTGAAAAATTATCTATGTGTATAAGGATTTGGCTTTCTCAGGTGGGCTTGAGAAAACATTCTGCTTTAATGGTTGAAGGCAAAAACCTTAAACAAACATTGGTGTTTGGGAGAAAACCTCAAATATTGGGCTTCTAGTCATTCACTGGCGGACTACAGGCCCAGCCTCGAACATGTTCCCCACCCGCGCCAGCCCTGCCCCTGTAGGGGGTACAGGTAATGAAAGCCTATTAAAGGATTGTCCCGCCAGGGCCACCCTCACTGGCCATGCGAGCTCCCTTTCTGGGCTTTGGTGTGTTCTCCTTGGTAAAGGAGGTGGACCCTCTCTAGGGTACACCCCTGACTTGCAAGACAACCCAGCAAGAGTCCACCAAAGAGGGCGGATGTGGGGCCAGACCACGTCAGGCCATGGGGGTACCTCAGAGAGGTCACCAGGGTCCACACTTCTGAGAAAGGCCCCAAGCCACTCACCCTGAGATGTTACCAGCAGCCAGTTCACGTACTGGATGTGAGTGGTCAGTTACTTTAAAAACTTCCCACACATGTTCTCCCAGTCTCTGGTCACAAACTCTCTCTCCCACCCTCTGTCTGGCCTGGCCCTACCAGGAGCCAGGAGGCACAAGCAGCCCCTGCTGGGAGATACCCCCCTCCAAGGTCATCAGGGCCCAGCCAAAGATTTTTGCCAATTGGAGGAAAAACATAAGAAACTAGAACCGTGGTTCCCTCTTAGAGATAGATGAGAGACGAAAAGGGGAGGGGACATCTTATTGCCTGTCTTTTGAACAATATGATTTCTCTATTCAAAATATTGAATTAAGCTCATCTCTAGTTGAGTAAGCCGACATTTTAATTTAACATTGATAAAGCCCCCTGTTTTACTTCAGTCTGCTATAACAAAGATAAATAGGTTAGGTGGCTTACAAATGATAGAAATGTATTTTTCACAGTTCTGGGGGCTGGAAGTCTATGATCAGCATGCCAGTGTGGTCTGGTTCTGGCGAGGGTACTGTTCTGGGTTGCAAATGACCGTTTTCTCATTGTGTCCTCACATGGCAGAAAGAGGTGAGAGAGTTCTCTGGGGTCCCTTTTATAAAGGCACTAATCCCATTCATGAGAGCTCCATCCTCATGACCTAAGCACCTGCCAAAGGCTCAGCCTCTTAATAACATCACACTGGAAATTAGACTTGAATATATAAGTTTTTCAGGGAGACAAACATTTGGTCCGTTGCACTGCCCTTGTGACTTAGAGAAATATATTCACACTAAAAGAGTTTTTTAAAAAGATGTTTACCAACCTAGTGGGCATAAAGCAGTTTTTTGTGGTTTGGTTTGGTTTGTTTTTTTCAGTCTGTATTGCAGGCTTGTGAACAACAGCCAGCCAGGGCTCAGGAGACCCATGGTGAAGGCCGCTATCATCATCCTTCACGGAACACTGTCACCTCAGGGGAGCTGCCGCTGCCCCTCTGAGAAGCAGGACAAAAGATCGTCTCTCAGGCCCCACCTTGTTTCTAGCCTCTGAAGGCCTTCCCTTCCCCAGGTGGGTCCCTGGAGCTACCCTGCAGACCAAACCAGTGCACACAGCAAGCCAGCCTGCTTTTGGTCTGCGCTTGCTCAAGGGCAGTGGAGCGTTAGCAGTCTCCGCATCCGGCCCAGTGCTTGCTCAGAAGAGACCCTTGATTCACGTTTGTCAGACCTCGCTGGGTCAGCCAGTAACCGGACTTCGTCCAGCCCTGTGGCGGAAGCCTTAGGTTCTCTATCTTTTTTGTAGACTCTGGAGTTTTGTTGCCGAACCTCATCTACTAAGGCTCCACTGTTCTTTAACAAACCACGGGTGCCTTCACCTGTGGTGAGCTCGCTGGATTCTGGAGTCCTTCTGGCCATAGGAATCCATAGGCTTCTCAGTTCCGCTTCACCTTCACACTGGATGGCTTCTCCTGCCCCGGGGGCCCATAGAGCACCATTGCTACTTTTAGCCTGTCATCCTGGACTCCCCAGCACCCAGGGCTGTCCTCCTTCGTGCTGGGCTCTGTGGGTGGATCTGATTCCATGTTCCTGTTACTCCCAGTCTAGCCTCTTCCCCTGCAGCTAAGCCAGCTGGCCTCATCCCAAACCATGACACCCCTCCCTGTACATTCAGGGTACATTTTAGCATGCATTCGTCAGTGTAAAATGTAACATTAAAACTATGTGAATGAGCTTGGGAGTATGTAACAGAACCCACTATATCCCAATCTAAAATTTCCCCCAGAGGCATCCAGAATTACAAAATGTAAAAAGCAGAAGCAGCCTTAGAAATGCTAGCACATTTATTTGTCTCATTGTGCAGCACAGACCCAAACCCTGAGATTCAGACCCAGCAGCTAGGTAAGGGCAGAGCCTCATCAAGCACAGGGCTCCGAGGCCGGCTGGGGTCTGGCGTCCCTCAAATGCACAGGGACAGAAGCCCAGGTGTCCTTTGCAACCCGTCCTGCCTGTTTGTCCATTGGGCTGCTTTGCCTGAGCTCTCGGCTCTTCTCTGGACCCACCACTCTTTCACAGCGGCGCTTCCCTGCCTGGGTGCCTCTTGCTTCTTTTCTCAGGATGCATAAGCTGAAATGGAATGAGATTCAAAGAAGCTTTCTGTGAGATTTCATCAAAGATCTGATCAAAGAGGAGGTGGAACCACCTAGAAGACTGGGGGTGGTGTTTGGACGCAGCTCAGCCATCCTTTCTACTTCCCTCCCTACTTACAGATGATCATTGAAGGCTGGCTGCTATCCTTTAAGCTCCTTAAATAACCTCGCCAAGTTCTGATAGAGCAGATAAGAAAATCACATTCCAGAGAATTCACCCTCAGACCGTGTCAGCATGTACTTCAACATCTAGCTAAAAGCTAAAATAATCAGATGGAAAAAAAAGACTATATTGACCGAATCCCAAGCATCTGTTTGTTCTTTTGAAATGAGTAGCCAGCTGTGTGGGTGTCTTGAAAATTCACCTCAGGAGGTTCCCTCAGTGGACATCAGATTAGTTTCTACCCTTCAGGGTCCTGTTGGCCAGTTGTGAAATCCCCATTGGAATGGAATTTTGGAGAACGATCTCTTCACCTCTCCCTTGTCACCTCCCTATTTTTGTTGGAGGCCTTTCTGGGAACTCTCAGTCCTTCCCTTTGCTTATACTACTTATTACTTCTGGAAGGATTCTGCTCCCATCCTCCCTGGAACCCCCAAACCTCCACTCCAGCCCAGATGCCAGCTGCCCTTCACCTATCTTTCTCTTTTAAGCCAAAATAGGAGGTCTGTCCTCTAAAAGGCCTTGACCCACAGACAGTAAGCTTTCAGAGCTGGGTGGTGCTTTGAGATCTGTTTGCTAAGTCCTTCACTGCTTGCTGTCTGAACCACAGAATTTGGTAACTGACAACATACAGTGTGGACATACATGCATACAATACATCATATATGAATACTCTCTGTGTGAGAATATATTGAACATTTACTATTCTAAATAAGTTGCTGTTCTAAAGATGACCAGGACATGGCCTCTGTCTTGGATGAACTTGCAATTAAGCTGGAGCAACTAAATATGTGTTGAAATAAATATAATCACAGGACAAAATAGAATAGGCACAGGAGATACAGAGACCATTTCTGGGAGTGTGTGGTGAAGAGGAAAAGCTTGCTGAGGTGCTGATATTTAAGTAAAGCCTGAAGGATTTGGATAGGTTGAAACTTGGAGGAAGGGCCTTAAGGGTGGACAGTCTTACACAAGTCAGGGGGCAGAGGTGGGAACGATGAGGACCATGTAGAGAGCAGGACTGGGCTTTGAGACACTTACTATAACATTACTGAGCAGTGCGTGTCTGAGGGAGGCCAGCCAGGTCTGAGGTGAGAAGTCACCTGGGAGTCAGGTCCTCAGAAGCAGAATGAGCCTGGGGTCAAGGATTTGCTAGGCTCTGTGGAGAGGGAATGGGCAAGACTGGTTGGATGTGGGGGATCAGAGAAAAAAAAGTCTCAGTATCAGACAAGTATTCAAGTGAGTCTTATGGTAATGTTAATGAATTAATCTGTGTGTAAAGTGGATGCACGTTCACAGTCTTGAATGTGTAAGAAACAGTGCATGTCTTTATTTTCCTTTTTTTTTTAAGATTTTATTTATTTGACAGAGAGAGACATAGTGAGAGGGGAACTTATAAGCAGGGGGAGTGGGAGAGGGAGAAGCAGGCTTCCCACTGAGCAGGGAGCCCAATGCGGGGCTCGATCCCAGGATCCTGGGATCATGACCTGAGCTGAAGGCAGACACTTAACGACTGAGCCACCTAGGTGCCCCTGTCTTTATTTTCTTTAAAAAAAAAAAAAATCTATGCAAGTGATGAATCACTAAATTCTGCTCCTGAAAACAATATCACATTATATGTTAACTAACTAGAATTTAAATAAAAATTTGAAAGAAATAAAAATAAAACATAGAAATTTACAGTTTAACCCCAAAATAAGTAGACCTCCAATGTCTGACCACCCCCCCTCCCAAATCTAAATCTGTGGGTGAACCTGAAAACATGCTAAGTCAAATAAGCCATACACAAAAGGACAGATATTAGATGATTCCTTTTGTGAGGTACCTAGGGTAGTCAGATTCATGGAGACAGGAAGTAGAATGGTGGTAACTAGGGGCTGGGAGGATTGGGAAGTTAGTATTTAATAGGACAGCATTTCAGTTTGGAATAAGAAAAGTTCTGGAGGTGAGTGATGATGATGGTTGCACAACGTCATGAATGTACTTAATGCTACCGAACTATACACTGAAAAATGGTTAAAACGGTGACTTTTATATTATGTGTATTTTACCACAACTAAAAAAAAAAATCCTAAATCTGACTCTGACTCCCATCCCACTGGGCTCAGTGGAAATTCAATCTCAGTCACTGCTGGGTGGGGAGTGGGGTGACTTTTCTTCCTCATCTAGGGTTATGCAAAGGTCCTGGGTCATATATAGTCCTAAGGCATTGAGGAGAGCAGTCCTTGTCATTGGTCCACCCTGGTTGCCACAAATTGCTCACATGTCAATCCATGTGACTCCAGAGACCAGGCTCTGCTGCTTTGAGCTGGAAAACCTTGTACCTTGACTCCAGCCTCCCCTGTTGTGTCTCTCCATGGAGTTCTGCCACCAAGCAGTGCATCATTTTCTGCTCTCATTGGATCGGTAAATCCTTCTTATCTCTCCCTGGTCTGGAGGAAAAATTTCCACCAGGACTAGTTTCATGAGTGTGTGACCTATGCAGTCACACTGGGCCTCATGCTTATAGGGACCCCGTGCTTGCTTTCATGCTCTACTGTCACCATTTTGAAATTCTTAATAATTTATGAACAAGGATCCCACATTGTCATGTTGCACTAGGTCCTGCAAATTATGTAGCCCATCCTGCCTTTCTCTCTTCCTTGCTTCCCTCAAAGGCAAATATGCCTTCCGTCTTCCTCTCCCCTTCAGAGACATGTTCACAGTGTGTTCAGATGAGCTCAATTTGAGATGATAAAATGTCCCAAAGGAAAGAGTGTGTCCAGCAGGCAATATCAGCTGTTGTTCCAGAAACACTCCAAAGACAGAAGGGGCTGGATGCCTGCTTGAAACACAATAGAGGAAAATATATAAGAAGAGAAAGGCTAGTTCATATTTCAGTAAAATATCTCAGTGCAGTGACTAAATCAGTGGTTTATATTCTCATACTTTGGACACTTGCAAGATATCTAAGTGGTGATGTCTTTACCAGTCATGATGGTTTAGAGATAAAGATTTCAGAGTTGTCCTCAGAGAGGTGAGAAATTATATGAGTAGATGAGGCCCCTTGGGAAGATTATGGCAAGAGAAGAAAAAGAGGTCAAGATGAAACCTTGAGGGACCTTGCTTACATTTAGAGAGCAGGATGGAGAAGAAGAAAGAAGAAGAAGAAGAAAGGAGACAAGAAGTACAGACCTATCATAGACCATTCTAGCAAAAACCCAAAATGAAAAACAGCAGGAGTCAAACAGTATTAAAGTAACCAAGAAAAAAGATTTTTCAACAGGAGACAGAATTATCATACAGAAGATTTAAGGAAAAGAAGAAACAAAAAGTCATTAGATTAGGGGACTTGCACAAAGCAGCAGGGTTTGGAGACCAGTAGGGAGATAGAAAGGAGGAACAATGCTTTGTAGATGAATTCTGTATTTGGAGGACTGGGGGGCTGGTGTTTGCCTGTGTGACCGGGAATGTGGAGGATCTAACCTAGTCTCGATATGCTGGTTTATGGGTCTATATAGTTGTGATCTCAACTGATCTTTTAAAATTATTATTGCAGTTTTATTGAGGTATACTTTACATGCCATAAAATCCATCCATTTATAGTGTACAATTCAATGATTTTTAGTATATTTACAGAGGCGTGCAACTATCATGACAATATAATTTTCGAGTATTTCCATCACCCCACAACAAACCCTTGTACCCTATGGTTGCTCCTCATTCCCATGTCTAGCAACCACATTAGGCAACCACTAATCTAACTTATTTCTCTAAAGATTAGCTTTTTCTGGACATTTTATACAAATCGAACCATAGGATATGTGTTTTTTTGCATCTGGTTTCTTTCACTACTCATAATGATTTTGAGGTTCGTCCATGTTGTATCGGTACATCACTCCTTTCCCCCGGCAAGGAGTAACCCATGATGCAGCTAGACCACGTTGCGTTTACCCATTCACCAGCTGATGAATATTTGGATTGTTTCCATTTTTCGGCTGTTGTGAATAGTGCTGCTACAGACATTCATGTACAGAGTCTTCGTGTAGACCTATGTTGTCATTTCTTCTGGGTAGGTACTTAGGAGTAGAATGGCTGAGTCATATGGTAATTCTATGTTTAACATTTTGAGAAACTGCCAAACTGGCTTTCAAAATGGCTTTATGACTTTACATTCCCACCAGCAATGTAGGAGGGGTCCCATTTCTCTACAACCTCAGTAACACTTGTCATTGTCTTTTTCCATTATTGCCATTCTAGTGGGCAAGAAGCGGTATTTTGTTGTGGTTTTGAGCTGCATTTCCCTAATGACTAATGATGCTTGACATAACACACTTAGTGGCTATTTGGTAACTTCTCGGGAGGAATGTCTATTCAAATTATATTATCCCTTTTTAAAAATTGGGTTATCTGTTTCTATTATTAGTTGTAAGAATTTTTCATACATTTTGGATATACGTTTCTTTGAGGAAATATGACTCGCAAATATTTTTCTCTTAGGAATTGGGCTGTTTCACTTTCCTAATGGAGTGGCTTCAAGTGTAAAAGCATTTAATGAAGTCTTATTCATTAATTTTTTGCTTTTATCACTTGTACTTTTTGTGTCATATGTAAGAAGTAGCTGCTTAAGCCAGCATCATGAAGATTTACTCTTGTGTTTTCTTTTAAGAGTTTTGTACTTTCAGCCCTTACATTTAGGTTTGTGATGATTTTGAGTTAAGCTTTGTGTATCATGTGAGGTAGTCACCCAGCACCATTTGTCAAAAGAGTATTCCTTTCCTACTGAATTTTCTTGACACTTTCGTTGAAAAGCAACTGACCGTAAATGTTAGAGTTTATTCCTGGGCTCTCCGTTTTATTCCATATGTCCCTCCTTATGCCAGGACCATACGGTCATGATCACTTAGCTTTGCAGTAAGTTTTGAAATCAGGATGTGATTTTCTCCCCTCTGACTTTGTGCTTGTTTTTAAAGCTTGTTTTGGCTATTCTCAGTCACTTGTATTTCCCAGTGAGGTTTTTTTATAATAATTTTTTATTATATTATGTTAGTCACCATACAGTACGTTCCCAGTTTTTGATGTAAAGTTCCATGATTCATTACTTGCGTATAACACCCGTGCACCATGCAATATGTGCCCTCCTTAATACCCATCACTGGCCTATCCCATTCCCCCACCCCCTCCCCTCTGAAGTCTCAATTTGTTTCCCAGAGTCCATAGTCTCTCATGGTTCATCCCCCCTTCTTTTTACCCCCCCTTCTTCTTCCCTTTCTTCTCCTACCGATCTTCCTACTTCTTATGTTCCATAAACGAGTGAAACCATATGATAATTGTCTTTCTCTGCTTCACTTCTTTCGCTTATTATTATCTCCTCTAGTCCCGTCCATGTTGCTGCAAATGTTGAGAAATCATTCTTTTTAATGGCTTAGTAATATTCCATTGTATATATGGACCACATCTTCTTAATCCAGTCATCTGTTGAAAGGCATCTCAGCTCCTTCCACGATTTAGCTATTGTGGACAATACTGCTATGAACATTGGGGTGCATATGGCCCTTCTCTTCACTACGTCTGTATCTTTGGGGATAAATATCTAGTAGTGCAATTGCTGGGTCATAGGATAGCTCTATTTTTAACTTTTTAAGGGACCTCCACACTGTTTTCCAAAGTGGCTGTACCAATGTGCATTCCCACCAACAGTGGAAGAGGGTTCCCCTTTCTCCACATCCTCTCCAACAGCTTATCAACTTCTGGGGAAAAAAAAAGAAAAAAAGAAAAGAAACCTACCTAGGATTTTGATAGGGATTGTGTTGAATCTAGAACAATTTAGAAAGAATTGCCACCTCAACAACATGATGTTTTCTGATCCGTAAACATGGGATGTGTTTCCATTTATTCATGTTCCAAACCCTTTCAGCCATGTTTGATAATTTTCCATGCATAAGTCTTGCACTTCTTTTGTTAGATATTTCTAAGCACTTTATTCTTTTTGATATTGTTGTGAATGGAATTATTTTATTAATTTCATTTTTGCAGCATATGGAAGCCCAGTTGGTTTGGGGGTGTTGATTTTGTATGTGGCGACCTTGCTGAATTTGTTTATTAGTTCTAATTGTATTTTGTGGATTCCATCGGAGTCTCTGCATTTAAGAATATACAAGATCATGTTTCCTGCAAATAAAGATGGTTACTTCTTCCTTTCTTATCTTGATGCCTTCGACTGATCTTTATAATCACATTGGGATTACATAAGGGCATTTTTGCAGATGAGAGACCTTAAGTCTAGAGAGGGTAAGCAGTTTGTCTGAGGTCACCTAGCCAGGAAGTGAGTAAATAGGACCAGAACAGAGGACTTCTACCTCCCGTCCATCACTCAGCATTTTTGCCACACCAACTCTCGTTGGTAGAGGAGACAATGGATGGCCTTTATCTCTACAGCACTCCTATTGTCTTCCAGATTCAGTCAAGCAGGGAGCAGAATGTACATTTCCCAGATGTCTGCAGTATTTATATGTCTGTATATTTGTAGCGGTCAGTGCTAGGTGCTTTCAAATACTACATCACTCAATCCTCATAAAACCCCGTAGGGTAGGCATAGTTATTCCCATTTCACAGATGAGGAAATCAAGGCTGTGAGGTAGTTAATTACTTGCCCCCAAGATCACAAAGCCCATAAACAGCAGAACCATGAGTACAAAATCCTGTCTCCTCCCATGACATCATGCTGCCTCTCCTTTCCTGCTCTCAAGGAGTGGCCCTCAGGGCAGCTCCACTCTGTGTGGCCATCTAAGTGTCTGTCCCTCAGACAGTGATCTCATAGCGGCGTTACATGCATGGCGTATGCCTCACACATAGCTACCCATAGTGCATGAGTCATGGCCTTTCCAGGCTTCCTCCAGACTAAGCGACCTCATGGGCAACTATGTTTTTAAACCCTCCTTTGTGAGCCTCAATGGACAATGTGAACAATAGGCGCTTCTGGGGGTGAGTATAAAGGAGAGGATTCAACCTCAGACACTTAGCTACTTATCTCAAATGGCCGAGGCTGAACAGTTGTGAGGAATGGTTTAAACAGACCTCTTTTATAAGCCACATCTGGGTTCCTGACCCAGACCACCAAGATGCATCTCTGGACTATTGCTTCTAATTATACTTGGTTCTGGGGGCCTGGGAGGCTACGGCAGCCCCTCAATGGAGAGGGAGTCCGAGTTGCCCCACATCCCACTCATGTTCCCTGACACTCAGTAGGACCTCAGTAAATGCCTCTTTGTATTTGTTTTAAAGTTACTTGGAAACTGCTTTATCTTAAACACTAGGCCAGTTTCTCTCTTCCCCATCCTACCCCCCACTCCTAACAGAAAGGGAGGTCCTGCTGCCATTCTGTCAAGGGGCACGTTTTCAGTCTTACAGCAGATGAAAGATCCAAGCAGAAATGGCAAAGATCACCTCGGACAGAGCTCTGTGATTCTCTCTGCCCTCTTCTCCTCCAGGCCAGCCCATACCCGACCCAGGATGGGTCCTAAAAATAAAAAGCAGAAAAGGGTATAATTAAGTATCTTGCAAACTCAAACATTCTAAGAGGCAATAGATACCCAACTTAAAACTCTTACGGTTTGCCTTTTCACTAAATTCCAAATTGGTGAGTAAGCCAGTGCTCTGGTGATTTGAAACGACTTCTTTTGTATTCCCCAGAGATTTCGGGTTTGGGAGTTTGAGACATTTATAATGGAGAGTCTGGAAAAGTTCTCAGAAACAATAGTTCCCTGGGGCGACATGGTGTGAGGTAGGAGGTATCCTGCCTCAGCCCAGCTTCCCCTTCCAGGTGGTTTTGTGGTCAGCAGGAGAATAAGAATTCGTTAATGACATGAAATAAAAAGGCAATGCTTCTGCCAAAACAGGATTGCTTTGTATTTTACTTAGCCATATTTTATATTTTTTCAATTCATTGCCAAATCTGGCCCCTTCTCCCCTCACGGGAGTCCCTTCCTGTCCACATTAATAGGCCAGTGTTGGGTGTTGGCCTGGTCCCTTCTCTGGTCTCTTGAAGTGATCTGTGTGAGGGGAGCCATGAACTGGAAGCAAGAGATGTAGGTTCTAGTCTGGGCCATGGCACTCTCTCGACTTTGTGGCCTCAAAGTCTTTCTCAGTTTGTTTCTTTTCTAAAAAAAAAATAAAATAAAATAAAAAATGAGGGAGTTGAGGGCTCCAGGGACGTGAATCCCAATGCCACAGCAAGGGGCTGTTTCTTATCTGTTGTTGGGATCCATTCCCCCTTAACTTTCCGACCCCAGCTCCCGTCAAAGGAAAGGTAATGTTACTGGACCTTGTGTCCCCTCTTCGCTGCCATCGCTAGGGAACCGAGCTGGAGCTGAAGCTTCTGCTGGCATTTGCAGCCATATGTCCATACATTTACTTTTCAAACCATGAATTTAGTTTTTACACACACCCCTTGCCCTGTTAAGATACAGCGTTATGATTTTAAGAAGAAGGAAAATGGCCTGCTTGAGGTAGGATTTGGGGGATTAGAAACCTAGGCCAGAAATTTCTATTTAAGATCACATCCTTCACTGCAAATTTCCTAGTGGAATATAGTTTAATTCTTTTTGGGAAATAGCTAATGGACTCCATCCCCTCTGGTTTCATTGTAGTAAACCCCCACGCAGAGTCATGGTGGTGGAAAAGGGGCTGCCAAGGGAAGAAGTCCCCAGTGTGACCACAAGGAACTATTTATTCTTTCAGCTCTGATCCACTTCCCCAGCACAGCCGCTGGCCGGCTCGCCACACAGAGCTGCTCAGCCCAGGCCTCAGCCCCTGAGATGGCCTGAAAGGCTGAGGGCCACCCTGATGGGTTACAAAGGGAAAATCCAGGAAGTTCAGTTTTGAAAGAATGGCAAATACATCGGTTTGTTCGATCACCTTATCTGTCATTTCGGTCCCTGTCCCTCTTTCTAGATTGATTCGGTTTCAAGTCCAAGTGATCATAAGGCCAGAGGTTGACTTCTACATGGCAATCAGTACCTCCTTGATCACAGAAAGAAAAAAATGAGATGCAAAAATGGCTTTATGAGCAGGCCTGGGGGATTAAGAATGAATCTTATGTTTGTGATTTGATGTCTTTATTTTGAAATGTCTGCCATTTAATTGGCAGTGTATTCTCCTTAATCTTTTCTCATCATAATCGCTACTCCTTGATGCCACACTGTTTGTACATTTTCAGAGCGATGGAGCTACTTGGCTTCAGTTTTCACATATGGCTTCTCCTGAGCTCTTGTTATGTTTCACCTGAGATGTCCGTCCGTCTGTGGTCCGATGGACCAGCAGCAAACACAGAGTGGCAAGGCCAAGACACAGCTTGATGGAAGCTTCTCGTCAGGTACCTACTGATGACGCAAGTAGAGCATGAGTTTCCAGGTCTTTAGATAATATTGAGAGGAGTGAAAAGGGCCTTTTTTTTACTTGGAGCAAAAACCTCAGACAATGTTTGATTTTGTTTAATAGAACTGGGTTGGTATTTTAAGAAAATGTTTGCTTTGTAAGTCTCAGAATTGAGCTCACAGAAGCCAAGCTCAGTTAACGTTTTCTTAAGGAGACACCACTGGGAAAGGCTTCAGGCATAATGTAAACCAATGCTTGACTTCTAGAATTAAAACATAAACCCACGGGTAAAAACAAAGACCGCTGGGCTCGTTCTACCCATGTGCCATGTTACCTTCTTTCCTGGGATAGTCTCCTCTAAGAGCTCGCTCCTTTAAAGTGAACTTAAAGGAACTTACGACAACTTATGACATTTCAAAAATGATCTACTAGGCTCCAGCATGCAGTCATCAATCTTTTATTTTTATTACGGAACGTATGCTCCATGACATCAGGGACTTGGTCTCATTCAGTGCTCTATCCCCACATCCCGAAACAGTGCCTGACTCATTCATCCATTAAATAAATATTCTCAGAGCACTAGCTCTGTGGACATAAGAGGTGTTCATCATTCACTTATCATTCATTCAGAAAGTATCCAGTGCCTTCCACAGGCCCAGAGATACACTCTTCTAGGCACCGGGGACATCCATGAACAAAACAGGGCAAAGTTTCTACCCTCATGAAACGTCTGTTCCTGTGAAGTGCCACAAATAAACAAACAGATGTTATAAATACTGTCAGGTTGCAGTACATTCTGTGGAGAAAGTTAAGGGCACCGAGAACGATGAGAGTGCCATTTTACAGAGTGGTCTAGAAATGCCTCTCTGATTAGATGGAATTTGAGCAGAGACCTAAAGAAAGTAAGGGGGCCAGCCATGTAGATATCTGAGAGCAAAGCATTCCAGGCAGAGGGACCAGCACAGATAGAAGCTCCGGGCCAGCACACACTGGGGGTGGGCAGGGTGGCAGATGAGGTCTGAAAAGTAACAAGTGCTGTGGCAGCCGTGAAAGTGTATCGCTCTGATTTCCAGATTTTATAGTTAACCCACAGGCCCCCACTGTGGTGGTGCCACAGCCCCGTGTCTCCCAGCTGATCCTCACCGATGACTGAGCAAGGCGGGGATCTGAGGGCGGGTCGCTTCCCCTGCTGGTGACTTTGGTTGAAGCCCCCCCACCCCCAGCCTGGTCCAAATTTCTTAGAATTGTGAGGTCCTTTCTACCCAGCCCTTTCCTTCTTCCATCTCATATGTGTCTAGCCTTGGCTCAGTGTCTCCTTCTTAAGGGACCTGAACTAATTCAAGGCCATGTCAGGTCTTTGCAGGTCACACTGCAGACTTTGAATCTTATCCTGAGTACAGGGAACGCCTCTTGTGTTTTTTGTTTTTTGTTTTTTTTTAATTTATTTGACAGAGAGAGAGACAGCCAGCGAGAGAGGGAACACAAGCAGGGGGAGTGGGAGAGGAAGAAGCAGGCTCCCAGCGGAGGAGCCTGATGCGGGGCTTGATCCCAGAACTCCAGGATCACGCCCTGAGCCGAAGGCAGACGCTTAACGACTGAGCCACCCAGGCGCCCCCTCTGGTGGGTTTTGCGTAGAAGAGCAGAGTGATACACCTTTCATTTTAGAAAGATCACTCTGGCTACTGGGGCATGGAAATGAGGAACCAACTAGGGTAAAGGTGGAAGCAGAGAGACTGTTAGGCTTCAGCTCAGACCAGGATTGGGCAAGTATGTGAAGTACAGTTTGATTTTTGATGTCATCTTTTTACCATAACTGCTCTTCCTAAGTTCACCCAAGACCTTCTAATAGCAAGATCCAGCGACATCTTTCAGCATCTCTCTGTGGCATTTTACCTTTTGACCATGCCTGCCTTCCTAGAGACTGTCTCTGTTGGGCTCTGAGTGTCCTCTCTTCTCTCAGTCTTACCTTCTAGTAACTTCCACTGACTCCTGTTTTTTTGCCAGTTCCTTCACACTGGGGCTCCGCAGAGTTTGGTCCTAGTTCTTCTTGTTCTCTCTTCTCATCTTGGTGGTCTGACTCCTCATGCACATTTGTTGTTAACTCCCATTTGTCACTCCTCCTACCCCAGACAACCACTAATCTACTTTATGACTTTTTAGCTTTGCCTCCTATGAATATTTCATATAAATGGAGTCATTCAACACGTGGTCTCTTGGGTCCTGCTTCTTTTACTGGGCTGAACTGAATAGCTTTGAGGTTCATTCACATTGTAGCATGTATCCATGGTTTGTTCCTTTTTATTGCTGAATAGAATTCCATCATCTGAATATTTCCCAGATTTTTATAATAAAAAATCTTTAAGCTAAAGAAACCCTGAGAGTATTATGGAATTAGGGAATATTTGTGTGCCTATAACTTGGTTCTCTAATTATTAACATTTGACACATTTGCTTTATTCTCACTTGAGAAATAGAGGGTTCTGTTTTTGTTTTTTTGTTTTTGTTGAACCAGTTGCAAGTAAGTTGCCGACATCATGACACTTCACCTCTAAATAATTCAGCCCTTACAGAATGTTCTCCTATATAACCACGGTTATTTTCACATTTTCTCAATTGCCAAAAAAATATCCTTTATAACTTTTTTGAGATAAAAATCCTAATCAAGGTTCAAACAGTACATTTGGTTGCCAGGATTTTTGCTCTCTATTAAGAATATTATCCCTGCCTTTTTGTTTTGTTTGGACTTTCGTAATGTTAACATTCTTGAAAAGCCCAGCCAGTTCTTGTATAAACCAGCTGCGTTTTGGATTTGTCTGATTTTTCTTCATGTTTAGATTCAAACCTTTTTTTGGCAAGAATACTACAATTCTTTTTTAACCCAAATCAGGACAAGGTGTCGTGTCAGTTGGTAGACGGTGATGTGTGTCAAAGGGTCTCAAGGTGTTGGCATTATTCTAGAAGAGGGTCACAAATGCCCTTTCTCTGCTGCCCCCACACAGATGCTGAGACCATGCGGCTCTTGGAGCATTGGTTGGGTTGTTCCCACAGGATTTACCCTTGAGGTTCACAGGAGACCTTGTCAGTTTTGTTATAGATTCTGTTTGTCTTTATGGGGGGCACTGGGTGACATTCAAAATCAATGCGATCAATCAGGACACTTTTGAGAAGGCGAAAGTTGCTAAGAATCATTACTTTGGAATAACCGGTATAAACCATGACTATCTGGGGCCAACTCTACCTATGACCAGTTAATTCTACTCCCAGGTATATACTTTGAAGAAAGGGATGTTCTGTGTTCTCACTGCAATTTGTTTTGGTATGAATTATGATATTATAATTTAACCTGCTTTTTTATATGCTGTAGTTACCTAAGGACTCATGTATTTCATTAGTTTGGAAAATTATCAGCCATCATCTCTTGTAATACCAACTTTCCTTCAGTCTCTGTATTCTTCCTCCTGGGTCTCTTATTAGATGTAAATTAGAATCTCTCATTTCGCTCTTCCTATCTCTGCGTCCTTGTATTAGATCCCTACGGCTGCCATTAACAAATTACTACAAACAAAATGGCTTTAAACAATAGAAATGTATTCTCTCACAGCTCTGGAGGCCAGAGTCAGCATCCAGATGTTGGCAGGGTTGGTTCCTTCTAGAGGCTCTAAGGGATAACCTGTCTGTCCCTCTCTCCTAGCTTCTGGTGCTGCCAGATTCCCTTGGCTTGTAGATTCATCACTGATCCTTGTCTCCAGCTACACATGGCCTTCTCCTGTGTTGTCTGTGTCTTCTTCCTCTCCTTGTAAAGACCTATGGATGATCCAGGGTGATCTCATCTCAAGTTCCCTAACTTAATTACACGTGTTAGGGTCCTTTGCCCAAATAAGGTCACACCCACAGGTTCTGGGTCAACATATCTTTTGAGGAGCCACCATTCAAACCCACTACAGTCTTTCTGTCATATTTTAATCTGTCTCCCTCGTATGCTGACTTCTGGGTCTTTCAGTTGTATCTTCTAGTTTAATATCTTTTTAACTGTGTTTATTCTGCTATTTAGCTCACCACCAAAATGTTAACTTAAGTGATTATATTTTTAATGTCCAAAATATGATAGTCTTTTGTTCCTTGATAATTTTGATTCTCTTTTATTAAACATGTAATAAATCTCATGTTATAGTCTCGATATGGTAATCCCAAACTTTTAAACCCCTGGTGCTAAATTTGAGTTGTTTCTGCTGCATCTCACAATGACTGATTAGTTAAAGTCAAACTGACTTCTGCACACTTAAACTCCAAAATCTCACTGGCTTAACATTCTAAATCTTTTTTTCTTACTTAAGCAATGTCAAGTGAGTGGATTGAGGTGGGACTTTGCTCCATGCAGTCAGTCATTAAGGGACCCCGACTGGCAAAGGCTATGCCGTATTCAACAGGTGGCCTCCAACATCACCCTGAGCACCACCATCCTGCTAGGGGACAGGGAGAGACCACAGAGGGTCACAGAGGTAGTCACTATGGGCCAGGCCGAGAAATGGTTTTTACCACTTCTGCAGAACTTCTTTCGGTTGGCCAAAGTGCATTCATGGCTCCATCTAGATACAAGGGTGGCTGGAAACTATCATTGCTGGCTGGACGTTTGCTTCCCAGCAACAGTTAGTCCCTATGAAAGGAAGACAAGAGACATTTGTTGAGAGCTACCTGCCTGTGCCACATGATTTATTTCTCTGTGTGTTTGGTTTTTTGTTTTTTGTTTGTTTGTTTGTTTGTTTGTTTGTTTGTTTGTTTTTAAGCTCATATTTGATTGAACTTAGTTTGTGGGAAATCTGAGGACTTAAATTGGGACATTCCTTGAGAGAAGAGATTCAATTGTTTCTCCAGGAAAGAAGGCACACTACTGATCTGGGACCACTTGTGAGCTTAGCAAAATTTTAAACACTATGTGCATGTGTGTGTGTGTGTGTGTGTGCGTGCAGTGTATCCTATCTAGAATCTAGTTCTATTATATGTTGTAGTTATATTGTAGAGGGAGAGCCCTTCAGAGTATCTAACCTGCCAGCCTTCACATCAGTGTTCGCACATGCCCGTCAGTGGTGGAAAGTATCTATGCTCATAATGTTCAAATTTAATCTATTTCATTGGCTGTGCAGTCTCTGGCAACAATAGCTGGCAATCTAAAATTAAAAGCTATTCAGATATTTCTACATACTCAATATCTGCCTAATAATAGCGTGTATTCTGGTTACTTTCCATTAGTCTGACAATCTAGTAGGTCCAGTACTAGTAAGAAGCATAAATCTCTCAGTGTGATGTAATATACAAGCATGACATATGCGTATTTCACACAAATATCATGTCATGTTTCTCTGGAACCTTTCTTCCAAAGAGCTGTCAAACATTTTCATATTTATTAATGCATATATGCTTAGGATTTCTTAATCTGGTACAAAGGGGTGAGATTCTTTTAGTCCCATTTTAGTGATGAGAAAACTGAGCCTCACGTTGTAGCTGAAGACCAAGGCTCTCTGAGGCCGGATTACTTCCTCTTGCCCACATTTCCCCTGCCATGATGACCATCAGAGCCTGGGCAGCAAAGATGGTTTGCAGATAGCTGTCACTTATGTTTTGGTGTTTTCATAGTCCTATTTCTTACTGAGTCACTTTGAAAACGTTCAGTCAACTCTAGTAGGTTTTCCTTCAGGCCCCACCAGCCTCAGAGAACCCACGGTAGCAATACCCATTACAGACCATGCCTCTGTACAGTTGGTACCTTGAGCTCTGATCCTCACCAAATCCTTCCCCTCCTGCAGGCCCGTTCAGAAGGAGGTGTGCTCCCTGCGGCCCATGGGAAGGCAGCACGGCACACTGCTCAGGAGCCATAACCCAAGTCCGATGGCCTGTATGCATGCTTATATCTGCCCCCTAGTCACCTCGAGTAGGCCACTTAACTTCTCTGGGCTCCCATCTGCTCACCTAGATAAAAAGAAGATGATGATGTGTCTACTTCACAGGGTTGGTGTGAGGAGTATAGAAATAATGCTGGGGATGCGTCTTGTATCCTATTTGGCATAGACTTAGTTTTTGGTCCCTGTTAGCTGTGATGGTGAAGATGATGCTGGGAAAGGCCTCGCTCTGTTGGCCACAGGTGCTGGCTCTGGAGTCACACTGTTGGAGTGGGATTCGAGCTCTCTCACTTAACACACAACCTTGGGATATTGACTCAACCTTCCCTAGTCTTTTCTTGGAGATTCCCATTCCAGTGCTGGCTTTGACTTTCTCAGTGGTGTGATAAAATGCCCTCTTCTGCAGCGGTAGCCCCAGAGGAAGGGCTTTTGTGCCATTTACCTTTGGCATCAACTCAGTAGTGGTGCAGAAGGGAAGAGAGCAGGGCTATTATGACAAGAAGAGTTGCCTTTAATCCAGTGATTATAACACTGTTCGTTTACATGAATTACCTCTGTTTCATCCCCTGTAAGAGGAAAAAAAAAACAACAACGTGTGATTTATAGTCTTCCACTGATTTTCAAGGGGAGTGGATCCAAGTTTACTCAAGCAGAGATGGGTGTGGGTTTGCAGGTTTGGAAACGGGGATTCAGAACAAGCTGAAGGCCTCCACCAGAGATTAAAGAGAGAATGAGAGGCCTAGGGAACAAGGGATAGATCTGGGTGGGAGGGAGTCGGGAACCAAAACTGAGCACTGTGGAGTACAGGGGAAAAGAGAGATGGGTCCTGGGAGCCGCCAGGCCAGAAGAGAGACTGGAGCACTGTATCTCGTGGGGGTTTGGAGTAAGTGCTGTGCACAGTGTATTGTTAGGAAATCTTCAGCAAAGGGCACATTATTTCTTAATGCTTTTATGGGAGTGGATTATTTCCAGTGAGTGCATACAAGTTCAGAGTTAGCGGGTGCATGGATTAGAATCCCTTCATTTCAAAGATGAAGGGACTGGGAGTTCCCCAAGGTGACCAGCTGGGTGATTGGTGGAACCAGGGTGCAGCGCGGGGCTCCATGAATTTGAGGGCCTGTGCAGTTGCATGCAATGCTAAAGTCACCCCCTTTGCCCCTTCATGTCTTCTGGGAAATTCCCATGGTACCTGAGAACACGGGCAGTAAACCCAAGTGCATATACTCCATTACAAAATAACATTTTAAGATACTTTTGGGTGCATATTAAATATAGATTAGTTCCAGTCCTGGCAGGGGAGCTTACGTAACTTACTTCATTATCTGGGCCGCAGTTCTCCCATCTGTAAACTGTCTGTTACATAAGGCTAGTGTGAAGATAAGGTGAGATAATTCTGGAAACCTCTCAGCACAGTACTTGGCACATAGTAGAAGCTTCTGTTCTCATATGGTTCTCATTGGTTATTATTAGGTATGTTGCAGACATACAGTATCTTGTATATTTCATTAGCTTGGCATAGGATTAAAGCATTAAGATCTCTTATAATTGGATGATCAACTGATACCTTATTTTATTTTAAAAAAAGTACTTAGGGACTCTTCTAAGAGCTTCCTCTTTCACTATCCAGTAAAGGTGTTTCTTTAGATCTTGACCCTTCCTCCTAATCTGTCCTAATTTCTTTTTTTAAAAGATTTTATTTATTTATTTGAGAGAAAGAGAGAGAGCACAGAGGAGAGTGAGAGGGAGAAACAGACTCCCTGCTGAGCAGGGAGCCCCTTGTGGGACTCAATCCCAGGACCCTGGGATCATGATCTGAGCTCAAGGCAGACGCTTAACTGACTGAGCCACCCAGGTACCCCATAATTTATCCTAATTTCTAACTCAGTTATAATTTCACTAGAGTCTGAGCCTCTGTCATCTCCTTTCTTCCGAGTTAAAAGAATTATAAACTGTGGGGTCCCACAGACTTGACCAACCAAATGTGTCCTTGGGTGGATCTCCAATGCTGGGATCATGTCCTACTAATCTTCTACCTTTCACAGTACCTAACATTGTGTCTTGAAAATAAATACTCTAGAAATGGGTATTTATACCAGGATGTTTCTAAGACATTCTGTGTATTCCCTCTTTTTGAACCTAGATGAACCTCAGTAATGGCTTTGACCAATATTGCACAAGAGAAATGGTGCTGTGTGGCTTCTGGGTCTGGGTCATAAAAATACAACTCTTTCTACTTGCTCTCTTGGGTTTCTCACCCTTGGGACCAGCTGCCATGCTTTGAAGAAGCCAAGCAGTCATGTGGAAGGGCCACATATGGTGTGGCGGCTGACAGCCCCAGCTCAGGCTACGGCCAGCATCCATTGCCTTCCGGTATTTCCAGGCCCGCAGTGTCAGTCACCCCCATGAGCTGCCCCTGCTCGTGCCACACAGAACAGAGGAGTTCCCCTTCTGACCGCTGCCCAAACTGCAGATTTGTGAGCCGAATAAATGATTGTTGTTTTGAACTACTTAAGATTTGAGGTCATTTGTTACACAGCAGTAGAGACCTGATACGTCCACCCACTTGAGCATAAGGCATATACAGGCCAAATGGAAATTCCAAAAAGAACCCATTTCCGGAAAATTGTCTCACTTGGGAAGAGAGGGATTTTGCAACCCTTATAAAAGGAATGGATGTGGTTAGTGTTCAAATCAGTAGATGAAGGTTCACGGGAAACTTGATAGTAAATGGATTAGGCTGACACCATCCAAGCCCACAGATCAAGCTGAACAAAAAGTTAGATAACCAGACGTTATGAGCACATGAGGTGATGCAAGAGGCAAGAAAACAGTCCCACTGATGATGGATTCTTGCCTTTTAAAATTGAACCTGAGTCTAATCAGGCCTCTAGATTGAACTAGTAGTTTTCAAGAAATATAGGAGATGAAGGAACATGTTAATACCACCACAAGGATATAATAGGCCAAATCTACAATATGAGACATTTTCAGGACAAAAGACCCGGTTTTCTCAATTAAAAAACAACAACTGAGAATTAATAATAAATAAATAAAATAGAGGAGATGCCTTGTTGGTTAAAGGAGACTAACGACCATGTCCAAATACAATATGTGATTTTGTTTGGACCCTGATTCAAAGAGATCAACTACACAGGCAGTTTTGAGATAATTAGGGAAATCTGAACATGGACTGGGTAACAGATGATATTGAAGAATTATCATTCATTTTATTGGGTATGAAACAATAATGTCATTTTTAAAAAAAAAGTTCTTTAGTATGGGGCGCCTGATTGGCTCAGTCAGTTAAGCGTCCACCTTGGGCTCAGGTCATGATCCCAGGGTCCTGGGATGGAACCCCACACCGTCTCCCTGCTCAGTGGGAAGCCTGCTTCTCCCTCTCCCTCTGCCAGCTGTTCCCCCTGCTTGTGCTCTCTCTCTCTGTCAAATTAATAAATAAAATCTTTTTTTAAAAAAGTTCTTCAATATAAGAAATAGGATAGAAGTATTTAAGATTTAAGACTTGATGTCTGGGATTTGCTTTACAAATATTCCAGCGGGGGAAGGGAAACATGAAACCAAGGCAGAGAACTCTTTCTGTACGTTTGAACATTTCCATAGAAGAGAACTTTTAAACTTTAAGCTCTTCAAAAGAGATAAACTTACACTTAGCCCAGAAGCACTTTGAACACAAATTAGACTGTGAGACTTGCCATGGGTGAGTCGGCCTGGAGGGAGGTGTAAGGCCACGGAGCTAAATAAGGCTTGGTGCTCAGAGCCCTGCGCCACCCGGGTCCAGGGCCTCACTCTAAAGGGTCCTGAGGTAGCGCCCTCAATGGCCAGGGCCCCAGCCCCGCACTTGAGCTGAGAGTGAGGAGGGCCAAGTGGCCCGAAATGCCCACAGAACCTGTGTGATGGCTGCAGGGAGGGGAGTCACAAGTGGTGGCAATCCAAGCGTGCTGCTGTAGACAAAGAGAAGGCTTGGGCAGCTCCTCACCCAGAGGCACAGGGGGAGCTGCGAGCAGAGCTAAGGACGAAACCCTGGCAGGACTCACTCCCCACCTCCATCTCTGCTGCTCCTTTCCCACCGCCCACATTTGCCCCAACTGCAGCCTGAGGTTCTCCTCCAGGGAGCACATCTTTACACTGGAGACACGTCTTCCCAGCTTGGCCCCCAGAAGGAATGGGTTCTCCAGCATGGGGAATGCAGGGGCAGATGCCTGACCCGCACAGCCCAGATCCTGGAACAGCTGTCACTGCAGCCACGAGTGGGGCCCGGCTTGGCATAGATGCCCCCCCTCTTCCCATTCACTGTAGTCAGAGAGGTCTGGTCATACAGGCTGCTGAATGGACCGTGTGTTGGGGGGAGGCATTTCCCAAGCTGCTCCTGGAAGGACACAGGGGTGCTAGAGAAGTTAAATGCTCAGTGCAGTGACCAGTGACCAATACAAATTGGGGTTAAAAATCATGGACCTTAACCCAAAGAGAAAGGAAGAGGAGGGTGATAAAGGGTAGGGTAATAAAATACTGACTAGAAGCAAATACTGAATAGAAGCAAATAAAAAGAAAAGTGAAACAAAACAAAGATTAGGATGGGAGGCGGGGTGTCTGAGGACGTGGAAACACAACAGGAGAATTAAAATGAGTGACGTTCAGACTGGAGGATTGCTCCTGGCTCTGCAGGATGTGCTGTTCCCTTTTGCTGCAGCTACTGAAGGGGATCCCCTGGGTGCGCGGCCCCTCGGCCCCCCGGGCCTCGCTGCCTGCCTCGGCCCGGATTCTTGGTATGTTTAGCATCTTTACAAACAGATTTAAGAATCCCCTGGTGCCTTCAAACCGTGAAATGCAAAAACGAAACCCGAGGCTCCTAGCATCACTCCGGTGTAGCTGCGGGTGGCGGTGATTTTTGTGACCGCCAGTAGAGGGCAGTGTCGGGCCAGACATTTCCCACGCACAGGGGAGGCGGTTAGCCCTCTCGGGCCGGTGGCTAGGTTCTGAATGAGGGATTCACCCCTTCCAGACTTCCCTGAGCAAGGCTCATATATGGCGATGCTTCTTTTCTATTCCTTCAGGGATTTGAGCGTCTGCCTCAGACCGTGTTGTGTAAACACGAAATAAGACATAGGCGGCCCAGCCTCATCCCTCCCTCCAAGCCATCGACAGCGGCATGCTATTTGGTAGCATTGCCCTTGGAAGGGGAATTTTAGGTGACGGGGTGCATCTACCAAATGCCGACTATGTGCCTGTTGTGTGCTAACGTCCTAGTTACTCCAGTTATTTGACTCTGCGAGAAAGTATGATTATCTCCATTTTCCAGATGAGGAAATGAAGGCTCATTAAAGTTAAGGGACTTATGTGAGCTCCCACGGCAGGGGTAGGATCCCGACTTTGGTCTGTTCGGCTCCAGCACGCTTTCCCCTAGGCCACATGCTTCTCATAGGTCCTCAGTTCCTGCCAGTTCTCATCCTGCCTGAGCTTCTATTTTTAACTCAAAAAGCTCTTCTGTTCCAGTGGTGTCAACTCCTTGGACTGGGAAACTATCAGGACATCTCACACCTAGCCAAGTGACGAATTGCTCATTTGAGTTACTCTTTCATCCGCAAGGCAAATTATCTTTCAACACATTTTATGTATGCTAAGAGCACCCAAGGAGAATTATATACACAAATCATTAGGTGAGGCATAGTGTCAACTCCGCAGCCGTCCATTTACATGCTGGTCGCTAGTGCTCGTTGATCAGAGCAGAAAAACTGCAGCTACGGTGGTGACCTAAACTTTTTTCCTCCCATGACTTGGGCAGCTGGTCTCACTTCTCCATGGCCACACCTGGCCCAGGGTAGCGAACTTGGACAGGTCAGCATCATACCTTACACATTCTAGAAATGACAAAACTAATCACACTGACAAAAGTTAGTTTCCTTCCACTTGCTTCCTACCAAAAAAAAAAAAAAAAAAAAAGCGGGTGGGGTGGAATGGTTTTTATTTTTATAGATTGGTTGGTCCATGCTAGATTGAACCATTGACATTGCTGGTTACCTCACCCTCCCGAACAGCTGAATTTGATCATTCTTTATCAGTTTCTGGAATTAATGGTTGATCCAATAATATTTTGATATCTGTCCCTGTTGTTGGAGATCACACATCGGTCATCCCAGAGTCTACACCAATTGAAAAGCAGGATTGGAGAATGTGGGTTGGATCCAAGAACTACATGTACCTTTTTTTTTTTTTTAACTGAGTTGAACTCTCCATCCTTGCCCCCCACCCCTGCCCCAGCCACAGGTGGGACAACTGGAGAACTAGAACCACCCCCTGCCCTGGCAAGAACTCCTGTCCTGGGTGAGAGGAGAGAATGTAAACACTTGTAGGCAGACAGGATGGGAGGGGGCTGGAGCCTGTTTTACGCCAAAGTAACCACCCCAAGTAGTGTGAGGAATGTGGCCAGTCTTATGTCACTGAGGGAGAGGAGGGCAGTTCAGTGGATGGGGGAAAGATAAATGACTTTATCACTAGGGAGAGGCTGCTTCAGGATAGAGGTATTAGCTGGATTTCACTCATGTATGCAAGAATAAGGACGAGGAATAAGAAGTTTCTCCCTTCAAATACCTTCCGTCTCCAGAAGTCCCTAGAAGTACTCAGTAAAATGGGAATATGTCTCTCAAAAGAGATTCCATCTTCACACAATAATTAATTCAGGCTTAATTAATTAATTAATTCTAACTGCACCGAGGTGAGGATAGATTGAATTGTTTGGAAATTTCTTTGAGCTTTGATTTAAAAAAATTAGCTTTCCGAAAATAAAAAGTGTTTAAAATAAAAGTCCAAAACTTAGATTTTTGTCCTTATGCAGGAAAATAATTTTTATTTCTTTTCCTGTACTCTGGTTGTTAAATAATTGCACCAATCTAATGCATTTTTTTTTTTTAGTCCAGTGACCTCAAAACTATGAGTGTGAATGTCTCTAATAAAAACTCTCTCTCCTTGTTAACATTGGGGTTATTTTTGCTGCGGTCCCTACACTTCACGCTGTAATCAAAGCCTGTCCTCTCGGTCTTGGAGTATCTGTGACTCAGACTCTAATCATGACTGTGTCTGGCACATAGATCAGTAGTTGCGTTTAAGGACGTGCAAATTTTGAGCTTTTCTTCCAGCTTGACCTTGCACATTTCATTTGAAGCCCCTTCTTAACATACCAAATTCTGTCTTTGAATAAGTTAAAAAATAAGATGTATTTCCCAACAGAGGTGATCCTTAACACAAATTTCAACCTGCAAGTTGGGTGCTCGGAGCAGTGCATTGTTAGTTCTTTCAAATCTGAAAGTTCACCAATCTAAACAGGGTCTAAACTAACCTTTAGAGCCTCCAAATGCTCAAGGAAAAGTGCTGAGAGGGGTCTTGTAGTAGAAAGTCTGACATAAAATTCTCAGGTTGCCTGGCTCTGAATCGCGTGTATAGTTACTTCTTGGAGCCACATCAATTTGAGGTGTTGTGTATACATTTGGTCTTTAAAATGCACCCATTAACCTGAGACCCCAGGATTTCAGACCTTTGGGAGCCTCTCTTTTCACAGCTGGACTTTTTCCAGGGGAAGAGGGAATGTACGATCCCTATCCGCTTCGTTGGTGTCCCCTATCTGGCAGCATCCATTCTTTAGAGATATTTATGGTAATGTTTGTGCATGATAGTCCATTGTAAAAGATAAAAGTGTCTGGCTTTCTGGAGATCTGTGCACCTACATGTGATTACCTCCGTGAGAGTCTCAGAGCAAACCTGGGTTATGAGGCAATTTCTCTGAAGATGCCCAAGTCCTGATGGGCTGGTGAAGAGCCTGGTGGCTGGAGGGGAGTGGATGCTGAGAAGCTTGAGGGCACTGAATCAGTGGGATCTGGCTTTGAACTGGGGCTCTGCCCTCTTACCAGCCGTGTGGCCACTTTGAGCCTTAGTTCTCCACCTGCCAATGAGGATAATAGTACCCATCACTTAGACTTCTGTTGAAGAGTAGGATGGAAGCATAAAGTACCTAGTTGGGGATACATACAAGCTGGCCAAGAACTAGTCTTATTACTAAGCTTATTACCTGTCAGATTGGTTCAGACCTCTGGCCTTCAGGTGATAAGCCCTCCTGAGTGAGTCTCACTTGGCCTCCAGCCCACCCATGCATTGCCCCAGTTAGAGTGCTTCCAGAATAGGCTGAGCCCTGCAACCTTGCACCCAGACCCAGCCGGTCCCCTGAAGCCATCCTGCCCTGAAGGTGGAAGCTTTACAGGTTGCATACTAACAGCAGCAGCGGCCGTCTCCCTGTGGGCTTGTGAAGCTCTGCGGGTTGTTTCGAGTGCCGGTTCATCCACGGGCGAACCAGCGTTAGTAGACCACCCTGGGGAAGAGCAAGGACTCTGGCTCCAGGCTCCCTGAGTTGAATCCTGGCTCCACTACTGCTGCTGAGAGACTTCAGGAAAGTTACCTGGGCCTTGGGGACTTCCTCCACAAGGTGGGCTAACAAGAGTACTTATGCCCTAAGTTACTGTCAGGATTCAGGGCTGTGTTAGTTCCCTACAGCTGCTCCAACAAAGCACCACGCGCCATGCGTCCTAGAACAACACAAGTTGCCCGTCTCGGAGTTCTGGGTGCCGGTGTCAGAAATCAGGGGGTTGGCAGGGCCCGGTCCCTTTAGGAGCTCCAAGGGAGTGTCCTTCCTTGCTGCTTCTAGCTTCTGGTAGCTCTTGGTGCTCCCTGGCTTGTAGATGGCCGTCTTCTCCCAGTGTCTTCACAGCATCTTCCCTCTGTGTGTGTCTGTCTCTTGTGTCCAAACTTCCCCTTTTTATAAGGACATCAGTCATACCGAATTAGGGCCGACCCTAATGACTTCACTTTAATTTGATTATTCTCTGTAAAGACCCAATTTCCAGGTAAGGTTACATTCTGAGGTACTAGGGATTAGGACTTGGGCGTATCTTTTGTGGGAGGACACAATTCAACCTATAACATACGAACTGAGAACAGTGCTTGGAACATAGCAAGCACTGTCTCTGTGTTGACAATTTTTATTTTTAATACCACAGTCCAGCCAGGAAAGTACTATTATTCCCATTTCAGAGATGGAAAAAGTGAGGCTCTGAGAAGGTCAGGATTAGCCTCAATTCCCACAGCTAGAAAGGGGGAAGACCCCTTAGCCCAGACCTGGTGTGTCTGACCACATGCCTGCCATCTCTCCACTGTAGCCATAATCTCCAGGGACGGACAGACTGCCCGGAGCCTGGTTAAGTGTGCACATCACGCATGGTTATGACACAGATTTCCAGCGGGTAGCCCTAGAGGCCTGCCCTCAAATCTGGCCTCAGACTTAGGAGTGCTGCTCCTGGGTGAAAATGTCTATGTTCTAAAAGGATCATTTCTCAAATCCTTATTAGTATTTTAGAACCTGTATTTATATCACCATGTTTTGACTAAACTGATGGGCCTAACATGTAACTTCATTTTTCCCTTTTCAATGAGCTATTCTAATATTGATTAGACACGGCCTCATTCATCCAATGGAAACACCTGTGGACCCCAGAAAAATACAATGAACGACTTTGAAATTAAAGATTCGTATTACTTTGTGAAGGCGATTATACATCAGAATTATGAAAGCTTTCTTAGAATAGAGAAATTTCCCTATTGGTTCCTCATTGGCTGTTGGAACCGGAGTGTTTAGTAATATATAATAGGCTATGTGGTTGTTTTCTGCATGTATATTTACAGTCCTAAAGTAAATGGTCAAAAAAAAAAAAAAAAGCCAAAAGGTCTCCTCTTGAGATCAGCATAAATTTATGTTCTGGAATACAAATATGAGCACTAACTCTACTGTAGTCATGAAAAGTGAAGAGCAAAGGACACTATATTGAAAGACACATGATAGGAGTTCAGGTTGCTTTTGTTCTCTTTGCCCCTGCACCCCCATGCACCTCTTGTTAGCGCTGGGAACTTGAGCAAATATTCGACCCTTTCACACCTAATATGTACATAATGCAGAGAGTTATTCCTTACCTCTGAGTGTCCAGGTAGATGATTAGAGGCCACCTGCAGTCCCCTCCACTTCTGAGATGTGTGTGGGGCCGTAACCACTCACAAGGCCCTGTGGTGGTGACCTCGGACTCGCGTGGCCCCTAACACTTGGTTAAGGACTCTACTCTAGTGGTCAATGTGATTTTCTTGAAAAATCTGTGCCTCGTAGTTTTCTTTTGTGCTGGGTCTTCTCTATTTGTATTTTTGCCTGACTCTCCCTACCCTAGCCCTCCTGGAGCTCTGGGAGGCTGACCCTCTGGATGGCCTCAGCTGGACAGAGGGAGGAGACTGAATTTGGGAGACTGGTCCTGACTCCCTGGCTCAGTGCTGGCCACACTCCTCTGCTTGCTCTTCAAGCCTCAGTGGGGTAGGGGGTAGGATGTGCTGGCTCCCTGCTACACTAATCTTAGGTTGCTTCACTGTCCCCTGTTGGTTCTCCCAAACCCTGGCCACCCGTTTGTAAATCGCCTCTCTCAGGAAACTGTACCATCTCTTAACTGTGCCAGGACCTTGACCGGATCAAGCCATGACTATCTCGAATTGTATCAGCACAGCAAATTATCATTAAGAGCATCTCACCCTTTAAGGAAAGTGAACGCTGAGTGCTGGAAAGCAGAACTCTGTTTTACCTGAATAAGAAATGCCCCCCTCTCTCATCTCTTCTTCATTTTGTGCTTGCCCTCACCTCTGTGTGCAGCACTCTGTGTGCCTGAAAAGTCCTCCTTAGCTTTCAAATCCCTGCTCCTCTAGAAGCTTTCTCCGACTCTTACAGGCCGAGTTAGCCTCCCCTCACCCTGCATTTCTTGAGAGCTGCCAGGTGAAATAAAGGGTGTCAGGCCACATTTGAATTTCAGATAAACAACAACGAATATTTTAGCAGAAGTATGTTCCATGGAATATTGGGACACATTAATAGGGGAAAAAATTCGTTATCTGAAATTCAGGTTTAATTGGGAATCTTACATCTTTTTCTTTTTCTTTTTTTTCCCCCTAAAATAAATCTAGCAACTGTAACTACAGTGGCCTTCTAAAGTGGGTGGCTCCTGTTTGAAGAAACACTCTTTTCTTTTTCCTTCTTTCCTTTCTGCCTTCCTTCCCTCCTTTTTTCCAGAGTTCTATGAGATAATGAGTATGTAAATTTGGGAGTTGAGCCGGAGCTTTGGAGGACTGAATTGCTTTTGAGAAAACTGAGGTCTGGAGAAAAATTTGGCCCGTAGGTGCTGTGGAGCAGAGAATGGAGAGGAGGTGAATCAATGAGATGGACAAGACTGGGACCTTTACTGTGAGGGGCCAAGGAGGAACATTTTGTGTCTGGGCGGGGGGGGGGGGGTTCTTTGTAGAAATGTAATGCAATGTAGTAAGTGACTGAGTTTCATTTCCGGGGTGCCATGTATTATGGAAGCAGGTGACTAGAGGTGGAGGTGCCTGCAATTATGTGGGAATTTGCAAGAATCTTGGTGGAAATAGGGTTGCAACCATTCATGTGGAGAGCTCAAGAGAAAGGAGGCTCCAGCTGATCTCCAGATTGTAATTGTTTCTGTGATTCTCCACCCTAATAATAATAATAATAAAAGTTAATGTTAACAGTGTTTACTAAGTGCTAGGTACATGTATGTATATGTATGCATATGTGCATGTGTATGTGTTTGCACATATGTCTGTGTACACACGAACACACTCCTGGCTCTGTTCAGTTTGAGTAAGCACAAAATCCAATTACCACAGTTGAGTCAAATAATACCAGTTCCCCAGCAACAGGATTCTAACTTGAGTTGCCACCCCATATTAACTAAAATAAATATGGCAACCTTAATTGTAGCTACTGTAGCATAAAGTGTAATTCACTGCGGGCTCCTCACCCCGCAGATCACTATGTAAATAACAAATGTGCACCATGATCAGCGACCAATGGCATCACTTCTTTCAAAGTCTGTTGGTAATTGGTTGTTGCACATGTTACTTAGTTCAGGCACAGACAGCAAAACATGTAATTGTGTTGCCTCCTCGCCTCCCAGCGATAAACCCACATGATTTAACTTTAATGTACTCCTGCTGCTGAATGATGCTCCAGGTCAGCCTGATACTCTTCAACACTTGAACAAAGGTGTGAAAATGTGCTTTGTACATTTTCAGTAATCTAGCAAATAGATCAAAGAGCTATTTCCACTTTTCAAAGCCTATTTTCTTAGCTGGACTGTTGACCAGGCTATTGATGCTACAGTGGGAGATCATGCAGTTTCTTTAGCTAGTTTGGAAGAAATATGACCCAAACATGCAGCTGAAAACATCCATGCATCATGGAAGCAAGTAATCTGTGTACGATGTGGCAGAAACGTACTGCATTGTGCAAATAACTTTACAGGACCTGAACCCAGAGTTAACGGACTCATAGAGGAAATAATTGATTATGGGGACGTTGACATGGGCTCCAGTGGAGACTGTAACCGTGCAGCCAGAGGAACTTAGTGAAGGCGAACTTATTGACATAAGTGAAGAAAGCAGTCATGATGAGAAGGAGGAAGATGTCCTAAAGTGACGGCGGCAAAAATCTTCACGTGAAAAGAATTCTCAGAGATATTTCATGACATTGAAAGCACAAAGGATAAAATGTTTGAAACTGATCCAAACTTAGAAAGGGTAGGACAGTTTGCTGAGGCAAGGAAAATATGCTCACTTGTATCATATTATATCTTGGGAGGAAGAAGGCAAGCACTGTTCAAACCAGTCTGATAAGTCTTATTTTTACAAAGAAATAAGACTCTTTGTTAATATTTCTAATGTTTTAAATTACAGTGTACTAATAAGTATTAATTTTACTGTTTTTTTCATTTCTCTATACAGTAATAGAATTTTTAGTATTTTGAGAAAATTTCTAAAGGCCATGGAAGAATTGTAATTTTTCCCACTGATTATGGGGATAGTTTTGCATGGTTTCAGCTACATGGTCACTTTTTAAAATTTTAATTCCAGGATAGTTAACACACAGTGTCCTCTTAGTTTCTGGTGTACAGTATAGTGATTCAATAGTACTGTATATAACTCAGTGCTCATTTTAAGTGTGCTCCGATCCCCTTCACCTGTTTCACCCCTCCCCCAGAACCATCTGTTTGTTCTCTATAGTTAAGAGTGGTTTTTTGTCTCTTTTTTCCTTTGTTCATTTGCTTTGCTTCTTAAATTCCATATACAAGTGAAATCATATGATAATTGTCTTTCTCTGACTGACTTATTTCACTTAGCATTATAACCTTTAGATCCATCCATGTTATTGCAAAAGGCAACATTTCATTCTTTTTATGGCTGAGTAATATTCCATTGTATATATATACCACATCTTCTTTATCCATTCATCAGTTGATAGACACTTGGGCTGCTTTCATAGTTTGGCTATTGTAAATAATGCTGCAATAAACATAGGAGTGCATATATCCCTTTGAATTAGTGCTTTCATATTCTTTCAGTGAGTACCCAATAGTGGAATTACTGGATCATATGGTAGTTCTATTTTGAATTTTTTGAGGAACCTCCATACTGTTTTCCACAGTGGCTGCCCAGTTTGCATTCCCACCAACAGCACATGAGGGTTCTTTTTTCTCCACACCCTCGCCAACACATATTGTTTCGTCTTTTTGATTTTAGCTGTTCTGACAGATGTGAGGTGATTTCTTGTTGTGGTTTTGATTTGCATTTCCTTACTGATGAGTGATGTTGAACATCTTTTCATGTGTGTGTTGGCCTTCTGTATATCTTCTTTGGAGAAATGTCTGTTCATGTCTCCTGCCCATTTTTAAATTAGATTATTTGTCTTTTTGGTGTTGAGTTGTAGAAGTTCTTTATACATTTGGATACTAACCCTTTATAGGATATGTTCTTTGCATAGATCTTCTCCCCTTCAGTAGGTTGACTTTATTTAGTTGATTGCTTCCTTTGCTGTGCAGAAGCTTTTAATTTTGATGTCGTCCCAATAGTTTATTTTTGCTTTTGTTTCCCTTGCCTCAGGAGACATACCTAGAAAAATGTTGCTATGATCAATGTTAAAGAAATTACTGCCTGTGCTCTCTTCTAGGATTTTTATGGTTTTAGTCTTCACATTTAATCTATTTTGAGTTAATTTTGTGTATGGTGTAAGAAAGTGGTCCACTCTTATTCTTTTGCATATAGCTGTTCAGTTTTCCCAACGCCATTTGTAAAAGAGACTATCTTTTTCCCATTGCATATTCTCCTCCTTTGTTGAAGATTAATTGACCATATAATCGTGGGTTTATTTATAAGCTCTTTATTCTGTTTCTTTGATCTATGTGTCTGTTTTTGTTCCAGTACCATACTGTCTTAGTTACTCAGCTTTGTAGTATATCTTGAAGTCTGGGAATGTGAGACCTCCAGTTTTGTTCTCCTTTTTCAAGATTGCTTTGGTTATTCAGGTTATTCAGGTCTTTTTGTGGTTCCGTACAAATCTTAGGATTGTTTGTGCTACTTCTGTGAGAAATGCTATTGGTATTTTGATAGGGATTACATTCAATATTTAGATTGCTTTGGGTAGTATGGACATTTTAATAATATTTGTCCTTCCAATCCATGAGCATGAGATATCTTACCATTTGTTTGTGTTGTCTTCAATTTCTTTCATCACAGTTTTATAGTTCTCAGACCTCCTTGGTTAAGTTTATTCCTAGGTATTTATTATTTTTGGTGCAATTGTAAATGGGATTATTTTCTTAATTCCTCTTTCTGCTACTTCATTATTAGTGTATAGAAATCCAATGGATTTCTGTGTATTGATTTTGTATCCTGCAACCTTACTGAATTCATTTATCAGTTCTAATAGTTTCTTGGGGGAGTCTTTAGGGTTTTCTATATATAGTATCCTGTTAGCTGCAAATAGTGCAAGTTTTTGCACAATAGTGCAAAACAATTTGTGTTTTTTTAAAGATTTTATTTATTTATTTATTTATTTATTTATTTATTTATTTAAGAGAGTGAAGTGAACGAGCAAGAGAGAGAACACAAGTGGGGGGAGAGGAAGAAAGAGAAGCAGACTCCGCGCTGAGCAGAGAGCCCAACATAAAGCTCAATCCCGAGATTCCAGGATCATGACCTGAGCCGAAGGCAGATGCTTAACCCACTGAGCCACCCAGATGCCCCTTCCTTACCAATTTGGATGCCTTTTATTTCTTTTTTGTCTGATTGTTGTGGCTAGGATTTCCAGCTTTATGTTGAATAAAGTGATGAGAGTGGACGTCCTTGTCTTGTTCCTGACCTTAGGGGAAAAGTTCTCAGTGTTTTACCATTGAGTGTGATGTTAGCTGTGGCTTTTTCATATATGGCCTTTATTATGTTGAGGTATATTCCCTCCAAACCTACTTTGTTGAGGGTTTTTATCATGAATGGATGTTGTACTTTGTCAAATGCTTTTTCTGCATCTATAGAAAGGATCATATGGTTCTTATCCTTTCTTTTATTAATGTGATGTATCATGTTGATTGATTTGCAAATATTGGACCACCCTTCTTTCCTGGGAATAAATCCAACTTGATAATGGTGAATGATTTTTTTAATGTATTGTTGGATTCAGTTTGCTAATATTTTGTTGAGGATTTTTGCATCTATGTTCATCAGAGATATTGGCCTGTAGTTCTCTTTTTTTGTAGTGTCTTTATTTGGTTTTGGTATCAGAGTAATGCTGACCTCATAGAATGAATTTAGAAGCTTTCCTTCCTCTTCTATTTTTTTGGATTAGTTTGAGAATAATAGGTATTATTAACTCTTCTTTAAATGTTTGGTAGAATTCATCTGTGAAGCTGTCTGGTCTAGGACTTTTGTTTGTTGGGAGTTTTTTGAATACCGATTCAATTTCATTGCTGGTAATTTGTCTGTTCAAATGTTCAACTTCTTGATTCAGTTTTGGGATGTTATGTGCTTCTAGGAATTTATCCATTTCTTCTAGGTTGTCCAATTTGTTGGCATGTAATTTTTCATGATATTCTCTTATAATCCTTTGTATGTCTGTGGTGTGGTTTCTTTCTCCTCTTTCATTTCTGATTTTGTTCATTTGAGCCCCCCCCTTTTTTTTATGAGCCACAATTTTGTTGATCTTTTTAAAGAACCAGCTCCTGGTTTCATCGATCTATTCTATTGGCTTTTTAGTTTCTATTTCATCTATTTCTGCTGTAATCTTTATTATTTTCTTCCTTCTACTGGTTTTGGATTTTGTTTGTTCTTCTTTCTCTAACTCCTTTAGGTCTAAGATTAGGTTGTTTATTTGAAATTTTTCTTGCTTCTTAAGGCAGACCTGTATTGCTATAAAATTCCCTCTTAGAACAGCTTTTGCTGCATCCCAAGTATTTGGGACCATGCATTCACATTTTCAATTGTCTCCATGTATTTCTTTTTAATTTCTTTTTTGATTTCTTGGTTGACCCATTCATTGTTTAGTAGCATGTTATTTAATTTCCATGTATTTGTGGTCTTTCCATATTTTTTCTTGTTGTTGATTTCTAGTTCCATAGCATTGTGGTTGGAAAAGATGCATGTATGACTTCGATCTTTTTCAATTTGTTGAGACTTGTTTTGTAGCCTAATAGGTGATCTATTCTGGAGAATGTTCCATATGTGCTTGAAAAGAATGTGTATTCTTCTGTTTTAGGATGAAATGTTCTGAATATATCTGTTAGATCCATCTGGTCTAATATGTCACTCGAAGCCACTGTTTTCTTATTGATTTTCTGTTTGGATGATCTATCTATTGATGTAAGTGGGGTGTTAAAGTCCCCTACTATTATTGTATTACTGTCAATTACTTTCTCTATGTTTGTTATTAGCTGCTTTATGTATTTGGGTGCTCCCATGTTGGATGCATAAATATTTACAATTGTTATACCTTCTTGTTAGAGTGTTCCCTTTATGATTATATAGTGTCCTTCTTTGTCTCTTGTTATAGTCTTTGTTTTAAAGTCTGTTTTGTCTCCCAGAGTCCATAGTCTCTCATGCTTCATTCCCCCTTCTGATTACCCCCCCTTTGTTTATCCCTTTCTTCTCCTACCGATCTTCCTACTTCTTATGTTCCATAAATGAGTGAAACCATATGATAATTGCCTGGGAAACAAACTGAGGGCTTCCGAGGGGAGGGGGGTGGGGGAATGGGATAGGCTGGTGATGGGTAGTAAGGAGGGCACGTATTGTATGGTGCACTGGGTGTTATACGCAACTAATGAGTCATGGAACATTACATCAAAAACCAGGGATGTACTGTATGGTGATGAACATAATATAATAAAAATATATTATTACAAAAAAAATAAAGTCTGTTTTGTCTGATATAAGTATTGCTACCTCAGCTTTCTTTTCACTTCCATTTGCATGATAAATGCTTTTCCATCACTTTTACTTTCAATCTGCATGTGTCTTTAGGTCTGAAATGGGTATCTTGTAGGCAGCAAGTAAATGGGTCTTGCTTTTTTATCCATTTTGTCACCCCATGTCTTTTGATTGGAGCATTTAGTATATTTGCATTCAAAGTAATTGTTGATAGGTATGTACTTATTACCATTTGTTACTTGTTTTATGGTTGTTCCTGTAATTCTTCTCTGTTCCTTTCCTCTCTTGCCCTCTTCTCTCAGGGTTTATTGACTTTCTTTAGTGATATATTTGGTTTTATTTCTCTTTATTTTTGTGCACAGTCATTTTTATGGTCCTACACTACCATGCAAAGGGAGAACTGCATGTCTGTATGTATATATCACAATAATTATTATCATGCTTATTACTCTGATGAGAAAATTGATGCTTTAAGTCTAAGCTACTTGTCCAGGGTCATGCCGATAGTAAATAGTAGAGCTTGGATTTATGTCTGTGTAGTCTGCCTCCAAGACCTGCCCTCCCTTAACCTACCAGCTATGAGCACTTCAAAGACAGGGATCATAGCTTGTGATTTTTAAATGCCTAGCATGTAAACATCTGATACATACACATTGATGAATGAAAAGAAAAGAATTTATGAAATAAGGAACTATAAAAGGAATTAACATTTACTGTTGGAAAATAATGAGAAAAAAATGAAGACTGATTGGAGACTAAGTAACAGCAACCTTATAGATGTCCATCAGTTATAGATAAAATGGATAGATCTGCAGTCATCTTGTTTGATGTGAAGACCAGCCATTTCTGAGATGTTTGGAAACATATAACAGATGCAGAGGATTATGGGTATTTGCTAAGAAACTTCTGGTGATGGTCATTACATCAGAACACACTCGACAAAGACTTTGGGGAAAAAGAATGAGCGTTTCCTATCCTCCTGCTTTCATACAGTAGTTCTAGGTGTGGAAGCTATTCCATGAGCATGCTCTGCGAAAGGCAGGCAGTAGCCTCTGCACTTGCCACTGGCCAGAGTAGCCACTAGCAGCTCCCAGGCAAGTGCAGCAGCTCTTAAACTGAAGTGGCATCTGTGGGTGGGCTTCAAGAGTCCACAAGTCCTATGGAGGGCACTTGACGGAATGAGCATTGGGTGTTATATGCAACTGATGAATCACTATATTCTACCTCTGAAACTCATTTAAAAGAAAAGTCCAGAAGTCCTTCAGGTACCAGGTTCATTGCCACATTTTGTGTTAACAAGCTTATAAACTCTATGGGAGGAAAAAAGAGAAAAACATTCAACTGTGTTTGGAAATGTTTGTACTGGGAGCTGTCCCCATTTTCAGAGTGAGTACTACACCTTGTGGAACAAGTTGTAAAGCCCCACCTGGCTGTCATTTGGAGGAGGGGCTGAATAGAAGTGGACCTTCTTTACAGCATACCTGAAAACCACCTGAGATTTGTGGTTTGTGTCCGTGTCAGGAAAGTTCCTGTTGAAGTCTTGAGGAAAGGGTCCAAATAATCAAACTTAAAGCAAAGCTTTGTTTGGAAAGCCCAAACGAGAGGAAAATCAAGAAGAGTTGCGGATGTATAAAAATAGATATGGGTCAGGCAGAAATATGGAGATGAGAGCTTGTAGGCTGCAGAAGCCAGTACATTTTGTTTTGTTCTGTTCTGTTTTTACAACCACCACATTTGCCCAGGCAATAAAAATGAAAGAGCAAGAGAGAGACAGGGTAGGTAAGGAAACCAGCTTGAGTAAGAGCGGACTCAGACTGTTATAAGCACAGACTGCCAGCCTTAATATATTCATGGAAAGAAATCAGCTCATCTGGGAGAGAAGATTCAGAGCAGACATGAGATGGGAAACATACATCCTCCTGGTGGCTTCCATGAAAAGCAGTGGTTCCCAGAACAAAGGGGTGCCCCTGGGGACTAGCACGGCATCTATGATTAAGCCTTTGAAGAATACACCCTCCCATTTTAACTCAAGGCCCCAGTCCACCAAAAGAATAAAACCTACTTTCTAAACAGGGGTCCGAGCCGAGCCTTGCTGAAAGAGCTCCAGTGTACACTTGGAAACCCTTTAACTGACACAGAGAGAACTACTGGTCCCAGGATCTTCCTTAGGCACCACTCACTCACAGAGTGAGCAGGAATCTCTCCACTCCAGTATGTCACTGCCAGCGCTTGGACAAGTGTTGATCTCCGTATGTCTGGGTTTCCTTAAGAATGGATGAACCACTGCGGGCCAGCCTAGACCAACTGGTGTGCTAGATGGGAGCAGAAACCAAAGCCACCCTCGGGGTCCTTGTCTTAAAGATCCTTCCCTAAAGAATGCCCTGATTAAAGTTATCAGAGCTCACTTGAGTCAGTGGGCACCACGGATTCGATTGGTGTGTAAAGCGAGTATCAAGATTAACGCTACATCTTCCATAATGGGGAGGAGAGAAGATCCATCATGAAAAAAGCTAAGGGACTCAGAAAACCATAGGAAACAAGATTTCATCATTTGAAATTTTAAAATGTGCCAGAACTGTGTGTTAACTGCACACATAGATCCTGGCTCTATGTGAGGCCCTATTGATATTTCCAAAAAAATATATGTAAGAGATGGAGAATTTAATTTGAATGTTCTGAAAGAATGTTCTCTCTCTCTCTCTCTCTCTCTCTCACACACACACACACACACACACACACACACACAAACACACCTCCCACAGTCCAGTCATAAGACAGCTCTACAATCCACAGAAGGCTCCTTATAATTTTTTAGCTAGAGAACAAAAGAGGGTGAGAGAGTTTGCACCCTTAAGGGTCTAGACGGTTGAGTGTGAGTGTTGAAAAGAAGAAAAACATTTTATCAAATGATATTGTGGGATTTCCAAGATATACAATTTATAAGTACTTTAAAAATTATTTTCAGTTGCTTCATCCTTCTCTGAAGGTAGCACCTTGTGGAAACCAAATCACATGAGGCCCCTGCTTAGATTTGGGTTTCAGGCATTTCTTCTAAAATAGTCAAAACAGTTTCAGATACAAGCAGAGATTCCTATACCCCTCCCTCTTGGTGTCTCTCCCCATTATCCTAGCCCTTCCAGCTCTTTCCTGTGATTCATCTAGAAGCTTCTTGGTTTACTGACTTTGGTAGTGCTTCCCACACCCTTTTCCAGTTTTGCACCCTTGCCCAGTGTCTGTGACACCAGCTCCAGATAGATACCTCTGCCTTTAGGAGGACATTAGAGAACATCTACAGGGAAGACTGAAAAGGACACACTTCCCAATGAATATTACCATGATTATCTTGCTTTGTGAAAAGGGTGAGCATTAGTGGGATAATAAAAAATGTTTTAGATACAGGATGCAGTATTTTGAGTTAAAAAAAAAAAAAAGGTAAGGTGGCAACCTGATCCCCTTTTAAGCCCTGGCCCAAGGAAGCCTGTCTCTTTTATGTGGAAGAAACTCCATTGAGTATTATGTTACAAGGCACTTGAGGATGGGGACCACATTTATTTATTTTGAATCTCTATGCCTATCGCAGTGTAGAGCCCATAGGAGCATTGAATATATGTTAGTTGAAGGAATAAATATAACTAAGTTCCTTAACCATTGGAGAAATTGCTCAGAATTTTTTGTTTTTTATCAGTCCACATGTGAAAGCTTTAGTCAGGGTCAAAAAACTAACTCTACATCCTTGGGTAAAAACCATTTTGTTTGGAAGTCTGGGCTTTAAATTCAAAGCGTGATTTGTAGAAGGCCTGGGTTTCTGTGATGAAATAAAAGGTTTTTCCTTTGTAATATTTTGGGTCTCCAAATTTTCAAAAAAAATGTATTTTTATGGTTTCTCTTTGTTTTTGTTTAAAAATAAATTTGTTGCGTGTGTTGGGGTGGGGTAGAGGTGCTCAAGGAGAAAGAACAACAGCAAACAAGCAAAAAAGAAGCCACTTTGATTAAGCATAGTTAGTGAGCTCAGTGAAGCATGTTTCATCTTGATGCCAAATGACGCTCACGGAAATTGCAGCGATTTTTGATGCACTTGCCAGTGTTTGTGTTATTTTTACTTTAACGATGTAGCAGATTGCTCCAAAATAAATAATGTAAGCCTAACGTTTCAAAAGAGTCCAAGCGCTTGCGTCTTTCACTTCTGGCTTCCCTTCTGGGACTAAGCTGTGCCCAGCAGAAGCAATCCTCATTTCTATGTAACACTCCATTTGGAGGGCTGTTTACTTGCTTTGTTTTTCAAAGTTGAATCTATTTCTCACCATTCTGTTCCAAATGTCGTAGATTCTATCATTGTTCTGCACTGAAGCGATAACTCCTCTTATCCGGGAAAACTAGGGAATTAACTCCACAGCATCTAGACTCATGACTTTGTGGGAAGAGGTTTCAAAGGGGTGCTCTGGGGTGAAGAGCTAATCCAAGCCCCATGGGAACCTACAATTTCCATATGGATTCATATTTAGATTTCGAGCCATGCACAATGGGTCAAATTTTGCACACAATGTCCTTAGTATAGCTTAAAATAGGTTGGCAAATGAACTTCACACAAAATGACTCCATCCGCATTCAATTATTAGACTTCTCATTTGATTGTCTTTGTGGTACAATCTAAGAGAGAAGAAACATCCATGATTTAAAAAAAATCAAAAGTAAATCTTTGTGTTGTTCTGTACTTCTTAACTGTGCATGAATGGCTTTTATAAACATAAAAGAGAAAATGGCTTTTATAAAAAGATGAAATATAAAAAGACCAGAACAATAAACTGATGGCCTTGTGTTCTCATTAACGTAGGCCGCCACTGTGAGGTCCATCAGATGATCGGAAACTACATGTGGGACCCCAGCACCAACAAGTCATTTGACATTGGTGTCAACAGAGACAGCCTGATGCCTCTCTGGTGGAATGGATCAGAACCTCTGTGGGTCACTCTGACCAAGGCCAAAAGGAAGGTCTACATGTACTACTGGCCAGGTGAGTGTGTTGACATCCAGTCCCCTCCCGCCTTCCAAATCTCAGAGACCGTGGAGTCTCTGAAGACAAATGATGTAGTTGTCATGTTTGAAGACCAAGCCAGAGTTTGGAAAATGGGGTCTTTACAAGAAATATGGGCATGTTTTTTAAACTTTTGCTTTGAGCTCTCTAACATCAGACCAGACACACTGCTGTTGCCCGATTTCCTCGGTTCAGCGATATTGTTGTAGTATCTCATGCTTTTTTCATCTGCAAAATTTTGGATATCCTAAAGAGAAGTTATGTGTTGCTTCTCTGCTTTACAAAAGAATTTGGCAAACTGTTTCTATAGATTTTTAGCTCCCCTGCAGTGTTGAAAAGAGGATTCAAAGCACTTACAACTTTTTGGTACTGCATTAAATGAAGTCTCTTTGTATTAATATCCTGTACATCACAGATCAATGAGAAACTAAATTACTTTACTTACTGCAGTGAGGTAAGTCATCATGCAAACTACCCTGGCTGTTGTGAGAAGTCTTCAGAATACTCTCGTCTTGGCAGTCAAAAATCTTGCACTAAGGATGAGAGGATTCAGTGATAACTAAATAATCGACTTACATTTGCCTTTCCATTGGTGGCATTCCTTCTTTAGGGAAGTGGGTAATTTGACTTCCCAATGGACATGGATGTAGACACTTTTTTCCAAATTCTTAATGATGTAATATTGCTGATTGCCATGATGGAAGAAGATGTCAGAGGAGGCCTGGAAGAAATGAAGGGACTAATGGGGAGAGGCAGCTGGGGGAGCTCCCTGGCCTGGGTTGGAGGGCAGCAGCAGCCTGATAAAATTGTGAGAACACAGTGGGTTGTGGGGGACGGTGGTAGGAGGGGGTCGGGAAGAACAGAGAGAAGGATGAGTAAGCTGAGGCTGAATCACAGATGGCCCACACTGAGGGCGTGGGCCTTCAACAGGAGTTTGGAGGATGCTGGTTGGAGGTGGTCATGTGGAGAGCTGCTCAGGGCACTCGAGGCTGTGCCAGCTCTTGGAGGAGCATAGAACACAGCCAGATGGAGACCATGGAAAACAGACCCACAGCCGTGCTGGGGTAAATGCCTGGAAAACTGCCACAGAGCAGAGACTAGCATCCATAGGTGAGCCCATGAAGGCCAGGGCAGGCTACATAAATTGGAAACTGGGCATAAGAACAATTAGACACAGCTGGCTCTGCTGGCAGATAGAATTTCAGGGAGAGCGCTGGAGTTTCTTCAGAAGACACCTGGGATTCAGCCCATAGCAGCTACCTCAGCTGACATGAGAAGAAGCTTTCAAGCAAGGGAAGGCTTTAAGGGGACTTCATTACCTTAAATGGAGACTCAGCTTTTCCGAGTTGGACATGAGATTAAGAAAAGAAGTCAGTGCACCAGCCAAGCTAATCGGACTTGCTAGAGGAGCCGGGCTCATGGTTCAGCCCAATGTGATGAGGTCTCAAGCCAAAAGATGCACTTTGAGGTCATTCTAAGAAATCATTACCAACAGATATAAGGGCCCACATGCATAGGCCTAGAAGAAGGAAAGGATTGGGCATGCTGCCTTAGGGACCACCTTAGACAAATCTAAGGACCATCAAGATGCATGTTGCCCCAGTGCTGTAAGGGCCATCTTCCATGGTAGCTGGTTAATTTAACTTCCTGTGTCTTGGCACTTGAGCTCTTCATGTGCTGGAGAGCACATCCCCCATCATCTCTCCCCAGCTCCCCATGTGCTGCCTCCTCTACACATGATCTGCCAGTGGCCTTTCAGAGAGCAGTAGATGCCGGTATGCATGAAGGCAGGGAGTGGCCCTGAAGGGAGACAGCTGCCATATTTGAGACCTCTCTCTGCAGCATTCCAGAGCGTTATTCTGTATCTCATCCTGGAGGATCTGACTCCTTCAGGATAATAAACAACTTGAAGTTATAGATCTCTGAGTATCCAAGAAAAAAACCCTCAAAGCTAATTTGCATGTAAAATATCATGTTCTCCTCCAAAACAGCTCCTTAAGGGCAAGAAAGGTCCAATCGCTCCTTTTGATTCACAGTTTAACAGCTAATGTGATATGACAAATATGCCTTATGATCAGTTTATAGTGTTAACTATTGGGAGGAAAAAGCGAAAAAGAAAGTCTCCTAGGATTTCCTCAGTGACCTAAATGAAGATTAGCTAACGATCTGGCCGTGTTGAAGTCTTGATAGAAATCGGATGACCAGTCTCCCGTTTCTCAGACACCATCCATCCTTCTAGGCTGGATACCCAAATAAAGGCTCTCCTAGAGCGAAGTGTCTCTGAAGGCCCTGCCCCGACCGAGCCAGGAGTGCTCTTGCACCTTCCATTCTTACTGGCTGACAGCTGAGGGATTAACGGTCACTGCTATCCTTTCTCTCTCCGCCTTGGTCCCCTCCAGCCCCTCGGCACAGCTCACAGCCCAGTGAGTGTTCATTTGTCTCCGCAACATTAAGTGAAGTGCAGTGGCATTTCTTCTAAACATGACTTGATTTTATTTTTCTTCTCAAATCCTCCTCTTCCTTCTCCACTTCCCACAGGACATTGTACAGACCTCTGGATGAGGCCTGGAAAATCTTCATTGCTCCAGTGAGCTGTGTTATGACACTTTGAGTCTCGCCGTGAAGTCAATATTTAGAAGTGCAATTTAGAAATGGCAGTAGTTCAAGTTTTCCTGTCAGGTAGATAAAGCAGCAGACGGAAAAATTCATCAGTGGTGAAGAGTCCAAAATAGCCCACCTCAAGTCTCGAGAAATTTAATATGGTAAACAGAGCCTCTGTTACCCCACCCAGTGGTGCCATTGAGCTGTGCGGGGAGAAGCGTCCCACGGGAAAGGGTCCCAGGCCCGAAATCAGATACTTCTCTGGGAAGCCCAGAGAGGTTGTCCAGGAACTGCACAGCTGGGGCCTAGCAGCGTTCTGCAAAGAGTGAGAGCTGAGTGTGTGTCGTTCACTAACTTTGTCCCCCATTCCATCCCTCTGGTTTGAGATCAAAGAAACTTTATTGAGGGGAAGAGGAAGAGGCTCCGATATTCACTTCATAGTAAGAGCAACCCAAAGCAGAGAAGGATGGAGGAGGAAAAATGAGCGGAAAGGGGAGGATAAGTCAGATACTGTGTGGAAACAGTTGGAGCCCCTTGAACAGTCAGTGCTGCCACACACGGGGCAGCGGTTTTAAAGTTTGTTCTTGTGGCAGTCCTGAAATACCAAAAAGGAACAAAAATTAGCAACTTTTTAGGAGTCTCTGGTTAAAACTCTCTGGAGTGTTTGAAGGCTCTGAGTTCTATGTCTTTTATCATGCATTTTGCAGTGTGAACTCCCTACAGCCAAGCACTCAGGGGGACGGGGGAGCAGCCATTCATATGGCCCTGGATGGGTGTGGGTCTGGGCTCTTCTACCGACCTCTTCCTGTCCTGTGCAGGTGTTCAGATAAATAGGGTACCTTCTGTGTGGGAAGGGACACATTTCTACCTAGCCTTCCCTTCTCTGCTTTCCAGAGGTGGGCTGGGTGGGGACTTTAGGGGTGAGTCTCTAACTGATTTCCTACCAAGCAAGGATATTTCATCTGCGTAAGTAAGGAGACACTCATTGGCTATTGATCGAATTATCGATTGTTCACAGCCTCTTTCCCTTTCCTGCCGTGGTGTGTTCCTGACAGCTTTCAGCTGGGCTGAACTTGGTTGCATACACTAAGGCACAGGGAAAATCAGGGGCCCAGCATCAATTATACAAATGTGTGTGTTAGCGTTATATATGGCTCAGTTCTTTGCCTCTATGAATAGGACTCCAAACACCTGAATAAAAACTGATTTTTTTTCAGACAAATATTTGACATTGCAAATGCAAGGGACCCGGCGTTTCTCTAAACTTTCCAATATTATCACCAATTTAGCATTAGACTTTAAGATGTATGTGATTTTAGAACCCAAAGAGGCCCTACCATATAGTTCGCTGATTCCTACGCTTGTAAATCAGGACCTCTTTAGGAAACTTATCAAAACTATGGATCCCCTTTGCAGAAAAACACACCCATGCGTACAACACTCATAATTTTGTGTTCATGTAACACAAGAAACTACAACAATGAGGATTGGCAAGTGGTCTTTGACATAGCACACCCAACTCCTAATCTATATCTAATTGATTTTTTTAAATATGATAGAAACGTGTTAAAAAGCACCGAAGTACCAAGCGAAACTCAAGCTCCTGTAATTAATCTTGTCTGGCTAGAATGGGCTTGGGTCAAAATTCTCTAAGACTCTTTGGGTTGAATTCACCTTGAGTCATTTCCTTTGTTTGTCAGGAACTTTAGTCAGGTCTGCATCCCCGATATTTCTGTCTGTGTCAGCAAGAAAAAGATTATGAATTCCAATTCCATTTGGAGGTTGTCTCAAAGAAGTGATCTTCAAAAGCATTCTGCAGGACTTCGAGGCGCCAACGATCTCGGCTGCAGAGAAACTGAGGACGTGTTGCGCATCTGGACCGCTGCCTGCGGGAGCAATTCCCCCAGTGCTGGGAAGCTTTTCATAGCCGTCCAGCCACGTGCAACCTTCTCTCGCAGGCTGGCATCTTGGCCAGAAGAGCTCACAGTTTCTCAGCAGCAGCCATGATAGTAATTAGAAAGCCGTAAAGAGAAATCCAGGGATGAACTTCTATTCTTCACAAGTCATGGCAAATCTGTTTCTTCATAAAACCTCTTAAAAGGGTGTGACTCCAGGCCCTGAAATCAGCTCTTAGGAGACAGCTATGAGCAAAACCAGATACAGGCTCTCCTCACTCCAACCCCCTTCCCCCGGGAACTCACCATCCCATGAAGGAGGCAGATAGTAATCTTATACTTGCCCAAACAAATGTAGAAATCCATTTGTTTAAAGTATAATAATGAAAAGTAGATTGCATTATGACATCATCTAATAAGGGGTCTGGTTTCCTCAGAGAGAATGACAAGAAGTAACACCTTGGGTAAGTTGGGGAGTCAGTGGGAAGGAGCACTCGGGCTGAGGGAACAGCAATCTTAAGGCGTGGAAGGGATGGGAGAAGAAGCATCCTCAAGAAATTGAGAGGGAAGGATAGATGTGGTGTGGATAAGACAGAGAGAAGCCAAGGCCAGGCCGGGTTCTGTGGGCCGAGCAGGAGAACTTATTCCTATCCTGAGAGAAATAAGAAGTCACTGGAAGGCTTTAAGGAGGAAAGTGGCAGTGTCATGCTTGCATTTTGACAAGACCACTCTGGCTGCTACATGGAGAATGGAATGTGGCACCCCGAGGGGATGGAATAGTCAGGAAGTTATTGTTAGACCTAGGAAGGAAGTGAGAATAGCTTAGACCAGCGTAACAGAAATGGTGAGAAATGGAATGATTGGGGACATATTTAGGAATTAAAATCGCCAGGACCTAGTGATGAATTGGATTTGGGATTGAGCAGTGACAGGCATGACACCTGGTTTCTGGCGCGGAACTGTGTGGGTGGTGAGTCTTCACTTAAATTGGGGAAGCTGGAAGAGGAATGATATAGGGGCAGAGGGACGTCAGCTCTGAGTTGACTCTGAGACATGTTGACTGGGCAGGTCTGGAGCTCAGAGAAGAGAGCTGGAGGTACAGACGTGTGGTTTTGTGGCGGTTGTGTCAGGGATCCTTGATGCTGTGTGGGTGCAGAAGATCACCTAGGGAGGGGGCAGACCTGAAAAGAAGAGAGGGTCCCATACACAGCCTTGAGGAAATGAATGATCAGAGGGAGGTGAGCCTGCAACGGAAACAAACAAAGAGTAGCTTGAGGGGCGCCTGGGTAGCGCAGTGGTTAAAGCGTCTGCCTTCGGCTCAGGGCGTGATCCCGGCGTTCCGGGATCGAGTCCCACATCGGGCTCCTCTGCTGGGAGCCTGCTTCTTCCTCTCTCACTCGCCTGCTGTGTTCCCTCTCTCACTGGCTGTCTCTCTGTCACATAAATAAATAAAATCTTTAAAAAAAAAAAAAAGAGTAGCTTGAGAAGCAGGATTACAAACAGAAGAGTTGTGGAATGTGTAATAAAGAACAGTGCTATCCCTTTATAAAGGCATCTAATAAGGGGCTTGATCTGAGAGAGTGGGGAAAGGTGTCACTGAGAGAACGACTCCAGTGGAAATCTGTAGGCACGCACTTGTTACAGAAACCAAAGGAATAAAATGGTTTCAAGGTGGGAGTGGCCATCATTACAAGGACTGCAAAGAACATCTGGATTTATTATCGGAGGTGTCACTGGCAAGCTCTGAACTTTGTAGGAGTTTCATCTCCTTGGTGTTTTCTAGTTTAGACTAATAATTATTATTATTAATAACACAGGGTACCCTTTAATTTCTATCTATTACAACAGAGTCTCAATTTTAATAGTAACAATGATTATTATACTTCATCTAGAATTGGTTTTGAAGAAAACAAAATATACAAATAATAAAATTTGGCATGATTTCTCCCACAAAGACAATTTTCAGTTAAACAGGAAAAGATGATGAAAAAAAACCAACACCTTTTTTTCTGGTTACTGACTGCTTTGAACACCATTAAGAGTTGATACATGCTAACGAGAAATAAGGCATATTTCCTCGGGTCAGGAAGCAGACGAGAGGTCAACAGGAACCATCCGCTATGGGTGATGCTGTGATTATACTAGACACACGGTATTGGATGAGGATGTGGGACGGATTTCTAGTAGGAGCATTCGAGGCAGAGCAAAGGATCGCGGTCTTTTCAAAGACAAAGCGAGCAAGGGCATGATGTCATCTTTGCAGAGCTGCAGAGGAAAACAAAGTTGCAGCTGATGGACTATGGCAGGAGTGATGAGATATGTAACTTGAAATGGCCAGATCTTTATATGCTATGTAAAAGGATTTGAGTTCAAGGGGCAGGGCATATTAATAAGTTAATGTCAATTTCAGAAAGAGGTAAGCCCCAGAGTCTCAGTGGCTTCACCCAATAGAAATTTTTTTTTGTCCACAGAAAGTCCAAAATCGGTATTCCTGACCAGCAGTCACTCTCCAAATAATGATGCAGACAGTGCTGGGGACTGACATACGTCCTCCCGAATTTTGTGTCATGGAGCCCTAGTCCCCAGTGTGACGGTATTTGGGGGTGGGGCCTTTGGGAGACAATTAGGTTTCGATGAGGTCCTGAGGACAGGGCTTCCATGCTGGGATTAGTGCCCTTACAGGAAGAGGAAGAGACCAGAGCCCGCTCTCGGGCTCACAGTAAGAAGGTGACCCTCTGCAAACCAGGAAGAGGTGCCTCACCAGACACCAAATCTGGTAGCATCTTGATCTTGAACTCCCACCTCCCAGAACGGTGAGAAATCAACGTTTGTTGGTTAAACCACCCAGTCAGTGGTATTTTGTTACAGCAGCACGAACAGACCAAAGCAGAAGGGAAGGGGTAAGATGGAAAAGAAGGAAGAAAGGAAGTGTGAGAGACAGACATTACCCCAACATTTGTTAGGCTAAGTGAGGAGGCCAACATTCTAGGAGCGAGGCTCAGGATTACTGCAAATCAGAACAAGGCAACTGGATTTGCAGGGCTCCTGTTCTTGCCATCGTTAGGACTTGGAGGTGCTGGGTGGTCATCCTCCTTCTGGGTGCTCAGGGCTCACTGCCACACTCCATCCACCGGGTCTGGCCTCCTAAGCCACAAGCCAGCCACAAAGTGCCCTGAGCCCTGACTCACCCTGTGTACCACCTGCCTTCCTCAGTGCCCCAGCTGCCAGCTGGTCCCATCAAGAGATTTCAACTAAGGCTACTGATGGGGTATCGTAGGACGGACTGGATTTTATTCTAACAGCTCCCAGTGCCTTGCTAATTTAAAGGAATGACTACTACAGGAATGATGGCCTTCAGGGTAGAACCCAATGAGGAAGAAAGTTTTGTTCCATAGTCTCAGGACAGTGGCCTCTGTCTGGGCTGATTTTGGCATTCTGCGAGCTCCAGAGCTTGTTTGGGGTCAAGGTTGATTTCCACTGAGAGCTCCATCTGGCCCGGAGCTGATGCTGGTGTGGGAGGCTCAGAAGCTCCGCAGGGTCTCACCACCTTCATTTGCTTTGTGCCTTAGTCCAGGCACTGAACTCTGACCTCAGGCTGTCTGGGCAGGCTTGGCTGCCCCAGCAAGGACTCTTCTTCCTGCAGGGGTCTCACCAGAGAGCTCCAGGGAAAACACTGCACTCCCCCGCCCAACCTTCCCATTCAGGGCAGTGCCTGGGTCCAGAGCTCTTTCCTGGGGTTAGCGGACTGCAAATTGGAATTCCTTATCCAGTGGGATGCCCACCTCAAGCACCAGCTCCTGCGGATGGCCTCTACCGATCCTCTCCACTCCCCACTGGGTCCTCCTTTCTTGCCTGCTAAGAGGCAATTTTATTTTTTAAGTTTCTATCCTTGTTTCTCCCTCCCAAGGAGAGATTCTCTACCCTGGATACAGGTAAGTATCACATGAGGCCATTATAAAATGCTAGTGCCCAGGCTGCACTCTCAGAGGTTCCAGTGTAATTGGTTTGGAGGAAGGGCCCCTGCATCTGTGTTTGTAGAAGCTACCCCAGGTGACTCTCCTGGGCAGCCAGGGCTGAGAGCCCCCTCCCAAAGACACTCAGCCACATGTCTGGTGCCTGTGACCCGATGTGGGGTCTCTGGCCCCTGTCATGGTCCCAAGCTGGTTACACTGTCCTGGGAATCCTCTTTACCTGCCCCAGTCATGGCCAGAGAACCTTCTGGGGTCACTGTACTCTGACATGTTTGAAATCAAGTCCCTTTGGCCTTCTCTGATGCCAACAAGGAAAAGACATGGGCGGGTTGAGCATCTAAAGTAAACTGGGCACTTCACACACATCCCTTTATTAAATCCTCAGAACAGTTGTGAGAAATGACTGCTACTATCCCCACTTTACCATGGAGGAAATGCAAGTTCCAGAGAGAACATGCAGCCAGGAAGCAAGTGAGCTAGGCTGCTGCCAGGGCTGTCTGACTCCAAGTCCCAGGCAAGATCCCCTGCCCTGGTACCTGAGCTTTGGTCAAGGCTGGGGAGGGTCTTGTGCCGCTGGGGTATCCACTGTCCTGCCCAGACTTGCCAGCCCAACTCCCCAGAGAAGAGCCAGCTGCGATTCAGGAGCAGGGATCCTGGCAAAGTGAAGGAAGGGGCCCAAACTTGGTACTCCTGTATTAAGCCAGTCCTCAGTAGAGAATGCTGGAGTCTTACTTTTGATGGCTGAGGACAGTCCTGCAGCCATTTGTCCTAGGTCTGGGCCACAGGCTTTGCTGGTCCCGAAGCCCTCCAAGTGGGCAGGGGTGACCAGCCGCCTCTATGCCTTCCCCAGGTGGGTTGGTGGGCCTCTGGCTGATCATCAAAGAGATTTCACTGTGTTGGGACAGAGAGGCAGCACTTTACCCCCCCACCCCCCCCCCAGGGCTCTTCGTGTGCAGGGAGCTCCTATCTTTCCTGCCGTGTTTCCAGCACTTCACTGAAGCACTTGGGAAACCTCAGGGAAATTTAAAGAAAAGAGCCACAATGTGGCTCTAGACTAATGCAGCTCCTTCCCTGCTGTGGGACCTGGGGACAGTCACTTAATCTCTCTGTGTGTCAGTTTCATCGTCTAGCCAACAGGAATGACCATATGTACCTCGCAGGTTTGTTGGCATGTGACATGAGATAAGACATGTAGAAAATCTGACCAGAGTAAATGTTTAATCACTGTAATACACCTCTGGCCCCCAGATTCTAAAAAGAGATTTTCAGTTTGTACCGACTTTAAGTCACATAGGGGGAGCCCTCTGATCCAGGTCACTCTTAGCCTAAAATATGGCTGCAAGGTCACATCAAGAATTAAAATATACATTTGCAGCAAATATACCATAGAGCAATATACAAACCCTATATTAAATCACTGAGAGAATTCTGGGACAGGTCATCAGGCCAGTAAGGAACAGGAGGAGAGTGTTTCCGGAAAAGGGAAAGACAGAGGGGGCTGACCACTGGGTCACCAGAGAAAGAAAGGGCAGAGCCTGTCTGTTCAATGTCTCAGAAACCATGGACAGGGTTAGCTTACACAGGACTACATGCAGAGGGAGAGCCTCATGCTGGGCAGTGTGGCCACTGGACTGGCCACAGGCTGTTTGCCTAAGGATTGAAGAGAAGTGACTTCGCAGGTCCCACACAAAGCACTCAGTCCTGGTTCCAGATGTTCCTAGTAGTGGCTCAGAACTACCTCAGAGGTTGAGGAGACCAAGGTTCTCCAGTTAAATGGAGAGAAAGGGCTGTTTGTAAGACCTTGCGATCACAGCTCAGATTTGGGAGTTGGGGGGATGAGGGATCCCTGGATAGATGCTAGAATTCTAGCAAAGTAGCTGGCAGGGCTGAGATCTGCAGTAAAGGGCTCACCGGCATCTCACATCCGAAGTAGGTCCAGTCTGTTGTGATCTAAATGACAAGACCCACCTACTCAGAGAAAGAGACTCTGGAAACACCATGCAGCACAGAAGTCAAGATCTTTCTTTGGGGAAGCATGATGTCACTGTAATCATATAATCAATTGCAAGATTTAAATAATCCTGAAGCATGTGCCCCTGACCTAGAGACACTGCTGATAGCTTATATGAGGGGGCACCCAGGGGCATCATTCCAGGAGCAGTCATTCGTTCTTCACCCGGTCCCACTCGGGAGGAGTGCAGTCCTTGACCCTGGGCCAGAGATTCTCCCCATCTAAAGCTAACTAGCAGATGCAGAGATTAAAGTGACACCTTCGGCTTCATTACGACTTGCTGTGGTCTTACCACTGCCGTCCTAACGTGGAGACTCAGCTTGGGCTAGGCATACATTCCTTCTCACCTTGGTTCCCCATCAGTCACTTTTTATGCCTAGTGAGTCATTTTCAGTTGAGCTTTTGGAATCTGCTCTAATGGATGTGTTGTTTCTCATCTCATTTGTCTCCTGGGCTTGCTCTCTGCCCCTGCACCCAAAACCAGTCTCCAGTGGCATCCTGTGCTCAGGCCAGCCCACCGCCCTCTCCCTACTTCAGAAGAGAGCCATCTCCAGAGGTCTCCTAGCTCTGTGGGCCAGGACAACCCTGGGGAAAGGGTCTCTGAGATCAAAGGCCAAACTTTCCCCAAGGACCTGTTCCCACAAGCTCCTGTGCCTCAGATGTATTTTCCTGGAAAAGGTTACATGTTTCTAAGAGAGTTAATTGGCTTAGCTGTTTTAATAAGCTCTCTCGAGACATGTATTCAACAGTTGTACACCTGCCTCATATCACATAAAACGCAGCTTACAGGGGTTATTGTTACAAGATGTGTCAACGTTGGCAAGCCGAGCTGCACTTGGAAGGCGAGATCTGTGCTCTTGGAAGTTGGAGAAATGTGGTTTTTTAATGGGCTCAACTTGGTGGTCCTTGGAAAGAGAGTTGCCAGGAAGCAAGGGTCATTCAGGAAGGCACTGTGCATAGTAGAAAAGTACCACAGCTGGGAGAGCTGATTACTAGCTGGTCTGGAGACCTTGGGACATTCACTTCTCCCATCTGAGGCCCTGGATTTCTTTGTAAGATAAAGGGTTTGATGTAAGGCTTCCATGAAGGGCTGTGAAAGCTGTGAGTTGTGCCAGGACGCCACATCCATGGGAACATCGTTCACATTATAGACATCGTAGATTTGCATATTTATTTTGACAACATTTTGGCCCATGCAGTCAAGTGTTGTTGTGACAAAATAGGTGTATGCAAATAAGTTTCTGTGGGATGGTAGTTAAGTGTTTTTAAAAGGAAATGCCTTTTTTAAAAAAAATCAAGCATGGGCTTACTGGTGACCCCCCCACTTTGTCATTTAAGTTCCCTCTGACTCTATATTTTCTACTCAGGATATTTTTATTAGGTTGTAGAAGAGGATACTCATCCTGAGTGATGTTGGAATACCCAGCAGGAAGGTGGACTTGAGACAGAGATAAGATGAGGTCCTAAAAAATGAACTCGAATTAAGGGCAGTTCCCTTCAAAATTCCCTGGGAACAGTGAGGAAACGAGATGGAGTAAAGCCAAAACATGCCCTCATGGTGTTTGTGAAACCAAAGTCTTACTCCAGAGTTCCTGATTGATCTTTCAAACCGTGAGATCCAGGCCATTGCCTTTGCTTCCACACAGGCCCCTGTGCAGAGATTTAAGAATCGTGTTTTCCTCAATCATGTTGAGGTGACCTGCAGTGACCTCCGTTGACCAGATTCCATGCTGCCCTGAAGCCATGGATACGATCTGAAGGCAGCAGACTCAGAGGTAGAGCAACACACCCACTTTCACAGATTGGGCCTGTGATAGATCCAGAAAGAGCCCACAGACTCCAGATTAGAGAGCTGTCTCGTGGGACCCACACAGCAGCCCCCCCCCCACACCAGTCTGTTGATTTCCATCAGATAAAGACGGAAGAAAACAAAACAAAGTATCTACACTAATTCACCTAGGAATAATTAGCCTTGCTCTCCCTAAAACCGCCAGTTTCATTAATTTCATGTTCCACTGCATTGTGGCTGTCATCTCTTGCTATTTCCTTTGCCAGTCATTTATTCATTCTGGGTTATAAGATTAGAGATATGGTGAATGTGTCTGCCTTTTGAGATCTCACCAAGGAGAGACCATTCTGGTTGGACAGAACAGAAGGATTACACTTGTCGCAGTTTCTGTCCCCCTGGGTACTAGTTTAATCCCTTCTCAGGGGCACAGGGAGGTTTATAGTTTCTATCAAAATTAACTGTGCTTGCAGGACTTGGATTCAGGGCATCTCTGATGGGTTGAGATACAATCCTTTCACTCCATCATCTGGATCTCTGATTACCTGAGTAGATAGCAAATTATAATGCCCTATTTGCTCTGCAATGAAGGTTCTTTCTCTTTGCTCACAGAGCTTCAGTTGTGGGACAGCCTAGAGGGGAATAAATTATGCAACTATCAGTCATATGTCACCTCCAACTCTGCAGACTTCATGCCCAGCTGCTTGCTGAACAGTGCAGTTCCCATAGAGTAGAGCTACTGCTGCATGGTTTCCTAGTTCAGGGGTCTTCAAACTGGGTTCCCAGGGATTTACAAGACCAAAATTACTTTTAAGGAAATCAATTCTAAGACCCTAAAGTTTCATGTGCATTGCACATATTGTCTTGACTAAAAATATGCCCTTTCCATACTTTACATAAGAAAGGAATACCCCTCAGCCATCCAGAACCTTACTAAGGTGCATTGCTCTGACATATGAATGTCTCTAGGTACTAAACAAAGGAACTGTTCAAAATACTGTGTAGGTGTTGAGAGAGTGAATACCTCTAGTGATAAAATAACAAAACTTAAAAAAAATCAAGTATTTTCCTCTGCTTGCTTTTAAATTATTTAGGAAAAACTTAATTGAATTGTCAGCTGAAACATTATTTAAAAATCTATGATGATAGATCACTATATGAATGTTGGCATTCAAAGAAGCAGTTCAAAGAATTAAATGACATTGTACAACAAACTACTGCTATTTCTATCTACTTATTTATGTGAACAACTCTCTTAGCACTTAGACTTAATAGGAATAGAGTGGATTTTGAACTTGTCTTATTCTAGAGATCAGTCATATTCATCCATAGATATATGAATTGATTTTTTAAAACATCCCTATTCCTTTCATTATGATATACATTTATTTTTTATTTTTTTAATTTACTTTTATTTTTATTTTATTTTATTTTCTTACTTGAGAGAGCGAGAGAGGGAGAGAGAGAGATCATGAGCAGGGTGAGGGGCAGAGGGAGAAACAGACTCCATGCTAAGCAGGGAGCCTGATGCAGGACTCGGTCCTCAGACTCTGGAATCATGACCTGAGCCGAAGGCAGATGCTTAACCAACTGAGCCAACCAGGCGCCCATGAGATGCATTTCTAATAAAATGTAACTTTTTATGTTTAAAAATTATTGAGATTTGGTGTTTCCCTTGGTACAAGGACAGGCTAAGTTGTATTTGAAATAACTCTTCTCTTCAGCAACAACTAGAAAAGAGGCTGGACTATGTGTGTATATGTATTGCATAATGGATCAGAGGCATATCAAGACCTAGAGAAGGAGGTATATCTGGCAATTGGTACCCTGTCTCCTCTCCAGCAACATACTGATCTCAAAAGCAGTTGAGAGGCCAATAAACTGAACTGAGCCTTTGAAAGACTCACAGGATGAAAGAAATGATAAAAATTGGATTTCATAGTCCACCAAGAAGAGACCTAGTAAATATCCCAGACGTTTAGCTAAACAATAAAGGGCAACACTCTAGCAATAAGAATGAGCTAGGCATGGGCAAAGGGTGTAGATTTTTTGAGGACTGAGCCTTCATAAAAGGGGGGAGTTTTGAGTCATCTTAAGCCACTGTGGATTGAGATGGTCTGCCCATAGCCTCATGTCCATTGAAAGCAAAGCATTTGCTGTGTAGAAGAAGTTAACAACTATGGAGAGGCAAGTGATATCCACAGTTTTTCATATCTCATATGCAGCATCCTATTTTTTAAAATAACCAGAATATAGGAAAACAAGGCTTGACTGAAAAATCAGGAGAAATAAACAGATAAATCTCAACTGAAAAATCAAGAGAAAAAAAGACAGATGGTAAACTTAAACCCACTAATGATCCACATATCAAACCTGGACTTTAGGGAGCTATGATAAAAGAACTAAATGACAAAACAGAGACTTGCACTAACCAACTGGAATCTTTTTTAAAAAGTAAATTCTAGAACTGAAGACAGTTATCCAGCTTAAATGCAGAGAGGCAAAAGAATGGAAAAGGTAGTAAAGAATGTAAGAGACATATTGGGTATGGTGAAAAGGCCACAGATGGATTAGAGGCACAAGTAATACAATACAGATTATGTTTGAGGACTTTCCAAAACAGACATGAGATATCAAATCATAGATTCAAGAAATGCTATGAAACCAGGAAAGAATATTGTGAATTTCAGAACTGCTGAAAACCATAGATAATGAGAAAATCTTAAAAATTACCAGAGGGGGGGCCTGGGTGGCACAGTCATTAAGTGTCTGCCTTTGGCTCAGGGCGTGATCCCAGCGTTCTGGGATCGAGCCCCACATCAGGCTTCACTAGGAGCCTGCTTCTTCCTCTCCCACTCCCTCTGCTTGTGTTCCCTCTCTCACTGGCTGTCTCTCTCTGCCAAATAAATAAATAAAATCTTAAAAAAAAAAATTTACCAGAGGGAACTTTTCAAAGGAACTATATTAAGACTGACAGCTGACTTCCCAGCAGAAATATTGGGATACAGAAAGGCAATGGAATGGTATCCTCAAAGTGTTAAAAAAAAATTATCAACCCCAAATTCTATATCCATTGAAAATAACCTTCAGAAATGAAGACAAAAAAAAATGACTTTTTCTAGAGACAGAAACAGGAAATTTATTGCCAGCAGGTTTAGAGTAAAGGAAATACTAAATTCTTTAGGCAGAAAGAAAATGGTCACAGATGGAAGCACAGAGAAGGAGGAAAGAATGAGGAACAACAGAAGGAGTAAATATGTAGGTAAAAGTAAATGAATAATAGTAATAATAATAATATTTGTATTAAAAAGCCATAGAGAATTAAAATACATGACAACAGAAGCACAGAAGGTGGGAGAATGTAAAATTTAAAGTATTCCAACATCTTTGTACTTTCTAGGAAGTTACAGAAGTGCAAATTTATATTAGACTTCAGTAGATCAATATTTCAATTTTTTGTCATATCCAGGGCCTTATGCCAAGAAGATATTAATTAAAATATATAAATAACAAGCTAATAAAGGCTGAAAATGGAACAACACTAATAATACATACTTAGTCCAAAAGAAATCAAGAAAAGAGAGAAAAACCATCAGATATGTGATGAATACATGACATTTAGTTAGATGGCTGATTGAAACACAGAGATATCAGTAAATACATTACATGTAAAAGTTTACTTTTTTACTAATATTTTATTATTTCAATAATCTGAGTTATTCTATTTGTTTAAAGTCCAAAAGCAGATGAAGCTAATCCATATTATTAGAATAGTATTTACATTTGGGAGAATAGGACTAGACGGTGCCCGTGTTTGATAGTAATGTTCTGTCTCCTGATCTGTGTGCTAGTTACACAGCTGCATTCACTTTATAGAAATTCACTGACCTGTACAATTATGATTTATTCATTTTTTGTCTATGTTAAACTTCAATAAACATCTACATTAAAAACAACTATCATCAGACTGGACAAAAACAAAACCTAATATATGCTGCTTGTAAACGGCATACATTAAGTATGTGGAAAATTTTAAAGTAATAGCATTTTGAAAAGAGATGTGACACAGAAAAACTAACCAAGGGAGAGCTGGTGCAGCTATACGAATATCAATGTATACTAAAAATCTAGACTATTTTTTATAATAATTTTTATTATGTTGTGTTAGTCACCATACAGTACATCCCAAGTTTTTGATGTAAAGTTCCATGATTCATTACTCGCGTATATTTTTAAAATAAAGAAGGATACTTTATGTTGATATAAGGTTGAATCCACCAAGAAAATGTAACAATTCTAAATTGCAATGCTCTTGATTGAACAATCGCAAAATAAATAAAGCAAAAATTGACAGAACTAAAGGAGTGATAGGTAAATTCACGATGATATTAGAAGATTTTAAGACCTCTTTTCAGTAACTGAAATAAGAGAACAAAAAATAAGAGAACAAAAAAATTAGAAGGGTACAGAAAATTTTTACAATATAATTAACATATTTACCTAATTGACATTACTAGAACACTGCACCCAACAACTGATGAATACACATTATTCTCAAGTGCACACAGAACATTTGTAAAAAATGACCATATGTTAGTCATAAAGCATTTCTCAACAAATTAGAAAAGTGTGAAATCATACAGAATGTGTTCTCTAACCACAGTGTAATTAAAGTACAGTCAGTAATAGAAAGAAAACTTTAAATCCTCATATATTTGGAAAATAACCAGAGACTTCTAAATAATTCATGGTTCAGAGAAGAAGGTACTGTGGAAATTTAGAAAATATCTTGAATGGAAGGCTAGTGAAAATATTACATATAATGTAGCAGGATAAATGGGATGCAACTAAACTCATGCCTGAAAGGAAATCAATACTCATACTTGCATATATTAGATAAAAATAATGGTTGAAAATCAATAAGCTAAGTCTCCATCTCAAAGCAAATTAAATTCCACCAAATGGAAGAAAAGGCAATAATAACAATAGAGCAGAAATGAAGTAGAAAGCAAACATATGAGAGAGGGGATTGACAAAGCCACATTTGTTATTAAAAAGAAATGAGGGGCACCTGGATGGCTCAGTAGGTTAAGTGTCTAACTCTTGATTTTGGCTCAAGTCACGATCTCAGGGTCATGGGATCAAGCCCCATGTTGGGCTCAATGGTCAGTGCAGAGTCTGCTTGTCGCTCTCCCTCTGCTCCTTCCCCCAGCTTGCACTCTCTTTAGCTCTTAAAATAAATAAATAAGAAAATAAAATCTTTTTAAAAAAAGAAAAAAACTAATAAAATGGGTGAAACCTTGACAAGGCTTATCAAGGAATAAAAAGAGAAGACACAAATAACCAATAATAAAATGGAAAGGGAGCATCAACGTGGAACCTATGGACATTAAAAAGCTAGTAAAATAATATTATGAGAAAATGTTATGCCAATGTATTTGAAAATGTAAATGAAATAGATTTCTGGAGAAAAATTACTAAATGGACCCAAAAAAAAAGAAAATTGGTGGGGCGCCTGGGTGGCACAGCGGTTAAGCGTCTGCCTTCGGCTAAGGGCGTGATCCCAGCGATCTGGGATCGAGCCCCACATCAGGCTCTTCTGCTATGGGCCTGCTTCTTCCTCTCCCACTCCCCCTGCTTGTGTTCCCTCTCTCGCTGGCTGTCTCTATCTCTGTCAAATAAATAAAATCTTTAAAAAAAAAAAGAAAGAAAAGAAAATTGGAATACTTCTATAGCTATTTTTAAATTAAATCTTTAAAAGCCTTACCTAGGGGTGCCTGGGTGGCTCAGTCAGTTAAGTGTCTGCCTTTGGCTCAGGTCATGATCCCAGGGTTCTGGGATCAAGTCCCACAGCAGGCTCCCTGCTCAATGGGGAGTCTGCTTCTCCCTCTCCCTCTGCTCTTCCCCTTGCTTTCTCTCCCTGCCCCCCTCAAGTAAATACATAAAATCTTTAAAAAATAATAAAAAATAAATAAAAGCAGAATGCCCCAGTATTAGATGCCTCCACTAGTGAAGTTTTCAAACATGTAAGAGAAAAGTAACACCAATCTTACACAAACTCTTTCAGAGAATGTATAATGCTAAATCACATCCATAATGAAGTCAGTATAAGCTTGATACTAAAATGTGGCAAGACTATTAAAAGAAAGTTAAATTATAGGACAGCCTTTTTCATGAACATAGATATAAAAATTCTAAACAAAATATTTGTAAACTGAATCAAGCAATACACAAATAGAATAATATATGCCAACCAAGTTGGGTTTATTACAGAAATTAAAGATAGGTTTCGTATTTTAAAATCTATCAATGTAATTCTCAACAGCAACAGAATAAAAGTTAAAAAAATTTTGATCATCTTAGTAGATACATAAAAACTATTTGATAAATATCAACAATCATTCATTAAAAAAAAAAACCCTTAGTAAATGAAACTGGAATTTATTAGAATGAACTTGGGTAACTAGTAAAATACCTCCTTAATCTGAAAAAGAATATCTACCAAAAACCCTATAGCAAACATAATAGTTGATAGAAAATGTGTTCAGGAATGAGATAAGGGTGCTGCCTACCATAAATTCTATTCAAAATTATATTTAGAGGTCCTATCCAGTTGGGGGATGTGATGGGGAGGGCAAGGATAAAAATAAAACAAAAAGAAGAAAAAGGATTGTCATTATTCTGTATGACTCTGCAAAAATCCAAAAGAATTCACGTTTAGAGTTACTGAGGTAAGTCTTTTGCTATAAGGTCAATATTTTAAAACTATTGTATTTATCTATACTAGGAACAAAAAATTAGAAAATGAAATTTAAAATCCAATATCATTGGGGCGCCTGGGTGACTCAGTTGATTGAGCGTCTGCCTTCAGCTCGGATCATGATCCCAGGGTCCTGGGATCGAGTCCCGCATCGGGCTCTCTGCTCAGTGGGGAACCTGCTTTTCCCTCTGCCTGCTGCTCCCCCTGCTTGTGCATGCTCTCTCTCTCTGTCTCTGTCAAATAAATAAAATCTTAAAAAAATATATCATTTACAATAGAATCAAAACACAAAAAATAAAGGAATAAATCTAACAAAAATGGCTTGAGAACTTAGAAAATTTAGAGAAATGTAAAAAGACCTTAAAAAGTGGAGGAATGTATTATGTTAATGAATTGGAAATCTTAATATTATATAAACTTTCCCAAAGCTCATCTATAGATTCAGTGTAATCCCAATCAAAATTCCAGCAGCTTGTGTGTGTGTGTGTGTGTGTGTGTGTGTAAATTTTGTGTGTGAATTGACAGGTTAACTCGTAAATTTATATGGAAATGCAGAATCAAGAATAGCAAAAACAATCTTGAGTCAAACGAATAAAACTGGAAGATTTACCCCATTAAATATGGACATTTTAAAACTACAAAAATGAACACAAAATGGTATTTATACAAGAGTAGACAAATAGACTAAGAGTAAAGTTTAGGTATTCTTTTTTTTTTTAAAGATGTATTTATTTGAGAGAGAGAGCATGAGAAGGGGGGCAGAGAGAGAGGGAGAGAGAATCTGAAGCAGACTCCGTGCTGAGCACTGAGCCCTACCCAGGGCTTCATCTCATGAAACTGAGATGAGGACCTGAGCCAAAACTAAGAGTTGGACATTTAACTGACTGTGCCACATAGGCCCGTCCCTACTTTATATATTCTTGAAACAGACCCACAATACCTGATTTATGACAAGGGAGACACTTCAGAGCAAGTAATGAAAGATGATCTTTTCAAAAAGTTATAAAATGTCTATTGAATGTATGTGTGTGTGTATGTGTGTGTGTGTATATATATATATATATATATATATTCAGACTCCTGTCTAACACTATCCATAAAAATTCTAGGTAATTCCAGGTAGACTATAGATCTAAAGGTAAAATGTAAAACATAAAGCTTCTAGAAGAAAACATAGGTGACTATAATACCTTCGTGACCTTGGGTAAGAAAAATATTTCTTAAACAGGAAAAAAATAGCATAACAATATAGAAAAATGATGAAGAAAATAGACCTTCTTGGGAACTTCTTGAAAATTGGCAACTTCTTGAAAGGACGTCATTAAGAGCAAAAAGAAATCCACAGAGTGGATGGAGGTATAACAAAAAGAAGTTTGTATCTGGAATATATGAATGACTCCTACAAAAAACAGTTAACTCAATAGAAAACTCTAGAATATTTGAGCTGCCACTTTACATAACTGGATGTCCCAATGGTCAATAAACCTAGGTAAAGATACTAAACATTATTGTTTATTAGAAAAATGCACAATAAAACTGCAATGAGATAACTGCATACCCACCAAAATGGAAAAAAGTGATTCATTAAAAAAACTGACAAGTCCAAGTGATGGCAAGGATGGAGTATCTGGAAGTCTCACAAAGTGCTGGTAGGGGCAAACTAATAAAACAGCTTGGAAAAACTCTTTGGCATTATATACTAAGTTGAACATATACATACCCCAAATCTAGCAATTCTACTCATACATATATTCCAACAGAAATGCATGCCTGAGTGCATCAAAGAACATGCACAAGAATGTTTGTGTCAGCATTATTTATAATTTTTAAAAACCGGATGGTAATGCAATAGAACTTTTGTACATTCTTGGTTTCCTATTAAAAAAATAACATTTATTTTTAGTAAACTTGGTTCAATTCAATAAATAATGGTAAGAATTAAAAGTCAACTATAATCCCTCTGAATCAGTCAGGAATTGTCTGTGGCAAATACTAGAAAATCTATCTAATAGTGAACAAAGGATACACACGTGGGAAATTGCATCACGTTACAAGAAGTACTTTATGGGGTTCATCTGCTTAACAACTTCATTTTAAAAACCCAGGCTTGTTATACCCTTTGGCTACATTTTAGCATATTTATTTGTTATCTTCATACGTTACCTCATGGTTTCAAGATGGCTGCTGTAGGTCTGGGGATCACATCCTCACAACGTGCATTCCAAACTGGAAAAGATGGAATGAGGCAGTGCCAGCAAAGCACTTTGTCTTTCATACAGAAGTATTTTCTTATATTCATTTCCTACATTCATGTTACATTCATTTCCACTCTTTTTGGACACAAATATGCTTTAAATATTTATAAAAATGATGGGACACCTGGGTGGCTCAGTTGGTTAAGTGTCTGCCTTTGGCTCAGGCCATGATCCCAGGATCCTAGGATTGAGCCCTGCAACAGGCTTCCTGTTCAGTGAAGAGCCTGCTTCTCTCTCCCTCTGCTGCTCCACCTGCTTCTACTCTCTCTTTGTCTGTCAAATAAATAAATTAAAATCTAAAAAATAAAAAAATATTTATAAAAATGATATTATCCTTTACACACCACTTACTAGCCTCTCCCCTAAAATATGCCAATAAACACAAATGACATAATGATTTTAATGCCTGCATATAATTTAACCATACCACTCTACCAAACATTTAAATTGTTTCTTGATTTTATATTATAAATAACAGCATAATAAAGATGCTTATATATACAGCTTTCTTAGAATATGTTCCTAGAAGTGATTTGCCTAGGGGAAGCATGCACAGAATAAAAATTGTGTAAATATCGCCTAACAACGCTATTTTCAAGGGACAAGAGGGACTCAAGAACTCACACCTCGGTATATGGCTCTTATTAGTGTTTTCCAAACACAGATATTGATCCATAGAGTACAGTGAAACCAATTTATGGATTTCTAATCAGTATTTAAAAAACCAGAATAGAATAGAACAAGAAAGTGTTAGCCTGCTTTGTTCATAGTCTGGTGAAACTTTTGTGTCTGCCGTGTGTGTTTCTGTGTGTGTCACGAAGCAATATGAGTATTTTGCCACGAGTTATGGACAAAATGTTTTTAAAATGTTCCTGTCAATGAGCTCTTCAGTCATGCCTTCTGGTTTCCAGCACCCATTTCTTTATTTTCTTTTCTTGTTAACTGCCTTGATAAGAAGTTTTACAACAGTAATAAATTGCAGCAGTGATGGCAACATTCCGGATTTGCTTCTGAACTAAATGAAAATGCATCCCATGATGTTTTGAAAAGTAGAATTTTCACTGTGGTTAATATCTAGCACGTCAGGGAAAGTTTCATTTCCTCTTTACATCAAGTTACATAAGGGTTTTCTTTTTCATTAATAAGGAGCTGGATTTATTTTTAGTTAACTGTTATGATTAAGTCCTAATTTTATTACTTGTGGTCAGATAATATGCAAGGTGGCCTATAAAATTTCTGCTTTTTGGAGGTGGGATTTTCTTTGTGGACCAGAATTTGATCAGGTTTTCTGTTAGGTGTGATAATATTGAATATTCTGTAATAATAAGATTAAAAATTTTCAGTATCTATTGAATCCAGCTTATTGATACTAACATTCAAATCCTCTATATCTTTAAATAAAACAAGATGAAATAAGAGAGGGAGACAAACCATAAGAGACTCAATCATAGGTAACAAACAGGGTTGTTGGAAGGGGGGTGGGTGGGGAGATGGGGTCACTGGGTGATGGACGTTAAGGAGGGCATGTGATGTAATGAGCACTGGGTGTTATATAAGACTGATGAATCACTGACCTCTACCTCTGAAACTAATAATACATTATATGTTAATTAATTGAATTTGAATTAAAAATTCAAATCCTCTATATCTTTATATAGCTATATCTTTTTTTTAAAGATTTTATTTATTTATTTGACAGAGAGACAGCCAGCGAGAGAGGGAACACAAGCAGGGGGAGTGGGAGAGGAAGAAGCAGGCTCCCAGTGGAGCAGGGAGTCCGATGTGGGGCTCTATCCCAGGACCCTGGGATCACGCCCTGAGCTGAAGGCAGACGCTTCACAGCTGAGCCACCCAGGCACCCCTATATTGCAATCTTTAAATCAGTGTCTAGAATGAAACATTATATATTGACCGTTCCTTTCCTCCAGCAACAATGAAAATGCTTTTCCTTCCTTCCCTGGCACTCTCCCCCAGTTTTTGTTGAAATAATTTGGAACTTTATATCCAGACTATTACATTAAAAGATTTTAAATATGCACCTCATTTTTCAATAAAATATTTTCACATAGCTACATTAATATTTATTACTTAATCTAACTATGTTTTGCCATGTTATTGTTTACTGCTATTTATTTCAAAACTCCATCTTCGTTCTTGGATTCTTTTATTTTGACTTGAGTCAAAATCAGTAAGCTTGAGTAAATCTTTATGGTACATAATTTCTGTCCTTGTATGTCTGAAATTGCCAGGTACCATTTTAAAATAATACCAAAAGTTTTGGAGTCAGATAAAACTAGATTCAAATGTCAGCTTTTTCTTGTGCTTGCCCTGTGAATGGGGAAATCTCTTTACTTTTCTGACTCAGTTCCTTGTGTGTACAATGGAGGGACTATTAGCTTACAGGATTAGTAAAGTTTATACCAAGTATAGTGTATTAACACTGGTACGTAGTAGTAAGTTAATAATAGATTGTCATTATTATTATTAATCTTTGTACGATACCATCTTTATTGAACATTATCCACATTTTAATACAGTGTTATGCATATTAAAGGTACTCCATTAAATTGTATTATTATTTAATATTTGAGATAATTTACATACAATAAAATAGATAGATCATATGAGTATAGTTTGGTGCATTTTTAAAATTGCGTGCATCTCTGTAACTACCACCCAAATCAAGATAAAACATTTTTCCATAGTCATTCTTCCTTTCAACCACTCCCTGTCCCCAGGAGCAAATGTTTTCTGATTTGTATTGTCATAGATTCATTTTGTCTATTCTCAGGCTTTATATAAATGGTGTCACACCATATATATTCTTCTGCATCTGCCTTCTTTAGTTCACTGTAAGATTTTTGAGTTACATTCCCTGTGTGGCATGCATCAGTAGTTTACTGTTTTTCACTGTTGAGTAGTATTTCATAGCATAAATATATCAAAAATTGTTTTTCCATTCTCCTATTTATGCATAGTTATTTCCAGTTTGGAGCTATTATAACTAAGGCTACCATGAACGTTTTGTACAAGTCTTTTTGTGGACATATGTTTTCATTCCTCTTGTGTAAGTATCTGGGGGGTGAAATTGCTGGTTCATTGGGTAATGTCTATTTGACTTTATAGGAAACTGGTGAACAATTTTATAAAGCGGCCGTATCATTTTACTCTCCCACCAGAAAATTATAAACGTTCTAGTTGCTCATCTTCACTATCATTTAATATTTTATAAAAATCTATTTTGAATTATAACCTTATCAACTGCTTATATTTATTGTTACATGGTATAACTTTTTCCCATCCCTTTCTTTTTAACCTGTCAGTATATTTATATTTTAAATTTTTTTCTCTTACAGATAGTATAGTATATATTTGGGTCTTAATTTTTTATCTAGTCTGACTATCTTTACCTTTTAAATAAAGTATTTAGTTCATTTACATTTGATGTAATTATTGATATGGTTGGGTTTAAGCCTACATCTTTGTATTATTTTTTAATTTGTCTTAACTGTTTTTATTCCTCTGTTGCTCATTTCTTGTATTCTTTTCCATTAATTGAATACTTTCAGAATTTTATTATATTTTCTCTCTTGATTTCAGATTTTATTGTTTTTTTTTTCCTAATGGTTACTCTAGACATACCAACATGCATCCTTAACTTATTCATGCTCTACCCTGAATTAATATTATATTATTTCACAATGAAGTTGGAGTTTTTAAAATTTTATAATGCCATTTGTCCACTTATATGTTTTTTATATTCTTATTGTCATCTGTTTTACTTAATATATATATTGTAATATATTGTTTTTCATTTTGCTTTAAATAGTCAATAATCTCTTAAAGAAATTTCTTTTATGGTTACCCTTTCTGGCCAATATTTGTGTCGTCTGCGGATCTGGTTCTGTTGAGTATTTTTCTCTTAATTATGAGGCATATTTTATTGCTTCTTAGTACATCTCATGATTTTTTATTATATGCTGAACATTATATGAAAAAGAACAGTAGATTGTGTAGCAGATGATATTTTCCCTGAGAAAAATTCATGCCTCTTCCTATGCCAGGCCTTTAGGGTGGAGGCTAAGTCAGTCTAATCTGTAGTTGAGCTGGGTCTGGGGTTTTCTGAAGCTTTAGTTAGATTTACTTTGCCACCAGTTTCAAATGTCATGAGGGAAGATAAGGATTATCCCTTTATCAGGCTTTGGAATTTGTCCAGTGGAGAGCTCGCTGTTCTTTACATGGAAAGTTTATGCTGCCTACTTTTTGAATCACTGAGTTCTTTTTCTCTCTAGCATTGTTCTCAACTTTCTGCAGCTTGGAAGTCCCTCTAATGTTCTGTCCCTAGCCGTTGATGAGCTGTTGCATTGCACTCAGTGGAGTGTTTGTGTACTTGAGGGAAATTTGTCTCCGTTCTCCTGTCCTACCCTTAGCCTTTAGTAGATGCTACTATGGTTCTGGAATGAGTTAAAGTTCATTGTAATTTTTAAGAATAAAAAATAAAAATAAAAAAATGGATCTACTTTGCCACATGTTCTATCTTTACTATAGAATTCTACATGTAACTAATCAATAAAAAGTTGTTTTATCCTCCTTTAACTTGAAGAAAGGGTAAATTTCTTAGGTGAACTATATCGCTATGGCAGTGTTAAGTCCAGATTCACTTTAATCCAATAAAATGATTAAGAGAATATATGATTGATAATATTAACCAACATAATTCTTATTTATTATACAGAAATACTTGTTGTTTGATATTACTGTGCAAACATAAAAAGGTGTGTTTCTTTTATCTGCCAAAACCATGTTCAAAATTCCATTACTTGCAAACTCATGATATCCATGTACCAGGTATGCCAGAAGCAGATACCTGACCATACTATATAAGGCCATTAAAGTTTTGAAAGATAGGCAGTGTTTTATTTGCTTCTGAACACTGATACTGAGCACAGAGTAGATGCAAAGAATGGCCTTCATACATAGTTGAGTAAACAGCTTTGCAAGAACAAAAAACATTCACAAATAACCTTCAACAAATGAAACATATGTCTAAAGTGCTATAACTGGTCAAGACCCCACTGGCATTTCTTTTTTTTTTTTTTAAGATTTTATTTATTTATTTATTTATTTGACAGAGACAGAGACAACCAGTGAGAGAGGAAACACAAGCAGGGGGAGTGGGAGAGGAAGAAGCAGGCTCCTAGCGGAGGAGCCTGATGTGGGACTCGATCCCAGAATGCTGGGATCACGCCCTGAGCTGAAGGCAGACGCTTAATGACTGCGCCACCCAGGCGCCCCCCCCCCACTGGCATTTCTTACCATAATGAATCTTTTTCAATAACCCATTGGCAGGATTTACTCTTGGGTCATCTAGCCTAATCATCTTACTCAACAAAAACCTTTGGAAGGGGAGCTGCCTGCCTTCTAGGCCTATCTAAATTGTCCTAAATAGCCCTTGTTCTCCCAAGCTACTGGGCAGAAAGAGATGGGTTCTCCCACAGAGCACTCATATTTGCTATGGTGTGCTGGATTTGCTAAGGAATTCTTGGAGGCTGCTCCACCTTCTTATAAATGAGCTGTAACGGACTAGCAGGTATACTCAGGAGTGGGTTTAGTGCATTTCCTGACAGAGACAGCCCTTTCCCCCCTACTCCCAACTTGTCCCACTTTACTTACCTCTACCTTGAGAAATCATTTTCTCTGGGCTATAAGGATGCTCACTATCTTGTCTCCTGACATCTCTTGTCCAGAACTTTCTTTTGTGTATAGTTCCCCACACTAACCTTGTTTCTCATCTCTGAACTTTTGCTTCTGCTTCTCTCTTTGCTTGGGACGTCCCTTCCTTCTCCACCTCCATCCCCTGACACATTGGCCAAATGCAGTTTATAAGACTGAGCCCAGCCTGGGGGTCCAAGGAAGGCTTCCAGGAAGAAATAATCCCTCAAGGAAATGCCCCTTGTCTGAGTTCCCACACCAGTAAGTGTGCATCTCATTTTAGACTTCACATATTACACTTTTCCCCTAAATGTCTCCTCCCACTAGACTAGATTCTGGGATGCTCCAGGATAGAGACCCTGACTGACACGTTTTTGTTTCCACTATGTCTGAACACAGTGACTAGTTCATAGCTGGTGCCCAGTGATACTCAACTAACTTAAACTGAGACTTGCTCATCCTTCTCCTGCCCTATATTTTGATAATAAGGTTGGTGTCTCTTCCTCAGAACAACTACTTCTACTTGTCCAGGGATCTGGGGCAGTGAAGCTGAGGCCATAGAAGCTCCTAACATCTGAATGCCCTTAACTCTTTATTTCATTTTGGGGTGCCTGGGTGGCTCAGTCGGTTGGGCCTTTGACTCTTGATTTTGCCTCAGGTCATGATCTCAGGCTCATGGGATCAAGCCCCACGTCGGGCTCTGAGCTCAGCACGGAGTCTGCTTGTCCCTCTCCCTCTGCTCTTCCCTCCACCCTCACATGCTCTCTATGTCTAAAATAAATAAATAAAATCTTTAAAAATACCCTTTTACTTCATTTTGGGAGAGGCAAAGTCACGTCTCAGAATCCTTGCTTTAATTCAGTGATTTTTAGGTTTGCTAATTTAGTGCGGTATTTCTAAGTCCAGTTAGACTACTGAAATATTTATTATTCTAGGACTAATCAGATACTACCTAATACTTGATTTTACAATAGACAAAGACACACTAGAAGCCTTAGCAGTTATGAAAAATCTATGGGAAAAAGTTTTAATTGAGACCTTTCTGTGTATGAATTAATTTTGTTTCAAATTGGGAAAGACAACATTAACCAATTTTGCTAGTCCCCATCATGGGACGCCAGTGTCGCATAGGAAGAGAACATCTGCTCCAGTTAAACAAAATTACAGTGAAATATTTTGACTAGTGGTGTTTGCTTCCTGAAATAAGCTCAAAAACCGACCTTAATTATTAAAGAAAGTAACCATTTACTATCTTTTTCCTTCTTAGGCTGTGAGGTTGAGATTCTTGGGGTCAGACCTACCTACTGCCTAGAATATAAAAACGTCCCAACGGATATCAATTTTGCCAATGCAGTCAGCGATGCTCTTGACTCCCTCAAGTAAGTGTCCCAAAGTTTTAGCCATACCATTGTTCTTCATTGTTTTCAGGACCAAGAATGAGTGCTACAGTGGATTAAGAAAGCTTGGTACAGGTGGAATAATGTCCCAGAGATGTGGTGAATCTCTTGCATGGTGACTGTTAACTACTACCAGAGAATAATTGTGAGTGAGTCATTTCAGGTAGGGGCACTCTTCGTGAATGTTGAATCGAGAGCAAGAAAATCCACAAGGGTTTGGGACTTTCTTCTTTATATTGATGGACAATCGAGTAGCAATATGAATGTCAACATCTCTCTAATTGAGATTTAGTGAATGCTTATATTTCAGAAAATGTTATTCTTTGGCTAGAAGGGGGGATCTGTGGTGAAATAAATTGAAAAAATTGCCTACTCTACCCTCTTCTTGGCATGTACAAAACACGTTAGCATTTTAGAACATAGAGCCTTTTTTTCCTCCCACATGGAACAATGACACAGAACTTTAAAAATGCAGAAATCATTAATGGTCAACAAGAAAGGTCAGGAGAAAGCCTCAAGGCAGCCTCAGAAGTCACTAGATGTGGAAGTCAAGATGGGAGACTCTCATTGGGGGCTCTCATATTTCCAGGGCTGGATTTGAGGTCACCTTGGCTGCTGAGTGGGTCTCCTGGGTGGGGTCAAGGCAGAAGACCCATAATAATCAGTTTGGAGACCAGGGAGGGACCGTTATCCTCCCAGGAGGAAGAGCTGGGCAGCCTCCGAGGGCCACCATATCCTAGGCACTGTGTACAGCTCACCAGCAGTAACCACATGGATCGGCCTCTAGCTAAGATTGCCCCAGATACAGAGTTGACCAATTATGAATCCCATTCTTGTCATCGCCATCCCAAACATTGCAGGGAGCAGCAGTCACGCCCACAGAACTATACAAAGAAAAAACAATACCCCTCCCTTCATTGCTTCTTAGAATAATTCCACTTCCGTGAAACCTACCTAGATGGGCCTTTGAGGCACAGGAAGGTTCAAGCTCTGACAGATTGGAGAGGAAATAGGTTTGAAATACTTAAAAATGGAGATGTAACAAATTTTAAAGTTTAGATTTTTTTCTGGAGGGAAGAGGGAAGGGACAGCGTCTGGAATGAACTTTAAATAAATATTATTAACTATTGAATCAATATTCTTCAACATATGGCTTGTAAATCATGTGTGTTATATGATCCTGCCTCCTACCGACTCTACTTTCTTTTCCTTGCCCACAAGTGCTGGAAAACCACACACACGAATATCGTGAACTGGAATATTGTGTTACAAATTAGTTTGTGCAAAGCAGAAGAGCAGAGCTGGAACTTTGGAATAGCTCTGTGTCTATACAGTGCTGTTTCCAACACATCCAAAATGCTGGCCACCCCTTCAGGCTATTGCCATGCTAAAGATGAACATTGAGAACATAGTTGTCATACAAATACCTCCAAATAACCCAACACTCTATTTGGGAGTGTAATCTTTTTCTCATTCTTCTTGCCTTGGCAGTTGAATGGTCCCCCACAGTATACAACTCCTTGTCCTGAGGCATGCAGCATGCTGGAGGAAGGAGTGCTGGGCTCCATTTCCTAGAGAAGTTTCTGTTTCTCTGTTTCTAGAGAAGTTTTTCTTTTTCCCTTTTCAAGTAACATGACAAAGCTATGGAACACTGGGGAATAACATCTTTACCTTAGAGCACAGCATTTAGAAAGGGGGAGGGTCATGGCGGGAGTGGGGTGGTAGTATGTATATGTACGTGTGTGTATCTTTTGTGTGTGTGTGTGTGTGTGTGTGTGTGTGTGTGTGTATTTAGCAAAGGCATTGGGCTCTCCTAGACAGAAAAGGCTACAAAGAACTGGAGGCCCAGGAAAGTGGTCCTGGGCTAGGCCTCTATCTGGTGTGACCTGGTGCTACCACATTGCTCAATTGGCACCATTCACGTTGCAGTCTGCGTAAATGGCCTTGAGCTCCAGGGGACGGCATTCACATAATCCACCAGTGAATGATGCTTCTGCAGTTGGGCAGTGCAGGCCTAGGCAGGATGGAGTCAGGCCGGTACAATTGTCTGGTGGGATCTTCATACTGTCAAAGCTAACAGGGCCACCAGAAACAGCCCCTGTGAATAGTGGTTGGAAAGATGGAGAGCCATCATTTCTAAAACTAGTCAGGGCTTGAAATGAGACAGAGAAGAAAGAGAAGAAAAACCCTAGGCCAGATGATACCTATTGCCTGTGGAAATTGTAAGATGAGTTAGGCTCTCTTGCAAAGAAAAAGAAGGCACCTTCTTTACCCAATCTATGCACCTTCCTCCCTCCCTCCCTCCCTTCCTTCCTTCCTCCCTCCCTCCCTCCCTTTCTTTCTTTCTTTCTTTCTTTCTTTCTTTCTTTCTTTCTTTCTTTCTTTCTCTCTCTCTCTCTCTCTCTCTCTCTCTCTCTCTCTAGCAGGGATGGGGAGAGGGAGAGAGAATCTTAAGCAGATTCCACACCCAGGACAGAGCCCAACGCCAGGCTCAGTCTCATGACCCTGAGATCATGACCTGAGCCGAAATCAAGAGTCGGACCCTTAGCCGACTGAGCGACCCAAGCACCCCCGACCTATGCATTTTTAGAACATGTCTCATAACCTTCTTACAAAGTAGAATAAAGAATTGACATTTGTGCACACCATAGTTAAGACCACTTTACATGTACCAGCTTATTCATGTAAGAATCTGACTCAAAGGAATTATGAATTCCCTTGGTGTGTGTGTTTAGGCAAAGATGTATTAATTATTTATCTTTCCATCAGATGGCCCCAAAAGAAGGAGCAAGTTTTAGACCCTATAGCTTATCTCTTGGCTTCTGTTTGGCTGTATCTCAAATTCCTAGCTATAATTTGAAGAGTGCTTAGAGTTCACACAAGTGTGCAAACACAGACATGCACGTGCGTGTGGGCACACACACACATTTCTCCTGATCAGTACTGCTTATAGGGTGTCTTTGTCCACTCTGCTATTAGTCTGAGAGGCAGAGAGAATGGGATGCAGGATAGATACACTTTTCCAGAAGGCAGTTAAGAATGACCTAGGGACAGCCTTTCGGCAAAGAGTCCAGCTCAGCCAAGAAGCCGCACAGTCAATAGGAAGGACTAGTCCAGTTTCCATGTTTGACCTGGGCATTGCCATCCGGTGCTCCTAAAGCTTTACTGACCCAGGCCATATCCAGGGTAGATGCCGCCTCGCACCTGCACGGCCTCTAGTGTAGACGAAAGGAGAAGGCGAGGAGAATTCGGGTCTTCAGCACCCATCTGCTAGCATTGGGTCAAAGGCGCTCTTGCCGTTGACCCATTCTGCTGTTCCGTCTGCTGTATCACACAGGTGTCGTCCTCCCCCTTACACGGAGCCGGCTGATTCTCCCAAAACTAAGTACGTTGCCTGAGGCCGCACACAGCTAGTGGGTGGTGGAGCCGGAGCCCAGTTCTGAGTGAGAATCGCCTGGACAGTTCAAAGTCAACTTCACGGCTCTCCTCCTGGTCTGCACCCATACCTCTAAGGCACCCTGAAACCGAATCAGACGGAGAGGGTGTAGGGGATGGCTCCTTAGCAAGGCTCCCCTGTGGGGCTGTGCTGGGCCTGGGGCTCATGAGGGCCTGAGGTGGACTGGCAGCCTTTGTGGGCTGCTCACTGCTTGACGTGTTCAGCAGCACACAGCCCCAGCCCCGGGCATGCTATGTACCATGCCACCACACGGGGACAGCGAGGCAACATCCCTGTCCACACAGCCACAACAGAAAGCACTTTGTGATCACATCGCTTAATCCATCCTCCTGGAAGTTCTGTTTGTAGTGCTTCGGCGGGCAGGAAAAGGGGCATGAGTAGTTCATCTGGGGGACAGGGTGCACGGCAGCAGCCATGACTGCGGTGACAGCCACATGCAGCCCTGACTGCCTGGAGGGACCAGGAGGCTGCTCCCAGTGGACTGCCTGATGCAGCCTCTCTAAAGGGTTGATTAAGTAACACCTGGGCCATGGGAGCAGTGGACACAGCTACTGTCCATTGTCAAGCTCCAGGTTATGGAAAACAGCTCCAAAGGAATTCCTTTAGGATCCCAGAACCTCAGTGGAGGCTGGTGCCTATGAAGGAGTGGGACAGATGACGAGATGGTTCTTCCCACAGACCATGGGTCAGCTGGTTGCAAATGTCCTGGCCTTTGTCCCTCCTCCCCATGGACTCTGAGGGAAGGGGCTCAGCGCACAAGCAAAAACCATCCAGGGGCATCTGGAAGGAAGAGAGAGATGGAAGGCATCTTCTTCCCTTTGCCTCCATTTGGCCATATGTCAAGCACTTTTCAAACATTAGCTCATTTCATACCCAGTGTAGCCCTCTGTGGAGATTCTTCACATGGCACATCGAGGCTTCCAGATATTTCTGCTGTTCTTCTGAGACCTCTAGGATAGCAAGGTTCACACCTTTTTTTTTTTTTTTTAGGATTTTATTTATTTGTGGGGCGCCTGGGTGGCTCAGTCGTTAAGCATCTGCCTTCGGCTCTGGGTGTGATCCTGGAGTTCTGGGATCGAGCCCCACGTCGGGCTCGTCTGCTGGGAGCCTGCTTCTTCCTCTCCCACTCCCCCTGCTTGTGTTCCCTCTCTCGCTGGCTGTTTCCCTCTCTGTCAAATGAATAAATAAAATCTTTAAAAAAAAAGATTTTATTTATTTGACAGAGTGAAAAAGCACAAGCAGGGGGAGCAGCAGAGAGAGAGGGAGAAGCAGGCTTCCTGCCGAGGATGGAGGCCGACACGGGGCTCGATCGCAGGACCCTGGGATCATGTCCTGAGCCGAAGGCAGATGCTTAACTGAGCCAGCCAGGTGCCCCGAGGGTCACATCTTTGAACCCAGATTTGTCTAATTCCAATGCCTCATCAAAGTATAATTTTCAAAATTAAGCCTGTGTCATGTGCTCAATATATACATATATGAGAATTATGCCGAAGTTCAAATTACTTTATTGCTGAGGGAATCCAGGAATGACCAGGCTGGTTAAATGGAGAATATGAGAAACACACACACGAAGGAAAAGAATGATGGAGGATGACGGCATACGATTATCGTGAGATGCAGAAATGCTTCGTGACTTAGAGGACAATCAGACCATGATCTTTGGGACTGCCTTCTCCATCAGGCAAAAAGAACCTTCATCTTACTGATTTCTGACAGGTTAACAACTAAGTTTACACAGTCCGGGCTCGAGTTGGTCATAGAGTCTGGTTTCTTAGACACCACTCTTGTAGCACACAGGAACAACAGGCAGCTGTTTTGGGGGCCTAATTTCTAAGTTTTGGATCATTCTTCTTAACAGTTGATATCTTCAACCATCCCTTTGAATTGTCCCCCATTTCTCTCTCCCTAAATCTTCTCTTTCCAACTCACATCAGTAAAGAAAATGAATGTGAGGTCATGAACTTTTACACTGAAAAGAGATCTGGACAGCATCCTAAGATGATGGGGGACCTGGGTGTCCCTGAAACCCTAGGGCTGGGGGCTCCTCGCAGCTCTCAAGTACTGGGCCAACAGCCACATGTCCTTTTGGCTCAGTTCCTGGACCCCTAAAGCTATAAATTATAAATGGCCAACAACAAGTCTGCAGGCATTTCCACCCATCGCTCCTCACCCAGCTGCTCCATTACAAATGAGCTGACCTGTGATGGAGACCAGATCCATGTGGGAAACAGCTGGCGACCAAGAATCCGTCCTCTAAACTCCAAACAGGCAAGAGCGCTCTGCCCTTGAAGACTCGGGTCTCTAATGAATCGACGAAACTCCAACCTAGAAGTCTTTTCCAAAGGCATGTGCATAAATCCCTGAGTCGCCAGCATCTCAAATCCAGTGTTCCTGGCACCTGGGATTGACAGCTTCTTCAAAGAAAGCCATCAGGTAAATCTGTGACACTGGCTCCCCGATCACACAGAGATTTGTGGATATGGTGGCTGCTGCGTTAAGGGAAGTGTCTACAACGCAGTGACCTAAAAGCATGTCATTGAACTTGAATGCAATGGTCAGCCTGTTTGTGCAGTTTTCCCCCATGCAAGCCCCACGCTGGAAGTGTGCACACTTGAACACGGGGCACGCTGCGTGAGTGTGCACATCTGGGCAGCTACAGAGGCAAGTGCATAAAGCAGCTAAAGACTGAGGCCCATCGGAGGGAAAGATGTGATGAAAGTTTCCATTATGTTCATTAGTTTATCCGTGCAACGAACACGGGCCTCACAGAAGTTTAGGGATGTGTATGAAAATGCCATTACCTAGCGAGAAATGTACCCACCGCCCACACACTTGCGGGACCCTGCAGTGACTTTTTGTTCTCTGCTGTCTATAGATGGATGAGTCATTCACAGATTAGCGAGTGTGAATAATGATAATATCACTTTTGAAAAACACCTGACCCAATCCCCGTTGTGGAGGAGGGTGGTAATGGTATTTATTCAAGAAAGGCCAGTTTGTTTTGTTCTAAAAAGAGAAAACACGTGACTAGCAATTTCAGTAACTTGAAACCAATGTGCTCCCAAAACTGTAAATGAAGTGCCCTCAGGGTACACAGTCAACCACCACAGGGTCATTAAAGGGAGTGCCCTTGGCAAGTATGACCGTAAGGAAGGGAGACGCTAGGCAGACTGTCCTCTGGAAACCATCCCCAGGGCCGTGAATGGAGTAGATGTGGACTTTCAAAAGCCCAGGCTGGTAGAATGTTCTGATCTGGGAGATTCACGTTTCCACTTGTAGCTATGTCTGTGAGACCTCGAGCAAGTCCTAGAATCCTTTCTGGCCTGTTTCCCCACCTACAAAATGTACAGATGCTTTTCTATATGGAGGCTTCACACGGGAGTTCCAGAAATCTGAGACACATCCAGCCCACAGACGTGGAGCGCTGTCCGTCGAGAAGGGTGAGATTCTTACAAGAGAATAAGGACCATTTCCACAAGAAGTTCAAGCAGAATGCTGCCCCATTGGTGTGGGCCATTGAGTTCCTGGTGGCTGTGGTCAGGGTTTTGGAGTCAGCCCAATGTGGGTTGGAGTCCTGGCTCCGTCCCTCACTGGCTGTGTGATGCAGGCAACTGTATCGAGCTCTCTGTTCAGTGCCTTCCTATCTGAAAGGGTTGCTGTGAGGATTAAATGATGAATGAAAAGCCTTCAAAATAGTGCCTGACCCAGAGCAACTGTCATTTATGGAGCACTTACTATTAGTACACTTTCATCTGATCATTATAGAGCTCCTACTGTATGCCGAATACAGCAGGCTACAGCTGAGAGACAGTGGAGGACGAATGGCCGTCCCCCTAAAGAACGTCACAGCTTAGAGGGGGGAAGGAACATCAGCAGGCTGCTACAGGCCGGCATGGAAGAGCGTGACCAGGAGATGAGCCTAGAGTGGCCCAGGGGCTCCGGAGGGCCTCCCAGCTGAGCCTGCGGCATCAGAGCCGACTTCTGGAAGGGGCACCATCTGCTCTGAGACCTGGAGGATGAGTGGAGCTGTGTTTAACTCTGCCCGTGCAAACCACACTCTCTGACCTCCTGAGAGGCGCTTCTCCCTCCTCTGCGATTGCAAGACCCGAGGCACAGCAGGCTCTGAGGACACACATTCTTTCACTGCTCCTGTTCCCGGTGCTGAGGCAGCCACATCGGGAGACACCACGCCATCTCGTTTGTGTGTGTGCCTTTAAAATACAGTTTTTCAAGAGAAATCAGGCAATCCACCGAGAGTATTGATTATTAGCTCTTGTAAAGTCCAAGCAAAGGAATCAGCTGTAAGTTCTCTTGCACAGCGTCAGCTCTTGTCGGTTACTGTTACTGCTCCCATCGTCAGCATCGTCGGCATCTTGACCATTGTTCTGTTCGGGGGCTCTAGGGGGAGTCGTGGGCCAAGCTCGAGCTGGGGAGGGAGGGATGGGGGAAAGCACTGTGTGGAGGGGGGTGTATTCCACGGCCTTTTTCTCCCCTCCCTCCCTGCCTCCGCAGGCCTCCTACATCAGTTGCAATCACTAGTTCCTGGTCATTCTCAGGCCAGCATCCAGGGCTTGGGTTATCAGTGCTCTGCCATTATCAGTGTCATCAGCACTCTGGCCGAGAGGGAGAGTTTTTCCAGAACCAGGGTCTTCCTGGGACCCCCCCGAAGTATGGTCACTGTTAGAATTCAATCTATGTCCACACTGGAGATGACCCTTCATAGAATAAATGTCCCCATAGAAGTGTCCGCTGACAGCAGGCCCTGAACACTAACCTGTTGGCCTCCCCCAGGGTGCCCTCCTAAAGCTTCTTCCTAATCTTCCCAGTCGGTTAAACACACAGTCTGCTGTTTTATTTAGATAGTTCCTTCAGGTCCAGCAATAATCGAAGTTGTTATTTGAATGATTGCTTCTCGTTGTTCTGATCTTACGACAACAGCGGGTGGGAGAGTAGAGCTCTGAGAACTGTCCCCTGCCTGTTACCACCCCTTCCAGCTCTTGGTGCATACCGAGCGATGCCCCATGAGGCCGGAGGAGAGATGCCCCGTACACATGCTCCCTGACCGTTGCCCTGAGGTGCTCAGGACTGGCACGACTTGATGCAGTAGTTATGTTTCCCCCTTGGAGATCACTGTTCATTTTAAGGTGTCAGCTTTGCCTGGCCCACAGGCCAGGGATCTGGGGACGCCAGTGCCTTCCGAAAGGACTGCTGAGTGAAGGGGGAGAAAGCTGGTGAGGGCCTCCCTCAACCGCATCTCTCTCACTCTGCTTCCTCCAGGAGTGGCCGGGCCGACCTGGCAGCCATATACCATGAGCGCATCGATGTGGAAGGCCACCACTACGGCCCCTCGTCGCCTCAGCGGAAGGACGCCCTGAAGGCCGTGGACACCGTCCTGGTGTACATGACCAAGTGGATCCAGGTAACTGAAAACAAGGACCACGAGGCTGATCTTCCCTCTTGTCACTTTCTGCCTTCGTGGCTGTCATAGCCCCTCAACACCTTCTTCTTACTGCTGTTAGCGGATGAGGCCGGCACCAGGCTGGGATGGGTCTCTTTTCTTCGTACAACCCTCGTCAGCTACCGGGCGATCCCTTGTTTTACGATTAGTCCGGCAGGACTGAATGACCAGATTGGCATTCTTCCCTGGCTTAGCTGGCCGGACGGCCCAGTTCTTCACCACACCTAGTAAGTCTGTGAACCAGGTTCAGGCGGGCATGGAGAGCAGACCTGGGTTCTGTCCCTGACCCTGCCACCCCCTTGCTGGATGACTCTCAAGGGAAGACTTTGCTGGGCTTTATTTTCCACATCTGTAAAATGGGTGAGTGACAGCTCCCATCTTACCACACAAGTTTGCTGAAAGAGCCGAAGGAAATGAGAACAGAGAAAGTAGCTTGAGCAGCTCAAGGCCAGGAGGGATGATTTCCAGCACTACCGGAGAGGGAGCGTGATTTCACATTGCCCTCCCCGAAGTGCTTCTGCGCTGATGTCCCACGGGTCTCATCAGGGCAGAACAGTAGCCGATTCAGTTGGTGACTGAGGAAGTATCCTTTCCCTATAACTTACGGTTTAAAACACTGGTTTATAGGACCTTCCAGAGTGAGCACGTCTTTGTCTGGGCGCTGTCCTGATGGCCTTTGTCCGCCCACAGGAGCGGGAGCTGCAGGACCACCTCAACGTCATCATCTTCTCAGATCATGGAATGACTGACATTTTCTGGATGGACAAGGTGATCGAGCTGAATAAGTACATCAGCCTGAATGACCTGCAGCAAGTGAAGGACCGAGGACCCGTCGTGAGCCTCTGGCCGGCCCCTGGGAAGCACTCTGAGGCAAGGAGCGCCATGAGGGGCGGAGAAGGACGGGTGGGTCAGGTGAGGGGAAGGGAGCTGAACACGCCCTCCTTCCCATCACCGTGCACTTCATCTTTGCCCTGGGGCTTTAGTGCTGAAGTAGAGAGCTGTGCTGGGAGCTGGGCCTCCAGAGGCACGTGACCTATGCGCTGCTCGCCTGACCTCTGCCAAGTAGCCCATCCTCCTGCGTCTGTCTTCTCTTCTCTGCGGTGGGCATGATGGTATCTGCTGCACAGGTGTGCGTGGGAGTTCGGTGAGATAAAGGGCGTGCGGTGCTTAGCATGGGAAGCTCTGAGCCCTTTAGTAGGGCTATTTTGTTATTAGCCCAAATGCGGCACATCTCAGGCAAACCTGGGGGACATCGGATGCACAGAGGGAGTGCTCTTTCTCTGGAACAAAGCTGCCCATCTGATCTGTTTTCATCAGGGCAGTGGAGATAAGCAGGTGATGAATGAACAGAGGCTGAGGCCGTGCGTGCCAGGGGTCAGTGCCTTATCTAAGGGGGCACGCTGCTTGGCTGCAAATCCCAGCCCAGTCACGGACTGGACACCCGCAGCTCCCTGACCCGGCCCCTCTGCTTCTTCTGTGTCCGTGTGGGTGACGATGGCATCACAGCTGCCCTGTTGGGCTGCTGGAAAGCCCCCAGAATCATGCTGGGCCCACCTCAAGGACGACGTATGTGCCACTTATCACAATGAGCTCCGTCGCAGGGGGGTATGCCCAAGAGGGTGCTCCCTATAGTCACTGCCCTCCAGGAACTCAGCGCCCTGAGATGGCTAGACTTTACTTACCCTTCTCTCCAGCCATAATTACCTGCAGTACATGATGAGAAAATGAGGAGCAAGCAGCATCTTTGTCCACCTGCTTCGCCCCGAGTTGCCTCGTCACCTCCCAGGGCAAGCTCTGGGGCTTCTGCCCACTCCCAGAGAAAACTTCGTGCTCTGGGCCAGGACACGGGTCCCTTCCTTGGGGAAGGCTCAGCCTGCTGCCTGTGGAGGTGCCAACCACAGGTGCCCGGAATTGGCCTAGGATGCCTGACGTCTGCACCTACCCTCCCAGCCCGGATGTGGTTGACAACGGACGCTCGTTGGTATGGATGGACACTGCGTGCAGGAGGCCGGGCTCTCTCCGCTGGTCCTTTCAGCCTCCTCCTGCCCACTCCCATGTAAAAGTCTGAGAGCTGTCTGTTTGGGGGTTGAGCAGCACAGCTGCCAGCAATGCCCCTCCTCCCCAGCCTCGTCCCATTTCCTAGGTGGCTGCCCCTTTTTCTCAAGTTCCATGGGCAGGGAGTGGAGGCGCTGACCATTTGTACGGCAGCCCCATGGAATCCCTCAGCATGAAGCCGGGAGGAGTACTCCACACATTGGCAGGTCCCACAGAAAATGGCTTCTTGCAAAGAAGTTCTGTTTCCTTGGCAAGGAGGGTCATCTGCATCTCCAGCTTGGCACGCGGAGACACGCTGCCTCCAGAATGCTCGAGCATCAGCTCGTAAGGGCTGCTCCCAGCGCCACAAGCAAGCCAGGCGGTTGTAAGCCGCCTGAAGCAGTTGGTGGATTATTCGAGAGTGGGGGCTGTGTTTGGGTGACAGTTTGTCATGTGACGGACACAACAGTTTGGGAGACCTGGTATGTGTCAGCAGATTTTTCACGTATCCAAAATTTTTGTGCAAATGCGTCCTACTTTCCTTAAGAACTATGGATTTTCTCAAGTAGGAAATTGTAACTCGTGGGGTCATCAGGAACTCTCTACTAAAACGCCTCAAGGCTAATTTTTCTCCAGATCTGAGTTGAAAAACCCAATTTTATATTCAGTTCTACCCAGGAATATGGGTCTGATTTGGCTGAGGGCCAACAGGTCAACATCAGCCAGTTGATTTTAATGTCAGCCGTCAATATTTAAGCTGCTGGCAAATACCGGAAACGTGCAGAGTTTACGCCCTCGTCATGCAATCAGTGATGAGTGAACGGCAGACAATTCCTGGTACTTTTAAGACTCCGGTGTAGGTAAGACATGCTCTAGGTCAGCTCAAAGAACAAAGCCCTTTCTTTGATCGTAGTGGCATTTCGCATCAGGCAGACCAGCGCCTCGTTTGCCGTTTAATTTTCCTGTAGCATGTTCGGCCTATATAAGCTTTTGTAATTTGTTTGTTAACTACTGAGTAGACACATTATTATAAAATATTAGAAAGTATACAGTTGTCATTTCCATAATTGTCCTGATCGTTTTGCCGTACGCGTTCTTTAGTTTTATAGTTATTCAAACATCACATCGTAATAATACTAATCTGGTCTGTATTTTTCTGCAACTTGCTTTGTCTTCTCAAACTGGGATCCCCGAGATGCTTGCAGGCGTTCTGTGCAGGGTGAGCCTCCGCTCTTCGTTGCTGTGTAGGACTCCACCACCAGCCACACAAGTCATTTCTCCCTTCCGCAGGTGCCGGGCATTTGGGCTGTTCCAATCTGCAGTATCTATCCCTCTGTGTGCCTCCTGGTGCACGAGTGTGAGGGTTCTCGCTAGGTCCCTGGGGGCCAACTTGTTAGGTCATGGGGTGTGTGGATCTTCAGCCTTAGGAGATGGAAGCCACCTTGTTTCCTGAGACATCCAGAAGTTTCTCATTCTTCTGTAGTCAGACCTGTCAGGTGTTTTGGTAATTTCTTTGGTCTGTAAAGTTCTCCCTCTCCTCCAGGTGCAATAAATATGCACATACAGTTAAGAAAGAGAATGCGAAACTTGTCCCTCTTGTTATCTTTGCAGGTCTATAACAAGCTGAGGACGGTGGAACACATGACAGTCTACGAGAAAGAAGCCATACCAAGCAGGCTCTACTACAAGAAGGGGAAATTTGTCTCTCCTCTGACCTTAGTGGCTGATGAAGGATGGTTCATAACTGAGGTAATTGTAAAATTATGACATGTGTTCATTATACAAACTCTGTCAAACACCCAAAGATAAATAATTACTTGGCTTTTGCCCTCAAAAGATTTTGTTTTCACTTAAATGTCCTTCGTGGCATGACTTCCACCTTTAGAGACACAAAAGGCTTAGGTGGCTTTGCAGACACAAACCGTTGATGTGGACCCACAGTCACAGTTTAGACTTCGTGGCTCCAGACTCGCTATATTTTAACAAACTGCCCTTAACTCAATTACCCAGGCTTACGATGTAACCTATTCAGTTTAAAGTGCAACAATTACTTGAGCCAAAGCGATCGATCGCTGCAGGGCAGAGAAAGTCAAGGCGAGGCTCAGCTTTGCTTTCACCTTTAAGAGAAGTGTTTGGCAAACACAGCTCCAGAGACCCAGCTTCCCCAGTTAGCCAGCTTGATTTTACAGAGGGGAATATCTTGCATCTGGGGTCCAAACCCTCACTGCCTTGGACAGGAATGACGTCAGCAGCTCCTGCCTGCCTGCTTTGACAGCAAGCTCACGAGGCTCCGGGATCAACTCCTGACCTCGGGCCAGTGTGGGAGGGCCCCGGCCTTCAGGGGAACCGCGGTCAAGGCCTATCTAGAATCCGTTTGCAGAGAGGCCGTGGCTTATCATAGACGTGAGTTCACAGATGTCTTGCAAACAGACCAGCCTGCAGGGTGAAAGAGAATGACAGGTGTTGGCACATGGGGGTCATTGATCGACGCCCATGAAGTCAAAGGCCTAGGACTAGCATTTATCTGCCAGAGAGAGGGCAGGTGGTGATCAGGAGAAACACGGATCAGGCAGATGGGTGGAAGTCTAGGGACCTCGTTGTGGAAGAAAGAGTATTCCTTGACATGAAATCCGGTCACCGAGGAGGACTGAGTCATTCCTGTGTGCTCTCAAAGAAAACATCTGGTCACCAAGGAAACAGCACAGACCGGGTCAGAGCTGTCAGTGTGCACAGTCCTGAGGCCAAGCGGGGCCCATCAAATCAGCGGACGTGGGCTTCCACACCATGTGACTGTAAGTTTCCAAGAAGGCCCCTCTGCCTCTCATGCTTGTCTTCACTTTATCACACTGTTTGGTGTTTGCCCGGAGTGAGATTATTCCAGGCCCACGGCGTTTTCATGGACAGTGATTTGCTCACGGCTTTGCACTGAACACCCGACTGCGAGCAGTCAGTCGCGTCACCTGCATTGGCACCTGTTCGACTGTATTCCATAAAGCCAGCTTCCCCAAGTCATTCAAAAGGGCTTGCATTTTGAAACTTTCTCAGTTTAGGAAATTCTGGTGGAATGACTTTGACTTTTCCAAAGCAAAGAGACGATGACGGTCCGTCTCGTTACCTGTCACTCATTTCTCACTATGATTATGTGCATCTCCTGTTTCCTTTCTCATATTGAGCTGAAACCAGTGCACCAAGAAGCTGGTTCATGGTAGGGAGGGCGACAGAGGTGATTTGGGGTAATTTATGGAAAAGTAGTCTTGGGTGGGGAGAGTGGCAAAGCCAGACTCGCTGTACAACGAATGGGATGCCATCTCCATTCCAGTGGGAGAGGCCCCAAACCCCGCAGTAGGGTAGGATGGGCACACTAGCTCTGAGTGCTTTCTGGAAGGTAAGACTCCTGGCAGTAGCACACCCAGCAAGGAGATGCATGTTTTCCAGTGAGTGACTTAAACACAGTGGTGGGATCTGGAGATCAGCCTGACGCCCTTGGTTATCATTCACATACCACTTGAATGCATGTGCCTTAAATAGTAAAGACTTATTACCTCATGTAACCAGAAGTCGACATAGACCGTTCTGGGGTTGGTTCATCCAGCAGCTCAGTCATCTCAATCATATCAAGTCTCCGAGTCAGTTCTTCTGCAGTTCTTTTGGCTTTCTCTTCAGGATCACAAGATGGCTGCTGCAGCCCCAAGCATCACATCCCTTCAGGTCATCCCAAAGCAGAAAAGAAGGGGTGTGGCTTCTTCTTGTATGTCTCCTACTTTCATTACAGAGCAAAAATATAACCCTAGAATCAGTCAGATGCCGGTTTCAGGGGACTCTGACAATAATAAAACTTGGAGGGGTCTCTTTTTAAGAAAAGAATATGTAATTATGAAAATAAAATTAGCTATAGGGACTCAGAAGAGACGCATGAGAGTGAGAAGCCCTGATGCTTAAGCTTCTCTAACTGCACTGCTAATCCACTTCTGCCCAGACCCCACTAGCAAGCCCCCCCTTAGGTCTCATCCGGAAGCAGCAGCATGGCTAGAAAATTCCTGCCTCGAGTCCGCTTTGGTCCTGAGATCTAGCACTATGCTGCAATGCGGACCGGGGGGCCATGGTCACAAGACAACTGAGACGCAGAGGCTGCAGAATGAGGCACGCAAGGTCCCTGAAATTTAGTCACAAAGAAGGGAGGTGAGACGAGAACGAGGACAGACGTGCTGGCTGGCTGGCAGCGGCCCACTCACAAAGCCCAGTGACAAGTCTGATGGGGCCTCATCGCCTCCCCGACCTCCCCACGCCCCTCCGCTCTGCACTGAGGGTCCAGGCACCTGCTCTCCTGCGGGAAGCCTGCGGACGTACGTGTCTGCTGGGAGCCGGCCACACGCCCATCACACACCATGTTACGTAGTCCGTTACGTTATATTATCTTTGTATGTACGACACGGTCTACAACACACACAGACGCTCGTGTGAATCAGAGCTGAGTCAGGGAGTTAACAGGGGACCCAGTTAACTGCATGGCTTAGGGAGCGGGGAGAAGCCACCAGAACAGAAAGGAAGAATGCCTAACGACTGACGATTACTTGCAAAACTTTTTAAAAATGTAGAATCATCTCAAAAAGGAAATTCAATTTAAATATTTGAAGCAGAAAGTGTTTGGTTTGCTTTTTTTTTTAAAGAAAGAAACCACAAGGAAGATCAATAGGACGTGAAAAAATACGATTCTGAAAAGTTCTGAAAAGCAGCCAATTCAGAGAGGGAAGCACCGTCAGTTACATACATTAATGTAACTTCGAGCGTCTGTCGCATAAAAGCACAAATGTTTCTCAGAAAAATCATGGTTGTCCCTGAGTCCTGAGAGAAATTAGATGCCTTTCAGTCACTCCTTTTTGTACTTTAGTTTCCTAGACTGAATGACCAGGACTGAATGAATAGACTGAATGAATGAATACCTTTGTCACTTTACTCCTGTCCTTGAATTCATGGACTTTTCAAGGCTCACAGGTAAAAATTACAATTTCAGATTCTACCTTGATACACATGGGGTTTTATCTCTTTGTCTTCTGAGAAATTGTCAAGATGAGTGAGCATTTCTTTCTCGTTGCCTCGGTCCTTTTTGTTTCACATCTTTCTGTTGTTCATTATACTTCCTTGACTGCAGAGGATGGAGAACCGCACTCGCTATCCTTGTTCCCGCTCGGTGCCGCGCTGTTCGTCCCCCACTTGGCTCTTTGCCGAGCCTCTCCCCACGCGGCAGAAGGACGCTGTGCTTTGCAGCGTGACCTGCACAGCCCGCAGGGCACGTGTGCGGGTGCGTCCGCGCCACACGGCACTCTGCGTGCAGCAGGGCCAACTTCTCAGGCCTGAAAGCAATCTCTCCGGGTCTGGGTTTGGACGGCCGAGGAGTCTTTTTGCTGATTTAGACACTATTAGAAAAACAGCTGAGTCAGGACAAATTGGTGCTGACTGAGGCCAATAAAATAGAATCCCGTCTCCCCTTCCTTTCCCTCTACGGCCGCCACTCCGCAACATCAAGACTCGGCTTCCCCGGCAGCAGCGCCGCTCCCATATAAACACCAACTGTTTGCTACCACTCTAAGTTTTACAGACTCTAAGGCCGCTGCTCTACCGGGAAGACTTAATCGAGTTCATTTTTTTAAACGGTCACTTAGAGAGCTGTCCCTGAAAAAGATAAAGACCGGGAAGCAGGTTGCACCTGTCACCTGGAATTGCACAGTTACGCAGGGTGGCTGCTGTGGCTGCCGCAGAAGAGCCAGCTCCCTGGCCAGCGGCCCCCCGTAGCTCGCTTCTGCTCCCGCGTTCCTTAATGTGTGGACTGGATTGCCGCCCGCTGCCGGTCCTCGCCCTGGCGCTCCTCCTGCGAGGGCAGCAGTCTGAGGCGTCCGTATTCCCAGAGGACTGCCTAAACATGGAGGGTGGAAAAATCCAGGCCACCTACCTAGGTCAAGCCCTGGCCTGTCCCACCTGCCAGGCTCCTTTCTTCAAGGGCTGCCTAAGTGCTGCCCCCATCCCATCTGTCTCCCTAAGACCTGGTCCTGTCCTGTGGAAGCCTCTTTGCTTGTGCTTGCCAGGGGTCAAAGGCCACACCCTTCACCAGCCACCCCACTTCCCAGTCCCAAGGTTTCACTCGCCCATGCTCTACCCCCCACCCCCTCCAGGGGGCACCTGCAGTGGGGCTGGACATGGGCTCCTCCCCATCTGGTGGGCCAAGGGCCCTCAGGAGGGAGGCTCAGTGATGCTATGCGTCCTTGGCCTGTGGGATAGTCAGGAGCAACACAGGAAAATGCAAAGTGGGCAAATGCTGAGGGTAGTTTCCTCCAAACTCAAGTGCATTCTTCCATCCCCCCCTTCCTCCATCCATATGCAGCACCCCCCCACCTGCCCCCTGCTATCCAGAAGCAGAGTGTTCCTCTGAAACCCTTCATACGTAGGCAGAAATGGTGCAAAGCGAAGAAGCAGTTACCACTACTTCATATGGAAACATTTTCGAGCGTTCCCAAACCCAGAAAATCACCTCTCCTAGGCTTTTCATTTTTTTTTTTTTTTAAGATTTTATTTATTTATTTGACAGAGAGAGACAGCCAGCAAGAGAGGGAACACAGGCAGGGGGAGTGGGAGAGGAAGAAGCAGGCTCCCAGCGGAAGAGCCCGATGTGGGGCTCGATCCACAACGCCGGGATCGCGCCCTGAGCCGAAGGCAGACGCGTAACGACTGCGCCACCCAGGCGCCCTCTCCTAGGCTTTTCTGATACCTTAGGTCCCATCTTGCTACGGACACACAAAATCATTCGAAGATAAAGCACAGGGGCTTTCAGTCACAGTTCGAAGCTCTGGTGGTGCCTCGAAGTCAGGGAAGGAGCTGGTCCGTGCGCTCCGCGGCTCGGGGGCCTGCCGTCTCTACAAAAGCCAGTGCTGAACACCGTTTCGCTTTTCACCCTTCTTAGAAGCGAAGACCCTCCTCAGAGTTCTTTCACTTTAGCTACTAATGTGGTAGCTCTTTTGTGAAAGCCAAGTGGTGTAGCTCGAACTCTCAGAAAGCGGGGGTTACCTGTACCTAAAGAAATCAGCCAGTACTCAGCAGGCTCTTGTAACATCAGTCAGAACCCTGGGGGCGCCCTCTCCTTCTGGCCCCCACCTGTCTTTTAGCCTGGCTCAAACACCAGCCCTCCCATGAAACAGCCCGCTCTCCCCTTCGTTTCCTCCCTCCCGGAATCCTCACGAGCTGGACCCACTCCCCCACGTGCTCCATCTGTCCCTCTGCTCCTGTGCTCTCCCTGCCTGCCGTGGAAACTCCTTGCGGGCTGCCCTGTGGCGCCTCCGCCCTTATTGTCCTCCGTGGCACGTGGCATGTGGCACGTGGCAAGGGCTCGGTCCGCGTTTGTGGAATATGAATTACTAAGTGATTTAATAAATATTAAGGCAGTTGATCCCGGGTTACTTATCACAGGCTGTTCACTTTGTCAGTTTGTAAATCAGTAACCAAGTAAACGGGAGAGGTCGGCTGAGTCAGGAAAGCCCTTCCTTTGGGCTCATTATTAGCAGTCCGCGAAGAGATTTCAACAGGGAGAGGGTGTTCAGACCAGCGATGGCAGTTCTCCGAGCTTCAGCGAGCCCACAGCTGGAGCCCAAGCGTGGGACACAACAGCTCTCACCAGACACCGCCCCCGATTCCCTGCCTGCTTCGGGGCCGAGTCCTGTAGCCTCTCCTAGATGGTGGCCCCCTCATGCCACGGTGCTCAGGAAGATAGGCTGGGGCCCAGCCTGGTGAAGGGCTGTGAACCATGGTGTTCGTTCTTGATCTCTTGGGCTCCTGTCTGAGGGGAGAGAAATGCAGCTAATCTAGGCCCGAGCTTCTAAGGGAGGCCAATATTTGTCTCGAGGAAAGATTTATTTTGAAAACTGGCAAGGCTCAATTCTAAGGCCTGCGGTTGAATGGCAGTTAGGCGTGGACCCAAAATATTTGGGGAAATCAAGACAAGCTGGAAAACGTGGCTTCTGAGTTTTTGTGGCAGCTGGAGTGGTGCTGTCCAGGCCCAAGTAACTGAGCCTCAGGAAGTGGGCTGTCGAGTGCTGGGAGCTGCGGACTTTCTGGGGTGATTAGGGTCGTCGGGGAGCACATGCACGCCCTCCTCACCCTTGGCACACTTCAGCAAACACGAGCCCGCGGGAAAAGGGAGAAAAAGGAGCCCCATCCAGGCAGTGCTCTCCAGCCCTGCACTGAACTCCGAGGAATTCTGTGCCTCTTGGGCCCTGCTGGCTTTGCTCTCTGACATTTACTAGTCGAAGGATTAGGCTGTGTGTGGCAACAGGGCTTTCCAGGGTCAGACCAGGGCCGAGGCTGGGCAATTTGGTTCTGTGTTAGAAAGGCAGCCTGACTCATGCCAACCTGAAGCCTTGAGAGAGAGCAACGGGGAAATCTAAGAAACGGGGTCGGTAATAAAAACCGTCAGTCAGGGGCGCCTGGGTGGCACAGCGGTTAAGCATCTGCCTTCGGCTCAGGGCGTGATCCCGGCGTTCTGGGATCGAGCCCCACATCAGGCTCTTCTGCTGGGAGCCTGCTTCTTCCTTTCCCACTCCCCCTGCTTGTGTTCCCTCTCTCGCTGGCTGTCTCTGTCTCTGTCGAATAAATAAATAAAATCTTTAAAAAAAAAAAAAGAAAGAAACCGTCGGTCAAACTTAACCCTATCAGCGAAACCACCCGAGCCCGCCAAACTGTCATCACTAACACAAGAGTTTGAACTGAAGCCACCCCTGACTTGGATAGTATTGGGTGCCTCTTTCAGCCGGAGATGATGTCAGAAGCTTATTGTATTTTCCAGGACGTGGGAGGTTCCTCTTATAACCGTGTCCTAGGAGAATAAAGTAGATTTAATTTTAGATAGGTGTTCACATTTTATTTATTTTAATCTGACCAGATTTCCCTTGTGTTCCCCAGAGCCCTGGAGATTCGGGGAGATGCCTCATGAAGAGAGGGAGGGGACAAACTTGGGTGCCTGACCCCAGTTCCCTGGAAGATTTATACTTTTAGGGGTTGAAAAGAGGGGTGATGGTTAAAAACTTTAACAACCAGTATCCCACAGGCACTGGCCAATGAGGCTGGAGGCCGGATGGAATAAGCCGGTGGGGCCGCCCTGGTTCCTGCTGTGGAGAACAGTCCTCTGGGAGCCGACTGCGTGACTGATTGTACGCCCCTTAGACCCTGCGTTCTCTCGGGGAGGGAGGCCCCAGGCAGCTCTGCTGGGGCCACGCAAAGGGCCTGAGACACAGACTCGGACCTTGGCATGGTAATCCAGTATAAATAAGAAGCGTCCTTAGAAAAGGACACATAAGTTAACATAGCATGTGATGGGTGCCAGGTGAATGGTTTCCAGGGCTTTCCAGGCCTGACTATGCATCGTAATCGGCTGGGGAGAGGTGATTAAACAGAGAGGTTCCCTGATTTACCCTGACCTACTGAAGCAAATACCCAAAAGTCGGGCCCAGGATAAGCTCAGGGCAGTCTGTGCATGGCCAGGCTTGGGATCCAGCAGTGTAGACAGTGAGCTCTCCAGGTTTTGAGGTAGGAGTGCTTTTTTTTTTTTCTTTTTTAATTCTAAGAATGATTGAGACAAAGAGCTAGTCTGGAAGCCATGACTCTTATCTCATAAAGACTCCGCTGGCTTCCCAAATCCAAGCAAACTGATTATAGGCATTTCCCTGTCAGCTGGCAGCGGAGTGCAGACGCTGAGGTCGAAGAACACAAGTGTATGAGCATAATAACCGTTTCTCACAGTGTTTCCTCCTGTGGAGCTACTTCTGGTTCCTTCCTGTGAGAAATGATTAATTAGGTTAGTGGCTCATTGAAGGAAGGTCCGAGTGCAGCTACCTACCCGTGTGTGGGGGAGGGGTCCCGGAAAGCTCTGGAACGTGCCGAACAAATTACACTTGGTGAAGATTTCATTTAAATTTCCGAGAGTGTTCAGTGTAGAATGGCCACCACGTCCTGGTTTGTCTCGAACTGTCCCGAAGTCTTGCAGCCCCTGCAGCCGCTCAGTCCTGGGCAGGCACCTCAGGCAGGCACCTCAGGCAGCCCTGTCCCCTCCTCACACCTGCCAGCGTTGCTCTCCCGTGGCTGCTTCCTTCTCATGCTTCTCCCGTCCGTCCGAGCTGCTGCAAGCTCTCCCTGCCCGGCCCGGCCTTCTCTCTGCCAGGCCTTCCCCACGCCCAGAGCTCCCAGGAGCCCGGGGCCTGCCCACACTCTGCTGGAGCCACCTGGGTGGCCTGTCACAGTGGGTCCCCCTGCAGTACACGCTCGCCCGCCCCACGGACAGTGGTTCTCACCGCAGGCCTCCGCAGGGCCTCATCCTACCTCACTGCCTGTCCCGGCCCGCTCAGGCCTCAGGACACAGAAGCCGTAACCCCTCGTCTTTCCTCGCTAACGGTAAGCTCTTTCCGGGGAAGGAATGCCTTCCTCCTCTGTGCCTCTCAGCCGAAAGCCTGCAGAGAGCCCCGCACAGATTCAGAGCTCCGCGCAAGTCCCTCGAGCTGCAGCACGGAGTGAACAGCTCTTAAATCCCTGCCTTCTCCCATGAGGGGTAAGGACATCTCCCCCCCTTGCCGGGGGCTCCTCTCCCCAAGACTCTGTTCCGTCTAGAGTCCCTCCCTCACCTATTCGTTAGAGGGAACCACCCCTTCCAGGTGAGGCCCTTCTTTGGGTTTCTACAACATGCTGCTGGAGGACAAGGTGTTTCCTGGGAATTGGCTGCCCACCCCACCAGGAGCCCAGTCTTCTTAGTGACCCAAACTTAGGAGCCCTGCCCTCCCCCTTCCCCGTGGACACACACACACACACACAACCACTCTCTACACCTGTCTCAGCTTTGACCCAACCTGGAGGGTCTGGGCACCTCCGCACGTCACCAGGCGGTTCTGTGGGGCAGTCCCTGAACCCGCGAGAGTCAGGCTGGCATGAGTTCTCCTCACCAGCAGCCGGAGGGTCCGCAGCCTGGGGGCTTCCGCTCTGGAGGCTGAGAGGTCTGGACACACACGCATCAGTAGGACCTCATCTCTATGCATCTGGGGTGACAGTCTGGGGGACGCAACAGAAACAGGGGAAGCCGCCAGGAAAGGGAAGGGAGGAAATCGCACGCCATTCTGCAGTTAAGGCTGTGCACGGAGTGTAACGCGTCCAGCCCCTGCCCGGAGATGGTGAGCTGCTCCCATAAGCAGCCGGTTCCTTGTTACTTTTTAAAATCAGTAAGAACAGGTGTTTGACTGGAGCGACTTGTCACCTTACCAAAAACGAACGCATTCACCTACGATCAGACAAAGCCCCAGTTATCTTCAGGCCGAGGTTTTCACGGCTGTATGTATTTGTGGACTTCGGACTGGAATTTGTAAATCAGGTATAATCAGGCTTCGTCTCCCTTCCATCTGTCCCTTTGTCATGGGGCACATGTGTCCTGTGGGGTCATAGCTGGTGAAGTCGTTAGTAACAGAACGTTCTACTGGTGCTGCGGGAATCACTGCCGGGACCTGGCGAGGGAAGCGACACCTCCAGTTAGCTGACAACGCTAAGTTGGGATGTGTTGTGATCACCACCATAGACAGAGAACAAAAATGGTATCACAGGTTAGAAATGCAGTAAGAAAAAACATTCCCATGGAAAAATACAAGCTACAGCGGGAGAAGGGGGGACAGGGATGATGGAAATTCAGGAAACGGAGAGTCAGGGAAATAGTGTGATTTGGAAAGCGAGGGAGCGATTTATGGGGTGAGACGGGACGGGTGTGCAATGCGATATGACAGCTAAATAAGCAAAGGGGACTTCAGGCCCCGCAGGCATCACCGCCCTGCTGCGCGGGGCCAGAGCGCCTCGCCCCACAGCCAGCGGCGTCTGGTGACCCCCGTAGCCATTTATTGAGCATCTGGTATGTGCCGGGCACGTCGCGCACAGTCATGTCCTCCTCCAGAAACGGGGAGGCGGGTATCATCATATCCAGCAGGGAAACCGAAGCTCCGAGAAGTAGCTTGCCCAGGATCCGAACCAGCTTGCAGAACCAGAAAGCAACAAACTGGAATCCAATTTTAAAACCTTTTTTCTAGACTCTTGAGAACTGGCTGCTACTCGGTGAGTCAAGAGGCAAGGGACAGGCAGGAGCCCCGCAGTGACCTCCACCCATGGGGCACGAGGTGCACGAGGACCGGGAGACAGCCCATCTGGGTTCCAATCCCCGCCCTGCCTCTCCACTGCTGTGTGGCTTTCAGAGTGTCCCTTAACCTCTCTGGGCCCTAGTTCCTTCCACCGTGCAGTGGGAAGAACGTCATGCACACCGGGATGTGGTGCCGGTGCAGCGAATGTTGGCGCAGGCTCTTGGCGAACTGAACCGATGGTACTGTTACGTGTCGGAGGAGCCGACCTGTTGATGGCCGGCACTGTGGCTTCCCTGCCTCGGTCACGGCCAGGCGCTTCTACTTCCTGCATCTGAAATGTTCGTGGTCTCAGACCCTGCTCAGCAGAGGGGCCTGGAACGTCAGGCACGGATGGTCCGTCTGCGGGGAAGGGCTGGGGATGTGAGCCAGCTGGCTGTGGCCTCCTCAGGACACGGCTGTCGCACGGCATCTGCCGTCTAAGGAAATTGAGTTCTGAGGGAGAGAGGGTGACGGGGAAGAGATGGTTCTGGAGCCCATCCCGAGTGAAGACTGCTGGAGGCAACGAAGGTGTAAAAGGCCTGGGTAAGAGGAACGGCCGTGCCATCTGCAGGCGTTCGACTAAAGGAGAGGAGGGGACTAGTTTATTCCAAGTTGCTCCTGAGGGGGGAGCTTGAGAAAAGGAAAGATGGGGTGGGATGTGGGGGTAGAAAGCCCTCTGGGCTTCGACGGCTTTGCTAGAACAACAAGGTGATTAGATGAGACAGTTTTCCAACAACTCTCTGACCCGCGCTAGTGTCCGGCTTGGCTACAGACCAGAGGGTTCTCACCACCCTTTGCAGGTTCTGATAACTGACCGGAATGGACCAGAGAGCCCAGAAATGGGCTCTAACCGTGATTAGTTTCCTTACAGAGGCTACAACTCAGGAAGAGCCCAGTGGAAGGGACGCTTTCTGTAGAGCAAAGGACGGTGGGTGAGGGACACAGAGCAGCCAGGCCGTCTTTGGGGTCACCACCCTCCCAGCATATCGGTTTGTTCATTGATCCAGAAGCTCCCTGATGCACGTTGCTCCAGGGTTTTTGTATGGGTTTCACTGCATAGGCACGGGTGCCTCCGTCGTTGGCCACGAGACTGAATGTAGTCTTAGAAGTCAGGGGACGTCTCCGTCACGTGGCTGGTCCCTCCAGTGACCTAAAGCTACCCAGTCCCCAGCCCCAGTCAGCCATCTCATTAACAGACCCTCAGCTATGGGAGAAATGGGGTCGTTATGAATAACAAAAAACACCCCTATCACTCCGAAATTCCAAGGGTTATAGGAGCTGGGGACCAGGAACCCGGGACAAAGGCCAAATATACTTTTCACTCTACCATAGATACCCTTTAACATCCCTTCTCTCTAACATCTACAGCGGTGTTCAGACTGATTACAGGTACAGTTCTGCTCAGCTAAGGAGATACCTTCATAACTAGAGCTCTCTGGCAATTTCAGGGGCTGCCTGCAAAGGTCTGTGCTTCCTGGAGTAGGACGCGATCCAGCTGAGGTTGGATGACCCCAGTGGAGAACGCTGAGAAGGAAACCCCCACGCTGGGTGGTAGTTTGGGCCAGATGCTCACTCATCACGACGGTTGGGACACGGTGTAATGTAACTGCCTCGCTTGCTTTCAGAATCGAGACACACTTCCTTTTTGGATGAACAGTACCGGCAGGAGGGAAGGCTGGCAGCACGGTTGGCACGGCTATGACAACGAGCTCATGGACATGAGGGGCATCTTCCTGGCCTTCGGACCCGGTAGGCAAGACATGACCGTATGCTTTGTCCTCCGTTCCCAAGGCAGTGTCTCCAGAGGGGCTGACAGCACTAGTAAAGGCCGAAGTGATCTCTTTATGGACGCCCTTTATGAGCAAGGCTGAGCAAACCCAGCTGGTCTCCATGAAACATCTTTTGCTGGCTTGCTTTCAAATGCTGCTTAGGTTTGGCAAATGTGGCCAAATACTTTTCCTTGTAAATTTTAAATCTTGAGTGCAGTGAAGAAAATGTATTCCACATGTTTGTGATTCATTTTTTACTTAATTCATCAAAATGTTATTTCACAGCTATCCGATGTCCAGGAGAGCTTATCAGACACCAGGTTGCTGACGGCTGTGGGTCTCGGAGTTGACGTGATCACTTCACAGGGTCTGACTCTCCCGCAGCTCCTCCCTGCCTAGAGTACCCACCCCTGTGGGGTCCTTCGGTTTAGGGCCCGACCAGAAGCTGGGATGTGCTCAAGGCCAGGCTAGGAAATGACCTTGAGACTGACTTTGAGAATGAGCCAGAAGGCCAAGGGATGTCTTGGATGAAAGCAAATCTACTCTGCCTTCCTTGACCAGATAAATTTCTAAGGCTGGAATAGAGGGGGGATGGAGAGGGTCTATTTGGTCATTTGCTTTAACTGACAGAGTACTGTAAATTCACATTGTGGAAAAGTTTATCAAACACTCTGGAGATGATTCTATGACCCAAACACCCCTTTCTTGCTTAAGAAGAAAAAAAAAAGCAGAGGCAGGAGAGGCATTGAACGGCAGCCATCAACCATCAGTTGACTGGCTCGTTAGCTAGTCTTCTCTCTTACTACTGTCCACTCTCCTTAAACTTACCCTGACATCATATTCCAAGTGCTGTTTTCTGGATCTAGATCAGAATGTTCCAGCCCACGACAGTCCGTGCTTCCTTTTCATAGTATAGGTTAGAAGCCATGCCGAGAAGGTCTGCTCTTCGTCTTGAGGCAGCAAGACAAAGATCTCTGTCAACGCCTCTCATTCCATCTGCCTTGGGTCACTCTACTTACCACAAAACAGCTGCCGAGAACAACTAGGTGTCCATTTCTGCATGCTCCTTGGGAGCCCCTGGCCGCCTGAGCACAGGGAACACACCGGTCCAGGTCCTTTCCCATAGGTGATCCAAGTTGCCAGGTCCGGAAGTAGGCGTGAGTACCAGGAGCAGCAAACACTGACAGAGTGCTCCCTGGGTCCCCAACACCGGCCTAAGACAGTTCAGAGGATGGCCAAGCACACTGCCATCAAGCAGTGGTAGTTATCGGGTGCTGCCTGTCAGCCGAGCCTCAGGGCAGATATAAGCTCTTCTACTAAATTCAACATTAATTCTCCAAAGAGCTCAAAAACATAATGAATGAGGGATGGCGCCCTAAGGACTTTGTTGAGGTCAACCGTGTTCGATAGATTAGGTTGGAGACATTCCAGGGCTGCGGGCTTTATATGCGAGAACATTAAACATCAGGGCTTTCATTCAAAAGCATCACCTTCTCCTTCCTTAGAAAAGAGAAATAAGACCATGAGTGCAAAACAGTTGTCAGTGGAAGGAGTGTTTATAAACAAGAGTCTCAGGCATATTTTAAAGCGGAAGCAAATCTAGCTTCAAACCAAAATTTTAAAAACAAAGTACCCAAAGCTACATTAGCTTAAATTCAGAGGGGAGAGTTTGTTGATCAACAAAAGCCTCCGTCATATGCTCCTTTAAAACTAAAAGCCTAAGCCTTTTATAGACAGATAGATGACCCCTGATGAAAATGGACTGGGCCAATTGCAAAAACGTTTCCAGGCAGATACTGCCTTGAGAGTCTCCCGCAAACCATCACGTTTCTGGCTCCAATTCTCATGAAAAATTGAACAGCTTTACACACTGACTGTTTACTCAGAAGAAAATTTAAGAGTGAGGCCTTTAATAGCAATCTAGCTGCACTTTGAGATAAAGGTACGTCCCCCCCCCCCCATTAATTATATGCGCTTCTCGCTTAGGGAGGAAGCTGGGCGTCATTGCAGCCGCCCAGATACAGCGTTAGAAGTCAGTAAGTCTGGTCCAGCAGGAAGAAAAGGAAATAATTCTGGAAGATAGCCTCTCTCTGCTTAATCCCAGTTTCTAATTTGAACAACCTAATCTTGCCCTGGAGAACTCCGTATTTCAAGATAAGCCAGCAGGAGTGTGATTCAGTGAGCTGCCTGTGAGCTAGTGGGCCTCACCCGGAAAGCAGCCCAAGGTGGCCAGGCATGGCGTGGGGCAGCAGAACCTTCTCTCTTTAGGAAAAACAGTTTCAGTGTCCACAAAATTTAAATTCATGGAAATAACCTGGATTCCCAATCCAGGTTCAAAATGGCACCTTGAGTTAGCAGAGCTTGGCCAGGTCCTCCCCAACTGGATCTGTTATTGTTCTGCTGTTCAGGAATTTTCTGGAAGCTCTCATTCTAGCCTGGATCCTCTATTCATTGGGCCCAAAGTCCCAGCACTGCAGCACAGGAAGTCATGAACCAGATAGAGTGGGAGGGAAAACCCAGTTCTCCTTCCTGCTTACGTGCATAGGATTTAATTTTGTACTTTTAATGTAAAATCTTTTTTCTTCTCTTTTTTTTTCTTTCTTTTCTTTCTTTTTTTTTTTTTTGTCAGTAGAGCTTGATCTCGGTTTTTCTTGCTGAGTGTTAAAGACATGGGCATTTGGAAGGCTGGGGAAGGAGATGTTGGGTTTACTGTTGTCCGCCACCCACACACCCTCCCCACCCACACGCGTGACAAGGACACGGCCACCGTGTAGTGGGGCAGTGCAGTCGTCATGTCCAGGTCCGTGGCAAGTCGGAAGGAGACAGGAGTTGCTGCCACATCACTGGGACAACCTTTCCATCGATTTCGCAAACCGCGGCTGACTCTTCTCTGGGGAGGTCTGACCGCCCTCCTCACCTACTTGTAATGACCCTGACATTAAGAGGGGCTGGGACTCGGGCAGTCCGGAATCTCCTCTCCAGGGAGGCTCTGGATGTCGACTAGCTTTTACCAGGAGGTGGTGCTGCCTTATCCCTGATCCTTCCTGCCCCAACAGTGAATTGAATCCTCCAAATAATTTATAGGGTGAATATTTTCACTCCATAATTCGCCCTTGCCGGCTGTTTATTCTACGCGCCTATCACTAAGAATAGTTACCGTTTATCGAGCGGTGCAGTGCGCCTGGAACGACGGTTTGGGGACCACTTCCATGTGCGTTTCCCGAGCTTATCCAGCTACTGAGTGGCTGTGGGCTGGTTGTAGAGCCTATGAACTTCTTATGCTAAAGTCAACATTACTTCTCCAAAGTGAGCAAAACCCATCACTTGGGAAGTTGGCCTGGATCTAACATACTCCATGGGAGAGTTTTCGGAATGGAATTTCTTTCCGTGTTTGTAATTTCAGGGTTGACATAAGAGCAGGGTTTGGTGTTGCCCCTTCTAGACTCTGTGGCCATTGGTGTTTGTTTGCTTTTTAAATAAAGTACGTGTGATCATTTTAGCAAAGCTATTATACAGGATTATTTTCTAAGGTAGAAAACTTGGCCCTACGGCCCCCAAACCAGGCATTTCCTCTCAAAGTCTTACCTGGACTAAAAGCACAAACAGAGGCCTTTATGGATGGATAAAATCTCCTTCTTGAATTCAAGCTCAGCGGAGCTCTGGTTTGGGGCCCCGAAGGGAAACTGCTAAGTACACTACTCACCTCTTACCCTCCGTCTCTGCACGGACAAGTACTTGGCATTCAGCCGCTTCTCTGCCTCCTGCGGAGAAGGAGAAGGAGAAGGTGCACTCCTGATAGAAATCTTCCGTACCCGCTAGGCTGTGGACGGCTAGCCCTGCCCTCTCCATGCCTGCGTCCACGCTGGGGTTCGGTGCGGCCTCTGGGCGGAAGCCAGCACCGCACTCTTCTCCACTGGAGCTCTCAGAGCCTTCCTCTGGGTCCCTAACCCCAGTGCCAGTCCGCTTGTGTTCTATCTGGCTAAGTTATTTCATCTGCCAGTGAGAGGCTCCCAAGGAATGTTCAGTTGAGTCTCCAAACATACTTCAGAAACCACTGCTGTTGCTTCCGAGTTAGCCAGCACTGAGCAAACTGCACAGGTCACATTTCATGAAGCCCCGAGACCTCGATGTGGCAGGAAAAGGAAGAAACATTCTTGAGTGGCTCTGAGGCCCCCCTGGCCAACCAGTTGCTGCTACATAGATGTTCTGGAGGATAAATGTATGTCATTGGGTTTGGGGGGCTCAACAAGATAGTCAACCTTCTGTGACCACACCTGCTCTCCAGGGCTCTGCAGAAATGAGCAGCAAAATTGGAGATGCCCTTCTGCCTTTCCAGGATAGCTCTGTTGTCAGGAAGGGACCACAGTTATGCACAAGGATGGTCTGCTGATTTGTCTTTTTTTTAAGATTTTATTTATTTGAGAGGAGAGAGGGAGAGAGAGAAAGCATGAAGGAAGGGGGGCAGAGGGAGAGGGAAGAGCAGATTCCTCACCAAGCAACGAGCCCAAAATGGGGCTAGGACCCCGAGATCATGACCTGAGCTAAAAGCAGATGCTTAACTGAGTGAGCCTCCCAGGCGCCCCCCTGATTCGTCTTTTTAAAGAAACTCCTCTCCATGAGCCATAGAAAGCAACTTCCTTTTGTAAGCGACACCCTTTCCAGATACCCTTCCAAGTTCACCATGACTTGGCCACGCCCCATTGACAGAGCTGATTTCCGGTCCCAAAGCTGCCTGGAGCCTGAGTATCATTCTCTGTGTTGTGACTCGGCCCCTTTCTGCCCGCGGAATGGTTGTGACAACTTGTTTGCTTGCCTTTCCCTTTCAGATTTCAAATCCAACTTCAGAGCTGCTCCAATCAGATCCGTGGATGTCTACAATGTCATGTGCAACGTGACGGGCATCGCTCCCCTGCCCAACAACGGGTCCTGGTCCAGGGTGCTGTGCATGCTGAAGGGCCAGGCCAGCTCGGCTCCGTCTGTCCGACTGAGCAGCTGTGTTCTGGTCTCGATTCTCCTCCTACTGTTTGTATAGACGCTGCTATTGTTGTCCCCAAACACTCAGCCGAGTGTGCCTCCACGGTGGGATGGTTTTCATTTTCTGTTCGAATAATAGCTTCATTAACACAATCAAGGCCACAAAAATTGTAAATATACTGTTCTTGGAAAATTCCATACATAAAAGTCCTTACCTCTTTAAAAAAACAAAAAACAAAACGAAAAGAAAAAAAAAAACAGTAAAAACCCCAAGCTTTGTTTCTTCTGGAGGTAAGGAAAACCCTAGCTTTTCCTTGGTTCAACTAGATGTCATTTTCTGCATTGTTTCCCTGCAGTTACCCAGATGAACGGTCTGAGTAGGAGCCTACCCCTGGGCCAACAGACCTTGAGTAGATACCGCGTGGAGTCCTGGGCCCCTCTCTGCACCGCCTTGCACGGAGCAGGCCCTTGTCTGTGCCTGGTCCACACCCAGGAGCCATCCTTGGGGTCTACGGCCATAATCCTGTACTGTCCAGGGTTATGGACAGTATTACAATCCTCATATCCCAGAAGAAAGAAATCCACATAAAAGCAATAGCTGTCTTCTGTTTCTGGCCCAGCCCATGGAGGGTTTTTTTTCATTTTATACCAAGTCCTAGAAAGGGCCTATCTTAGCTTTGATCACCAATCAAAAGTACTAAGGATTGAACTCACAGAACAAGGTGAAAGATGTGGGCGCCCTCCCAAGGTCTTGAGCGCACGAACATGCCTCGCTTGCCTCGAGGAGCAGAAAAGCTTGCAGCAGACGGGGCTTCTGTGAGACTCAGCAGAGTCCGTCACAACATGGAGCCCTGCACACGGTGGGCCCTGCGTGTGTGCGTGCACTAATGGATTCCCCGCCCTGTGTGGATCCCCAGACAGAGTGTAGGCTATAACGATATAGTGATACAGTCATTACACATCTTACGGCTGCCTCGTGGACGTGTTTGTAGCAACCTCAGATCACGGCTTGGAATGTGGCACATTAAGCCTGAGTTCTATGCACCGGTAGTCTTGGAGCAAGGCTTGTGGAGTAACACCAGCCAAGTGTGTCCTGAAGGACCCAGAATCCCAAGGAAAATGGTGGGGGTGGCGGTGGGGAATGGAGAGAACACGATGGAACCGAATCCCAGTCACTAACCAATTAGCCATTTGATTAGGCAACAGTTTGGTCGAAGTGCCACCTCAGGGACCTCAGATCTTTGGTAACCCCTCAGAAGAGCCACTGAGCCTGAACTGACATGTGTTCAGTTTAGTCACCCAGATTTGCTGTAGGAAATCTTGTGAAACAAGGGATGACTGCATGTTTAAGTGATCGGAATCACACAGACAGATCACTGCATTAACCGTGACTCTGCACTAAATGGGGCACATCTGCAAAATGGACTTTTGCCAGGAAGGGACAGCACATCAGGTCTCCTCAGGATGCTGAGGCCCTTGTGCAGTGTTTGCCTTGAGAAACGAGCAGCAACACTCACCCTGATTCGAGAAGGCTGGGAGCATCTCTGCGCCTTGAATTGTGAAAGCAAAAAGATCCCTACTTAAAAAAATACATATACCAAACCTGTCATCACAAAAGACTTCTAAGGGTTTATGTAATGTGTTTTAAAAGTGCCAGCAAACCACCGAATCATTTAAAAAGAAGGCAAATCGGCTTTTGTTATTTGGCCGAAAGCAAACCGGTGCTCTCACGACATTGGGCAATGGCTGTTGAAACAGGCATCTGTTGTTCAAAGTGTCCTTTCTCCCGAAAGGACGGTGATCTAATGAATTCAGTGGAGCCCACCTTCATTCCTTGTGAAGGGTCGCTAAAGATACCAAAGTGGTTCAGTGAAACGGGGATCGTCACGGTCAAGAGACTACAGACACGCACACGGTCCTACATTTGTCTCTCCTGCTCTGTTCGACCACTTTCCCCTCACTCAGCCTTCAAAACTTCAAGGTACGTAATAAAATCTCAGATATTTGTCGGACAGAGTGGAGCTAATAAATAATCGTAAATAGATGAATGAGAGTAAGATACTTTTGGAATCCTGAATATTGGTAAATAATAAAGAAAATTCAGACACCAAATGGAGAAAAAAATTTTCCTAAAATAATGCACATGTTTAAGTGGCTTAATTATTTGGCTAGAACTTTTTTCCCTTTGATTTTTGAAGTTACATTACTTTCCCCAGTAAAATTCTTTTCCAAATGTGTTCTGTTCCTTTGGAGTAAACTCTCGTATATATGGACACCTTTTCTCCTCGATTATTTTGCTACTTCACTGCTAATTCCAGGGGGAAGATAATTGGATTGACCTGCAAATACTGAACATAAACCAAAGGAATGATCCTTAGATTAAAGATGAGATGAATGGCCACTTTCCCTGCCCAATGTTTAATCTCCAGAACCCAATTAAGTTCTGAAGACCTAAGCATAAATTAGAACAGGCCCCGGGAATTCTTTCTAGCCTCGAAGAGTCCTGATTATAGAGTCCCAACTCTCTACTTTTAAAGAGAACTTGGGAACCACATCCGTCTGAGTTCAGTCACTGACGGCCATTTGCAAACTTCCTGGGACTGTAAGCATCATCTAGACTGCTTCCAGACGTGTCGGTTTGGAGGATCTGGGGGGGACCTCAGACAGTACTTGTAGGTTTGCGTTTGCTCTACGGACAGAGAGGTTCTGCTTAGACCTTGGTAGACCTGAGTCTTCTGACAGCAATTCCATAATCCGCCAGTTTCTTCAGAGGCCACTGGACTGGCATCGACTACTGGTCCCAGCTGGGTCAAGCTTCCAGCCCTGTCTACACCAAGGCAGATCTGCAAGCCCCAGGGATGGAGAGAGGCACCCAAAGGAGCAAACTTGGCTTCTCTACACCCCATTCCCCTGAGTCTAGGATTCCCAAGAGTCCTATCAAACAAACTCATTGTTGAAGACATAGGCCTATTTAATGGATTTTCTAAGAAAAAGTGTTTTTTGCATTTCTGTAAATATCAAAAGATTTCCAAATGTGATTGTGTGTTTAATCTTTTTAAACAATTGGTGATAGACCAAAGTCAGCTCTTGTAAACTACTGGCTAGGAGAAGGGGAGGTGGTAGCCTTGGCAGACTGGCTCTGAAACACGTGAAACGCGGTCTCAGGTACACGCTGTGAAGAGCATGCTGTGTGTGTTGCTTGGAAATCACAGAGTAGCACCTAGCACAGCACCTCAGATGTTCAGTAAACGTTCCGCAAATGAGTGTTGAATGGAAAAAAGAATAAATCTCATTAAGGAGACCTGCTCACACTTCAGATATTCCCTTTGTCTATAGTTCCACAAATTAAAAGAATGATTCATTTTTGGCTTGCTATCTTTTCTTATCACCCAACTGATGATATAATTATACTTCATTCCATGGATTAAACATAGTCCGTTCCAGGCTTATGGATTTGATGATGGATGGATGGAAGGGAGGGAGGGAGATTAATTTTGAATATACTAAGCATAATATACTTTTAGAATAACAGCTTTATCAAAATTTAATTCATATACCATATAATTCATCCACTTAAAGTGTACAATTCAATGGCTTGAGTCGAGTCACAGAATTGTGCAGCCATCACCACAATCAATTTTGAGAACGTTTTTATCACCCCCAAAAACTCTATATCCACATTAGTGGCTCAGTCCCCATTTCCTGCCCACCATCCCCCTGCACCTGTCTCGGGCCACCACTAAATTACATTTTGTCTCTACAGGTTTGGCCTATTCGAGGTATTTCATTAAAATGGAATAACAATATGTTGTCTTTTGTGGCTGTCTTCTTTCACTCGGCATAATGTTTTCAATGTTTTAACATGAATCAATATTCAATATCAATCATTCTTTTTATTCCCAAACAATACTCCATTGTATGGAGTGGCTACTCTTTATTTATCCATTTTTAAGTTAATGGGCATTTGTTTATTTTCTCACTTTTGGGATAGTCTGAATATTGGCACTCTGAACATCCATGTATGAATTTTTGTGGACATAAGTCTGCATTTGTTTGGGGAACATACCTGGAGTTGAACTGTGGGGTCATACGCTAACTCTACATTAAACTGTTGAGGAACTACCAGACCATTTTCCAAACTGGCTGCACCATTGTGCGTTCCCACCGGAAGCGTAAGAGGGTGCAAGTTTCTCCACACCTTCACCAACGTTCGAATCATGTCTTTCTTTTTTTTTATTATAGCCATCCTAGCAGACACGATGTGAGAGCTCACTGTGGTTCTGATTGGCATTTCTCTCATGGTGAATAATGTCGGGCATCTTTTCATGTGCTTATTGGCCATTTGTCCCTTCCCCTCCCCTTCCTTCCTTCCTTCCTTCCTTTCTTCCTTCCTTCCTTCCTTCCCTCCTTCCCTCCTTCCCTCCTTCAGTCAAAGGTCAGGATTTGAGGGGACCTAATAATTGGCATCCCTGCTTCCTAACTAATTTTGTATGTAATTGAGGTAGCTCCAGGGTTTGCTAGATGGAGAGTGAAACATCACCTTTATTACAATAAAGCTGATAGTAATTGCACAGTGTGGCTTATAACACCACACCTCTGAACCACACGGACCGGCCCACCAATGCCCTACACTTGTAAGTGCTCTGCAGGCTACATAAAGGAAAGCAAATGGTGTGTCAAGTCCGAAGGCACAGAATCTGACCCACAGCAGCTCTGGAGTTGATTCCCTGAACCCTGAACACCCGCTAGGGCGTCTCTTCTCTGGGCCACGCAGCGCGCTTGCTGGGCCAGGACAGGTTCTTAGGGAGCGTCACTGCGGCGGTCCCGAAGGTCACCAAAGTGATTCAGGAGGACTCAGGGTGGCCTGCTTCATGGTGAGGCCACACAGAATGCCTGTAATGTGGCCCTTGGAAAGGAGCTCCAGGTGCTCACTTGACTTTGCCCTTGCTCGAGCCCACCTGACCCTGCTGGCTCTCCTGGCCTCCCTGCTGTGCTGGGACTTGTGCAACTCCAAATTGGTTTCGCATTTTTGCCAGGAGCCCCTATAGATAAGGCATAGTTCTATGAGATAACATTCTCCGAATTGTGAGTCTTAGCTTAACTCTTGGCAAAAGAATGATTAATTTTCATTCCTTTTAAAAAACGTTTAGTCATGTAATTGCCAACAGTTTGTTATACTCTTGGCAAGTTTAAAACACAGTCAAATAATTTCATCTCATCAGGGCAGAGCCCAGGTCCGGCTTATTCACCTCTGCATATCTAGATCCTGGAACAGTCAGGCACCTAATAGGTTCTCATGCATTTGAAAAAAGGACGAGTCTAATTGTTTTTAAAAGAGCGTATTATATTGACTATGTCATACAATTATCTGAAGTTCTGGAGCCGCCCTGGAAACAACCTGCCCCATGCAGAGTGAGTCCCTTCGGAGAAGGTTCCCACTGCTAGACACAAGAATAGCGCACACCACACCCTTCGTTACGCATTGAACTGCTCACCCCACTCTCAGCTCTGACGTGGCCCTCTGTCCATCATGCCCCTTCCCACTTTTTGTCTAGCAAACTTATACTCACCCTCATGGCCCGGATTTTCTGGGAGGCCTTTGTACTTTCATGTTCTCTTACTGTTTCATTTATTACAAAGCAAGTCACAGTGCAGTGTGATAATTTTTTTGCAAGTGTTCTCCAACCAAGGTGCAGGTGAAGCAGAATGGCAAGATTGTGTCTTCTCATTTCTGGAGTCCTCCAGTGAAGTCTGGAGCACCAACAAAGTCGACACAAAATAGTTGACAACTGGTGAATAAAAGAATGAATTATTGAGTGAATTAATGAATGAATGAACCAATGAACGAAGTGAAGAAGTTAGGACACTCCAATCAGACGATCCCCCAGAGTTTGGACAGAGCTTCTCATAGCAGTGCGGGATTGGAAGAGCCAGGTACAGGAAGGTTTTGGAGAAAGGAACAGGTTTTGACAAATGACTAGCTGTGTGACACGGGATCCAGAGGGCAGGAGTTTCTCTTTGAGCATTTCAGCAGGCCCCCTCTTTAGCCATGAACAAGAGGAAGTAGAACAGATGGGAAGAAAGGAAGAAAAGATAAATTGGCTCTGTCTTCACCATGTTTAATTTGACTTTTCAACAAGACTAACACGCACTTGTACTGTCGTTTTCGTAGGCTTGGAAGAGACAACAGAAGGGAGTTCAGAGCCTTGAACACCCAAGATGCAGCATATGCAGGAAGAGCAAGACTCCCAATCACCATTTCCTCCTTCCCACGCCTTCTGAGTCCGATCTGCCTTTGCTTCTGAGAAATGGGCAGTGGGTGACAGGAGGAGGTGAAAAAGAGCTTTCAGAGGGAGGACAGGGTGTTTGAGAAATCCCCTTCCTGGGACAGCCTTGCTTACACCTCTCTTCTCTCTCCTGTCTTTCTGCTGCTTAGGATAGTTTGGCCTCAGAGTGGGGTCAGGGGGACAAGTAGGAGCTGACGTTCTGCCACATCTCAGAACTAGCTGGTGCCCAGAAGCACCGTCCACTCCCACAGTCAGTGACAAGGGCCAGAGGGACAGGATGGGGGTGGGGCAGAGAGGGGGAAGGGTAGAGAAAAAGGAGACAAGGAAGCCATTTCGCCTGCTCTTAAATGAAAGGAGCAGAAGGAACTCTGGAATCTTATCAGAGTTCAAACCACAGTCCATTTCAACAAAGTAAGAGGTATTTGGGATCACAGCTCCAATGAGTAATAAACATTATTTCCGTGGACCACTGTTGGGAATCTGCACGAAGTGTAGCTGGCTTCTGGAGGAGGATTTGAGCATTCCAGGATCCAGGCTGCTCTCTGCATCTGAAACCCTAAAACTAGCCCCTCCCCACCTGCTGTCTGGTATCATGACATGCACGTTACACACGGTGTCTCTTGTTTACTGCAGGCGACCGAAGAGCCTAGAGCGTAAATGACTTGCCCAAGGTCACACAGCTAGGAAAGACAGATGCAGGTCAGTATGACTCTGGGGGAGAAGCCCTGGCTTACTTCACCTGCCCTAGCCCCATCAGTCTCCGCCAGCACTCTCTCAAGCCCCCACCCCAGAAACACGCAAGCAAGGCAAAGCAGGGAGCTTGCCTTGCAAACAGCTTCAGACATTCTCTTAGGAACCCCCCACGGGCTGACACTGTTCCTGGAGCTGCCACTGATGACCCCAAGGCCCCTACCACAGGGCCTCTGTAAGCTCCTAAGGGGGAACGCCATGCTTACGGATGTGCGTTGTGTAATAACCTTGACAAATTCAAGTTTTTTAATTTGGGGCACTGGTTCGCAAACCTGGCTACTCAGAATTACCTGAGGAATTATTTAAAAGTATTGATGTCCAGGCCCCAGCCCTGGAGATTCTGACTCCTAGGTATGGAGGGGGCCCAGGTGCGGGTAGTTTTAAAAAATCTCACCAAGTGATTCTAATGTTCAACAAGAAATGAAAAATACCCAAGAGTAAGAAAAAAATGTGATAAAAGAAGAAAATTGTGAGTAGAAATTAGGGCCTTTTAAAAACCCTAAGGGAACATAAGTGGTTTGCATAATTCGAATGTTAGATTCATCTAGGAGATTCACGGTGTTCTGCCATGTTACAAAAACACATCTTAGTCAGTAGACTGGAAGTTCTTTCGTACTTTACAATAAAGATCAAAGTAATAAAATCAGCTAGAAAATGGCTTCAGTTTTGAACCAGACCACAGTGAGAATGAACACTGTCCCTTCAGTGAATCACAAATTACTTAGAGCCCTTCTCTGGATTGTTACCAACTAATCCTAATGAGAAATAGCTACCGGCCGAACAGGAAGCAGGCCCACAGTGTAGCCAGAACACAGTATCCGGGAGACGATAGCCCAAAGAGCAACAGGCCTTGTTTGAAGCCACAAGATAAGACATGCTGTGGGGGGTGAACTTTAATCTGCCTTTGGGGGAAATTGTCTCACCTGGTTTACACATCAGCTTGAACTAAGAAAATCAAATCTAACAATTAAATGACCACTGACTGACTCTATGTCCAGCAAGGACCGGACAAATTAGCATTGGGAGACTAGCGTCACTGAAGTTTACTGTGCAAATACTCAATGCAGGGATTTTGTATCTTGAAAGGTCGGACCCATTCCTTTATAGGAAAAGGCCATCCCGAGTGCTCTCAGGCGCCAGCTCAGTGCCACAGGCATAATGGAACTGCTGTTGCCAGGAGGCCAGAGAGGACAGAAAGGGCCAGCAGAGCCCTTGGAGACCACATCTGAGAGGCTCTGAAGGTCACACATAATTATCCATGTGCCTGCTGGGATGGAACGTACGAATCCTCCATAAATGTGGAATGTCCCTACCCCAGCAAAAAGCTGCTACGCCAAGCAAGTGTGGTAGTGAAATGTTAGTCTTTGAACCTTCAGACCCTGGTTGGGTGGTGGGAGGGGCAAGATGAACTTTTAGAGCTTAAGAACCATGACAGCAATCATAGAGGGCAGCATAACATTTTTTAAACTTCTATATGTCAAAAACTAAACAAAGTGAAGTCAAATTGATTCCCAAATGACAACAAAAGCACACTAAAAAGAATTACAGTAAATATAAGTGGCAAAAATCCTTAATCTTAAAAAAAAAACCATTTGAATCAGTAAGAAAATCATTAAGACCTCAGTAAATAAATGGATAAAGGGCATAGATTACTATATACAAATGTTTAATAAAAACACTAAATAATTCTATACTATATATAAAATACACATGTTATATGATATGTATAATTATTCTATAATTTCATGAGTAATCAAAATTGCAAACAGAGAAGATCTTATTTTTGTCGCCTACGTTGGGGAAGGTTGTTTTCGATAGTTGTAGTGGGAAGATGTCGGGGGTATTTCCCCAGTGGAAGTCCACCCACCTGGCAGGACACATCAGGAAGAGAGACGTGACCTGACCACGTGGAATCAGTGTATCCTTCTGAGAACAATTTGACACTGTATATAAGCATCTTGGAAATAGGCATAACCTTTAATCCAGCATGGCTTTTCAAATGTTTTTCCAAATTATTTATGAAGTAGTAATGCATGCACATGTTTAAAAAATCAAAAGGTGCCAAAGGGATGATAATGAAAAGCAGCAACCCCACGCTTTGTTCTTTTCAGTCCTCTGGGCTTGATTCCAGGCTTACAATCCTAGGCTTGATCTTTTAGTAGTTTTTTCCCCTCTGATATTTATCTCCATATTCTGTCCATAACCATTATGTTCACGACACTATCTCTTAACATTTTTAGACAATATCTATTGACTTCTTGGGCCCACTGCACCTGTCTTTTCCTCTCCTGTGATTCTTTCGCAGGTTTTAGTTAGGGCGATCACCAGTGTTTAGAATATTATTGTGTCGACATTGTTTACTTTGCTATATTATCTCCTCTCTCAACACCTATTTATTTTCCCTGAGTTAACTGTTGTCTTGTTTTTTTTTTTCTCACTTACACAGGTTTCTGTATATTGTTGACCTTAAAAAATAAAACTGTTAGTTATTTTACCAGCAAAAATGGGTCCATCCAGGAATAGCAAAGAGTTGCACTTCGTGATATGCAAGCTATGGCAAAACCATGGGCAAGTCCAGAGAACAAAGGAGGGGAACACTCTTTTATAAAGGAGAGAGGGGAGTTGGGAGGGGCTGTTATAAACAAAAAGTTCACTGGAGTAAACTGGGAGTTTGGAGTGGCTTCTCATTGGCTAAGCAATGACAGTCTCTCATTGGCTGGGCTGTTGCTAGGCAAAGAGAGAATCTTTCTTCCACCTGGGGGGTAGTAAAGTATAGGCCTCTTCTTGTTGGGTGGGCAAAGGGCTGCAAGGAGTGGTAGTGCATGAAAGCGCCCCCTTCTTGGCCCCATGACCCCATGTGAAATGAGGTTTCCTTCGTTCGGTTTCACAATATTGACCCTTATTTCCCAGGGCTCTCTCCCATCTGCCATACATGAACGTGAGCAGCTGTCTCTGTGACAACATGATATCCATTTTACCAAAACACTTCACATCCTACGAAGCTGTGGACTAAATGTCACAGGGCTCATGGAAAAAAATGTTGAAGACAACTTCTCAAAACCTGTGCAACTTTATAATCAGAGCTGTAACAAAAGCAACAATTGGTACCTTCACTGAAAATTCAAAAAGGCTGAAAGCTCCTTAAAAGATGTGAAACAGAAATGGTGGCTGATGGATGGGCACTGAGACAATACAGGTGGAGGCGGAGTTCTGAGCACATTTAAAATTCTTCTTAAAATTGAAAAGGATTCTGGGAAGATGATGATGGCAGATGACAGTCTGCTTTTTTACATCTTCCTGAATCCCCACATTAACAAGGCAGGACAACTGGAGAGCAAAATCAGCAACCCATGGGCAACATTGACAACAAAATGAGGTTAAAAAATATCTTCAAGAGCCCCAAGATTCAGGTGGATGGGGACAAACGACCAGTGCCTCTAAGGCCTGCATCGTGTCAGTGCTTGTGAGGGAAGAAGCAGACAGAAACAAGGGAGCATCTCGTGGACCAAAGAACAAGTTCAAAATGGTCAATGTGCATTCACCGAAAAGCAGGAAATGTCAATTTGAAGTCAACAGCTGAGTGGGATTTGGCCAATCCGATGGGGGAGTGGTGAAGTCTATCCACTATGAGCCCTTGAAACTGATGAGCCAGGGCTCACTTCTAGGACAAGACCCAAACCTGAGGAGTTCATTCCGAATCCAGCAATATAGGGATTATAGAAATGAGGGAAAGAGAAGGTCCAGATAAGCATGGCAGGATAAAAGAGTCAGGAATTCTAAGAAAGCAAGCCTCCATATTTTTAATATTTCATGAAACCAACAGAAGAGCTTATTATATAAAATTTTAAAAACTATCCTGAACCACATCTCCTAAACTGTAGAAAAACCAATTTCACATAAAAACATGAAAAGTACTGGGACGCCTGGGTGGCTCAGTCAGTTAAGCATCTGCTTTCGGCTCAGGGCGTGTTCCCAGGGTCCTGGGATCAAGTTCCGCATGAGCAAGGAGCCTGCTTCTCCCTCTGCCTGCCGCTCCCCCTGATTGTGCTCGCTCTCGCTCTCTGAAAAATAAGTATATAAACAAATAAAATTTTAAAAAATAAATGAAAACATGAGAAGTAGTAAAGTCAAATCCCATACTAAGATATCGTTTTGAAATGACAGCAGCAGAATAACAGTGCAACAGTCAATGAAATTTTGCTAGAAAGGCCTGATCACAAAACAGATTAAAACCATCACTTACTATTTCAAGATGAACTAAAATACATGAAGAAAATATAAGATATGAAAGATATTGAAGATAGATGAAGAATATGAAACATACAGTAATAGGAATCTAGGAAGAAAATGAAAGCAAAGGAATGGGACAAATATTAAAACTACAAAGCAAATTAAAGAAAATAAATTAAAGGAAAAATTGACACTGTAGACTGAAGGAACACCTCATGTACCTGAGAATATCAACCAGAACTGTGACTATAAAAAGCAGAAGTTACTGGATTTTAAGACCAAAAAAAAAAAAAAAAAAAAAAAAAACCACCCAAAAAACAACCCCCCCACACACAAAGAAAAACCCTACGTATCTAAGTAAAAAGAGAAAGTAATTTATAATGAAAAAGACTTTCAAACACAAAACTCATGGCAGAGGAAAACAAACTAATGGGTTTATGACACCAATAGAAAGAACATGTGAGCCAAGGATTTTATAACCAGCAAAACAGACTTCCAAGTATGAAAGGTTCGAACTCTTATCATCATGACTGAATTTAGGCAACACTGAGCCCATGAGTCTTCCTTGATGAATCCATCAGAGAACACGCTTCAGACAACCCACATGGTCAGGGAATTACTGACATAAGCCTGGGAACGGAGTAACAAGCTGTGGCTTGTGCTTTGACAGTGTAGGCACGGGGTAACGGTTTTCCAATGGAGGTAAGGTAAATGGGGGGCATATTCCCTCCCCCCACATTAACTATTATCAGCCATCTTCTTGGTGGTGGGATATTCGGATTGCTATTCTGAGACTACAGTGTAAGTAATGGAACTTAAAACATATGAGCCAAGATGGGATATTCTAACTCTATCATTCCTGTATCGAGAACAAGGATTCTCCATGTGGAAGAAAAGAGATGCAGATAAAAACTGGAAGAGATTAAATAAAACCTGTATGTCCTGAATGTGAATTTGAAGAATCAGTAAAAAGTCTTAGAGATTTTATCTTTAAATATATATTTTTTCTAACTCTGTCTGCTACAGACTTAGAAGCAATTACATATCCAATAACATTCGTCGCGTCTAGGTTGTGGTTTTAAAAATACACTTTCCACTACATCAAACCAATGTTTCTTGAAGAAGAAGTTGGTTACATGTCATCTGAAATATGCATCAGGAAAAAAAAAAAGGCAAGGAAAAACCTAAAGAAAATGCAGCAAAATATTAGCAGTTATTTCCGGGTATTGTAGGTGACCTTCATTTTCTCCTTTATGCTTTTTATATTTTATAAATTTTCTATAATGAACTAATGACTGAAAAAAAATTGACCTCTACAATAAAAAAGACAGCAAACAAAATTATGTTATGAAAACCCACATATAAAAATAAAATATATTAAAGGATATGTTTTAAAAGAAGACCACCAGGTAGCGAAGAGAGCAATTCAAAATCTTTTCTAGGGGAGCCCTCCTCTGAGGTAGTTGTGCACACATCGGCCTCTCCTGACAAAGCCTCCTTGAGTCTCTAGGCCGAGCGGCCCGGGGCCGAGTCGTGAACCGCGCACCCGGAGGCCCGTGCGGGACTCAGCTCGGCCGGCTCCGCTGCAGGGCCGCAGCGTGACGTCGGCCCGCCCCGTCGGGGAGCAAGAGAACGCAGGCGGGGCCAGACACCAGCTCTCACTCCGAACGCTTATCCCTCGGTTCCTGGGGATTGGGATCTATAGACGACTTCCTTCCAGAAGACACAGTATTTTAACTAAGCGTGAAATGGAAGAACGCACCTCCCACCTGAAGTCCGCCAACACGGGCAGAGAATAACCCTAGCTCTTCAACTGACGCAGGGGGGTGGCCCCGCCGTCTTCGGGAAAATGCTTTCGTCCGACCTATTATTTCCCAGTGGGTTTCAGCGACCGCAGCAGACGCCCGCGGTCAGGGAAGTGAAGGCGCAAGATCGGCTGCCAAAGAGAGACGTGACTTAGACCCCAATTTTCTACGCCAACCAACGACCAGTTGCCTCGATTTCCCTCCCGCAACATGAGGCCGCCTCACTTGTTATTCACTTCCCGGGGCCGCAGGGACGGTGAGGAGGTGCTTGTGAACACCCGCCGGGCTCTGGGGGCAGCGGCTGTCCAGGCAGAAGGGGTCACGCGCGCATGCACAGAGAGGGGGGAGTTCGGGGGGGGGTCTGAAAACTAGCCCGCGGCGCCGTTGCTCGGTTGTGGCGGGCGTCGTTCAGGTCAGCGCGGCAGCCGGCCGAGGGCGCGGGCCGCTGCGGGGCAGGCAGTGGCGGCTCCCGGCAGGCTCCGCGGGCCTGGGACGCGCGTGCCGCGAGCCGCCCGCCGGGCTGCGGAGAGCCGGCCACTCCGGCGCGAGACCGCACGCCTTGCTCCAGGGGCCGCGCTCGCACGAGAACCCCTGGCGCTTTTGAGAAAAGGCGAACTCCAGGCCGTGCCTCCGGAGACGATCACCGGGTGACCTGGCGCTTGCCCAGGGGCCTGCGCTGCGGCAAGCGGACTCGAATGTGTCCCCGGGTCTGAATTTCACAGCCTGAAGGTCTGTAGTGAACTGACACCTCTGAAGGCAGAGAGGGCCGGGCCTCTCCAAATTCTAAATTTTGCTTCAGAGTGGACAGTGGAGAGGCCACGGGAAGCAACATTTTCTGGGGCCAGCTCCACGTCTCCACATCACTGTTAAATACAGTCGCTCGAGTGCCCGGAGCAGCAGAGGCAGCCGGCCGAGGCAGTCAGTTGGAGCGGATAAATGCTCTGTAGTCACGCTGTCTGACACGTGTCCGCTAGCCACATGTGGCCACGGAGCACTTCACATGCGGTTAGTCAAAACCGGGATTCAAAGTAAGCGTCCAAAATGGTGAAAAAGAAAACCAAAGCTGGTGGCATCACAATTTTGGACTTCCAGCTCTGTTACAAAGCTGTGATCATTAAGATAGTATGGTACTCACACAGATCAATGGAACAGCACAGAGAACCCAGAAATGGACCCTCTACTCTATGGTCAACTAATCTTTGACAAAGCAGGAAAGAATATCCAATGGAAAAAAGTCTCTTCAACAAATGATCTTTGGAAAGCTGAACAGCCACATGCAGAAGAATGAAACTGGACCATTTTCTTACACCATACACAAAAATAGACTCAAAATGGATGAAAGACCTAAATGTGAGACAGGAAATCTATCAAAATCCTAGAAGAAAACATAGATAGCAACCTCTGTGACCTCGGCCACAGCAACTTCTTGCTAGACACGTCTCCAAAGGCAAGGGAAATAAAGGCAAAAATGAACTTCTGGGACTTGATCAAGATAAAAAGCTTTTGCACAGCAAAGGAAACAGTTGACAAAACCAAAAGACAGCCAAGAGAATGGGAGAAGGTATTTGCAAATGACATATCAGATAACGGGCTAGTATCCAAAATCTATAAAGAACTTATCAAACTCAACACCCAAAGAACAAATAATCCAATCAAGAAATGGGCAGAAGACATGAGCAGACATTTCTCCAAAGAAGACATCCAAATGGCCAAGAGACACACGCAAAAATGCTCAACATCACTCGGCATCAGGGAAATTCAAATCAAAACCACAATGAGATACCACCTCACACGAGTCAGAACGGCTAAAATTAACAAGTCAGGAAAACAACAGATGTTGGCAAGGAGGCAGAGAAAGAAGAACCCTCTTACACTGTTGGTAGGAATGCAAGCTGGTGTAGCCACTCTGGAAAACAGTACAGAGGTTCCTCAAAAAGTTGAAAACAGAGCTACCCTGTGATCCCGCAATTGTGCTACTAAAGATTCACCCAAAGGCAGAGATGTAGTGATCTGAAGGGGGACCTGCACCCCAGTGTTTATAGCAGCAATGTCTACAAGAGCCAAACTGTGGAAAGAGCCCAGATGTCCATCGACAGATGAATGGAGAAAACAGATGTGGTACATATACAGTGGAATATTACTCAGCCATCAAAAAATTGAAAACTTGCCATTTGCTACGACGTGGATGGAACTAGAGGGTATTATGCTAAGTGAAATAAGTCAATCAGAGAAAAACAATTATCATATGATTTCACTCATGTGGAATTTAAGAAAGAAAGCAGAGGATCATAGGGGAAGGGAGGGAAAAATAAAACAAGATGAAATCAGAGAGGAAGACAAACCATAAGAGACTCTTAATCAGAGGAAACAAACTGAGGGTTGCTGGAGGGGAGGGGGAATGGGGGATGCAGGTTACTGGGTGATGGGCATTAAAGAGGGCACATGATATAATGAGCAGGTGTTATATAACTGATGAATCACTGAACCCTACCTCTGAAACTAATAATACATTATATGTTAATTAATTGAATTTAAATTTAAAAAAACAAAGTACAAAAAGAATATAAAATAATTAATGTTTTGTTGTTCATTGTATGCTAAAATGATGTTTTAGAATACTGCATTAAGTAAAATATATTTAAAATTAATTTCACTTTTTTCTTTTTCCTTTTTTGAATGAGGTTACTAGAAGTTTCCCCCCTCCCAGTGCCCAAATTATTTTATTTATTTTCCTGTTATCCTTGAAGTTGCCAGAAGGAGGATATTATTTCTTTTCATATAATCTGCTCATGAAAAAATATTCTGAAAGCAGTAGGCCATTTGGCCTGGTTTGAGATTACTAGAAGTTTTTAAATGATTCATGTGACTCACATTATATTTCTATTGGACAGTATGCTGTCTGGGTTTTAACTGAGAATCCCTTGGTCTTGAAGTGCACTCCTTCTGGATAGTACTGGTGGGCCAAGAGTCCCTTCTTCACTGCTGTCGCAGCAGCGTGACTAAATCGTAATGGCCCCTCTAAAGAAAAGAAGAGACAGCCTTGACCCAGCTCACTCATTAGTCCAAAAAGCCTGTTAGACATAAATACCCTCACAATATGGAGAGTCAAAGGGTGTAAATCAATTAGTAAATGAAAAGATAACCGAAACCACAAGGTCCAAAGCCTGTGACCACAAGGGGCTACAGAGTAGCTCTGTCTCCGGTGTCGTCTCCTACCTATTCCCACGGGGAGGGAAGAATGGGGAGGATGCAGAGACAGGATGAGGGAACTGGTACCTCAGCTCTAGAGAGGGCAAGAGCAAATGGGGGCCATCTCACTTTCTCCCTGGAGGAGACCTTGTCCCTGACACAAGCCTATCCAGTCCTATCTGCAGTGACTGGAAAATACATTTTGGAAGAGTTTATTTTTGTTTTTGATTTTTTTTAATTTAAAGTCATTACATTCTTATTCAGGTTCTTTTATCACGGGCCCAGATGCCAATGAAGGTACAATGAAAGCACTAACAAAATTCTTTTCAAATGACAGAAGCAGCAGAGATAAATTTGTAGGTTATTTGGGAGCATGACAAATTTTACACCTAGAGAAAAGTGTAAGAAGAGATTCTCACCTTGTTAACTAAACTAGAACTGAAAATAAAGATTCAGACGTGTCCTGCCTTCCTAGCTGCTTTGGGTGCCATGGTGCCCAAAAACTCTAAAAAGATTCTAACACTCCCACCATCCTCCATCTTTCTGGCAAGCTCGCTGGAACTTCTCTTGCTGTGCCTCCTGTCCTAGCGGTTTGAGAGACACCGCCACACCCCGACAAGCTCTCTGCCTGAATCACAAGATGCTGGCGGTCAGAAGCCTCAAGTCAGTGGCCCAGGTGACTTCCCGGATTGACCCACGTTGTAAGAGGCAAGAGCTGCAGCTCCTAGCAAACAACCACCACCACCACCACAAAAAACACAAACAAAAACCCCAAACACAAAATAAACAAAACCCTCAACTTTTCAACGCAAAGTTCACAGCACCTTGTCAGGCCTCTGCTGCAGGTGTGACCTCATTTTCTCAGCAGAGGAACTGGACCGACTAGAAATTTTATTAAGTCGTAGAGAGGGAGACTGTACTTGCCCCACTCAAATCAGCTAGCTCACCGGACAGCATTGAGGGGGATCCATGGCCTCGTGTCTCCTTGCACTGAGTTCTGCTAAGTTGAAGGTGGCCATCTAGTTTAAGCAGCAGTGCATCAGAGAAGTCACAGGCATGCTCCAGAGTCACATACTCCAGATGGCAATGAGCTATTCCTCAGTCATGTGGGTCACAGGCCAAAGAGTCTCCCAATTCCGCCATTTTTGTTTTACTTACTGTGGATTTTCTGACAGGAAATGGGAATTTGGTTGATAATTACCAGGCGTATAGATAAGGTTTCCTCATTAAAGTCTCATAAAACCGTGCAAATAAATCATTGCAAGTGGAGAGAGAAAGAAAATCTTCTGTTTAGACTTTTCCATGACCATTTAGGCCAATTTTTTTTCCTCTTCCCGCCCAGTGACTTTATTTTCAGCAAGCACAGGGCTTGATAATCAGAGGAAAGAATTTAGAGACCTCACAGAACTTTTCTGATTTCAAGTTAATGGCTTGGTATGTCAAGGCCAGGCCAGGCCTGGCAGAATAAATTATGGGAGTGCAGCTGAGGAAACACAGCAGAGGAAACCCATGTAATACATGTCTGCAGATAGGATAGAAACATAAATAAATACTACAGTTTCGAGGAGATCCAAGGGGTCCATTTTGCCTGTCCCAGAGATCAAAGCTGTTCGGGTCACAGGAGCAATGACAGTCCCACGGAGACTCCACTGGAAATGGGAAGAGACTACCCTCCCCCATCCCCCTGCAGGGGTGTGTCTTCCTTCTCTGAGCTTTTCTGCCAGGCTATAGGGAGCCCCGTGCAGTGCAGTTTCTTTCAGAAGCTCCTCTTCAGGCATTTGTCAACTTGGCCACAGGTCTGGGGGCTTTCTGAATTTTTTACCACAATTTCTCTGGTCCCAAGTCTCAGCTTTGCAAAAATCTTTTTTCTCCAGAGCCAGTCTGACCAGCCAATCAGAAACAATGGTGTTACTGGATTAATAGCTGTTCTCAATGGACTTCAAGGTTTCACCCCAGGTTCCTGAGAAATATCTGACCCTTGAGATGTTACGAACTTTCCCAGTGGAGCTGGGGCCTGCAGCCTACTTCCTGATCAGAATGCCCTAGGAGAGCGGGGACAGAAACGCACTCTGAAGTCAGCTACTCATTTCAGACTGAAATGACCCCAGATTATTGCAGACACCAAGTTACTAAACTGAAGAGGCCCAGGGCAGATTGCTGGGTGGCAGCCTGGTCTGTCAGGGATAGGGGGTTTCCAGGAGCTCAGGCCTCAGTGCTCATGTCAATCTTTTCTAAGAGACTGGAACATCGGTTAGACAGCGACTGCCAAGTGCCCGACCGTAACGATTCTGATGGAAGTCTCTGAGCCTTCTTCCTCACCCTGACTGCAAGTACAATGTAGCCACGAGGCTCCAGCTGACAGGCTTACGTGCCTCTAAGTGACTCTGTGACTACAAGTTATTGTCTTAGTCCACTTGGGCCGTAACCAAATGCCAGCCTGGGGGGCTTAGACATCAGACATTTACTTTCCCACAGTTCTGGGGGCTGGGAGACCAAGATCAAGGTGCCGGCCAGTTGGGTTTCTGGCGAGGGCCCTCCCCCTGGAGGATGGCCACCTACTCAGTGTCCTTTCCTTGAGAGAAAGACAGAAAGCAAGCTGTCTGATGTCACTTTTTATAAGACACTGATCCAATCAGATCAGATCTCATTTGACCTCAATTACGTCCTTAGAGGCTCCATTTCCAAATACAGCTACACTGGGGGCTTCAACATATGAATCGGGGGAGACGCAAACATTCAGTCCCTCATAGTTGTGTCACTCAAGTGGAGGAACTGACCAATTTTAAATCCCCATTCTTAAAGATCCATTGAGAAAACGGACATGACCGCTCTTGGTAGAGCAGAATGGCCTGGACAAGTTGCTCATTCTGTGATGACTGGTGATGACGATCGACCGTCAGGATGACGTTTTCTCTCTTCTACTGCAAACACCCATTTCCTCCTGTCCAACTTTTTAAGTGTGCTTCCCAATCAACGCCTTTTGTACGCTGCTTGTCGTCTGCCACCTGTGCCCTCAAATGACTCCCAGAACAGCCTTCCCCGGACCCAAACTACCCGATCGTGCTGCCAGACATCCTCTGCCTCGTGCTCTGCCCTCCTTCCCCTCTGCTTCATGCTCGGGGGCTGCAGCCAGAAGGGTGAGTTGATGGAGCGAGAAAAGGCAGCGCTCTGGAGTCAGGACCACACTCCCCTTTTGTTACCTGGCCACGCCTCCAGATGGCGCTGTCCTGCACATTGACGCTCCGGGCCCAGAGAGTTCATTTCCGTGTAATTGTGGAAAGCCTCCAATTGCCCAGATAACTTTATTCAATTCCCTCTCAGTCTTATCTGATAAGGAGGTGTGGCCTATTTTCCTCTCTTCTCAGAAGTTTTTGTGTGCTATGTCCAAGTACTATATTTAAGGAGTTCTTCCCTGAAGGACTCTGCAAGTGTCACCAAGTACAGTGTGGAGGGCCTTGGGCATCATCTCTCCATTATCTGGATCTATCTTACATTCTGTCTCTAGTTGAAAACATCCAGGCAAAAATAGTCTAAATCTAAGTGTCAAGAGCCCAGCGTGAGTCCCCTCGCTTACCTGAATTTTCATGGAAGGGACTGTGAGACTATTTTCGTAGGTTTTGAAGAGATACCTTTGGGGCTTTCATTATCTGCCATGTATTAAATGGATTCCTTCCCTCTGTTGAGGGTTGTATGTGACACTGTAGAGGAATGATCTGTGTTCAGCCCAAGTCGCTTAACTATCCAGGTAAAGTACCGTACCCAAGCGCCGTGCCCACTGTAGAGAATGTTAGTTGAATGACTACGTGACGATCTGAGGCTGCCATCCGCTGCCGCATTTGTGCTCTTGCTCATACTGACTGAGTTCAGGACTCAGACACTGGGATGAGCTCTGAAGAAGAATCCAAGCAGACAGGAACTGCTGGCTACTCGTGGGAAGCTGTCTGGCGTTCCGGGAGGAAGTCTGGTTCTTCTGTGAATGCAGGTCGTACCCTGTGGACGCTGCTGCAGGGGCGTAGGCTTTCAGCACACACAGCCCGTGGATACGTTTGCCTCTACTTGGACCACTGCAGTCCAAACAGACAGCAAGGCCATTCAAACCTTCAAGGCTAGCTGTGTCTACACAAACACCTACTTGGTTACATAAGCAGTACAATTCAGTCGTGGGAATAAGATTTTTCGAAACATAAAAAACTCAGGAAGGGAGACAAAAAGAGCAACTTTACAGCAGAGAAACCTGGCAAATGCTGCTTTAGCCAAGTGACCAAGGTCAAGATCAACAGTCATGTATTATGTTGAGACGTACCCTTAACATGATGTGATGAAAATGGCACATTTGTGACCTTCCTTTCAAAAACCTACAACCTCAGACTAATCATGAGAAAAATATCAAATAGATTCCAATAATGGGAAATCCTACCCTAGGCCTGACCCATACGCCTCAAAACTGTCAAGATCATCAAAAAACAAGGACAGTCATGGGGCATCTGGGTGGCTCAGTCGTGAAGCGTCTGCCTTCGGCTCGGGTCATGACCCCAGGGTCCTGGGATCGAGCCTTGCATCAGGCTCCCGGCTCAGCGGGAAGCCTGCTTCTCCCTCTCCCACTCCCCCTGCTTGTGTTGTGTCTCTCACTGTCTCTCTCTGTCAAATAAATTTAAAAAATCTCAACAAAACAAAACAAAGACAGTCAGAAGCTGCCACAGTCAACGGGAGCTCAAGGAGACAAGACATCTGAACAAAGTGAGATCCCGGATGGGATCCCAGAACAGAAAGAGGATATTAGGTAAAAACGCAGGAAATCTGAATAAACTATGGACTTTAGTTAGTAATAATGCATTGATATTGTTCATTGATTATGATAAAGATACCATACTAAGGTAAGATGTTAATAATAAGGGAAATTGTGTGACACACATAGCATATTCCTATATACTTGGTACTAACCATTTGTATAATCTGCTTCACTTTCCTGTCAATCTAGAACTATTCTAAAATAAAGTCTATTAATAATAATAATAAAGCATATTTAAGGCAGTGGAGCTGGTTTGTCAAGGTGAAGGAATGCATCAAGAATAAATAAAATACTTTTTTTTATTTGTTGTTCCTCAATGGACCTTGAAGGCATTATGCTAAGAGAAGTAAGTCAGACAGGGAAAGACAAATACTGTATGACCTCATTTATACGTGGAATCGAAAAAAGAAAAAAAAATAAGCATACAAACTCACAGATACAGAGAATAGATTAGATTGGTGGTTGCCAGAAAGGGGAACAAGGGGGGTGGGCAAAATGGGTGATGGGGTCAAAGGGTACAAACTTCCAGTTATAAGATAAATAAGTCCTGGGGATGGGATGTACAGCATGGTGGGAGAAAAAAGGAATAAATAAAATATCACCACCATACTCTTCACCAGGGAAACTGGGTGAACACTTAATAATCCTATTAAGTTTAATGTTTCTTATTTTATGTAATGTGTAAAATGGTGCTTTAAAATCATAAACGAAGAAGTCAGACACAAAGGTCCCATACTGTATGATTCCATTCACCCCTAATTTCCAAAGTGGGTAAGTCCACCAATAAAGAAAGCAGATCAGGGGCGCCTGGGTGGCGCAGTCGTTGGGCGTCTGCCTTCGGCTCAGGGCATGATCCCTGCGTTATGGGATCGAGCCCCACATCAGGCTCTTCTGCTATGAGCCTGCTTCTTCCTCTCCCACTCCCCCTGCCTGTGTTCCCTCTCTCGCTGGCTGTCTCTCTCTGTGTCAAATGAATAAATAAAATCTTTAAAAAAAAAAAAAAAAAAGAAAGCAGATCAGTGGTCACCAGGGGCCATGGGGACGAAGGAAAGGGGAGTGACTGCTGAGAGGCCTGGGCTTCCTTCTATGGTGATGAAAATGTTTTGGAACTAGACAGCGGCACTGTGAGTGTACTGAACCATAAGATGGTCCATTTTATGTTAGGTGAATTTTACCTCCATCAAAAATAATTCATGATGATAAAATAATTTAATAATTATGAAATAAAAAATTTTAAAGAAAATTAATATGATACTAGAATAGTGATACACGTAAATACTCTGCTGTTTATCTGCTATTTATTCTTTGTCGGAATGTTAATTTAGGACTACTGTAAAACTGTAAATGACCAGCTAGATTATAAGTCATTTGCATGTGGGAAGAAGTCAGGAAGCAATTCCTAAGTCTAAAAGGGGGTCTGAGCCCAGAACCAGGTTTGTGTCCGCGGATGTCGTCAGCCAGAGGACCCGCCCGACGTCCAGCCTAGCCCCGGCTCCACCCTTCAGTGATGGGGAGTCTTCAGCAGTAACGTGAAGTTCCTGGTGCTCACTGTCTTTGTAAACGGAGAAAAGAGAGCCAGGGAGGAAATTCCGAGTGTTCTCAAGCAAAACGAGCATGCCTTGCCGGTGTGTGTGAATGTCGGCAGGGGTGAGGGAGCGGAGCGGGAGAGCTGGTGCAGGGGTGACCGCCGGCACTCACCCGCCTCTGGCCGTGGCCTCCCGTCACCCTGGCCAGGGAGCCACATCCTGCTGTGGGTGACGTTTGCAGGGCAGCAGCGCTCAGCCTACGACAGCAGGGCCTGGGGCGTGGCAGGTTTCTAAAGGACCAGCGGGGATCGAATTTAACCTGGTGCCGGGTTTCCGGGGCTCTCCTGCCCTTTCCAGCAGCCTCTCCCGAGGAAGGCAAGGGCTCTGCTGCCGCAGCCCTGCTTGGACAACTAAAGACTGCAGCGTGGGAAGGGCGTAGGGGAGAGGGATGGGCGCTGGAGAGCCTGCAGGTGCACCGCTCCCTGCTCCTCGGCGCCTGTTCCTGCCCAGCTGATCTGGGTGACGGTGGACGGACCCCAGCGTGAAGGTCACTCCACACCTGACAGGCCCGCCGCCAGACTGCGGCAGGAGGGAGCTGTGCTTCCCACGCGGGTACTCGCCTGCCCCACGGGACCATTCCAGGGGAGGCGCCCAACACGACAGTTGCTGCCTCCCAGACTCTCTTCCATCCTAACACGTCACTAACCCATCTGTCCCGGAGGTAGAAAGCAAAGCAACGCCTCCCCACGAGTGGCCTGAGTGGCCGCGATTACCTGACTCAGAGCTCCCCCTTCTGTCACTCCGTCTAAGCACCGGCGCTGCCATCGGCCGAAGCAAGCCTTCAGGTTCAGGTTCAGGTCAAGAGGCAGAAATGCAGACTCTCCAGCGCCTTCCACAGTGACAAGAGATAACAGAAAGCATGGCAGAAACGGAGTCTGGCACCTACACAGAAACCAAGGGAGCAGTATTTATAACTCACCTTCTGCAATGTGCCTCGGAGGCTCGTAAAACAGGCACACGTGACAAGCCGCTAGGTACTATTCTAGACTTAAAATGGCAATGAGTTACAGTCAGATATCATGGAAGTTAGAAAATGTCAGCCCTTTAAAGTAATGATAATAAAAAAAAGCTTGAACATTTAGCATACCTTTCTCCTAACGTAAGATAGCATAACAGGATGGCATCTTTTAAATATGGCTTTCCAGACATTTGTTCATTCATTCATTCAACAAACGTTTGTCACATGTTTAAGCTGTGCAGGATTAAGGAGGTGGTGGGAATACAGAGATAAGGGTCTCCCTGCTGCCCGAGAGCGACTCAGCCAGGCAACACAGAACCGAGGAACTGCGGCTGACTGTGAAGTGCCCTACTACGGGATATAGTCCCGATGCTACGAGAACACAAAGGGGAAGGAGTCCTCCCTTAGGGGTTAGGGAGGAGAAGGGACCCCGCTGCTGAGCCTGGAAGAACCTGACCATGCACAACAGGGGAGGCTGAGGCAGCCCCCAGGCCCTGGGAATAGGAATACCAGACCACAGGAGGACCCCCACGGAGCCAGTCCCAGGAACCTCAGGGAGCTCTGTGGGATCGCCTGCAGACTGGAGTCTTCAGAGTCCCAAGAGTAGTGTGGCACTCGCATGATAGAGTGAGACTCGGTTCTGACCCAACCCCACCACCGGTTAACCGCCCCACCCCCACACACCCTCAACCCCCAACTGCACACACATTTTGGCGTCACTGCTGTACCTCTTAGAATCTGAGAGGTCTCAACAGGACTCAAAGGTCCCCAGGTCCAGCAGTCAGCAAATAAGACAGCTTCCCAGGGGCCAGCTAACATCTAGAGGAAAACTCCACCCACCTCTTCCAGGTCTTCCAGCTTCACTTGGAGGACCTTCTCTGCGCTTTTCGAACTCCGCTCCTTCGGTCAGTACCATACCTCCCATGACAACGTGCTTACTGGGAAACACTGAAGTGAGAAAAAGAGGGACAGTGTAGAGAGTCTCATTTTTTATGAAGTGAAATAAATTCAATTTAAAAATGTGCCCTCACACAACTAATGAATCCTCGAGCCTTACATCGGAAACCGGGGATGTACTGTATGGTGACTAACATAATATAATAAAAAATCATTTAAAAAAAAATAAATAAATAAATAAAAATAAATAAATAAAAATGTGCCCTCAGTCTTGACAGCACGTTTCCCCTTCTGAGAAAAGGTAGGCAGTGTTGTGTGTCCTTTATTTTGTAACGTGACCATAATATGGAGAACAGGATTTTTTTAAATGCCTTTTCGTGACAAAATTATAATTTGGGTATTTGTGCCAAGCTTTGTTTTTATTTTGGATTGTCATTAGTTGGTGAAATCTCAAGTCTGGGGAGCATTACAGTGGTTGTCTGGAACTAGAGTCATGGACTATCTCTCCACGTTCTCTCCTTCCTTGGTCAATAGTAGGCGAGGCCTCCGACTAAGTTGTGAGGTACTTGGACTATTTCTCGATTTCCCCTCCATCCTTGGTCAATAGTAGACGAGGCCTCCGACTAAGTCGTGAGGTACCTGAGATGCGTTCTCACGGAGGTTGGCTAGGACAGCAAAGGCTCCACCATAGTACCAGTGTAAGCCTAAAATCGCAAAGGCTTAAGGCAAAACCAAACTTACTTCTTACTGGCATTACACCTCCAACGTGGGTCAGCAGGGGGCTCTACTCCACGGGATCACCCAGGGCTCCAGGGCTGATGGGAGGCGCCGCCACTTTGTAGCTGCAAGTGGGAAACGGGTGGCCTCCGAAGACGCCATGGAACATGAGGAGAGGCCTGGAAAGTCACACGGCGGCTGTGATGGCCAGGCCTAGAAGTGGCAAATTTTGTTTCTAGCCACATCTCCTTAGTCAGCCATGGAGGCCCAGCCTAAAACGAGAGGATTTTCAGTACACACTAAATGTTTCTGTCGAACTGAGTCTGTAGTGGGAAAAAGAAGCTGAACAAGTAAATAAGAACAAGACTGCAAAGCCTTTTGACTTCCAGGTGAAGGGGTTACGACCCTGCCCTAGAGGCATCAGAGGACCAAGGGAAAGACCAATGTTTAGAGTGTTGCTTTAAAGAATTTAAGCTAATCCCAGCACGAAAGACAGACTCCAAGAGGCCCAAGAGTGAGGAAGACCAGTTTAGAGGGTGTTGTGACAGTCCTGACATTTGTAATAAGAGCTGTGTGTCGTACAAGGAGAGTGAAAAGTAGAGCTGAACATTACATTTTCTGTAGAAGATTAATTACATGGAACGTCAGGATTGGAAATCCAGAGTGCGGAGTCAAGAGGTGATATGTGAAACCACAAGAGCCTGCCAAGGGAGAGAGGAGAAGGTCCGCCCAGAGCGTGGCTGCCCCTTGGCAAGCAGGGCCTCATGGAGCACGAGAAGTTGGCTCCCTCCGGGGAGGTGAGGGCTGAGCAGGCAAGATTTAGATCTGGGCATTCTCTACCTCTCTCTCTTTTTAAAAAAGATTTTATTTATTTATTTGAGAGAGAGAGATAGCATGAAAGAGAGAGTGAGCACAAGCAGAGGGGAGGGGCAGAAGGAGAGGGGATCCCAGGACTCTGGGATCAGGACCTGAGCTGAAGGCAGTCGCTTAACAGACTGAGCCACTCAGATGCCCCTGGGCATTCTCTTTCTGGAAATTCCATATGCAAACTTAGGATGAGAAATAAAGGGACTGAAAACTAAAGTCAATATTTTTATTTCTGTATAAATCTGGGGCTTTCTGTATTTTCCAATTTATCTGATATGAAGATATGTTACCTTTATAATGAGATTAGAAACTCCTGTTTTTACTTTAAAAAGGAAAGAAAAAAAAGTCAAGTTAAAAGCAAGTTTCCATCTCCATCAACTGTAAAACCAATCATTCTTCCCTGAAAATCACACACATTTTAGTCCTGTGACTCCCATCCTGGCACACAACTCCTGGGAACCCAGCACCCAAGGGAATTGGATATGATGGGTTTGCATGGGTGAATACGTCACAACATACACACACAGTCATAAACACACACAGCATTGCTATGGGCAAGTCAATGATTCTGTCAGTCTTTATCAAATCACTCTCTGACCCATAAAGCGAATTAGACTTACTATTGAGAACAGAAAACATCACATTCACTGCATGGTCTGAGAAATTTTCCTTTTCTAGTCTTTCCAAACTCTCTCCTTAGGCCACCCACCTCTGATCTTTATTTCATGAAGCTACTCTTTAAATGCCAAGTGCAACATGTGAGTTATGAGGCGCAAGACAAGTGTAACCTGTTCAGAATATAAATGAACAAACAAAATTCTCTTACTGCTATAAAAAAAAAAAAAGAAGCTCACAGTACGTGCCATACTGGCGGTTAAGAGCCCTGTCCACACATACAAAGGACGACGCCCTATTAAAAACACAGTGTTTTGCTTCATGTTTGACATTCTCAATCCATGGGTCATTTTGCAGTTTCCAATACCAACACCCATGATAAACATGAGTGATTTTAAAAAAGAAAAAAACAGAACAGATCAGCATAGTGGTGAAAAATACTGACTTCTGAAGTAATCAGATCGGAAAGCGAAACCTGGTTCTGTCACTCAGTCAGGAGTGACTTTGGGCAAGTCACAGAGTTCTCCATGCCTGTTTCCTAACCTGTGAAACACCAACAACGCCCCCCACTGTATGGGTCTCCTGCAATTACTGAAAAAAGATAAGCATGTTAAGTACTTAGCCCCATGCCTCACACATAGTGGGCCCTTCACTATTGAGGAGCCCTCCTCAAGAATTTCCTTGTAGATGAGAAAGTGAAGCCCAAAAGTTTCAGTGACAGGACAGGACTCAGCGCAGCAAAGCTACCCCTATGCGGCTCTGATTCCCTGAGGCTCCTGAGGCTTGCTGGTAGGTAAGCTCTTTCCTGCTGCAAAGAGATTCCATCAGTCTTGGGCATGGGCAGTGGGGATGCACAGTGAACCTGGAGAGACCACAGCACCAAGAGCAGCAGCACGGCCAAGACTTCAGCCAACCCTGGCAGAGAAGTCAAGGAGCAAGACAGTTCTAGAGATGCCATCATCAGCCCTCTGGTGGCACGTGCCCATTGCTCCAGACACTAGGGCTCTGTCATACGGGGGATTCAGCCGTTCCAAGGCCACGGAACGTGGCCAAGGCTTATCCAAGGCTTCTTACTTATCCAAGGCTTCCACTACCTAGGGCTCTGCTCACTGCCTTTGCTCTGCTTCTCTAAACTTCCCAGAAGGGACCACAGACATGGCAAGCACCAAAGGCATCTTACATGTAACTAAAGCACACTCTTTATCTGAGAATCATGTCTCTCTGTTTCACAGTGGTGGTGGTGCAGAAGCATGGCTAAAATGTTTCTGAAGCTACTGATCTTCAGTGAAAGTTGGAAATATTCAGATCCATAACACAGGAATACAAAGGATTGTAAGAAACTACTATGAACAGTTAGTTATAGGACAACAAATTGGGGAACCTAGAAGAAATGGATAAATTCCTAGAAACATACAACTTACCGAGACTGAATCATAAAGAAATAGAAATTCATAACAGGCCAATTACTAGTAAGGAGATTAAATCAGTCATCAAAAACCTCCCAACAAACAAAAGTCCAGGGTCAGATGGTTTCACTGGTGAATTCTACAAAGCAGTTATAATACCAATCCTTCTCAAACTCTTCCAAAATACAGAAGAGGAAGGAATACTTCCAAATTCATTTTATGAGGCATTACCTTGATATAAAAACTAGACAAGAACATTACAAGAACAGAAAATTGCTGGCCACATCCCTGATGAACACAGATGCAAAATTTTTCAACAAAATATTTCAAACTGAACTCAATGATACATTAAAAGGATCATAGACTATGATCAAGTGGGATTTATTTCAGAGATGCCACTGAGATGTTTCAACATCTACAAATCAGTTAATGTGATAAAAGCACACTAACAAAACAAAAGATAAAAACCATAGGACCATCTCAATGGATGCAGAAAAAGTATGTGACAAAATTCAACATCCTTTCATGAAAAAAACGAGGTACCTCAGCATAATAAAGGCCATATATGCAAGCCCATAGTTAAAACCATACTCCACGATGAAATATTGAAAACTTTCCTGTAAGATCAAAAACAAGACCAGGGTGCCTGCTCTCACCGCTTGTATTCCCCACAGCACTAGTAAGTTAGCCAGAGTAATTAGCTAAGAAAAGAAATAATCCAAATCAGAAAGGAAGAAGTAAGATTGTCTCTATTTGCAGATGACATGATATTACATATAGAAAAATCTAAAGACTCCTTCAAAAAACTGTTAGAACTGACAAATGATTTCAGCAAAGTTGCAGGACACAAAATTAATACACAAAAACCAGTTCCATTTCTATATACCAACAATGAACTATTAGAGAAATTAAGAAAACAATCCCATTTACAATAACATCAATAAGAATATAATACTTAGGAATAAATGTAACCAAGGAGGTAAAAGACGTGTACACTGAAAACTAAAGACACTGATGAAAGAAATTAAAGGGGACACAAATAAATGGAAATATATTCTGTGTTCATGGATTAAAAAATTTAATATTGTTGAGATGTTCATACTGCCAAAAGCAATCTATGGGTCCAATGCAATCCCTATAAAAATTCTAACAGCATTTTTCACAGAAGTTTTTTAAAAATCCTGAAATCTGTATGGAACCACTGAAGACCCCAAATTAGCAAAGCAATCTTCTGAAAGAATAAGCTAGAGGCAGCACATTTTCTAATCTCAAACAATATTACAAAGCCGTGGTAATCAAAACATGCGGTGTTGGCATAAAAACAGACACATAAATTAACGGAGCAGTATAGAAAGCTCAGAAATAAATCCATGCATATATGGTCAATCAATTTTCAACAGGACAGCCATGAATATACAGTGGGGAAAAGATGGTCTGTTCAGTAAGTGGACAGCTACATGCAAAAGAATGAAGCCGGATGCTTATCTTACACCATACACAAAAATCAACTCAAAATGGGTTAAAGACTTTAACACAAGACCAGAAACTGTAAAACTCCTACAAAAAAACCCCCCAAAAAACAGAGAGTAAGCTCCTTGATGTTGGTCTTGGCAATGATTTTTTTTTTCTTGACATGAAAAGCAAAGTCAACAAAAGCAAAAATAAACAATTGGGACTACATCAAACTAAAAAGCTTCACAACAAAAAAAACCATTGACGAAATGAAAAGGCAGCCTATGGAATGGGAGGAAATAATTGCAAATCATCTATCTCATAAGGTGTTAATCTCCAAAATATACAAGGAACCCATATAACTTAATGCAAAAAGAAAATAAATAAATAAGCAACCCAATTAAAAAATGGGAAAAGAACCTAAATGGACATTTTCCTGAAGACATACAAATGGCCAAAAAATACATGTGAAGGTGCTTAACATCACCACCTCAGGGAAATGCCAATCGAAACCAGGATAAGGTTATCACCTCACACCAGTTAGGACATCTATTATCGAAAAGACAAAAAAGTATAAATGCTGGTGAGGATATCCTTGTACATTTGGTGAGAATGTAAATTGGTATAGTCATTATGGAAGTTCCTCAAGAAATTAAAAACAGAACTGCCATATGATCCAACAATCCCACTTCTGGATTGTCCAAAGGAAAGGACCACATTATCTAGAAGAGACATCTGTCCTCCTATGTTCATAGCAGCATTAGTCACAATATCCAAGGAATGGAAACAACCCAAGTGTATGTGGACAGATGAATAAAGAAAATCCTGTCCTTTGCAAAACCATGGATGAATCTGGAGGCTATTATAAGTGAAATCAGCCAGGGGCGCCTGGGTGGCACAGCGGTTAAGCGTCTGCCTTCGGCTCAGGGCGTGATCCTGGCGTTATGGGATCGAGCCCCACATCAGGCTCTTCCACTATGAGCCTGCTTCTTCCTCTCCCACTCCCCCTGCTTGTGTTCCCTCTCTCGCTGGCTGTCTCTATCTCTGTCAAATAAATAAAATCCTTTAAAAAAAAATAAGTGAAATCAGCCAGAGAAAGAATATTACCACATGGTATCACTAAAATGTTGAATCTGAAAGAAGAAAGAGAGAAAGAGAGAGGAAGGAAGGAAGGAAGGAAGGAAGGAAGGAAGGAAGGAAGGAAAAAGGAAAGAAAGAAAAAAGAAAGAAAGAAAAAAGAGAAAGAGAGAGGGGCAGGCTAATTCTTAGGGGAAAAGCAGTTTCCAGGGGCTGGGTGTGGGGCAAATAGGGAGAAGGTGGTAAAAGGGCACAAACCTTCAGTTGTTAGATGAATAACGTTTGAAGATCTAGTGTATGGCGTGGTGATTATAGTTGACAACACTACACTATATAATTGAAATTTCCTAGGAGTGTAGAATTAAAATGTTCTCACCAAGAAAAGGGGGGTGTGCCCGCATGTACATATGTGCGGTGATGGATGCATTCATTCACTCAGTGGGGGGAATCCTCTCACAACGCACACGTACGTTAAATCATCACACTGTACACTTTCTCTTACAATTTTGTCAATTATACCTCAATACAGTTGGAAAAAATATTCAGATCTTTATTTATTCTTCTATTTGAGAACATTAATTTGGGGTATTCTGAAGTTGGCCACTGTCTTCTCTGATCTCATAGTAAGCAATTGATTAAGCAGTTGATCAGAAGAAGAGTAACGAACTAATCTACTTCGAATTCTGTCGAAGGGCACCTGGGTGGCTCAGTTGGTTGGGCACCGATTCTTTTTTTTTTTTTTAAGATTTTATTTATTTATTTGACAGTGAGAGAGAGTACAAGCAGGGGGAGCAGCAGGGAGAGGGAGAAGCAGGCTCCCACTGAGCAGAGAGCCCGATTTGGGGCTCAATCCCAGGACCCTGGCTCGTGACCTGAGCCAAAGGCAGACACTTGATGGGCTGAGCCGCCCAGGGGCCCCAACATCCAATTCTTGATGTCGGCTCAGGTCATGATCTCAGGATCATGGGATCAAGCCCCGCATCGGGCTCTGCACTCAGCAGGGTTCTGCTTGATATTCTGTCCTTCTCCCTTGGTCCCTCCCCCTGCTCGTGTTCACTCTCTCTCTCTAAAAATAAATATAATAAATCTTTTTTAAAAATTGCATCTAAAATAAACCATTCATGGGGCGCCTGGGTGGCTCAGTCAGTTAAGCGTCTGTCTTTGGCTCAGGTCATGATCCCGGGGTCCTGGGATGGAGCCTGCTTCTCCCTCTCCTTCTGCTCCCCCTACCCTGTTCATGCTTGCTCCCTTGCTCTCTCTTTCGTGTTCTTTCTCTCAAATAAATAAAATCTTTTCTAAAAAATAAATTAAATAAACCATTCGCTGATTTTTTTTAACAATAAAAAAAGGTGATGGACTGAAAATTTCTGAAACATAAAATAATAGTAACTATATGATTCTAGGAAGCGAGCAATACCACTTAGGAATTTTGGAAGTTTTCCATTCTCCCAGTCTTCACTGGTCCCTGATTTCCTTTGACTATTTCCAAAAGGTATTTGATTTTTTTCAGTTTAAGTGTATACTCAATGTAAACTTTTATTGAATAAAGTGAGTTAGAGAGCATCTCTAATCCGATTAAAATCCATAAGGGCCATCTCAGAAGGCAGGAACTGGGGCGTGATTTACTAAGGAAACACGTAATCAACTGTCTGGCGTCTGGACTGGAGGAAGACTGTGACCCAAACCCGGGCAGGAGCTCAAGGAGTATTTTTAGGAGCGTGACTTGGCCAAGGAGTGAACACACAGACCAGAACTCAGAAAAAGGGGTAAGGCCGAGTCACCAGGTATTGGCAAGGTGACGAGGCACAACCCAAGCTGCAAGGCGGGGATGACTGGCAGAGAGGTAGTCAGGAGGGGTGCACGGGCTGCCGTCTGCGGGCCTGGGGGCCAGGCGACACTCCCTCACCCGGATGCCACCTCTCCTAAACAGTCCACTCTCCTCGGCTCTGGATTCTTTGCCCACCAGCCGATCTGCCGGCGGTCTATTTAAACGCTCAGGTGAGATTCCAACTGGAGAAGAGACAGGGGCATAAGCATTGACTATTTGGGAAGCACCGAAAAATGTTAACCGCGAAAGAACTTCAGAATCGGTACCAAGAAACCTCTATTTCCCCGTGGCGGTTTCTCTCCGTACTCCGTCCGGAGCGCCTACCGACTTCAGAAGCGGCCTTGAGCTTTGGGAAACAATTTGGAGGATGATGAACAACACAAAATCTGACTCGGAACTCCGAACCGTTCTCCTGTGAACACTTAGCGCATCAGATTTTCTCCACGACATAATCTCTCCTAAGTCAATTTAAAATCACGGTTTCTGTTCCCCTTCCAAGAGCCGTGTAAGATAAACATTTCAGCGGACAGCACCGCATAGGAGCTCCGGCTACCCTGCTTCTTGATGGAGCTGCTCCGCTGCCTCCCGCCGCCTGGCCTTCTCACGGAGAACCCCCGCGGGACTGCCCTGGACAAACGGGAAGCAGATCGTGCCGCGCGGTGCGTATCCGGGAGGGGGCCGCTGAGAAAGTCGCTGCACTAGCCCCGCGCAAGACAGCAATGTTAATTACCTTGCTCCTGGCATGGAAAATACTGTAATGACCGCACAATGAGGACGTCAACTGTCTTTTTTAATCCGACACCTGCCCTGAGAAATGCTAGGAATCTATGACACTTACAATTAAATACCTAAGATTACCAAACGCAAGTTCAGACAGGGCTAATTTAGAAATTATTGTTAAGACTTACTGAGCAAAGTCATAATTTGGGAGAAAGAGAAAAAGTGTAAAACAGAAAAAGCCCCACAGAGGCACTATGTACATGGTTTCCCCGTTTGGAAGCTGAACTGAAAGTCAAAGACACTTACTTTATTTAGACTAAAACTCACAAAGGTTAAAAGACAACTGTGGTTCAGAAGAATCTACAGTACCGAGCCATTCCTAGGCAAGAGCTGCTATTTCTATGAAGGAGAAGCAGAAAAATCTAAATTTTGGATCTCCTTTCTTTCCTACGTTTTGGTAAAGAATAAAGAATTCACCTCCAATGTTTTGTGTCAAAGTGGAATTCTTGCTTGACACTCATGTTGACATTTTTCCCCACATGGAATAAAATTGAGACAGGAAAGAGTAGAAGATGAAAGTGCCAGACCACAAGGAAACCAAGATCTGTCCTAAGACATACTCAAATTCGAGAAGCCTTGGGTATATCCCAAGTCATCCTTTCTAAGAGGAAAAAAAGAAAAAGAAAAACTCAGAGAAGCACTTTTTATTCCTTATAAATTATAGGAGACACTTGGTCCTTAATACCTGACCTGGCTATGTGAAAATGCTGTGAGCTGTTTCAAGAGATTGTCCCTAGGAAATATCAGTAATCAGAATATGGGCAAATAAAGGATTTTTGGACAAGGTATGACTGATGGAAACCAAAGCTACTGGAGTAGAGGGAAGATTAATTTAAGAACATTGCATGCAACATAATGACAAACTAAAACCTGGCCAAGATCAGATAAATTTTCTTCGGGGAGGAAAAAAAAAAACCAACCTGTGCATTAAATCATAAAGTTGAGTTTTCAGTTCGGTAGCTCGTGTTTGGATAATGGCAAGTTCAGGCTCATTACAAAGGTGGGTGTGGTGCTGAAGCCTGGTTGGTGGGGGGGGGGCGCTTAGAACATGAAACCACTTGGCATCTGTTAACCAATGACAGCTCCATAAACGCCTAGGAAAACAAACAAGCTGAGGGAGGCATGACAGGTGTGAGAGGCCAGCCTTGTTTTTAAGAGTTTTACACGCAAAACCCCAACAAGGAAACAAAAACCTGGACCCACCTGCCCTCCAGAGAGGTCTCCTCCTCCCTCCCTCCTCCTCTCCCTCCTTCTTCTTCACAGAAGGGGTAACCTGACTTGGGACAGAGGGACCCTCGAAGGTTGGAGTCCTGGCAGCCAGGCTGCTACTTCCCCACGATAAACCATTAAAATGGAGCTGCTACTTGTTTCTGACATTCCTGTGACCACTTTAAAGAGACAATCTCTCAGTTTCAATCCTCAGATTACCGGCTCAAATGTCATAAATGCAGAGCGTGCCTGGGGCGGAACTGTAAAGCAGGCCAAGTGCGTTTCTTGGGTGGCCCCAGCTGTTTTCAGGAGGTTCCCTTCCTCTCTACCTCCACATGTGTTGGGGTCTGCATGTGACACCCAGGACGGTGGTGATACACTCAGGTATGGATGTGCAGGTCTGGTGCTGGCGCCGGGGCCCCACTCTGCAGGTGCAGGTGGAAGGCTCATCTGGAGAAAGAGTCATTTTAGGAGGTCAGTCAGCAGGGGAATGAGCCCATCGTTTACCTCTGAATCTGGAATTTGGAGGGAGAGCCTCGGATAGGACAGAGAAAGGGACCCCGGTTCTCTGGGCCAGGGATCTTGCTGGATGAGGATGCTCTCTGAAGACAGGCCAAGAGCTGGAACTAAAGAACCCAGACAGGGTGACCCAGTTGGAGCCAGGTCTTTGGAGCTGGAAAGTCGATAGCTCAGCCTTTGAAAGCAGGGCTGCTCTAATGCTCCTATGCGCTTTGCTTTCTTGTCCAACTGATTCACCTTTGGACGGTGTTTGAAGGGCCCCAGCCTCCTGAAGCTGTATTAAAGGGAACACAGGGAAGGCAATGGTGTCCAGACTGGCACAAGGGCTTCGAAGTATGTACGACACACCTGTGTGGCCAGGCACAGGGGCAGAGCTCCATGAAATAAAAGAATCCCAGCAGAAGTTGAATCCTCTGTGAAGGGAGCCCAGCTATCCCTCTCAGCACAGAGAGTCTCCTTCTGCAGCCAAGACTTGATTCTGGATTAGGATTCTGATTCTTGGTTTTGGATTTTATTTTATTAGGAGAGTGGTGATCTTATATTTCAGGCTCTTTCCCCTACCTCCTCACAAAACCTGCTCATAAGAAAAGAATCCAAACTATTTATTCTGCAAACCTGTAGGGAAGGCTTACTGTGTTCCAGGCTCCAGGTAATGTTCTGGAGGTACTTTGGTCCTGCCCACAGGGAGCTGGGACTCCCACTGGTGAGTGCTACTTCCCCGAGCTAGTCCTATTCTCAGCCTTATCACTGATGCTAAATGGAAACATTTTATCCTTCCTTACGGGAATATCTGATGTCAGCAGCAGTCTGGGGTCAGTTTTCTGGACCGTTAGATCTTTGCAAGGCCAATTTTGGGCGCAGATCCCGGCTGACCGTACTCTTGTTCAGTGCTCTACAACACTGATCAAATGATGTACTTTGCACATGACCACGTGACTTGATCCGTTTCCCTGTAATTAACAGGCAGAAACTTGACGCAACACGACTGTCAGGCTCTTAACTGCACTAAGTTCAATCTCCTAACAACTGTTTTAACACTATCTTGCCCACTAACAAACTGACACAGTGCACACAACAGACTGGGGGTAATAAATTATATTAAATTACAATGACTTCCCTAGACTTTGGTAAAATAAATATGCTAATAAAGTCTTATTCTGAAAGACTGAGCCAAAAAATAATTGTGTCCCTCCAGCACTCCCTCTGAAAGGCAACACCCAGACAGGAAGAAAAGGCAGAATTTGAAAATAAAACACAAAGGTTTCGTCACCATAGATACGCATCGAGAACCAGGATATCCCATCCTCCTGTGAGGAAAGTCTCAGCCACCCTGTCTTTCGTGGAAGCCTTCCCATGCAGCCCAGCACCAGGGCCATCTCAGCCTTGGGCTCAGTGCCCAGGCTACTGATATTTCTGGGCTTACAAAACCTGCCAAACTATAGGAAAAATTCACTGCCTTAAAAATACAAAAAGAAAACATTATAACTGAAAGGAATTCAGGTTCAATTATATCTCTATTGTGTTAGTTGCTAATACAATGCGGAGTAGCGCAGACCGGGGGGCTTAGCGCCGAGGGGCATTTGTCTCGCAGCTCTGGAGGCTGGGCGTCCGAAATGAAGGTGTCCGCAGGGCTGGCTTCTCCTGAGGCCTCTCTCCTGGGCTTGCAGATGGTCGTCTTTTCCCTGGGCCTCCACAACCATTTTCTCTGTGTGTGTGTGTGTCCTGGCCTCTTCTTTTCATAAGGACACCAACCACATGGGATTACAGCCCATCCATATAATCTCATTTTACCTCAATGACCTCTTTAAAGGCCCAGCCTCCAAAGACAGTCCCGTGCTGAGGTCCCAGGAGCGTCAACATACGAACCTTGGGGAAACACGATTCAGTCCCTAAGATTTATAAAATGTGTGATGTCCATGTGATTATTAAATTTAGAATTTATAAATGTTTTTATTTACTTGAAATCATTTGGAGGCTAAAAGTTCTTACTTTCAAGAATTCTTGGGTGTTCCCAAGGATTCTTTAAAAATCACGCCCAACTGTAAATTAGATCAATTACTTTAGGGAAGTATTCACAGCAGCAATTTGAATTTCTAGCCCACTCCGCTCTTCTAAACTCTCCCTCGTGAAATCTGCCTGCCTGTCTGACACTTGGATGTCTGCGTGACATCTGAGCCTCAGCGGTACAAGCCACTCACACCTGCTCGGCATGCAACGTCCCCTCGTCCTGATGGCAGTCAAAAACCAGGGAGTCCAATTCTGGATCCTGAATTTTTCTCTGAACCCAAATCTGATACATAAGGAAATCCTGCCAGCTCCAACGTCAAAATACATTGACATCTGCACATCTGTCACCACCTCCGCTGTGTTGGTGCGAGTCACCGCTGTCTCCTGCCTGAGTACGGCTTTGGTCTCTTGGCGGTCTCTCCGCCCCTACCCTTGACCTCCATGGTCTACTCTCAAAACAGCAGCCAGAGCCGTCCAGGCAAATGTAAGTCAGGCCGTGTCAAAGCCCGTAATGCTCTTCCATTTCACTCAGGGTGGAAGCCAAGGCCCCAAACGAAGCCCCACAGCCCACCGTGTTCTGGCTTCCTGCTCCCTCTTGGAGCTCATTGCAGCGCACGCTGCCCCCTGCCCAGTCACAAGGGCCTCCTTCCTGTCTCTCCATGCTGGGGAGCTCTTGCCGTGGCAATTCCCTCTGCTGGGAACAGCCTTCCCCTACACGGAGCAGGCAGGCCCCCTGACCCCCTTCCGGTCCCCTAGCTCAGCTCTAACCTTCATTACAAGGCTGATTGTGACCACCAGATAGCGACCAGGCACCTGTCACCATCCCCTCCCTGAGCACCCCAGACCTTCCTCTTCCCGCCTCTAACCCGCCACCTGCTTATTATGCTTCCTGCCCCCAGCTGCCTGCTCCCCGCTCCAGGTAGCCTCCATGTTTGTTCACGAACATCTCCCCCTTACCTGGGCTCAAGTGGGCCACACAGTTAGCGCCCAATAAATGTTGAACGAATGAGGAGATCGGTGAATGGAAGTACAAAATTCTCTTCAACAATACATCGAAAAGGGGTAGGATATGGAGGAATTCATGTTTTTTAAATAAAATATGTTTTTTACAAATCCTTACAAACTAGCGTACCATTTTCTGATTGCTAAGATAACCCTTCACCTTCTTCCTATTTCTCCACCTAAGTAAGTCCAGGGTTCATGTCTCTTCCTCAGGATCAGGTATTTTCTGGACAATTTTGAAAAGAAAACAACTTTCCACAAACGCATCCTTCTGGAGCCAGACAGCCTGGATTTGTACCCTGGCTTCATTTCCCTCATGTGCACAATGTAATAGTAGCTATCCCATGTGGCCATGTGAGGATTAAAGGAATTAATTAATGCAAATTCCCCAGAACAGTGCCAAGCATATTATAAGAACTATCTTAAGTCTTAGTTATTTTTCTTCTCAATATTATTGTACCATGAAGACATGGTTTGTGAGATGTAACACTCTATTACTTTACGTTGGTTTTAAATTGTATTGATCAACATAACCAAAAAATAAAGCAAAAAACAAAAATCAAAATTCTGCCTATCAGCATCACACAAAATATCCAGACAGGTTTTCACCAAATGTGAAATGATCTGACTTAAATATAGACTCAGTGGCATGGTAAAAATTCGCTTTGGAAAAATGCCAAAGGAAACTTCAAAATGATAGGCAGTCTTTGTCCAGAACAGCAGACTCCAGGAGAACAAAAGTCTCGCTGAAATGAAAATTCAGAGAGACGTGCTACAAATATTAAGATGCCCCTGACACAGAAAATCAGAGACATTCTGAATAGAAGCCCTACACTGCGAGTCAGAAGGGCAAAGACTCCTACCTGCAGATTCTGAGCTGCTTTCCGGCTACTCTTCCCAGGAGTGACTCCGTGCGGGCTGATCCAGGTGAGACGGAAGGACCTGTGCAGTAATGGTTAATGCTCCTGTCAAGCAACTCCCGGGAGATCATGTGACAGGTAAAAACAAATCAGTCCCTTTAGGGGGGAAAAAGTGAGATGATTCATTCAACATGAAGTCCGAGGACACTTAACGGCAGACTGGGGAAGCACACGCTTTTGGGATCTAAGGTCAACTCGCAAGTAGGAGAGAGATTTATAGCAGAATTTTAAAATTATAAGTGACTTTAAAATGATCATTTTGCAGTTGAGAAAAATTAAGAAATTGAGAGGTTAAGTCCATAGCAAAAAGAAAAAAAAAAAAAGATCTGTCTCTTGAGAGACCCTATAATGTAAGGATAATAAAAGATTAAAAACACATTAACCTACAACGTCAAAGAGAGTAGAGAGGGGCTATCCGCAGATGAGTGATTTCAACAAAATTCTGTTAAGGCTGCCAGCCAGTGGAGAAGTGGTGAGGGAAGCCTGCAGGGTGGAGGGAGGAGGGTGAGGCGCTCACTCAGGGGCATTTGCCTCAAAGAGGGAGGTGGCTTGGCCCTTGGAACTCCTTAGAGACTTAGGGATTAGAGACTCCGGTGTGGCAAAAGTAGGAGTGAAACTTGAAGCTGAAAGTGGATTCTTTAAAGATAAGTAAATTAAGCAATCAATGTCCCTAGCCTATTACGTGGAATGCTATTACTGGAACATTCCAAAGCTGACAAATCAGGTTCCTTTTTTAGACAAGTGAGTCACCACCTCCACATTCTGGTTTTGGTGGACTCCCAGGACAACAGCTGCCTCCCAGCCTCATGGTCCTAAAACAAAACCTTACCCGAATCTACAAAGCTCCCAATCTACTTCTAGAATCTTACTCTTAAATATGAATGGCCAACCTGGGATTGATAAAAAGTTTGAAAAAGACAGTTCATGATAAACAGATAGAAAACATGATCCCAAAAGGAAAGGATAATGTGGGGAGTAGGAAAGAACTAAAGAAACACCAAAACTCTGGCATTCTCAAAGAAATTGAAGAATTATATAACATCTATAAAATGAAAGCAGGATGTTTTGATAAACGAATGTGTATGAAAGAAGATTTTTAAAAATCTTACAAATTAAAAATACAAGACCCAAGGGGAAATAAATCAATAGGGTCATTTGAAGAAGGATTAAGAAAATCTCCTAAAAAATGAAACTAATTGACAATGGTATGAGAGAAATAATACATGATGTCCTATGTCTAACACATAAGGGCTTCAGGAAGAAAGACTAGAGAAAATCGAGGGGTGAAAATTAGCAAAGATACAATACAGGAAAATTTATGAGTTGAAAAATAAAAATCTCCACATTTAAAGAGCCCACTTTAATAAATGAACAAATGAAAAAGACTTGTGTCCAGCACATCATAATGAAACCTCAGAATACTATGAATAATAAAAATAATCTAATAACTCTGGAGAGAAAAATCAAGTGACATACAAAATACAAAAGACCAGAAGCTACATTCAGACAAGGGAAAAGCATATTTAAACCAGATCTAGGCAAATAATCAGCTTTCAGGTTGAATTATAGACATTTTCAGCATTACTTGAAGATACACTAAAGTTAAAGAACTGAAAAAGAAAAGGGAAGGGGAGACAGAGGTTCAGTCGAGGTGTGGAGGGAGGGAGGTTAAGAGAACTTCCATGTAGCAGAGAAATTAACCTAGCTTGGACCAGGAGAATCAGGGCTGTGAAAGAAAGTTTTTTTGGCAAATGTGGGGCACAAGACCTAATATTTGAGAGCATTTGAAAAACTTGAGAACATAATAAAGGAAAGCAATGTAAAATAATAACTAGAAACTCTAGGATAAACAAAAGGCCTTGTATAAAAAGAAATCTCATATGTGCCTTTGTGACTATGAAAATTGTGGTAAAAAGCACATAACATAAAATTCACCATTTTAACCACAATACATTGGCATTTGGTATATTCACACTGTTGTACATGCCATCACCTCAATCTACGGCTGACCCTGGAACAACATGGGTTTGAACTGCATGGGTCCACTTATATGTGAATTGTTTTCAATACAGAACAGTACTGTAAATGTATTTTCTCTTCCTTATGTTCTTAATAATATTTTCTTTTTGCTAGCTTACTTTATCATAAGAATACGGTATAAATACCTATCACATAAAATACGTGCTAAACTACTGTTAACGTTACTGGTAAGGCTTCAGGTCAGCAGTAGAGTATTAGTAGTTAAGTTTTGGGAGAGTCAAAAGTTATACATGACTTTTCAACTGTGTGGGGGATCAATGCCCTTAACCCTTGCATTGTTCAAGGGTCAACTGTAGAAATAGAAAACCCCATACCCATTAAGTAGTCACCCCAACTCCCATCCTTCTAGTCCCTGGCAACCACTTTTCTGCTTTCCGTCTCTATGGATTTGCCTATTCTGGATAGTTCATATAAATGGAATCATACACTCTATGGTTTTTTATGTATGACTTCTTCCACTTAGCATAATGTTTTCAAAGTTCATCCACTTTGTACCATGTATTGATACTTCATTTCTTTTTATGGCTGAACAGTATTCCATTGTAGGGAAACATGGTTATCTGTTTACCACTTGATGGTCATTTGGGCTGTTTCCACTCTTTGGCTCTTGTGAAGAGTGTGGCTATAAACATTCATGTCCAAGTATCTGTTTGAGTCCCTGCTTTCAATTGTTTGGGGTATATACCTAGGAATGGAATTGCTAGATGATAATGGTAATTCTAAGTTTAACTTTTTTGAGTATATACCAAGACATTTTTCACAGTGGTAGCACCATTTTCTATTCCCACCTACAAAGGACAAGTGTTCCAATTTCTCCACAACCTTACCAACACTTGTTATTTTACATTTTTAAAATAATTCACATTCATTCTAATGAATTTGAAGTAATATCTCATTGTGGTTTTGATTTTTGTTTTCCTAATGACAAGTGATGTTGAGCATCTTTTTCATGCACTTATTGGACACTGGTACATCTTCTTTAGAAAAAATGTCTATTCCAGTTGTCCATCTTTGAACTGCATCGTTTGGATTTCTGCTATTGTTAAGTTATAGGAGTTCTTTATATATTGTGCATATTAATCTTTTTCATATACATGATTTGCAAGTATTTTCTCCAATTCTGAGGGTTATCTTTTCACATTATTAATACTGTTCTTTGGTGCACGATAGTTTTTAATGTTGATGAAGTCCAATTTACCTATTTTTTCTTTTGTTATTTGTTCTTTTGCTGTCATATCCAAGAAATCATTGCCAAATCCAATGTGATGAAGATTTCCCCCTATGTTTTCTTCTAAGAGTTCTATAGTTTTAGCTCTTATGTTTAGGTCTTTGACCCATTTTCAGTTAATTTTTTTGTAACTTTATTTAATTTGGGGGGAGAGGGGAGAGAGAAAGAGAGAAAGCACAGAGAGAGAATCTTAAAAAGGGTCCATGCCCTGTGTGGAACCCAACACTGGGCTCCATCTCACAACTCTAAGATCATGACCTGAGCCAAAATCAAGAGTCAGATGCTTAACTAACTAAGCCACCCAGGAGCCCTGAGTTAATTTTTGTATCTGGTGTTGGGTAAGGGTCCCATTTCATTCTTTTGCATTTGGATATATATTTGTCCCAACATCATTTGTTGAAAATATTCTTTCCTCCATTAAATAGATATGGGGCCCTTGCCAAAAGTCAATTGACTATAGATGTATGGATTTATTTCGAGAATCTCACTTCTGTTCTATGGATCTACGTCAATTCTTATGCCAACACCAAACTTTTCTGATTACTGTAGTTTTGCAGTAAATTTTGAAGTCACAATGTGTGAGTCCTCTAACTTTGTTCTTTTTCAATATTGTTTTTTTTTTCAAGATCTCTTGTCATTTTATATAAATTTTAGGATCAGCTTTTCCATTTCTGAAAAAATGGGGAGGGGTTCATTGTGATTTTGATAGGGATTGTTTTGAATCTTTTCATGTTCCCTTGAGAAGAATGTATATGTTGCTGTTGTTGGGTAGAATGTTCTGTATATGTCTGTTAAGTTAGCTGGTTTATAGTGTTGCTCGAGTGACTCTGTGACTGTAATCTATTTGTAATGAACAATAAGTACATAGTCACAACACTAAAAACACTTGCACAGGTGAACTCCAGACCGGCCAGAAGCCTGAGCCTGCTGATCAATCCTCCTGGGAAATTCTACAAGAGACAAGCAGCAAGTGTAGGCAAATAACTGACCACAGATGAGTGAAGCAAAGTTATAGCAAAAGATTAAATAACAGACAATAGAAACAGAGTTGGGAGTTGTATACATCAAAATCCCCTCCAGCAATAGTTACCGAAAGAACATTAAGTAGAGCTGAGAGAAACCCACTCATCCAAAACTCAAAATTACATAGCTTACTCTCTATTTGAGGATGAATAAACAGAAAATAACCAACAGAGTTTCTATGGAAAATAAGTGTAGAACACAAGGGATAGAATGTAATTTTAACGATGCAGGAGAAAGAATTTATTACAACCAGAAAAATAACTGGCATTCATAATAGAAGAATAAACAGGAAGAGTTAGACAAAATAAAGACTTGACAACTCGATAAGCTGCAAGACCCACAGCTGAAAATAAAGTGGAAATGAACAGATTCAAAGCCATCATTTCAAAATTATAATTACAACTATAGAATTAAAATCTGAATTGGAGTCAGTAAAGAGTCCTATTTTGCTAACACGGTTCTATCCTGACCTACTTGTTTCCATTTCTTCCTCAGCACACAGCAACATCTCCTGTTCTCCCCTGCAGGTAGACATGGCCTCATGACTGAGTTCTGGCCAGTAAAACATACAGTGAAGAGATACACACCACTTCCAGGTCAGGCCCAGAGAGACATCCTCCACACGCTCTCTTTCTTTACTTGCCAATCAGATGCGGAGGATCTAGCAGAGAACTCTTGAGATCCTAGCAGGAATGCAGCTAGAAGATGAAAGGAGGCCTAAATCCCTAAATCACTACTTGTGAAAAACTTTCTCTCCATTCATAAGCACATTTTTTTTTAGTGAAAAATAAACTTCACTTTTTTTTCCTTAAACGAGTTGAATTTAAAAAATAAACATCTATTATGCTCAACTACTGAGGACTTGGGTTCTAGCTAATTAATACCAACTGGTATCATGTGTGGAAAACCAAAGCAGTGATACAGAGGACAAACATCAGACATTCTCCTAGACCGCAGAGAAAAAGAAAGAGGCAGTGCATATATAAAAGGGAGGATGGATAGGTAGGAAAGAGAACAAAGATCCCAATTCTTTGTCTGTTAGAATATTTTTTAAAAAGCTGAACCAGATTCAATTATCAAAGACATAATTAAACAAAAAAATTTCTGGAGTAAAAAAATAATCTGGGCGTAAAATTGAAAAAAGCGTGCTATATTTCAGGCATCATTAATAAAAAGGTACACGTGCCTGTGGAGAAATCTAGGTTTGAGAAAAATGGCAGTCGGTTGGTTCCAAGTCCCCCCCTCCACCCTTCCAGGAACAAAAAAAAAAATCGACAAAAGAAAACACAGCAAAGGGAAAACACATGATAAAAACGGCATTATTAGGTCAATTGATGAAATTAGAATATGGATGGTTAGATTAGATTAAAAAAATGTTTTCTGTGTTAAATTTACTGAAGTTGGAAACAGATTCTTCCTAGTCTTAGGAAATTCACTGACGTATTTAGGGGTAAAAGGTACATAACTTACCCTCAAAGAGTTCAGAAGAGAGTTGTGTGCGTGCACGCGTCCCTTCGTGCCTGCGCGCATGCGCTACTACGAGCGCATACGTGCGCACGTCTGCCGAAATGTGCGTGCGCGTGCACGCTTGTGTGCCCGTTCGTGCGCATTGTGCGTGCACGCCGCGTGTGTCTGTGTGGTTGCACGTGAGTGTTAAACGCTGGAAGAGAGCGAAAAAGAAGACAAACGGGACCAAAAATCAGTGATGGGTGAATCTGTGTTAAAGGTATTTGGGTGTTTTTTGTACTGATCTTATTCTTGGAACGTTTTTGGAATTCTGAAATATTAAAAAACATATATATATTTGTAAATGCTGTCCAACAAAACCATTGTAAGCATATCTAGTTATAAAAGAGAGGCTCCTTCAAAAGAACGAAAATCAAACTGGACTAGCAAACAATTTAGATTTTGGGGGGTTACATGGGGTATCAGAAGAAAGGAAATAAGTTTGGGGTACTGTCCTTGTGGCTTAAGTTTTTATCCTTAGTCAGGAAGCTATTTTTCTTTTGTGAAGTCTTCAGAAAAACTATCTTGTACCTTCAAGAACTCAGAAATCATATCATCTCTGTGTTCTTAAAAATTTATCTGAAGATACATTGCATTAGACTGAAAGATGATTATCATCCCGATTCCAGCGCTAGTGATTTATTGAAAAACAGGACTGGCCACTTGTCATTAAAACCAATTAACAGTGTTCAATCTCAAAAAAACATGGTAAATAAGTAAATGTAAATGAATTTATATTTTTCATGGTTAAGAAAATACATAAGTAAAGCCATGTCAGAAACCACAAGCTGGATTCTTATTAACAAAGTCTGGAAAATTGGTGAGGGAGAAGGTGGTAGAAGAGGAAATATGGGGGAATTTGCTCATTTTATATTGGGGAAATCAGGATTAGGCATAATGTTGACTTTGATAATTGATGAAAAGTAAGTTGAGAAGCATTGGGAAACAAAAATTTAGATGTGAGGGTAATAAAAAGTACACAATGCTGGTGTTATGAGCAGTTGCTAGCCTTAAGTGAGTTCAGAACCAGGACAAGCCCTTCCGCTGATCAGGGTACAGAGCAATGGGTGCTGTTGCTAGAACCTCAAGGTTCCAAAAGCACAGCGGTGCTTGAAGGTCTGGGTGAATCAAGAGGCTGTTGGGGGCCTATTGCAGGCTTCAGCGAGAACATCAAAAGTGAAGGACTTTAAGAATTATGAGCAAAGCTAGGCCTTCAACAAATAATTCTTCCCTTTATGGGAGTAACGGCTCCTGGCTTGCCACTGGGCCCTTGAGACCACTGACCGTGGGACACCAGGTGACCAGATACTTGGAACTTGCCGTTCATGAGTATTCATGTGGCTGTTATTTGGTGGTTATTTGAAACATGCTCAACCGTTACAGAAAGTGGATATATTGATCTATACAGGCCCATGCCTAACAGTTCCTGACGGCACAAGTGAGGGTGGAGAACAAGTCACTCACGTGCCTGGTGTACGTACTCTGGCCACACGGGCAGCCTCACCTGTACCCATTGCCTCAGGGCAGATTCCCACTGAGCAGCTGACTACAGAGGATAACAATTCAGGCCAGATTCAGATGGCTCTGTGCCGTATGCCAGCACCACCCCAGAGCGGACTGTGGTGATTATGGCCCCACGCAGGGGTAGCCCTGAACACTGGGGGAAGGAGATCCTCCCCGTGGGTAACACTTTGCCTGTAAGAGGAGCTGGCCTGGAGTAAGGCCCTACATTGCTCCGTAGAGTGGCTGACATTTGGCCACATTGTCAGAGATAATGCCAGGGTTAAAAAAACCCCACAACTGTATATGTATTAGTCTGATTTAATTAAATAGGATTATATATAGTGTGTGTGTATATATACATTATATATATACAGCTGTAAGATTAAAACTGTGTGTCATAATGTTAACATTATGGGTGGTTTTAATTTTCTTTCTTATGTTTTCCTAGATGTGTTTTCAGTGGTTATTACTTTTATAAACAGAGGCAAAAAAGTTAAATATTATTTTAAAAAGAAACTTTCTTATGGCTTGGCTTCATAGAAAGACATTCAGCAGGGTTTGTGTAGTTTATTTTGCTCTGAAGTCTGAGTTCTGTAAGAAATCATTGTGGTTGGTCTGTGAACGCGTTCTGTACACGCGAACCTGCTACGGCGTCCTGTACCCCAAAGACAGTGCGGTCATGAGCTTTATAACTGACTCAGTCACATAAACAGAATGCAGACTGATCTAAAAGTACATGAGGCAGTGTGGCATCATCGAGAAATCCAGGCTTTACGGTAAGACTGGCTGGCATTTGATTCCAGACTCTGCTGTTTATTAGCCGTATGACTTTGGACAATATAACTGACCTCCAAGTGCAGATTTCCTTTTCTTGGAGAGGAGAAGTTGCCAGTAACCTTATGCTATCCCTATAGAGTGATCAAAATAATTGAAAGTGGTAAGTTATGTGAGCTCTCTATTTACCTGTACTGAGCTCAGGCGGGAGCTCTGCATACGTTCTCTGCACGCATGCGTGGCAAGGGAGCGTGAGTGGTGGGGATGGAACAAGGACTAGGTTCAATATTTCCAGGCTCTGAAAAGCTACTTACTTTCGCCAGCAAGAAAGGGAGTGGAGAGTCTCCATGTACCTTCTGCCCAACTGCCTGTGATTAAGTTGTGAGCAGCACCGATGGGCTAGCTGAAAGAAAGGGATGAGGAGAACCCTGGTGCGCCCCCTTCTCCCTCAGAGCCCAGTTCCTCCAAATACAAGTGGGAATAAATCCCCAGTCACTATCTACTCCGACAGTTAGATGGGAAACCACAGAATAGGAAAGTGGCATGCACAGGTTTATAATATTATGAAGCAGATCCATTAGAGGGAAGGCAACCCAGAAAGCACTCTAGCACGGCATTTGCTTTCTTCTCTCTACTTCAGTTTGGAAAATGCCTTCACTTAAGAGAAATTCCAGCACGTCCCAGGTGGATGAAGCTTAAGAGCAATGAATGAGACAGCCTTGCAGTTAGATAGAAAAGAACTTTCTAAACTCCGTCACCACAGGAAGGTCCTATGGCTCATCTCTCTCCCTGCCCGTGTTCTTCCCCCAACATCACCAGGAGGCTCGTGAAATCCCAGGCTCCAGGTACACAGGTAGTATGTGCTGAGCCATCACTACGGCTCCCAGGGCGGCTTGTGCTCACCTCTTCCCAACGCGGCAGGACTGGTGACATCATGCTGATAGCCTGACATCAGCTGTGCTGGTAGTACTTACTACCAACAGGCCACTGCACACATGCTTTAGAGTTAGACGGGTTTGGATTCATAGCCTGGATTCCCAATCCCATTAGCTTTGTACCATGAGTAAGGACCATGTGCTCTCATGAATCTTAGATCCCTCATCTATGAAATCAGGGGGTTGTATTCATCTTTAAGGCCATCATCTGTATGAAAATTGCTTAGCATAGTACTGGA